>NC_140586.1:550683926-551906426 GCF_964204655.1 Triturus cristatus
TGAAATTAATTCAGTCCACAGAAGTGGATAGGCTGCAAGTCTCTGCTATAGTGATATTCTCAGTTGACTATAATTCTTTTTACTTGTCTTTAGTCCTTTTTACTGTGTAGCATGTTTATTTCTTCATTGTTGGTGCAGCACTTTGCATAATCATACACTTCACACTAGTAACATGTCATGTTTCACCTTTCCTGGATTATCTTTATGAAGCGTACATAGCTGCACAACGTTCATGTTTGCCTTTTCCACTTGCAAAGGATGTTGCATCTTTTGAAGGAACATGCTTAAATGCTTATCAGATATTTTGTAAAGGTAGCATGCTTTTGTTTATATGCATATAATTGACTGCAATGCAGTTTCTGTTGCTCATTTGGCCAATGCCACACTTGCGCAATTAAGTCTTTAAGGGGCTTATTTACAAGCCCATTGCCCCACCCGTACGTCACTTTTTCCATGTTAAAAATGACACAAAAGTGTAGCAAGAGGCTTGTAAATAAACTTCTAAGTCTCTTAATTCTCTATATTCTAGCTGTATTTTGAAGTATGTTTTATTGTTACACAAAGGTCTGTTAGCTTTTAGGTCTTGCTTCACACGTTGGCTGTCTACAAATTATACTGTTACCGATTCCTTGAAATAGACAGAGTGGACTTTCACTCCACTCAGAAAAATATTACCCCTCACTACTGCTTTAACTGGGATGAAAGAGGTGCGGGTAGTCTCTCAAAGGGTGTGGCTAAGGAAGCTAAATTTGAAGTCTTTTCCAAGAGGCATGGCATATGTAATTAAGGGCTTAGCTTAAAACATATTAAGTAAAAACACACGCTTGACACTGCGTCACATGATCATTATGAGTATTTGGGTACTTTCTGAGAGTTTTTACTGCATCCAGACAAATACCGAACATGCTCCTAAAAGAAGTCAGACATATTGGCTTTGCCAGTGCATGCTATCAGTATCAGCCACGCAAATGAGTAACATGAATGATTTTGTTATGAATAACTAGAACTGTTTCAATTGTTCTGAAAATATGAGACTGAATTACAGATTGACAAGGTTTTGTGCAAGTGGGAGTGGTCTTCGGACTGTTCCAATCACTCCCATTCTCCCTTTCATACTACTGTTACCCTGCAGTCTTTCACTCTTGTAGACCCTAACACTCCTTTTCTGCCTACAAGTTTTTGGACTCCTCCATCTCCATCTCTAATAAGTAATTTCCTTCCTCTTCCTCACTGTCTTTCCACTCTGTCCTTCTGCATCTACTCACTTGCACCACTTTCATTCACACACAAATCACCCTCTCACCAGTAAGCACTGCAATTTAGTTTCCTTTGGTGCTGCCAATATTTTGACAGCCTCCTTCATCCTCTTTTCCATAGAATCGCAATTGCAATTGGGACACATATATCCATTGCCTTGTCCTCAGCAGAAAGCCAAACTATTGTATTGTGCCTGAATACAGCTGCCAACAGAAAACCTCTATGAACCTTTGACAGTCAGTGTGAGAAACACACAAGAACACTGAATCTCTCACCATAATAATCACCCCCTTACAACCTGAACTTACCCAGTCACCTAGAGGCAACTCTATTCCCAGTATGCACTACACAGGAATCATACACTGTATGACAAACTAAACAAACATCTGGAAAATGCAAATAGTCTTAGAGAAAGCTAAATGAGGGAACATTTGTGAAATGTTAACAGGGAGTTGGTTAAGGGCTGTCACAGCCATTGTAGAGAATTCAATCAATGTTTCTAAATTTCTAAAGTTAAGAGCATGAATATAGGGCCCAATAGGAACTTGTTTCAAAGTACATTTAAATTACTACCAGGTCTTAGACACAGCAGCAGGGCCTGCCTCACTTGAAACGCTGCCTCTCACCTCATACTATTGGCACTTTGGTGTATCATTCCCTCCCTTGAGGAAGTGTTGTGAAGTTCTGACTAATCCGTAGGATCTGTGCATTGTTTGGACAACATAACTGTTAGAAATGGGATTTCTGGTTGGGTAAGATTTGCGCCAAAGCCAGGCAGAAACCACCACTCTAGTCAGGGCAAAGGAGTTACACGCTGAAGATAACTCCTGCTCACCCCTTTGGTAGCTTGACACGAGCAGTCAGGCTTATCTCAGACACAATGTCTAAAGCGTTTGCACAATACACACACACAGCAGCAACACACTAGGCGCACCACAAAAGAATCTCCACACAAGGTTATATCAAAAATAGCCTTTGTATTATCATAAACACATTAGAAACATAATCACACATTTTCAATGTACCAACTGGCACTAGGCAATATTCACAGGGGATTATATACAGGACCAGGCCAATCGGGCCACGGTCAGAACCATTAGAACAGGTAAGTAACTGCAAAACACAACCAGTAACTACTGGTACAATAATGACCTCAGCATTATTACGTCAGGCATAAAACACATTAGACCCAAACCTCCTAAGCATAAACACATTACGAAATAGGCCTCATAACCATAAACCCGTTATGCAATCACCTCATAAACAGGAATCACATTAGGCATAAATCAGGGCATATAAATCACATTAGGGGATAAGCATCACCAACATAAACACAGTTTACTCCAATCACACCTTAACATGACCCCCAGGCCAACTGGCCTTCCTATAGGGCTCAAAATGCCCTCTTTCCAGAAATGTCAGGGCTTAGCTGCGAATGCAGCAACATCCAATGGCGTGCAATGCGCTGGGGCCTGGGGATGTGTAACTCACCCCCCTCCTCATCAACAAACATGCCCCCAAACGTTACAGCTGCCCACTGTCAGGCGGGGCAGCTGTGGAAATGAGACCTGGCACAACTGTGCCCCTTAGGCCCCGCTGGGACTCTGATTTAAGTTGCCCCCACGTTGCAGCTGCCCATGCTTGCAGCGCAGCTGTGGAAAAGAAACCGGCACTGGCACTAACTGTGCCTATGGGGGAGCACCAACAAATGCCCCTGTTACAGCCCCACTGTTGGAGTGGCCTGCTCTCCTGCGGGACCACTCAGGCACCGATAATGTGCCTCGAGAAAGCCCCACCTTGGGTCTCCTCTGGGGCTGCTCCCTGCATCCGCCAGACAGCGAGGAACCCCCGCTCACCGGGACTCTCTGAGGACTCCTGGCCGGCTCTTAGACTGCACACCGGGCTCTCCTCACCACACGGGAGCCCCGCCTCGCCACTAGTGCAGTGCTGCCTGTCTCCTTCGCCCAGTCCTTCACTGGCTCTGCACACAGCCTGGCTTCTCCTGGCTTCCGGCGGGCCCCTACTCGCATCCCGCGGCCCCGCCCACTGTCAGGCGGAAGTGCCTGACTTCGGGTTTTTAGGATCGGGCTATGGCAGGGACTTCTCAGCAGCGGTACAGTGCGGGGTGGGCACCCACCAACACAGCGGCAATGCGGGGTGGGTACCCGCCGTCAAATATGCATAAAACACGGGGTGGGCACCCGCTCTTCAAATAGGCATAAAATGCGGGGTGGGCACCCACTAATCAAATATGCATAAAACTCGGGGTGGGTACCCGCTCGGGATGCCAAGAATGTGGGGTGGGCACCCGCTCCAAGGCATCAATGGGGGGGGGGTCCCCACATCAGGATTCCCTCCCACCAAGTTGCAGCTCGGTGCTGCAAGAGCCACATGCTCCTCTCCTCTTCTTTGGGGAAATGATGGTAGAGCGCTCACAAGGCGCTAAAGGTCCCACAGGTGAAGTGAAAAAGGCTGGGCAGGGACTCAGCAGGCACGGAAAAAGTCCTTGGGGCTGGGGACACCCCCAGGGCACAGCCAGGCAGGCCAGCACGCAGGGACCCCCAAGAAGTTGCAGCTGGGTCCCACGGCGGTTCCTCCTGGCAGAGTGTCTCCACCCCAGCCCAAGTAAGCACAGGAACAACCTCCCTTCATGGGATCACAGCCCCAATCAGTGCTGCAAGACCACCCCTAGCATTTAATTTACCAGCCCTGGGTATATGAGATACCACTTTACAAGGGACTGACAGGTAAATTAAAAAGGCCAAAAGAGGTGTAGACCAATCTTACCACATTTATCACAGAGCGCACACGCACTTTACACTGAACAGCAGTGCTAAAGTGCCCAGAGTCCTAAAACTACCAACGCCATGTCAGAAAACAGGCTAGGAGAAAGGCACAAAGTTTAGGGATGACCCTGCAAAAAGGGCCAAGTCCAACAATAACCTTAGGGCTTGGTATTTAGATTGTTTCCGGACACCCCTGCAGGATATGTTGGCCTATAGACCACCTATCTCACAGTGCCAATGCAAACCCCCCTAACTTACCAAGGAGCGAACAGTTTCAGGCAACCATTGAACGTGACAACCCTGATTCCTCATGAATCGTGGTGGAAACAGTACATAACCTTTCGCTCAGTCACTCGTGCTCACTTGTTCTCAGAGAAATATACAGAGAATACACAGTGGGACATTTTCAATAATATTTATTGAACCAATGTTATTCTTGTATAAAATACATGTGGTGCAATTATTAGTAGACAGAAGCAAATAAAGGAAATTACAAGCACCAAAACATTAAACAGTAGGTACATTTCTAACCTGGTGCTGAAGCAATGGATATATGTAGGCATATATGCAAAATGCTAATCTAACGTACTCCTACACTGCGAACCCTACTCTCAGTGTATCCAGAGTGTGTGTAGGTGTAGAGCCAAGAATCCCCCTTAGGGATGATCCAAAACCATTGCCTGATGGGAGAGAGTGAAGGACCCCGTCTTGGTCTCGAGTTGGACCCCCCTCCCGGAATGTCAGACCGGTGCGTAGTGATGTCTCTGCAGGCAGGGACCTTAGGTATCAGCAGAAGTGCCTCCTCTACCAATCTATCAGGATGCCGAGTATTTATAAATAAAAAACAGCCTTCGCAATGTGCGCTCTAGATTTGTGATGTTATCGACATGTGGATACCGCTGTCGCCCCGTGGATGAAGGTAGGACGACTTTTATACCTAGTGCGTAGAGAGGCCTAGTACATGATGTTCAGGGCATTGTGACAATGTTGTGCGAAGCTGGATGTATAAACAAAGTAGTTTCAGAGAAACGAATCCAACATTGTCGTGCATGCAAATGTGTGAAAAAAGGTCACTGTTGAAACGTTATTTTCCAGGACAAGTAAGGAATAAGCTGCCTTGCTGCATGAACCTAACTTGGGAATGTAACAGAAGAGTTTCCATTAGAAAGCATGAGGGGCTTTATTTCATCTGAAAAGTACATGAAGTCATACCGATGTTTGCTGTATTCAGCTCTATGTTACCTCTATGCACTCTATGCAGAAAGCAATTATTTTTACAGTTTTTAACTCAATAAACAGCATTTGTAAATGCTTGTGTCGACATACGTTGTCACATTAAAACTGAGTAATTAGCTTTGCCACCACTTGTCAGTTCTGTATTTTTGCTCGTTTCTACATGGTTATGTCATGCTTTTTCTTCACCTACTTCTGCACTGCAGAATTTAGGTTACTATGTCACTTCCACAAAACTTTCATTGTTACACTGTAGATGATCTTTTGAATTAACTGGTTTGAACCCTTTGTTTGTTCTTGAGGGAAAACGTGACACGATCCAGCAACATGTTCTTGCCCATTCTTGTTACCCTCTTGAGTTTTTGGATGGTTGCTGTGCACTGCCTGGGGCCTGCGAACATCACTGCCCTGACATGTCCAAACCATAACTCCTGTTCTCTCACCCCTACTAAAAGCCAACACAACGCCACATTGCTCACACAAACACGAAGCAAGGCAGCCTCAAGTCTATCCCAACAATGCCAAATATGCTTAAGGAAGTAAATGATGTAGATGAACGTGAAGGAAACTCAATTCTGGAATTTTTATATTTTCCTCGTATGAGTTTTTGCACCAATTACCACAACATAAATCTTTAAGTAATGACTATAACTTTATTTACTTTGTGTTTTCGTATTTAACGACATCAAGGAAGTCTCGCAACAGGAGTATAAATATGTCTTGATGTGTGTCCTCCCTGGCGCGCAGCTTAACTGTTTTATGTTTTTTTAATGCAGGGACGTTACCTCTTCTACGTTCTTTTTGGTTTTTGAAAATTTGAACACTTAAAGAGCCAGAAAGTCGGAGAAACAGGGCGAGAAATAAAGCACTAGAAAGTAGGTGAGCACCCACAAACAAGCAAATTTGATGATATCGTCAAACATTTGCGGCTCACAATCCCTCTCTTAGTCACAGCTTTACTTTCAACAAGGACAGAAGGTAATCCAAATTCAGTGTGGGACAGTGAAGGGAAAATCCCCAAAGTTCACGGCTGTGACAGGGAAGAGGCTTCACAACAGGGAAAGACATTTCCCTCATGGAGAAATATGAAGTTTTGATGCTTGATTGCACTTTTGCAAAGTAATTATTTATGTGCAAATGTTGGCATGTACATACATATGTGGACATGATTTTCACGGAGAATAATGTTAGACTCCATTAAATAATTCCAGAAGTACTTCAGTGCATTTGTGACTTTTACAGATTTTTCAGTAGTCCTGAAATAAACTGAATTTTTAAAAAGTGGGACATTTATTCAGAGTGTATATAAGAGATTACAGAAGTGTATTTCTGATTTGTTTTCAATTTGGACAAGTGAAATTGCTGCAACACAGATCCCAAGTAGTCGTGGTCTTGTGTGGCGTATTCTGCCTGTCTTATCCAGGAAGTTGAGTTATGAGTAGGGGCTCAATGCAGGACACATTCCCATGGCAGCTATGAGGTAAGGCTTGCATAACAAGCATTAGCAAAGCTAATAGGTCTCGCCTTTTGGCTTTGCCAATGGTTTTTGCTGACTATGATCAGCATTTCCACATAATCAGTGGCGTGCCGTGGGGGGGGGAGCTCCTCATGGGCTCCCACAAGTGGGGAGGGGACGGGAACAAAGGGAATGAGGACAATGGGAGGGGGGAGGGCAAGATAATGTGGAGAAGTGTGGCTCAGGGGTTAGAGGCGGCAGACCCGGAAGCTGAGATCGGTCCTGGACCAGGGTTCAATTCCCGGCCTTGGTGGGTCTTGGGCTAAAAATTCCATGGACTCGATAATTCTTGCCCCGGTGCTTCCTCGACTCACAGGTTCACACTCTGTGACTTTGGGCAATAGCTTGCTTAATCTCCACAACGGCCCCTCGCGGCGGGATGCCTGACTTTCACCTTGTGGATACCCTGCTATCTCACAGGGGAATACCAGGACGGGTTCCCTAAGCAAGCGCTGGGAAACCAACAGCGGGTAGCTGTGCGCTATATAAGCTCAACTACATTTACATTACACATTTACATTTACAAGATAATGCCTACGACAAAGCTCATGTAAGAAAGGTCAGGACAGAAAAGACCGGAAGTGACAATTCCAGGTCTTATTTGCACAGGGGGGTAATTTTGGCTATGGGCAAACAAAGTAGAAGGAATTTTGTGACTCACATGCAAGTGGGAATCATCAAACTGCACACAATCACAGTCGCAGATATGTGTGTTCATGTAAGGACCCTTGCCCAACTTTAATGTGGCACGCAGCTTTAGAGGAGCTCGTCTACAGCTGCAGTCTGAATAAGCGGTATCTTGCTGTGATTTTAAGGATACAAAATACAAAGAAAATCACCCTCATTCTGCAGCCACTTACACGGACAGACTGGGAACTCACAGCAGTCCTGGCAAATTTTGTTACACCAGTGCCCATACCGTGCCTAGCAAGCGGGTGCAACGATCGAGCCTGCCCAATACAAGGGTGATTCAGGAGGGGGGCGGGGTTACCTCATGGGTCGTCGCAAGTGGGAAGGGGGCAGGAACAAAGGGAATGCGGACAACGGGTGGGGGCAGGAGCATGTTTTACACGGACAACGGGAGGGGCGCGAGCGAAGTAAAACACAACAGGAAATTAAAAAACAAGCCATGTCAAAAGGAAAAACAGTGTGGGTACCAAAACATTTGGCCCATATTGAAAGGATCCATGCAGCAGGAGCGAACGCCAGGGAGGAAACAAAATAGCGACAGTGCGGGACAAATGTGCTCTAACCACGCCAAAACTATGGCATTTAGAAAGGCGGACTAAGTGGCCAATCACAAGCAGTGGGCGTGTAGTGGGTGTCTTCTAACTTCACAGAGACATTACAGCATGCCTAGCAGAGCGGCACATGCATGCTGCCTCTAAGCTCGACCTAAAAAGGAAGAACGATCTTGGGTTAACCAGTAAGAGTGAGCCTAAATAAACAGTATAAAGACCGGGATCATACCCAAAAACTTTCAACAAAATGTTTGCGGCAAAGCTGACCTGCCATTCAGTCACCATATACTGGAATATGTCATTCCAGCAGTGGCGGCTCCTCGAGGGAGTGCTGCTGGGCAGTGACCAGGGTGAGGGAGGGGCAGGGTCGGGGGTAGTAAACTCCGGTTTACGGCCGAACGGAGTTAAGTACATAAATAAATAAAATGAATTACATTCCGCGCGCTGCATCGCCATTTGGCGTTGCAGCGCGTGCAATATAATTCCCAGTAACATTGCTCTCCTCATACACTTTTTACCTATATGCCCAATTCAGACCTTCACACTTGTGTAATATCCCTCACTCATTGCCAGTCAACCCTTGATGAATTGCTCAAAAATCTATCATAGCTTTGCTGCACATTTCGATCTAAAGTTTGCTTTTGTATATTAGCCTTTTTACTATTTTCTGCATTCTTAGCTATCACCTGCCCTCTAATAAATGCCTTCAAAGTGTCCCATACTATACTTGGTGAAGCTGTCCCATGATTTGTTGTTAGAAATTACTTTATCACCTCTTTGCAGACTTGCACCCGCCCTTCCTCCTATAAGTATTGTTTATTAAAAACCCAGCGCCTAGGACAGACCAGGGGTTTTCCCACAGCTATCTCCAGAAAATTTATTGTGTGGTCTGAGAAACCATTTGTTAAAATGCGCTGCAATTTAAAAGTCAAGGCCTATGAAGTTAAAAAAAAGTCTAAACGCGAAGAGCTACGGAATCTCTCTGAAAAACAGGTGTATACACTTTAGTAGGGAAAGCCTCCCTCCAAGGATCAATCAATCCCAGTATTTTCTGGTAGCTTTGAATAATTTTCAACGTTTTTGGCTTTAACTGCTTTATTGAATTAACAGAGGAGTCACTTTTTGGATTCTGCAGCACATTAAAATCCCCCCCAATCATCATAAGGCGTAGCATTGTCTTCAACTGGGGCATAAAGACTGACGAGAGTAAAATGTCTTGACCACACCAAGCAGCTCACTCTACACCACAGACTACTTTTATCACTGGCACTATTTACTACTTCGGCGCCCAGCCCCTTTGCGAGGAAAACAGCAGTGTCTCGGTGAGTCACCTGGGCAGAAGAAAACCCTCTATATGCTGCCCAGTTTTTAAACATTGTAAATTCTGACAATTTCCTAATCAATCAATCAATCAATCAATCAATCAATCAATACATTTGTAGAGTGTGCTACTCACCCGTGAGGGTCTCCAGGCGCTGAAGGGAGGGGGGTGCCACTATTGATCGAATAACCAGGTCTTGAGGTGTTTCCTGAAGGTGAGATGATCCTGCGTAAGTCGTAGGTGTGCAGGGAGGGAATTCCATGTCTTGGCTGCCAGGTAGGAGAAAGATCTTCCTCCTGTGGTGGTTCTGCGAATCTGTGGGACGGTGGCCAGGGTGAGGCTGGGGGAGCGGAGTTGGCGGGTGGGGGTGTAGAGCGAGAGGTGGTTGTTGAGGTATTCGGGGCCCATGTTGTGGAGCGCTTTGTGTGCACAGGGTCAGACTGATTTGCATATGGCCATGTCTGAACTGGGGTGGCAGAGTGGGCTAAAGAACGGTGATGGATCAAACCCAGATCTGTTGACTGGGTGTGAGTGTTTGATTGGTTCTGATGCTCCGTCCATCACCACCCCCTTTTGTACCGCTTTGTTCGCCATAAGTTGGCAGGGTATGCTCAGACGTGAGTCCCTTGCTCACTTTGCCACTGGATTCAAGCAAGCCTGGCTGAAGACGGCTGAAATGCCAGAAACCGGTCCTAGGAAGCTTGTTTCCGGTCCAGGGAAGGCTTGGCTTGGCAGTTCGGGCTGGACTGTTCCCACGAGGCACAGGGTCAGACTGATTTGCATATGGCCATGTCTGAACTGGGGTGGCAGAGTGGGCTAAAGAACGGTGATGGATCAAACCCAGATCTGTTGACTGGGTGTGAGTGTTTGATTGGTTCTGATGCTCCGTCCATCACCACCCCCTTTTGTACCGCTTTGTTCGCCATAAGTTGGCAGGGTATGCTCAGACGTGAGTCCCTTGCTCACTTTGCCACTGGATTCAAGCAAGCCTGGCTGAAGACGGCTGAAATGCCAGAAACCGGTCCTAGGAAGCTTGTTTCCGGTCCAGGGAAGGCTTGGCTTGGCAGTTCGGGCTGGACTGTTCCCATGAGGCACAGGGTCAGACTGATTTGCATATGGCCATGTCTGAACTGGGGTGGCAGAGTGGGCTAAAGAACGGTGATGGATCAAACCCAGATCTGTTGACTGGGTGTGAGTGTTTGATTGGTTCTGATGCTCCGTCCATCACCACCCCCTTTTGTACCGCTTTGTTCGCCATAAGTTGGCAGGGTATGCTCAGACGTGAGTCCCTTGCTCACTTTGCCACTGGATTCAAGCAAGCCTGGCTGAAGACGGCTGAAATGCCAGAAACCGGTCCTAGGAAGCTTGTTTCCGGTCCAGGGAAGGCTTGGCTTGGCAGTTCGGGCTGGACTGTTCCCATGAGGCACAGGGTCAGACTGATTTGCATATGGCCATGTCTGAACTGGGGTGGCAGAGTGGGCTAAAGAACGGTGATGGATCAAACCCAGATCTGTTGACTGGGTGTGAGTGTTTGATTGGTTCTGATGCTCCGTCCATCACCACCCCCTTTTGTACCGCTTTGTTCGCCATAAGTTGGCAGGGTATGCTCAGACGTGAGTCCCTTGCTCACGTTGCCACTGGATTCAAGCAAGCCTGGCTGAAGACGGCTGAAATGCCAGAAACCGGTCCTAGGAAGCTTGTTTCCGGTCCAGGGAAGGCTTGGCTTGGCAGTTCGGGCTGGACTGTTCCCATGAGGCACAGGGTCAGACTGATTTGCATATGGCCATGTCTTAACTGGGGTGGCAGAGTGGGCTAAAGAACGGTGATGGATCAAACCCAGATCTGTTGACTGGGTGTGAGTGTTTGATTGGTTCTGATGCTCCGTCCATCACCACCCCCTTTTGTACCGCTTTGTTCGCCATAAGTTGGCAGGGTATGCGCAGACGTGAGTCCCTTGCTCACTTTGCCACTGGATTCAAGCAAGCCTGGCTGAAGACGGCTGAAATGCCAGAAACCGGTCCTAGGAAGCTTGTTTCCGGTCCAGGGAAGGCTTGGCTTGGCAGTTCGGGCTGGACTGTTCCCATGAGGCACAGGGTCAGACTGATTTGCATATGGCCATGTCTGAACTGGGGTGGCAGAGTGGGCTAAAGAACGGTGATGGATCAAACCCAGATCTGTTGACTGGGTGTGAGTGTTTGATTGGTTCTGATGCTCCGTCCATCACCACCCCCTTTTGTACCGCTTTGTTCACCATAAGTTGGCAGGGTATGCTCAGACGTGAGTCCCTTGCTCACTTTGCCACTGGATTCAAGCAAGCCTGGCTGAAGACGGCTGAAATGCCAGAAACCGGTCCTAGGAAGCTTGTTTCCGGTCCAGGGAAGGCTTGGCTTGGCAGTTCGGGCTGGACTGTTCCCATGAGGCACAGGGTCAGACTGATTTGCATATGGCCATGTCTGAACTGGGGTGGCAGAGTGGGCTAAAGAACGGTGATGGATCAAACCCAGATCTGTTGACTGGGTGTGAGTGTTTGATTGGTTCTGATGCTCCGTCCATCACCACCCCCTTTTGTACCGCTTTGTTCGCCATAAGTTGGCAGGGTATGCTCAGACGTGAGTCCCTTGCTCACTTTCCCACTGGATTCAAGCAAGCCTGGCTGAAGACGGCTGAAATGCCAGAAACCGGTCCTAGGAAGCTTGTTTCCGGTCCAGGGAAGGCTTGGCTTGGCAGTTCGGGCTGGACTGTTCCCATGAGGCACAGGGTCAGACTGATTTGCATATGGCCATGTCTGAACTGGGGTGGCAGAGTGGGCTAAAGAACGGTGATGGATCAAACCCAGATCTGTTGACTGGGTGTGAGTGTTTGATTGGTTCTGATGCTCCGTCCATCACCACCCCCTTTTGTACCGCTTTGTTCGCCATAAGTTGGCAGGGTATGCTCAGACGTGAGTCCCTTGCTCACTTTTCCACTGGATTCAAGCAAGCCTGGCTGAAGACGGCTGAAATGCCAGAAACCGGTCCTAGGAAGCTTGTTTCCGGTCCAGGGAAGGCTTGGCTTGGCAGTTCGGGCTGGACTGTTCCCATGAGGCACAGGGTCAGACTGATTTGCATATGGCCATGTCTGAACTGGGGTGGCAGAGTGGGCTAAAGAACGGTGATGGATCAAACCCAGATCTGTTGACTGGGTGTGAGTGTTTGATTGGTTCTGATGCTCCGTCCATCACCACCCCCTTTTGTACCGCTTTGTTCGCCATAAGTTGGCAGGGTATGCTCAGACGTGAGTCCCTTGCTCACTTTGCCACTGGATTCAAGCAAGCCTGGCTGAAGACGGCTGAAATGCCAGAAACCGGTCCTAGGAAGCTTGTTTCCGGTCCAGGGAAGGCTTGGCTTGGCAGTTCGGGCTGGACTGTTCCCATGAGGCACAGGGTCAGACTGATTTGCATATGGCCATGTCTGAACTGGGGTGGCAGAGTGGGCTAAAGAACGGTGATGGATCAAACCCAGATCTGTTGACTGGGTGTGAGTGTTTGATTGGTTCTGATGCTCCGTCCATCACCACCCCCTTTTGTACCGCTTTGTTCGCCATAAGTTGGCAGGGTATGCTCAGACGTGAGTCCCTTGCTCACGTTGCCACTGGATTCAAGCAAGCCTGGCTGAAGACGGCTGAAATGCCAGAAACCGGTCCTAGGAAGCTTGTTTCCGGTCCAGGGAAGGCTTGGCTTGGCAGTTCGGGCTGGACTGTTCCCATGAGGCACAGGGTCAGACTGATTTGCATATGGCCATGTCTTAACTGGGGTGGCAGAGTGGGCTAAAGAACGGTGATGGATCAAACCCAGATCTGTTGACTGGGTGTGAGTGTTTGATTGGTTCTGATGCTCCGTCCATCACCACCCCCTTTTGTACCGCTTTGTTCGCCATAAGTTGGCAGGGTATGCTCAGACGTGAGTCCCTTGCTCACTTTGCCACTGGATTCAAGCAAGCCTGGCTGAAGACGGCTGAAATGCCAGAAACCGGTCCTAGGAAGCTTGTTTCCGGTCCAGGGAAGGCTTGGCTTGGCAGTTCGGGCTGGACTGTTCCCATGAGGCACAGGGTCAGACTGATTTGCATATGGCCATGTCTGAACTGGGGTGGCAGAGTGGGCTAAAGAACGGTGATGGATCAAACCCAGATCTGTTGACTGGGTGTGAGTGTTTGATTGGTTCTGATGCTCCGTCCATCACCACCCCCTTTTGTACCGCTTTGTTCACCATAAGTTGGCAGGGTATGCTCAGACGTGAGTCCCTTGCTCACTTTGCCACTGGATTCAAGCAAGCCTGGCTGAAGACGGCTGAAATGCCAGAAACCGGTCCTAGGAAGCTTGTTTCCGGTCCAGGGAAGGCTTGGCTTGGCAGTTCGGGCTGGACTGTTCCCATGAGGCACAGGGTCAGACTGATTTGCATATGGCCATGTCTGAACTGGGGTGGCAGAGTGGGCTAAAGAACGGTGATGGATCAAACCCAGATCTGTTGACTGGGTGTGAGTGTTTGATTGGTTCTGATGCTCCGTCCATCACCACCCCCTTTTGTACCGCTTTGTTCGCCATAAGTTGGCAGGGTATGCTCAGACGTGAGTCCCTTGCTCACTTTCCCACTGGATTCAAGCAAGCCTGGCTGAAGACGGCTGAAATGCCAGAAACCGGTCCTAGGAAGCTTGTTTCCGGTCCAGGGAAGGCTTGGCTTGGCAGTTCGGGCTGGACTGTTCCCATGAGGCACAGGGTCAGACTGATTTGCATATGGCCATGTCTGAACTGGGGTGGCAGAGTGGGCTAAAGAACGGTGATGGATCAAACCCAGATCTGTTGACTGGGTGTGAGTGTTTGATTGGTTCTGATGCTCTGTCCATCACCACCCCCTTTTGTACCGCTTTGTTCGCCATAAGTTGGCAGGGTATGCTCAGACGTGAGTCCCTTGCTCACTTTTCCACTGGATTCAAGCAAGCCTGGCTGAAGACGGCTGAAATGCCAGAAACCGGTCCTAGGAAGCTTGTTTCCGGTCCAGGGAAGGCTTGGCTTGGCAGTTCGGGCTGGACTGTTCCCATGAGGCACAGGGTCAGACTGATTTGCATATGGCCATGTCTGAACTGGGGTGGCAGAGTGGGCTAAAGAACGGTGATGGATCAAACCCAGATCTGTTGACTGGGTGTGAGTGTTTGATTGGTTCTGATGCTCCGTCCATCACCACCCCCTTTTGTACCGCTTTGTTCGCCATAAGTTGGCAGGGTATGCTCAGACGTGAGTCCCTTGCTCACTTTGCCACTGGATTCAAGCAAGCCTGGCTGAAGACGGCTGAAATGCCAGAAACCGGTCCTAGGAAGCTTGTTTCCGGTCCAGGGAAGGCTTGGCTTGGCAGTTCGGGCTGGACTGTTCCCATGAGGCACAGGGTCAGACTGATTTGCATATGGCCATGTCTGAACTGGGGTGGCAGAGTGGGCTAAAGAACGGTGATGGATCAAACCCAGATCTGTTGACTGGGTGTGAGTGTTTGATTGGTTCTGATGCTCCGTCCATCACCACCCCCTTTTGTACCGCTTTGTTCGCCATAAGTTGGCAGGGTATGCTCAGACGTGAGTCCCTTGCTCACTTTGCCACTGGATTCAAGCAAGCCTGGCTGAAGACGGCTGAAATGCCAGAAACCGGTCCTAGGAAGCTTGTTTCCGGTCCAGGGAAGGCTTGGCTTGGCAGTTCGGGCTGGACTGTTCCCATGAGGCACAGGGTCAGACTGATTTGCATATGGCCATGTCTGAACTGGGGTGGCAGAGTGGGCTAAAGAACGGTGATGGATCAAACCCAGATCTGTTGACTGGGTGTGAGTGTTTGATTGGTTCTGATGCTCCGTCCATCACCACCCCCTTTTGTACCGGTGTGCGTGGGTGAGCAGCCTAAACGTGATCCTCTTGCTGACGGGGAGCCAGTGCAGGTTTCTCAGGTGGGCGGATATGTGGCTGTGGAGAGGGATGTCGAGGATGAGTCGTGTGGAGGCGTTCTGTATGTGCTGAAGACGTTTCTGAAGTTTGGCTGTGGTTCCTGCGTATAGGGCGTTCCCGTAGTCCAGTCGGCTGGTGACGAGGGCCTGGGTGACCGTCCTTCTGGTTTCAGTGGGGATCCACCTGAAGATCTTTCGGAGCATGCGCAGGGTGTTGAAACATGAGGACGAGACTGCGTTGACTTGCTTGGTCATCGTGAGTGAGGAGTCCAGGATGAATCCCAGGTTGCGTGCGTGGTCCGTGGGTGTCGGTGCGGTGCCCAGCGTCGTGGGCCACCAGGAGTCGTCCCAGGCGGATGGGGATTGTCCGAGGATGAGGACCTCCGTCTTGTCCGAGTTGAGCTTCAGACGGCTGTGCTTCATCCATTCTGCGACATCTTTCATTCCGTCCTGGAGGTTGGTTTTGGCGGTGAATGGGTCTTTGGTGAGGGAGAGTATCAGTTGGGTGTCGTCGGCGTAGGAGATGATGTTGATGTTGTGTTTGCGTGCGATCGTGGCTAGAGGGCTCATGTAGATATTGAAGAGGGTTGGGCTGAGTGAGGAGCCTTGGGGTACGCCGCAGATGATCTTGGTGGCCGCGGAGCGGAAGGGAGGGAGGCAGACTCTCTGGGTTCTGTCGGAGAGGAACGATGTGATCCAGTCCAGGGCCTTTCCTTGGATCCCAGTGTTGTAGAGGCGGGTCATTAGGGTGTGGTGGCAGACGGAATCAAAGGCTGCCGAGAGGTCCAGGAGGATGAGAGCGGCTGTCTCTCCGTTGTCCATCGGTGGCTGCGATGAGGGCTGTCTCGGTGCTGTGGTTGGCTCGAAATTCAGACTGGGATGGGTCGAGCGAGTTGTTTCAGCTGTTTATTGATGGTCTTCTCAATGACTTTAGCCGGGAAGGGGAGAAGAGAGATGGGGTGGAAGTTCTTGAGGTCTTTGGGGTCCACTGTGGGTTTCTTCAGAAGGGCGTTGATTTCTGCGTGTTTCCAGCTTTCAGGGAAGGTGGCTGACATGAAGGAGCTGTTTATGATGTTCCGGAGGTGGGGTGCGATGATGGTGTCGGCTTTGTTGAAGATATGATGAGGGCATGGGTCGGAGGGGGAGCCAGAGTGGATGGTGTTCATGACGTGGGTGGTGTCTTCAGTGCTGATGGGGGTCTATGCACTGAGGGTGGTGGTGGGGGTCGTTGGTTTGGTGGCTGGAGGCGGAGTCTGGGGTCCGAAACTGCCGTGTATATCTGCGATCTTGCGGTGGAAGAAGTGGCGAGGGAGTTGCAGAGGTCTTGCAACGGTGTGATGTCGTTATTGCTGGCGCTGGGGTTGGAGAGCTCTTTGACGATGCTGAAGAGTTCCTTGCTGTTGTGGGAGTTGTTGTCCAGCCGCTCCTTGAACGATGTCCTTTTGGTGGTGTGGATCATCTGGTGGTATTCGCGGGTGGCGCTCTTGAGGGCTGTCATGTTTTCTGATGTCCGTTTGTGGCGCCAAGCTTTTTCGAGGGTTCGGCATGATTTCTTTGCAATTTTGAGGGCGTCTGTGAACCATGAGGTTTTTCTGTTGCCAGTCTTGCCTGGGGGTTTCTTCAGTGGAGCGAGGTCGTTGGCGCAGTTGGTGATCCACTGTGTGAGATTGTGTGCTGCGTCGTTGGTGTCAGGGGTATCGACAGGTGGGTTCTGGCTCAGCGATGTGGTCAGCTGGTCTATGGTGACTTTGCTCCAGCATCTGCGGGGGATCTGTAGCATGTGGTGGTGGGATGTAGTCTTCTTGAAGGTGAAGTGAATGCAGCTGTGGTCGGTCCAGTGTAGTCCGTTGGAGTAGCTGAAGGAAGCGTGGTTGCTGGCGGAGAAGATGGGGTCGAGCGTGTGGCCAGTGAGGTGGGTGGGCGTGCCCACCAGTTGCTTGAGTCCGAGGTTGGCGAGGTTGTCGAGCAGGGTGGTGGTGCTGTTGTCGTTGATTTTCTCCAGGTGGAAGTTCAGGTCCCCTAGGAGGATGTACTCTGGTGAGGCTAGGGCGTGCGGGCTGATGAAGTCGGTGATGGTTTCGCTGAATTGTGTCTGTGGGCCCGGGGGTCTGTAGATGAGCGTTCCTCTGAGGGTGGTCTGGGGGTCGGTGTGGATCTGGAAGTGTAGGTGTTCGACGGCGGTGAGTGTGTCTTCGGCGTTGGTCGTGACGCTGATGGTGTTCCTGTAGATGATGGCGATTCCTCCTCCAGTTTTGTTGGCGCGGTCCTTCCGGGTGATTTTGTAGCCGTCCGGGATGGCTATGGCGATGTCAGGGGCCGAGGAGGCGTTCATCCAGGTTTCAGTGAGGAAGGCGACGTCTGGTGCTGTTGTATCAAGGAGTTCCCAGAGTTCGACGGCGTGTTTGTGGACGGAGCGGGTGTTGAGGAGGATGCACTTGAGGTGGTTGTTGTTATTGTTGCTGTCTTCGGTGGGCGGGTTCGGAGGCAGGTGAATTTGCAGGCTTGGCAGGTGAAGGGTCCATGGGTGCGCTTCGGGGTGGCTCGGTGGCAGGCGGCAGGTCATCCGGTGTTGAGTACGATGAGGGTGGCGGTGTCGTATCTCAGTCGGGTGCCCTGGCTGGGCGCGGTCCATGCGCGGACGGGCGCAGACAGGCTTGCCTTTGGCACGCCGTTGGCGCGCCAGCGGCGCGGCCGCTGCGCAAGGCCTGTATATGAGGGTCAAAGGGAGGGAGGAGCAGCTGGGAGGTGGGAGCGGGGCGGCCAATGGGAGACGAGGGGGCGGGGCCGCAGGATGCAGCGGCGGGAAACAGAGGCAAGGGGACAACGAAGGAAGGGGGCACAAGGGGGAGGGGTACAAAAGGCAAAAATGGGCAAGGAGGAAGGGGGTACAAAAGGCAAAAATGGGCACAGAGGAAGGGGGTACAAAAGGCAAAATGGGCACAGAGAAGGAGGCAAAGACAGTACCAGTAGAGACGCAGGCGAGGCGGGCTGAATACGGGCGGCGGCAACAGAGAGTCACAGGTCACACAGGGGGCTGCGTGGCGGTGAGGGGAGCGACCTGCCTGGTGACAGGGTCAAAGGTTTCTCTCTCTACCGCTGCGCGGCCTCCATATGAAGGTCAGAGGGAGGGAGGAGCAGCTGGGAGGTGGGAGCGGGGCGGCCAATGGGAGACAAGGGGGCAGGGCCGCGGGGACACAGCGGCGGGAAACAGAGGCAAGGGTACAACGAAGGAAGGGGGAGGGATACAAAAGGCAAAAATGGGCACAGAGGAAGGGGGTACAAAAGGCAAAATGGGCACAGAGAAGGAGGCAAAGACAGTACCAGTAGAGACGCAGGCGAGGGGGGCTGAATACGGCCGGCGGCAGCAGAGAGTCACAGGTCACACAGGGGGCTGTGTGGCGAGCGACCTGCCTGGTGACAGGGTCAAAGGTTGCTCTCTCTACCGCTGCGCAGCCTCCATATGAGGGTAAGAGGGAGGGAGGAGCAGCTGGGAGGTGGGAGCGGGGCAGCCAATGGGAGACGAGGGGGCGGGGCCACAGGGACGCAGCGGTGGGAAACAGAGGCAAGGGGACAACAAAGGAAGGGGGCACAAGGGGGAGGGGTACAAAAGGCAAAAATGGGCAAGGAGGAAGGGGGTACAAAAGGCAAAAATGGGCACAGAGGAAGGGGGTACAAAAGGCAAAATGGGCACAGAGAAGGAGGCAAAGACAGTACCAGTAGAGACGCAGGCAAGGCAGGCTGAATATGGGCGGCGGCAGCAGAGAGTCACAGGTCACACAGGGTGCTGCGTGGCGGTGAGGGGAGCGACCTGCCTGGTAACAGGGTCAAAGGTCCAGCTAGAATGTGGGTCTCCTGGACTAAAATCACAGCTGGGTTATTGGCTAAACTCCAAGTTTCTATTGCCTGATTTTTTTTTTATTATTAAGGCCATTAGTGTTGAAGGAAACTACTTTCAGAATATTACTCATTGTCAATCTACTTTTCCTAGATAACCCTTACGTAAATTGGTTATACTCTTACTCTTACTCACCCCCATCCAACCCATGCAAATCTTGTTTAACAAGTCTACATAGCAGCATTTTCCCATAAGTGGACCCTTGTATTCCAGCCCAGGCCTGTAGTAGGTTCATAAAATCAGATTGATGGTTAGTCTTCCCATCATGTAGGATCAACATTCTACTCCTCTACTCTTGGTACATGAACTTATCAATCGCAAATTTGGATCCCCATTTAACAAGCTTTTTCCCCCACACCACCACTAAATATCCCCACATTTAGCACCCCCACTCCCCCACCCCTAAGCCTTAGTGAGAGGTTCACCATCCCACTCACACCTGACATGCTTACCCTCCCCAAAAACTGGCTCCCTCACCTTGTGCCAAGAATTATTGGCCTACCCCCTCCATCTCCCACCTTCCTCAAGGACCCCATCCGCCGGGGCCTGACCTGGCTCCCGGCCTCCTGTGGGAGCCGGCATTGCTTTTCCACAAGGGAAGCTGCTGACATGCAGCTCCCCTTGTGGAAAAGCAATCCTGCTTTGCTTCACTGAAGCGAGAGCAGGTTTACCCGCTCTCGCTTCAATGAAGCAAAGCAGGGTTTGCTATGGCAGGGTGGGAGCCCCACGGCTCACACCCTGCCATAGCAAACAGCAGTGTCCCGGGGGGTGGGCACCCCGGGGCCACTGCAGGAGCCGGCCCAGGGCAGTGGCGATCCCCAGGCCCATCAAGGGCCTCCCTTCCAGTGCAAAGATCCGGGGAGGTGGTGGTCCCCGGGGCTCGGGGGTCTGTAACGGACCCCCACAGATACAGATACGTAGTGCCACACACAGGTTTTTTTTTATAAAACATTGAGAGCCCCGGGGAGGTGGCATTTTTATTGGCAAAGCCCCAGGGAGGTGGGGGTCCCCAGGGCATGCGGGGGGCTGCATGACCCCTGCAAATAATGAAAAAAGCCCTGGGGAGGTGGTGGTCCCTGGGGCTGTGGGGGCCTCCGTGGGCCCCCGCCATACATTTTGGATTTGCCCCCGGGACCTGGTCCACCCAGGGACTTAAAAATAATGAAGCGCGGGAGCCCGCGCTTTGTCTTTTGTTATTTTTTTTTGTCCGGATTCGCGCACCCAGCGCGAATTTGGATGATTTAAAAAAAAATGCTTTCTTTGGCCCTGGGGGTCCCTGTAGGACCCCCTCAGCATGCCTAGGGGTCAGGGTGCCTGTACCCTCCCCCCTTTTCTTGTTTTTCAGCCTTATTTCTCTGTTTTCTTGTGACTCGGTTACCGAGTCACAAGATGGCTGCCAACACTTCCTGGTTTGGAGTGTTGGCAGCCAATCAGAGTAAAGCTCGTGCTCGGGAGGGTTTGCGAACCTACCACGGCCATTGATATCAAAACTTTTTATTAACGTGCATCTGGTAGTGTTGATTGTATTTATATTCTGAGTGTGCAACTGCTGCTTTTGGAAAGCAGGTTTCTTTTTGTCTAAACCTTCCTGTGGGTTTTCTTGGTATGTGTATTGGCCATCTGGTTTAGAGGGCCAGGGAAGGCTGAGGCCGACCTGGTTCGAATGGAGGAATCTGCCATTGAAGTATGGGGAGGGGTGACCCCTTTGATCTGAGCAGAGCTGTGCCTGGCAAGGTGAATGATGGCTCCACCTCCCACTGGGCGTCTGATGGTGGGCTCCCTCTCCCTGAAAGTGAGGATGCCGCCTCATAAATAAAGTGACCCAAGTCGACACCAAACTGGTTCTGGCCGGGTCGAGTAATTTGTGACTTTCTCAAGAACAAAGACTTTTGGGTTATAAAGATCTGGGCTGAAACTCATTAGTGGTGTGTAACTTCAGGATGCGAAGACGAACCTCTGTTCGTGTAACAAGAGGGAAAGGACTTTGAAACTTTCATCCATCTACTAAAGCAACTACCCAAGGGCCTGATTTGAGCTTGCCTCCTGCCGAAGTCTCAGGGACATTAGACTTAATTTGTCAGCAGCCCGGATTCCTCTTGAAGGGAATCCTACTTGCAGGTGAGGCCTCTGTCGAGAAATCCAGGGTCTCTAGTTCTACTGTGGGGAACGCCGCATTTAACTTGCTATGGAAACTATTGCTATCGCCATTGTGGGCCGTGGCAGCTGAGGAGCTGTGCCACTGAGTGCCCGCATTTGACTTGCTACGGAAACTATTGCTATCGCCATTGTGGGCCGCTGCAGCTGAGGAGCTGTGCCGCTGAGTGCCCGCATTTGACTTGCTATGGAAACTATTGCTATGGCCATTGTGGGCCGCTGCAGCTGAGGAGCTGTGCCGCTGAGTGCCCGCATTTGACTTGCTACGGAAACTGTTGCTATCGCCATTGTGGACCGCTGCAGCTGAGGAGCTGTGCTGCTGAGTGCCCGCATCTGTCTTGCTGCAGAAACCATTGCTGTTGCCATTGTGGGCCGCTACAGCAGAAGAGCTGTGCCGCTGAGTGCCCGCCTTTGCCTTGCTATGGAATCCATTGTTGTCGCCATTGTGGGCTGCTGCAGCTGAGGAGCCTTGCCGCTGAGTGCCCGCATCTGCCTTGCTACGAAAACCATTGCTATCACCATTGTGGGCCGCTGCAGCTGAAGAGCTGTGCCGCTGAGTGCCCGCCTTGGCCTTGCCACGAAAACTATTGCTGTCGCTAGTGTGGGACGCGGCCGCTGAAGAGTTGTGCCGCGAGTGCCCGCATTGGTCCTATCACAAGGATACTACGAGAATCAGTACTATCACTATTTTGGGCTGCCGCTGCTGAGGAGCTGTGCCGCTGAGTGCCCACCCTTGTTTTACTACAGAAACCATCGCTATTGCAGGCCGCTGCAGCTGAAGAGTTGTGCCGCTGAGTGCCCACACTAGCCCCTACATCACAAACCTTGCCATCTTCTGTGTGTGCCGCTGGGCGCTGCCTTCTAACCCCGTCCTCGGATTAGCGTGAGGGCATGCCGCAGACTGCCGTAGCCGAGGAGCTGTGGCCGCTGAGAGTCTGCCTGTCCTCCCGCACCTTCCCCGTGAAGCTGTGTGCTGGGCCCCCTTATTTATATCCCAGGTACATTGGGCATCACCAGGCCGCCTAGGGCCCGATCTTGAACTAAGCTCGTTCCACCCGCACGCATGAGTGCTTCCATCGCCCTGAATGAATCTGTAATTATGTGCATTGTGGTTCTTTGAGCATTTCTCCGTTTCATGCTTAACCTATAAAAAGATAACTATTTTTCTATACTTGCTTGTGGTGTCCGTTTTGCAGCTTCTTTCCAGCGTTATTGTGTATGGTCATAAATGCTTCACACACTGCCTCTGAGATAGGCCTATCTGCTCGTGCTACGGTACCACAGGGTTGAGCAGGGGTTATCAAAGGGTGTAGCCCCCTTACTCTGACTTAGGAAGAAGGGTCACTATTTGATACCAGCGCCAGCTGCTGCCAACTGGATTATCCCATTTCTAACAGGGCTCTTTCTGAACCAAGCTCTACCTTTTTGCCAAAGTTGGTGTAATTCCTTTCAGCAGTTTGGGCTGTAGCTTTGTCTAAAGTTTCCTATGGAAAATTACATGGAGAAAAACGCGTTTTGGGACCCCCCTCTTATCTCGGCCCCCGCTTGGCGAGTACCCCCGAACCTTTCAAGACAGGAACTGACCGGAGCGCCCTACTAGTTTTGAAAATTTCACGAAGATTCGTCAATCAGCACCAACGTTATTGGGAAAACAATAAATGCTTTTCCTATGGAAACTAGGTCCTAACTATAACTACCTATTGGCGACCGCCAATAGGTAATATATATATATATATTATCTACTGGCGGTCGCCAGTATATAGTTATAGTTAGGACCTATTTTCCATAGGAAATCCGCAACATTCTATTGGGAATATCTTTGGCGCCGATTGACGAATCTTCGCAAAATTCTCCAAACTTTTGGCCAGCTCCACTCCGCTCCTACCCTGAAAGTTTTGCGGTGATCCGTGAAGCGGGGGCCGAGAAAAAGGGGGTCCTAAAATGCGTTTTCCCCATGCAATTTCCCATAGTATCTGTTGTCGCAGCTACAGCCCGAACCGCTGAACGGAATGACACCAAATTTGGCAAAGAAGTAGTCCTCAGTTCGGACTCGTGCCTTTTGCGTTTATTTGGTGTGAATCTGTTCAGTAGTTCCTGAGAAAATTAGGGTAAAAAAGTTAGTGATATCTATGGCCGCGGAGGATCCGCGGACCGTACCCGCACCGTAAGCGCACCCTCCCCGAACGGAGCGCGCACCCTCCCGATCGCACGCTGAATGCTAATTGGCTGTCAAGCGTCTCTCTACATTTGAAACCAGGAACTGTTGGCGGCCATTTTCTGCCTCGGTAGAAGCGAGGCTGAAGATGGAAGGGGAATAAGTTTGTAAAAGATATAAAGGGGGCAGAGTGAAAATACTCTGACCCTCTAGATCTGCTTAGGGGGTCCCAGAAGGACCCCCTGTGGCCCCCCCCTTTTTTTTTTTTTTTTTAAAGCGGCGAAATGCGCGCACTGTGCATGCATCCTATCGTGTTGGATGCACGGATTCTCTCGCGGTGGGTGTGCAGATCCAGGGCAACATTTTTTGAAAAACGACAAGAAATCATTGGTTGTATAACAACTTTCTACACTGAAAGGTAGGGTGTATATTTTTGTTTTTTAATGGTATGATTGTTATTGGTTAACAAAAACAGATTGTAAGGAACATTATATATGATAAGCTGATATGTTGAAAAGTCAAGCACACTTCCTGTCTTGTGTAGGAACATTGTGTGCTGAACTTGTGACCTGTGAGCTCAGTGCAGTGTTCCATGACCTGTTTCTATGGTAACAGGCAGAAGGCAGATTGGGGGAAGGGTTGAAATGTATTTCAGTTGGAAAGGGTTGAAATGTTTAACCAATAGAAATGTGTGTTTGCTTTTGAGTTTATGTGCGAAGGATTGTGATTTGATGTTTACATGTACATATGTGGAAAATGAAAGGGAAACTTTTCCATTCTTTGCTTTTGCTGAGAGGTGCACAGTGCAGAGATTCTGTAAAAGAAAATATGGTGAGTGATTGATATACTCCTTAATCTACAAAAGAACTTAAAAGATGAGTTATTTAATTGTGAGGGGATGTATATAGACTATTTTGATTTTAATCAGACTAATGTATTTTTCCTGCTAAAGTGTAAGGAGTACTTTTTTTCTCTACAATGTGTGTGCATGTAGAAACCATTCTGTGATAGGCATTTGTGTTTTTCATGTGTTTGTAGACAGATAACTGTGCAGTTTTTATATTTTGGTAGAATTAGAAACCAATCATTGTTTATGAATTTGTGAAATGAGTTATGTTATGTTTCTATACTAAAACGTAGTACTACTTCTAGATGTGTTTTGATATAGTGCAAGGGATAGTGTTGTTTGTCTAGAATCACACAGTGAGTCTGTGTGCATTTGGGAACCACTGTGAGAGATAACTGTTTAAAAACTAGTCAGGTTGTCAAGTTTTAGTAGCATTAGAAGACAGTTATGGCTTATGCTTTCATTAAATGAGTGAGGCATTGACAGTAAATTGCAGTCGTGAAATATGTAGATTGTGTGCAGTTCCCTTACCACTTGCACTGTAGTGAATGAGTTTTGGTAAGCTCATAGGGATAGTGCTGCTTGTCTAGAATCACACTGTGAGTTAGTGTGTATTTGGGATCAGTGTGAGAGAATCATTTGGTAACATCATGTATTTGCTGACAGATAACTGTTTTAAAATCTGTCATGTTGTGAAGTTTTAGTAGCATTGGAATCCAGTCTTTGCTTATATGTTGATTAAATGAGTCATGCTTTGACACTGATGCTGTACTTAAATATGTAGATTGTGTGCAGTACCATTAACTCTTCCAGACTAGTGAATGAGTTTTGGTAAACTCCTAGGATAGTGTTGCTTGTCTAAAACCACACTGTGAGTCTGTGTGCATTTGGGTAAGGATTGTGAGAGAAACATTTGGTAACATCGTGTATTTGCTGACAGATAACTGTTTTAAAACCTGTCATGTTGTCAAGTTTTAGTAGCATTAGAAGACAGTTATGGCTTATGCTTTCATTATATGAGTCAGGCATTGACAGTAAATTGCAGTCGTGAAATATGTAGATTGTGTGCAGTACCATTAACTCTTCCAGACTAGTGAATGAGTTTTGGTAAACTCCTAGGGTAGTGTTACTTGTCTAAAATCACACTGTGATTCTGTGTGCATTTGGGTAAGGATTGTGAGAGAAGCATTTGGTAACATCGTGTATTTGCTGACATATACCTGTTATAAAACCGGTCATGTTGTGAAGTTTTAGTAGCATTAGAAGCCAGTCTTTGCTTATGCTTTGATTAAATGAGTCAGGCTTTGACACAAAAGTGCAGTCCTGAAATATGAAGATTGTGTGCAGTTCGCTTACCACTTCCACAGTAGTAAATGATTTTTGGTAAACTCCTAGGTATAGTGGTTGTTGTCTAGAATTACACTGTGAGTCTGTGTGCATTTGAGAACCACTGTGAGAGAAGCATTTGGTAACATCGTGTATTCGCTGACAGATAACTAATTTAAAACCTCTCATGTTGTCAAGTTTTAGTAGCATTAGAAGCTAGTCTTTGCTTATGCATTGATAAAATGAGTCAGGGTTTGACACTAAGGTGCAGTACCATGTACTATTCTGTTCACTGTGGCAGAACTGAAAATTTAAAAGTTTTACCTAAGCACTGTCCTAGAAGTAGTCTGATTATTTAGTCAGTTTCTAACTACCAAATAGATTGCTTCAAATAAAAGTGTTCTGACATACTACACACTTGTCTTTCACACCTTCAATTCCCCAGTCAGTATCCGTTCACTTCCAGAAAACACCCTGTCACTGCCGTTGCAGTCCTCTAGTGACCCATTCAGCATCATGTACAAATCCATTCACAGCGCCAAACCCTAATAAATTCACCCAGGCACTCTCCTTGCAGTACTCTAATCATTCAGTCAGTACCCAAGTACCCATCCAGTGACCCAGGCCTTAGTATAGGGACTGCTTCAAACCCTTATCCTCTATGTATGCAGTCCTCTAACCACCTACACAATTGTCTTTCACACCTTCAATTCCCTAGTCAGTATCCATACACTTCCAGGAAATACCCTGTCTCTCTCTTTGCAGTCCTCTAGTGACCCATTCAGCACCATGTACTAATCCATTCACTGTGCTAAAACCCTAACACTTATAAATTCACCAAGATACTATCTTTGCAGTACTCTAATCATTCAGTCAGTGCCTAAGTATTCATACACTGAGCCCGGCCTTAGCACATGGACTGCTTCAAACCCCTATGCACTATGCATGCAGTTTTCTAACCACCTAGACACTTGTCTTTCACACTTTCAATTTCCTAGTCAGTATCCATACAGTCCAGCACTTGTCACTGCCTTTGCACTCCTCTAGTGACCCATTCAGTACCAAGTACTAATCTATTCCCTGTGCGAAAAGCCTAGCACTTATAAATTTACCTAGGCACTCTCCTTCCTGTACGATAATCATTCAGTCAGTACCCAAGTAGTCATGCAGTGAGCCAGGCCTTAGCACATGGACTGCTTTAAATGCCTATGCAGTATGGATGCAGTCCTCTAATCACCTACACAGTTGTGTTTCACACCTTCTATTCCCTAGTTAGTATTCATACTCTTTTAGCAAACACCCTGTGAGTCACCCAGTGTGTCTCCTTATAGTACTGTAATCATTTAGTCAGTTAGCATGTAGTCTTTTAGTGAGGTAGGCTTTAGGGCATGAACTGCTTCAAAGTAGTATGCACTATGCATGTAGTGTTTTAATGATCGTCACACTTGTGGTTCAGGGCTATAGTTTCATAGTCAGTTTTTATATAAAATGTGTTTGTACAGTAATGGAATAGTATAAATTTGAAAGTTATTATTATACATTTATTTGTGATTCTTTTTTACAGATACAGAACAGGAGCGTTTCTCATCTGTTTGCACTCTTCTCGTGCAAGATTGTTTGGATGAAGGGTCCTTAGGTGTTTCATCATACTTGTTGTGCCGCACGAGTATTTTTTGTTAGGATCTCCTCGTAACAGAACTCTTTGGCAAATCTTGCGAGTGACGAAGGTGGCATTGGTCTTTGTTTGCTCCTTGGAAAAAGTAAAACATTTCCTCACCACTGAAGAAAAACGTTGTTGGTGTGGTGCCTTCTGCAAAACATTTTCTTCAGATTCGGTAAATAGCGGTAACATTTACAGTTTTTGTAAGTCAAACTTATAAAATTTTGTTAGCTGTATGCATTTTATATATCTGTGATTTGTTTCTTGTGGTATTTTGTTGAGAATACCATGTTTTTTTTTTTTAACAATCTTTCTTATTTTCCATGTCTGTCATCGACATCCATTGTCCCCACAGTAGTGTTCCGCCTTGTTGTTTTTTATTATTGTTGTTACATTTTGTTTATTAGTTTATTGTTCATATATATGTTAATAAAAAAAAAGTTTGAAAATAGTTTTTCGTTTATATATTTATAATTATAAAAAATAAAGTTTGAAAAAAAAATGAATAACGTTTTTGGTTGTTCTCTTAACTGCTGTGTGACTCTTTCTTGTTCTTATTACTGTTATTTGATGGAGTCCACCATGGTGTTAAATTTTGGGGCAATTATCGCTGGAATACTGGTGATATCTGCAGTTTGCACCAACTTCTGAATAGTGTGTTAGATTTATCTCAACTTTACTTACGTTAAAGTGCTGATAATGAAATGGAGAGTAGCCGTTCCCATGCAAAAAGACACGAGGTGCACCTTTCCGATTTATTCTAAATAATAAAATCCTGTATTGAATTGCACTGAGGTATTGGCTGCACTTACAGTGTACACACAAAATCTATTAAGAAATCTCATTGTATTTATATTGATTGGGAATAGTGCGTCAGGTGCTGGATCTTGATGGGATACACTGCTCAGTTCGCATATTGTTCTGCATATATATATCCAATGATGAAGGGCGCGGTGATGCCCGAAATGTGTTGGAACTTTCATGGCGGTTTCAGCTCGACTGTGGTGAAGTGTTAGCTGTGCTGCCAGAAGAAAATAAATAAATTTAACACGGATGCGTATATACACATATCCTCAATGTACGTAGATGTGAAGATATGAATAGTAAATTCTTACCTCCTCAATATTTTGTTCCTCGATATTCTTATAATGATTTCCTATCATCAACACACAAAAAGGAATCGAAAGCAGCTGGGTCATACAAGACTGCACCACCAGAACTAGTCACTAGCAATATGCGATATTGCCCACCTCAAAAGATCTGCTGCTTGTAGTTCACAAATATACTCTTGACGATTGGTTTGGATGAGAGGCAATATAAAAGCAAATGTAATCAAATATACAGTAATATATCAACAAAGAACATTTCGCATATGAGTGTTTTCTGGTCTTTTATTTTCTGTTGCACTTCATATAAAAACAGCCAGCCAACGCGTTTCGCCCAAACATGGGCTTCTTCAGGGCAAGATAATGTAAACACACAGCGTGTCTTCTGGCGTGTAAGTCAGAGGACGACTTGAAACGAAATCTAAAGCACAATGATGTAGCTCAAGGTAGAGCAAAAGTCAGCAGGTATGTATACTGATGGTTTTATTTGATGACGGTATTAACCGCATCGGAAGAAATAGGAGCTGTGTCCGTACTCGACGTCCTAGGGCCAGCGCGATAAACGAGGCGAAATGTTCTTTGTTGATATATTCCTGTATATTTGATTTCCTATCATGTTGATAGTCCGCCTTGGACATTCTGCAGTACAATCTAAAACTTTGGGCCCTGCCACTTATTATTTTACTAATAAAGCACTGCTTCTATGCACCTCTCTATCATTACTTTCCATTAGTGTCTTATACTTTAATCTGTCACATATTTATCATTTGAAAAATTCACAATGAATGTCTTTTTTCAGTACGAGTTCTATTGTTTCTAACAACACATCGTATACACATTATTCACATATCAAGATGAAATGATGTGTGCATGTGATGGTACCGCCAATGTGAAATATCAAAACATTTTCCAATATTTAACATAGTGAAAATTTCAGCAGCCATTTCTATACACTCCCAATGTGGTGTACTGGGGAAAATGTCTCTTTCAAAACATGGGTTATATCGCTGTGCAAGTAAACATTTGTGTTTTTTTGTTTTTTAGCAAAGAGGGGCGTTTGAGCTATTGTCTCCCTGTGCTTGTGAATCTGGGTTAGATGTTTCCACTGTTTGACCACTCTCCCTCTTTCTTCAATATTTCATTCCTTGTAAATTCGTTTCATGGGGTCTTTTTAGGTCGAGCCTAGACAGCGCATGCGCTGTCGCAAGACCTGTAGTAAACAGAATATGGAGGGTAATTTCTCTTGCCGCTTGCCATTGGTTAACTCTGGCTTATTGTTGGCTGGCGATCCGATGCGTCACTTCCGTTTTTGTAGGAAGCAGCACCGACCAACTACAGTTTAGTTACGCTGTTATCTTTTCATTTAGGGACTACTTGTTTTCTTTGCTGCTTGCATTCCGCTGGCACATCTGCCATATGTGTGGATATGTCAGGGCCCGGAGAAGGTTAATGAGAGGGTTCAATAACACAGGCATTCCAGGGCTTCTCCATTTCAGTTACAGCTGATGTCTGGCTCCATTCCCCAGCGATGAATTGTGCCACCTAGGAAATCAAGCACAGTACCCCTTAATACTTAATATCGGAAACATTCTATTCGATTGATTTGGAAGAAAATAACTGCCAGGGCTTTTCTTAAAAGGCTACTACAGCCTGCACCACCCATACCCGCCAGCACTGCCATTGACAGTACCAACATAACACCTAAGCAACAACATCCTACAAGTTTAACAATTCAGAGATTTCCGGCTTCCCAAAGCTATAATAAAAGCATGAGAGGCTTGTATTATTCATGTCCAGTGTATGTTCACATCATAAACACAGATGATGTGCTCACTTTAGAATTAAAAAAGACAACCTCGCCATGTGCTGGGCTGTCACTAGAGCCAGTGCTGACAATTATATGCCGGCGCCGCGCACCGGAAAGAGCTGACACAAATTAAGCTTCTCTGCTCTTTGTACACAATGCACTAAATACAGTAATTATTGGAGTCGCCAGCTATTGTCTGCTTATAATTGGCTTTGCTGAACAAGTTACATGTAAAACAAAAATCTGCGCTGTTTTATGTGCTGTTATTCATTTTCTAATTCAATACTGCGAGATGTCCTGAGTATTGAGTGGAACTGACATCATTTAAATTCATTGTTTAAAATTAATCGTACTTAGACATTCTGAAAATATGAGGGGCGTGGTTGTTTGTGTGCATTGCGCCTGCTACTGCGAGGAGGAATGGGCGAAGCGGAAGTTCTGCCGCTGGTGAACGCGATGCTCACAGTTTATTGGTTCATCCCTCCAGTTTGGGGACGTGCTCCTGCTTGAGATGTGCTTTTAGATTGCTCTGTTCTCTAAGCTGCTCCTTTTGAACATTTGCAGGAGGTAATCTCTCCCATTTTTTGTCGATAAAGACCTTTTACTATTGTCTATCCGATCCACGACAAGTGACTTGGGAAACTTGATTCCCTGGTGTGCTCTGTATCTACTACTTATCTTGCTTGATTGCATGTTTTTTTTTGCACAGGTCTAGAATTTGTCTGTAAAGTGATTCAGGAGTTTCATAAGTATTCTATGGTGCTATTTCCTGTTTTACCCTGGCCTTGTGTTACCCGAGGAACAGGCTTGCGTTAACGGGATGTGTCTATTTAACTTCAGCAGACCGCTTACTTTTACGTCTGTGACACTTTTTATGTGATCTTGTCATAGTATATCTGGGAATACGGACTTCTGCGGTCATTCAAAACGAAATTCGACTCCGTAAATAAAAACAGCCTTCCCAATTCTTAACAAATGATTAATTTTCCAGAGTGCAATAAACCCGTCAAGCAGTCAGGAAAAGACAAGCAATTACAAATCAATAGGTTTCACATTTCCGCAAGTTTAAGCCATTAACATTGTAAATGACAATGCCTTTTATTTATCTGTTTTAAAAACCAAAACAGAAATAAAAGGCATTGTCTTTTTTTTTTGGGGGGGGGGTTATTTTTTGCTGAGCAGAGAATAAAAATATCATAATGTAGGTCATCAGGAGAGAGAAAAAACACCAGAATACATCCGTATTTGACGCAAATACATAGTATATACATTTAACAGTTGAAACCCTTAAAACAGGGATGAACACTTCCTAAAAGAAAAAGAAAAAAAAAAAGTCCGGAACACCATATATTCGTAAACATCAAGAAGCAATTGCACCTTCCACTTCCTAAAATACCCTAAAGTGTCTTGTGCCTAATGATCATCAAAATGACAACTGGAATCGATTGGAATATCAACAACCTTCTTCATGTGCAAAATCTTAGTATTATTACAGTTCAATACTTTTTCCCCTGGTATATAGGGGCTTAAAGTGCAACGTGCTAAAGTGCTAAGTTTTCTAAGGTGCAATGTGCTAAATAAAAGGCATTGTCTTTCTCATTTACAATGCCAATAGCTCAAACTCGCGTAAATGCGAGACCTATTGCATTGCAAATGCTTGTTTTAGGATGGGGCTTCATCAGGATGGACTGCTACTTTTGACAGTTTGAGACTAATACTTTCTTCTTGGTGTAGTGTTCAAGTCTCTTATGGTGCCATTTCAGCTTCTCATCATGTTAAGGCCAACTGTGCTGGGTCAGCTTAGTGGGGGTGTCTTTACATTTCCTCGTAACCGTCTATTGGTACATTTCTTTTTCATTTTGTTCAAAATGTTACTGATTGTTTTCCTTCATTGTAGTCAACTGCACTTGTCAAACGTGAATTTGAACATAACATGTTAATAGTTACGAAGTAAAACAAAACTAAAATGTGTCATTTACTTAAAAAGGAAAAGTGAGGGGCGTGGCTTGCAGCCGACATCGATGGCCGCAGCCTAGGAGAGCTCCGCGGCAACCAGCGTCTCTCCCGATAAATCCTGGCATGAATCCGCTACCACGGCACATTTAAATTCAAGAATCGGGTGTCGGAAGGCCACAGCAGGAATCGACATCCGTCTGGGGCCATCGCAGCCACCGGGAGAACCACGGTAACGAAGCCGCGATGGCGGCCTGCTTGCGAGAGCCGCAGCTGGGGACTCAAGTATAATAGAGCGACGCGCAGTGAGGAGGCCGGGTGTTAAGAAGAACATAGCGGGCGCAGCGGATGGAACGGTGGCGGCGAAGCTTCGGCCAAAGGATTTGAAACACGCTGCTTCCCGCCCAGCACCACCGGAGGAATCGAGGGCCCGGGGCTGTGCTCCGATGGGACTGAACCTCCCAAGAAGGCACCCAGCAGCGAGACGCAGTCAGCACAGCGTGTAAGTCGGGGGTGATACTTAAGGGAGAGCAGGAGGAAGACTCAGATCGCACGCATCGGGGTACATATGAAATCCGAAGAGGGAAAGACCACAGGAGCTTCATTTCTACTGGGACTACTGCGGAAGTGAGCCTGAAAGTGAGAAGGCGGTCCAGCATACAGACCTCGCTGCCGGCCCTCGCTTTTAATTCATGGCCTGGAGCTCGGGCCTGTCCTGCGAACACTGCAATATAGGAGTCTGCGGTGGCACATTACTGGCCTATGAAAGTCTAACACTCAAGGCATAATAAGGAGTGTGTTTAGGCTCATGGTGGCTTATATGGAGTGACGCACAATTAAGGGAGGCATAGAGAAAACAGAAGCGGCCCGTTTGCGCACTGGGCCCCACAGAGACCTTCCTTAATACGGGGAAAAACGGACCATGCAGCTACACTGCAGCTAGATCCAGGCTGCCACAGTACTAGTCACTACGGAAATAAACACCAGCCCTGCTGAGGGTATATGAAGGACAGGGTACCTTGCACGGAAGGCGGCGGAGGGAGGAGGGAAAACCGAAAGGCCGTGCGTGGAAATTACCTGCGCAGTCTGGCAGCGGCGATTACAGATTTCCCTGCCGCCCAGCAGCTACACCGGCCGGCTGGTCCTGACACCATGGTGATGAATACAGGCCCCAGCTAGGCCCGCAGGACACAAGGGTTCGCTCTCCTGTAATGGAATCTATAAGGAAGTTGGCACGGAAACTGCAAGGTACAAAGACAGCATTTATTAACCCTTAAGGGTGGTCCTACAATCCACACAACACTCTTCAGTATTGCATAGAGTAGCACAAAGAACTTACGTACATGGTCCCCTTTTATACACAATAGAGGGGCTCATAAGTGGGTGGATACAACATGAGGCCGAAGAACATTACCATTTATGGTCATTTTCGATACTGAATCAATATGTGGGCGGAGCTAACACACTCCTTGAGCCCGCGAAAACATAGTCAAGCAAGGCTAACTGATAACAGATGTGGTCAAGTCTGGGCATGTGCCAGATAGACAAAGGAGCTATTTATAGACTGTTACTAGGCAGATTACAAGAGCAACTAACACAGAGGTTGGACTCTTCTCATGGGGAACACGTGGAAGCATGACAATACAAAATGGAGTCCGAACTTCGGTCAACATAGACAGAGAAAACACGATCTATTAGAGGGGAATTAATGTCTTTAGTAAATGCTTAATCACATCGTCGTTTCAATTTACAACAGACGACCCTTTCAGCATTTACTGAAGACATCCGGTTTGTTAGGATAATCATCATGTATGTCAATTGTCATCATTTCTTCAACTTCCTTAGCTAAACGTTTTTGGTGCGCAACATCGGCAATAGCTTTCTTATCAGGGATACAGAACGATACACATAATGAGCAGAGCAAGGGACCACATTGAACGCAGATACAGCACGAAAACAGAACCGCTACAATGATGCAGAGACCAGTTAGAACCTTCCATCCCCAGGCAGTAATTAACGCCCAAAACCATCCAGAAAAGGACCAAGTGCCGTTTTCTGTATGGATCTCAGCTGCAATTTTATGCAGTTTATTGATGGCATTATAAACTGACGGCGTATGATCAGGGATAAACACACAACAGCTACTTCCAATAATTTTACATGCTCCTCCTCTGTCAGCTAGCATAACGTCTAATACCATACGATTCTGCAATGCAACAATTCTAGTAATTTGCAATTCCTCCGTAAGGTTCCCAAGAGCAGCAGCAGTCTGATTTGTCACAGCTTCTACCACTCTTGTTAATCTTCGGATCTTCCTACTGTTCAGGGCAGCTCCAACAAAGAAAAATAGTCCTAAGTTAAAATCAATATACTGTTGCAGACTGGTGTCAGTCTGATCTACATCGTCAATAGATAAAGTTCGTTTATACCTATTTACAGTCACATTATTCAATAATTTCAGATCCTTATGATAAGATGCGGGTGCTAGGAATACAGGAGGTAATAGAAATGATACATAGCATACCCCAGACCACCCAGCCGGCAGACGGTAATAACCTTTATTTCCACACACAAAGTACGTATTATGGGAGGCTAAGAAGGTACTATTGTTCAACCCATCAATATTCAGAACAGTAATACAATCACTAACACCAACAGGAATGAAACCCACACTCTGGACACACAGATCCGCTTGAGCTTGCGCTACTTGGATAACAAATTTGTCCTTTCCCACAGTGTCTCTTGTGTTCGTAAAGATGTAGGGAATGGATTCATTGTCTGGTCGGTACTCTTCCCACTCCCAAATTGTCCCATTCGCTTGCGGATACCCATTTTTGTCTTGATGGCATTCTTTATTGAGTCTAAAAAGCAATCGTCCCACTGTCGGTTTCCGAGTGGCAAAAAGCAAAGTATACCATGCTCTACAAGAGCCATTATGAGAGAAAGGAAGTGGTATAAATGGCGTTCCTCCTTTCTTCTGATGCGCTGGCATCATCCCACATATCCAACAGTTCGTAGCATTCGTAGCAACGTGGGTATGATGCAGCATCTGGATAAAAGTGTTATTCAAGTAAGACTGTCGATGCTTCAACTCTTGATATGGTAAAGTATAAAAGTAGTGCTCCTCAGGCACCGGAGTTGTCAACACAAGAATCTTCCGAGCAGGAGTTACATCCTCCACGAACCATGTTGTTATCCCAACAATGGCTACTGTCAACATGAACCCTAATGCACAAAGGATTTTCTTTTTCTCCATGTCAAAGTGGAAATAAAACCCAATATCTTCCTGAAACTAAAAGTCTGTCAGAACTCTTCCCCTTGGGCAGCGGTTGATTTCTTCACCAGCGGGCCAAGACGGGTGTCGCTACACTAATGCAGGGCTGATCCCCCCCCCCTTGCCTCATCGGCTCTCCGTTTCACTAACCCAAGGGCCGTTCTGACAGTATGTCCCGGTACTGGGAAACTCACTTCCTTGGTCGAAGATGATATCGCCTTCCTCCAGGAGTCGCATGGTCCGGAAAGAGCTCCTCAGTGGCGTTTGGCTCCGCAGCACGGCCTGTCTCTGCAGCCAAGATTTCTCGTTGATCGATCAGCACGGCAGGTTCCACCAATCCGGGCGGCACCTTCCTACAGTGCAGAGAGTGGATCCAATTCTTTCTGTTGGAGACTCGCACAGCCGTCCTCGTTGCGAGGAGGACCTGCTCAGGGCCCACCCATCTTGGTTCCAAGCTGTTTGTTCTGTCAAATATTTTCACCATCACGTGGTCCCCAGGCCGGAGACCATGTCCTTCACCGGTAGACCGATCAGGGAGCGCCTCTCGGACCTGTTGATGGATAGAAACCAAGTTATCCGTTAACTGTGCCAGATAATCGCTCATCATTACACAAGGTACATCATACACAGCCTTAGGTCTTGGTGGACCCCAAATATTCATTGGGCGTCCGAAAACAATCTCATATGGTGTAAGGCCGGTTCGAGAGTGCGGTACCGATCTAATTGACAATAACGCCAGTGGCAGAGCGTCTGGCCAAGTCAAAGACGTCGAAGCTTGAATTTTGGCGATCTTAAGCTTCAGTGTACCATTATACTTCTCAACTAGGCCTGCAGACTGAGGGTGAAACACGGCGTGGAACTTCTGAGTGATGCCTAGGCCTTTCAAGACATACTTTATAACATCCGCTACAAAGTGAGGGCCGTTATCACTCCACAGAAGTCTACAAACGCCATATCGGGGGAAAAACTCCTTCAGCAGCAGCTTCGCAGTAGTCATTGCAGTATTGTCTTTCGTAGGGTACGCTTCAACCCATTTGCTGAAGGCGCAAACCACTACTAGAACATACTTCAGAGTATTACAGCGCTCCAGCTGGATGTAATCCATCTGCAGAACCTCAAAGGGTGCAGTGGGTGTCACAAACCCTCCTGCTGGAGTTCGAGTACCCTTTCCTGGGTTGTACCTCAGGCAGATCATACAAGTCTGCACCACCCTCTTTGCTGTGCTAGCAATCTCTGGATGCTCCCAGACTTGGGTAAGCAATTTCACAATTGCGGAAGCTCCAACATGTGCTAGCCCATGTGCCATCTGAACCATAGGTTGTACAAAAGCCGTGGGTAATTTCCATCTATCCATCTGCTTATTTCTCCAGCAACCCTCATCATCCAATTCTCCCTCTCTAGCCCATTGTTCCCGCTCTTTGTCAGAAGCGGTCCTTTGCATTTCTCGCACTTCCTCCTTCGCATCATGCCATCTTTCCACCTGTGACTTTACTACATACATGGCAGTAGCACCGGGCTGCATCGCAGTCTCCCGTGCTACTCGGTCTGCTAACGCATTCCCTTCTCCAACTTTATCAACTACTTTCTTATGGGCGCTACACTTAATGATGGCAATTTTCTTTGGGTATGTCAGTGCAGTTAAAAGATTATGAACTAACTCTCCATGCATTATCTGTACTCCATGTGACGTTAAAAACCCTCTCTCCTTCCAGAGTAGGCCGAAGTCATGCGCTACTCCGAAGGCATAGCGGCTATCTGTATAAACATTCACACATAGTCCTGTACTGAGCTCACATGCTCGTGTTAATGCTATCAGTTCCGCTGCTTGAGCTGATTTCTGTGGTATGCGCGCTGTCTCCACTATCGTTTGTAATGTGGTAATTGCATATGCTGCTGAAGTCGTACCATCTGGTAGCTTCAAACAGGATCCATCCACCCACAGTTCTCCATCTACATCTGGAAAGGGCGTATCCTGGAGATCAATACGACCCTTTGTTTGTTCCTCAGTCACGAGAATACAATCATGCGCTTTCCGCGCCTCAGGCTGGGTTTCGGGGTATGGCAACAATGTTGCCGGGTTTAACGTTACGCACCTTTTCAACGTAATATGAGGAGCCAAAAGCGTCAACTCATATCCCGTTAAACGGGCGCTGGTCAAATGCTGCGTCTTCGTTTGATTAAGCAGGGCATCGACAGCATGGGGGACTAATACCAACAGCTTATGGGATAACACAATTCCCTCGCTTTGGCGTATTGACACAGCTGTCGCCGCAACCGAGCGAAAACACCCTGGTAATGCTCGGGCGACAGGATCAAGTACAGCCGAAAAATATGCACAAGGGCGCTGCTTATCGCCGTGCATCTGCACTAAAACTGACAATGCACATCCATCTTTCTCATGCACATACAGCGAAAAGGGTTTTGCATAATCAGGGGTCCCTAACACTGGTGCTGAACAAAGGGCCTGCCGGAGTTGCTGAAAAGCAGTATCACACTCATCTGACCAAGGGATTGGGATAGGCGTGTCCTTTGTCAAGAGGGCTAACAATGGCTTAGCTATGTACGAAAACCCCAATATCCACTGTCTACAAAAAGAAACGAGGCCCAAAAATGCACGCACATCCTTCTGTGTGGACGGTCTCGGTGTATCCAAAATTACTTGGATACGATCCGGTGTGAGTGCACGTCCCTCCTTAGACAAAAGGTGACCCAAATAAGTCACCTTTGGTCTACAGAATTGCAATTTCTTCCTAGATACCTTATGATTGTGGGACGCTAAAAAGGAAAGTAAGGATAACGTACTTTTTTCACACAACTCCAGGGTGTCAGCCGCCAGCAAGATGTCATCGACATATTGAATGAGGGCGACCCCCTCGAGCAGAGCAAAGGAATCCAATTGTCGTTTCAAAGCCTGACTGTAAATGCTAGGGCTTTCTGTGTAGCCCTGGGGAATCCTACAAAAACGATAAGATCTATTATTTAATGTAAACCCAAAAAGATATCGGCTATCAGGGTGAATAGGAATGGAAAAGAAGGCATTCTTCAAATCAATCACTGAGAACATGGTTGCCGTAGGCGGGACCAAGGTAAGCAACGTTGTGATATCGGAAACCACTGGGTACTGAGGTATCACGATCTTGTTCACTTCTCTCAAATCAATGATAAACCGGTAAACTCTGGCATCCGTATCCTTTTTCAGTATGGGAAGAATCGGACTGTTACAAATGTTGTAGGGGACTTCCTCCACTACCCCTACCGCTATCAAATCCTGCACTATCTGTATAAGAGCCTCCTCCCCCTCCTGGGAAATACGGTACTGTGGGAGGCGTGGTAACACCGCCCCCTCCTGGACGCTAATGTGGACCGGTGGAATCACCATTTGTCCCACATCAGTATCCGAAGTTGCCCACAAAGCACGAGGGAGGGTAGCTAACAGCGCATCCTCTGACATCGTACACATTCGTTCTGATCGGGGGTAATTGTCATTCAATATTACCCGTACACCAGCAGGGGAACAACGGATCGTAGCCCTAAAATGCTTTAACATATCAAGACCCATAATGTTGTCCGGTGTGTACGGGGCAAGCAGAAACGGACAGGGTGCAGAAAAAGAATCAACCTTAAACATGAGGGGCTGTGAAAGAGGGCTTCGGGAGAGTGTACCGTCAAACCCTACCGATGTGACCATTAAGCCGGATGGGGGAGCCCCCGGAACCAATTGCTTAGATAGCGCACTACGTGTCGCTCCTGTATCCACTAGGAACTGATCAGTAGAGCCCAAAACTTCAGCCGATACATAAGGGCCCTTCTGATCGACCGGCACCTCAACTGATTCTAACCCCCATCCAACGCATTCCTATGCATGCTGAGAGTCATGGTACCCCGACCGGTCAATCCCTGACGCTTGATACTGATGCTGGTGATCTGTGGTAAATATTTCTCCTTTACCGGGACTGAATTTGATACAGGAACATTATAAAGTAGCTCAGTAAAATGAGAGGCAGAATCCGTGATATTAGAGTTTCAGAATGGGCTTTATTCCAATAAGCGATTATAATCGGATGCTTCAAGTTCCATCACCACGGGAGTTCAGGAAGTGAAGTACATACTTTATTGACAAGCAGTAACTTTTATAATACATACATCATAATGAAGTGAATACAGTAGGCGTAACAATTGATAAGGACATTGACGTTTGGTTCTACGTAACCGAAAATGGGTGTAATAATGAGTAAAAAGGAACATGATTGGCTATGATGTAATACATAGGTGGATCTATAAGATAATACTTGGCATTGATGCGCGCGCAGCAGTCTGACGTGTAATTGACGTGTAACTAGGGGGTGACGGGGACTTGACATTTAGCTCTACGTGTGGAGACAGGAAGTCTGGGGGGTCAAGTCAACCTAATCCCAAATCATATCTAACATCCTATGTTTAAAGAACTATGTTATCCATAAAAGAAGGACTCTCGGACAGAATCTATTCTATACTGACTGTGCGTGCGTGTACAAGCGTCTAGGTGTCTACACTGAATGCGAGGGGGTAGGAATATTCCATGGTAACAGGGCTATGAATTACTTGCATGAGGACAGAGAAGATGGGCCTTTTTGCTTGGTAACTGGAAGAATGTTTACTTAAGCTACTAGGCAGGAATGCATCGGCTGGGGGGGGAAGCAGATAACTCGAAGGTGAAATACAGTTCTTGGCAGAGAATAGGCTGATGTCAGGCTTCGTGAGCCGCGCAGAGAATGAGACAAAGTTCATGGTCACAGATGCAGGCTTGAACTGGAGCTTTCAGAGGCAGAAGGCGAAAAGGAGTTCGATGACAGAATCAGGGCCTACTTGCCTAGACTGTAAAATGGCATAAGTGAACCATATAAAGCCGGTGGCCTTTCATATTTAGGAATGGAATATCCAGCCCATTTATGGCGGATCTGACAGAGGACATGTTGACGGTGGACGCACATGTGTTTGCGTCATCATTACTGGAACTGGAGGGAGCATACATGTACTTGTGACATGCACATAGAACCGTTGGGGTCCAAGATAGGGGACATAACTGACCAGAAAAATCCATATTTCCACATTCCCTCCTTGTCCCCTTCTTGCCCTTCAAGAGATATCAATCTTCATCAATCCATTGATCTGTTCATATAGCATCATTTGTTCTTCTTTCTTCTTCCGGGATCTTGAATGAAAATCTTGATGTGGGATGCACGATGTGGCACATAGACCACAAATTGCTGGTCCACATTGCAGACATAGACAGCAACTGAATAGTATGAGAAGGCCAATACCTAGGAAGGATAAAACTCTCCATCCCCAGGCTGATATCGTATTCTAAAACCAACTGGACCAAGTCCAAGTGCCTGGGTTCTGGTGTATCTGGCTTACTATCTTATGAAGGCGAGTGATGGCTTTATATACGGATGGCGAATTTTCTGGTATGAATACGCAGCAGCTTGATCCGATGACCCTACAAGCTCCGCCTCTATCAGCCAGGATGACGTCAAGGACAAGACGATTTTGAAGCACAACAATCCGCATAGCAGACTGTTCTTCCGTTAAATTGCCTAAGGCGGAAATAGTTTCATTCACTACTGCTTCAAGGGTTCTAGTTAATCTACGTATTAGCTTACTATTAGTAACAGTACCTATATAGGGAAAGATGCCTTTATTAAAATCTACATACTTGTCCCATGCCGTCTCAGTGTAATCGACAATGGGGAGATCTCTCCGTTCTCTGTTGTGTACTAAATGAATATTTCTGTAATAATCAGGAGGAGCTAGGAAAACAGGTGGCAAAAGGAACGCTATGTAGCAGGTACCATCCCAATCTAGAGGTAGACGCATATATGCAGTCTGACCACATATAAAGTAGGAGTGGCGGGAAGCTCTGAATGAAGATTTGCCTTGATCACTGAATTCTACTGTAGTAGTGCATTTACTATGGCCCATATGTATAGAACCAACCTTTCTTACACACAATTCACCTTTCGCTGGGAATACTGACATGGTGGGTAAGACTAGCTCAACTTCGGATACGACATTTAGAATCATGAGATTAGGTGTAAAATTACCTAATCCATATACTTCATTTTCTAGATCAGTTCCTGTTCTTTTGGGGCGACCCTCCTTGTCAGGGTAGCAGACTTTGAGTAAAACTAGGTTCAGGTTTCCCCATATCCAATGGTCTTGGTAAACTGCTGTGTCTGAGTCTATGGAATTAATTAAACTAAACCATGCTCCACAGGAGCCATTATGTGTAAATGGATGCGGAAAGAAAGGCAGGACTCCTTCATAATTCTGATAGGGAGGGAGTCGGCCACACACCCAACAATTGGTGGCGTTACTAGTCTGATGGGAATGATGTAACATACTAATGAAAGTGTTATTGCGCAGCGCAAGTCTATAAGACAATTCATGCGGAGGTAAGTCACTAAAAGAATGTTCAGCAGCAACATTATAAACATGTCTAGAAATAGGGTAATATATGTGCAACAACATACTTGTAATAATTATTAAAAGACTCAATAAAAACAAAATTAATAATGTCACTATGCAGTGGCTACGCAGTGATTTACAATACGCCTGTCGTTTCAACATTTTCCCGGTATTTCCTCTACTTAGGTCCAGGGGATACATGTCAGAGACAATTCAACCGCTTCACCTTGGAGAGGACTTAAACAATCAAATTGCTCGACTTGGTGGGCCTAAGCTTTAGTTTGTAATTTTCAGATTTGTTCGGTTCAACAAAAGGAAGCTTTGTATCAGTCTGTGAGGGAGTGCAGGGCACAGTGTCTATATCCGAAGGTAGTCCATGAAACTTTTTTATGTGACTTGAATGAATCCAGCCCTTGCGGCCCTCGATCTTCACGGCTGTTCTTGTGGTCAACAGGACCAACTTGGGTGCTTTCCACCTGGGCTCCAGTTGAGTTTTTCTGTCGAAATTTCTCACAAAGACAAGATTACCCGGAACAACGTCATGGGGTTTCACCTCAGTGTTGTCGGGAAAGGCTGCAGCTACCTGTGAACGAGAAGATTGTAGTGCAGACATCAAGGAAGCCAAGTAATCTGTCAGCATATTACAGTCAATATCAGTTATTTTGCGTGGTATGGGCGTCCCCCACATATTCGGTGGTCTACCGAAGATCACCTCATACGGGGATAGCCCTGTTCTAGAGTGTGCTACCATTCTCATGTAAAAGAGTGCAACTGGTAATGCTACTATCCAGTCGACCCCTTTTTCTCTGCATATTTTGGACAGTCTGATTTTCAGTATCTGGTTATGTCTTTCTACGAGACCTGCTGCCTCGGGATGTCGGACACAGTGGAATTTCCACTGATAACCTAACAGAAGTGAAACGTGTTTCATTAATTCGGATGAGAACGGCTGGCCGTTATCTGAGTAGACAACACGTGGTAAACCGTATCGTGGGAAGAATTCTCGAACCAACTGTTTGGCAGTAGTCGGGGCAGTGTAATCTGAAACCGGGTACGCCTCTGTCCAACGGGACAGAGCGCAGACAACTACAAGAACATATTTGAATCCTCGACATCGTTCCATCTGGATATAATCCATCTGTAGGACTTCAAAAGGGTGATCAGGAGGCTGAAATCCACCCTGTTCTACGGGAACACTTTTTCCTGGGTTGAACTGGCAACAGATCATACAGGTACGGACCTTTTGTTTGGCTGCTGCTCGTAAATGTTTATTAAACCAAATGTGTTGAATGCTGTCTAGCATAGCTTTTTCTCCTAGATGTGCTGGACTATGTATAGTGTTAATTATGACTTGGACCATTGAATCAGGAAGGAACCATACAGACTTTTCCTTCATCATCCATCCTTGGTCCGTTTGGATCCCTCCTAATTCAGTCCATTTCTTTATTTCGTCCGGTGTAGCATGTGTCTGTATGTCAATTACGTCAAGAGTAGGATCTTTAACTGTCATACAATGTGTCGGTGTCGGGACTATTGTCTTTGTCATATCGGGGGTTTGAGTTTGAGCAGTCAGTTTAGCTGTTCTGTCGGCTAGATCATTGCCTTGGGAAATGGTATCAGTAACCTTTGTATGGGCTTTACATTTCATAATTGATATTGCAGTGGGTAGATGTATTGCATCTAATAAGGCATGAATGAGGGGTCCGTGCTGAATGTGGGCACCGTGAGAAGTTAAATAACCTCTCTCTCGCCACAGCACGCCGAAGTCATGTACAACTCCGAATGCATAACGTGAATCAGTGTATATGTTGACTTTTTTATTCGTGGCTTGAATACAGGCTTGTGTCAGAGCGATGAGCTCTGCGGCTTGAGCTGACAAAGTATTTATACGATTAGTTTCAATGACTTCAGTATCTGTTGTGACTGCATAAGCGGCTACTAACTCTCCTGTACTTGTTCTCATGCATGAACCATCGACATAAAATGTCAAGTCTGGATCTGACAATGGAACATCGGTCAAGTCTTGTCTGGGTTTTGTCGTTACAGTAATAACTTCAATACAGTCATGGGCTAGTGGGTCTGTTCCGATTACTGGCAAAAGTGTGGCAGGATTCAATGTGTTACAGCGTCTTATTTCTATATGTGGCTGAAACAATGTAAGTTCATACCCTGTAAGTCGCGCTATAGTCAAGTGTTGTGTTTGCGTTCTATTTACAAGAACCTCTACTGCATGTGGTACTTGAACTGTCAATGGATGTCCTAACACTATGGCATCGCTTTGTCTGATTGCTAAAGCTGTCGCTGCCACTGATTTCAGACATGCAGGCAAAGCCTGAGCTACGGGATCTAATGTACTAGAAAAATAAGCACATGGTTTGTGTGCTCCTGCTTGTTCCTGTGTGAGTACTGACAAAGCAGTACCTTCGCGTTCTGTAACAAAGAGTGTAAACTGTTTTCTGTAACATGGTGTTGCTAAAACTGGTGCTTGACATAAAGCTTTCTTTAGTTTTTCAAAAGCTTGTGTGTGTTCCTGAGTCCAAGGGAGAACAGTCGATGTGGCTGCCTCCTGGGTTGTCAACTGAATGAGTGGTTTTGCTAGGAATGCATATTGCGGGATCCACTGTCTACAATATGAAGTGAGACCTATGAAAGCCCGCACCTCTTTTTGTGTCTTGGGTATTGGCATGTTAGCTATCAACTGAATGCGGTCGGGTGTAAGCTGCCTTCCCTCCTTGTCCAGCGAGTGTCCAAGATAAACAACTCGCTGGACACAGAATTGCAGCTTAGAAGGGGACACCTTGTGCCCTTTTTCGGCTAGAAATTGTAAAACTGTCAGTGATGCTTTCTCACATTCAGGTTCACTTCTTGCGGTGATCAGCAGATCATCGACGTATTGAAACAGAGCCGTGTTAACTGGCATGTGGATACTGTCAAGTTCTCGTTTCAATGCTTGGCTATAGATGCTGGGGCTTTCTGTAAATCCTTGAGGTGCGCGTGAGAATTTAAAGCTACGTCCATTTAAACTAAATCCGAACAAATATTGGCTTTCCGGATCTATTGGGACACTGAAGAAGGCATTCTTGAGATCGATTACAGTGAAGAATGTCGCTTCGGAATCAATAGCTGTCAATAATGACGAGATATCTGGGACCACAGGGAATTGTGGCACAATGCATTTGTTTAACTCGCGCAGATCAATAACCAATCGATATACTGGCGGGGCCTTCGGATCTGTTCGTTTAAGAATCGGTATTATCGGTGAATTACATATATTGGAGTCTGTTTCCACAACTACTCCTTGGGCAATGAGCTCGTCAATGATTTGTAGTAAAGCCACTACAGCATCTGGTGGTAACTTGTATTGTCGCATTCGTGGTAGCACCACTCCTGCCTTTAGTGTGACTCGATATGGTGTAATATTCATGCAACCAACATCAGTAGGGCCTTGTGCCCATAGATGTGTAGGTAAAGTCTGTAGTCGGGGATCCATGTCTCTAGATACATAGTGACCTTTAAAATCACGTAAAAACAATCTTACTCCTTCCGGAGAACAACATATTATAGCTCCTAGAGCTTTTAACGTTTTTATTCCTAATAGATTTTCTGGACATGATTTAGTAAGCAGTAAATCTGTAGTTCGGGTCAGAGGTCCTATCGTAAGTGGCAGAGGTTGTGACACTTCATTAACAATAGGTTTTCCTGAAAAACCAAGGGAAATATTCTGTGAGCCTGAGAGGGGTGCCCCTGGAACTTCACTACGTTTTATTGTTGTTCGACTTGCCCCTGTATCGAGTAAAAATTTTCTATCTTGACCTAATAATTTACTATGTACATAAGGTCCTTCTTGATCTACAGGAATCTCGATAAGGGGTAAGTCAACTTCCCTCTCTAGGCTAGTTCATGCGTAACGCTGATACTCGGGATATTCATACTGTGCGGTCTGATACATTTGTCGTGTTGTTGTCTGTGTGGCAGCAACAGGCAATGGGGGTGCAGCTGGCACAAACTGTATTGGCTGTTGTGCGGCTGGCATTGCCTGGACATGCTGTATAGCTCCTTGTTCATTCTGGTCTTGTCTGAGTGGCCGTGATCTTTCTTGTGTTTTACCTATAGCGATATTATGTTTTAAAACTGGACAATCGTGTACGTAATGGCCTGGCTTTTTACAATAATTGCATGTCCCTTTTACAGGTCCTGCCGAATCGGAATGTGTCATACCCTTTTTATGTCCTTCAGCTGGAACTGTCTGGGAAACTAGCATTTTCATTTTTGTGTCTTTCATGCGTCTGTGTTCATGTTCTTGTTCCTCTTTAATTCTATTGTGGTGGTACTGTAACATTTGTAACATTTGTGTTGGAGTGTTACCTTGCCAGGTACTTTCGAATTTTAATACTCTATTCTTTACTGGAGGCAGAGCATTTTCTACTAATTTTGTTACAAACAGATGTGGATAGGATTCGCTACTTGCTTTTATGCCACTATTTATACCAAAACATTTTTCAAAACGGGCATAGTAATCACTAGTGTCTTCATCTTGCTTCTGTTTACAGGCTGAAATTGTACCCCAATCTTCCTTTTTCGTGGTTAATAAACGTGGCAGTACCTGTACTAGTAGTCCTGGTAATGCCTTAGTTTTGTCCCCAAGCCCCGAACCTGGACCTCGGGCCCTTTCTTCTGCTTCTAATGCTGACCATTCTATCTTTTGATCACCTACCTCCCACTCTTTTTCTTTGAGTTTCTCATAAATGCCAGCAGGCATCAACACCTTTAATATTGTCATAATGTCGGGGTAGGTATACTCTCCCATGAGTAACATGTCTTTAATTTCTCGGTGAAACCCCGCTGGGTCCTTGTCATGACTGGGTACTACTTTCTTCATTTCTAATAATTCTATTTTCGATATAGGCGTATATACAAATACGCGTTTAAACTCATTGTCCTCACCCTTTATTGGGTGCACTTCTCGTAAGGGATTCTGTCTATCTATGTGATACGTAGTTCTTTCCTTGACGGACAATGGAACATGTTCTGAACATACGAAAAGAATATACTGCTTTCTTGATTCTAGAATTTCTTTAATTAATTCAGTACCTGGACCTCTCCATTTATTCATAAGTAATTCACTCAGTATGTCAGGCAAGGGACCAGGGTCCGAACGCTGACTCCGATATAGTATAATGAGTTGTTGGACCATATAAATCCCAGCTAACCTTTGTTCATCTGGGGTAAGATTCAAAAATGTGCGTACTACTGTATCATCACTATATTTTCCGGGACTGTCCACCCAATGGACAGCTGCCCTGGCTAAATCTTGTTCATCCATAGAATCGAGGAAATGATAACCCCTTCGTTCTCGGAGTAGTTTGTCGGCGGTTTGGAACGAATGCTCGTTAGACCTTATATTAATTATAGGTATTTGAAAATTCCTGTTATTATCTGGACACGTCGGATGTATTGAGTCAGTATGATATCTAGTCTGATTCCTATTACAAGATCTTCCTCTACCTACATAGGCTATGGTGTCTGACTGTCCTGTGGGCAGTCCTGGCCCTTCTTCCTCGTTTTGTTCGAACTCGTCTGTCTCTAATCTCTCTTCGTGTAGGCGTTCTATTTCTTTACGGATCTTTCGGCACATGGCTATTATACAATTTTGTTTATCATGTCTCCCTTCTGATATATTCTGGCTCCATCTTGTAAGAATTCTCATGGCTTCCGGGTCTACCCCCGGTCGGTCTTGATTTCTGATCACACAGTTTATGAGGAAACGTAACAGTTCCCCCTGTATCTCTACTTTCTGGTATTCCATAGCTCTGTAAATACATTCTGGATCTCGCCCTGTTTGGACAAAATGATATATATTATCTAGATGCGCAGTCATTCCTGGTAACTTCGCTAAATACACTGCGGCTCGTCTGATACGCAATGATGCTAGGGTCATTTCGTCCTCTTTTCCAGGCACCGGGTCATATCTACAATCTATAAGAAGTTCCTTAAGCGCACGGGCACTAAGGAGTTTGGGTGTACGTGAATGCGCTGACTCTTGAAAAGTAAGCTTATTTATTCTGGGTGGCGTAGAAAAGACATTGGTAGCTCCTCCCGCGGCCCCATCTGTGGCGTCGGGTGTAAAAGGATTCGTTGAACGTGACACAGCAACTACAGGTGTGGACACAGCCATAGAAGTAGCTGTAGGAGCGGATACAGAAACAGATGTGCTTGCCGGAACTTGTGACTCGATTTGTTGCTGTAGGGATACGGGTACTGGATCTTGGCGTTGAACCTCCCTGGTATGCGGTCTATGTGGGGCGGAATTGGCATACTCGGGAGCTGCGTCATCTAAATATGAGGAAAGAAAAACATCTTCTGCGGTTCTAGGATGCCCCTTAGGATGTACCTTTATGGGGAACAATGGGGTTGGCAAGTCTTTTGGCGTTTCCGGAGTAGCCTTAGGTAATCCTTCGGCCAGAAGGGGATACATACCATTCATAAGGGCATTTCTTTGTCTGTCTACTTGTTCTGATTTCACTCGGATACCTTCCTCAATTAATAGATTCTCTCGAACTTTATTGGAACTCTCTTTACTCTTCTCCTCCTGTCTACGTGCTTTTTCTGTTCGTCTATGTGATTCTTTACGCCATAATTCAATGGCGTCTTTCTGTGACTGTCTGACTTTCCTTTTCCATAACTCTTCCTCGACTTTCATGATGCACTCTGCATCCCAGGTCCCCGCTGTGGGCCACCTCTGACTTTCTGGTAATCCCTTGGTATAGTCTACCCATAAGTCAAGAAATAATATAGCGTCTAAGCCATGTTTGTGATACATAAAATGCCCTGGAGTGTCCCTAGGAGGAATAGGGACGGCTTCTTCGAGAACCCCTTTTCTGGTAGTGATCTGTCTTAATTTCGAAAAGAGCGGCATATTGAGAACTGACCTTATACTTGATTTTGACCTGATACTTGAATTTGAACAGACTTAATACAATAAACACGATAATGAACAGTCATTCATACCACGATATACTTAAACACTAACATTAAACATTAAACATTAACCCTTTAACTGAAACAACAATGATGATCGTCTGCATAACTAATCACCAAGCTTAATTCTCGACAATAACTAGATAAATAACTAGACACTTCGGAATACTTCGGAATACTTGATATACTGCTAAACAGTACAGATACACTGCTAAAACAGTGCAGACCGGATTTGTGTACCCAAACCCGTCTTGACCGGCACAACCTATGTGCACGTCAGAAATGCCTCCCCAGCAATGGTACTCACCGGGTAGCTTCGGAAACGGAAGGCCTCAGTAACTTGAACTTGACTCGGATTTGGACTGGACTCGACTAGACTCGTCGGACACTGGGCTTGACGTCGGACTGGTGGGTCTCTGTATACCTCGGATCTTGCTCTCTCAGCTAGGCTCTGGTCGGGATACTTCGCACTTCTCACCGCCTCGTCTGGGTGTTGATTGCAGTCTCAGTCGCCCCCGCTTGACCGGAGGGAGATACAGGAAATCCTGCTGGTACGCGTTATTGTCCGTCCAGCTGTGGCAGGAGACCGGGCCTGCAACGCACCGCCGGCGCGTGAGATGAGAAAGTGTCCCTATTCGGGCGCCATCATGTGGTAAATATTTCTCCTTTACCGGGACTGAATTTGATACAGGAACATTATAAAGTAGCTCAGTAAAATGAGAGGCAGAATCCGTGATATTAGAGTTTCAGAATGGGCTTTATTCCAATAAGCGATTATAATCGGATGCTTCAAGTTCCATCACCACGGGAGTTCAGGAAGTGAAGTACATACTTTATTGACAAGCAGTAACTTTTATAATACATACATCATAATGAAGTGAATACAGTAGGCGTAACAATTGATAAGGACATTGACGTTTGGTTCTACGTAACCGAAAATGGGTGTAATAATGAGTAAAAAGGAACATGATTGGCTATGATGTAATACATAGGTGGATCTATAAGATAATACTTGGCATTGATGCGCGCGCAGCAGTCTGACGTGTAATTGACGTGTAACTAGGGGGTGACGGGGACTTGACATTTAGCTCTACGTGTGGAGACAGGAAGTCTGGGGGGTCAAGTCAACCTAATCCCAAATCATATCTAACATCCTATGTTTAAAGAACTATGTTATCCATAAAAGAAGGACTCTCGGACAGAATCTATTCTATACTGACTGTGCGTGCGTGTACAAGCGTCTAGGTGTCTACACTGAATGCGAGGGGGTAGGAATATTCCATGGTAACAGGGCTATGAATTACTTGCATGAGGACAGAGAAGATGGGCCTTTTTGCTTGGTAACTGGAAGAATGTTTACTTAAGCTACTAGGCAGGAATGCATCGGCTGGGGGGGGAAGCAGATAACTCGAAGGTGAAATACAGTTCTTGGCAGAGAATAGGCTGATGTCAGGCTTCGTGAGCCGCGCAGAGAATGAGACAAAGTTCATGGTCACAGATGCAGGCTTGAACTGGAGCTTTCAGAGGCAGAAGGCGAAAAGGAGTTCGATGACAGAATCAGGGCCTACTTGCCTAGACTGTAAAATGGCATAAGTGAACCATATAAAGCCGGTGGCCTTTCATATTTAGGAATGGAATATCCAGCCCATTTATGGCGGATCTGACAGAGGACATGTTGACGGTGGACGCACATGTGTTTGCGTCATCATTACTGGAACTGGAGGGAGCATACATGTACTTGTGACATGCACATAGAACCGTTGGGGTCCAAGATAGGGGACATAACTGACCAGAAAAATCCATATTTCCACAGATCGAAAACATTTAATCTATCACGGTGCTGCCCAGCAGGGTCAAAACGAGCCTGTTCATTAGAGTTCCCTCGAAAGTTCGAGAAACCCCCTCTACCTCGCGGGCCACCATGGGTATGCCCCTGACGCGATGCATGCAACACCGGGCAGTCCCTAGCCCAATGACCCGATTGCTTACAATACGCACATTGGTTCCTATTCAAATCAGATCGGCCCGAGGGAGGACCATAAGATCCTCCCCGACCTCTATTACTACCCCGTCGAGGCGGGCCATAGACTTGTGCCAACATCACCTTTGTTTTCAAATCTTTCGACTTCTTTTCCTCCTGGCCCTTTGCTTCTTGCTCCTGACGCTCATAATACTGGGCGATAGTCAGGAGGGCCGTCGGTGTAGCGGAGGACCAAGAACTTTCACTCGCTTTTAGACGGGCCGCAACTGCCGGCAGCAGATTAGCCACATATTTATCCGCAAAAAGGTGGCGTCCCGTATCGTCAGTAAGCGACTGTCCACTAAAATCATGAAACGTCTCCTCAAAGCGCGTAAAGAAGTCCGCAACTGACTCGTCAACTTTCTGTTTACATGCAGCTAACATATTCCAGTCAATCTTTTTAGGGGGGATAATTGTCTTCAGCTTAGCCACAATAGCAGCAGGGAGATCTAAAATATTCTGGGGCGGTTTCTGCGCAGGCTTCCTCTCCCTATCCTCATCCTCCAGTTCAGACCATCGAGCCTTAAAAGTGGCAACATCATCTACCTTTCGCACAGATCGCCACATATCTGGTGGTAGAATAAGCCCAAAGAACAAATCTATATCTGCTAAAGTCATAACGCAAGAATTCAAGGCCCCCTCAACTTCTTCATAGAAGGCCGCTGGATTCTTGCGGGGGTCAGGCAGCGCATTCTTTAATGCCATAACATCAGCTCTATGCCACGGAGTATAAACCCAATTATACACAAAATATCCCTTAGCATCGGCGGAGGTAATGTCCGAGCTAGTCCCCGCTCCTTTAGGAGGAACATACAAAGGCGCCGCCTCGCGCATTGGCTTAGCATGCACTAGATCGCTCTTATCTGATTGAGAGGTGGATGAGTGGCCTTCTGCGGTACACGAATCCGACTGCGTCTCCTCCCCTGCTCGTGGGCGCGCTTTTCCTTTATGGGCCAACACCGCGTCCCGCAAGGCGAATAGCCGCCGAGCCGTGTCAGGAGCCTTAGAGGGAGAAAAAACACCATCATGCAATGCTTTAGCATCCGATGTCACTTCTTCAGGCTCAAAGACACTAGAATATTTCCGAAAAGCAGCAATCACTTCCTCAGCGAAATGACTCAAAAAATACAATCTCTCTCTATCCTGCCACGACCCCCAAGTATGGAACAATTCATCCACGGACACCTTACCCTTAAGCGCACGGAAGGAAATTTGCCGAAGCTCAGCCATATGCTCAGCCGATAACATGGACCGTGTATCTACCTTACCCGGACCCGGGACAGAATCCTGTGGCCTCGGAGCAGATGCGCCAACATAAGGGGGCGGAGAGCGATCTAGTAAATAAAAATCATCATCAAGATTATTAAGGACAGGATAAAGTGGCTGCCGAACAGCATATTGACCCGAAACTTGCAGCCTACGCTCTTTCTCTTGTCTCTCTGTCTGTTCTCTGTCTTCCCGATGCTTCGCTTCCTGGGCTCGCACATAATCATTCTTCCGTTGTTCTTTATCAAACAGCGCTTTCTCACGCTTCTCTCGCTCACGCACCTCCTTCACCCACAACCGCACACACTCAAACATATCCTGACGAGCACGTCGCTTACACATACACTGTTCCACATACTCAATCTTACGTATATCAAACGATCCATACAAAGGCCATCGCAACTCAGGATCTTTTTTTGTATATTTCCTCCATATTGTGCTGTACATTATGGAAGAAAGACCATGCTTCACATACATATCCCTATTAGGAGTCCCCTCTGGGGGAGCTGGAGCAGATTCCTCGAGGTTCAACCGGTTTCCAAAACAGCAACACCACTTACGGAGTGCGCTGAAAGCAGGCATGCTCAGAAATAATCCAAAATATGCAATATTATAGAAAAATGGCACTTAATCGTTGCGCCGTTCAAAGTTACACAGCTCCGGAGAAATCTCTCCACATTGCCTGCCTATATGTGTTGCAACGCATATATATTCACAAAGACAAATACAAAATATGACTAGTCATCACAAATCAAACTCAAATAGCCAGATCAGGCTTCAAAAACTCGGAGCAAGTACCGTACACCGGTTCTTACCAATCAAGAGTCCAGATTCCAACTGCCAAGCTCCACAATCGCCCAAACGGCTTTCACGGCGAGTCCGACAGAAGAGGTCTCAGTCGAGGACCGGCGCCACCCAGACGGTCAGCTCGGAAGGGAAGGAAGAAAAACCTCGGGATGCCAGGGCTAAGACGCCGCTGGCAGTGATCACGTCCCCGGCCAAATTCCTCACCTTCGTCGCGACCAGTCCTTCGAGCATCCGAGTCGCCGATGAGCCCCACGTGACGGGCGCCAATTGATGAATACAGGCCCCAGCTAGGCCCGCAGGACACAAGGGTTCGCTCTCCTGTAATGGAATCTATAAGGAAGTTGGCACGGAAACTGCAAGGTACAAAGACAGCATTTATTAACCCTTAAGGGTGGTCCTACAATCCACACAACACTCTTCAGTATTGCATAGAGTAGCACAAAGAACTTACGTACATGGTCCCCTTTTATACACAATAGAGGGGCTCATAAGTGGGTGGATACAACATGAGGCCGAAGAACATTACCATTTATGGTCATTTTCGATACTGAATCAATATGTGGGCGGAGCTAACACACTCCTTGAGCCCGCGAAAACATAGTCAAGCAAGGCTAACTGATAACAGATGTGGTCAAGTCTGGGCATGTGCCAGATAGACAAAGGAGCTATTTATAGACTGTTACTAGGCAGATTACAAGAGCAACTAACACAGAGGTTGGACTCTTCTCATGGGGAACACGTGGAAGCATGACAATACAAAATGGAGTCCGAACTTCGGTCAACATAGACAGAGAAAACACGATCTATTAGAGGGGAATTAATGTCTTTAGTAAATGCTTAATCACATTGTCGTTTCAATTTACAACAATGGGAGGAAGAGGCCAACGTACGACACAAGCAACAAGATTAGAAAAATATGCCTACCGTGGAGATAGACCTCGGACCCCGGAGACTCACAAGGGAAGTGATGATGGCGCGCACTCCGACCAACCAAAAGAAATAACTTTGCGCGATATAATGCACACGCTGACTCAAATGCAAACGTCGATAGGAACGATATCCACGGACATTACACTGCTACGTGCAGACGTATTTAAAATTAGTGACAGGCTGAAAGAGGTGGAGGCAACAACGGCAACCTTGTCCACGGAGACAGCGACGCTGCAAAGACGAGTAAGGTCTCTAGAGAGAGCCCAGAAACAAATGGAGGCGAAACTTGATGACCAGGAAGGGTGCTCACGACGCAACAATATACGCCTAGTGGGGGTGCCAGAGAATATACGCGGTCCGGCTCTAGACCTGTTTGTAGAGGACCTTGTCAAAAATAAACTCCAACCTCGAGGATTATCGAGTTTCTTCTCGGTGGAACGTGCACACAGAGTGCCGGGTGGGAGGCCCAGGCCGGGAGCCCCGCCACGGCCTATACTAGCACGAATTTTCAACTTTCGTGACCGTGACACCATCCTACAGACAGCGCGCATAGCGCCCCCTCTACAAGTCGATAATAGTAAAGTAGAGATATACCCGGACTACACAGCACTAGTAACAAAGCAACAGCGTGACTTCCTGGAGGCAAAGAAAGAGCTCCGGAAGAGAGAACTTAAATACGCAATGCTCTTCCCCGCAAAGCTGAGGGTAGAGGCAGAGGGAAAGACTTGGTTCTTCACATCGCCGGAGGAAGCTACAGACTGGCTGGAAGGATGGCGTAAGACCAAAGGAAACCGGGGACCGGCACAGAGGCATGGCCAATCCATAGAAAGATCAGCGGTATCAGACTCGTCAGGAAAGGGTGCAACCGGTGATATACTAAATAACAACGTACAGGAAGACTCAAATTAAGTATGAATGGCATAGGCAGAGATATTGCAGCAAGGATTGGTCCCCAGGGGACGGTCCTGAGGTATAAGTTAGGGCCGCCCAATTCAAAGCAGGACTGAGACAACAGCTCCATGGTTTCATGGGGTGGTGTCGCACTGGTGGAGGCTGTTAAAAGAGGCTGACGAGGTCGGAGAATGAGATGTATACACAGCCGTGGAAATACTGCACTACTGAGGGGGAGACCGGGACTGGTCGCAAATAGTTCTTCCACCCCCGGAACGCAAGTACAAAGCTATGGGGACTAAGCACTCTGCTCAGTTGGGGTGGTGGGTAGTTTGGAATCCGCCGGGCAGGGAAGCAGGGAGGTGGGTTGGGGTTAGGTGTTGTTTACAGGGGTTATTGTTTCAATGGTTCAAATGCATACCAAACGACGGGAAATCAACCACATCGATCCCACTGCATACACTCTCAACAAAGCCTCCATGCAAGATAGTAAGATAACAAGGACCAAGCATATAAAAGATACCAATGGCAACCGGCAACCCACACAAAATAGACGATAGCAGGAACACCATGCACCTCACGGTGATGTCATGGAATGTGAATGGGTTGGGGGACAAGATAAAGAGAGGTCTAGTCCTACAATACATAAAAAGAAAGGGACCAGCGGTGGCACTGATACAGGAATCACACTTGGTAGGCTCCACTTGTAAAGCTTTGGACAGATGGGGTTATAAAATGGCAATACATTCAGATTTCACCTCTGGATCGAGGGGAGTGGGAGTCTTAATCCAGAAACAATGCCCATTGATAGTACAAAAGACCTGGACAGACAACCAAGGCAGGTTTGCAGCAGTTACATGCCAATGGGAGGGGAGGCAATATAACTTAGTATCGGTCTATATCCCGCCTGCTTTACACAATTCCACTCTCCCAGACCTAGGCAAATTCTTGCTTTCACTCCCACAAGGAGAACTGATTATACGGGGAGATTTCAACGGAGTCATTGACTCATCCATAGACAGGCAACCCCCTAAAAGGCCCAGCAGTTCCAGTCCCAAGCTGAAGAATTTTGTTGAGGCAATTGGGCTAACCGATGTGTGGAGGGCCAGACACCCACACAAGCGTCACTATACCTTCCATTCAGGAGTCCATAACAGTATGTCAAGAATAGATTATATATTTATGCTGGCGCTAGGGATGGAAAGGATAATAGACTTAACACACCTACCTAGGGGAATATCGGATCATTCACCAGTACTGATGACCTATGCATCATGCATCCCGGGTAGACGCAGGGTTTTTCCACTGTATCCACACTACTTAATGGTTAAGGAAATTAAGAAAAAACTAATTACCACCATGAAACAATATTTTGCCGACAACAAGCACTCGGTGGAGTCACCAACGACACTATGGGAAGCATATAAAATGGTCCTACGTGGCAAGGCAATTTCGGTGGTGTCACATCACAAGAAACAGCAACATCAACAAATACAAGCGCTAGAAGAGCGGTTAGAGAGGGCAGAAGCAGATCATGCCTCAGATATTACTGAGGCAACTACAAATGGGCTCCAGCTAGCACAACAAGAATATAAGACATTTGTGTGGGAAGAGACAAAATCCAGACTTAAGACGACACAGCATACAGTATAAGAGCAAGGGGAGAAGGCAGGCAAACTCCTGGCCTGGTTAGACAAAAAGGACAGAGCAAGTAGGTGGATAGCGCAACTAGACACACAAAGTGGAATCACAACCTCAGATCCCCAAGCCATAGTAGATACACTGGCGACCCATTATGAACACATATATACACCGACAGCCACGGCCACAGTGGATAAAAATAAAGCTTTTCTGAAAGATATAAAAATGCCAACGCTGACCCAAACAGCGGTACAAGCACTAGAGGCGGACCTTACGCAAGACGAAATGACACGGGCAAAACTAGCGCTACACACAGGGAAAGCCTTGGGACCAAACGGAATTCCAGTGGAGTTCTTTAGGCATACGACTGCTATTCTGACACACCACCTACTTAACATGTACACCGATAGCTTAGAGAAGGGTGAACTTCCTAGAGATCAACGCCTGGCAACGATAGTCGCGATACACAAGCCGGGCAAACCGCCACACAGTTGCATATCGTACAGGCCCATTTCCCTTATTAATGCAGAAGCTAAGATATTAGCCAAGGTGCTTGCAACATGACTGCAGCCATATTTGGGAATGGTGATTCACCCGGACCAATCGGGATTTATGCCACACCGTAACACTGCACTGAACCTGCGATGGGTACACAGTGTCATGGCGCGAAAACCCCTTATTAAAGAGGGCGCCATAATTCTTTCTCTGGATGCGCGAATGGCATTCGACTTGGTTGAATGGCCCTTTTTGTTCGCGGTTCTTCACCATTTAGGATTCGGACCCAAATTCATACGGTGGGTGGAATTATTATATACAAAACCGCTGGCACAAGTGGTCGCCAATGGGCGAATCTCGGCTACCTTCCCACTGGCAAAAGGGACACGGCAAGGTTTCCCATTATCACCGCTCCTATTTGCAATAGTATTGGAACCCTTGGCGGCATGGATACGGCAAGATCCAGTAATCCGTGGGCTTAGGTGGGCAATGGGGTGGGAGGACCGTATATCGCTATATGCGGATGACATTCTGCTCTATCTTGCCTCGCCAACCCGCTCCCTTAACTGCCTCATGGATATCTGTGCAGCATACGGGCGTGTATCCAGATATACCATAAATTGGACGAAATCACACATTTTCATACTTTCGGGCGCTTCCCCGCGACTCCCGCGTAATTGTGACAGACAAATAGCTACCGAAGGGTTTAAATATTTAGGCATTCATATAACATGTCAGGACGCGCATTTCATTGCAGAAAATCTCATGATACCTCTGGAGCGATTTCGCCGGGATGTACTCCACTGGCGTTCCCTGCCACTCCCCTTGCTAGGCAGGGCAGCCCTCTTTAAAATGATGGCGCTCCCCAGATTCTTATACGTCCTACAAAATACACCATTTGCGGTCCCTCCATCGTACTTCATAGCAATTAATAATGAAGTAAACAAGCTGTTGTGGGACGGTAAGGCGACCCGTATTGCTATGCACAAACTGGTTAAAAGCTGGTATGATGGAGGCATAGCGCTCCCACACATCAAAACATACTATTGGGCTTCCCAACTGGCGGTAATAAATCGCTGGCTTCAAGCCGAGCAGGAGGAACCGGCTTATCGCATGGACAGATATCTCCTGGGAACGGACGGTATGATGGGGGAACTTTACAATAAGAATAAAACAAAGAACCATACAGGGCCTACAGCGCATACAATTAAGATTTGGCACGAGGTGCAGAGAGACATGGGATGGGAGGGAGTCGTGACACAGGCAACGCCATTATGGGACACAAAAATACTAGGCAAGCTACGGAACACGAAGGGGTTCAGACAATGGGACTTAATAGGCATCTCAAAGGTGGGGGACTTATGGCAAAAGGGGGAGATTATCCCGTTCACACAATTGCAACAAAACTATGGATTAGCAGACACAGAGACTTACAGATACATGCAAATACGACACGCACTGGCGGCATTGATCCCACAAGGCTTGCAATTACCAGAATCGTCACCCCTCGAGGACAGGCTACTCACCGACCATATGACGAAAAAAGCCATCTCATTAACTTACAAAAAAACTTATAAACAACCAACCGGACCCGACAATAATCCTGAAAACTAGATGGGGGACTGATCTGGGCGAACTAGATGAGGCCGACTGGCAGGCAGCTATGGCATCTCCAAGTGAGGTAGCGATCCCTGCTAGATTTAAATTAGTACAACTGAAGGTTCTACATCGTACATATTACACCAGGACACTACTGTATAAATTGCACAGAGCAGATACACCGCTTTGCATCCGACAATGTGGGGAAATAGGCACATTCTGGCACATACTTTGGAAATGCGTGGAAATTGACGAATACTGGAAAGCAATCATGCGCACAATCTCGCAGGTCACTGGTATAACGGTGGCGCCTGAGCCGAAGAGATGCATACTCAACATCTGGGAACCTATAGATCTAAATCATGCAGCGCAAACCTGGGTGGCGCTTGGCATGGCGTTAGCGAAAAGAAAGATAGCACAATTGTGGGGAGCCAGGCAAACTCCTACACTAAGAGGATGGTGTTGTGGTATGGACGAATTAATGGTAACTGAAAAATCAGTATACATCCATAAGAGATGCCCCAAAAAATGGATACGGGTCTGGGGGAAATGGAATGAATATCGGGGCAACATTTGTGTTCCCCCACTGGAAGAAACACTCTCAGACGATTCCGACTAGCCGAGGGCCGAGGTGTATATAGGAGACATTAATATTTTGGGTATTAGTGTGGGTAAAGAGACGGCTATGAAAAATCTGACATATTTACGATCAAGTCCTTGATGTTCAAGATATGGCTAAAGTTGGAAGATGTGATATATGTAATAACGAAATCATATGGTATTGCAGATATTGTTGGAACTGAAAATGTTAATAAAAATATTTTTAAAAGGAAAAGTGTATGTATGCAGTGACATCAAAACAGTCAATGATAGTAACCTGCACTCTAACTAGATCGAACTCTGAATATAGAAAACTCTTCATAGCTTTAGTAATCAAAGCGTTAATAATCCTTTCTACTGTGCGCTGCCGTGGTTCTTGACTATAAACCTAATGGAATAAGGGAGCCCACAGGATGAAATATACAGAGAATGACATAGGGTATGCCTAGGGGGAGAACATTATGGCAAAATGAAAAAATAAATGAAGATAACTAAAATAACAAGCATTTTATGAAGCAAAATTACTATGACAACATATGTTTGTGTTACTAATCATAGTTCAACTCCACCCTGAGGGAACTTCATTGGCTCCGCTTTCCAGCCTGCACCATCTGTAACACCAGACTAAATCATTACAAAAGCTATAATGACTGCAACCCCGCGCACCAGCTCTGGTGGCTCTTGGCACTCCTGCACCCAGGACACACAGGCTGCAGACTAAAAAGTGTAAATAGAAAAACACAGCACAACAGTTTTTTTTCGTATATGTACCACAGACCAGGAACATCATCCCCATATACATTAGCTGCTCCAATTTAGGAAAGAGTTGAAGACTCATCTCTTTAAAGAAGACTACATTACAATGCTTTACCAGTCCATATACCAGCCACCTCTTATCACATGTTGGCTTTCTGCTGGATTTTGACCATGTACAGCACTTCACTGCCTTCTGGTTAGGTTTGTGCTATAGTAATGCAGTTGTTATCTTTCACACACAGGTCTCCTTTTCCACAGAAGTCAATGTAGTGGGTAAAGGAGCCATCATTCAATGTTCTGTGCAAATTCATAATACTTGAATAAATGAACCATCAAGTGGAACTGACAAGATGCATTTGAATGATGTTCTTATTCAGCAAACATAATCAGCACTGTTTTTTTTCCAAAGAGCTCACAGTCTTCACAGATTCAGAAGCAGGAGGTCACATTAATTAGGTTGCAATCGGGAAAAGTGTGAACCCCATCACTCATGCATTAGGTGCACTCAGTTAACATCCATCATAGTTGAGTATAGATACAATCCTGATCCTACAGACAGTTACAACTATTTTGAAAGGCTCAAATCATTTGCTACGTTTTCAGCTGGATAGCAAGTACTGCGCAAATTCCAAAAACATAAAACAATTCCTCGAAGAGATTTAGTAAAACAGGCTCTGCTGTATCTTTAACATTCATTAGAAAATGACGTCAGAAGAATCGAGTTTACATTAAGAACAGAAAGCCTGCCACTCAAAGCAATACCAGCGAAGTGGGCAGAACAATCCCATGACCTATACATCTGTACCCTCTTTCAAAGAGGTACTCAGGACCTATAGCACGTACTGTATGCTTGTCTAGCATTATCTAACTTACAAAGATGGAATTTGCGACCAATGTTTTTTAAGTATAATATAAAAGCTTTTAATGAACTTATCAATGTTATACTATCTCCTTCAAACGAGCAAGTGAGCTATACCTTTTTTACATTTTTAGCTTTTTGAAAATATTTTATTCTTCGATTTATGCACTTAAGGAGGTTTTGTTCGTACACTTTTAAATGTATTGTTTATTTATATATAGTTGATCTCATATGAGGTCTAAATCAATTAATAAATTTGAACTTGAATCTTGAGTATAGATTTCACCGTCCTTCTGCCAGAACTTTGTTTTCTCTCAATTATTCATTTGCTGTACATGGAATAAATCACCAGTAATGATGTGACAAGTCTTCCATAATGCTACATTGCAGTGCATGTTAAAGCGCTGGTGCCTGGGCTCTTGCTACAGACTCTAGATATACCCTGCAAACTAGTGGCAGTCCTGACCCTTCTAACCCCACGTCTCAGACCCCTGCCATATCTTCACAGCTATTATGCTTAAGGAACGGAACCTGCAGAAGCAGTGTATATCTTTTAAGCCACCATGTTCACCATTGAACTATTTTCACTAAATCTGCACCATTCTGTATGTAAATGTCTCGCAAGGTCACATGTTAGTGCCATATAAGACATCAGAAATATACAAATGAAAAACAATGTGCACTAGCCAACCATGACAGCAAGCTTAGGCTGAGCCTAAGACTGGCTATTTTATAACTAAAAGTTTGTGTGTGGCTGGACAAGGGGATGAATACACAAACGTGCAAATAGTCAGAAAGATTAATGAGTGCATGGATGGATGGATAGTGAATGGGTGAGTTAATAAATGGATGGCTGCAAGAATGGTTGAGTACATGAATGGATAAGTGGATGAGTGCCTGCAAGGATGGATGTACACAGGTTTCACATAGCACTGAGGTCTCAGAATCAGGCAAAGCAACTTACCAGACTATTTGATCTGCAAAGTTACCTTATTCATATCGGAGTACTGTGGGTAACTTTTAAAGTAATCATGTAAGGTTATCTTTAGAAAAGTAACAGCTAAGAACAAAAACAAATATATTATTCATAGGCACACAAAGTCATAATGATTCCCTCTCATCACACTCTTATGAATTTGTGGTAATGTGCTGCAACTCTAAATGGTGTTTCACATGTGAATATTCTTGCAGTACTATTGTCGTCCCCAAATGAAACGCAGAACAACTCACAATGAATTCCAGCACCTTGCTTGTTGTGCATAAAGTAAGGTACAAACACAAAACACAATAGAGAGTAAAAGAGAATACACAGTACCCCTCTGCCAGCTACAGACACCATTAATCATCTGTAATAAAGTTGAACAAACAGCCACAGTTCCCTAGCAAACACTCTCCCTAGGTATCCTGCCAGTACGTCTAACATGCTGGGCATTAGAGGAAGACTCGTACATATTGAGCTTCATTTAGAATTTGGAGGACACTGAAAATCCTTCTATTTCTGGAAGAAACCCATGGGATAGATAGGCGTTGACCAGACTGGATTCCTCTAGAATTTTATAGGACTTTTCTTTTTAAGGGCACAGGTGAAGGGTGAAGTCCTCCCCTCTTATGAAGCTACTAACATGGTTGTGTTTAGGAATAAGGGCAAGCCTCCCCTAAACCCAGGGTCTTACAGGCCTATATCTTTAATCAACGTGGATGCCAAAGTATATGCTAAAATACTGCCTAAAAGACTAGGCAAGGTAATCGCGAACCTGGTATCCCCTGCCAACATGGCTTTATTCCGGGTCGGGGAACAACTGACCATGTGCGAAGGATAATCAGAGGCAGAAGCAACAAAGACACCAACGGGATTAAGACTGCTGGATGCTGAAAAGGCCTTCAACTGAGTGTCTTGGAGATATCTCCAGGGAGGTTTTAAGATGGAAGGGAAGAGTCTCGGTCCCTGCTTTATCAAGCTATAAGGGCATTATATCAAACTCCCAAACTCAGGCTCCAGATAAAGGAGATGGGATTAGAGAAGATCTTAATCATGAGAGGAACAAGACCAGGGTGCTTGTGCTCACCTCTACTATTTGCACTATATAAAGATCTCTTTATCTTACGATTGGAGAACAATATCGGGATTCAGCCAATTAATATAATGAAGGTGGATTACAAAGTCTTGGCCTATGCTGACGATATCACGGTGCTAACACCTGATCCTTTTAAAGCTCTAGCAGCGATTGAGAATGAAGCCAATATCTTTGGGGCAATAGTATGGAAATTCAATGAGGGCAAGACCGAGTACTTTGCACTAAAGGAACTAATTTGGGGGATCAGCGGCTAGATGCCACCCACCTAGGAGCGAGGATACCCTCGATCAGCTGGGGAAGTTGAATCTAGTGCCCCTTGTCTCTAAGATCAAACAAGATCTAGTCAGAATCAAAAACGTGCACCTCTCCTTGGTGGGAAGATGTAATGTCTTATAAATGCTTATCCTCCCAAAAATTTTATATATGTTTAGGGCCATTCCACTGGAGGGTAATAAGCGCTGGCTGACCAAACTAGAAAGTTTATGCTCCAGCTTTTTCTGGCAATTTAAAAAACCAAGAAGGACTGTAGCCTGTAAGATTTATGATAATTCCTAGAAATGGGGGGAATGGGCTATACCCAGTTTAACATTTTATTATTGGTCCTATATGCTACAGAATATGGGGATTTTGATCACGGGCAATACGCATAATGCAAACCAGGCCGAGGCACCAACTAAATATGAGCTAAGTCTGGGGCCAAATGCTAAGGGATGCTTTCTGAGAAATCTGCAAAGAAGTTACTATAATGAAAACTGATTTAAGATAGTGGATGGGACATTTAAGGTGTGGTGGCAGTTAAAGAGGAGAATTGGCATCACTGGGCTTAACCGCTATTCACCCCAATTGGGTTCTCCTGCTTTACTAGCAATATTTTATGATAATATGGGCAGAAGACTTAAACTAAGTGGTATCTCAAGACTTGGAGATTTTTATGATGGTGACTTGCTATATTCGTTTAGTGAGCTACAAGAACAGTTTGTCCTGAGAAGGGAGATTTTTTTTTCAAAGCTTGCAAGTCAGAGACTTCGTTAATCAGTTGGATAAGCAACAATTGTCGCTTGCGAAATTCCCCATTATCGAAGCTGTAGATTGTGGAGTCAGAATTGGTCATATTTATAGTCTATTAATTCTGGTCCTCCCAGACAATCTGGAGCTTTAGAGCGCTACGTGGGAAGGAAGATTGGGTCTGAAAGGATGCTACTCCAGTGCTAATTGGATATCTGCAGGGAGACACTTTTAACTGCAGGACTAAAAAGCCAGCACTTTAAAATGATATTTGATTTATATTATAACCCGATAAAGTTATTTAGGTAGGGCAGGAGACCTGACTCTCAATCTCAGAGGTGCGAAACCGAACAAGCTGATATTGTACATATGTTTTATACATGCCCAAGTCTAAACGGCTATATTCAGGAAGTGGGGACTTTTATTGGAATGATTCTTTAAGAAGCAGTTTAACAGTACTCGCCAAGCGATGGTGCTAGGATTTAGTGAGGATTTTAGGTTCTCAAAAGGCAAAACTTACCTGATCTTTATGGGTATGGTGGTGGTCCAAATGTGTATAGCCTCCGGATGGATAAGCCCTGATCCTGCAATATTTTCAGAATTGAGGGCACGATTTATAGCAATGTACAACATGAAAAAGGGCTTATACAAGACTGAAAACGTACCTTTTGTCAAGAGTGTGAATGGAGCACCTTTCTGAAGATTAAATTAAAAATAATAATGAACTCACGGTCAATTCACATACGAAATTGCCAAAAAGGGTCGTTGCGGTGAAATAGCTTTTTGCGAAAACTGGTTCTGAAGTGCTTTGCATTAATATCTGCAGAATCTGCTTTTCAATTTTCAAATCACTCATTCTTGTTTGTAAAGATCTCTGTCTATAGCCTGCAAACAATGACAAATCTACTGTTTTTTGTAATGTATCAGGTTTGACCAGTTCGTTTAGAATGAATAATTCATCACTGTATGTTCTTGTGTTGTCTCCTAGGTAGCTCCGCCTCATTGTTTGAAGTATTACCTTTGCATCCAGTGGTTGACCTGTGACCCTCCACCCACCATGCACCCCCACTTCCGAAGTTAATGGAGAAAATTGTCGAGTTCATGCTCTTAAGAATCTATGGTCCTTATGCATCAACAGTATTCCTCATAAACTCTATTATACATCTTTTTTAATTTTTTATGTATTTATTTAGTGCATTTTTATAAAGCGCGGACATTACCCGAAGGTGTCAGAGCGCTGTACAATAGAGCTAGTTACGTTACAAGAGAAAAGTGGTACAAAATAGAACATTACAAAGAAAAACAGGAGACTAAAAATGAAAGGTACACAAACACAAAATCCAACACAGCACGCAGGGGTGAGGAATGTACAGGAAAAAAAATACACCAGGCCCATATATGAAAAACCATGGAAGAAGATGAGTTTGAAAAGCTGGTAAAAGTGTAAATGCACGTAGCGCACTTTGTAGAAATATTCCCCCATTAAGGATGCCACTCAAAGGTACACGCATAAACAGCAAAACGACGAATTTGAATATGCAGACCATTAAAGGGATATCTCAAACAATTCAGAAGTCACGTACTTTGAAGCTAAAGAAACAACTGCAGTTAACAAAGTAGCCACTTAATTGAAGCATACAGCATAGGAAAACATGATAAAATATGATTACAGTAATAGCTTGATTGATCGCAAACACACGGAATAAGCCACAAACGGCCTGCTTAATCAGAGATTTTCTAACTTGGCCAGCAAAGAATCAGATAACACGCCTGCCTGCAATTACATCAATGTGTAGAGAACAGCGACCAAAACCCCACAAAAGATCGACATGGTACATTTGTTAAAGCGCGGTTGGTTAAACTTACCGAAACGGAGAGATACCGGAAATACTTTTCAATCATCTCGCGCTGCATGTTTCGGCCTTCCAGGAGCCCACCAAAAAAGTCGTGCCCGGAGGGCAAACATCAGAAGGAAGTGCACAAAAAAAATCGAAGGCTAAAGAATTCAACTAAGTAAGACTGAAGCCCAAGGATACGTTTAAATTTAGGATAAAAGACTAGCACACAAAAAATATGTAAAAGAGAAAGAAAAAAACAAGGAAACATTACACTATCCACTTTCTTTTAAATATAAGGAGAATAGGGGTGGCTCCTCCGCTAAGCCGGAGGAGCATCCCCCCACTGCCTTTCAGCACTGAAAAAAAGGAAAAAATAAAAGGATAATAACGCAAGGTTATTATCATTTTATTTTCTCGTGCTGAGGCAGTTATGCGGGGCAGAGCTAGGCTGGGCAGCGCAGGGGGAGGAGTGGTGGCACTCTTTAAGTGCCCATGACTGTTTGGCCGGCCTTCTCGGGCCAGCCAAACAGTCATGCGCACTTTGCATTTTCTCCACCCAATCTGCATTACAGCCTGGGTGGAGGACATGCCCAGGCTCCCATTCCCGGCGCTCAGACCAGTCACAACGCGGTATGCAGTGTTGTGATTGGCTTAGGGAGCCGTAGTGCTACCTTTTAAGAGAGAAGCCAGGAAGAGGATGGAGGAGGCCGGCCAGGTAAGTGATCTTATGTTTTTTACACCCCTCCCTGCCCTAGTTCTGACTTGTGGGAGCAACTGCCACTGGAGAATATAAGGAGGTTTTATTTTTTCGCATTTTCATGAGTATTCAGACTTATTTATTTTGTGCTAATTTTTTATGTATTTATTCATATTTATTGTGCATGCAGTGAGAAAATGAACTTAAAGTTAGAATATTTTCAAATGTATTTAACTGATAAATGTACACTCCTACATGGATGCCTCTAGTGGCAAAAAGGTTATATTTAGTCGTTTATAAAATAAAAGTACTCATGCGAATACATTACTGTTGCACTGCATAAACTGTGCATTTGCAGGTCTTTAAACTTTATTCGGAAATCTTGTTTCTGTTAGGTTTGACTACAGACAGCATAACTAGATGGAAGATCTAATGTCATCAATTCTTCAAAAAAGTGCAAGAAGAAGTACAGACGTTTGACTCTTTGGGTCAGACCCCTTCAGTTTTTCACTTTCATTTATTGTGCTTTTCCATTGCTTGGATGGGACCTCAACCAAGGCTGTGGCATTTCATGGATGCTTACATTATTCCATTGTGTTCTGATTAGGAAGGAGCATCACTTGTCCTTTTGTTAGACTGCAGATGCAACATAATGTGTAGCTTGCATAATTCAGGAATAGTATGTATTCTTTGATATTTGCCTTGCTGACAGAAACATTATAATTGTTAATTGCCTTTTTGCCAATGAAGTGCTGCTGTTTGGATGCCTTAGCCTCTCATAAAGACAGAGTGTTATTTGCTAGTCACCTTTTCACATTCATTTGTTTTACTTTGCTGTCATGATTGCATGTTTTTTAAAAAACTTTATTTATCATTTTGCATGTCAAAAAATACAGCATTGCACAAACAACAATGAGCAGTCATCTTACTAATTGCCTTCAAGATAACACAGATCAGGTCACAGTATGACAATTTGCAGGCATGAATCCCTTACTGCTTGGCAGTTTGGGCTGGACTGTTCCCATGAGGCACAGGGTCAGACTGATTTGCATATGGCCATGTCTGAACTGGGGTGGCGGAGTGAGCTAAAGAATGATGATGGATTAAACCCAGATCAGTTGACTGGGGGTGAGTGCTTGCAATGTTCAACACTCCGTCCATCAACCCCTTTGGTTTTGCTTTGTTCGCCCTAAGTTGGCAGGGTATGCCCAGACGTGAGTCCCTTTCTCACTTTGCCACTGGATTCAAGCTAGCCTGGCTGATTAGCCAGAAACCGGTCCCAGGATGCTTGTTTCCGGTCCAGGGAAGACATGGCTTGGCAGTTCAGGCTGGACTGTTCCCATGTGGCACAGGGTCAGCCTGATTTGCATATGGCCATGTCTGAACTGGGGTGGCGGAGTGAGATAAAGAATGATGATGGATTACACCCAGATCAGTTGACTGGGGGTGAGTGCTTGCATTGTTCAACACTCCGTCCATCATCCCCTTTGGTTTTGCTTTGTTTGCCCTAAGTTGGCAGGGTATGCCCAGACGTGAGTCCCTTTCTCACTTTGCCATTGGATTCAAGCTAGCCTGGCTGATAACAGCTGATTAGCCAGAAACCGGTTGCAGGATGCTTGTTTCCAGTCCAGGGAAGACATGGCTTGGCAGTTCGGGCTGGACTGTTCCCACGAGGCACAGGGTCAGACTGATTTGCATATGGCCATGTCTGAACTGGGGTGGCAGAGTGAGCTATAGAATGATGATGGATTAAACCCAGATCAGTTGACTGGGGGTGAGTGCTTGCATTGTTCAACACTCCGTCCATCATCCCCTTTGGTTTTGATGAGTCCCTTACAATACAGAACATTGAAATTACGTCATTTCAATTAGCATGAACAGGCTACAGAGTCATGCGCTTCCCTTCCCCTAGGCAAGTATAGTATCGAACACTTACAATATTAAACGAAGGTGCCATGGCTATATACATCATGTGAGACTACAAACATCGGGGCAGATTTACAAGCCCCTTGCGCCACTTTTGCGTCACTTTTAACATGGGAAAAGTGATGCAAAAGTGGCGCAAGGGGCTTGTAAATAAGCCCCATAATATTTACCTCCTGACATGCCCACTCATCCAACTCCCTCCCGATCCTGCTCCTCCTGAGAGTCATCCATAGCCGTACTGGCTAGGAGATATTGTCTGAAAGGCCCCCATATGTCCTTGGGCGCGCATTTCGCTGGCATCAAGGCATTGTAATTGTCAGATTGTGTTGAGCAATATACGCCAGATCAGTTTGCCATTCCGCCAAGGTGGGTGTCAAGATTGCATGTTATTGGGTTTACAGTTTGTTTTTGTTCATGGAGTGAGGACAAGTGTGTACAAAGTCTTTCTTAACCCATTCTGTGCTCGTATCGGCCAACAGCCGTCGCGAACACTACCTTGCTAGTGCTGCGCACGTCTGTTGGCCAACGCAGCCCCGCCCAATCATTAGAGCTTCCGTACCGCGGCTAAGGAGTTAAAGACACAAGAAAAATACTTGCAGTTTGTTGACTATCTACCATGGCATATTTTATTGTGTGTGCCTTGCATGTTGAACACTTACAAATCAAACCTAATCTTCTGACTCATTTTCACAGGACTCTTCTGTGAGGATACTTCTTACTTCTGCTAATGTAGTCTGTTCAGCAGCGGGGCCACAATCCCACCTTCTATGCTTTTGTAGCCCAAGATTTTGCTTCAATTTTTTTTTAGGTTAGCTGGGGGCAACGCACTCCAATATGCCCAACATTTAGCAAACATTTTCAATGTTTTCTTATTTGCAGGCTGTGGAAAAATGACGTTTATACACAGTTGTAGAAGAAGAAATTAGTATTCCTTCATCTCCAAACATGTTTTACCTCTATAATTACAGTTTATTGAAGAAACCCATTGGGCTTAGAGACAGTATCTAAATCCTTTTCAATTACATATTGTTGAAAAATAAGGTTAACTGCCTGATACTTAACCTAAAGAGTGTATCTATATCAGACCAGTCTTTGTAAAATCCTTAATCATATCATTAATACTTTTGTACTGAAATGGAGGAAAGTCTAAAATAATGTTCACCTGGTGTAGCAGTCCTTTAACTGCTAAAGCGTGTGCTGCTTGCTATCTTATATCCAGGCTGTATTCTTGACCCATCAAATTTCTCCATGGAATGGTCCCCATATCCACTGACATTTTTCATTTAGACCCACCTGCTCATAAAAAGTCTCTTCCTGGTGCATAATAAACATACTTTTTATTCTCCACTTTTCAGTTTAAGGAACTTCATCCGCTTTCCCTAACTGGGCTACAATAGATCTTGCAATCAGGTATCCTAAACTACTAAATTATGCATCTCCTGTGGGACCACTACACCTAAATCGGAGCTATCCTTTTACCAGGCTCAATTCTGTCCCTGGACATTGCACTGATCTGCCAAAAAACTTGCTTCCAGTATTCCACTAACCATTGGCTGCTCCATGTTATGTTATATTAAAATGATTTGTAAAGCGCTCAAATACCCTGAGGTATATTGGGGCTGATTAAACAAAACTGAAATCCGACACTGAACTGATAGGTCATTTTTAATGGTTACAAATCCATGTTTTCAGAGGTTTCCGGAAAGGCCAGAAGTATGAAATCGATTTAATGTTAGTCGGGAAGGCATTCCACAATTTGGATGCATACTGAATAAAGCTTCTTCCACCCTAAGAAGCAAGTCTAAAATTCGGAACAATTACATTTTTGGCGCAGCTGTTTAGATGGACGAAACCAGATAAAACTATGTTGTAGGTGTTTTGGTCCTGTACCATGGAATGCCTTGTGCATAATACATAGTGCTTTGAAGGCAATTCTCTGGCTGACCAGCACCCAGTGGAGCTTGCATAAAGCTTGTCTGGCTGTTTGGAATTTAGGGATGCCCAGTAGTATAAGTGCTGCCAAATTCTTGAGGACCTGAAGTTTAGAAAGGAACTGCTGTTGTATGTTCAGACATAGGCCATTACAATAATCCAGTTTGGATATGACTAGGGCTGTCATGACTGTTTTCTGTAAGGTCTCTGGAAGCTATGGGAGGATTTTCTTTATTATTTTGATGGTGTAGCAGGTAGAAGGGATGACGGCCTTAACTTGGTTGCCATGTGTCAACTTGCTATCCATTTGAAATGCCAAGTTTTTTACTTTTTTTGCCAGCAGCTGGGAAACCAGAAGGAAGTATCATTGCCAAAGAGGATAACCTCGTTTTTTCCTGAATTTAGTTTGAGGCAATATGAGCTCATCCATTTACTGATTGCCTGCATGCAGTTGCCGGATCTGATGTTGGTGTTCTCCCTGTTACTAGCTAAGGAAACAACAATCTGAGTGTTGTCTGTGTAAGAAGTGACAGAGAAACCAAAAGATTTGATTATAGCCGCCAATGGAGTAACATACACGTTAAATAAGGTAGGGTTCGATGACAAACCTTGTGGGACTCCGCAAGTCAGAGAAAAGAGGTCAGATTCAAATCTCTGATTGCAACTGATTGTTAGGAGCTCTAGCGCTTTTCCTGTGACTCCAGAACATATGCTCCCATATGGTCAGAACCACATCGTAGGCAGGCCCAGAAGAGTTTGCCACCCATCTTATTACATTTCTCTGTGGTGCATTACAGACATAAAAGTGAGAGGTATCAGATTTCTCTCAGATTTGCCTCTATGTGGATCACATGAATGTCCAGGAGTGCACAATCAAATACTTTCACTAATAAGAAAAAACAGACTTATTGGCTTTGTCACTGCTTGTTTCAACTCCTCATGCTGTCAATCTGCACATCTATTGGCCTAGTAGTCATGATCGAAAACATTGAGAGTCACTCAAAAGAAGGCCAACTTATGCGTTTGTCTGTTTTAAAAAACAAATGAAACTAGGGAAACATAATTTGTGTATATGTGCTTATGAGTAAGTAACGGTAAATAGGGAAAACTGAGAGCCTTAAATATAAAATCACATTTGTGTCTCTCTGCGACCCCATCAGCCCTTTTGCATCCCACACACTGATCTCTTGTACAGAAGATTCTACACTAAAACACTGTTACGTTAAATCCAGGTTAAAAGTTTAGCTTTAAAGCATTTTGGTGGACTTTATTATTTGGGGAGTATTCTTTTAGAGAGAACCACATTGTAGTAAAACTATTCTATTAGCATCTCCTGGAAGTCGTGGAATGACATTGCAAAACCACCCTTGGGACACCTTCAACAAGGTAAACCTACCACAGGCTTATTCTTCCCTGACACTTCTCTGTATTCATTATTTGCAATCTTTAATTGATCTTTACAGCATTGTATGTGTCACAACTACATGTCACAACTTGTAAAATTTTGTTTGTAGCATTCTCAAATTTAGTATATTTTCATAAAGATACATAGGTTCCACTCTTAATTGATATGTAACTTACAGTCATCAAATTGTTCTTCTTGGAATCTCTGAGCAAAAGTGCATTTTGATTCTGATTTTGACACTACCATACTTGATTGATGCAAAACTGCTAAAGACACTTCATGGATCTCTTAAATTCACACCCTTATACAAATATTACCTCATTTCTATCTCGTCGTCCAGTGTTGCCCAGTCTCTCCAGCCCAAGAGTCTGAAATACATGAGGTCAGTAACAGTAAAATGGGCAATGCCTCAACCATCCTTTTTCCATTTCCTCAGCCTCATTTAGAGATTGGGGGGAATATTTTTCCTGATGCCAGAGTCGTCACTTACCCTACCATCAGGAAATCCATTGCACTGACCTGACACAGGAAGGAACGATGTCACCCTCTATGCACAACCTATTTGACATGCGGCAAGGCAGTGATATGACTATAGTGGGGAGTGTACAAACCTAGACAGGATGAATGAGACTCTGATGAAATGGGAGCTGAGGGTGAACCACAAGGAGGGAGAATTCAGATGATAGCATATTGGATGCAATGTCTTGGCCATGGGAAATTGAGGAAAGTTAGGGAATCAATAGTTGATTGATACAGGAAAACAGAAGTGGATGAATCACATGGAATACATTGTCCTTACCCAAGAACAGCCTTCTTAAGGTTTATTGGTTTCTGTCTGTGCTAGAAAGGTGCAGACTTCAAGAGGTTTCTGGAGCATTGACTGGAGGGGCAAAATGCTCTAGTAAAGAATGGCATACAGTTTAACCTGATAGACTGTTACCGCCTCACGTTTGGAGGTAGGTCTCCACTAAGGACTGAGGGTCAACCTAACTCAGAGTCCTTCTTGGTTGTGAGTCAGCCAAGGATCATATTCTAAACAGATTGAAGAAAAAAAGGGAGTGTCTTCCTCCAAGACTAATAGATTACTATGGGGCATATTATCAAAACAGGCGATAAAATTATCGCTGCTTTAGCGGCAGAAAACTGCCGCTAAAACGGCGATAATGAGCTTGATAATATGCTCTATGGAATTCCAATTGATGCTCAGGTTAGATGTCCTTCACATCTAACATGGGCTTCAATTGGAATTCCATAGAGCATATTATCAAGCCCATTATCGCCGTTTTAGCGGCAGTTATCGCCTGGCTTGATAATATGCCCCTATAGTCCATTTTGCCATAAGAAAAGGAGAGAGTTGTAACCTTTGAAGAAGGCCTACCACAACATTAAAGTTCAAACAAAAATACTTTTCCCTTTCAAAGTAGTTTGGCAGGGCAAGCAATATATATTTTGGCCCCTTCTAAAAGACTGACAGAAGGGTCAAAGTTGTCCTGGCAGCTGGGATGGTGGTGGCAAGAACATCAAGTGGGCAAAACACATATGATGTGTGTTAGGTCCCTCTCCCACCTTTAGCAGTTTCGTATAAGCCTAGGTTGTTTACACTTGATATTTAGCCATGTTTGCCTGTAAGTTGGGGTTTAAGCATTCATAGGGGCAATATGGCTTTGAGGGGATTTTAGTGTAATTGTTTTTACAATACATTGCAAATATGTTTTGATTTTTCTCTATGGGCTTTCCTCCTTTTTTTAAGTCTTGGGCTTGCTCTACCTATTGTGCATTAATGAACTTTAAAATTGAATTAAGAATTATTGTTAAATAAATCTTACATTTCATTGCAGTTAAACAGAAGATTACTTCTTAGGCTCTAGGTCAATCACCATAGAACTGGCCATTTAGCATATTTATGGAGGAAAATACCACTAAACAGGTACCCACCACAGCATTTGCAATCTGTGCAGGCTTTCATACCTCAAACCTGAATTAGTTAAACACAGTTAAAATATATTTTTGAACACATATGAATTAGTTAAGTCACTCTTCTGTGGACTATTTGTGAAGCTTGTGGCATTTACTTTGCAAAACAGTATATTTTTATATTTAATCATCACAGAGTACCCTGACTGTCAAAGCAATTGTCCACCCTTCTCATTTAGCATTGGGCATACCATTAGTATTCTGTTGAGTTGATGGAACCCCTGTTTGCTCCATCAACTAAATACTTCCTCCAGCAGCCCGACAGAGTAGGGGCCATCAGACAAAGCACATAACACCGCTTGCCCTTTGTAGGAAGGACAGCATTATTTGCTTTCTTTCTGCCCGTCACCACTAGGTAAAATCTGGTGGTAAAGGACAGGAAACAAATAATGATGCCCACACCCTGAGAGAAAACTTCCAGACTGTGGGGACTGTGATCTTTTTCTTTGCCAAAAATAAACTTCTGCTTTGAGAGTTTGATTTTGGAGAACAAAACAAAACAAACAAAATAACTGTGAAAAAGTTTGATGGCCGGCTGTCATGTCTGACAGTACCGTGTGTCAAATGTTTCCTTCAGTGACAGGAACCGTCATGACAGTGGTTCCTGTCAATGTTGACAGATGCCTATGGGGCTGATGGACATCTCTACATTTGGTGGACCGGATGTCCAACAAGGCAACAGAGTAACATACTCCACCACCCTGACGGACATTAAACCACCTGCCAAGCTCTACCTCAGGCCCCAAGTTTAGAAAGTTCTCAGACACCCAAATAAGCATGACTTTAAGCATTACCTGGTAATCAGTGAAGTGGTATCAGGGTTCTGATCAAACCAGAGAATGAGTTGGATATCATCAACATGACAATAAAAACCAACACAAAAGTCACTGATAAGAAGTACCCGAGGGTGCAAGTAAATATCTCCCTTTGTCTTTCCTAACTTACCAAGCATTTTTAACTTGATTTATTTTTACACACTCAAAATCTGGTTTCTCCTTTCAATCTTTTGAATTTCTCTCTGTGGCTCAGTACTTTATTTTTTCTTGCTTCCAATGTCACGTGCTATCATCTTTAAACATCAAAATGTAAATGTTCCATGTATCTGTCTGGCTTGCTAACCCCATGCTCGTAAACATATGTCTGTCTCTCTTCTGCTCTTTGTTTTCTATCCTCTGTGATATAGCTCCCTCCAGGTTTAATTTCCAACCCCAAACCTTTGCACTCCCTTTCAACTCAAATTCATCTTTCACCCATATTGAATGTGTTTAAAAAATGGCTTGAGCCATATGTTCACTCATGCTTTCTTGCATGAGCCCCCTATGCCCCCCTACACAAATAAGGACAGATTCGTAAAAAGTCACACAGTAACAAACCTATGTAGACGGTTATGCGCAGGTGTAAAAATACAACTTTTGGTCATTCACAAATATTCCCGGTAGTATGCCCGGAAAGCTGAACCAGTTGCAATTTTCCAAACATACTACTGGAAATGTCCTATAGCATCTGCTAAGTCCCCAAACCTAGATGCCCCCTTGGTACAACTCTACCGTAGGAAAAAGCAGCCGAGTGAGCAAAATCAATTTTTTTTTTTTCTCAACAAGGAAAATATTTTTCCCCGTGGATAAAATGCTTCCCCTAAACTCAAGCGAAGTTTAAGGGTGTTTCATTTCCCTTTCAGGCTGTGAAGTGGAGATACGCCAGCTCTTTGCTGGAACAAACTCAGGTCATTTCCAGGGTTGTAAAGGTTTGGATCAGATTGTGAATGCCCACAAAGTGACGAGTTTGTCTGAAGGCAATTCACGCCTTGATCCTCCTAAATTCCTCTCCTTGCATAGGGTTTATTAGTGCATAACTGTATGAAGTCATGATGTACAACTGGAGACATTTCCAGCCGTAATACAAGTTCATAGCCATAGAAGGATTTGTGATTCTGGCCCTAGGACACTGCATTATTGTTATAATAAATTTGACACAGTCATTATTCCTTGGTTTTAAAGTGCTTGTTTCCTGAGTGCTATACAAATTCAGTAAAAAAATGATATATAATATAGGATTCTTGGACAAGGAGAAAGATACAAGAATAGTGGAGAAAAGTGGGGACAATAGTACCTTGAAATAGCAGAGACAGAGAGTCACTTGGGAACAGAGAAGAATTGGAAGAGTAGGAAGGCAATGACTGATTGAGGAAGTGAAGAGATGGGCATTCATAGGCTCTCAACCATGCTTGGTCACACACACACAGAAGAATTCCGTGTGCTGAAACTGCAGCAGTGGAGATGCAGCTTGGCTATGAGAATGTGGGGAAATAGTAACTTAGGGCCTGATCATCAAAATATGTGAGATATCTGCAACAGAAAGTTTCTGACCTCGTGTGGATGCAGATTTCTGACTCTTTGGAATTCACAAAGGATTCCCAGGTAATGCCTGGAAATCTGCAATGTTTGCAAAACAATGATATTCCATGTTTACCTGTGGGAACATGTATGTATATATTTAGGCTATTTGGTTTTAGGTTTAAACCTATAATAACTGATAAAACCCCACCAAAAGGAAAATAGCCATCACCGGTGTAAACATATAAACACTGGAAAAACACCTTTGCAACCACAAACTAAGTGCCATTCATAGAAAGGAAAAGATGAGTGAAAGAGTAATTTTTATTTCTTCCTGAAGGGGCCAATACAATGTGACTTTGTTATTAAAGGTAGCAACAAGAAAGACTGGGCTAACATTATTCTGCTTGAGTTTTGTTGTTTAGGGATGTCACTAAAACATTGTCTCTTCTTCCTTCTGCTTTTTTCAGTTTTGTGGTCTTTGGTCTAAAGATGAAGTGTTTAGAAGCATATTTTCGGTCTTATTTAGTTATTTTATAATCTGTAGAGAATCGGGAAATATCAAAATCATATTTGAAATGTTGGTTACATTTAATTTCACTGATAGGTAAAATGGCTGGTCATAAGAATCTTTCCTAATATCTACCATCACATTTTCCCACATACAGAGAAAGGGTAAAATCCTTTGATACATCAGCCCCCTTTTCTAGTGAGTCAGTATGGATTGGAAGTGATTTGCCAAACACCCCAGTCTTTTAACATTTAATACAAGATGTAATGACAGGTGTATGTGAAAAGAATGTTGTCACCAAGCATCTGAGATAGTGGTGAAAACATGACACCAGGTGTTTGGTAAACATGGAATGCAGTGTCACTTGGAATGCTGCTGAAAAAAGTTCCTTCCAAGTTCAATAAAGATTGGAGTGATCTTGTTTGTATTTGCAGTAATTCAGCTTAGCTACGTTTATGAAAAAGTTGTATGATGGCCTGTCAAAATCGATACCTTAGCTGAAGTGCTTCCCTGTAAGAGATCCTTGTCACTTGCTAGATGGTATGCTAAAAGCATCTTTACAATCTACACAGTTAATGAAGAATGCTATTGACTTTGTAGTCCATTCTGGTGCAGTACAAATGTATTTGGACATCATATACCCTGTGCATATGCTACCTATACACATGCACTATCAGTGCAGAAAGCAAGCAATAATTAAAATTAAATTAAATTCCATAAACACCGGAAAAACACTGTTTCTGTTGTTTTTAATGGTGCGAAAATATGTAACCACTGATAAACTCTGTTTTTTTTAAGGTATTGAATAAACTGAAAAAACCCCACCAGAATTTACCAAAAATAGACACTGAAAACAGGAAAGCCTATATATATTTAACCCTACAAAAAAAGTGCAAAGGAACCTGCTAACATTTTTCTGTTGTGTTCTGTTTTTCCCCTACACTGCCCCGTCACTTTGGAGAATCTCTTGCCCTTTTCCACATTGGACGGTGATTCATACCTGTCCATGAGTAGAGTGACTTTCCATCTTTTCGAGGGTGAGAATCAGTCATGGGAACTTGTGTGAATTGCCACAAATGCGTGCGTTCATAGGTTTTCAAAAACTTATGGCACATTTCCGTAAAGCAGTGCCAATACCTGCCGAACCATCACCCCTGATTCGCAGATTTACTGATATGAACATTTTTAGTCTAGTAGTGAAAAACAAACTTTTGAGAATAGCAGAAGTGTTTTGGTACAACTAAAAAGCAGATCTGCGTGTGTAAGTAAAAGGTATGCATGCAAGTACTGAGAATTGGGCCATGCGAGCCCAGGGAGATTTCTTTCAACTGCTATTTCCTTGGAATTAAAGCAACGGTTTTTCTTATATATTTATTGCTCTTTCCAACAGTATTAGGACAATGTGCGCGAAACTGAGAACCTGTGGAAATTAAACACCACTATTTACAATTTTGCCCAATTCTAAATGTAATCCAATATAAGCCAAGGGGGCTTTTAGCCACTTTTAATTTGTCCAAGAGCTCCTCAGACACTAAAAAGTACACATTTAATCAAGCAATGTTAAACAGGTACTTAAAAGTTTCTAAAACATTTTGTCTTTGTTCTGCATTTGCTCCCCTGTTAAGAGTGAACAAGAGAAAGAGATATTATTTTAATTTTATTAAACAAAATCCCTTGTATATGTTACATACTGGCATTTTGTTTTTGTTTTTATGTTTTCGAGAATTTCACTACACTCAATGGAATATAATTGGCGATTTGGAGTGGATTCTTTATGGCAGCCATTGCATTTTAAGAATGGGACTTCTATGTTCAAAATGGGTAAATAGCCACCCGCTCAAAACACTCTGCAAATTAGGAGAAGTTGTTGTGAATATGCAGTTGAATACACTAAATGCGATAGCTGGAATAAATAGATGTTTGACCATGTAATACTAATGAAATTAATAGATCATTCTGAAATGTTTATGAAGATCAATTGACAGTCTGTTGTATGTAATTGTTTAGATCGTGTTTGCTTATTTGCTTGTAATTGATTTATGCTATGATATGCTGAATTTTTTGATGATTGTTTTCCATGTTCAGCCTTTTCATTAGTGGATATTTTATATGTTGTTCTAAGTTTTGGTGTTTAAGCTTTATGTGAAATACTAAAATGAACTTACTTAAATATCTTGCAAAGAATTATGACATAGTTTCATTTTTTCATATAAAAAGGTTATCGGTACTCTTGAGTTTAAGAGCACCCACTGAGGCCCTTACTCTACAAGTCGTGGTAATTCGTCTCTGCTCCAAATGGCAATTTGCACCTCAATGAGGTTAACAAAGGGTGCAAAGTACTGCACTTTTTCCCTGCACAAAGTTTACCATGTAAAATAGCATAGCATTCCTAGTTTTGCCGCTCAGGATTGATGAAAACATGTAACACTGCTGCATTATCCTTACATATCGAGGTGTAGAAGTCTGAACGGGAAAGTATTTACTCACCTTTGAATACTGCACTTTACTGAATCAATAATAGCAGAGTATGGTATTACCAGGGCCGCTGGAATTATGTGATTCGGCAGTGTTTTTTACTTATGAATTTGGTGTGATTTGCCATATAATCCACGATCTGCTGCATAATCTGCAGATTTTATCCCAATATATTGTTTCTAGCTCAACCGGATCAAAAGTTACTAAAAATGCAGCAACACTTGTTGCAATGCAGTAGAAAGTCCTTTGCACATGTTTGACTGGTCACCTTTCAGTTTATTATTACTGTGTCTGGGTGTTAAACTGGTGCTAATCAGGTGAAACTTTTGCCCAGGCTGTGTTAACAATAACATGTGTAAAATAAAATAATTAAGTAAGAATATCAAAAAATGTGGCGCATTAGGCTGCACAATTTACCTTTTCTTGCTGCATAATTTAGTCAACCCTGGTGAGTAATTTAGTTGTCCCCTGCCACATAATTCCAGGTGCTACACCACTAGCTTTCCAAAATAATGGGGTACTCAGAACAGGGCCCAAAGTGGTGACAAAGCACTATTAATGATCTGTTAAGACACCCCTATTCACTTTAACATTATTTCTCTCCCTAAGCATTTCTGCGCAATTCTGAGTTTTTGGAGCAGCAGAAAGCAAATAGTGCAATATGCTCTGAGAGTATTCTAATAATTAAATAACATCACTCTCACCTTTTTCTCTGAGCAACACCTCACCCCCCAATGAGGCCTCTGTAAATACCGTTGTAGGTGCAACAGAGGGGCAATACCTTTGGCAAATGTGTGACTACAAGGATTCCCCCGTGAACCTCTCCACGGGGCCCACTATAGTAGTACTTAGTGACCAATAAAATATATAACTCAAGCACATGCTGGTTAACAGGGCCATTCTAATAGGTATTGTGCACCTGATGACATATGATTGTTAACGTTCACTGTTAGGAAAATAGGATCTGATGTCCTGAAAAAAGCCTAGAACTCGATAAGAGCCGGTTGATAGGTGGAAACATGTCGACGCCTACAGATACAGGGATGCTAGCTAATTCAGTGGGTCAACACAATTTTTAATCATACCTTAGATCTACCTACATTTAAGGATACTCCTTGGGATTAGGTTTATAGTTTTTACAAGTTTCTATATCCTGTTTCTACATTCACCCATCCTCTCAAAAGTACTCCTCAAGATTGTGAGGAGCCCATTCACCGATGGAAGTTTCCATGGTGAGTGAGGTGTGGCCAATGATGAAGCATGACACCCAAGGAGGTGTGTGAGGCCACACCTATCAATTTGTTGAAATTCTGTGCGTTTTATTCATGTCTGGAGATATAGTACTTAAGACCCCTGATTGAAGGGAAATCCCCAGAAACTGAGTTTTCTTGCTCTAGTTTTTGTCACTTTCTTGCCTTTTGCTAGTTTTTGTTCAGGTGAGGGGGGCTATATTAAGTGACTTCCCATTTCCCTCTCATTCCTATGGCCTTTTCCTTTAATTGAATTTTAAGGTCGGTCAGTTTCTAATTTCTTTATATGCAGAAACATTTACAAAATCTATTCCTTTAACTTAATTTGGAGGCTGGAACCGAGAATATCTGACAAACACAATAGAAAGATAGTAAAAGGATTTCCATTTTTGTAGGGTGGGATTATCATAAATCTAAGAAAGTGTTGAAATGTAAATTGTTTACTTTCGTTCCACTTTTATATGTCATATCTCCAATCCTAACTTTCATGTGCTTTTTTTTTTTAGAAAGGCTGAAAGACTTGGCAAATAAATGTTAATTGGTGATTTAAACTCACAAGCGCAGCCTTAGGGCCTCCTTATTAGTGCCCCAGTTGATTGCATTATGTGCAGGAACATCTGTTACTGCGCATATGGCAATTAGGAGTTTGGAGGCAAACACTGCACCTTGCAATTTTTCCCAGATAAATAGCTGCATAAACACATGGCGTAAAAAAGGCCTGGGAGAAAAACCCAGCAGCAGTAAGCACTAAAATCAGCAGGGCATTCTCCATTTTCTCGACTAAAATTTATGGCACCCGATTCTGTTATTCGCATTAAATAACTACCCAAAATGGGTGGGTTCATAATCAAGCCTTAGAGTATTAACGTGGTGCTTCTAGTTGGCAGTGACATCAGATGGAGCTTTTCTGTTGTTCACTATATTGTAGAGCACCCCGAGATGGGGGTTGCATGTGCACGGTTTGAAATGTTGCGCTTCTAAGGTCTTGCCTGAGCCAGTGTGCATGCGCTGCTCTGTGAGACTTTAAGTAAGGGCTTTTCACCTCTAAACACACGCTCGTGCATGTGCCTATTTTTCCCTAACTTGCACATGGCTTGTGCATGCGTGTTTACTAAAACAAACGCGCGCTATTGGTTCAAGGTGGATGATTGTCCCACCTTCTTTGTTTCGTGGCCTAGGGTCCTCGTGAGCGAGCATTAATGACATCTGTTTTCAATTATAGTCGCGCTGGTTTCTCCTGCAGCGCGGGCACAAACGCGCTCGCGCACGCACCACTTCAGCTCTTCGTTTGATTTTGGCACCTTTCCTGTCACAAGGGACAGCGGCCACTGAGCAATGAGTTCTGAGGGGTGAGAGTACAACTCTCTTCTCTCCGATCCCTCATCCAAGCTGCAGAATCATGAGAGACGGTAATTGCCTCTCCCTGCGCGGTTACCACGTCTGGCCACGCGGGAAAAGCCTGCACCTCTTCGGAAGTCTTTTCACTCAGCTCTGGGAGCCCCTCTGCCTGCTCTTGAATTCCCCTCCTTGCTTCCTCTGGCATCAGTCTCCGCATATCCCATTCTGCCTGCTACTATATCCCTCTCTGTGACTTCTATTACCCCTCTGTCTGTCCCTTTTGCCTGCTTGGGGCTGCTCTCTATCTGCTTGTCTTGTGCATCTCTGTTGCCCTCTTACATTGATATGGTATTGTCTCTAATCACGCTGGTCTCCCCCTCAGCTACTGGGTAAGCGGCTGCCCAGGGTGCCCAGTGGCGTAGCACAGGTACCATAGTCCCTCATGCAGGCAAGGCAAAAACCCTCACCTACAGTCTGGTGTAGAAAAACAGCCATAATTGGAGCCCTTTACACCCATGGGCTCCAGGTCCCACTGCACCTGCCCCCATGACTGCCTCATGGAGGATCCCCTGCTGCCTTCTCTGGAGCCGTGGTCGCCTGTTCTGGTGGTTCCCTGATGCCTGTGCTCTTTTCTCTGGCCTTTACTCTTGCTTGCTCTGATATCCACTCTGCCTACTTCGGTCAAGTTTGGTGTCGCTGTCGCCAGCTTGGATATCTCCTGTTGCCTGCGTGGACATGGTATGCCCGCGGTCTACTCGGGTATTCCTCCTGCCTGCATAGGTATCCCTTACTGGTTTCAAAACTGCGTGCTCAGGTTCACTTGCTGCCTGCTATTAAAAGTATTATGATTGCTACCTGGTCTTGCATGACCCAGGCCTGCTCTGGAATCTACTCCTGCTTACTCTGTTCTTCCTGGTGCCTCCCAGGATATTCTTGCTGCCTGCTCGGGTGCCTTGCTGCCTTCTCAGCTCAGCTATCTCGCCGATTTCTCAGGTGTATTCAGGGACTCTCCTGGAATATTGCTGACTGCTCTGGTTCCCAGTCTGCCTGTAAGGGTATCCATCTGGACATTCATGCTCTGCTACCCTTTCTGTCTGATGCCCTCCCTGGTAGGCTGTCCTACTGTCACAGATCCCTGCTGTGGTACCCCCTCTGTGTGGCTTGCTATTGCCGTGGCCCCCTCTGGTGCTCTCCTTACATGCTCGAAGACTCTATCTTGGTCTGTTATCCCTGCTGCCTGCTCTGGTATGCCTAACGGGACATCCGTGCTTCCTGCTATGATACGCCCGCCCGTCCTACTGACACCCCTCCTAGCTGTGCCGGTACTGGCTGCCTTTACTATGATGCCGTCTGCCTGCTCCAGCATCCTCTTGATGGTTGCTATGTGACTTGGTGTCCTGAAGGGCGCAATGCTCCAGTCCTGGTTTTATATTTAACAGCGCAGTGCATTCTGCTACATGTAGTCTTTGAGTCAAACAGAACAAACGGGCTGAGCTGTCACATTACAAAGGGCAGCAGGACGAAAGTCAAGACTGGTGACATCGACTGTATACAATCTGGCGCATCGATGCGCCTGCTAGGGTGTCCCTGATGACTGCAAGGTTACCCCCATGGGCTGTCCTGGCGATCACCAAGGCCTGCTCAGGTGTCCATGAACTGCTGGCTCTGCAGCCTGCCGCAACCCTCCTCTGCCTGCACCTCTTGAAAGAACAGTTCTGGGGGTAGCCCATTTACCAAATGTTCAGGAAAGGTGGGGCAAAGCCCATGACCGCCCCATCATTATATAGCACCAGCCCCACATGCTGCACCTGCGGATACCAGGGCTGCTGCCCATTCACACAGCCCACAGACAGAGCATCTTACCTGTAAAGCCTGAAGTCCATGCCAGCTCTTCCCGTGACCGCTGCTACTCCCTGTGCCCTGCTATTCCTGTACCTCCCGTGCCTACTCCCTGTACCTCCTGTGATTGTTGCACCTCCCTGTGCCTGGTCCTGGCGCCTCTGGGATCCTGAGCCTGCTACTTCACCTCCGGGCACCTGCTCGCTGCACCCACTGAGGTTGCTGCACGTCCTGTGCCCACTACTTTCACCCCTGATGGTTTCATCCACCCCTGCCTGCTCACTGCACCCGTGGTTGCTGCAGGTCCTTTCCGTCCTCCCAGTGCCTTCCCTGCTCGTGCTTGCTGTGCCCGTGCCTGCTGCTCCTCACTCCCCGGGTCGACTTTGTTTACAGCGCTGCCTGCTGCAGGGAAGGGAGCGGGGGACAGGCCCGAAGAGCTGGGTACGGATCTGCCGGCTGCATGAATGGAGGGGGGAGAGAGCTGCGTGCACACTGACTGTGCCTCTGTGTATGGAGGAGGCAGGAGCGGAAGAGACTGCAGGCGGGTGCATGCAACAGAGGGGGTTCAGGCACATGCACTGCTTCTGTGCAGGGCAGGCGCGAGGGACTGGCCATGCACCGACACTTCTGCTAATGGGAGAGGTGCGTGTTCTGCCCGTCTTCAAGAGCGGACCTTGCACTGCGTGTGTGTAGTGACTACCTCGGGCTAGGCGCATGGACTGCCCCTCTCTGTAGGTTAGGCGCCAAAGACTGGCCCTTACCACGACTCTTATGGAAGCTAGCAGGAGTGCACCTTGTCCGTCTACATGAACACCTCAGTGCTTGAAGCATGCACTGTCCTTCTGCAGGACAGACGCACGCCACTCCCACTGCAGGAGCTACAGCCAAGTCAGGTGCAGTCAGTTACTCTGCAGGACAGGTGTATACTTCGGCCATACAGGAGAGAGAGCCGAGTCAGATGGTATGTACTGCCCCCAGTACTTGAAATGGAAAAATAGAAGTGCAGCCAGTTACTCTGTGCTAGAGTACCTGCCTGTTTCTGAGAAGTGCTGTTACTCTCCAATTAAAATTATTACGTTTTTCTTGAGAAGTGCAGGTACGCTCCCTCTCAAAATAAAAAAGTGCAGTACTCAGTACCGGACAATACCTGCCCATTTAAAGCACTGTCTGCCCCCTTTCATGAGTGTCATTCGAGACAGGTGAACTCACTGATACACCCCACATATCACTCAGTACCACATCATGACAAGCCACATAATTAGACTCTACTCAATGCAACATAAATACACTCCACATAATACTACTCAGTGTCACATAATTACATGCCACATAATTACACTCTACTCAATGCAATATAAATACACTCCATATAATACCAGTCAGTGCCACATAATCACACGCCACATATGTACACTTTACTCAATGCAACATAAATACACTCAACATGCTACCACTCAGTACCACATAATTACACGTCACAGAATTACACTCTATTCAATGAAACATAAATACACTCCACATACCACTCAGTACCACATAATTACACACCACATAATTACACTCTACTCAATACAACATAAATACACTCCACATAATACCACTCAGTGCCACATAATTACACGCCACATAATTGCACTCTACTCAATGCAACATAAATGCACTTTATGCCACATACCACCAATCAACATAAATGCACTCCACACCATGACACAATTTCACTAAGCATAATTTCACTCAACACCACAGTTCCAGGCCATACAATTCAACTCCACACATTTCCAATACACACCACATAATTACACACCAAACAACATATTTCAACTCCACAACTCCACAATCCACAACGTTCCTCCAATCCGCACCATATAGTGGCAACACCTGAGCACCAAACATCACTCACCACCACCATTTTGCATCAACGCACTACCTAAGCATCACATAAGCCTCGCCAGATATCACCTAAGCATCACGTCAGTCTGACCCCGGAATCTGACATCTGTTGATTCTCCCATAGTCTTTGTCCGCTGCTCGTGTTCTAATTAAGTTACTGTTTTCCAACGTCCACTCCCCGTTATTTATGTACCGCTCCCCCCATTATAACATTTTATATAACAAACAAGCATGAGAACAGGCAGGACAAAGTTGCCAGCTGTGCAAGTACAAAAAAACTAGATGACATTTTTTTAAGTTAAAATCTTTTTTTAATCAGGTTGTTCAGTTGCATATAATGTTGTCTTGGTTTGTATAAAGGTAACAAAAATGCTTAACACTTTGTATTATAACTTTTCAACATGATGCACAGCAGCCACAATGCTCTACAACATAGCCAGAACTTCTGGCTAAACACATAAGGTCCCAAAGGGGGACCTATTGCCTATACCAATGCTTGTTTCATTATTGAGCAACAGTTGACTCCTGACGCATGTTGGCTCTCACGCGGGCCTGTGTCATCAAAACTACCCCCTCCTCAGATACGAGGAATGCTGAGCGCAAAACGCCTCGCCTCCCCTTCACTTACACTGAGGCAGAACTATTTGTTCGCATGGAAACAAAATGGCTTTGTTGTGGCTGCAGGGAGGATACTGTGTGGTTGGATTAATGAGATAGCCATGTGAAAACTTGTGGACGCATTACATCCGCCCACATTTAATGCTGAATATTGACCTAATGGTTCACTCCTTTCTCCAGCTCAGTCTGGAGTTGAAGCTTTCCGCCACCTCCTCCGTGGCTCGTCTTCAAGAAGAAACGCAGCTGGTCTGAGTGTTTTTCCTTTCATGAAACACACTCAGACCTGTTATGGGCCCGGCTGCCATGGTCATCGGAACTCTGGCCGGCAGAAAGCTTCGTCACGTGACATCTGAGGTTTACACCAGCCCAGCTTTTCAAAGTAGAGCGAGGGAGTAGCCTCTTGATAATAAAACAGCTCTTCTCCCACTCAGCATTTGAAGCTTTCAATAAATATTGTGTAAAAATGCAAACCACATATCTACTTAAATGGTGATTTACGGCGTTTGTGCAACTGAAAGCACCAAATTTGGTGTTAAAATGTTTTACGACGTCCACACGATTGATTGCTTTCCATTTGCACCTGCAGAAGTTAAGAACTTAATGTGCCATTTAAAATTGGGCATGAATCCACTGATTGCTTGATTATCCGCGTGGTTTGTGGTTAAACTGAACAAAGGTGAGTCACACTGAAGGAAGCAGGAAAAGCACAGACGTGGGACTGGCTGTGTTCTTTGTTGCTTTTCCTTGGTGCTTTTATACATGTTATTGCCACTGAGCCCCCCGGCAGACTTCCCTGTCAGTTCGGGCATTTCCCTGACGTCTTTATGTAAACATCCATCTTTTTCAGCGGCCTAGCTTCCGCAGCTTCTCAGGGTCTGCCTGACTCAACGGGTACCCCGCAATCCAGCGCCCCTCGGCCTCGGAGAAGAGTCTTTGTGAAGAGAGAAAGTGGTGTGAGGGTTGAGGGAATCCTTCTCTTACTGTGCAGTCCTCAAATAAGCCAGTGAATCTGTGCGTTAAAATACACAACTTCGGATCGCCACCTGCCTTCTCTCTGAACAGAGAAGATATAAAAATATGCCCAGCCCTTGGGACAATTTATCTAAACAGTCAACTTTGCACTATACTTTTTTTGTAAATTGTATTCAGATTTGAGGCACTCATTAATTAAGCCACTGGCAAGGCCTTTAAATGTTATGCAAGGTCGTCCAGCTTTTTTATATTTACAATATCTTCCAAATTTGTATATATGAGATGTTTTATCTAAATTTTTATAGGCAGTTATTACTCAGAGGAAATTATTAAAGTGGGAACAGAGTACTGTTGTTCCTCTTTTAGCTGTATCTGCATCTGTATCTTATCTGGTTCTTAAACAGCGTATTGTATTTTATCTTGCACACCGTATATTGGTTTTATTATGTATGCTTTTATAATTCACACTGTGATATCGAATAAAGCTTTTTTTTATATACCCAGTCTAAAATATCACATGGCAGGTATACGCCTGCATATCATGCTTTGATGCTCACTTGCATGACCGCCTGCATGACTACTTTTGCATGACTGCTGACAGAAACGCTTGCATGGCTGTTTGCATGACCAACGGTATGACCGTGGACAGGGGCAATTGCTTGACCACTTGCCTAACCATGTCTGGCTACTTGTATGACCGCTTGCATAACTACTTGCACGACTTCTCTTGCATGCCTGCTTACAGGGCCATCTGCATGACTGTTTGTGTGACCACTGGACTAACCGTGGACATGAGTGATTGCCTGAGCACTTGCCTAACTGCATGTCAAGCTGCTTGTATGACCACTAGCATTACCACCTGCATGACTAATCTTGCACCACTGGTTACAGGATTGCCTGCATCGCAGAGTGCATGACCACTGGAATAACTGTGGACATGAGTGATTGCCAGACCACTTGCCTAACTGCATGTCTGGCTGCTTGCTTGACCACTTGCAGGATCTTTACCTTTGCTGACTGCGTGATCACCTGCATGACAGCATCTCTTATGCCTAAGCACCTGTCTCTCTTTCCCTTCACTGGAATCTGATGCTCAGGAGCAGCGACAAACAAGCGAACATTTACTATCCTCCTCACACACATCAATTGTACTACTCACCGAGGTAATAAAACAAACACACTGATCATTTGCAACTTGCTACCGGTTTACATAGTGCTTCAGCTCCTCATCAGGGAAAGGAAGTGCTAAATAAATACCATTACAATGCTTTAAATAGCTCAATAATGCAGGCAGACTTCCTGATTGATTCCGAATGAACTCTGGCGCTCTTAGGGCATAGTGTATGAACCTATTGTCCTAAGTTGTCTCTGCACAAAACATTGTATTGTGTGATGCATATGGCGGTCTTACTACACACACTCTTCCAGTTAAAAGAAATGATAAAAGTAAAATAGATTTCCTTCCCCATTAATCACATAAAAATGCAAGTTCTAGAAAAAGAAGAAAAAGTTAGCAAAGACCCACACCTAACAGGAGACGTGAGATATCTCAAGGAATGCATTTTCCCTAGACTTCTTTATGCAGGGCTATGGCAAAAACTGCTGAACGTAAATACACCAAATTTGGCGGGAAGCTAGATCTTGGTACGTAGATTGTGCTTTTTTTTTTGGTTTAAATCCATTCAATAGTTTTCGAGTAATTAAGGGACAGAAATAATTGTACATCTGGATGGTTGGGTCCGTGAGAGTCTCAAAGACTCTCGTGGGAGCACCAATTTCGGAGTGTCCCCAAATATCTTTATTTCCCTTGGACAATCTCGCTCAACAGGAGTCAGACTCCTGTGGGAGTGAGCGCTCTGACTGGCTGCCAGCAACATCAGAAAAATGTTGCTGCCAACCTACCCTTTTAACAAAGCCTATGAGGGTAGAGGTCCCCAGGGCCTCAAGAGGCTCAAGGAGGGGGCAGCGTGACCCTCCACCTCTTTTTCATATAAATGTACGGCCCTTGGGATGGGGTCCCCAGGGCCTAAAGAGGCTCAGGGAGAGGTAGCACGCCTACCCTCCCCTTTATTTTTTAGCAATAGCCCTGTGGGATGGGGTTCCCAGGGCTTACCAAGCATCGAGGAGAGGGGCCATGCAGTCCCCTCCCTTTAATAAAGATAAACGGCCCTAGGGAACATGGTCTCCAGGGCCTGATAAAGGTCATGCATCCCCCTTCCCTTTAATGAAAAAAAAAAGCCCTGGGGGATGGGGTCTCCAGGGTATAATAAGGATCGGTGAGGGGAGCCACATGGCCCCCCTTAATTAAAAAAGGCCCTGGGGGATAGGGTCTCCAGGGCGTAATAAGGCTCAGGGGTGGGGGGGGTACAAGGCTTCCCTCCCCCTTAATTAAAAAAAAGGCCCTGGGGTCCACAGTGCTTAATAAGGGTTGGGAAGAGGGGCCTCGTAACCCACCTCCTCTTTAAAATATGGGGTCCCCGCATTCTAGAATACTGGCCCTGGGGGTTGAGGTCACTGGGGCTGCGGGGGGTGCCAGAGTCCCCCACGCTTCTTATTTCAGTATAGCCCCGGAGAGGTGGCGACCCCCGGGGTTGTGGGGGGCCGCATGGCCCACCACATTTCAGATAATAAGCCCCGGGGAGGTGGCGGTGCCCAGGGCTGCGGGGGCGCTTGGCCCCTGCATTCAAACTATAATCTCCAGTGAGGTGGTGGTCCCCAGGGTTGTAGGGGCCCACCCAGGGGCCTAAAGTAAACAAAGCACAGAAGCCCACGCTTCATTTTTTCAAAAATAAATTCTTCCAGATTGGCGGATCCCTGGGGGTTAGAGTGTTTCTACCCTGCCCCCTTTTCTTGATTTTTCTTGTTTTTTCTCATGACTCGGTTCCACAGAGTCACAAGATTGCTGCCAACACTTCCTGGTTTGAAGTGTTGGCAGCCAGTCAGATCTCAGGCACGAGATCTGGAGGGTTGGCGGATCCACTGCTGCCACAGTTGTATAGGAACTACTGAATGGATTTACACCATCTAACAAGAACAGTGATTTTGACCCAAAAGCTACCTTTTTTGCCAAGTTTGGTGTAATTCCGTTCAGCCGTTTGGGTTGTAGCTGTGTCTAAAGTTTCCTATGGAAATTAACATGGAGAAAAAGAGTTTTGGGACCCCCTTTTTCTCGGCCCGCTTGACAAATCACCCCGAAACGTTCAACACAGCAGCTGAAGTGAGTATTAGTTTTGAATACTTTGCGAAGATTCATCAAAAAACGGCAAAGATATTGGCAAAAGAAAAAAAAAATTCTATAGAAACAAGCGACTGCCAGTAGGTAATATATATATATATATTATCTACTGGCAGTCACCAGTAGATAGTTATAGTTAGGACCTATTTTCCATAGGAAATCCGCAACATTCTATTCCCAATAAGTCTGGCGCCGGTTGACGAATCTTCGCGAAATTTTCCAAACTTTTGGCCAGCTCCGCTCCGCTCCTACCCTGAAGGTTTCGTGGTGATTCGTCAAGCGGGGGACGAGAAAAAAGGGGGGTCCCAAAACACGTTTTCCCCATGCAATTTCCCATAGGATCTGTTGTTGCAGCTACAGCCCGAACCGCTGAACGGAATTACACCAAATTTGGCAAAGAGGTAGTCCTCAGTTCAGACTCATGCCTTTTGCATAAATGGTGTGAATCCGTTCAGTAGCTCCTGAGAAAATTAGAGTTAAAAGTACATATATATCTATGGCCGGGGAGGATCCGCGGACCCTACCCGCACCGTATGCGCACCCTCCCCGAACCGAGCGCGCACCCTTCCGATCGTGCGCTGAATGCTAATTGGCTGTCGAGTGTCTGTCTACACAGGAACTGTTGGCGGCCATTTTCTGCCTCGGTAGAAGCGAGGCTGAAGAAGCAAGGGGAATAAGTGTGTAAAACATATAAAGGGGCAGAGTGGAAATACTCTGACCCTGTAGAGGTGCTTAGGGGTCCCAGAAGGACCCCCTGGGGCCCCCTTTTAAAAAAAAAAAACGGCATGCCACGGACTGCCGCAGCCGAGGAGCTGTGGTCGCTGAGAGTCCGCCTGTCCTCCCGCACCTTCCCCGTGAAGCTGTGTGCTGTGCCCCCCTATTTATATCCCAGGTACATTGTGCATCACCAGGCCGCCTAGGGCCCGATCTTGAACTAAGCTCGTTCCACCCGCACACACGAGTGCTTCTATCGCCCTGAATGAATCTGTAATTATGTGCATTGTGGTTCTTTGAGCATTTCTCCGTTTCATGCTTAACCTTTAAAAAGATAACTATTTTTCTATACTTGCTTGTGGTGTCCGTTTTGCAGCTTCTTTCCAGCGTTATTGTGTATGGTCATAAATGCTTCACACACTGCCTCTGAGATAGGCCTATCTGCTCGTGCTACATTACCACAGGGTTGAGCAGGGGTTATTAAAGGGTGTAGCCCCCTTACTCTGACTTAGGAAGAAGGGTCACTATTTGATACCAGCGCCAGCTGCTGCCAACTGGAGGATCCCATTTCTAACAGGGCTCTTTCTGAACCAAGGGCTACCTTTTTGCCAAAGTTGGTGTAATTCCTTTCAGCAGTTTGGGCTGTAGCTTTGTCTAAAGTTTCCTATGGAAAATTACATGGAGAAAACGCGTTTTGGGACCCCCCTCTTATCTCGGCCCCCGCTTGGCGAGTACCCCTGAAACTTTCAAGACAGGAGCTAACCGGAGCGCCCCACTAGTTTTGAAAATTTCATGAAGAATCGTCAATCAGCACCAACGTTATTGGGAAAACAATAAATGCTTTTCCTATGGAAACTAGGTCCTAGCTATAACTACCTATTGGCGACCGCCAATAGGTAATATATATATATATATATATATATTATCTACTGGCGGTCGCCAGTAGATAGTTATAGTTAGGACCTATTTTCCATAGGAAATCCGCAACATTCTATTGGGAATATCTTTAGCGCCGATTGACGAATCTTCGCGAAATTCTCCAAACTTTTGGCCAGCTCCACTCCGCTCCTACCCTGAAAGTTTTGCGGTGATCCGTGAAGCGGGGGTTGAGAAAAAAGGGGGTCCCAAAACGCATTTTCCCCATGCAATTTCCCATAGGATCTGTTGTCGCAGCTACAGCCCGAACCGCTGAACGGAACGGCACCAAATTTGGCAAAGAGGTAGTCCTCAGTTTGGACTCGTGCCTTTTGCATATTTGGTGTGAATCTGTTCAGTAGTTCCCGAGAAAATTAGGGTAAAAAAGTTAGTGATATCTATGGCCGCGGAGGATCCGCGGACCGTACCCGCACCGTAAGCGCACCCTCCCCGAACGGAGCGCGTACCCTCCCGATCGCGCGCTGAATGCTAATTGGCTGTTGAGCGTCTCTCTACATTCGAAACCAGGAACTGTTGGCGGCCATTTTCTGCCTCGGTAGAAGCGAGGCGGAAGAAGCAAGGGGAATAAGTGTGTAAAATATATGAAGGGGCAGAGTCGAAATACTCTGACCCTGTAGAGGTGCTTAGGGGGTCCCAGAAAGACCCCCTGGGGCCCCCTTTTTAAAAAAAAAAACGGCGAAATGCGCGCACGGTGCGCGCATCCTATCGCGTTTGGTGCACGGATCCTCTCACGTTGGGTGCGCGGATCCAAGGAAAAAAATTTCGAAAAAAGACAAGAAATCATTGCTTGTATGACAACTTTCTACACTGAAAGGTAGGGTGTATATTTCTGTTTTTTAAAGGCATGATTCTTATTGGTTAACAAAAACTGATTGTAAGGAACATTATATATGATAAGCTGATCTGTTGAAAAGTCAAGCACACTTGCTGTCTTGTTTAGCAACATTGTGTGCTGAACTTGTGACCTGTGTGCTCAGTGCTGTGTTCCATGACCTGTTTCTATGGTAACAGGCAGAAGGCAGATTGGGGGAAGGGTTGAAATGTATTTCATATGGAAAGGGTTGAAATGTTTAACCAATAGAAATGTGTGTTTGCTTTTGAATTTATGTGTGAAGGATTGTGATTTGATGTTTACATGTATATGTGTGGAAAATGAAAGGGAAACTTTTCCATTCTTTATTTTTTCTGAGAGGTGCACAGTGCAGAGATTCTGTAAAAGAAAATCTGGTGTGTGACTGATATACTTCTTAATCGACAAAACAACTTGAAAGGTGAGTTATTTAATTGTGAGGGGATGTATGTAGACTATTTTGATTTTAATCAGACATGTATTTCTCCTGCTAAAGTGTAGGGAGTACTTGTTTTCTCTACAATCTTATTGACAGTGTGTGTGCATGTAGAAACCATTCTGTGATAAGCATTTGTGTTTTTCATGTGTTTGCAGACAGATAACTGTGCTGTTTATGAATTTGTGAAATGAGTTATGTTTCTATATTAAAATGTAGTACTCCTTCTAGATGAAGAAATGTGTTTTGGTATAGTGAAAGGGATAGTGTTGTTTGTCTAGAATCACACAGTGAGTATGTGTGTATTTGGGAACCACTGTGAGAGAAGCATTTGGTAACATCGTGTATTTGCTGACAGATAATTGTTTTAAAACCTGTCTTGTCAAGTTTTAGTAGCATTAGAAGCCAGTCTTTGCTTATGCTTTGATTAAATGAGTCAGGCTTTGACACAATAGTGCAGTCCTGAAATATGTAGATTGTGTGCAGTTCCCTTATCACTTCCACAGTAGTGAATGATTTTTGGTAAACTCCTAGGTATAGTGGTTGTTGTCTAGAATCACACTGTGAGTCTGTGTGCATTTGGGAACCACTGTGAGAGAAGCATTTGGTAACATCGTGTATTTTCTGGCAGATAACTCTTTTAAAACCGGTCATGTTGTCAAGTTTTAGTAGCATTAGAAGCCAGTCTTTGCTTATGCGTTGATTAAATGAGTCATGCTTTGACACTAATGTGCTGTACTTAAATATGTAGATTGTGTGCAGTACCCTTACCTCTTCTAGACTAGTGAATGAGTTTTGGTAAACTGCTAGGGATAGTGATGCTTGTCTAAAATCACACTGTGAGTCTGCGTACATTTGGGTAAGGATTGTGATAAAAGCATTTGGTAACATGGTGTATTTGCTGACAGATAACTGTTTTATAATCGGTCATGTTGTCAAGTTTTAGTAGCTTTAGAACCTATTCTTTGCTTATGCATTGATAAAATGAGTCAGGGTTTGACACTAAAGTGCAGTACCATGTACTATTCTCTTCACTGTGCCAGAACTGAAAATGTAAAAGTTTTACCCAGGCACTGTCCTAGCAGTAGTCTGATGATTTAGTCAGTTTCCAAGTACTAATGTTGTGAACTATACATTACCACATAGACTGCTTCAAATGTCTATGCAGTATGCATGTAGTCTTCTAACATACTATACACTTGTCTTTCACATCTTCAATTACCTAGTCAGTATCCATACAGTCTAGCAAACATCCTGTCACTCCCTTTGCACTCCTCTACTGACCCATTCAGTACCAAGTACTAATCCATTCACTGTGTCAAAAGCCAACCACTTATAAATTCACCCAGGCACTCTCTTTGCTGTACTCTAATCATTCCGTCAGTTCCCACGTACTCATGCAGTGAGCCAGGCCTTAGCACATAGACTGCTTCAAATGCCTATTCACTATGCATGCAGGCCTCTAACCACCTACACAGTTGTCTTTCACACCTTCAATTCCCCAGTCAGTATTCATACACTTGTAGCAAACACCCTGTCACTCACCCAGTGTGTCTCCTTATAGTACTGTAATCATTCAGTCAGTTAGCATATAGTCTTTTAGTGAGGTAGGCCTTAGGGCATGAACTGCTTCAAAGTAGTATGCACTATGCATGTAGTGTTTTAACCATCGTCACACTTGTGGTTCAGGGCTATAGCTTCTTAGTCAGTTTTTATATAAAATGTGTTTGTACAGTAATGGAATAGTATAAATTTGAAAGTTATTAATATACATTTATTTGTGATTCTTTTTTACAGATACAGAACAGGAGTGTTTCTCATCTGTTTGCACTCTTCTCGTGCAAGATTGTTTGGATGAAGGGTCCTTCGGTGTTTCATCATACTTGCCGTGCCGTATGAGTATTTCTTGTTAGGATCCCCTTGCAACAGAACTCTTTTGCAAATCTTTCACGTGACCAAGGTGGCATTGATCTTTGTTTGCCCCTCGGGAAAAGTAAAAAATGTCCACACCACTGAAGGAAAACGTTGTGGGCGTGGTGCGTCCTCCAAAAATTCATCCTTAGATTCGGTGAATATTTTAAAGCGACAACATTTACAGTTTTTGTAAGTTAAACTTATAACATTTTGTTAGCTGTAAGCATTTTATATATCTGTGATTTGTATCTTGTGGTATTTTGTTGAGAATAGCATGTTGGTTTTTTTTTAACAATCTTTTTGATTGTTTTTTTTTTGCCCGCTGTTAAATGATGAGTTCGATTGAAATCACTATTTTTAGTGAAATTTAATATATTCTGAGACCAGCAAATAAGGCAAACAAATTACTTTGTGGAAATTATGCTGTGTTGTAAAAAATGGGATGTTTGATGTTACAACGCATGCTTTTACAACGCATTCTGTTACAACGAATTTTTTACAACGCAAATGCTGTGACAACGCAAGTCTTTACAACGCAAGTCTTTACATCGACTTGCAGTAGATGGCGTGCTAACATTAAAAAAGGGTAATTTACTATTCTAACTCCAGTCCACGTTGCAGTAGGGAAGGTGTTTGGATAGTAAACTACACTATTTTTAATGTTAGCACGCCATCTAGTGCAAGTCGATGTAAAGACTTGCGTTGTAATGGCATGCGTTGTCACAGCATTTGCGTTGTAACAGTTTCGTTGTAATGGCAGTGCGTTGTGAAAGTTGCGTTGTAATGGTTGTTCACCTAAAAAATGTATTATTACATGTTATAATTTTTTTTTCCCTTTCTTTCACAGATCCAAATTTAAAAATAAGCAATTTATATGAATTTAGATTGCAATGAAAATCTGAAAAAAATGTATACCATTTTTTATTGCTATTACTGTGAAGGTAAGTTTAACCAAGTTTCAATATGCAGAATGAGGAGGTCTGCAAGAAGCTACAAAGTTGAAACACGTTTCTAAAAACACTCATGTGACCTGCAAAAAAAGAGATTTGAGGGGTTCATAATATTTCCCATTGTAGCTATTGCAGGACCGCAATTATTTCAATCATTCTTCCTTGAACATCTTTGCAGACAAAACTCTGTGCTTACCTTCTATCATTCGCAAGGAATTTTTAAACTGGAAATATGTCACTTTTTGTAATATAGTTATTGCGCAAGACACTCTTTCATATTTACAAAGAGAGGAAAAGGCAATCTGTGCACTTTTTATACTCCATGTAAATACAACCTCATTATGCACACCAGTTTGCGTTGAAAGGGTGTTCTATAAGTGTTGTTGTGCATGATTGCACTGAATACTCATAGAACAACACAGTGGAACCGCGGGAGGGACAGACTCGTAGCTGAGATTTTCAGTCAGGGCACAATTGAGGCTCCATTACGATCCTACCCGTTCTAGGTTCATGAGGCATTACCCTCATATACATATAAATTTACATACATACGATTAGGTATTGTATATACGTGCACTATTTACTGCATCTTTTTCACTTTTGTATATTACTAAGCACATGCTTCTAAGTTGGGAGGGATCTTTTTCCTGTCCTGATGAAGATGCCCTGCATCGAAACATGTTGACCCACAAGGAGTAACCACACATTACGTAGGCAAACTCCGCACCTTTGTTTTTAATAGCACCAGCCCTCCTGGGACAAATTAAAGTTTTTTCTGTCTCCCTGGGCCAGTTGCTTTTTATATACACATATTCACAACTACAGTAGACCCTCCCTTTACATCACACATAGTACTTCATCAATAGTGCTCCCACGTAGTCGTAGGTCGTAGCACGCCCCGTCCCGCAGCGGGGCGGGAAGACCCCTATGATGAAGCATGACACCATGGGCCATTCTTGGTGTGTGAGGGGTATTTAAACAACACTGAGTGTGCCCAACCACGTTTAGGGACACTCACTCACCATTACCCCTGTTATTTAGTCTCTTCAGTACCTCCTTTTAAAAGGTGGATCCTTTTGTTTATGAACTTATACTAAAGTGGAGGACGTATCCACCTTCGCGCCTACGTAGGCCCTACCTCTACACTCCCTAATCTTGTTACATTTGGCTACTCATAGAACAAGACACATGTCTAGATTTGTCAGAAATCATCAACCTCGATTTGTGTGTGAATGCTGCACCATTCTAAAATTGGTGTAGGAAAGCACAACAAGGAGAATTGTTTTCATTTCTCCACATTTTTACATATTCAATGCATGCTAAAATGCTCAGCATACATTGAAGGAGAAAAATGCCTTTACTGATTGTTTTTGTGCAGGAAGGTGTGTCTTCCTGCACAAAAACAAACAGCACATGACACAGATATCCTTGCACTATGGTGCAAGGGTTCCTGTGTCACCACATGGCTGCAGTTTAAGCAGCCGTGCAGAGAGAAGCATAGATTTGCAACATATTTATGTACATATGTTGCATCCCTGTGCTTCGGAACTACTACAGCTCACTGTAGTTAATGAGGTTACTGTGTGATGCTTCAGCACTTCCTCATAGTTCTGCAATCATACATTCACTATACGCTACTAATGCATTTGTTCAGTCAATTACGTACTACACATACATTCATCTAAACTTTCACATACAAACAAACAAATATAGCTCTTTTTTTAAACCAGGAAAGTTAGTTCTTAGAAGAACTTTTTTTTTCTTCTTTTTTGTTTTTTAATTTTTTTGTACTTTTTTTTGTACGCGTCAGGTGGCAGTCACACGCTCATGTGCAAAAGAGGTAACAGTTCCTAAGAAAAACAGTGCCACTATGGTCTACTGTAAGGCGAGAAAAAGACAGAGCAAGAGGTGGGCTGTGGATAAGGTTCGAGGATGAGGTGTAGTGAAGACCAGGTACTCCTGGGTGGTACTAGAAGTGCCCTCACACACCCTTGTGGGTGCAAAGCATCATCATTGGGCGGTGCTCCTCGTGGGGGTGGCGCTGCAGTCCCTCACGGGCCCTTCAGAAGGGCTCTTTGTCGGAGATCTTTTGGTGGAGTCGCCGTAGTTGTGCGTGCGGGTGTGTGGGGTGGGGGAAAAGAAACCAGTGTGGTGGTGAGGATAAAAAGACCTTGTGGTACCCGAACAATTTATTAGTGGGTCCGTAGGGTCTAGTAAAATATAACGGGGGATAGTGTATAAATGACACTCTGAGTAGGGGAGATGTAAATAAGCCCCACTGCTCTCGACCCGTAAGAGTGAGGGTTAAAGTGAGAGAGAGGGTGTGAAAGGGGTGGTCAACATGTTTCGCGCTGCCCGCGGTCCCTAGTGGATCCTTAGCGCTTCGTCAGGACCATGATGGAAGAGTAAAACAAAAAGGAAGGGGATTTAGGACAAAAAGGAGAGTAACCTATAATCCCAATATAGAAAGAAGGAGCACGTATTATTCGTGTCCTTGGCGTCAAACCCGCAAAAGTCAGGGTCCAGGCAGTACCGGGTGGACCGTCTGGGGCGGGGGCTACAGATCTGCCCCGGAAGTTCCAAGTCGGTAACCTAGGGTGCCTCCAGAGCCACCGGTGAGTCACACGCTAGCAGTAACTGAGAAGCGAAGCTGTGCATACCAATTAAATTGCTTTTACTGGGGAAAAGAGTGTCGTGTTCAAGTGCTGCTTCCCTTTTGTTCACCCCACTGAGCCTTGATGTAATAAGCGTCAGACCAGCTGCTGACCAAGCACCACCCCATGTGAAGGGGGCCACGAGCTCCGAATATGTGGGGCCCGATATGGAGCACGGCACATGGATTGAGCGCAGCTTCACTCCTTGGGGCTCATTGTAGAGCTGTGAATTTGACAATTATTAAAGGAAGCAACCATCTATGGACAGTAATTACGGACTACATCTCCCATCGATCATTGCGTATTATCTCATCCAGAGCAGCTGCATATCAGCGTACGATTGGATTGAAAAGGAGGATGTGGCCCGGCTTGCTTTCTTCGACTGCTGTACCTCTGAGGAAGTGGAATACGAAACGCGTCAGGTGGCAGTCGCACGCTAGCAGTAACTGAGAAGCGAAGCTGTGCATACCAATTAAATTGCTCTTACTGGGGAAAAGAGTGTTGTGTTCGAGTGCTGCTTCCCTTTTGGTCACCCCACTGAGCCTTGATATATATATATATATATATATATATATATATATATATATATATATATATATATATATATATATATATATATATATATATATACACACACACATATATGCATAGATAGATATATATTTATATTACCTACTGGCAGTCGCCAGTAGGTAGTTATAGTTAGAAACTTGCTTCTATAGAATTGTTTTTTTCTTTTGCCAATATCTTTGCCGTTGTTTGATGAATCTTCGCAAAGTTTTCAAAACTAATACGCCACTCACTTCAGCTGCTGTGTTGAACGTTTCGGGGTGATTTGTCAAGCGGGGCAGAGAAAAAGGGTGTCCCAAAACTCTTTTTCTCCATGTTAGTTTCCATAGGAAACTTTAGACACGGCTACAACCCGAACGGCTTAACGGAATTACACCAAATTTATATATATATACATACATATACATACACAAAGACACATATACTCAAACCTGCCATTCCTCAAGTTGTTACTAGAGGGATCTATTTGACTCCCTGGAGTTAAATGCAAAATATTCTTTCATGAAACTGCAGTTCCACTAGTCATTACTAGGTATCCTTGTCAAGTCAGATACAAAAACATTGACATATTTTTATGAAGCTACAGTTCCACTTGTTGGTAATAGATGTTCAGCTCAACTCAGAAGCAACTGCTTCACATACCTGCACCACGCGTGAATGTGGCTTCTGTATAAAAATTTGAATGCACACTTTTGTTGTTTTAATAATTTTTGCTTGCTTTCCATTGGATTAATTATTTTCCAAAGTTGGCTCATACTAATGAGTCAAAATTACAAATTTCAATACATTTCTTGCTTTTTATTTTCAAAAACGTTTGTGATCACACCCTACTCTTTATAGGAACTTTTATTCACTGATAAGCGTAAGTACAGTGAGATACATTTTGTTTGGTCTTTATGTTTTGGTGCGTGTAAGATTTGTCTTTGAGTTAAGAGGGGTGTTTTCTGAACACTAACAGTGTTAGTACAGCATTCCAATAGGGGAGATGTAATCCCACAAGTAATTACAAGAGGGCTTTTTTAAGTGGTGGAAATGCCAATCTCAAACCTGTTGGGGTGTGGATTCAACCTAAAATCTGCATCTACACTCTAGCTGCTCTAATGACGTGCTCATTTTCAGTGAAATAAATGAATATTATAAAGATGATTTATAGTGAGGAATAAACACGGCAATTTACAATAAAGTGCCTTCGGAGTTATGAAAATAGTTGATGTAACCCTACTACACATAGGGACTGTTAGAAATGGGGGTCTCTAGTTGGCAACGGTTTGCACATTTGTCCAAGTAGGGACCCTTCTTCCTAGTCAGGGTAAGGGGGTTGTGCCAAGCTTGGTAGCTTGGCACAAGCAGACAGGCTTATCTCAGAGGCAGTGTGTAAAGCATTTGTGCACACATACAGTGAAAACACTACAAATGGACACCACACCAGTTTAGAAAAATAAGTAATATTTATCAAACCAAACAAGACCAAAACGATAAAAAAATCCACAAAACAGTAATCAAAATATGACTTTAAAAGATAGAAACAGTTCTGTCCATAGCAAACTGTAGATGTGACACTTTCAAAACAAGGTACTTTGGATGCGTCACAGTCACAGAAAAGAACAGCCCAGGGAAGGTGATGTGTCGGTACCTTATGCCCAGGCAAGGTGATGCGTTGTTTCCTTACTTCCGGGGAGGTGATGCGTCGGGTCGTTACTGCCAAGCATGGGAGGTGATGCGTCGGTTCCTTACTGAAGGGGAGGTGATGCGTCGGTTTCTTACTGTGCGGTGAGGTGATGCGCCAGTTTCTTACTGCAGCCCTGATGTTGATGTAGACTTAGTGCCCCGGTGTGATGTGTGTGGATCAGGGATGCAGCGGTTTTCGATGCGGCGGTGGCAACGTCGCTGTGTTGATTTCTCCAGCCTTGGTCCTATGATGCATTGGTTTTTGCAGCCACTCAGCAGGGCCTGCGTCAGAATCAGTGCGGTGATCTCGGACTTTGGAGACCGGTGCACAGGATTCAGCGTGCAGTGATTACTCCAGCTGCCGGCAGGCACTGAATCAGTTTCTCCAGCGATGCGTCGGAAACAGGTGCGGATGCATCACGCTTCTAGTAGTTGCATCACCTTTCCAGCTCCCAACAGCATGAACAGCCTCCAGTGGCCCAACAGAGTCACAGGCACCTCTTGGCAGATCAGAACTCCCTGCAAGAAAATTCAGGGGAGCTGGTGATGAAGTCTTTATGGCCCTGAGACTTCAGAACAGGAGGCAAGCTCTACTTCAAGCCCTTGGAGATCTTCCTCAAGCAGGGGACACAGCACACAGCAAAGTCCTTGTCCTTTCCTTGGCAGAAACAGCCACTGCAGGCCAACCCCAGACAGCACACAGAAAAAGGCAGCACTTCTCCTTCAGTTTCTTCAGCTCTTCTCCTTGGCAAAGATTCCTCTTGAATTCCAGAAGTAAACTAAAAGTCTGGGCTCTAGGCCCCACTTTTTATAGTCCATTTCTCTTTGTTCTCTGGTGTCAGAGAAGCACTTTGCTCAGCCAAAACCAGTTCTTTCCTCCCTGGTGCAGCTACCCGGCAGGAGGTGGAGACAGCATTGTGGAAGGCACACCAGGCCCTTTTAAGTGAAAGGAAATCTCCTGCCCCTACTCTAAATGCAGTCCAGGTCATTCAGCCCAGCCCTGACTCACCCTAGAAAGGCATGACACACCTCACGCCCCAAGTGGCTGTCTGAACAGAATTAATGCACATACCCAGTCCCCGTCACTGCAAAGTCAAACAGTCAATACACACACCAGCAGAGGCACACAGGATGGCTTAGCAAGAAAATGCCTACTTTCTAAAAGTAGAATTTTCAAACACAGAATGTAAAAATCATCCTTACTAAAAGATGCATCTTTAGATTCTGAGTTCAGGCATACTAAACTTTATCTTCCTATCTGGTCCCAATGGGAAGTTATATTTATAAGATGTTATAAATAAACTCCCATTCTAAATGAAAATTGGCAGGGTTTCACTATCAGGACATGCTACACACATCAGAACATATCCTAACTTTCACATACACTTCACCCTGCCCACAGGGGTACCTTAGGCCTACATTAGGGGTGACTTGCATGTAATAAAAGGGAATGTTAGAACCTGGCCCACTAGCAGCATTTGATTTACAGGGCCTTGGCACACACATTGCATTGTGCTAGAGACTTAGAAGTAAATCAAATAAGTCAATTATGGAACCACTAATCCATTACAACAATTTACAGAGGTAGCACTCTTACTTTGGCACCGACCAGCAGTGCCAAAGTGCCCAAAGTATCTAGACCCCCAAAAAGGAAGTCCATCACACAGTAAAAACACATGAGACAGAGGCAAAAATACATGGGAAACCCGTGCCAAGGATGCCAGGTCTAACGGGGACTATCAGTCATTGTGAAGAGCAAGTGTCTAACCATTACTATTTTAGGGGAACTGTTGTTTTAGATGTATGTGTACATGTGTAAGGGCAAAAAGCAGACACTCAAACTGAAAGTATTCAATGACTGGAGTGGGCTGGTATATTGAGCTATACTATCTGCTGGGACAGGAGGGAGTATTATTTGTGTGAAATGTCGACAGACCAATGGTGAAAGAGAGTTTATTGGGAGTCCCTATATATGTATGTATATCTTGTAAGATATTTTTTGGGAAAACATGAAGCAGGCAAGACGGGTACAGCTGTCTTTAGGCCAGACACAAAAATGCATGAAGTCAGCAGTGCATTTTTATCAAATGTTGATGGTTCCAAAGGGACAATGACTGAATGTGCACCCAGTGGAAGTGATATTTCTAAGAACGGTCAAAGACTAAGTGGATATTAGAACTTATTTGTCCTCTACCTCAAATTTCATTTTGTCAGCAAAGGATCTAAACATAAGAGTGAACATGAGACCTACAGCCAAATATCTGTTGCTCCCTCTTTTTATCTTTTCACGCCCTGTTCCTATGTGTGTTTGCTTGGGTGCTGTCTGACTTGTTTTGTGAGAGGCTACACCCACAGGTGCGGGTATTGAGCCTGGTGGAATTTTATGTGTGTGTGGCAATGTGAGTGGTGGCACTATGACACAGTTGCACTTCTGCAGTTTTTTGACCCACCCTGTGCTTCACAAAGGAAGATCCCATGGGGTGACAGGCTGTGTGGCATTTCCTACCCAAATGGAGGAGGGGGAATTAAGATCACTTTTGACAAATTAAGATCCTTTGAGGTCCCCCTGCAGGATCAAATGGTGAGATGTCAACTTTCAAGTGAGGCTGCAGTTCTGCCTATTTGGGGGCTTGCTTGCAATATTTTAGTTTCACATTATGTGCCCCTGGGGGACCAGGATGAGGTATACTGTTTTACTATGTTTTCAAGCAGCAGTGTGGTCCTGAGGTCAAACCTGCAGACAGCGCCCATGCGCTGCTGCTATGGTTATGACCTCCTATGTTTAAGAAAACATCTACTAAAATGGGGGTTTTAGCCCACCTATTAGTTAACATTTGTTGACATTATAATCACTCTTTTTTGCTGTCTTTTAATTTGCGAGACAACACTTTCTGCATCAATTCCTGGTCTTAGTGTGGAGCATGAACCAAGTACAGCTTAGGAAAACTTAATTAGTGTCCATCCGCTGCTTGCACTATGATTGCGTTACTATTTCTTCTTCTTCTTGGACATTTTTATTTGTGCAATGCTCACTAGGTGCTGTGCTCGCTATTTGCTGGTGTTCTCTAGGGGCAGTTCTATTAACAGAATGAAGCACAGCAGTGCCGTACACTTCTGGTGCAGCCTCCACCCATAGAAATAGTGATGCCAATGTAAAGACTAACATACCAGTATACCCTATGTCAGCAGTGCCTTGTCTGAAAGGGGCGCAAGTGGCTGGCCTGACGTCTGCTGAAATCCACAACTAGGCACCTGACTCTTCGGGGTGCACTTGGAAAGATTTGGGGTGGTGGGAACAGGGATGTGGAAGGTCACTGTCTTGTTTCCAAACCGTGAGAAATTACATGTCAACAGACTGTTAGTTTAACCCTCTCCCACCCAGGCACATATTAAACAAGCATTGTCCATGTCAATAAGACTGGCTTTAAAGGAATGTTGTGAAGCATTACAAGTCAACAGCATGGGAATTGATATGTATTTGTGTGGAAGCAAAGAGCTGTAAAATAATATTGGTGTAGTTTAAAAGGTATTGTGACAGTTGCACTGTCCAGTCAGTTCTAAACAACCATGTAGTTTAATGTCTGTCTGCCTTCCATCAATCTGTGCTGCTGCCAGATAAATATACCTTAAAATATCTGTGGTTATCTAAGACATTTCAATTGCATTGCAATGTCATGTGTGGGCGTCTGAAAGTTCATTCTAAGCCAGCTGGATTAGTAAACAAAATGATCACAACAGGTGGAGGTAAAGACCTTTATAAAGGGAGCACACAACATCTGACTATTTAAAATATGTACTCCTGGCGCCCAACATGTGGTGGAGCCAAAGCCCGTCTGGTGTTGTTTACTTATTTATCTGACGAATAAAAAAGTCCATTTGCAGCCATGCTGTATAGCAGCGTGGCTGCTTTGTAGCATGGCTAAAAATAAAAAAGAACTATGATGCATGCAGCACTAATGCATTTATAAAAAGACTCATTAGGCCTGGCTGCATCCTAGCGCTTTTCTTAAATTAGTTTTAGCCACACATCTAAGCAACCACGCTGCTGTACAGTGTCAATATGTGTGAGCTTCGAACTCCCTAGGTTTTTTTCTTGGTCTGAATACTTGTATACATTTATCATCTTTGTTAATATGTGTATTGTGTGTCTTGGTGCACGTGTGCATGAATTATACAGACACTGCTGTATTATCGTGAAGGTCATTTGTGGCCTGTTTTGAACAACAGGAAAATGCACTTCTTTTATTTTTCCTTGTGCTGTCCACGAGGATCTGTGTCTGGTAATGTCAGCCCATGTCATCTCACATTCCATTTCACTGTTCAGATTTTGACACGAATTATGTAGTTTTCCATTACTTTAAATTCGTCACTTCATATACTACTAAAATTTAAATGACAGAAAGGAAGCCCTCCTTGTCACTGTTCCTTTGGTGTAGAAGGAGTTATGAAGCAGGGCCTGTTGTAAACTTGTATTCCTATAGCCTCATTCTGAATTGTTTAATGCTACGCTTACTCCAGGTTAAAAATGGAGCATACAAACTGATCTCATGGCACTCCCTCGTTCTTTTCCCCTTTATTTGTTTCCTTTAATCTACATCCTGTCCAATACACACCAGCATCCCTTCACCCAGTCATATTCACCAACCATAACATTTACAAACTCCTGGAAAGAAACTGCATATTTTGAAAATCTTTTCAGCCTATCAGCAAGTCACAGCAACTACAACAACCTTCGCATAACTGAAGGTGTCTTGAAACACCCTTATGCAAAACCCAAAGGCAGGTCACGGCTACTAAATGCCTTCACAGTCCATGTAGCAATACCATGCATTCCTATATGCTTTATGCCCCAAAGCACGGGTCAGACTCCAACCCATCCACCAGATCCATTTCTAATGTCCAAGTCAAATTCTGGGCCTAGAAGGTCTGCAAAGAAAGAACAGTCTGGGTCATCTTGTCTTGGCATCCACGCTGTCCCTCTTCACCTTCAAGACACTTCTCATAATGTAAGTGGCCCATTATCAGATGCTGAAGGGTTTCGGGGCTGAGAAAAAGGGGGAGTCACAATGCGTTTTCCCCATGCAATTTCCCATAGGAATTTTGGACACGACTACAGCCTGAACCGCGGAACAGAATTACACCAAATGCGGCAGAAAGCTAGATCTTGGTCCAGAAAGAAGGCTTTTGTAATTTGATGTAAATCTGTTCATTAGCTTTGGAGTTATTAAAGAAACGTTAGCTGCTTCCTGTGGGTGGGAGCAATGCTGGCTCCCACTGGAGGTGGGGAGCTGGTAGGGGCTGTGGGTGCCTCGGGCTCCCCTTGTGGCCCTCAAACATAGTGTGGTGGGTGCCCTGGATGAGCACTAGGGCTCCGGAGATAGAATCCCTGAGGCTGAAATCGACCCAGGGGGACGGGCCACGCACCCCTCCTCGCCATTTGAACACTGGCCCAGGGATGCAGTCCCTGGGACCAAAATCGGCCAGAGGTGGGGGCTGCATGCTTCCTTCCCCATAAATATAGCGGGGGTCCGGGAAATGGAGTGCCCAGAGCCACAAAATGGCCCCTTCAGAGGCAGCTGGTGACATTTGAAAGTGGTGAGGCATACAAATTCTGGATGAGTGCCTTGTGGCGAGTGAGACCGATTGTTACAATGGGGATTTGGGGGGAGGGAGGGTTCTCCCCTCAAGAAAATTTTGAATTTTGGTGTATTTTCGAGCACATTTGAGAAAACAAGAAGGCTAATAAAGCAATTCTGAAAGTGTAGTTATGACATCAATAAAGAGATTTCATATGATAATCGAAAGGACGAATAAGACAGGTGGAAAGGAGGAGACAGGAGGGATGTATTAAGGAGAGATCCCAGTGAACACAATGATCCTCTCCAAGAAGTTAGAATTTTAACCAAAAAAGAGATAGTGTATAAGTGGTAACCAACCTTACGTGCCTGTTTGAGAAGGAAGGAGCAGGAGAGGGAATGTTTAATACTCTTCTTTACTGAGGGTTTTAGTATCTAAGATTTAAAGAAATTAAAGAATCTTTTACTTGAAACAGGTTGTCAAAGAAACAATGCCTAATATCTAATAATAATGGTACTAATGTTATCAACCTTGGAAGGATAAAAGGTTGAGCTGACCTAGTCGGGATTCAAACCCATCACCTGTAGGCCACACCAAATGTCAGCAGTGAGCACTAAATGCTTGGGGGCAATGACCGACTTGCATTCGACTAGCAGGTGAGTCTATTTTTCTAATTCCCTATAATGTTTTACAGAACGTTATCAAAATTCAACTTGAGACCAACTGATGTTCTCTTGAGATTCAAAGCTCGGCAGCTTTTATTACCACAAGAGAATATCTTCCTTTCTGTGGAATTCGCTTATAGAATTCGATTTTTCACAAGAGAAGCATTTTGGCAGTGAGGGTCCGTGCTCTGTAGTCTCCCGTGACTACATGAAGCGCTGAGCACACATGCTGCCCGCGGGTCCGCAGGGATTTACAGCGGAGGACGCAGTGCTCATTTATTCTACTTTCACTCAGGCGATGCCACGAGCAGTATGAGCTCACAAAACAAATATAGGGTCCGACAATGAGAATACCTTGAACTGTCACCGTGAGGGCCATTAACCAACAGGGCATTAACGTCCCCAAATGAGTCATGATTGTGCCAGCCTTGATAATGGGGCTGGATGAGTTTTGAAACAGCTTGCTTTCATGCCGAGCGTATGCCGATGTAAACAAAATGGAATTGCTCTACCCCACCTAATTGAAACTCCTTTTATCAACCTTGGCTGGATGAAAGGCAATGATAGCCCATTCACGACTTCAACTTGTGAGCATCTACGTGCACGCAGATTTCTGCAGGAGATGCATTGACTCACATATCTGGCATAGTAGCATCGAGGCACAAACTGAACTTTAAATGGTTCAGCAACACTGGTTCCCATTCCACCTGTACCTCAGGAAGTGGTTCGGATTCTTATGAAAGCGAAGGCCGGATGGATAACACACCGAACCCTGGTGCTGCTCCTGGTAGCCAAATGCCTAGGCTATCTTTTAGAATGCATTGTTGGTTCTGTTTTGAGAATCGAGCTTCTCGGCTGAAATCTACCAGTAAAGTCAGCTGAAAATCAAAACTTCAGATACTAATCTGAGTTGAGGCAGTGATAGAGATCAGGGTGTGTATAATATTCCCACTACCACAGATAGAGTAATCTCACAGTTACACGCACATACATTCATCATACGCTAGGGCCCATTTCACTAATCATACGCTCAAATACTCTACCAGCAATAATAAACCTGTGGAAAGAAAACTCCTAGTCACCCTGCATCAATATCGGGTCGATAAGATCTGGTTATTGAGACTGTCCATAAACATAATCTATACAACCTATACGGCAATAATCAAAATATAATACACAATAATTGACAAGAAATAATATCCAACACCATGTTCAAATTATATTGCTTTATCTGAAATTAGTCAAATGAAAATCAAGCAGAATAAATCATTTTTCTCATAGTTACCTATTCTAGCTAAATGTCAGAACGGGTCAGGACAAGTCTCTCGGTAAAGTCTCTCAAGACGAAGTCCCTTCAGCATCAATCCTCAGCAGCGCAGATTCAGTACGCGGCAAAGGCAAATGGCAAGTGGCAAGACCCTCTCTAGGCTAACAATTCTTATACTGAATCGAACAAAAGAAAGATACATAGAAAAGTTGTAATGTCCGCTGGACCGCTGAGCAGAGCGAGAAGGAAAGGATGTAACATTGCTACATTCGAAAATCTCCGCTCAGGAAAAATCACAAAATAAAGACTACGGAACAGGAACCAAGAATCACAAATGTATCTTGTTAGTTCTACTTCTCCTCGGCAATGAGACCAATGCTCAGAGTCTTTCTCTAAGGCTCCTTTGTTTTCCCAAGGCTGCCAAGGACGTTCCATTTCACTCGAAGATTACCCCGGCTGCTGATGTCCTCACGGAAAATTTCACAAGGCAAGCAAGGACTGTGGTCAGCTGACTTCAGGACCATATTCAGCAGGGCTCTCTTCCATCACAGTTTTCTACTTTCAAATCGAGGCCAGGCTTACAAAATCGGCCATCTTTGACTAGGCCACCATAGGCCACAATAGGCCATCTTAATTAAAAGAAACAAAAACAACGTTACCACAGCATAGTGATTAAACAGTGTTAACCCCACTAATACCCTTATGTGTATGTAACTATCTAGCACTTGCAACAAAGGAAAGCATTAATTCGGAAAGCGTTTTGTGCTCAAAAATAAACAGCACATAGCAACGTTTAAACATGAAAACACGCACGTTATTGTTAAACAGCACATTTATGCGCACCCACGTGTAACTCTCTCTTATTAGGACAAACGGATTGATTAATATAAACACACTTGCACAAGACAAATAATTAATTATTAATAATTAATAAATTAGTATGACAAATAGACATGCCAGAGCTTCAAAAACCAACGAATTTTCAAACAGAAAACTCTGCTCCAGCAATCCCCCCTTTGGTGATTTTATCACCAAATAAACCCAAAAAAAAATTAGTGAAAATTTAGTCCCATTTTAGGAGAAATCGGAAATGTCTTTTTCCCCTTACACAACATTACACACCAGTCACTCTTTCATCATCCCTTTTTGTCTCTAAGTAAACACTCTCCCTCAATTCTTCTAATTCAATTTCTTGAGGTTCTCTTTTCAACCTCTTGTTTTTCTTCTCTTTATTCAATTTCTTCCTCCCTCCCCTGTTTTTACAACACACACACACCAATCTTATTATCAATAAAGCAACAATTATACAAGTTAAAGGAAACAATATTCTACCTATAATAGTACTACCTATTTTTGCAATAAAATCCTTAACAGCTATCATTTTATTAGCTATTTTAGTCCATAAATTCTCAGCTTCAAGTGGTACTAATTCTTCATGCAAATCAGTAATATTTTTGATATAGACCTTCAGGTCTTTGCTTTCATCTGGAATGTAAGTGCAACAATGTTGAACTTTTAGCATTCCACAGACTCCACCCTCCTTGGCCAATAGAATATCAAGGGCAAGTCGATTTTGCATAGACATGGCACGTACGGCACTTAATTCCGTATTCACCAAAAGAAACCCTCCAGCGGTATTTGTCGATAAGCGATCAACCACTGTGGACAGTTTCCGAATTCCATAAGCATTCAAAGAAATTCCCACTGCTGGAATCAAAACTCCAAAAATATCACCCACTATTTCAGACCAAGTTTCTCTCTTAAAACGCATTAGTAAATTAATATGTTCTACATCTGTTATTTTATCTATATGAAAAATCTTTGGAAAAACCAGGCCCACATAACACGTGCCATACCAATGGTCAGGCAACTTGTAATAAGCCTTGTTCCCACAAACATAATATACTCCTGGAAAAATTGTATCTTCTCCACCTCTGAAACCCCAACCTGTTGCAATGAAGTATGTATCATGGCACTCACTAGTCCCAACAAAATATGTATCATATTGGGATTTCCTTCTTGTAATGCAAAGTTTACCCTTCTGTGGTGCATCTAAAGCTAAAGTTGGACTAGCCCCATTCTTCAACTCTTTTCCCATCTCAATGTCCCAAATTGTCTCACTCACTTTATATTTTCCTTCTTTCTCCTGCATGTTCAATCTCCTTTCTTCTACCATATTCAGGAAAGCTTTCTCCTCTCCTTTCAAACTGCAAGTTAAATTATTCTTAAAAATGTAATCTAATGTTAATCCTTTTTCTTCAATAAAAATTTCACCAAAAGTGTTAGCTTCTTTAGCTGGATTCAGCTCTTTGTCCATTGGCAAGTGCCCAAAAATACTATCTCTGTTAGACATCTTATAATCTACTTTCCCTAACAAATAAAAAACACTACTTAAAATACTACAAGAAATACCATATGTAGCTGGTAAATGATGATAAGTAACACCCTCTGAAACGGATGCAGGTAATTGCATACAAACGTAGCAATCCCTTACTTCCATTGTTTTCACATATTCATATAACAATTTTGAAAAAACATTACTAGAAAAGTTATTAATTGACCTATCTTTGTGTATGTAAGTATTACTAATTCTAATTGGAACTACTTTTTGCGAATTCTTCTCTACATTTGTCACATTCTCTGTATGCATCTCAAACTCTACTTTAAAAGTAACTAATAAAACTAAAACACCCCATAGAAGCATTAATAATCCAGTACAGCAGCAGCACATTCTACACCACCTTTTAAAGAAGGCACATCTATTTCGATTATCCTCTATGTTAGCCATTTTACTACTTTAGTTTAGCCTCTACTACTCCACTACTGTTGGAACTCTTAAATTCTTCAGCAATTCTTCAGCTTTTCAGTTTTTCCAAATGATCCTTTCGTTCACCTAATCCAAGTGAATCCTTCCTTTATTCAGTTTGGATACTTGTCATTCTTCACTTCAATTTCTTCAACATCAAATTGTATTAGATCTCCAACATCAAAATCCTCAGTACTCGACTCTTCTCCAATGTCAGTCAAGAGTACTTTCAGAATTTCACCAGTATCTTCCTCAACCACTTCTCTCAAGATCTCTTCCGGATTATCTCGAGTCACTGTTTCTTCTTTTCCTTCTTCAGACAGTGCCACATAAGACCATTCCGGTGATCTGTACTTTTGGTTGGGTCTTCTTACTCTTTTTATTTCTACTGGTTCTTTTGACTCCTTTGATTCTTCTCCTTCAGCTTTTGAACTTTGACTCGATACTTCATTCACTTGTTCAGCTTTCGATGTACTTGCTCTTATTATTTTGTATCTCAGCCTCTTAACTCTGTTGTTAGGCCAACGATCTCCTTTTATCACCTTTTTCGGCTTTATTTCTTTATTACTTCTTTCTCCAATCCAAGTTCTCTTTCTCAGAACTCGACCCTCTGTTTGTTCATTCTCATCATCCAATTCTGCTTCAAGTGCCTTCTGTTTTCGTTTTCTAGCAGTCTTCTTCTTTTCCACAGATTCTTTCACCACTGTTTGAGATTTCCCTACTTCTGTCCCTCCTCGAGTCTCCGACACGCAATCTTCTTGCTGTCTACTTGTCCCTTCACCTAGCTCATCAAGAATGTTCCCTACACCTCCTCGGGGGTCTTCCGCAATCTGTCCCTCTCTATCTTCTTCTGACCCTACTTCTTCAAGTATAATCTCAAGTGGTTCTTCAATCTCCTCCTCTTCTGATTCAGGAGTAGTCTCTATGAAATTTCTCTTTTCTTTTCTTTTTCCTTCACTGCTTTTTGAAACTTCAGGCTCTCTTACAGAATCTGATCTCTTCTCTGATACTCGCAGTGGTTCATTCGAAGCTTTTCCTACTTCTTTCCCCACTGATTCTGTATCTTCATCATCACTGGAATCTGACTCTTCAAAATACTCTTTACCAGTCCCTTCTTTTGGGTTTGGAACTCTCAGAGTATGACTTGCATGTACCCAGTGTCTCACTCCAGCACACTTTACTGCAGTCGTCGTAGTCAGAATAACTTGTCTTGGCCTTCCCCACCTTGGAACCAAGCAATTTCTTCTTCTGTGTACTTTAATCCTCATCCAATCTCCTGGACTCAGATCATGGGCTTGCTTCTTCTCAAGTGTGGTAGCTTCTTCTCCAACCTGGTGAAACACAGAATGAACTGCGTCAGCCAGGCCTTTACAGTAATCCAAAATCATGTCATCAGTTATTGTCACCAACTTATTGACAGGCACGAATGCATGGCGCATTGCACGTCCCATGATTATTTCATGAGGACTCAAGCCAGTAGTTCTATCTGGAGTAGATCTAATAGTCATCAGCACTAGAGGTAAAACATCTGGCCATTTCATGCCAGTGGCTAAGCACATCTTTCCAATCCTGTTCTTTATTGTGCCATTAATCTGCTCAACCACACCGGAAGCCTCTGGTCGGTATGCACAATGTAGCTTCTGCTGTATTTTCAATGCTTCACAAATCAAACCCATGAGTTCATTTTGAAAGTGTCCACCTCTATCAGACTCAACTGTTACTGGAAACCCGTACCTAGCAATCAACTCCCTTAACAGTAACTTTGCCACTGTTATTCCATCATTTCTTCTAGTCGGGTAAGCTTCCACCCACCTTGAAAACAAACAGACTACCACTAGAACATACCTCAGTCTGTTTACTTGGGGCATCTCAATGAAATCAATCTGCATTCTTGTAAAAGGACCTCCTTCTCTGCCTATTGTTCCCAGACTCACCACTGTCTTTTTCCCAGTGTTAAATTGCTGACAAACCAAACACCTTTGACAGATGCTTTCTGCAATTGTCCTGAACTTTGCATTGTACCAGGTCTGTTTAAATGACCTAACCATCGCATCCCTCCCCAAATGTCCCTGGCCATGATACATTCTTGCCATTGACGACAAAATGGAGTTAGGCATTACTGGTCTGCCATCTCTGTAGACCCAAACATGGTCTGTTTCTCTTGGAGCACATCCTGCCTTAATCCAATCTTTTTTCTCTTCCTCTCCTGCCTCATCTTGTAACTGTTTCACTTCATCCCATGTTTCTAAAACATTAGTAAACATCACAGAGAGAAAAGACATTTCCCCCTCTCGGTCCCGATTTATGGACTGATTTGTTTTTGCACAGTATTGCGCAACATCATTTGCGTAACGGTTTCCAACCGTGATAAAATCTTCTCCCTGTCCATGGGCAGCACATTTTACGACTGCTAACTCCTTAGGCAGCTGTATCGCCTCAAGCAATTTACCAATCATTTCAGCATTCTTTATCGGAGTTCCACTCGATGTCAAGAAACCTCTTTGTAGCCAAAGCTGGCCAAAGTCATGCACAACTCCAAATCCATACTGACTATCAGTCATCACAGTCGTCCTCAAATCTTTCCCAATTTCGCAAGCTTTTGTCAATGCTATCAATTCAGCAACTTGCGCAGATTTCACTCCTTTCAATGGTGATGCTTCCATGACCTCTGAAACTTTGCACACCGCATATGCTGCACATAACACACCATCATCATTTCTCAGGCATGATCCATCCACAAACAACACATGATCACTCTCATGCAAGGGAAGATCCCTTATGTCTGGTCTCGGTTTTGTACAGTACTCAAGCACATCCAAACAATCATGATCATCTTCCATCTTTACACCCACGTTTTCAATATCCGGCAAGAGTGTCGCTGGATTCACATTCACACATCTTTCAAGAGTCACATTTGATGCTCCCAGAATCACTTTTTCATATTTAGTCAACCGACTATGTGACATGTACTGGGTTCTGCTTCTTGTCAAAAGAATTGCCACATTGTGAGGTACGAATACCCTTACAGGATATCCCATTATGATTCCCTCACTTTGTTCCAGACTCCTGCATGTTGCAGCCACAGATTTCAGACAACCTGGTAAACCCACAGCTACAGGGTCAAGTGTCGATGAGAAGTACGCAATAGGCCTTCTCAGTAATCCATGCTTCTGAATTAACACTGAAAGTGCACATCCATTTCTCTCACTGCAGTACAGCTCAAATTCTTTTTCATAGTCAGGCATACCCAAAGCTGGAGCCTCACACATTTTACTTTTGAGCTCTTCAAACGCTGCCATTTGTTCTGCATCTAGATCCAATGGATCGGTCATCTCACTTTTTGTCAGTTTAATCAGTGGCTTTGCTATCAAAGAAAAATTAATTATCCACTGACGACAATAACCCACCATACCCAGGAACATTCTCACTTCCCTCTGAGTTTTTGGGGCTTTCATTTCTCTGATTATTCTGATCCTGTCATCCGTCACTTTTCTCAGACCCTTTTCAATATTGTGTCCAAGATAATGCACCTCTTTCTTGCAAAATTGCAATTTGGCTGGAGATACCTTTAACCCTCCATCAGCCAGATGATTCAGTAAAGCTATGGTATCTACTTCACAAGCTTCACGTGTCTTTGATGCCACAAGTAGGTCATCAATATACTGCACTAGTACTGAGCTCTCAGGCATGATCAAACTCTCCAACGATTTCTTCAATAACTGATTGAATATCGAAGGACTCTCCGTATACCCCTGTGGGATACGACACCATGCTAAGATACGCTGGCCAAACCTAAATGCAAAAATCGGCTGGCTATCATGATGTAATGGAATTGAAAAGAACGCATGACACAAATCAATTACTGTATACCACTCGGCATCATGTGGAATTTGATACAGGATCACTGATGGATTTGGCACGATAGGACAACATGCCACCACAATTTGATTAACTTTTCTCAAATCCTGTACGATCCTAAATTTCCCATTAGGCTTTTTTAGTCCCATTATCGGTGAATTACACGGACTACTCAGTAGTTCTCTCAGGACTCCCTGCTGAATCATTTTCTCAATTATAGGAGTTATTCCTTCAATTATTTCTGGTGTCATTTTGTATTGAGGAATGTTAGGATATGTAATTCCCTCTTTTACTGCAATTTTCACTGGATCTACATTATTCATCAATCCCACATCCTCTCCAGTAAAATCCCAAACTGTCCTTTTCACTGTGTCTCTCAGCTCTCGAGGCAAATCCTCCGGATTAAACACAGCAAATGCACCAATTAACTCACTTTCTCTATTCTCTAGAGTCACTCGGTACAAAACATCCTCATCTGGTGTCTCAAAGGCTATTCCATCCGGTGTACAAAAAATTGTGCAGTTCATCTTGCACAACAAGTCCCTACCTAACAGGTTCACTGGACTCGTGTCACAGACAATGAATCTGTGCATGTCTGAAAATTTCCCTATCTGTACTCTTACTGGTTCAGTAAGACGTGTTCTGATTTGCGTATTGGCTACACCAACTACTTGGATTGCTTCATCCGAGAGAGGAAGATTTCTAACATCTGTTGACCTGACAGTTGATCTTGTCGCACCTGTGTCTACCAAAAAAGTAACACTCTCCTCATTTATTTTCCCATCCACAAATGGTCCTGCCTGGTCTATTTCTAGAGTTGCACCAAGTATGCACTCTTCTTCCTCTCCTCGGCACCGTCAATAATCACCCTCAGATTCACTCCCTTCACTCTTTAATAAGTACTGTTGTACCTTGTTTGAACGTCTTGGTTTGTTTACCTGTTCATCATTGTAGAATCCTGAATCCTGATTATACTTTTGTAACCCTTTATTCTGCGGCAAGGGCGGTTTTGGCTCTTGACTCTGCTGTCTCACAACTTTCTGTTGTTGCTGCTGTTGATTATTTCCTTCATTCTGCACCTGTTGATTTAAGGATTTATTCTCATTACTCACTAATGGTGGATTAGGACACTCCGATCTCCAATGCCCCAATTGGCCACAGTTGTGACAAGGAAACTTTTTTTTCGCTTCCTCAAGACTTCCTTTTCCTTTCCCTGCATATCTAGGTCTATTCCCTGCATTGTTTCCTGGATTATTCGCCTGTTCCACTAACTGTGCTTCCTGTCTTTCTGCAACTTTCACTTGTGCCCACATTGCTTTCTCTTTCAGCTTTCTTTGTTTCGCTTCAATTTCATCACTGAAGTATTTTGCATGTCTCAGAATCTCATCTACTTTCTTACTCTGCCAATCCACTGTATGCTCACGAATTCTCTCACCAATTTCAGGTCTAAGGCCATATACAAATCTGTATACAAAATGACTCAAATCTTTGTCACCCAGGTGTTCATCTCCACTAAATTGTTTAAATGCTAGTATCAGCCTCTCGTAAAAAGCATGAACTGATTCTTTCGCTTCCTGTTGTGTTCGATCTATCTTTACCCAGTCTGTCTCTTTTGCAGGAACTTTACTCTTCAGGTATACCATCACCTGATCATATTTTCTCATTACCTCTGGATCTGGTGCCCTTGTTCTTGGGTCTCTTGGATATTCCTCAGTAGGCCAACTCACAACTATTTTACACTCAGTCCACAAGTCTGCTGGAACAATTATATCAAACAGACTATTCAGGTCAACCCACAGCACTTTTGACAATTTCACAAACCTATCTACCTGCCTATACCACTCGACGGGCTTTTCTCTCAATCGAGGGAAATCATTCGTGAATGATCAAATATCCTGTCTGGTCCATGGAACATGTACATATCCTCCTCCAGGTATTTCTCTCATAGGATAATTATCCACTGGTTTCTCTTTTTCTCTCACTGGAAATGCTGAATAAGTTGTTCTATCTTCAGCCTCATCTCTTTTCTTATACCACCTATCCTTCCACTTTTCTACATCACCCCATCTTCGCAATAATGCTACCATTTCCTTAATCTGTCCTGTTCTACCAGTAGCATTCAAATTCTCAATATCCTTCTCTGTAAAATCCATCCTGTAAGTTTTTTGTAAAGCTTTCACTTTATCAATGTCAACTCCCTGCTCATTCGCTATTGCTCTTAGCCTGTCATGTGTATTTCTTGCTCTCCAGGTAATGTTCTTGCACATGAACATTAGCTCACCATCATGATGACTCTTCAGAATTTCTGTTGGAACTGTTCCTGTAACAAGCTCTTCTAGTTCTACACGTAACCTAGCCACATCAATTACTTGTGAATCTTTATCCTTTTTCTGTAGAACTTTCATCCAATCATTCAAATCTTCAACTGTTATTTCAGCAGTTTTTCTCACTGGAACCACTCTCTTCTGCGGTTCTAAAATTGGCATCCCTGAACAACTAGCTTCACTAGCATCTAATATTTCACTACATGTGTCATGTCTTGATTGTCTCAGGTCACTTCTTTCTGCTCTTTTGCCTGAATCTCCTGAAGGACCAACTGAATTTGTCAAATTATTCCCAACATATGGAATCACCAATCCATTTTCACCTGTCCTCTGTTTGTCAAACACAGGCATAACCGGACCTATTGTTACAGGCACCGTAACAGCTTCTAGATTCTTTGTTAACTCCCTAATCTTCTCAGTCAACTCTGTTGTAGTTCTGGCTAATTGTCTGGCATTCTCATCAAGGTAGTGATCACTTCATACCTCAGGTGTCTCATTTTCTGTCTCACTAACACAAACTGTATCTCTTATTGGAGAAACAACTGGTGTACTTTTATCCGGTTCTGGTCTATATGGAGGTGGTCTCTTGTAAATCATGTCATTCAACACCTCATCCTCATACTCATTAACTCCATATTTTCTCATTTCAGACTCAGGAACCCTTTCTGCTCCTCCTTCAACTGTTCTCATCGGATATAATCCCTCTGACATACTAACATCTCGCCACCTTTACATTCGATCATGATGAGTCTCACGATCATGTCTCCTCCCAAACATGTACCTGTAGTACCCTCCAGATCTCTGTTTTTCTCGCTCATGTACTTCCTCTTCCCATTCCACTAAAGCCTCGAACTGTGTAGGTCTTGGTTTCGGGTCTAGACATAACATCTTTTCCCGTAAATTTCTCAACACGGCCAGATTAAATGAACCATGTTCTGGAAATGCTAGAACACCATCTTCTTTAGTATACCTAACCCAATTCTCCAACCATATACAGGTATGAAACCCATGTCTTGCAGCCATGAAGGATGCAGGTGTTTTCGGTGGAGGTAACAACTCACCCTCTCTCGTTTTAACATCTTTATCCTTGCTAAACCACTTTTTAATTTTACCAAAAAATGTTTTCTTCTTTTTCTCTTCTTGGTAATACATTTTAGCGTTTACCAAAAAACTCTCTACTCTTTCCGTATTATAAATATACAATACGAATTTTCAACCAATAGCAGCGTGACTCACACTAACGCACCAATCCTGGAGCGTCTATGTCACTAAATAGCCCTTCCAATCTTAGCACGGCTCACACTAACGCACCAATCCTAGCGCAAGCACTATTCTGATCTACTATCCAATCAGAGCGCGGTCTTTCTGACGTCAACAGTCGCTGCAGTCGCTTGTCTCCTGTCTTCTGTCACTCGTCTACCCCTCCTTTACAAAATCTTTTCAGTAGACTTCGTGTCAAAATTTCTACAAAATCTATTAGTTACAACATAAAAACATCTCCATTGTCTGCTTCGCTAACCACAGAATAGTAAAAGAGAATCTATTTCACAAGAAATCTCTCATTGACACAGTAGCACTTCCTCTACTCTGCCCTTCTAACATACATTCATTAACTGTTTCCTCTAGGACTTGTCCAAAAAGTCTTACAATCAACTAAATGTACGAACATTCACGCACATTCATACAAGGAAATATAGTACATACACACAGAATCCTGCTTCCAGAGAACAGACAATCTGCTCCACTACAGAATTATAACATACATCAACTAAACAGCTTTCCTCTGTTCAGTTTCTCAAATAAGCTCAGAGAATACCTATTACTTCTCCCGCGATAAGCTTTAACGGTAATCCTTACGGATCCCTGGGACCTAAGACCAGAGTTTCACAGATAACCTTCACTATCATACACACTCCTTATATACCAGAAATATCTAATAGTAACATACGACGATGTCACTGATTCCGAACCCAGACAATGTGACGCGCAACTTCAATTGTCACAAGTTATTCCTTACAATTCCGTCTTTCCCGAGAGCAGCATATACTTCCCTCTGCCCTACTACGGAACTGCTACCAGCTCCCAAGTTCCAGAAGCACTACATATAACTCAACATTACAACTCCAACATATAGTATTAGTACATATACCAACATCAATCAATAATCAATAATCGATAAGCTAATGTACATGCAATCTTATCAGATCAAGACAATCATCAATAACCATCCTCTGCTACCAGGAAATTGATAGAGATCAGGGTGTGTATAATATTCCCACTACCACAGATAGAGTAATCTCACAGTTACACGCACATACATTCATCATACGCTAGGGCCCATTTCACTAATCATACGCTCAAATACTCTACCAGCAATAATAAACCTGTGGAAAGAAAACTCCTAGTCACCCTGCATCAATATCGGGTCGATAAGATCTGGTTATTGAGACTGTCCATAAACATAATCTATACAACCTATACGGCAATAATCAAAATATAATACACAATAATTGACAAGAAATAATATCCAACACCATGTTCAAATTATATTGCTTTATCTGAAATTAGTCAAATGAAAATCAAGCAGAATAAATCATTTTTCTCATAGTTACCTATTCTAGCTAAATGTCAGAACGGGTCAGGACAAGTCTCTCGGTAAAGTCTCTCAAGACGAAGTCCCTTCAGCATCAATCCTCAGCAGCGCAGATTCAGTACGCGGCAAAGGCAAATGGCAAGTGGCAAGACCCTCTCTAGGCTAACAATTCTTATACTGAATCGAACAAAAGAAAGATACATAGAAAAGTTGTAATGTCCGCTGGACCGCTGAGCAGAGCGAGAAGGAAAGGATGTAACATTACTACATTCGAAAATCTCCGCTCAGGAAAAATCACAAAATAAAGACTACGGAACAGGAACCAAGAATCACAAATGTATCTTGTTAGTTCTACTTCTCCTCGGCAATGAGACCAATGCTCAGAGTCTTTTTCTAAGGCTCCTTTGTTTTCCCAAGGCTGCCAAGGACGTTCCATTTCACTCGAAGATTACCCCGGCTGCTGATGTCCTCACGGAAAATTTCACAAGGCAAGCAAGGACTGTGGTCAGCTGACTTCAGGACCATATTCAGCAGGGCTCTCTTCCATCACAGTTTTCTACTTTCAAATCGAGGCCAGGCTTACAAAATCGGCCATCTTTGACTAGGCCACCATAGGCCACAATAGACCATCTTAATTAAAAGAAACAAAAACAACGTTACCACAGCATAGTGATTAAACAGTGTTAACCCCACTAATACCCTTATGTGTATGTAACTATCTAGCACTTGCAACAAAGGAAAGCATTAATTCGGAAAGCGTTTTGTGCTCAAAAATAAACAGCACATAGCAACGTTTAAACATGAAAACACGCACGTTATTGTTAAACAGCACATTTATGCGCACCCACGTGTAACTCTCTCTTATTAGGACAAACGGATTGATTAATATAAACACACTTGCACAAGACAAATAATTAATTATTAATAATTAATAAATTAGTATGACAAATAGACATGCCAGAGCTTCAAAAACCAACGAATTTTCAAACAGAAAACTCTGCTCCAGCAGCAGCAGCCTCACTATCTGGCGATCACACCATGCACCTGCTACACGAGAAACCACATTGATAACATGTCACAGAGCACAAGCTGGTACCTCATACGTATGGTAAGTGCTGCGCGTGCTAAACAAACCAATGAAGGTTTCGCAGGCTGAGCCCCAGTGTTGCCGGCGCAGCAAGCTGCTATTTTGAACACATTACCTGGGGGTCCATAACTGTACCACAGAATAAACAACTGCATCAAGGTGTCCAGTGGCGTCACATAGCCAACAGGGACCCCAGTTCGAAAAAGAAATATGGTTCATCTGCCTCATTGTCCAATTGGCCTCACCTTCAGCTAAGCGGCTTCAGTTTGGCATTCAGTCCTTCTCCCTGAGATCCCACGAGCAGCTCTACCTCAGAGGCAGCTGTCGGACAGGTTCACATGACGTCAATGACGCAAACCTAACAATCCTGCAGCTTCTTGCATGCAGTTTTCAACATGAGAGAAGCTGCAGGATTGGATGGAGCAGGCTTACCCAGTGCTGCTTGTGCAACTGGGAGCCTCTATCTGCAATTCACCTCTGTTAACACAGCTGCTGTGTTTGGTGCAGGCATAAGTGTGCATGCCGGACTGGCCATCACAAGAGAGCTGGCCAATCTGACAAGTGCACTCCACACTTTAAGTAGCATTCCTGCTGCAGCTCAATCAGCAGGAATCCCCCCGCCCTCACACTCGCCTGTGGCACACACTGACAGATCATAATAAAATGGTAGTGAGACCATTTTATTGAATTGTTGATTTACTGCTGCCCTTGCAGCAGGTGGGGTGACGTTCCTCCGGCCTAAGGGAGATGCCGCTGCTGCTCCCCTTCACTACAAAAAATGTGGCTGCCCAGGGAGGGTGACACGTGGCTCCTTACCCCACAAAAGGTGGAGGGCCCCAGGAATGAGGGTCCCCGGGGCTGAAATAGGCCCAGGGATTGGGGTCCCTGCAGCCAACCCCTCACCACACACTGCTGAAGGCAGTGCACAGCATGGTGTTGGTTGCATGCGAAGGTTGGTCGCGGCCAGGCTGGATTAATGCCTGATAATTAAATATTACTTTTGGTTAAAAGAAAAGCCTAAAAAATTCACGGGAAAAAAACACAAAGGTTACAGGAATGTTTTAGCTAAAAAATAGCATTAAAATGTAGATATTTCTCCTTGTTACGCATCCCCTGGGTCAGCATACAGTTTTGACGCATCCTCAGGTTTACAGATCCTTGTAAATCTGGAAATGTGTCAAAACCCATGGGAAAACCCACCGCAACGCCCCCCCCTAGACGCAGTGTAAAGCAACGCATCGACTTGCACTGCGTTGCTTACACCATATCTAGGAGGCCATGAAAAGTCACCTAAAGTGATTTTGCGTGGCCTCGTATATATGGGTCTGTACTCTGCGTTACCAGAGCGTCATAAAAAATGACACATCACAAGGGGCTTATAAATAGGCCCCTATATTTTGGAAGCAGCCCGTATATTTTGGAAGCACCATTTTATCGTAAAACATTTTGTGCATTTTGTAGCAGTCGATGTTATACTGTGTGTAATGCAAGTATAAAATAAAGACTTACATATTCACAGTGACTTTTGTCACAGGCTGTGAACTAATAGCTCTAAAAATACATCTCACTATTCTCAACTGCACCGACCACAATTAAATCTGGGGCTCTGTGTTTTCACACAGAGCTTTGCAGCACATTAACTAATAGATGTTTCATAATGTATTATAGGGCACTTCCCACTGAGTAACAACTTTTTAAAATGTATTTATTATTCATTGAAGCTACTCGACGGTGTAAGTCCTAAAAAACGTACGCATGTTTTAATTATGGTGAATGATGTTCAGCTACCTCCAGTTAAATGCAGCTGTAAATGCCAAGCTGTCAGCATCCCATGAAATATAGTATGGGTTTCACCTAATGCCGTGCAATAATGTTGCAGCCCATGCATTACAGCTATTAAACCAAGGGTCACTGGAATTATGCGATTGTGTGGCTGCAGCGATTTTAGCATAATTATAGATTTGACGCATTTGCCACATAATCCATCATCTGCCGCAAAATCTGTCGATTTTAACAAAAAAATGTATTTACTCAAAAGGTTCAAAAGTTACTAAAAAGCATCAACAGGTGTTGCTACTCAGTATACAGCAATTTTTAAAGCTGTACTGGTCACCTTTTTGTTGCTTATTGCTATATTTGGGTGTTAAACTGGTACTAATGAGGTGCAACCACATATTGACCGTTTCTCTGGAGAACATTTATGGATGTCAATGATAAGGAGTACCAGGCTTTAGAAATGTTTGTCAAGAGGGGGTCCTTACGCCTAAAACATTTTAATGGGGGGTCTCGGCATCAAAAAGTTTTGGAGACCACTGCGTTACGGGGACATTATAGTTAGAAAATAGAATTGAAAAAAACCTTAGAAATTCAGTCAAAAAACAATGGTTACAGGGATGTTATAGTTAGGTTCAGATTTTAGACACATAAAACCAATAGAAATTCAGCAGTTATAGTTATCTCGGGAAACCACTTCTCGTGCCTAAGGTAACTATAGCTCGCCTCCTCGCCATGCACTGCTAATTACCTCTTATAATACATTAGTCATAACAACTTCTATGACATAATTGATAATATCACTGCAACATTTGCAATAAATTATTGATGAGAAAACTGTGCATGGTGGAGGCGCAAGTTATAGTTATCTTAGGGAATGAGTTATAGCTTCTTGAGATAGCTATAACTAATTATATGTGTAAAGTCTGAACCTAACTATAACGTACCTGTAACCTGTGTTTTTTTAGTAAATATATACATATATAGATCATCATCAAGGTACATGTATATGGATTTGAGTATGGTTAACCTAAGGTTGCCTAAATATACTTACCTAGTTGATATCGCGGTTGCAGATATGTTTGATACAATATTTTGGTAGCATGATAATTTAAACTCAAACTTCTGCAACAATATCCTTAGTTATGAAGCATCTACTAGCGCATTTCCTTGCTCGCAGACTTGTTTCTCCTCAAACCTATGTACTGCTACTATGTCTTAGTAGGCCGTTCAAGTTTAAGAGGCAAAACGTAATGAAGCAGTTTGGAGGTGAAAGGGTAACAAGAAATGAAATGAGAAGAAAAGAAATGTACTTCCACAGGATTTAGGGTGGGTACAAGGAGGATTGTTGCCTTAAGCCAAAAGTCACCTTGACCCTGAGCCCTGTACTCCACCTTCACACGCCAATTCCACAGATGTGCTCAGTCCCTTGTACTCATGCCCTATTCCACAGGTAACGTAATGTCCCCTCCATCCACTCCTCCCAGATTCAATAACTGTTTTTAAAGGCTTGGTCCAAATAAAGGAAGAGTAAACTATCGTCATCACACCCATACAAGATTTTGAGGCGAACAACACCAGACAGGATGAGAGGACTAGAAACATTGAAGGGTCCGCATTAAAAGCAATGATGATCATCAGGCACGCTTTACCCGGCCGACAAAGCAACAACGACTGTGCAGGGCAGCCTTAGAAACAACGACCATATCAGGCATGCTTTGAAATCATCAACCCATCAGGAAGGCTTAAAAATAATGATCAGAGGAGACACGTTTAGTATCGGGTTTATTGGTATAGTAAGGTTAGAGAATGCAAGTGTAGAATTGTATGATGCTGTGTTGGAATGTGTGTTTATGCTGTCAGTGGAATGTCACAGCAGTGCGGACTTCCACCTGTACATCCTTCTGTCTACGGATCTACTTACGAATAAAAGGATATTTCTACTTCACTTGGTACGAGTAATCACTACAGCACGCTTTAAAATAATGACCATCTTATGTGGACTGGTCCAAATCAAGGAGGATAAAAAAATATACAGCATAGCAGGCATACTTTTTTACAAAATACCCTTACGAATCAGAACTTGAAATAATGACTTTATGGAGTAGGATTCTAAATGATAATTACACTAGGCAGGATTCTGAAAATAAAGAAATGATGCAGGGTTTGTAATAATTATCATATGAGGCAGAGGCAGGATTCTGAAAATAAAGAAATGATGCAGGGTTTGTAATAATTATCATATGAGGCAGAGGCAGGATTCTGAAAATAAAGGAATGATGCAGGGTTTGTAATAATTATCATATGAGGCAGAGGCAGGATTCTGAAAATAAAGAAATGATGCAGGGTTTGTAATAATTATCATATGAGGCAGAGGCAGGATTCTGAAAATAAAGGAATGATGCAGGGTTTGTAATAATTATCATATGAGGCAGAGGCAGGATTCTGAAAATAAAGAAATGATGCAGGGTTTGTAATAATTATCATATGAGGCAGAGGCAGGATTCTGAAAATAAAGGAATGATGCAGGGTTTGTAATAATTATCATATGAGGCAGAGGCAGGATTCTGAAAATAAAGACATGATACAGGGTTTATAATATTTATCTACTGACTAAGGATCCCAGTTTTCCATTTTTATGATTTTTACAGATAATACAGACAAAAAACAATATGTTTCCTGTCTGTATTTATTTTTAAATGCAGAAAAGTACAGACAATTGTGCTTCTTGTGAGTGACTTCCCATGCTGTTATTCATGTATTCCAGGCCAACAGCTGAATACAGAGATAGCATTGGGAGGTAAAAAATGGGATGAGATGTCCTTAATTATAGGCTTTGCTAAACATAAATGGGTATATAATGCTAAAAGTTACCTATGGGTGAAGTGTTTTGTTATTTGTGGCTGCCTAAGTTGCTAAATGTGACAGGCATCAAAGTAAAAGTGCAAGTTTATTAGTTAAATAAAAGTGGAAATATACCATTTTTCAACTCCATTTGCTCTCAAAACAAACTAAATATGGATAAATATCAATAAGGTGGGTAAAAAATATATATGGATAAACACAGACGGAAATGTTACAAAAAAAATACCTTATAGCCGGGAGCCGTACATAGGATGCAGACTTATCCATACAGAACAAGTTGCAATGGGCATGCCATGTAGGATATGGAGCATCAAGCGTGCTGACTGCTAGCAACGACCACGAAGCAGAATCAGCAGTAGTGACGTCCATGAATAACCCCACAGTCCATTCAAATGTACTTTCACCCTCCCGCAGAAACGTCCGAGCTTGGACACTCCACAGTCTGGCGCCTCTCCAGAGATTGTGTGCATCCTACAGTCACATTCATTCTGCCGAAATCAATAAATGGAGTCACACTGAGTTGATTAACACTATCAAGTTATGGCAGCTCCTAGACATAAGATGATTCCAGCATACAGCACTATATACAAAAGGGGTATTATTAGTATGCTGATCTGAAAACCTCGACATCTCCATCCAAAGGAGCAGCCCATGCTTTCTGAGCTCCTGGGCAGGTCTCTGAGAACCTGCACGCATAATGTCCAGGAAAAGGTGGGGGCTTAATACTCTGGTGCGGTGCAGCGCATTGTTCGCCTTTCAGGAGACGCAATTCTTCTACAGCGCCCCCCATGGTTTCTGAGCTCCTGGGCAGGTCTCTGAGAACCTGCACGCATAATGTCCAGGAAAAGGTGGGGGCTTAATACTCTGGTGCGGTGCAGCGCATTGTTCGCCTTTCAGGAGACGCAATTCTTCTACAGCGCCCCCCATGGTTTCTGAGCTCCTGGGCAGGTCTCTGAGAACCTGCACGCATAATGTCCAGAAGAAGGTGGGGTCTTAATACTCTGGTGCGGTGCAGCGCATTGTTCGCCTTTCAGGAGACGCAATTCTTCTACAGCGCCCCCCCATGGTTTCTGAGCTGCTGGGCAGGTCTCTGAGAACCTGCACGCATAATGTCCAGGAAAAGGTGGGGGCTTAATACTCTGGTGCGGTGCAGCGCATTGTTCGCCTTTCAGGAGACGCAATTCTTCTACAGCGCCCCCCATGGTTTCTGAGCTCCTGGGCAGGTCTCTGAGAACCTGCACGCATAATGTCCAGGAGAAGGTGGGGGCTTAATACTCTGGTGCGGTGCAGCGCATTGTTCGCTTTTCAGGAGATGCAATTCTTCTACAGCGCCTCACATTCTCTTCATGTTTTTAGCGCAGGACATGTAGGGCACCTGCGTCTTCTTTAATGGATCTAGTAGTGTGGGACAATAAATGTGGTAAAAGATCGGGGTGGGGGGGCTTTGCCCACAGTGAGGGAACACCATGCCAGATTCTAGGCATAAGCAGCCACCCATGGGGCCACCAATTCGAGTCGTCATCACTAAACCATGCATGCATTGTCAAATGAGTAGAAGCTGAGCATTTCTCACACTGCCAGTGTAGCCTGACAAACAATACGTTTTGCTATTATCAATATTCAAGTATTTCAGTATTGTGTATGTTTGTTGACCGAACCTGTTAAGTGCCTTGCTTAAATCTTGTCTGTTTTTTAAGGAACGAATTCATAGTTTCCCATGACACGTGACAACTTCATTCAGCCTTTGCATTTTAGCCACTAGCACTTAAACTTACAATAATAGACATGAAATGGTGAGATCAAGCATGCGAACTGATGTTGGGTAAAAAGCGAGGACTGACTGAAAGTGTCACCCATGATAACAATGTAAAAAAAACCTTGATAAAACCAATGTCTCGCCTTTTATTACTGTTTTCTATGCTATTGGCTCCATCAATGTTTGATTGAATCATCTAAAATCAATATAAAAAATATGTAAATAAAATTCCAAGATGTTTGGTGCATAAGTAGGCGTGTACCAACAGGGTACATCCTTCTGAGTGACGCTGGAGAAAGTTCTAAAAGTGAGCAAAGAAATAAAATAATATAAAAAAATAAAGCAGCAATATTGGACTGACGCAGTCCTTTCTCTATTTCTACTGTCAGTGTGAGGATCCTTTCACATGGCGGCTCAGTAGTTCTGCTCTGATCAAATGCAGAAGCTAATTGTAGACATTGTTCCACTCTCATTATAGCAATACGTCCTCTGACACAGCCCTGCTCATCAATACATATACTTAGGTACACCACCGCCTTCCACGTATTCCCCAATGATACCCGCCGTTCCGCCATGCACCTCTGGCAGTTGAACCTGCAGAAAACAGGGTCCAATGGAATCAGATGTCTTGTAATTGACCGGGACTTCTTGGGCAGCGGCGTATGGACATCCTGATGATGACCACCCCTTTTTTAATTCTTTGAAATGCTGTTGACGTATAATACCGACCGCCCCGCCCCTATGTTATTAATTTGTGACATGTGCTCTAGCTGTACTTTTGGCTTGTGATACATATATATCTATACTTTACACATAGGTATCACGATTGTTTGAGCACCACGCACGGTTTTCCCACCTCACTGAAATTCTATGTATAGTTTGGCTGTCTTTCTTTATGCTCTAACTTTATTAAAACTGTTCTCAATTAATATTTGTTTATCTCACAATAACATTGTTAACCTATGTGCCTTGGAATATAATTAATACCCCAGTTCTTTATTAAGCCATCGGTTTTCCCGTGTACTATAATACACACTGCTACACATTTAGGCCACAGGTGGCAGAAATGTAGTACCACCTTCCTTAAACGATGTCTGATGGTGGCATGAGAAGCACAAAGGGGCTAACAACATGTTTTTTTGAGTCAATACATTTTAAAGCAGCTGCCCTGGTTAAATATCATTGATGCGATGCAGACAGGCCACAACTGGCTGAACATATTCCATCCCTCGCAAACAGTAATCTGATGAAGGCATGAGTGGTTAAATGGGCTGTCTGCCCTTCCTACATGGGTCCATCAAATGGAGAACTGCATTGTTTTTTCTGCTGAGGAGGATGCACATTTGGGCTGCAGCTGACCGTAAAGTAGTCCCGCCTTCATGAGTCAACACCTAATGATGATCTGAGCCGTATGAAGGCTCCACCGCCAGTTTCTTTGTGGATCTATTAAATATAGGGATACTTTGGTTTTCTGCCCACACAGCTACATAATTGAGCTGTGGACGGATGGATGGTAGTCCTGCCTTGTGTGGAGGTAAGTCAACACTTGGCGTGACGATTGATAAGACAAGCCTATGGAATAATGGTCTGTTCCTTACCTCCCTCTTTTTCCATTCAAGCCTTTTGGCTGTTGGTCTACACTGGTGCATATTAGCATAATGTGAAGCCTTTCTCAACTAATATAAGGTAGGCCTTCTCTGTGCAAGGTTTTCCTAAACTGATACTTCAATTTCTACAGTATGAGTTGTACAGATGATTAATACCTTCCATTTTGTCTATATTGGACTCTCCTGAGGAACATCTGCTGTCCCTGGAGTGGCCTATACTCCATTAACCTATTGACCACACAGCTGGTCGATTGTATACTTTACTGAGACTGAGAGTAAAGAATCTGGCTCCTGCTGAGCTTTTTCTTCTTGTTTCGTCATTGTTCCAGGTTCTCACTTTTAAGCCCTTAGAGGAGCCCTTTATAACAATTTCTTGTCCCTCACGGTTCTCCTTATAATTGCCCCTGCTCCTTGGCTAGTAGAGGAGGTAAGACCTTTCAGATATTGCCTTCAATAATTGAGAGTCACTTAGGGTGTGGTTTGAACTACCACTTGGTTTGTTTTTTAAAGACTCACCCCGTCCTCTTCTTAACTACGACTCTCAGCCAAACAACATCCACTAGATGTTAGACAAGATGTTTTGATCTATTTCCACACGTCTGATAAAAAATGATGCTGAGGTTGATAGATTTTAATTCAGCCACATCTGATTGCACATTGTCTCTGGCAATCCTGAGTCATTGGCTGAGCTTGTCATTTCCTTTTCTGATTCTCAGGCTGGATTGGATTCCTTGGAGTCTCTTCTGGTCCATGCTGCTCGGGATATGGTGACCTTCTCGACAGAATGGGATAAGGCCTCCATGCCAGGCATTAGCTGGGCTGCCTCATCGGTTTTATTTTGTCTTTGATTACAGACTCGTTGTAGCTGAGAACATTTCACTCATTTTCATTACATGTTTTCTGAAGAAAAGTATGGTGCCTTGAGTGGGTAAACGTAATATTTCAATTATTGCTATGGGTATTGCATGACTGCTGCCATGTGGTGTGTCTTCGGCAGGTTGCCTAGCTCACATAGAAAACATATTGCTTCGATATATACCCATTTATGTAAGGAATGGGGCAAGGAAGGGGATAGGAAGGTAATATCTAAAGTACTTAATGGCAACCTTCTTACTCCAATTCTCCCTTCCTCGTCCTATAACTTACATTGCCTCATTCTCCCTCTCTGGCCTTCGTCTACGACCTGAGCGTGAGCTTAGTGTGAGCAGGAAGGGAGATGGAAGTAAACATCTGTAACAGGCCCTTTAGTGGGCAGGGCTACGTTAAGGGAGTGGGTTAGAAATTAAAAGACCTTGGGGAGAGAGTGCCAAGTGAAAGAGGTGGAGCTATATTTCTTATTAAGCTAAGTACAGGGACGACGAAGGAGAATCAGAGTAATGAAGATTACTAATAAGTAATCAAGACATTAACGTATCCTGCCGCGGAGTTAACCAGTACCTCTGGTAATGCTAACTCGGGGGCGGGCGGGGTGGAGACTAAACAGGGCCCAGCTGGGACGCTCAATATAAGCCCCATAATGTCTTCATATAGAATGGTTTAGTGCTTAGTTTGTAAAAGAATAAGTGCCAGGGCCCAAAGTTATGCTCGGAAGCCCACGCTGGTGCTGGCAAGGGTTGAGGTGCGAATACCAAGGCTGCGAAATCTTGCGTCCACCTCATGCCTCTCTAATGCACCACCAAACATCCATGCCCCTTTACCCCACTCTTGCAGCTTCTTTTTTCGTTCTTGCTGTCTCTCTTAGTCACTGTTTTTCCATCTTTCTCCTGCTCCTTCTTTCCTTCTTTTGTGTCTTTCTCTCTCTTGCTCCTAATCAAAGTTGATTGAGGAAAAACAAAAAGGGGCCGGTTGGCCTTACCTGCAGCCGCCAGCTCAAACAGAGCTCTTTCAAGGGTCTATTTTACTTGTGAAGTCGTCCAACATCTCATAGCGCGGCCTGACGCAACGCAATATCAAGTAAAGCAGAGCGCTGTCAGTTGGATACTTCCACGCATACTGTAACTGTTCCTATTAAATTGAACAGAGCCTTGTTTGTGTGGGAAAGGTTCAAAGGAGTTTAATATCAAGGTGTGTTGAGAGATCCTAGAAGGGGTGTAAGTGATACCTTGATTGGGAGTTGCTATCTGAGGCCTCCCTTCAGACCCCCGTCCAGCGCTCCCTCTAAGGTACTGCTTGTGCTCCAATTACTGATCGCCGAGGCTGTATCGCTGTCAGGGTCTGTTACAGGAAAATGACCCGGCTTCTCGTCGTACTCATCTACGCCGGCTCTTTTTAATAGGTATCTAGTTTACTCTCTTCTGAGCAACCCGGGTTTAATCTCCTGAGCTCCACATGGTCGGAAAATCATGTCATTCTTTTTTACTGTTTAGTTCACAATTTCACGATTCCTGCTCGATCCATCACAACTTTGAGACTTAAAAATCACATGTTCTAGACTTTAATTTTTTCTTACACTGGCGGGAAATTTTAACAGAGTGCAATTAAGTTATGTTATGTGGTGCAATTAAATTATCCTATGCCACCGCCATTTGTATTTTTGTGCATTTGCCATTTACATGGGGAAAGGAAGCGTTTAAGGAGAACATAAGTGTTGTATCTACATTTCTTGCTGCTTAGCCAGTATGCATGGGTATGTGAATGGAATGATGGAATGCATGATGATTGTATGGAATGTTGGTGGGCCTGGCTGACTGGGAGGTATGACAGTTGGAGAGAGTGGGCTGAGCAGCAGAGATGCAGTTCCTGGTGGGACCATATATCTACCTGATCTAACTCATCTACTATGTAACTACCATCCTGTAATCAACTAATAAACATCAACTTGGATCTACCACCTCGATATCATCTTTGATTGCAACAATAAGGATAGCAAATAATCTGTTTTACAGCGCCTCGATTTAATCTTCCCTTCCTGGGACTGGGAGGCATTTCCATATAAATAGTTTAGGTTCAGTAAGAGTGTACAGCACTCTCTTTGAAGTCGGGGAACTCAGGGTGTCAGCGGGACCTCAGCTGGCCTCGCCATTAGAAACCTCTGACCTGGTGGCCCTTCTGTTTCAGTGTCTTCCTGTCATAGTGACAGTCCTGTCCTCACAATGCAAAGCTCACCTGCCTTCCACAAAACCATAGAGGCGAAGGCAGTGAGATCCCGCCTGCCTGACTGGAATGTCTAAGAATGGTGGGTGGGCCTCCTCCTGCCTGGCGGGCTGCCCTCCATCCTCCAACTCCATTGGAGATCGTTTTTTAGGTCTCGCCTGACCCAGCGCATGCGCTGGTCTGGCGAGACTTATTGAGAGGGCTCCAAAAAGTGCTACCAGGCCAGCCTAGAGCTACAGTGCATGTGCGCAGGCGCGCGCGCCGCGCTTTACCGCGATTACTTTCACTTTCGCGGCCGCACGGCCGCTTTGCATAGCCAATAGGTCTCGCTTTTGGGACCTTATAAGTATTTAGTTATGCAACTGTTGCATGGCTAAACACTTATAAGGTCCCAAAGGCGAGAGCTATTGGCTATGCCAATGCTTGTTTTTTAGGTCTCGCCTGACCCAGCGCATGCGCTGGTCTGGCGAGACTTATTGAGAGGGCTCCAAAAAGTGTTACCAGGCCAGCCTAGAGCTACAGTGCATGTGCGCGGGCGCACGCACCGCACTTTACCGCGATTGGTTTCACTTTCAAACCAGGGGGTACTCTGAGCGCCCTCCCTTGAGCCAGTCTACGCCCACCCACTGTCAGAAGACTACCAACTGGATAATGCAGCGCCTCGAGGGCGGTCACGCTGGTTAAATTCAGGCTTTGAAGCACAGTGGTTCAATCTAGGGACTTCTGTTCCTGCCACTCCAAGACTCTACCCCCCCCACACCCAAGGGACTGTGGGACACCCCTGTCAGATCATATGAGCCTCTAAGACCGGCTCTTGGAAATGATTATGCGTGGGTGCATTTGTATAGCGCTTCATACCCCTGACGAGACTTGAAAGCACATTAGGGAAAAGGGTAGCACGAGTAAGCGCTTGGCTGTCAGTAACAGTACGAAGACAACAGCTAACAGTAATAATGAGTTCTAGGAGAAGACAGTATGCGATCACATTACCGCACAATCCATAGTCGTAATTTTCCACGAAGCAACCCTAGGAACATTCCATCACTATTACTTTTGCCCGATGGTTGATTGTTACCGCAGCAGTAGTAAGAAAAACAGACAGAAGCTTTACATGCTAGAGAAAAGGTGACCTAAAAACATAAAGGTCAAACTTTTACTTGCAGGGTTGGTTGCTTACTGTCTTTCCTAAAGTGTTGTTCCACAAAAAAAGGTATATTATACGAATTAAAAACACAGAGACGTGAGTGCCTTCTCCCCGTGCGCAAAGCTAGCTGAAAGGACTTGAATTAAAGAGCCTGTTATTAATGACATTAAAAAATACTGCTTAAATAGCAGCCAGTAAAGGAACAGTGACCAGCTAGTTCAGAGTCAACACTGAGAGCCACCCAAGCTCCAAACAGGAGTCTTTACAATTGAAGCTAAACTGGGAGATAACATTCTAAACATGTTTTAAATAATAAAAGGGTGCTCGAGTAGTAAAATAGAACACAGATCCAAGACCTCCAGTCCCAGGGCCTTCCCTCTAAAAATGATGTGCAATAACAGAAATAATACCCATACATCTAGAACAACTGCTCTCCTATTGAGAGGACCGGATATGTACAATTTGAGGAACTGCCGTTCAGTTTCAATGAATCATTGTCCACAAGAGAACCCCAGCCGGAGAAAAAAATCCACTATGAGTGAAATAGCAGCTGTCCAGTGATTCACAAAGTTTTTGCAAGATCCCTAAAAACGAATTATTAACTCATGAATAAAAGATACTGGGATAATATCCCTTAATGAGCTAAATACAGTGCCTAACTTGTGCCACTGGTTGCCGGGACCAATTTTTCTTCATCAGACTTAGACCCAGAGCAAGAGAGAGAACAAGCATTGGCATAGCCAATAGGTGTCGCTTTTGGGACCTTATACGTATTTAGTTATGCAGCACAATATCCTATATGCAACAACATCAACTGTTGCTTGGCTAAACACTTATAAGGTCCCAAAAGCGAGACCTATTGGCTATGCCAATGCTTGTGTATCTTTTTTGCGTGTGACAATAGCGTCTTTGAGTAGTGTATTCCATACATCTATCAGGTGTTTGTTCTGAATGAGAATGAATGCAGAGGTGAAGCTCTGTTCAGTGCATTGAATTGTAGGTTTCTTCATTTCGCCCTCCTCAGGCTGCAGTCAAGTGGGATTTTAACTTGTTGAAACATTCTGCTGAGTTTAGCTTTATATATAGCTGGGTTACACCGGCATGGTGATGAAATGAGAGCTCAACTTCAGCAAGTAGTTCTGTCAAACGTCCAACATATCGGGCTGAGGAGCATGACTGATAAAATGGAGCCTTGGGATGCTTCCAATTATTGGGATGAGATAGGACTCAACCCATTTTACAACAGTACCGCCAATGCCCTGGTACGAAGAGTCTCCTACGGTAGTTTATGGTCTATGGTATCAAATGCAACTGACAGATCTAGAAGGATGAGGAGACGGGTGTTCCACATCCAATTTTCATAAATATTTCTCGGTATGTCATCTATAGTCATTAGGGTATCAGAATTGATGCTCATTCCTTGCCTGATTCATGACTTGTGAATCCCTAGAAGACTGTGGTTTTGAATATGATCTTTTGGTTTTTAGTCTACTATTTGGTCATTTATAGATTATACTGAATGGATGTCCTAAGATGGGGATGTAGTTTTCTGTGACATCTAGATCTAAGCTCAGTTTTCTAAAGTGGTTTCACTTGTCCTGTTTCAGATGGTTTGGGACTAGTCTACTTTGGAGGGAAGCATTTGGCGAGGAAGTTAAGTCTGGAAGGAAGGATCTGCAAAGTTCTTTTACTCAAGGTGGGTGGATGAGGTCACCTGTGAAGGCTGAAGTCGGGGTGTTTGCAATGATAGATGTGAGTGATTCTTTGGAGATTATGGAGCAGTTGTTCCATGGTGTGATGTGTTTGGTAGAAAAAGAAAATGCATTGTCTGTGTTATGCAGTGATGTTAATTCTTCTTTGATGTTATTTATATTTTCAAATATGGAGCGATCAAATACATTACACTTGGATTGTGTCTGTTCCTTGTAGGACTGAAACTTGGATTTTCTGATTAATTATTTAAAAATGGGTTTTGAACGTGTTTTTGGTGCAGTCTATTTGTGACATCAGGCCTGATGTTTTACCTTTATATAATGTTTCAAACATGTACGTCTTCTGGAGAAGTGGGCTTTCTTTGAGGCTCTATCGGCTGCTCTAAGTGATCGAGAGGTTCTACATTTGCTAGGGAAGTTTTCAGTAACAGTCAAAAGAATAGTTCTTCTCCAGTTTTGGAATTTGTGGCAAATGTGCTGTCTTTCAGAAATATAACTGAGGCTCTCTGGAATGCAAATTCAATGTATTCAATGAAGTTTCCTTTTGCTTCGCATTGAGCGTGTGGCTAACATTTGTAGGGATGCTGTAGTGATGCATTAGCAGTAGCATCCTCCTGAACAAATGCCACTGGTGTGTTATGTTAAAATAGTCCATATTCTCATGGTCTATGCCTTTTTGGGCTGGCACAGGCAACCTTAGCTTTGGGGAAATGGGTGTGTGTGCATGTATGTGTGTGTTTGGTCCTGTGTGTGTGTGTGTGTGTGTGTGCATCAGTACAGCTGAATCCATGTTTCCTTTGTGTGCTTGTAATGTTGACATATGTCTAGATGATGATGATGAAGTAGTTTGTATAGAGCTCGACAATTACCCTTTCTATTGTGTTCTCGTGCTACAAAACAGATACAGCAATCAGTTTACTGAAACAGCCATGTCTTCAAACCTGTAAAACTTTAGGTGATTGGCTTCACTTCCTAAAGGAAGGAGGAGGGTGTTCCACAGTTGGGTGCCAAAAGGACAAGGACCTCCTGCCTTTATTTGGGTTAAGTTTATTCTGGAAACAGTGAGCAGGAAGGTATTAGCAGACCTTAAGGCTGGCATGGAGAGTAGATCTAAAATGTATCTGCCTGAATTTCAGAACCTACTCTTACAGTAGGCATGATAAGACATGCAAGAGATTTTGAACTGAATTCTTTTATCATTAGGTAACTAATGCAAAGTCTTCAATATAGAGACAGTGGATTCATTATACTTACCACCTGCTAAAAAATCTAGTGACATCATTTTTCTACTCTGTAGATGTATGCGTTCGATGTGTGTCTGTCGTATTTTCTGTCCCAGTACCCTCAATCTAAACCATTTCTATGGGCTTTGTCAGTGTTTGTTTGCCCAATCATCTCTCATACTGTTGCATAAGCAAAGATGGAGGCGAGGGAAAAGGAATATTAACAGTCTTGGGAGTTGGGGGGATGGAGCCAATACAAAATTTCAGAAATTCCTATACATAAAGGGTTTAAACTTCAATGGACCCCATCCACATTTGCAATTCGTCTCGTGCTACACATTAATACTCACAGTAAAAAAAGAATGAAAATTAATTCCATAATTTCCACGTGCCTCGTCTGCGATATGATCTGTAGATCACTTAGATTGTGTACCTACACGCCTGCTATGTTGAGTAGGTTAAGTAGGTAAACTCATTGGATTTACAAGGTAGACAGATGAGAAACAAGCAAGCTTTGCCTCTCTCCTACGTAAATGTACAGTTTGTGATTCAACATGCAGGATCAAGATTAGCAGAAGAAAGAAGCGTTTCTCCTAGTTGGAATTTACGCAGATGTATGCTATGACTAGGAGCACGGCCAGGTCTGAGAAAAGGTCACATCCAAAAGTCTGTCATTTGCCAAAGCTGGCTAGATAGAAGAGGATGCTATACACTTTCAGAGCTCATGGGGTGACACCCCTGCAGAAAATAGAAACGTCGTATGAGCCAGTAGAAAGGTAGGTTGCAAAGGACATCCTCAAGCTCCTGTCTCTACTCTTACTTAGGAAAGTCTCTGGTCATTATGTGAAAACTTCGTAAGAAAGTAGCATAATATACGAGTGCCCCCCTCTCCTCTTGCTATGGAACTGCAGTAATCATGCAGTGGGCAGGTGTTTTTGCTTAGTTTATGCCCTCCTAACAGCTTGGCTGACGGGGTAACCCCTTGAGAAGATACTGGTCTGGCCAGTTCTGAGGGGACCATTGCTCCACACTTGGTATTGCAAGGTCAGTCTGGCCATATCTACCCTCCCTAGCACCAATCAAGATACACCTCCCCTAGAGATGTCAGAGAATCTTCCTGTCTACTGCCCAGCACCCCCACCTCCCTGCTATTTACCATCTGCTCAATGAAGGTAGTAAATATCACTGGATGTTTGACAAGAATTGGGGAAAATATGCAGCATAAGGCTCTGTAATTTTGGGTCTGCATAGTTATTGCCCATTCCGGAGATCTGATCTCACAATTGCTATATTTGGTATTGGGGATACCACCTGGATTTAGAGAGTCTGGGCCTCTGAGACCCCCACACCTAAATAGGGACAGCTGGAATTGATGGTTTTAGATGTATACGTTTTGTTATAATAATGAAGGCTGAGTTGGTGGGCCAAATTAAAAACCTGTGACCTTAAAGACACACTTGTATCTTTTTCCATTACACTTTGGGGCATATTCTCAATAACGTGTGTTAACCATCGCAAAAGTTACTTAACGCAACCTACAACATCGCAGTCCATCGCGGGAATTTTAAGGCGTGTCAACCAGGTATTCACAACATGGCGGTACCATGTGATAGTCACCAGATAACGCATCAACTGACCACGTTAAAATCAACGCCACGCCGCAAAAATGCAAAACACGACGCAATAAATCCTGCGATGAGGCCAATCATGGTACAAAAAGCGCCGAAAAGCAGCGACCGGCCTGCAAATCCCACGCGTCTGGCGGGAAAATGCAACATAAAAGCAGAGTAAACAAACCATGAGATGACAACCTGCGAGCAAAACCACACAGCAGTGACGTAGAACAAATGACCATTGTCCAAATCAGATAGGCATTTCCCCACAAACAGCCACAATGCACATAGATGTGCATTCAGTATGTAACCTGCGCGAATCCGGAAAAAAACATGGTACACACTGTGAAACCGCATCTCCCCCTCACATTGCAGAGGGACAAGCAACACCCCCTGCACACCGATGTACCATGTACATGACCAGACAAGAATGAAAGCACGGACCAATGCAGGGGCCGTGACTCCCCTTACGCACATGTTGCCCATGTCGTGGGCCTTGAGTCACAGGGTGCATCCCTGCATCATGACGGCACATATCGGAGCACAGACGGATCCCTGTTTTCACGTGTAGGCCACAAATGACAGCAAAAAATTGAATGTTATGGGACACATGTGAAACTCCGAAAAGTGGGATACCCTAACAACTTTGACAGACCGAACTGGCAGTTAGAATACGTGACACCATAAACAGCCTCACTGCACAGAGGTGACACACCCCATCCATCAACAAATCCCTCAATTGACAGCACAACATGTCGCACCCACACCTGTCTGAGTGAAGTGCCTGTACAGATGAGTGACATGCACGCAGCGAATGTGTATCTGAATGCTTTTATTAGCACATGCAGTGCCTGTGGCAGTCAACGTACTGTGCCATTACTGCAAAGGACCCACACAATGTGACGTAAACCAGAGAAGAAACTGTCAATGATGTAGTCCCTACGGGCTATTCCTGCTGCGGCTGCTGCGGGGTGTGGGCCATCTGCCTCATGTTCATCATCATCGTCCAGTGCATCTGGCACTCGTATCCATGGGGCTTTGCTGTGTACACATATGTTGTGCAACACACAACACGCAACAATCATCTTGCACACAAGGTCTGGGCTGTACAGGAGCCTGTGACGTCCAGGCACCTGAAACGTGACTTCAACACTCCAAATGTGTGTTCCACGATGCCCCTGGTGCGTTTGTGGGCCAAATTGTACTGCCTCTGGGCCTGTGTGTTCAGGGCTCGGAGGGATGTCATCATCCAAGCGCAGAGTGCATATCCTTGGTCACCTGTGACAATGCAGAGAGACATGAGTCACGACTACATACTGCATGATGTGTTGGCAGGCTCATTGGTTCATTGGTGTGTGATATGTGTGACTTAGTGTTTTCTGTTTGACATGTACTGCGTGTTGCAAATGAGCTGCATCACTGTGTACTACGAGCCTCACTGCTGCACCTCCCCCGAGCACATTGACTAGTGTGCGCAGCGAGATTACATCACATGCACCCCTACGGCACACCATTGACATGCCTGTCTACGCAGGTCTACAGGCCAGAGTACGGCACAGTGATGATGCTGCACAGAATGTGGCCGGCCACGTATGCCTAGGCCTATTGCAAGGACAGGGCTGACACAGATGTAGAGCACCTGCCTGGCTGAACTCAACATGCAGTTAAGGGTACATCTTTGGCTCATGCTGTGCTAATAGCGACACACACAGCAGTTGGCATGTGGGATCCCTGACGCTGAGCTGGCATGCCCACCCCCATGTACCCCTTCGGACAACCACACACACCGGGGACATGCCACATAGCAACATTGTCGAATGCATGATGGGTGGCGCAGACACTACAACAGAGACACATGCATCAGCCACAACTTTGGCAAGCCCCACACTGAACCACACCTAGATCCACCTGTATCTTAAACTAACCCGATAAGGGAAAAAAAACCAAGAAGCCAAGGATACGAGGAGGCACTGATAACGAACAGGAAGGGGGACGAAGCGAGGCCACCAAAGATGGCAGAAGAAGAGGCATAGCCGCCTCGAAAGGAGAAACAAGCAGTGGGCAGAGGAGACACCTGTGGGTGAGGGGCCCCCGCCCCTAGCTGATACACTGCGGTGGAGGGAAAGAAAATAAGATCAGGAGAGGGAGAAGCCCCAGGCGATCAGATCTACGGCAAGCACTGCGGAGAATACAGCGAAAGTTCACGCGCAGGTGAGAGGGGCTGTGCGTGTACGGGTGTTACCGGCGGCAGTGGCCTCCTGACCTCCCCCGAGTAGAAGCAGCGACACAGAGAAGAGGGACAACAGCATCCAAGAACCTGCGGTAGAGGGGAAAGAGGAGGGAGCAACAACGCTGATGCTGGGGTGGATGACCCACTGACGAGGGGCCAAAAGTAAACGCTGCAGCGGGAGGCCCTGGTCATGGACTGGAGCCTGGAGACTCCAGAGCTCTGCGGCCTCTTACCACCCTCTCCGCCCAGCAAGGCTTGACGCCCAGCGGTGCCAGGAGTAGCGAGAACACAGGGAGAGCAGAGAAAGGGCCGACACGCAGGCAAGTAAGTGAGGCCTCAAGAGAACGGGCAGCCCAGACTGCGGCGGCCTGGTGGTTCCCCCAGGGGGGAATGATCTGAAGAGGAAACACAGCGGGACACGAGGCAAGGTGCCCCAGTGAACCTGCGCTGAAAGGGAGAGAGTACCCGCAGAACTCAGGAAACACAGAAAAGTGCAGAGCTTATTGGATGTAGACTCACCTGCCGGGGACCTACTTAAGAGAAGGCCACCGATTGAGGGGAAAGTGTGGCATGGGGTAGGGGTGAATTTCCTCAGGAGGAGGGCTCACACCACACTTGCACACTCAGGATTCTTCTCTGGAGTAGGATAAGTCACCATACTAATCAAAAATACTCCCCCTTCCATATGACCAAGACCTGGACAGACTCAAATTGGACGTTCATCATGGTCCAGGGAACCTGGGATCGGAGAGAGCTTACTTTGATCAATGTTTACGTCGCCACTACTACAAAATCGAACACTAGACGCAGTGGCTGAGATACGCTTGGAATCCGGCACTTCCACACATATAACTGGTGGTGACTTCAATGATGTGATAGACCAACACTTAGATCGAACACACACAGGTGCAGGGACACACTCACCTATCCCACTGGCTGTCTTCATGAACTCCCTTGGTCTGACTGATCTTTGGCGCCGCCACCACCCAGTCGACCGTACCTGCTCATATTTTTCGTGTGCTCAGAAGGTCTTTTCTAGACTCGACTATCTCTTTGCTCCAGCTGGAGAGGTACAGACAGCAGAGAAGGTGGACTACCTAGCAGGGGAATATCTGACCACTCACCTCTCTGGTTAACTGTGGGTGGGGGAGGGTGTAGATCACGACAAGAATGGAGACTGACATGATAAAGTGGTTGCAAGTGAGATCCGAACAGAGACCGAGCTATACTTCCACGGAAGTGATGGTTCAGTGTCCTCAGCAGTTACTCTATGGGAGGCGAACAAGAGGGTGCTATGGGACAGAGCCCAAAACACAATAGCTCGTAAGAGAAGAGAAGAGACCCCCCAAGTTGAGACTCTGTAGCAAAAGCTCCTCGAATTGGAGAGGGATATAGAACCCAGTGCTGACAAGACCCTACTCTGCCAGATATCGAAAACACGTAAGGAATTCCGGACCCTGGTAGAACCGAAGGTACAAACCCAACTCCAGGCCTTGGAACATCGACTTTATGAAGCAGGAGATAGAGCTGGGAAGCTCCTGGCCTGGCTGAGTAGGAAAGAGATGGAAACAAGATGGGTGGCCACGATATGTGAAAAAGAGAAAACACATGTAAGAGCACCTGCCATTGTCTAGGCATTTGCCCTTTCTACACAGAACTCTATAAAGCCAGGCCGCTAGCGGATGATCCCAAATAAACAAATACCTCAGCACAATAGACACCCCCATCCTTGCTTGGGAGGAATGAGCGGCTCTTGACAAAGACCTCACCCTGACAGAAGTTTTAGAAGCAATCAGTAGACAAAAATCAGGGAAAACCCCGGGTCCGAACGGACTTCCGGCGGAATTCTTTAAACGTAATGCTGACCTACTAGGCCGGCACCTCCTAAATATGTACCAAGCGGCACGAGAAGAAGGGACAATCCTGCCAGACCTCTGCAATGCCACAGTGGGAGTGATTCATATGCCAGGAAAGCCCCCCACAGATTGTGGGTCATACTGCCCAATATCATTACTCAATGTCGAAATTAAGATCCTGACCTCTATCCTGGCTGCTCGCCTGTTGCCGGCGATCACATCCCTCATTCACCACGGTCAATCTGTCTTCATGCCTAAACAAACTACGTACTTTAATCTCCGTCGCCCGGCCAACTAGTTAGATACAGTGAAAAATAGGTCTACCCCGCATGCATTCCTCTCCCTAGATGCTGAGAAGGCATTTGATGCTGTACATTAGCCATTCATGTGACAAGCCATGTTAAAGTTAGGATTTGGCCCGGTCTTTACGACATGGGTGGAACTGCTGTACTCTAACCCAAGAGCCAGAGTGCGAGTTAACGAGGTAATGTCGGCGGACTTCCCAGTGTGAAGAGGTACTAGGCAGGGCTGTCCCCTGTCCCCCTTGTTATTCACTCTTATATTGGAGCCACTGGCATGCTTGGTCCGAGCGCATCCTGAACTGAGCGGTTTCAGAGATGAAACTGATTTCCTTAGAGATGAACGAATCTCTCTGGATGCGGATGACATCCTACTGTATGTTATTAACCCCAGCAAGACACTTCCGTTGATACTGCCCAATATCATTACTCAATGTCGAAATTAAGATCCTGGCCTCTATCTTGGCTGCACGCCTGTTGCCGGTGATCACATCTCTCATTCACCACGGTCAATCTGGCTTCATGCCTAAACAAACTACATGCTTTAATCTCCGTCGCCTGGCCAACTGGTTAGATACAGTGAAAAATAGGTCTACCCTGCATGCATTCCTCTCCCTAGATGCTGAGAAGGCACTTGATGCTGAACATTAGCCATTCATGTGACAAGCCTTGTAAAAGTTAGGATTTGGCCCGGTCTTTACGACATGGGTGGAACTGCTGTACTCTAACCCAAGAGCCAGAGTGCGAGTTAACGGGGTAATGTCGGCGGACTTCCCAGTGTGAAGAGGTACTAGGCAGGGCTGTCCCCTGCCCTGTCCCCCTTGTTATTCACTCTTGTATTGGAGCCACTGGCATGCTTGGTCCGAGCACATCCTGAACTGAGCGGTTTCAGAGATGAAACGGATTTCCTTAGAAATGAATGAATCTCTCTGGATGCGGATGACATCCTACTGTATGTCGTTAACTCCGGCAAGACACTTCCATTGATATTGCACCTGTTCAAGGAATACGGTATACAGGCAGGATATAACATAAATTGGGACAAGTCAAGTCTTTATTTAGTGGGAGGAACTCTAGATGCACCCGAAATACCAGGACACCTCCACATAGTCAAGGAAAGATTCCGCTACCTAGGGCTTTACATCTCCATCAATGAAGCGGCTTGTCTAAATCATAACATTAAGCGTGTTCTTGAGGAATTCTGCGAAGATGTGTGAAGATAGGGGTGGCTTCCTCTGACACTGCTGGGTTGAGCCGCTATTTATAAAATGATTAGACTTCCCAAACTACTTTACATACTGCAAAATACATGCTGCAGGATACCAGAGGTGATTTTTAAAGCTATCAATGAGGAACTCCGTACACTTTTATGGAATGGGGTGGTCACCCGAGAGTGGCACTACAAATGTTGCAACGTTATCAATACGAAGGGGGATTTTCCTGCCAAATATACAGTCCTACTACAGGGCTGCACACCTGGTAGTAATCAATGAATGGGGTCATACACCGGGAAACCACCCCACTTAGGCCCTGGAAAGGCTCCAATTCCAGAATCACACATACCTCCACTACATCTACGGGGGCAGAGGAGTCCGTAGCCTGCTGCCCACTACACAGAGGATGATTGAGGCCTGGAAGGGGGCAGAATGACAAATGAAATTAAGACTGACGAGGGAGACCCTACTCTGGGAAGTCATGAGATTGCCAGAAATAAATGGGCTTCAGGGCTTCAGCCAATGGAATATGGTTGGGATCTCTAGATTGAGTAATATTCTAAAAGAATGCGACCTGATCCCCTTTGCTGTGCGTCAAAATGAATATCACCTAAAACATACCCAAAGATATAAATACCTGCAGCTGAAACACGCCTGGAGGGCGGAGGTAATAAATGCCACTGACATCCCTGAGTATTTGCCACTAGAATGTAGACTACTACCCAATAAAGCCATCTCAGGTTCATACAAAACCTTAATCAATAACATCCCCAACAAGATGAAATCCCTTAGGTACAAATGGGAAGACACCACAGGACCATTAGAAGATATTGACTGGGAGGCCGCCCTGGTGCATGCAAGAGAGGTTGCAATCAAGTTACGATTGCACCTGATACAGTTTAAAATTCTCCATAGAGTATATTTTGACTGGGCACTTATACACACCATGGGGAGGGTGGAGACACCTAACTGCCTACGCTGCAAGACAGAACGTGGCACATACGTATATACACTCTGGGAATGTCAACATATTAAAAGATACTGGTCCCGGATACTAAGAGAGCTGAATGAGATATTAGGAGCACAACTCTCCATGCATCCTAAATATATACTACTGGGTGTCCCCACCAAAGTAGATCTCCCCCATAACAAACTCCTACTATGCAACCTAGGGTTCATCGTCTCAAAAAGGGACATAGCCCGATACGGCAGAGCCCCTAATCTGCCTACACTAACAGAATGGAGAGCGAGCATGGACCTATAAATGGTCACAGAAAATGTAACTTATAAGGCTAGAGGATGCCCCAAAAAGTTTAACAAGATCTGGAGTCCCTAGTTGAATTACTACGGCCTTGAAGTAGAGGAGGAGGTGAGAGGTGACACCCACCCCCACATAAAATTTAGAATGCAAGAGGTCACAGGGGTCAGTGATCCTCCCTCTACCCGGGGTCCACCTGGAGGGTTTTAGCACTGAACACGGGTGGGGGAGGGAGGATTGGTTTGCAGTGCATCATCATACCGATGCTTCCTTAAGAAATTGTCATTTGATTTTATAATGTAAAGCATTCTATGTGCAAGGTTCAACTACCACTGTACTGGCTGATTTTATTTTAATAGAAACAGGTAAAAAAAAATAAGTTGCTGATCTCATTACTGTCTACTGAGCCATTACATTTCTTACACACATCAATGCCATTACAAAAGACCATAATATCTACTTAATGTGGATGATTTCACTAATATGCTTTATATTGTGCTTGTTCTGCTTGTTGTGAAAGTTTACACTCATTAAAACTACAGTTGGGATGGAAAATTGGGTCTATGTGTACCCTGTTGAATACCTTCCAGTATGAAAAGCTATCATATCCGTTGGATGATGTAAACAGTGAGGTGATCGGTGATGTCATCAATGATGTCACTTGAGATGTCATAAGTGATATAATCAATAAAGCCATTTAACATGTCAGGAGTGATGTAGTATGTGAGGTCAGAAGCAGTGCATGGCTGGGGCATACGTTAGGTTTAGCTCAGTAAACTATAACTGGTTAATGTCAGTGTTTTTTGTTTTTAAGCACATAGCTGCCAATGTTTCAGATTGCTATGTGTGACATATTCATAATTTCAGTGTAATTATGAGTGACATTTCAACAACTATGGGTGACACTTTCTCGCAAGCAAAATCAAGCAGGAAACATCAAGAGGGAAACATATAAAAATCAGAAATAGCACCAATTTGAGCAATGAGAAACTCTAAGAAGATTTTACAACTGCTGCAAAGCACCAGAAATGAAAGGACCCTTACCGAGCTGTATAATTAAAATCAGTGGGTGAGCACCGCCCCCTGGGATCCGGTGAGCAACACCGCCGACTATTTTTAACGGTTTGCATGGCACTCTCAGCAATTAAATTATGGCATGACAAGTTGCAAGTTTTTACTTTATTGGGACAAATGCTGCCGCTCACTCTGGCACTTACTCATCATGTTACAGGCGCTATGTCTTGGTGGACTGGAGTCGGGTCAGGAGAGGCTGACTGAAGCACACACACATAGCCTAGGATGGCCAAAGCCTGCCCAGCCACAGGCTGTGTTAGTTCAAAAGTCACAGGGCCAGCATGGGCGATCCAGGCCTCACTGGTCTCCCTCACAAATCAGCCGGCCATGGCACAGCTGGGGGCCTGGGGTTGAGTCACATGGCTGGGGCAGGATCCCATCCCTCATCACTCCAACCATTGGCCGTGGTGGCAATGAGCAGTTGGCTCTCAGCCTGATCCCCTCTCCGCCCCGCCCCACCACATTTGACTTAGTTTGCAGGACGCACCGTAACTCTCACCCCCCACTGACATTAGCCTATAACTCTTACAAGCCATTATTGGTCGAGCACTGACTGTGATATCAGTTATGCTCGTGTGTCGGGTCTGGGGATGTCTAACTTAGATACATTGTTGTAGTAAGAGTGCAGTACTTGCACAGCTGCGAGCTGCCAGCCCCTTAGCCTGCCGGGAGCAGCACGCACTGCGCTACTGCTGCTCACACAGTCATGACATGGTGCAATATAACAGCACTCCACATTGACAGCTGAGCAGTGCTATAATGCCTGACTAATGCATTTCAGTGCGCTGATGCAGACCTCCACACTGAAATGCATTAGACAAACACCTGATGAGTGGTACTTGGCAGGGCTGTAAACATTATTTTTTATATTATTACAAAACAAACTGCATCTAACTAGAACATTACTATAACTTTAGTTTTTTCAGTGAATATGTATATACACAACTAATGTAACTGGGTACACCTGTTAGAATTACATCACAGTTGTTTGCACTTTGTGTGATGTGTAAATAAAGGAAGTACTGCTAGTACTCTACTTGGGCACCTACACTTTTTAACACGACTGGTCATATTGTTCTGATCCTTTTCAGATGATGCACTACAGATCCTATTCACTCTAAGTAGCTCACTTCTTTCTGAAGTGGACTTTCTATAAAGCGAGTAAATGATCTGTTCTTCATTTACAGTCAATAGAACATCAAAAACACAGTTTCTCTTTTACTATTTGTGTGGGTGAATTTAAGGTGAACAATAGTTATACATTGGATCGCCTCCTCTCTTCTCCTTTCTAGATAAAAAACAAATCATCTATAAACCTGCCCCACAAAACAATGTTCCTAGTTTATATAACAGGTCTTCTCTATATAGCACCCACATCAGCCCATATACACATTTGCATAGTTGGGGTCAAAGCAGGTGGTCATCCCAGATACTCTTAGATGGTGAAAAAATGTATTATTAAATAGAACTGTGTTCTCACACAAACACCATTAAATCATAGTTAGTAACATTTTGGTGTGTTAGTACAATCTCAATGGTCTTGATCGTAAAAATTATTACAGGCTCTGAGGCCAGCCGAATGCTGAATGCTCATATAGAACAATGTCACATCTAATGTAATCTGTAAAAAGCCCTTTCCCAATTCACGTTATGTTATGTTATGTTATAAGGTTCTTTTATAGCGCCTATCACCACCGGTCTCTAAGCGCTCAACAGAAAACCCTCCTCCTGAGGAAGTGACTCAAATCTTTAATCCAGGAGGATGGTGTCATCATTAAGGATGTAAACAGATATCCATGCCTTTCCAATAGGCCCTTGTCCCACTATGAGTGTAATTCACAACAATGCTGACATTTTACATCAAGATAATCTCACTTGGTAATGAATATGTACCAATCTTTGACATTAAGTTGCCTCATCGCTCCCTCTTTATATTTATTCTCAGGCCATAAAACCATATTATTATCTTCATCTCCTGGCTTTACAACAGCTGACACATCAGCAATATGTGTTTTAAACTAAATTATCTAGAACCACAGTTTTAGATTTATATAAAATGCAGTACTATAAAAACACATATATTACAGAGAAACATAAAATATGGAAAATATAATGTTGTTGCCTGTAGAATACATATATATCATGATGATCATCATAATCATCTTCATCACAGCAGCCAAACTACTCTGCAGAGCTTTGCCAGGGCTTCGAGGATCTTGTGGCATGGAGGGAAAAATTATGCAGTATTATCTCACAATTGCCCATTTTTATCAACTTTTTTTCCAAGAACTGTAAACAAAGTATAAACATTTTAATTCCAATGACTGCCCATTGTTTGCTGAACGTTGAAGAAAACAGGTTTTATCAAGCTAACTACCACAAAATGAACATGAATGAATGAATTTGTAATAGGGATCCTATTTTGGCATCTCTATGGTCTAGTGACATTTACAAACAACTTGGCCTTTGGTTTCCTGGTTTATACTGTCAATATACACTGTTAATAACAATGATGGCTTTCTTGTCATATATATAACAGGGCCAACGTTATTAGCAAACCAAAAAATACATTTCCTATGGATTAGTGGGTCTATTTATAGCTACCCAGTGGTGACTAATGCTGGGCTGACACATCTATCTATCTATCTATCTATCTATCTATCTATCTATCTATCTATCTATCTATCTATCTATCTATCTATCTATCTATCTATCTATCTATCTATCTATCTATCTATCTATCTATCTATCTATCTATCTATCTATCTATCTATCTATCTATCTATCTATCTATCTATCTATCTATCTATCTCTATATATATATTCACTGAAAAAACATAGGTTTCAGGCCTGATATAGTTAGGAATTAGCATTCAAAAAACCATAGAAATTCACTGAAAAAACAATAGGTTTTAGGGGTGTTATAGTTAGCTGGACATTTCACTCGAACAAAACCATTGAAATTCCTCCGATATAGTTAGTTGTACTAGCTACATCTCGCGCGCCCGCAATCCACAGCTGATGATGTCACATATTACATCATTCATGACATGGTCAGTGACATCACTGATGATATCTCAAATGACATCACTGATCAAAAATTGAGTTGAATCTCAGCAGCATTGATAGCCTCAGGGTGGCAGAGTTGAAGAAGAGGAGAAAGGGCTGACCTTAGGAGAGAAGGCCACACAAGTGGATTTCAAATAGCCAACAGAGCCTTTGAGGAGGTCCACAGGATGCAAGCTGCAACAGAAGAACAGGAGGGGTGTGACTCTGAGGATTGAGAGGTGGAGGAGGAGGATGCAGAGGAGAAGGAAGATGGATTGATGCTGGACCTGACATCCTTGGGGTGATATTCCCCCACTTTTTTGCCTTCACCCCACCTGTTTTACTGAATACGGTTTTGTTGGCTTTAGGACTCTGTGCACTTTACCACTCCTAACAAGTGCTAACATGCTTGTGCTCTTTCTTTAAACATGGTAGAATTAGCCTACACCTAATTAGCACCTTTAATTTACTTGTAAGTCCCAAGTAAATGGTACTACATGTGCTCAGGACCTGTAAATTAAATACTGTCAGCGGGCCTGCAGCACTCATTATGCCACCCACTAAAGTAACTCTTTAAAACATGGCTCAGGCCTGCCACTGAAACCTGTAGTGCAGTTTTAAGATGGCATTTTGACCTGACAAAATAATCCTTTTGCCAGGTCTAAACCAGCCTTTTCAGGTCTCGCCTGAGGCAGCGCATGCGCTGCTCTGGCGAGACATTTAGTGAGTGGGCTTTAAAAAGCCCACCACAGCTTTTTGTGTGACATACTACGTGCGGTTACGAGCACAGGCACGAGCAGAGGCGCCATCTGGCTTTCATCTCACTCTCCCAAGCGCGCGTGCCTCGCTCCGCCTCTCTGTCTTGCTCGCCACTCCCCCACCACAGAGCGTGCCTGCCGGCTGCGTGTCAGCGCGTGCGCGTGCACTCCACCCACCCCTCCCACTTGTTTACTTCTTCAAGCCTCAAACATTCTTCTCTGAAAGGGTGTGTGTTTCCTGCAATTGAAGGCTTTTAAATTTTCATGCGTGAACCTCTGTCCTTCTGTGTTCTTCACTCTGCGTGCGACTGTTATTGTTCGTGTTATTGTCTCTGTGTGAATTTGTTTGTGTTTGCGTGTCCCTGTGCGCATTCCTCTATGCACTGGTCCTTTTGTATTTTCTTTACTCTGTGTGCATCTGTCTCTGGGTGTTACTGAGTGCATCCTGGTGTGCAACTGTTACTGTGTGTGTTCTTGTCCCTGTGTGCAGTTTTTTTCCTGTTTGCATGTCCGTGCGTTTCTATATGCATTGATCCTTTTGCATTTTGGTTCTGTGCATGAGCCTGTCCCTGAGTGTGCATGTGGGCATCCCTCTGTGTCGCTCTCATTGTGTGTGTTCTTGTCTCTTTGTACATTCATTGTGTGTCTCCTTCGATGCACCTGACTGTGTCTGTAGGTATGTGCCATTGTCTGATTCCCTGTTTGCTGGTACCCTTATTTGTCCGTGTCCATCCTGTGTGTGGCTGTTTCTTTTTTTGTCCATCCCTATTTGCCTGCCATGTGTTTGTGTATGTACTGATGTCCCTATTATTGTCTCATTTGTTTGGGCTTGCGAGCGTCTCTGCAGTGTTATTTGCCCCTGTGTAAGTGTCCTTGCTATGCAAGGGCGTAGTTTGCGTAGTAGCGCTACGCGTAGCTATGCGAAGTGCACTTCGCACTACACGAGATACGCGTAGCGCTACGCGAACTGCGTAGTGCACTGTTCGGGATGATTGCACAGTGGCGGATGCTTGTCCGCACTGTGCAATCATTGAAAACTGCATTTCGCACAGTGCGAGCTGTTGTTTTCTGCCGCTGAAGTAGATTTTTTCTCGAGCGGCAGCTTTCTCAACGCCGACCAGTAGTTTCTCATCGCGAGCGGTCGTGAGCATACGCGACCACTTGCAATGAGAAACCTGACCTCCCCACATTGAGAATTTCGCCGGGAGATTTTTTTTCCACGCTCGCGATCGCCAACTTGATGTTGCTGATCGCGAACGAGGAAAAAGTCTCGCCGGGATGTCTTTTTGCTAGCTCGCGGTCATCAACTTGACGTTGAGGACCGCGAGCGAGCAAAAAATGTCAACTACGCAAGCGTAGGGTTGCTGGCCGCCCAGGGTTAGTCCTTGGCTTGTTTGTGCGTTTACATCTATGACTTTGTTCCTGATTGTGTGTGGATGTGTCCCTGTTTATGAATGTAAGTTTATTTTCCTGTGTTCGTTCCCTGTTTGTGTCTACATGTGTTCTTGTGTCCGTTCCTATGTGTCTGTCATTGTGTGTGCTTATTTATGCATTCCACTACCCCCCTGCTTGCTTCCTTGTTTCTGTGTGTGCCAGTTTCTGTGTGTGTCTGCATTCTTGTGCTTCTGTTTGTGTGACGACGTGAACTTTCTTTTGCTCTGCGTGTGTCCTATATGTGTTGTTGCATTTTTCATCAGAAACTTGGCAAAATTCACAGGGACCGTTCCTTTAAACCTTTTCCACACATAAATCTGTGTCGCTCGTGGGAAAATTGCAAAATGTGCCCTCAGGATCCCTAGCCACAAAGTCAGAATCTGCAGAGGTTTCGGTACAGAGATGTACTCTGCGGCTGCACAGTATTAACTACGTGTTTGAAATGCTGCCAGTAGTGGCACTGAGTGCACGAGAAGTGCCGGTTCCTAGCTGCACTTTTGCTGCTATTCACCAATATGTGCTATGTCTTTCCCACTCTCTCGCGCAGTACTGAGTTAACTCCAATCCCAAGTGAGGCAGGAACAAAGCTCACACCTATTGTAAGTGGGTCTGAGAAAAATAAGTCTTACCATGTAAATTGTGTTCTATTTAAGGAAAAATGGGGATTTAACTTAAGGCTACACCATAGATTTTCCTTGATGACGTTTCACGCTAGCAGTGTTGTGGACTATGTGCATCTAACAGGCAGTCTGTGACAATCACACATTTACTAGGCCTGTGCATGGGGATTCTGGATAGAGTGTAAGGAGGGGGACATCTGCATAAGTTGCAAACGTATGACTAGGTCTGCGGAGGCTTCAGACAGTACTGTGATGCTCAAGCTATCACGACTGGTACCCCTCCTATATGACTCCCGGTGGCTCACACCCACAGAAAGGAAACAATAAGACTAGAGACGAACAAGTGTAACAAAAAAACAAGCATTGAGATAGCCAATAGGTCTCGCCTTTGGGACCTTATAAGTGTTTAGCCATGCAACAGTTGATGTTGTTGCACCAAGGATATTGTGCTGCATAACTAAATACTTATAAGGTCCCAAAAGCGAGACCTATTGGCTATGCCAATGTTTGTTAATACTTATGTCACTCCTAAGATATGCCCTAAAGGCTCAAAGGACAGGATGCATTATTTTAAAAGTAGGACATAGTACTTAATTTTTACATGTCCTGTCAGTGGAAAACCCCTAAAGTCATTATTTACTGTTACTGGGTTACCTTATTACATTTAATAAGTGCTAACGTTGGACTGTGATATGCTGTCTGCACTCAAATGAAATGTAATTTAAAATCCTCTTTAATGGTAAAGTCAGATTTTAAGTCACAATTCAGAAAATGCCACTTTTAGAAAGTTTTCATTTTTTTGTCCTAGCCATTCATGCCTTCTGCCAGTGTCCTGGGTCACATGACATTGAATGGCTCTGCTTTTAGGGTTTGTGTATTCCTTCCAGATAGTGACACAAAGGGACCTTAGATGTGGGGAAGATGAACTATATTGACAGGATGACTAGGGAGGGGCTGTACCTGCCCACACATAAACGTCAAAGAGCCTTGCCTCCTTCCCACATCAGGCCTGCCCTGCCTCTTGTCATCCGAGGACAGTTTGGACCTTGACAGGAGAAAGGGAATAACTTTCCAGAACCAAATGTAAGGGCGGGAGAGGGAGTCTGCCCACAGTAGGGCGGCAAGTATAAATATTGGACCTACAGAGTCACTCATCAGAACACTCCTGGAACTATGGTAGTTACAGAAGAAAGTCTGACATAGGACTACCCTCCTGCTTGAAGGACTGCTTTGCTGTCTGAGAAGGAATATTGGATCTGCTGGCCTTCATCCCAGGCTAACCAGAGTGACTACAACGGTCAGTTGGCTGAGCTCCTGTGTGAACTACAGAGACACAAAAAGCTTCCTCTCTGCAGCTGCCCAGCTGACTTGCTCCAACTTGACCTGCCGGGCCCTGCAACTGGACCTACCTGAGTCCTTCTGCTGGCTTCTGCAGGAGAGAGTACTAATCCCCAAAAGGTGCCGACAAGGTCCTGGACCCTTGACTGGCAGCAGTGAGAGCTCATCCTAAATGAAAAGGTGAAAATTTGAAGTTTGGGCTCCTCACAAACAGAACAGACCCTTTTCGTGCCGAAACTCTGCCGCCTGTAATGACCACCAATTCACAGTTCCAGAGTGACCTGCTCTTCATTCCAACAATGAATCAAGACCTGCACTTTGCGCAACAGCAACGACAGCCCGCGTTGACCACCAACACATACCAACAGCAACGAACGTCTGTGATACCTGACCTACTGTTTGTGCTACAGCGATGACCATCCATGACACTCAGTCTCCTCCTCGTGGCCTCCTCCACCGCAACAGAAAGTGAGACTAACCAAGTCCCTGTATCTGACCGAGATTCTATGCTGTCAGCCTGAACTTGTGATTTTCGCCCGGTCTAGTGTAACTGGTTGAGCGGGAGTGGCTCTTTCTGCTTTTAGGTGCTATTTTCACTAACAACTTTAAAATTGAATATCTCTGGTTCTTACGATTAGATTTTTTGTCATTCTGGTATCATTGTATATATAGAAATGACCCATATTTTTAAAATTAGTTTGACATTTTTCTGTGCTTTTTCACTTTATTACTGTTTGAGTGATGCATAAATACATTGCGTCTAAGGTAAATCTGAATTTTCCAGCGACAAGCTACCAGAGGGTTAGGCACAGGTTTATTTAGCAATCTTTGTTGTTCACCCTGACAAGGAGTGTGTTTATTATTTGAGTGGGGCTTCCCCCTCTCTCAACTAATAACCCAATTTCTTACAGTATTCTTACAGATACTACTCAAGAGTGGCATTTTTTCCTGTTAGCCACATTTTGCAGATATTCTGATATTTCTGATATACTCTATTACTGTGATGTCATTTAGTTTCATGTGACAGAGAGATTCTGATTGACAATGTGTCTACTGCCAGAGACTTTATGGTGGATATTATTGTTACTATTTTCAAATGCAGGCCATTTCTGCTTATGCACAATAATTATTTAAACGTCTATCAAGAGTTTCTGATGGGCACAAAGTGTTTTATCATTGTCAAATAACCGTAGAAAGCTACCGATTCTGGCCATAATGTGAAATCTTGACCATTTGAGTAAATTCTCAAATTCCATTTCAGATCTGTTTCTATAATATATAACTGCTTTAAAATCAATAGCAACATGTGATTTATAGATGTATACTAGAAACAAAAATTGGAAAAATCACCACTAAACTTACGAGTGACAAAGGTTTTCTTGTCAGCTTTCTAGGTGCCTTGAGAAAGATTTACAACATTAAAAATGTACTACACCATATAGAGGGCAGCAGTAACAGTGCATCAACCAAAAACAGCAAATGTCCGGACCTCCCACCTCTGACTTCTTTCCACACAAAGCAACTCCAAATGCATGTGGGAGGCTTTTCAGAGGGTAAATGGCTGCTACAATGGCAGACAATCCTAGGTTTTCCAGCCTGTCAAGTAATGTTGAGATCCTCGATACATAGTTGAGTTCATAGATATTGATAGAAATTTCCACCCTATCACGTTTTTGCTTAATAATTATTCATTGGGCTAGGATAGTGAACTGCATGGTTCAGACATCACAAATTCAGTAAAGTACTTTCCCCTAGCTGTATTGTACTCTTTTAAGACCATCCTAGGAATGCTGATAAGACATTAAAATAGAATGTGTTGTGCCCCATGAACAACAGGAGGCAGATATGGATGTATAGGTTTAATTTCAGTAATAATTTGCAACAGCGTCACCGCAGGACAAACTAGCAGGCAAGCTTGCTTGAAACTGTAGAATGTCCAACATAACACTCCGACTCTGGCAACAGAACATACATGTGCCAACACTTTATAAGAGTCCCATACTAGACACAGGAGACTGATTTTAGAAATAAATTAATGCTTAAAGATATGTATACAGTGTGTTTTCAATTCTGTATCATAACCATCGCATGTAGAAAAGAATTGTCCCAGTTTGAAGGTGTTCATGTGTGCTTCAAAATTATTGGATTATTATTTTATTTCTTTCTAGGCGAACTGGATGCAGTTTTGTCAAATTAATGTGGATTTTAAGTTATATGAATGAGAAAAAACACATTTGTGGAACAAAAAGGACATTTTTTTTTTGACTTAATAATTTTTTAAAGAAAATATGATTTGAAAGGAGAAGCCTCTCTCCTCCTAGATAAGTAATTTCTATAATCCATATTATTCGTTTGTGACATCCTTAGTCACCATACAATGGTTTGATCTTCATCTGATCGTTCTTCCCTTCTCCAAGTACAAATTGATACTCCAGCATACTTTCTTACGCTGGTCATGAGAAATGATTATCCATTCCGTCCTCAAAGGTTAATTGACAAAGAGTTTATTTACTTTGTTGCTCCCCAAGTATATAGTCCAAAGGTCAGGTTCCCACCAATTCACACACAGTGGAAAATTGAAAAGTGTCTTGTCGCTTATAGAATGTTGCATAAACAGAACAGATGAAGCAACATTTGAGGAAACATAGCAAAGTCCATTACACAAGGCTATGAAATAATGCAACCTAAAGGAAAAAAGTTAATTCAATGCATTTTAAAGTTAGGATTTCGTATTTAGTAAAATATACTCCTAATTAAGTTCAAGAATAACAAAATCAATCAAACATATTATATATGAGCATATTTGCAATGTTGTCAGTGATCACTACACAGAAATATTCGACTCTGTGGCATATTACCAACATTTTAAACAGTACCTACATGCACACTATTTCTAAAAATCATTAAAATAAAATTGTTTCTATAGATATATATTCTTTATAAAGTTAGGGCCTATTCTGTAACTTTCAGTCATATAACACATTGCAAACATGAATTGCACCACTTTCGGGGTTTATTATGGCGCTCTACAATTAAGTCAATAGAAATGCTAAATTTCATCCTTGATTTTTCTTTTTTGTTTGAATCTGGTTTTATTTAATTTTCATTAACAAAGAAGACATACACGTTGCAAATTACATATTGTTTTAGCCGTCCTTTGCTGGGTATACATGACATAGTTTACATTGGCATAGGGTGGCCTGAACATACTGGAAATGTTGATAGTGGTAGTTACTCATGCATACACAGGGCTTGCTTACATCTCATGTTGACCTTCGTCATTGTTGGCGGTGATTTTACCCATCTGGATTTTCCATGATGTGTTTGCTGTGAGGCAGCCTGCTAATATGGGAAGCAGGACAAAGTAAAAGAAACTTGTAGCGGCATATCTAACTGGAGACATCCCTGGTCCCCCCCTCGATATATCTTCATGGTTTTTACTTGCTGCATCGCTTGGGTGTGCACTGTGAAGTCTTTGTTGAGTGTTGTGTGAGCGTACTCACTAGCAGAGGCCCCTCAACTATGTCTGTGTCAGGATCGATGTGTCTCCTTCAGTGTGTGCCCAGCAGTATCATTGGGGGTGAATGTGTCTACCGTGACACTGTGGTCACTCTGTAAATCACTCAGAATTGCAATTGGGGTCCTTCAGAGGCCTAGTGTGTCTCCCAGATGTAGTGCAATGCTTTCTGTTTTAGCCCATATCTGTAGGGCGCGCTGCCCGGCCAGTATTTGAGGGGGTCGGGGGATTCACATCTTTTAGTGATCAGCCGCTTTGCTACTGCCATTCCCGGGTCAATAAAACAGGAAGTCACTGTTTGTTTCTGCTTCTGCGGTAAAGGTGTGGGATGTAGGTTTTCCATTCAGAGGAATAGTGCATTCCGTGCAGCGAGAGAGGATGTCTGCAACTTCATTCGATAATACCCAGAGGCGCGGGCATCCCCACAACATATGTAGCAGCTCTGCATCCACAAGGTGGCTGCGTGGACAAGCGGCATCCACACAATTGAAATATTTGTTGATTTTGGCTGGGGTGAGATATGCTCTCTGTGTGATGTAGTATTGTAATTGGCGAAATCGAATGTGCATAGGGCCTTCCAGTACAGAGGTACATTCAGTGTCTGTGAACAGACGTTTTATGTCTCCCTCCCAGTGCCGTTTCAACAGTAACAATGTTACTGTGGTATACTGCCTAAGGGAGGCGACAAACCACCTTGTGAGATGCCCGCCCTGCCCCATCACGTGTAAATATTGGATTGTTAGATATGTCGGTGGTTGATTGGTCATGTCCCCCCATTGGTTAGTCAGTGCTGGTAGAAGCGAACGGTGCAGCAGAAATTGGCCTGGATGCAACCCGTCTTCCTCTATCAGTGAGGCATGTGGTATTAAGACACCCTCCTGATACAGGTCACCCATGTCATGAATGTATTTCAATAGTCATAGTGGTCCCGTGTCCTCTAAGCGTTCCTTGCAGTGGCAAAGCTGGTGCATATGGTTTCACATTCTGGGTAATGTATAATCACCTGCAATAACATCGGTATGCCTTATTAAGCAGCAGAGGTGCCGGTGGCTTCGTCTTTGTGCAGGAATGGAACAGGCTAACCAGGATAGTTAGAGACCAGGGCGGGGATGTGGTTTCTGTGCCGAGCAGGTGGCGGCCAGCCAGCCACCCATTGTAGCTGCGTAGCGAGATAGTATTGTTCCATATTTGGCACTACCAGGCCTCCATGATTGGTCGGCAGGTACAGTTTTTTAATAGCTACCCGGTGAAGAGAGCTCCCCCAGAGGAAGTCTCTGATGGTACCCGGAAGAAGGGCAGTGGGATGTATAGGGGTTAATTGGTAAAGTAATAGAGGAGCCACAGTAGGACCACCAATTTGGTGAGAGCCACTCGGCCCCTGACCGATAACAGGAGCGTACTCCAGAGGGACATTTGGGAGCGGACGGATGTTAGTGCCCTGCCCAGGTTGCCCTCAAGGAGATCCACCTGTTGGCGATATATCCTTACTCCTAGGTATCGGAAGGCGTCGGTTCTCCATTTTATGCACACTCCGTTGAGTGCATACATCGGGGTGGGATGCCCCAGTCCACGCCCCCTGCGCAAATGGCCTTGGCCAGCGGCTCCATAGCTATTGGAAAAAGCAGCGGTGACAGTGGGCATCCCTGCAGCGTTCCCTGTCTCCCCGCGATTGGAACAGTTATATATGGGCCTGTCCATACTCGCACCGTCAGCTCCCTATAAAGTAGTCTAATCATGCGAATGAAAGTCCCGTCAAGCCCATAGCACGATAGTCCGGTAAATAAAAAGTCGCATTTGAGGGAGTTGAAGGCTTTCTCAAGAACCAATATTAAGCATCCCGAGTAAGGCCATTGGTCTGGCGAATATGTGGTGACTTTGCAAAAAATCGCCTCAGATTTAAGGAGGTATTGCGGGCAGGCACAAATCAATTTTGATCGGCATGGACTAGGGTTGGGATCATGGGCACCAGTCAGTCAGCTAGGACTTTTGCCAGAAACTTATAGTCAGTATTCAATAGGGCCAACGGCCGTTAGGAGCCCAGGTCAGATGGGTCTCTGTCAGGTTTTGGCAGTGACACCAGGCACGCTTCGCAAAGTGACAAAGGGAGAACAGACTCCTCTAGAGCCACAGCATATAGGACGTGCAGACACGGGAGCAGAGTCATGGCATAGGCCTTGCAATATTCGGAGACAGTCCATCAGGCCCAGGGTTTTTGCCTGTCGCCAGTGCCACGAAGGCTTCACGAATTTCATCAAGAGCAATTCAGAAGTGATCTCAGGCAGTCGCACTGAGTCTAAGAAAGTATCCAAGTGTGCCTGGGCATGCTGAACGCTAGATTTGTAGAGCGCTGCGTAATGTCGCATCACCTCTGCGTGGATTTCATGTTGTGTGTATAGCATGTGTCCCGTGCTGGCACGTTGGGCATGTATAGGTTGGCAAGTCTGTTCCTGGTGCAATAACCATGCCAGCATCTGACCTGTCTTATCTGATGTTTCATGAGCGCGCGCAGAATGTGCAGCGTAAATTGGGCATCTGAACCTTTCCAACAATTCAATGTGTTTGCTGCGTAGATCGTCTAGTTGTTGTGTGTCTCCCGTGCTTGTGGCCACGCTTGTCTCGTATCGCAAGAGTTTGTGTTCAACCCCGCTGACAGTTTCACTCAATTGCTTACGAATGTTACATGTGAGCCCTAGACTGCGACCCCTTATCGTTACTTTAAAAGCATCCTATTCTATGAGCGTGTTTCCTGTAGAGTCATAGTTAACCTCAAAATATTCCGCTGTCGCAGCCCCTAAAGACGCACAGAACACCTGGTCCTCTAGCGCCGATGGTTGCATGCGCAAAGTGAGAACAGGGGGCGGGCCCGCATCCCATCTGAGTTGCATGTATGGGGGGCTGTGGTCTGAATGTGTGCGCCCCAGGTAGTCCACCCGTCCAACAGGGGAAGCAGCGTGAGCGATCCCACATTGCGATCAAATCTGACATACAGGTTGTGTACTGGGGGATAGAAGGAGTATGCGCACGTGTCATGATTGCGGGTGCACCTTATATCGATCAGGGACCAGTTGGCCAGCCAGGTAGCCAATGCCTGTGTATTAGACACAGCTGTGGTGCCTGTTAATGGTGGAAACAATCGATCCAGCACAACATAGAGCACCGAGTTAAAGTCACCACCTATTAGCCAGGGGATCCCACTCCGCTAGGCCAGGCCAGGACGTCAGTCAATTTGCATAGGAATGAGGATTGTTAAGTGTTGCGGGCGTAAACGGAGCCAACGATGATACTTTGACTATTTAGTCTGCCCTTTGTGATCACATATCCGCCCCCTTGTCGGTTCTACATCTTCTACCACATAGGGAACCCCTGCTTTTACTCCTATCAGGACTCACTTGGCTTGAGAGGAGTAGTTAGTGGTGGACATTTATCCTCACCACCTCAGGCGGTCCGCCTCCGTCTGAGTTAAGTGTGTTGCTTGTAAGAGTGCTATGTTGGTGGATCTACGCTGCAGGTATGAGTATATGGCATATCGGTGTGTAGGTGTATGTATACATTTAACGTTCCAGGTGAGGACGTTAACATGTGACATGTTGAGTGTTCATTGTTACTTGTGTCGCTCGTGTGATGCGTGCTGCTTGGAATTGTTACAGTGAGCAAGTGCAGCCGTGTGGCGGGGGACCAGGTGTCAGCTTGTTGCTCCATGGGCCTCAAAAGAAAAACAGGGATCTTAACTGCAACTTGCACAACCCTATAAAGGCAGACTCGCAACAGGAGTTCACCCAAACTGTATTCCCCAACCATGGAAACTATCATATGTGTTGGTGTCTGTGAAGGGAGGTTGCATGCAATGAGGTGTCAGCTCTGAGTTACCCCCACAGTGTGTTGTGTTAAGTTCTAGGTGTTCCCCATAACTTCAGGCAGTAGTGTATGATCTGCTGTGTCAGGCAGTGCTATTCTCTGGGGGTACTTTGCCTTAACCCACCTGAGGGGCAGTCTAATACCCACACAATATGAGCACTAAGCATAACTAACTTGGGTTCACCCCATTACGCTCAATGAAGTCTGTAGGATAACAGTTCAATTGCCCATCATTGTGCACCCACTCATATTATGTCATTTGAGGTCTGCGGTGTGACAACAGGCAGGGGCCCATCAGACTGCCGAACTCATGGTGGAGGCGCAGTGGTGGTCAGGGACCACTGCATCAGTGGTCCGATTGCCGTATTACAAATACAGTGGTTGGACCACTTTGGGACCGCCGCAACTGGCAGGGAACCACATTCCCTGACTGTGACGCGGCGGTCTGGGACAGCAATATCCTTGGCGGTGCTGCAGCACCACCAAGCATATTCTGAGTTTCCCCACCGCCAGCCTTTTCATGGCAGTGAGTCCGCCATGAAAAGGCTGGCAGTGGGGAAAATAAGAGGGCCCTATAGGGCCCCCTGTTGCCCCAGTAGACTGGATTGCATGCAGGAGGGCACATTGTGAGCCCCCCTGTGTGCATGCATGCCCAGTTCCAGCACAGCATAGACTAACCAGTCCTTGCTGTGTAGAAACTTGCTTTGGCGTTCCTATTGCGTTGCGAACGCCAAAGGACCACCCGCCAGACCAGAAGAAAACCCCTAATCAGGCAGGAAGCTGGTGGTCGGCTTTGGCGATGTGGGAGTGGGGCGGTGGCATGCCGCCTCGCTCCCCGACAGCCAAAGTCATAATCAGCCCCTAAAGGCCTGATTACAACTTTGACAGTGTGGAAGCAGGCCGCCCCCACACTACCAAAGCTCATCACTGGCTGCCTGCCAGATTACAAGCATTTTTGTAGTCTGGTGGGCTGTTCTATGGCGTTCCCACAAGCAATGCCTTTCAAAAAGGCACCGCAATGGGAACATCAAAGGCCGTTCCCACATGGCATGGACTGTTGAGTCCATGCCGAGCAGGCACAGGGGTGCATGCACAAAGGGGCGCACACCATATGCCCCCCTTAATGTATCCTCAGGCCCAGAGGAAAAAGGGGCCCTGTAAGGCCCCCTTTGCTTCCTCCCCACCGCACTTTTCACATCGGGCTCACTGATGTGAAAAGTGAGGTGGGGAGGAAACTTGTAATATGCTTGGCATTGCCTCAGCAGCACTCCCAAGCATATTGCAGCCTCAAGACCACCGCACCACCGCTGGGGATGGCGGATCCCCGGCAATTGCCGTGGTCCCCTCATGGTTCAACTGCTGCACTCATAATGTGGCGGTTGGACCACTGGTGCAGCGGTCCAAGTACGTCACCGCACCTCCACAAAGGGTGGGACCGCCAAACTCATAATCAGGTCCTAAGTAATGCATATCAAACCCACCCCTTCAACATTCTTTTTGTACTTTGATCTGAAGAAGGAAAAAAGAATGGGTCTATAAATTATCATTTAGTAGGTTGCCAAAAATTGAAAGGCAATTATTGCATTCTGTAAATATCTAATAAGGGGTTTTCACACCAACCTGAAATTATTTTTCTGTTGTGCTGAAGTGTATTCCTTGGGGTTTCTAGGTGGATTGTAGTTTTGGATACTTAGCGAGTGGTTTAGAGATCACGGAGCAGGAGCTGACTTAGAAATTCCTTGCTCCATTTAGAAGTGGGAGTTTGGTTTCCACCAGTGGAGCTTTCACCAGCTCTACTGGCAAAAACCCTTGAACCGGCAGCCCTTATGCCACTAGGCATCTTGGTTACAGTGATGGTAGTCTTGCTGTCTATAGCCACAAATTTTTCCTGCTGAGTTCGGCAAATCAGGCAGGGTGGACCCAGGCAGGGATCAGGGAGAAATCTCCCTCTGTGCCAGTCACTGATTATTTTGTTTCCTCAAGAAAACCCCTATTTTGGGAGAAATCATATAGCCAGTGTGGAAATGGGCCGCCTGGCTGCTGTTTGATTTATCAAATATAGTAACAATTCATTTTCAGTGGGCCACTGAGGCCACTGGGCCCCAGTGTCAGTGCACCTGCTGCACCAATGGAAGCTACACCCTTACTTGGGTGTTTGCATAAGAAAAACAAAAAAAATGCTGAGCAAGCTACAAAAAACTAGCACACACTTGGAATTCAGCAGTGTTTAGAGCCACTTGCTGCACCATTTGATGCTTTGTAGTCACAAAAATTCCCTTCAGATGGGCAGTTGTAGGAAGCTGGCTCTTTATATAGCATACCAAAAAGAGGTATGCTGTGTAAAGAGTCCAGGTATCCCTTATGAGTGGACAGGGGCTTTCTCTAGCAATCCCAAGGTGCTCTATCTAGGTTAGTGTGGACGAACAGCCTTAGGCTTATCAGAGAGGAGTGTAAGACATTTGTTGCACACACATAGTGAATAACTGATGCACACACTCAAAAAGGAGATCCATATCAATTTAGAAAAATAACAGGCATTTTTATATATGTTTTGAAACCAAGAACTTCATAAAAAGGTTAGTACTTTTTTGGAATAGTTTTTTTACAGTTTAGCAATGTTAACCAACAGTGCGTTTTTATGCATAATGCTTTCCTATGGTAAAAGAACACTTACTGCATACATATACTTGCAATACTTTTCTGTGGGGCCCTTTTCGGTTGTGAGGTGGTAGAGGGACAATGACCTAAGTTCTACCAGCAGATCAGTCTTATCTGCCCTGGTGAATCCCGGTGCAGAGGTGCTGGATTGGTAGGTAGCCTTGTGCGCTTCGTGGAAGTAAGGTGGGGGTACACTTGGTAATAGGTTGCACTGGAGGATTTGGGGATAAGTCCAGGAGCTCCAAGAGGGGGGCCTCTGGTCCTGGGAGCACAAGGGAACAATCGGTTTCCTTAGGCCCATGCTAGGTGGCTCAGGTGGAGAGGTTTGGGGTCTCTGGCTCAGTGTACAGGAGTCTGTCTTCCCAGTAAGCTCTGTGGAGGCCACTGGCATCTCCCTTTTCCTGGTCAGCAGCTTGCTGTCTCAGGTTCTCAAGAGTGGTACAGGTCCTCTCTCCCTGGCACAGTACTTCCTTAGAGGGCCATCCTGGGCCTAGGAGCTCTGCCGTGTAAGGCCTAAGTTCCTGGGGCTCAGTTCCCTCTGGGCCTGACAGGTCCTCTCCCTGTGGAGAGGGTCCCTGAGCATGTGGCTGTTCGTAAGTTGGTTTCCCAGACTTTTTATTTGTTCTCTTGGAGGATTGGGCCATTATCCCAGGCTCCAACTCCTCTTTGTCGCCCTGAGCTTTGCTTTGTGCTCTGGTTTTTACACACACCCATTCAGGCATTCCCAGCATGGTTGCATTGGACTTCAGCTGTACCTGTAGCCCAAGCTGAGGATTTTTGATCATTTACTAGCAGACAGGCCACAGGAATGGCAGAGGATATGACCACCTTCTTTTGGCCACTAACCCTTCCCCATTCTAAGGACACCATTGTCATGGGATGGACCTTCGTTTGGTTGTCAGGCTTGATGAATGGATAGGTTTCTCCAGTCAAGCATCACTCTGGGGATATACATTTTTCTGTCACCATGGGGACACTTGCACCTGTATCCCTCAGTGCTTCACTCCAACTCCATTAATATTTTGCTGTTGTCTGTATTTCTCCAGGTTACTGGGCCGGACAGCCAGGGCGGCTACATCCACCCCACCCTCTGAGACTAAAGTGGCTTCAGTCTGTTCCCTGACATGGTCAGGACACACCAAGGATCCCATATGGAGACTTACCGCTGCAGTAGGAACTACAGGTGTACTAGGGAGAGCCTTTTTGGAACAGTTAGGGTCTTCAGTTCTGTGCCCCTTGCCCTCGCAATGAAAGCACAAAGCCTTCTTGGGATTCCTGTTTTTACCCTGGTACCCTCCCTTGGATTGTGTATTGACTTTTGGCCCACCCTTCTGAACAGGTTTTTGGGGGTCTTTAGAGGATTCTTTGTTTTTATCTTTCGACTGCCCACTCTCTTTCCTTTGGAGGATTAGCAACCCCTTTCTTTTGGTCGCCCCCTCCATGAAACTGATTTGGACACCCTAGTCTTGATACAATGGTCAGCCTTCTTTCCCAATTTTTGGGGAGAGATTGGTTCTATGTCTACCAAGTACTGATGCAATTTTTCAAAAACACATTTGCTTAACAGATGCTCTTTTATGATTAAATTATAAAGCCCCTAATAGTGTTGTACCTGGTTACCTTTCAACCAGTCACCTAGTGTTTTGACTGAGAAGTTTAAAGATTTTGGGAGTCTCCCTGAACATACTCCTCAGTGGTGAGTTCAAAGCCCTAATCAGGATATCCTGCATGACGTCATAGGCAGGCCTGGGCAGAGTGGGCCTGGGCGGAGTTTGCGGAGTTCCGCTATGTGAATTCCGTGAAGTGACCAAAAAACTCTGCCGTGCTTCGTAGAGTTCCGCAAGCGGCGGACTGCGTTAGATCATGCCGTATGCACTGATGTTTAGAGCAGGGTGTTTGCTTGTGAACTGAATCACACGCAGCCCAAGAGGGCGCTTCTTCTTTCTGCTGCTCGAGTAGATGTTCTCCTCAAGCGGCAGCTTCCTCAACGCGAAGGGAAGGTTTCTCAACCTTCTACGACTACTAGCGTTTAGATATCTTGCCGGGAGGTGGTCTGGAGTAAGATTTTCCATGCTCACCAACGTAACATTGGTGAGTAGGAGCAAGGAAAAAACTCAGCTCCGCTCTGCAGAGTTTTCCAGAACTCCATGTGCTATGCTGAGCACAGAGTGGGAAAAACTCAGCAAACTCTATGAGTGGAGCGGAATTTCACCCCCAGGGCTAATCATAGGACTCAACATATGCCTCATTAAGTGTCAGGAGTCCATCCCTGCACTTTCCTGAGAACAGCTCCCAGAGTAGAGAGCCCCAATGCTTTTGATTGAGCTTTCTCATTTTACAAGCCCTATCAAAAGCTGTAAACCATTTGGTGATTTCATCAGCATCTACGTATTTGGGGACAGCCCCAGTGGGGATTTTAGGGTCAAAGGTTTCCCCGTCCCTATTTATTACTTTGCTGCCACCATTCATGGGTGCAAGACCCATCTCAGCCCTTTCCCTTTCTATGGCCAGTATCCTGTCCTCCAAGGCTAGTCTTTCAAGAAGAATATCATCCTCAATGAGTTGTTCATCAAACCCTGAGTTTGCTGATCTATTCTCAGTAGAGGAAGGCACTCTGGGCACAGTTCCTTGGTTGTTGGCTACAGGGACCACAACCTCTCTTTCTAGGGGATGATCTTCAAGCTCACCCTTACTCTCACCATCTCTACCTTGATCCTCAGGGGGAGTGGTGTGGTCCCTTGGACGGACCAACTCATACTCTGCCAAAAGCTTCTGTAGCATTGCAGTAGTAGGGTGTGAGCCAGTTCTAACTTTACCATTCTTACAGAGGGCTCTTAACTGCTGGTAGCTAAGCAGCAGGTTGAGTTTCTGAGCCACATCCTATAGAGAGCTCATTGTTTACCAAAGTTGGGACCTTTTTAGAAAAACTACAAAAATTCTGAAAATGACTTTTAGGCCTAACTTATAGTATGCTTTTAAATTCTAAACAGTTTGGACTGTTGGACTTAACAAAAGGACATAAGAGTTATTTTTAAACAATTTTCTTTTTTTTAATTTGCCCAAAAATAGTTTTCCTAGCTAAAGACAATTTTGGATTTCTTAGTGGACTCACTTATTAACAGAGTGGTCCAGCAATTGTCAAGTCTTGTATCTCACCGCTGCACCGCCAATGTAGTAAGCTGGCTTGTTATACAGTATACCAAAAAGTGGTATACTCTATAAAGAGTCCAGGTACCCCTTATGAGTGGACAGGGGCTTGCTCTACCAATCCCAAAGTGCTCTATCTAGGGCAGTGTGGACGAGCAGCCTTAGGGTTATCAGAGAGGAGTGTAAAACACTTGTTGCACACACAGAGTCAATAATGATGAATATACTCAAAAGGAGATCTACACCAATTTAGAAAAACAACAGGTATTTTTATAAATATTTTGAAACCAAGGACTTTCGTAAAGAGGTAAGTACTTTTTTAGGGTAGACTTTTTACAGATTTAGCAATGTTAACCAACAGTGCGTTGTTACGCGTAATGCTTTCCTATGGGAGAAAGAACATTCGCTGCATACATATGCTTGCAATACTTTTCCGTGAGACCCATTTTGGTCGTGAGGTGGTAGAGCGATAAGGACCAAAGTTCCACCAGCAGATCTGTCTTATTTGCTCTGGTGAGTCCAGGTGTACTTGGAAATAGGCTGCAAAGGGGGACTTGGGGACAAGTCCGGAAGCTCCCAACGTGGGTTCAAGGGTTTCTGAGGGTCCTGGGAGCATGGGGGAGCAGTCAGTTTCCTTTGGCCCTGGCCAGGCGGTTTGGGTGCAGAGTGTTTGCGGTTGGCTGGCTCTCATGCATATAGGCGCTTACTGTGATGGGTTGTGACCAGAAAGGGGGACAAACACACAGGGCAGCTGGGCCATTCTCAGTGCTGGACTCTGTGGTGCTGATGTCCCTTGTTGACTGGTCATCGGTGATGTCTTTGGAGTCAGGACTCAACTTTCAACATGCTTTGGGTGCAGCAAGGGGTCCAGTACCCCACATATGATGCAAGAAAGCTCATGGAGGTCCTGGGTTCTCCAGACATGGCAGGAAAATGGATCTGACCTCCTTGAGTGTACTGACCTTCTCCTGGGTGGCTACTGCTCAGTGTACCCGGTGGCCAGCAGCTTCTATAAACCGGATTTCATGGTCGGGGCCTGCAGGCGAGTAGCTTCTCTACTTCAAGGGAGATGCTGGCTGCTTGGCAAAGAGCTGATAACCCTCCAGGGCATGAGGAGGATGAACTGCTGCAGGACGAATTGGGGCTTTGCAATTGTCGAGTTTCTGTGCGGCAGGCTGGGTTTGCTGCCAAAAGTCCACAGCAGTCTTGAGTTCTTGTGGTAATTGGCTCTTCAGTGCCCTCTTCTTCTTTATAGTCAGTGGAATCTGAAGTTCTGGATTCAGGGTGCCACCTAATTACTAAATTTAGGAACGCTGGGACAGTGAAGAGTAGTTGCCAATGTGCTACCTACCTTTGGGGTCACTACGCCCTCTATGTGACCACTTCCTGTGGGAAATGGGCATAACCCTGTCCCAGTTTTCAGAATTCTGCCATCACCAAGATGGTGACATTTTCCTCGATTGGGGCACATCAGGCAGCTCACCTTAGGGGTGGGTCTGACCTGCATATGGTCCACGCCTACTTGCATACTAACTTCCCAACTGTCCTGGTGCCAAATGGGCCTCAGAGCAGGGAGTCACATATCCCAGGTCTAGGGGGATGCAGTAATCACATTTCAAAGGCAGTAGAAGCCTTTGAAGCATCCGGCCTTGGTATGCTGATTGCTGGTCATCCTGTTTGGAGGAGGTGTAAAGTAAACACCCCCTACCAGAGCAGGCGTTGTAGCTGACCTATGAGAGCAGGACTCTCACCTCCCAGGGGGTCAGAAGTGTGTCTGTGGTGGTAGGCTGGACTGTACCAGTCAGCCAGCAAAAAACCAGTGTACTAGTAGGTTTCAGGGGGTACCTCTAAGGTATCCTCTGAATGCATCTATTAATAAATCCATCACTGGAATCAGTGTATATTTATTCATATAAAATGTTTGATACCAAACATCCTGGGTTTCCAGTGTCCAGTGCATGTAATTAAGATGGCTTCCCTGTCCACTTGCAATGTTTAGGAATCGACTTAGACATCACATCTACTCATGCATATATATTCACACGGTAATATAATGCACCCTGCCTTAGGGCTGTAAGGCCTGTTGTAGGGGTGACTTAAATATATTGCCTGCAGTGTCTGCAGGTGAAGGACTGGGTTATTCTTAGACCCAGCGGTGCCAGGGAACAACACCTGAAACCTTCGTGGGTTACCTGTTCTGGCGTACCAAACACAGAGACACGGAACACTTCCAGCGACGTCAGAGATCAGCGTTTATTTACTGCAGGGATACAGAGGTCACAAGAAGTACACAACGTGTAGGTTCTCGGAGACTGCTTCGAATTTGCAAAAGTGGATCGCTCCTTTTATACACGTTTTTCCCATAGAACAGTATGGTGAACAAAGATTACAACTCAGTTCCCACAATAAACTTCAAAAGAGTCGCGTTCATGTTTCAGGAGGCCGGAACATAATTACAACAGTATTGCCAGTTCCCAACTGTAAAAACATATCTTCTCTGTAATAAAACACATTCCATCCTGACCGTAAACACATTAGGAGAAGGGACAAAAACAGATGCAAGGACAGGACAAGGATGCACAACAGATAAGAGAAGAGTGTTAGGAGTAGTAAAGGAAACTTGATAATGGGATCAGAGACCCCGTGTCTAATGTATGCATGACTGAAACAATAGACCGGCACGGCAAGATGAGCCTTGAGCGGGGCCATCTGCCTTCGTCGTGTCATTTCCCTCGTCATAAAAGTCATACTCAAAGGAACACGTGTCCCTCATGTAAGCTTGGGAGTCCCAGGGTCACGAAGCGGACAAAGTCCGTTCGCTGGCTACTTGAGGGCAAGAAACAAAATGGATGCCGTATCTAAAATGGAACCCGAGGGTTCAGATGAACAAACCCAAAAATAAGACGAACCATACGTGGTTGCGTAGCGAAACTGCGTACACCCACTATACTCGTCATTTGCGGTTCGTAGATACCCAACTCATCCATATTTGTCACCACTCAAAAGTGTCGTTCCGTCCCACACGGAACCTCAGACGCTCCTTTTGCCCTCATGTAGGCAAGCATTAGTCAAGATCGGAATCTATTTCAATATGCATCAGATCGTTCAGTTGCTGCTGGAACATCATTCTATTCATCAACGTCTCCTTGGTAACAGATGGCCGTCTTATACACGTTGTAGCACATAGGCCACACAAGGCAGGACCACACTGTACACAAAGACAACACGTGAACAGAAACGTTACAACAACCCCTACGATCATCAGAATCTTCCAACCCCAAGTTGACATCAGGCCCCAAAACCATCCTAGAAGCGTCCAATTACCTTCGTCCACGTGTATGGACTCGGAAATCTTGTGCAACTTCGAGATGGCTTGGTAGACAGTTGGAGCATTGTCAGGAATAAAAATGCAACAACTCGAATGGATAACTTTACATACACCACCTCTATCTGCGAGAACAACATCTAGAACCATACGGTTCTGCAACGTCATGAGTCTATCCGCCTGAAGTTCAGCTGTTAAATTACCAAGGGCACTTGCAGTAATATTAGCAGTCGACTCAACTACACGTGTCAACTGTCTTAGGTTCCTACTATTAACCATAGGTCCCCAAAACGGCAAGAAACCCTTAAAGAAGTCTCCTGCTTCTTGACCGGCAGTATCCTCTTTGCTAATAACGCCTCTCACAACTCTAGTTTTGTGATAATCTGAGGCGACAGTGAAAGTCGGTGGTAAAAGATTTGCAATATAACAGGTACCCGAAAAATCACGGGGTAACCATGTATATGCGCGTTCATAACATACAAAATAAGTGCCCTTAGCGGTCAGAAAAACAGGGGAAGAGAGCATCGGCAGAACATACGTGTCAGTGCAAGCACTGTTCCCAAGTTGTGCTCTCGGATTTCGACCCAAACCTTTCAAGCAGAAATTACCGAGGTGTGGTACAATCCATATTGGGGACGAGCTCTTAAGCTGTCTATCACCCTCTGACGTACTATACTCAGCCTCGCTCAGATCCTTATAAGCCTGTACCTCTTCATTTGGGATAAGCGATGCATCAAAAACATCTCTATCTAAATCCGCTATCGCTATCGCCAAAGGTTTGTGATACGGCCCAGGACCAAAATTGGCAGAACGTGGCTCTCGACTGGGGTAGGAATCTAGTGCACTACGGAACATAGTTTGGAATGCTCGAGCCGAACCCTGGGAGCTGTAAGGAAGGACCAAATATGGAATACCCCTATCCATGGTATGTGGCATTAACCCACACACCCAACAATTGGTAGTATTCATCACCAACTGATGCTGATGTAGAAGTTGAACGAAGGAGTTATTCATAAATTCCGCACGTCTAACCTGTTCATGTTGAGGCAGAGGATGAAAAGAATGTGGGGAAACAGTGGTGAGGGAGCTTAGTTTAGGAGAAAAGGTAGGTGAAACAGAAGGTAATAACAACTGTACTCCAAAATACACTCCACCCACCAATAACATAGATACGGTCAGGAACAGTAGGAACACCTGAAACAAAAAACATTTTGTACGTACAACTCTTCTTAATTCTGATCTCTGCGCCGACATCCTTTCTACTTCCAACAGCTTAGAGAATGCCATCCTCTACAAACCGTCCGTGACGTACTTGACGCACTTCGTTCTGAGTAGCGATTATCAATCCCCAGGAGTTCCCAGGAATCGACAAAAGTAACCGACCTAGCATCAGAAACCTGCTAAACAGAAAGGAGTACCCGCACGGCCCTACGGTGACCCGGATGGAGAGGTTTCCTCGAAAAGTTCAGTGTTATTACAAATCTCTTAGCCGTGGGACAGCACATAAAAAATCAAAAAGAAAGGATATAATTGTCCATAATGTTCATAGCATCAAAAAGCAAATATACAACTAATTTTTATTAGTCCTTGAACGAAGAAAGTATCGGCTTCTTCCAGGTCGAGTTTGCTCTACAAACAATTGTTCAGCTGGCGCAACAGTATTCGATGAAGTGGACAACGAGTCAGACCTTGGGCTCTCTGCTACCGATGACTCCACATGTGGGTTTGGCAGTGACAAATCATTCCCCACAGGTTGAGCGTCGCTAAACGGCACAAAGTGCAAAGGAGTCTCAGTTTCTGTTGCCGAAATCCCAGTCCTCACCCAACCATCCGTTGGTAAGGGAATCGGTACCTTTTTCGTGTGGCTGGCGTGTACCCAGTTCTTCCGGCCCTCCAGTCGAACCGCAGTCCTCGTTGTCAACAAAACTTGAAAGGGTCCTACAAATCTTGGCTCCAAGTTACGTTTCCGACCGAAATTTCGGGTAACGACCCAGTCGCCTGGCCGGAGCTGGTGTCCAGGACCCTTTGTCTGCGCCGGTAGAGCTTCAAAGACCTGTTGATGGATTAACCGTAGTTTAGTGGTCAAATCATGCAGGTAATCAATTAACATTGGATACTCAAGACTATCAAAAGCCCTTGGCCTCGGGACCCCCCAAATATTCGCAGGGCGGCCGAACACAATCTCATATGGGCTAAGCCCTACTCAAGAGTGTACGGTCGCTCTGGTCGATAGGAGAGCCAGAGGCAAGGCAGGAGGCCATGATAGACCAGTCGTAGCTTGAATCTTGGCGAGTTTTAGTTTTAGGGTACCATTGTACCCTTCAACCAAACCCGCTGCCTGAGGATGATTAGCACTATGGAATTTTTGACGAATTCCAAGGCCCTTACACACACTCTGCATTACACTTCCCACAAACTCGCTTCCATTATCCGACCACACGATCCGTGGCATTCCGTACCGAGGAAAGTATTCCTTCAGCAGGATTTTTGCTGTGGACAGGGCAGTGTTATCCTTAAGAGGATAGGCCTCAATCCATCTGGAGAACGCACAAACCACAACCAAAACATACTTCAGGTTATTGCATCTCTCCATATGGATAAAGTCCAGCTGGATAACCTCAAAGGGACAAACAGGAGGAGCAAAATGACCAGGTGGAGTGGGGGTGCCCTTGCCAGGATTGTGCATCAAACACACCATACAATTTTTAACCACTCTCTCGGCACATTTAGCAATACCCTCATTCCTCCATACAGGGGACAAGAACCTACATATTCCTTTCGCACTGATATGTGACAACCCATGAGCCATCGTCACAACAGCTAATACGTACGCATCTGGTAACATCCACCTCTGACATTCCGTCAGGTCAACCCAACATCCATGCATGTCCAACTTTCCCGTACTTTCTTTCCACTTAGTCTTTTCAGCTTTAGTAGCTTCGTTCTGAATTGCTTTCACACTCTCAATAGTATTTTCACGCATACCAGTCTCCGTCGGCCACCTCACTGAACTCGTGACATACATTCGGGTCGCAAGATCCTTAGCCGTTTCCTTAGCAATCTCATCCGCAAACGCATTACCACGACAAACATCATCCGTCACTTTCCGATGTGCACTACATTTAACAATCGCCACTTGTTTAGGCAATGTAAGTGCATCCAAAAGGTCATTCACGAGCTGCCCATGCTGAATCTTCGTACCATGCGATGTCATAAATCCTCTTTCTCTCCACAGTCTTCCAAAGTTATGCGCAACACCGAATGCGTACTGACTGTCGGTAAACACATTCACTCGCTTTCCTTTAGACAAAACACACGCTCTTGTCAATGCAATCAACTCTGCAGCTTGTGCTGAATTCTGATTCAATCTCGCAGTTTCCACAACCGTACTCAACGTCACTACAGCATACACAGTCGTCACATCGCCATTCGGTAATTTAAAGCACGAGCCATCCACATACAAAGTACCATCGGGATCTGTCAAGGGAGTGTTTTTCAGGTCCACACGACCTTTTGTTTCTTCCTCAGTTCGTAAATAACAATCATGTGGTGGCACATCATCTGATTCCATATTAATCGGCAACAATGTCGCCGGATTCAGTACATTACAACGTTTGATCTGTATATGACTTGCCAAAAGGGTCAGCTCGTACCCAGACAACCTTGCACTCGTCAGATGTTGAGTCTTTGTCCGATTCAAAAGAGTATCAACTGCATGCGGAACCATCACCATGAGCATATTATCCATAACAAGACCTGCGGACTGCCGAATAGACGCCGCTGCTGCCGCTGTCGCCCTCAAGCAACTTGGCAACGCTCTAGCTACCGGGTCTAAGGTCGAGGAAAAATATGCACACGGGCGCTGCTTGCCACCAAATTGTTGCGTTAAAACACTCAACGCACAACCTTCCCTCTCGTGAACGTATAATGTGAATGGCTTGCTGTAATCAGGAGTACCTAACACGGGAGCCGAACACAGTGCATCACGTAGTTCAGAAAAACTTTTCTGACATTCCTCCGTCCATGGCAAAGGAGTCGAAACGTCCTTGCACGTGAGAGCTATCAATGGCTTCGCTAACAGTGAAAAATTCGGAATCCACTGTCTGCAGTATGACGTGATACCTAAAAAGGCACGCACATCTCTCTGGGTCGTCGGCACAGTCATTCGAGCAATTGCTGCGATTCTTTCAGGGGTCAACCTTCTTCCCGCCTTTGACAATAAGTGACCTAAGTAGGTAACTTCTTGACAACAATATTGCAATTTAGAAGGTGACACTTTGTGGTGTAAGTCACAGAGATGCTGTAACAGTGACACAGTAGCAGTCTTGCAAACTTGTTCAGTATCTGCAGCTACCAACAGATCGTCGACGTACTGAATCAAAGCCGCACCAGTCGGCAGCACAAATGCATCTAGTTGACTCTTAAGAGCTTGGCTGTATATCGATGGGCTCTCACAGTAGCCTTGAGGTGCGCGTTTGAACCGGAAATTGCGACCTCCTAACGAAAATCCGAACAAATCACGACTTTCCTAAGCAATCGGAATGCTAAAGAACGCATTCTTCAGATCGATTACCGAGAACCATGATGCAGAGGCTGGAATCAGAGTCAGTAAAGCTGTAATGTCTGGAACCACAGGAAACTGCGGGACAACAATTTTATTTACTTCCCGTAAGTCAATAACTAGACGGTACACGGGAGGCTTGGACGGATCAGTTCGTTTCAGAATAGGCAACACGGGACTATTACACACGTTACCTCGTGTCTCCTCGATAACATCTTTACCGATCAGATCATAAATAATCGCTAATAGTGCCCGTTCACCATCAAGGGAAATACGATACTGGGGTATGCGTGGTAAGCGCGCATCAACTTTCAATTGAACAACATAAGGTGGGATATCCAGCAGGCCCACATCATTGGGACCTGTCGCCCACAAAGAAACCGGAAGAGAACTCAATTCCGGTGGGAGCTTATCGATCGATAGATACATAGGGGAAATCACATTCTCACCCAATTTAAGCTCCACGCCCGTAGGAGAGCAGAACAAAGTCGCATGTAACCTCTTCAACAAATCCAAGCCCAAAAGATTCTCACCACAACCAGTAGTCAAAATCAAAGGAGCTTCTAACTCATGAGACCCAATCGTAAGGGGCAAGGGGCTAGAAACTGGATTGCTAACGGGGGCGCCAGAGAATCCAACGGAAACATTCGTTAAGCCAGACAAAGGCGCGCCAGGGAGTTTCGAATGCATAATGGAACTTTTTGCTGCACCAGTGTCCAACAGAAAAGGCTCAACGACGCCCAATGTGGCTACTGCAACATAAGGCCCTCTCTGATCAACCGGAACTGATACTTCTCCCTTCCATTGTCTATGGCTGTCCTAGTAGATACCATCCGTATCAACATCACGCTCGACGTAACAGTCATCCACATGATACTGTGCAGATCTACCGGACGATGGTTCGCGTCGATCGAAACAATTCTGCGAGTCTGAGGAAGTGGCAAAACGCTCGGCCTGATTCTGAGTAACTCCACGACCTCTACCACGTGAAGCTTGTTGAGGACCACCACGACCTCCTCGAGCTGACACACCATTATTTCTATCACGGAGAACCGGACAATTAAACTTCAAATGGCCCTCCCCTCCACAATACGCACATTGATTATATCCCAACACAAAACGAGGTGCGGGAGAGTCATTTCGCGTCTGCGATCTGGAGAACTGTGATTGCGATCGATTTGGCTGTTGCGAATCACTGAAATTCGAGCGCGGAGGATACGCTTGCTGCAATAAGACCTTAGTTTTAAGATCCTTTGTTTTCTTATCTGCACGTTCACTTTCCTCCTTTTCCCTATTTTCGTAATATTGGGCCGTAGCCAATATTTGAGCAGTGGTAAAAACAGCCCACGAACTCTCAGAATTTTTCAACTTATTGCTAAGTTCGGGCAACAAGTTCGATACAAACTTATCAACAAACAGCTGCTGACCACCCTCTGAACCCATGTCCTGGCCACTATGATCAACAAATGCTTCCTCGAATCTCGTAAAGAAATCGGAAACGCTTTCATCCCTCTTTTGCTTGCACGCGGACAACTTGTCCCAATTGACGCGCATCGCCGGCATAAGCGTTTTCATAAGGGTAATTATCCTCTGGGGCAAATCCACAATAAGCTGCTCAGGCTTGGCCCCACCGACTTGCTGAGCGTCTGCCGCCGTAAGGGCAGCCCAGTCACCGCCTAACTCGGCCGCGTGATTCTCGTGACGAATTTTCGCCCAAATCGGCTGAGGCACTACATTGCCAAACAACATGTCAATATCAGCAAGGTTCATAACAGTAGCATCCACCAATTGGGACAGCTCCTTATAATAACCTGCTGGATTTTTACGGGGATCAGGCAAAGTTTGCTTCACCTGTAAGACTTCCGATCGTTTCCAAGGGAGGTGTATCCACACTCTCTGAAAATGGCCTGGGACAGCAGGGTTAGCATTAGGATCACCTGGCATCCATACTGGGGGAACTTCCCGCATCGGATATTGACCAGGTTTTGCCATCCACTCTGCAGTCTCTTCCTTAAACAATGCTCGAGGTTGCACTGTACATCGAAATGATAACAAACGTTCTAGAGCTTCTCGAACCTTGTCACCTACGATCACACCAGTTGTGAACTGATGCTGGAGCTCAGAAACCTCAGACGGTACATTATCTACCACATCATGATCCCACTCCTCCTTCAACGATTTACACAATTCCTCAAACACGAATCGTTGAGTGGGCGCATTAAACTGAGAAAATGTTTCAAACACTACACGCAATTGTTTTTTACCAGCGATTCACGTTCCCTACCATCAGGAAGCTGGCTGCGCCTCTGAGCAACATCTGAAAGAGTCGAGCCGAGTATTGGCCCAAAAAGCGGAGAATAAAGAGTAGCAACAGCAGTCAGGAGACGGCTACGAACAGAAGGAGAAGAGGAAGAAGAGGCAGGCGCAGCAACAGTAGGGGTGGAGGCAGTAGAAGTAGACGCGGCACCAGGAGTAGCGGGAACGACAGACTGAGGAGGGACTTGAAAAGGCGCAGTAGGAAGAGAAGCCGGTAAAAGAGGATGAACGATCTGCGGCACAAGGGGATTCGGGAGAGCGGGAGGAACGGCGGGCTGACCAGCAGCCGCCAAAACAGCAGGTGGAGGAAGAGGTAGAATCACAGGGCCAACAGCATCGGGAGCATAGGGAGGTGGTGATTTCAACAGATAAGACAATAGCGAATCCTCTATCGCTTCTTCTCCCGACTTATCGACATTAGACGGTAGCACCGGATAACATTTATCCACCGCCATATGATGAAGTCGAGCACTAACTTCCTGCTCTTTCTCATCTTTGTCTCGCTGATACTGTTCAGCATTTCGCATCACCGTAATAACGCCTTCTCTTTTATTTTTCTTACTCTGTTTGATTTCTTTCTGCTTGGCCTCTTTCCGCCATAACCGGAAGGAATCAAACATGGCCGGCCTAGCCTTCTTTTTAAACAGTTTAGCTTCCAAATTATCTAAAACGGCAGTTTCGAAACTACCATGAGATGGCCAACTAAGAACACCATAATTTTTAGTGTAGCGGACCCAATATTCATTATACACGATAGGACCCACACCATGGCGACTATAGAGCTCGTAAATTGGAGTTTCAACCGGAGGTATCGGACATGAATCCTCCAGCCGGGAATCCATTCTGCAACATTTGAGAAACCCAAAAAAAGTACTACGGCTAGGTATCGCGCACACTAACCGAGTTTACAAACTTCAAGGGCTATCGAATTTATGATATCCTCGCAAAAAAATGCGAGACCCTCGGTTTTTGGCAATTGCAATCGTCAAATAAAACCCAACAACTAAGAACCACGAATGCTATGGTACCATGCAAACAACAAAGGAACACTGGGAGCGACCCACAAATACTTAACTGAGAGAACAATGGCGTCACCAGGAAGGCCCGTCTATCGTCTCGCCGTACAAAGGACTACGCCAGGCGCCAAAACAGGTCGACAGTCAGGGTATCAGTCCGTCACAGCCGTCAGGAGGCGGGGATCTTCGCAGGAAAAGACGTCGGGCCACTTATTTCGACAACTGGATCGATGAAGCGGGGTGCACCTTCCCTCGGAGATTTCACACGAAGTTCCTCACGATCGTCGGGCTTTGGACCGGTACCGTTGATGTCGCCCCACGTTGGGCGCCAACTGAAGGACTGGATTATTCTAAGACCCAGCGGTGCCAGGGAACAACACCTGAAACCTTCGTGGGTTACCTGTTCTGGCGTACCAAACACAGAGACACGGGACACTTCCAGCGACGTCAGAGATCAGCGTTTATTTACTGCAGGGATACAGAGGTCACAAGAAGTACACAACGTGTAGGTTCTCGGAGACTGCTTCGAATTTGCAAAAGTGGATCGCTCCTTTTATACACGTTTTTCCCATAGAACAGTATGGTGAACAAAGATTACAACTCAGTTCCCACAATAAACTTCAAAAGAGTCGCGTTCATGTTTCAGGAGGCCGGAACATAATTACAACAGTATTGCCAGTTCCCAACTGTAAAAACATATCTTCTCTGTAATAAAACACATTCCATCCTGACCGTAAACACATTAGGAGAAGGGACAAAAACAGATGCAAGGAAAGGACAAGGATGCACAACAGATAAGAGAAGAGTGTTAGGAGTAGTAAAGGAATCTTGATAACGAGATCAGAGACCCCGTGTCTAATGTATGCATGACTGAAACAATAGACCGGCACGGCAAGATGAGCCTTGAGCGGGGCCATCTGCCTTCGTCGTGTCATTTCCCTCGTCATAAAAGTCATACTCAAAGGAACACGTGTCCCTCGTGTAAGCTTGGGAGTCCCAGGGTCACGAAGCGGACAAAGTCCGTTCGCTGGCTACTTGAGGGCAAGAAACAAAATGGATGCAGTATCTAAAATGGAACCCGAGGGTTCAGAAGAACAAACCCAAAAATAAGACGAACCATACGTGGTTGCGTAGCGAAACTGCGTACACCCACTATACTCGTCATTTGCGGTTCGTAGATACCCAACTCATCCATATTCGTCACCACTCAAAAGTGTCGTTCCGTCCCACACGGAACCTCACAGGCATGGCACACAGGAGGTGTGTGTGCCATGTTGTGTTTTTACTTTTGTCTGCACCATGTCACGCAGCCTGCATGGCAGTTTGCATGAGTGTGGCGAGGGGTCCCCTAGGGTGGACAATACAAGCTGCTGCATTTAGGGACCTTCTTTAGTACCCATGCCCTAGTTCCAAGGGTACAAGGGTACACACTGTAAGGGACTTACAGGGGTGCTAAAGGTATTACCAATTTGGGAACAATTGTCCAGGTTTAGAAAAGAGATCCTGCACTGGGGACCTAGTTATCAGGAACCTACTGCATTTCTGTCAAAATTGCATCAGTTACCAGGCAAAAGGTGGGGGTGACCATGTCAAAAAGGGGCACTTTCCTACAGCAGACACCTCCCAAGGTAGCAGAGTTGAAGGCCTCAGCTGACCCGGTGACCTGGGCAGGCTGTCCCCAAACTAAGAGCAAATCCTTAGAGAGGTTCATTTTACCAATTGTCTATCAAGAAATCTAAAGAATAGTGTAATGCCCAATTTATTTATTAAAGTTTAGGTTACTTCTCACTGGATCTGCTACCAGTCTCTCATTTCCTAGGGGTGTAATTGGGAGTCAAACCAAGCCCAATCCACTCAATTACAGCCTTGGACCTGAGGCACAACAACTATGATTTGTAAATGAAGTCCAACTTACTTTACAAAGCCAAAAAGTGCATTGATACATGACATTATGAATCACAATGCAAGCATCGAGAACCATTGTGGGTCATAAGGTAAATGGGGCTGCCAACGGGCATTCCTACCACCTTGTAAATTGCATGCAGAGAACAGGCAGTAGCTATTAGTAAAGTGAAAGCCTACAAAATTTGACAGCTTCTTTCCTGCTTGTGCAGGCAGGAGACATCGGGAGTCCCAAGGACCAATGCATGCACTCCCTGATTTTGCATTTTCTTTATGTCACTGCTTGTGATATGGTGACACCTATCCCTGAAAGGGACAAGGGCGCAATGCAGATATGTTATGTAATGTTGTTATCAGTGTATTTATAGCACACTCATCACCCGTGCGGGTATTTTAGGCACTCTGCAGCAGGTGCGTAAGGGCAGGCCTGGGCGCTTACTCGAAAAGCCAGATCTTCAGTCTGGTGTGTGCTAGTGAGAGGCAGGAAGAGCGAAGGTGTATGGAAGATCAGTGGAAGTGAATGAGGATGGTCAGGTAGGCAGGGGCAGCATTGTGGAGAGCTTTGTGATTGTGGACGATGAGTTTAAAATGTATGTGCTTGTGTATTGGGGTTTAGTGGAGTTCCCTAAGGTATTGTGTGATGTGGGCTCGGCATGAGAGGTTGAGGACTAGTATGGATGCTTGTTTCCAGTCCAGGGAAGTCCTGAATTGGCAGTTCGGTCTGGACTGTTCCCATGAGGCACAGGGTTAAGACTGATTTGAATATGGCTGGGTCTAAACTGGGGTGGCATGGTGAGCAAAAGAACGATGGATTTAACCCAGATCTCTTGACTGGAGGTGAATGTATGATTTATTCGGTCCATCATTTGTTTGCGTAGCACTTTTCACCCTAAGTGGGATGGGTATGCCCAGACTTGGGTCCCTTGCTCACTGTGCCACTGGATTCAAGCTAGCCTGGCTGATGAAGGGTAATACCCGGAAACCGGTCCCAGGAGGCTTGCTTCCGGTCCAGGGAGAACCTGGCTTGGCAGTTCGTTCTGGACTGTTCCAATGAGGTACAGGGTCAAGACTGATTTGCATATGGCTGGGTCTAAACTGTGGTGGCATGGTGAACGATGGATTTAATCCAGATCTCTTGACCGGGGGTGAATGTATGATTCATTCAGCATTCAGTCCATCATTTTTTTGCGTAGCTCTTTTCACCCTAAGTGGGATGGGCATGCCCAGACGTGGATCACTTGCTGACTGTGCCACTGGATTCAAGCTATCCTGGCTGATGAAGGGTAATACCCAGAAACCGGTCGCAGGATGCCTGTTTCCAGTCCAGGGAGGACCTGGCTTGGCAGTTTGGTCTGGACTGTTCCCATGAGGCACAGGGTCAAGACTGATTTGTATATGGCCGGGTCTAAACTGTGGTGGCATGGTGAACGATGGATTTAATCCAGATATCTTGACCGGGGGTGAATGTATGATTTATTCAGCATTCTGTCCATCATTTTTTGCGTAGCATTTTGGATGGTCTGCAGTCTTCTTGTGAGCTAGTTGGTTATCCCTGTGAACAGGGTGCTTCCACAGTTTAGTCTGCTGGTAATGAGGGCTTGGCTGAACATTTTTCTGGTGTTGTCTGGTACCCGCTTGAAGGTTTTCTTCAGCATTTTTAGTGTGTTGAAGCAGGACAAGACCATTTCGTTGACTTGGGCAGTCATGTCCAATTTGCTTTCTATGATGATTGCAAAATTTCTTGCTTGAGAGCAGGACGTTGGGATGGGTCAAAGGTCTGGGGGCCACCAGGTGAAGTCCCATGGTGTGGCGTTCTTCCTAAAGACTACCACCTCGATCTTGTGCGAGTTCAATTTGAGGAAATTGGACTTCATCCAGGTAGGCACTTCTGTCATGCATGTAGTGAACTTGTTCCTGGTGTTGGGTGTTTTGGCCGAAAGGGAAAGTATGAGTTGTGTGCCATTTGCATAAGAGACAATGCTTATGCTGTGATCTCATGTAGATGTTGAAGAAGGTTGGGCTGAGCAAGGTGCCCTATGGGACTCCACAAATAAGATTCATGCTTCAGAGGCGTAGGGGGCATGTTGATGGTTTGGGTTCTTCCAGTGAGGAAGAAGCAGATTAATTCAAGGGCAAGTCCCTGGATGCCAGCTCCTTGCTTCATTGCAAATGTGAATGCTTGGTGAAGGTCTGTTCTCCAATGTACGCTCTCACATTAATTGCAACTTTCACATGGAGTCACAGTCTGATTTTTGCCTCACTTAAGTTCAGAAAGAAGGCAGATTAAAACTTTTTATCTGAACAGAACCAGTTCAGTCTTTCTCTTCAGTCAACAGCTACCTCGTTAGGGGGGTGTGACTTACCTCCCACTGAAGAGTGTGGCGTCCCATGGAAGCTATGTGGACTGGCACACAAAAAAGTGATACAAAGGTGTCTTTCCTCATTGGCACTGCTATTCAGCATCGCCTCAATAGCCATGAAGTGATGCAGTTCCTGTAACTTCTTATTTTTAACCAAGGAAGTGCGTCTTCAATGCAACCGGCGCAGAGCCTCTTTTCCTCAGAGGTACCCCCCATTTTTTTTTTTTTTTTTTTATTGAAATTGAATGGTGTCATGCATATTCAAAATTCAAAATACAGAATATAGAATAACGAAACCCAAAGCTTCCTCATAGAGTATACCCCGCTTTCAACGGCTGATATGGACAAATAGTTAACTTACAATTTTCCATGGTCAAAAAAGGTACCCCCCATTTTGAATGAATTGGAGCGGCGTCGTGGGTGCCGAAGCGACAGGGCACTCGATGATGAAGACTCCTTAAATACATTTGCAGTACTTTTCTATGCTGGGAGGATACAATGGGGGATGTTTCAGCTTGTTTTTCCTATCTTATTCAGGCAAGTACGGCTTCTTCCTCTCACTGAAGATTCTGCCATGGCTAACACTACTCTCTCCTACTAATGGGCCCATGTTACTGACTTTCATCTACTACATGAATGCCCTGTTGGTCTGTGGCCTATGAGCACTCCCTGCTGCTTGTTCACTGCCTTGACTCTTCATTTAAAGAATGTGAATGTTTCAATAACTTACTTCTGCTGCACAACTTATTTCATCGCTATACCCCAGTTTTTCCTTCTTCCAGGAGTGATGTCTTCATCATTTTGTCCCTCCCCTTCCTCTGCAAGGGGTCCGCAAGCGGCAACTTCTTACTTATAACTTGCTACTCCTCTGTATATCTTTGCTAATCACCTTTGTCCATGGGCAAACTTACAAGACTTAAACAGTCTCTAAAGAATTCGCCTAAGAATCTCAATCACAACAGCATACTATAATGGGGGACCCCTGTTCTTCTTCACACAGAGGTAATTCCTCTGCCTTGTCCTCCTCTTATACTTAAATTCCTATACAACTAAATTCAAACAAGACTTCAACCAAATGACTTTAAAATATCTGCCATCTCCTACAAAACCTTCTCCCATTGCTTCAATGGGTCTTCAGTTGGAGGAGATTAGTGCCTTGCGCACTTATATGGAAGAGGCAAATGCTAAATTACAATCTCTCTGTAAACGGTGGTCGCAGATGGAGGAAAGGATGTCTGCAGAGGAACCCCAAATTACAACTCTCAATGAAACCTCCCTCACAGTGCAATCTCTCCAATCACATGTCCTCACCCTACAGAAGCATGTCGAGGAGCTTGAAAACAGGAACAGAAAGAATAACTTATGAATTTACGGTCTCCCAGAGGTGACGGAGGGTACACACCCTATCACATTCTTTAAATCCTTTCTTCCTAAGCTACTTAACCTACCAGATGGGCTATGACTTAACCTTCACAGCACAGGCTGTGCTACTCCTCTACAACAGCCTCTACTTCCTAGAGGAGTTATTCTCTTTTTCTTAGACTAAACAGAGCTAATCCAGGTCATCTCTGATGACAAACTAATGAAACACATTTCATGGTCAGGTCATGATTTACTTTTCTCAGGACTGTGCGAAGAGTACTGCAGATAGAAGTAAGTTATTCTTAAGTATTTGACCAATACTTCGATCTATTAGTGCTCATTTTGGGCTGTTTCAATGTTTCACTCGTGACACTTCAAAGTCACCTACAAGAATAAGACAACAACATACGAGGACCCCAGTTGACTGAAGGCTTTTCTCGATTCATGTAGAACTGAAACTATGTACACATCCATATCTACTAAATTTTAACATTATGTTTATATTCACATGTCTCATTTATGGCATTGGCAGTTTTGTGTTATAATTATCTTTTCAGATGTTGTTATGATAATACCCAGTTGTTATTCATGAGCATAGATAGCTTACCTGTATCATCACCCAAGCATCAATTCCTTCTCATGTCTTCTTCCCACAGGTGAAGTCTGCCTATGTGTTCTTGTGCTTGTCTCCCGATCCATATCCTACAACCCTTTGTACACCTTGTTTTTCCCCTGCGGACTGGCCGTGTCATCTTATCTATGTGGTCTCCCGCCCACACTCATCACAATATACCTAGGTATGTCTCCCTTCCTTTTTTGTGTTATTTTCATGTCTACTTTTTTCCTTTCCTCCATTCGACATAATCCCTTCTTGCTTTTAAATTTTCCTTTCTAAAACCCATCTCACTTTTCTTCCCTTATTTCTCCCAACATCTTCCAACTATTATTGCGCTGTTTTTTCTTCACAATGGTCTCCTTTCCTCTTGCATGGTTATCCTCTTTCTCTGCCTGATTTTATCTTTCTTATTGTTCTTTTTTGATGGTTTTAAAAAATGTATCCTGGAATGTAAGAGGTTTAATTTCCCTAATTAAGTGAAAGAGAGTCCTGATACATCCATAAAACTTGGTGAACATATTGCTTTTTTCAAGAATCTAATCTTACGGAGAGTGAATGGTTGATGGTGGATGGGTGGGTGAAGTATTCTTCACACCAGGAACCGATAAAAAGAATGGTGTTGTAATCCTTTGACACAAATGTCTCCATATTCAATAGATATCACAGGAAAAATTATGTTAATGGTCGATGGATATTGCTTAAACTATTGATGGATAAAGTACCACTTGCTTTATTTAATGTATATAGACCCAGTGCTCCAGACTTTCAATTCTGGTCTAGCATCACTTAAAAACTCTTACAACATCCAGATGACAATTTGCAGGAGGTTGTAATCAACTGGTTGATGAATTTTTGATAGATAATCTATATCACAAACAAACCACAAAAAAGCATTTCTCCACACCCTTAAACAAGGCAATCTAACAGATGCTTGGAGGTTGAGTAATTCCACATTATGTGAATACTCATACTTTTCTCTGGTACATCACACACAATCACGAATTGATTATTTCTTTCTTTCCCATAATATAACCCAGACCATACATTCCACAGACATGTGTTCTATTTTGATATCCGATCATGCTCTGGTATCTATACAATTAGATATTTTAGACAAAGCAGTGGAGATTTAATAATTGACTTTTATTAGATTCCTCATTCACCTCCTCAGTTACCTCTTTCTTTCATGAATACGTTCATTGAAATTACACAACAAACATAGCCTTCCATACCATTTGGGATACATTTAAGGCTTCAGCTTGTGACTTTATAATCAATTTCTTTATCCAAAAAACAGAAACTCTCTCAAAATTATCCAAGCAAATTTTAGAAGACATTAAACGGTTAGAACATTCATACTACATCCCTGGAACACAACATTCTTTACAACAACTTATAAGGCCAAACTCCACCTTAATAAGTTATTGAATGATACCATGTCATCTTATCTTCTAAAATCTAGCGCAAAATTTAACAGTGACTAAAATCAATCTGGGAAGCTGCTAGTGAATTATGTCAAAATCAAGCAACACAAACTACAAATTGAATCAATTGCAGATGACACTAACACTTCACATCATAAAGACTCAGAAATCCTAAACCAATGTAAACACTTTTGCAAAAATCTATACACACCAGAATATTCTCCATCTGACTCTCAGATTCTGCACTATCTAACTGCTCTACAGAATACCTCTTCATCCACAGTTAGATTCTTCTACCTTAGAATCAGATATCAAGCAAACAGATTCATACAGCATTACTTACACTAAAAAAAGATAAAGTTCCAAGGCCGGATGGTTTCACAGCTGAATGTTATACACAATTTTCCAAACTACTTCTCCCCAAAATTCTTACCCTTATTTAATCCTTCACCCATTCTTCTACATCATCAGGCTCCTTTCTAGATGCCTTTTTCTGTCTTATTCCAAAGGAGTGAGAAGAACCACAATATTGTAAAAAATTATAGAACTAGTTTGCTTGTTAATATATACTACAACATTATTTCAATGGCATTAGCCCTATGATTAGAACCCTTTCTTCCTAATCTTTTAGGAAAAGAACAATCAGGTTTTGTTAAAGAAAGATACATTTCAGATAATACTCGACTGCTCTTTGATATTCTTTCAAAATCTACAGGTATCACTGAAACCTTAGCAGCCATTGCCTTATATGCCAAAAAGGCTTTTGATCGTGTAAATTGGAAGTTCTTATTTCATACCCTAAAATTGGTTAAGTTTTGGCCCCAAAATAACTACCCTCATCTCCCTTCTTTATATCTCCCCTCGAGCGGCCATCTACGTAAATGGGTTGACTTCCCCATTTTACTTTAAGCAGAGGAGTTCGTCAGGGTTGCCCTCTTTCCCAATTCCTTTTTAATTTAGCCTTAGAACCATTCTTAACTTGGATCAGGCAGAACACAGATTTACATGGCTTTACGTGTTACACTCAGCACTGGCTGCGTATACTGATGATATTTTACTATTTATGTCATCACCTCACTCCTTAACCCCTGCTTTCTCATCTGAGGTAGCATCTTATGCCTTAGTATGTGGGTATAAACTAAACATTGAGAAATGTGAAATATTACCTCTAATAAATTCACTTTTAAACATGATTTCTTACCCTCTAATGTCAGTTGGAAACCTCAACAAATTTAGTATGTTGGTCTTCAATTCACCTCGTCCCTTAAAACATTCATCACCATAATTATGGAAAATTGTATCAATAAAATAACCTCATTAACTTATCGCTGCCATTCCATATATCTTTCATGGTGGGGTCGTCTTGACACGATCAAAATGATGTTGGTCCTCAATATTCTCTATAGTAATTCTAAAATTCCATTACATATCCCTCTTAAGTTCTACAAAAAAATATATTCCATACTTCCCTCTTTTCTATGGGGTAAGAAACGTCCTTGTATGTCGTTACTAAAATTGAAACGTCCCAAAACTGAAGGCGGGGTAAATTTCCCTGACTTCTCAAAATATCATAAGGCATTTCTATTGAGTCATCCTTAATAGAATATTGCCCATTATGAGTTGATTTAGAGCGCAACTTCTTATCACCCTTCTCCTTTCAAGAATACCTAACCTTTAACCGTAAACTTCAAATGCTTTCCACTCCAATTTTTAAAAACACCTGTAGGTTACTAGATACTGTAAATGTCACACACAACTAAAGATTTCCACACTTTTCTCCATCTCACCATTTGACATAATCAATTTATTCAACTAACCAATAGCCCTATATATTGGAAATCCTGAAAGAAGAGAGGGCTGATATAGGTCAATATAGGTCAATCAACTACTACATCAGGAATCTCCTATCTCTTTTTTTAAAAGCTCAGGCACTTTTTGGATTACCTTCCTCATTTCAACTTAAGTTGCAACTTTTACAGAATACTGTCCTTAAAGCATACAACATATTTACAAAATAGAGAGTAACTCTTCAAGACAAAGGGACCTGGGTTGAGACCAATAGTAATAATACATTGTTCCATTTGATATTTATTTTAGACGACCCTATACCTACACATTCATTCAATCATATATGCCCCAATATATAGCCAACTAGAGTAAGAGAATTACAGGATAAATGAATTGCTTTGCCAGTAATATAAAAATATCTCTTCCTTTATTGAGGGTTGCTACTTACAAATGTATTGTACTGTTAAAAAGCAAACCTATTTAATAGGTAAGAAAGACACAATTTGATTTCATATCCTTGTGTGTCTACAATCTTAAATCACCAATGGCACATCACATTTCTTTGTATACCTATTTGATTAAAGTTATCACTTAGTAAATCATACACATGAGGAATAACATGTATTTATACACATCTGGAATAAAATACAAAAATGTTTTTAAAAAAGCACAATACTCAAAGTAAAAAAGTGTTGACACAGCTTTTCGGTGGGGAATGCCGGTTTACACCACCTTCTTCAGGACAGATTAAAAACAGTATTGTCAAATCTGAAATTATACACAAGATAAAAAGAACAGTACATATATGAATATTTTTCTCTCACAAGGTATTTTAACATACTGACAAGGCTGTGACATATTAATAAAACACCTAAGGAGGGAACAGTGGAATTACATTCAAATTTCTTGTAAGTGGGGGATGTTAACTTGAGGGTAGGTGGAAAAGTGGCAGTACAACCCACTGGGAAATATAAACCCCCTGCCATATGTTCTGCATTACAATCATTCATCCTCACAGGCATACCTAAGGTAAAGGTTAATGCGCAGTCAAATTCTATCTTCATCTTGATGCGATGAAAAGTTATTTCTGAGTACTCTGATCACACTTTCAATGATCTGAAAACATTATGTTAATATTAGGGTCAAAATTGCTCCAATTTACCCCTGAAATCATTATTGTTAAAAAACGTTTTTTCAAAATATTTTTAAGGACGTTTGGTTAAATAAACCCACCTTTCAAAGAATGTGTGTTTTCTTGGAGGTTTAGTAATTCCTCTCACGTTGATTTCAAGTTCAATTTTTCGCTTTTTTGCATCCCAAATATATAATTATCCAAACCGAAACAGGAAGAACTATATTCATTCATTTATTTATTGGTGCTCTTTTATTATTGAATCATATTTGAATGAATATCTTTGTGCTCACCTTTTTTATAGTTACTCCCCAGTCTACTTTCGTTAGATGAGATCCTCTGATCGCAAGTGTGCGTTATTTTCGCATTATTCTTTAAAGTGCCTCATATGTCAGCATGTAACTAGAAAGTAATGGACACCCAAAGTCATAAGATCAACATGTCTCGGTATTTCGAAAAGTTTATAATTTTAGCACATTTAATGGTAAATTGTGCTACAACGGTCTCTGTGAGTTTGTTTATGTAGCGGTAATGGGATAAACGAAAGGTCAGCATGTCTCAACATGTCTCAGTATTTCATAAAGTTTATAATTTTTGTACATTTAATGGTATATTGTGCTACAACGGTCTCAAAGAGTCTGTTTAAATTGCAGTGATGGGATAAACGAAATGGGACCAATTGCATTAATTAAAAATGATATACAACAACTCAAAGGAGCATTAGGCATTATTAATCTGCACAAAACATATATTTGAAGGTCCCCCATTTCCTTCCCGCAAGCTGTCCGTTTTTGGTACTGGCTATTCCTATTTTTCATCTAGAGCACTCACTGTATTCATTCAAGGTCACGTATTGAACGGTCGGGACATCTTCCAGCGGCTAATTTGTTTTTGAAAAGAACCCGCTATTTATTACAATGCTGTGGCTCTAGTATTTTCCCGCGTCGTTGTCGATCTCATATGACATCACATTCGAGGTTGTGGCCTCTAGTGATGTTATATTGTCTCGCATGGCGGCCATCTTGTATGGGTTGAGGCTATAGGTGCCACATCGCATAAATCAAAAATACTGATTCTACACTCCATCTGTGGGATTCTAAATTGGCTCATTATGTCAGCTAATATGCACGCAAATATAACCGGTCGTCATTAATTTCCATGGTATTAAAATTATATATCGCTAAAACGTATAGTAATTATACATCAGTGTAATATGGCTGCCATCTTTTAAAAGGTGTTTCATAATAAAAGTAATACGAATGATTCGATATATTGTGGCGGCCATCTTTTTAAATGATTTTTCCAATTGGAAAGAATATACTAAACGCCTCCTTATTATCAATCATTATTTCCTAGGTTTCTCAGTTGCATTTTGCCTTCTATTTCTAAATCGATTTTATTCTATAAACTCAGCCAGATATATCCAGGATCAAAGTTATTACTTCATTTTATGCCAAACACTCCCTATCATTATCTAACGTTCATATGAGTATTATTGTAAGCGAAAAGGATTGTTTGATAAATCTCCCCATCTATTAATGTATTCTCTCCCCCTCCTCTCTGTTGTTCAATCCATAGATGTATGTCTTAAATTTACACAAAAAAACTGTTCTCGCACTTTTAGTTTTACATCTAGATCACCACCTCTCATCATTCCTGTGATTTTTTCCAATATACACCATTTAAGGTAATCTATTGTGTGTTTACATATGTTCCAGTGTTCAGTAAGAGGAGTGTTCTATTTTCTAGTCCTCAATACCAATCTATGTTCGTTAAGACGAACTCGGACTCTCTGGACATCTCGCCCACATAACCTTTCCTGCAGGGACAAAGGATTAGGTAGATGACATTCCTGGTCCTACAGTTAAATATATTATTAAAAGTATGTTTAACGCCATCCATAAAATGTCTTTACCTTGAATCACTGAATTATAGTTACTACAGGTACTGCAGGGAAAGTTACCAATCACTTTTTCGTTTTTGTCAATACTTCTCTGGTGAAACATAACAGGTTCTCTGTAGGTCTTTACCAACCTATTTCTAATAGTTTTGTTCCTGCAATAGGAGAAAAGAGGTTTCTCTAAGGCTTCTCCATTTCTTTCTTGCAGTAGAGACCCGTTTCTATTAATTATATTTTTATTTTATTGCTGATATTGGAAAAATTTGTTACAAAAACCATTTTGTCTCCCTTGTTTTCTTTTATTTTGTCATTATCAAAAAGGAGTTCCCTATTGAAATATTTTGCCCTTTTTATAGGCCTGCTTGATAATCTTCTTCGGGTAGCCTCTATCCTTTAACTTAATTTTCAAGTTGCTAGAATGGACTTCAAAATCACTCCTATTGGTGCAATTTCTCCTCAAGCGAAGAAATTGCCCGAAGGGGATGTTGTCCTTCTGGCATTTCGGGTCATCGCTTTCATAATGTAAATTTGTGTTTCTATCGGTGGGTTTTGTGAATAGATCCACCATCAAATGATTGTCTCTTACTTTAATCTTGATATCCAAAAAATGTCACAGTATTCTTGACTCATGGATGATGTGAATCTCAGATTAGGATCTCCACAGTTCACCCAACTAATAAAATTGTCTAGATCCACTTTTTCTCCTTCTCAGATAAAAAACATGTCATCTATAAAGCGTGACGGATGAGTTGCGTTCTCATAAAAGGGTGCAGCCTCATTGAAGATATGCTTGTCTTCAATTGCTCCTACATATAGGCAGGCCAGACTTGTGGCTCATGTGGCTCCCATACCGGTCCCTTTTATCCGGCAAAAGAAACTTCCATTGAACAAAAAAATATTTTTTTTTACAATCAGTTCTGTGAATTCAATAATAAGCAAAGCAGGTTCTGACAGATCCCTATTTGTATCTTTCAACATGTCCCTGACAGTATTGACAGTTGCTGTTTGTGGGGTGTTTGTATAAAGTGCTTCAATGTCTAATGACACTAACCATTGATTTTGCAAATTGAAGCGTAATCCCTCTACTTTTCTTATCATATCTGTTGTATCTTTGATGTAAGATCTTTGTTGGGATACTAAGGGTCGCAGAAATGTATCTACATATTTGCTCAATGGTTCAGTAAGTGAATTAATACTGGATATTAAGACCGCATTGGGGGTCACTAATATTTTTGTGGACTTTTGGAAGTCCATACATTGCTGGTAATACAGGATGTGTGTTAAGTAAAAACTCATACTCATCTTGACTTATTATATTATCTTCTTTAGCCAGGTCAAGACATCGTCAAACCTTTAATTGTAGGGTTTTCCATTCATCTTGATAGGATTGTCTATAATGTTATTTTACTAATAACAGGGTCATCATTCTCTTATTATAGTCATATGTATCCATTAAGACTATACTTCTACCTTTGTCTCCTGGTTTTATTGTTAAATGTTCGCAGCTCTCCAAATTTTTTAAGGCAGTAAGTAAGTCCTGAGATAAATTGTTATTGTAATACTTAATATTCTTTTTAAATAAATCTTCCAGATCCTTCTCAACTCAAATCTTGAAACTGATCTCTCCTGCGCTAGCGCTCCAGGTGACAGCACCGTTTGTGTATTGCTGCATGCGTTTTTAAAAATCGTTCTTGTGCTTTTAAAATACTGCTGTTGCTGATAATAATTGAACTGTGCACTGACTCCCCGGTCCACCGCAGCGATTTAGGCTGTTTGTTGTGGAGGGAGAACAGAGCGATCATACTTCCTGGTGGTGCCAATACTCGGTGGCCATCTTACTGGGTTGACGCTCCAGTCTTACTCGAGCCCTGACTACTTAGGCTCCCAGCGCTGACCCGCAGAGTAAAATCTTGAAACTGATTACTCCTGCGCTAGCGCTCCAGGTGACAGCACCGTTTGTGTATTGCTGCATGCGTTTTTAAAAATCGTTCTTGTGCTTTTAAAATACTGCTGTTGCTGATAATAATTGAACTGTCCACTGACTCCCCGGTCCACCGCATCGATTTAGGCTGTTTGTTGTGGAGGGAGAACAGAGCGCTCATACTTCCTGGTGGTGCCAATACTCGGCGGCCATCTTACTGGGTTGACGCTCCAGTCTTACTCGAGCCCAATCTATACAAAACACTTATTTCACCGCGCAGCGGCACGAGCAGCGATAGCACCGTAGACACGCTGAAGAGGCGGCAAAGAGAAGCCAGTCTGCGCCAGTCCGCGTCCAGACGCTTCCAGCTCCCGGTCCCAGCCGGCACTATGGTAGGAAACATCCTCTCATACAGCGCTTCCTCCCTGCACGCACTACGACCTACCACCAACCCACTATGCTTACATTCGGTCCTCCCTATAAATACGAAGGCCCGTTGTAAAACATGTGATTGGGGTATGTCCACCCCAAAGACAGGGAAACATCCCTCCATGCACAAGTGGAGGATGTTCCTCCTAAATTGCCGATCTTTGCCGAAGCACTACACTGAACTGGCCATGCTGATAGAGGAGCTCAATCCTGAAGCCCTCTTTCTAACAGAGACATGGCTCCAGCTAGAAACCGATCCTGCAACAGTATGGGCCACCCCCCAAGGCTACACTCTTAAGCGACTGGACCGCAAGACAGGCAGAGGCGGAGGGTTGGCCATCATTTATAGAGACAACTATAGATGCCGCGTCACTCCCTCCACTACGCCAGCCTGTGAGAACCTACCCTTTACTCTCGAATTTTCCCCCACCACCACCTTCTCTAGTATTTTAGTTTATGGACCACCTGGTACCCTTAGCGACTTTGTCACTAATATGACGGACATAGTTGCCAACCTAGTGCTCAATCTGCATCTAGACGATCCGCTTGATTCAGCATCCAACAGTTTTCGATCGAACCTCAAGGCCATCGACCTGTTCCAGAAAGGTTTTCAATCGACGCACACCAAGGGGCATCTCCTAGATCACTTCTTAGTACCCTTTACATGGTCCACATGCACCCCCCCACTCTACAAAATCACAATAAACACTGGGGAAGAAAATGGGTCTCGCTCCCGCTCCCCAAGTGGAAACTGGCTCTCACCGAACACCCACCTCCGAAGGTGACTAACCCCAACACAGCCACTGTTAATTTTGACAACTGGATTTCTAGTACCCTTGACCAAGTCCTCCCGAAGGAATCCCTGCACTCGATAAAGAGATCCAAAGTCGCCCCCTGGTACTCCCCCGCCCTTAGAACTATGAAACAATCCTGCCGCAAACTAGAGAGAGCCTGGAGACAAGAACACTCACAACCGAAGAAAGCTGAGTACAGAGCCGCAGTAAAGCTCTACAAAAATGAAATAAAATCTGTACAAGCCCAAATCTATGAATCCAAAATTAACCTAGCTGTGAATTCCCCTAAAGAAATTTTTAAAATAGCCAAATCTCTAATTCCCCCCCCCCTCCTGAGCGTCTGTCATCTGACGGCGCGCAAACCCATTGTAACAACTTAGCCACTTTCTTCTCCCAGAAGATCCAGACCAGTTATTCCTCATTCACCACTGGTAGTGGTGACAAGGAGTCTACCACCACAACAGATTCTGACCTCCCTGTCCCCTGCTCGCTGGACAAATTCCCTCTCCTAGATTCCATCACATTAGACAGAATGATCCCTAAAGTCACCTCGGGATCTCCCAATGACCCAGCACCTCCGCAGACTCTTACTAAGGTCATTGATGCCATTCGCCCGGTCATCCTGGATGTCCTTAATGCCTCCATCACCTCTAACTCCGTCCCAGCTCCATGGAAGTGTGCGATGGTTAAAGCCCTCCTAAATAAGCCCACCTTAGACTATAACAACTTGGCCAACTTTCGCCCTATTTCCCTACTTCCCTGGATGAGCAAACTGCTTGAGAGGCACATCAATAACATCCTAGTAGATTATTTAGAATCTAATAATCTGCTATGTGCCTCCCAGACGGGGTTCCGCCCTCAGCACGGAACCGAAACTGCCCTCTTAGCAGTGACGGAAGAAACTAGAGCTGTGCTGGACCGGGGAGGAAAAGCAGCCATCATACTACTCGACCTCAGTGCCGCGTTCGACACGGTTAACCATGCCACACTATTACATCGTCTGAAAGGCATGGGCGTGTCGGGCACGACCCTGGAATGGCTGACCTCCTTCCTGGATGAGCGATTCTTCCAGGTGTTCGAGGGCGAGGTAGTCCCCAGGGCTCCTCCCTAAGCCCCACACTTTTTAATGCCTACATGCAACCTCTAGCAGAGATAGTCCAGCCCTTCGGTGTGCGTATTGTCACCTACGCGGATGACACCCAACTGGTGGTCTCCCTGGACCACACTGAGGGGTCGTCCAACACCTTGGGCCCCTGTCTAGAGGCTGTCGCTAAGTGGATGCAATCCTCCTGTCTCAAACTCAATGGGGAGAAGCCGGAGATTATGCTACTGGGCAACTCTCCACTGACCACTCTGGCCTCCATCTGGCCCACATGTCTCGGCGCTCCTCCCCCCCCCCAAACCTCAGATAAAGAGCCTTGGAATTTGGCTCGATAAAGCGCTAGACTTTTCAGTCCAGGCCATCAAAACGGCCTCCATGTGTGTTGGGCTAATGAAAATGCTCCGCAAAGTGCTCCCTCTGCTTTCTTTCCAGGCGAGGAGAATCATGGTTCAGGCCCTGATACTCTCCCGCCTGGATTATGGAAATGCTTTATACCTAGGAGCCCCGGCAGCAGTGACCAACAGGCTCCAAGTCACGCAAAACTGTGCCGCCCGATTACTGTTCAACATCCCCCGTTGGCAGTCAGCCAAGAAAGCCCTAAAAGAACTACACTGGCTCCCAGTGGCTGCTAAAGCACAGTTTAAGGCCATGTGCATTGTGCACAAATCCTTCCACCGAACAGGCCCTTCCATCCTGTTCCCCTTAGTCGTGCCCTACGCCCCGTCCAGAGTCCTCCGCTCCGGTTCACTGCATCTAGCAACCACAACTAAAATCAACAAAGCCCAATGGGGCGGCCGTTCTTTCTCCCACACCGCCGCGAGGCTTTGGAATTCCCTCCCCCTAGCTCTTAGAGAGAATAATAACCGGATGGCATTCAGAAAACCTTTGAAAACTCATCTGTTTGCAAAAGCGTGTTAATCCACCCTGTTGCCCGCCACAGTAATCAGTCAAAGCGCTGCGAGGCCTCCGGGTAGTTACGCGCTATACAAATATAATTTTTCATTTCCTTTCATTTCATTTCTCAACCACTCTTTCAAAGGTCTCAACTCCCTTATCCACCATCTGACGTGATGGGGTCCAGGTGGACATGGGTTTTAAACCTGAACATTTTGCCTTATTAAAGGATTCTTTATTTAGAAAGAATTTTTTCAATCTGGTTTTTCTAAATACATTTTTTATATCTTTCTGTATTTCATAAGTATTCAGTGGAGCTACAGGGGCAAAACCTAATCCTTTTTCAAGCAGAGTTATTTCTTCTTTGCTTAATATTCTGCTTGATAAATTTATTACAGGAGCTTTATTCATGGCTATTAGTCCCAGACTGTCTAGCTCCTGGTCTTCATTTATTGGTTTCTGTTGGGTAGTGCTTGTCATTGGAAGTTCCCTCGTCCCCCCCCCTCACTCCCTGGTTCTGTCTTTGTTGTTGTTGTCCTAAAAAAGGCCTCTGGATATCTCTATTTTGTCCCCATTTGTATCTTTTTTATTTCTTTGTTCTACACTGCTCTCATCTTCTGATTCTGTGCTTGCATATGAATCCCCACAAACAGCAACTGTCAGTACTGTTAGGAACGTGCTGAAAGATACAAATGGGGATCTATCAGAACGTGCTTTGCTTATTATTAAATTCACAGAACTGGTTTTAAAAAACAATACTTTTTTGTTCAATGGAAGTTTCTTTTGGCAGAAAAAAGGGACCAGTATGGGAGCCACATGCGCCCCAAGTCTTGCCTGCCTATATGTAGGAGCATTTGAAGACGAGCATATCTTCAATGAGGCTTCACCCTTTTATGAGAACGCGACACATCGGTCACGCTTTATAGATGACGTGTTTTTTATCTGGGAAGGAGAAGAGGTGGATCTAGACAATTTAATCAGTTGGTTGAACTGTGGAGATCCTAATCTGAGATTCACATCATCCATGAGTCAAGAATACTGTGACTTTTTGGATATCAAAATTAAAGTAAGGGACAATCATTTGATGGTGGATCTATTCACAAGACCCACTGATAGAAACACAACTTTACATTATGAAAGCGATCACCCGAAATGCCAGAAAGACAACATCCCCTTTGGGCAATTTCTTCGCTTGAGGAGAAATTGCACCAATAGGAGTGATTTTGAAAATGAAGTTAAAGGATAGAGGTTACCGAAAAGGATTATCAAGCAATCCTACAAAAGCGCAAAATATTTCAATAGGGAACTCCTTTTTGATAATGACAATATAACAGAAAACAAGGGAGACAAAATTGTTTTTGTAACCAATTTTTCCAATATCAGTAGTAAAATAAAAAATATAATTAATAGAAACTGGTCTCTACTGCAAGAAAGAAATGGAGAAGCCTTAGAGAAACCTCTTTTCTCCTATCGGAGGAACAAAATTATTAGAAATAAGTTGGTAAAGAACTACAGAGAACCTGTTATGTTTCACCAGAGAAGCTTTGAGAAAAACAAAAAAGTGAATGGTAACTTTCCCTGCAGTACCTGGAATAACTGTAATTCAGTAATTCAAGGTAAAGAATTTTTTGGGGATGGCGTTAAACATACTTTTAATGATATATATTTAACTGTAGGACCATGAATGTCATCTACCTAATCCTTTGTCTCTGCGGGAAAGGTTATGTGGGTGAGACGTCTATAGAGGTTCGAGTTCGTCTTAATGAACATAGATCGGCATTGAGGACTAGAAAAGTGAACGCTCCTCTTACTGAACACTGGAACATATGTAAACACACAATAGATGACCTTAAATGGTGTATATTGGAAAAAAACACAAGAACGATGAGAGGTGGTGCTCTAGATGTAAAATGAAAAGTGCGAGAACATTTTTTGTGTGCAAATTTAAGACATACATCTATGGATTGAACAACAGAGAGGAGTGGGAGAGAGTACATAAATAGATGAGGAGATTTATAAAAGAATCCTTTTCGCTTACAATAATACTCATTGGAACTTTAGATAATGATAGGGACTGTTAGGCGTAAAATGAAGTAATAACTTTGATCCTGGATATATCTAGCTGAGTTTATAGAATAAAATCGATTTAGACATAGAAGGCAAAATACAACTGAGAAACCTAGGAAATAATGATTGATAATAAGGAGGCGTTTAGTATATTTTTCCCAATTGGAAACATCATTTAAAAATATGGCCGCCACAATATATCGAATCATTAGTATTACTCTTATTATGAAACACCTTTCAAAAGATGGCCGCCATATTACATTGATGTATAATGAGTATACGTTTTAGCGATATATAATTTTAATACCATGAAAATTAATGACGACCGGCTATATTAGCGAGCATATTAGCTGACATAATGAGTCAATTTAGAATCCCACAGACGGAGTGTAGAATCAACCCATACAAGATGGCCGCCATGCGAGACAATATGTCACGGTGGCCGGGAAGCTCTCTCCTCAGGATGGCGGTGATGCTCTAATGGGGTACACCTCCCATCCGTCCCCAGTCCGGAAAACTTTTGACACACACGGACTATGGAGACAGGTGAGCGAGGGAAGGAAGGGAAGGAACAGCTGGGAGAGGGACCTGGAACGAGACAAGCACACCATAAGAGACACGATACCTGGTACCCTCCCGTCTTACTTCCCACTACTCGGTTGTCGTGCTCTCACCTGCCACCTTCTCAACCCCTTATAGAGGAAGGCACCACGACCGGGGACGAATCGAAACCCAGTTAAACGGGAGCACTGGATAACGTTCGTGGAGCCAGGGCGGACCCTAGCGACTGGTTCCTCAGGTCAAAGTAGCGCGGTGTCTCTGGGAGCAAAGGACAGCACTTCCAAATCAGTGCTTAATGCTCCAGAGCGTGCTCACAGATCAGGGTCAGAAGAGAGAACAAAGGAAGACGCCTCCCTGAAGGCAAAGGCAATTCAGTACTCACGGTTCCGAAGAGCAGTGAACGGAGTGGGCGCTGCGACTCTGTACCCGGAACTCCGTGGGCAGAGGAGCGCACCTGTTCGCGCTGCAACTCTGAACCCGAAACTCCGTGGGCAGAGGAGCGCACCTGTTCGCGCTGCGACCCTGAACCCGGAACTCCGTGGGCAGAGGAGCGCTGGAGGTTTTTTCCGATAGTCAGGAACGTTGAGGGCGGAGGTCTCTCTGACGCCTTCCCAGAGCCGGGGGATGCCGGCGTGGTCGTCGCCGCTGGAGCGAAGCTGTTCGTGGCCGGAAGGACGAGGGTTCCGCAAAGGGGGCCGAGGCTGCAGGACTGGAACGAAGGGTCGGCGGAGACAGCAGAACAGGAAAGAAGGGTCAACAGAGTGTTGTACGGGACAGTCAGGAATCATCGGCACCGCTCACTGGACGCTGTGGGCTTTATCCCCTCTGTCGCGCACGACGCGGGTCACGTGGGGCGTGTTCCGCCGGGCGTTCTGGGGAATGTAGTTCCCGTGGAGTCCGTCTGGCGGGGTAGGCGTTTGTGGTGACGCGAACAGCGTGCCACCGGTTCTCGCCTCATGACAGTACACCCCTCCCCCCACCGACTCAAGCGCTGAGAGCAGCACCGGGTTTGCCAGGGCATCGGAGGTGAAAAGCCGCCACCAGGCGGGGAGCGTGGATCGCCGCAGCCGGCTCCCAAGAATGCTCCTCTGGACCATACCCTTTCCACGCCAAGAGATACCACACCCGGCCCCGCACCAGCTTGGAATCAAGTACCCTTTCCACCACGTATTCTCGCTCATGTTGTACCCATACGGGAGGAGGGACTCTTTTTACAGGACAAAGTGAGGGTTTGAGCAAAGAGACGTGGAACACGGGGTGTATGTGCATGTGCGCCGGGAGACGGAGTCGCACGGCCACAGGGTTGACGTGACAGACCACCGAGTAGGGACCTATGTACTTGGGGTTGAACACACTGGGTTTTTTGAACGTGATGTTTTTTGTGGACAACCATACTTTATCCCCCTTGTGGTACATGGGATTGGGCCTACGGTGTTTGTCGGCTTGCGCTTTGTACCTCTCCTTTGCAAGGCGAAGGTTCACGCAGGCAGTTTTGAGGGTAGAGCGTATCTGCGTGAGTCTGTGTTCGAGATCGGGCAGAGTGACGCGCGAGCGAGGGAGCAAAAAAGGGGTGAAACGAGGGTGAAACCCGGAAGAGAGGTAGAAGGGAGTGTGTTTTGTGGATGCATGGACGGTGCTGTTATAAGCTATCTCAGCTACCCATAGCCAGTCCACCCAGGCCTCAGAGGCCTTGTCCACGTAGCATCGAAGATACTGCTTCAGGGTTTGGTTGAGGCGCTCTGTTTGTCCATCGGATTGGGGATGAAAACTTGTGGACAGGGATGATTGAATACCCAACTCGGTGCACCAGACCTTCCAAAAACGGGCGGTGAATTGGGATCCTCTGTCCGACACGATCTCAAGGGGAAGTCCGTGTAGCCGTACGATGTCTTTTAACATGAGTTTTGCGAAGGTACCTGCCGTGGGTATCTGTTTGCACGCTATGAAATGCCCCATCTTTGTGAGGAAATCGATGACTACTACGATAGCCGTGCAGTTTTGGTCTTTTGGTAGTCCCACAATGAAATCGACCGAGATCTTTTCATAGGGGTTGACAGTGGAAGCAGAAGGCCTTGTTTTTTGCAGTGATCGGTCTTCATTTGGGCACATATGGAGCAGTTCTTGACCCATTGCAAGACATCCGGCCGAACCGACGGCCACCAGAACTGTCGCAGGACCTTTTCTAGGGTTTTGGCGCCACCCATATGACCGGCGCTGGGGGCTTCGTGACACCAGCCGAACACGAGTTTTCGGAGGCGGAGAGTAGGGACCAATACCCGTGATCCACACATAGGGAGGCCTTGATACATTCGCCACTCCCTGTGGCTACGTAACCAGGAAGACCAAGCGAACGTCCTGATGCCTCGTTTCACTCCATCCATGAACGATTCTGTTTCCACTCTTCCCACCACTTTGTCGGGCGATATGATAGATTGTTCTGGGTCCGCCGCGGGGAGACAGGCCATTCCCTGTCGAGACAATGCGTCAGCCTTCCGGTTCTGTGTTCCTGGTCGGAACGTGACGAGGAAGTCGTACTCCGTGAAGAATAGCATCCACCGTTGTTGTCTGGGAGAGAGATGCCGAGCTGACCGTAAAAACTGGAGGTTGCGGTGGTCGGTGTAGACTGTTACCTGGTGTTGAGCGCCCATCAGCCAGTGTCTCCATTCCAGGAAGGCTTCCCGAATGGCCAGCAACTCTTTCTCGGCGATGGTATAATTCCTTTCGGCGGGATTTAGTTTCCTGGACAGGTAGGCCAGGGGATGGAGATGTCCGGTGTCTGGATGTCTCTGTGACAGGACAGCCCCTATGGCTATGTCAGAGGCGTCTGCCTCTACGATGAACGGGAGTTCGGGTCTTGCGTGTCGCAGAATAGGGGCGGAGGTGAAGGCTGTCTTGAGCTCTTCGAACGCCTTCTGCGCCTCGGGATGCCTGGAAAACGGAACGCCTTTGCGCGTCAATCTCGTGAGCGGGGCCACAAGTTGGGAAAAGTGGTGGATGAAGCGCCTGTAGAAATTCGAGAAGCCGAGGAAACTCTGTACGTCTTTAACGGTTTGGGGTGGAGGCCACTTCACCACGGCTTGCACTTTGCGGTCCGACATGACTTGTCAGGCGGGGGTTAAAAGTACGCCCAGGAATTCCACTGTAGTCACGTGAAACTCACACTTAGTGAGCTTACAGTACAAGCGGTGTTCACGTAGGGCTTGTAAGACCTGTCTCACATGGACGACGTGCTCTTTCGAGTTGGATGAAAAGATAAGGATGTCGTCGATATATACTATGACGAATTTATCCAGGAAGTCTCTCAAGGCCTCGTTGAGGAAGAACTGGAAAGTGGCAGGGGCGTTGCATAGCCCGAAGGGCATAACAAGATATTCGAACAACCCATACCGCGTCTTGAAGGCCGTCTTCCATTCATCCCCCTCTCTCATCCGAACCAAGTGGTACGCCCCACGAAGGTCCAGTTTGGCATACAGGGCAGCCTCCCGAACCTGTTCGAGTAACACTGGGATCAACGGCAAGGGGTACTGGTTCTTTATTGTTACTGCATTGAGCGCGCGGTAGTCAATGCAGCAGCGCAACTCGCCGTTGGCCTTCAGGATGAAGAAGAGTGGAGAGGCCGCGGGTGACCGGGAGGGGCGAATGAACCCCAACGCGAGGTAGGTGTCCAAGTACTCTCGGAGGTGGCTCGTTTCGGGACCCGTGAGAGCATAAACTCGGCAACAGGCGACGACAGCTCCAGGCTCCAGGTCGATGCGGCAGTCGTAGGCCCGATGTGGTGGCAGCTCCTCCGCCTTCTGTTTGTCGAATACGTCAGAATAGGTGCTATACCAAGCCGGAAGAACCACTTCTTTCTCCGCTGCCGTGGCGATGTGTTGCAGAGAGGCCAACGGTTGGGTTGGAGACGACTCGGACACCGTACATTGTTGATGGCAAAAGGTGGAACAAAAGGATAAGGTATTCGTGGACCACTCTATGGTTGGTTCGTGTCGTCTTAACCACGGTAGTCCCAGGATGAGTTTGCACCGGGGGGCTTTGATAATGTTCAAGGCAAGCCATTCACCGTGGGTTTTCCCTATGGTCATCCAGAGGGCCGGCGTGACATAGCGAATGGGTCCGGAGTCCAACTCCTTACCGTCTACGGCATAGACGAGTTCTGGCGTGCGTTTAGTTAGAAGTTTCACCCCCAATCTCTGGGCTTCTGCTTCATCCATAAAGCAGCCAGTGGCCCCTGAATCGATCATGGCCCGAATTGTCCGAGTGGTGTGGTCGATCACCACTTGGAGCGTAAGGAAGAAGTGATCCGGTTCTGCAGTAGCGTCCGACTCCATAGAAGGGATGGAGTGGTAGCTTGAAGGCTTCCCTTCGACGTCCTTCAAGCCCGAGCGTTTCCCGTCTCCCCATCTCCGGTCACCGCCGCTGCTTGCCCTGCGCGAGTCCTCCCGACCTTGGGTCTAACGGGACATTCCCGGAGATAGTGGCCTTTCTTGCCACAGTACAGACAGAGGCCCTGTTTTCTGCGGTAATCCCTCTCGCTCAGCGTTAGTGACGCTCTTACCGCCCCTATTTCCATGGGCTCGGATCTGGCCGGTCCGTGGTCTGGAGCTCGCATCAGGTCGGACGTTGGAGGGGGGTTTTCTTTCCTCCTATGGTCCCCCTTTCTCTCTCGGAGGCGATATTCCAACCGAGAGGCTAGCTCCACCATCGCGGCACAAGTGCGTGGTTGGGGGTCGATTTGGGCGATGACGTCCTTCAGTTCCTCCGTTAACCCCCGGTAAAAGATGGCAGATTGTTTCGACTTCGGCCAGTCCGTTTCCGCTACCAGCCGCCTGAAACTGTTGAGGTATCCGAGGAAATCGGAGATGCTTTGTTTGAGGTCGAGAAGATCATGGTCCGCAGAGAAGGTGTCGGCTCGTCGGTCGAACGTCTTCTCGAACTCCACTCGGAACGTGTCCCAATCGTAGAGCAGGGCGTCGTCCCTCCTAACGATAGGGACCGCCCATTGAGCCGCTTCTCCGGATAGGTACGAGATAAGGAACGCCACCCGGGACTGGTTGGTAGTGAACAGTTTGGGCTTATAGTGGAAATGCAATAGGATTTGTTCCATGAATACCTGCACCTTCTGAATATCCCCATGAAACCTTTTGGGAGGGGCCAGGGGAACGTGCGCGGGCATCTCAACCACGACCTGAGGTAGGCCCTATGCTCCCTGCGTCGAAGGGATTTCTTTGGAGCCGGTCAATCCGGGAGTGCAGCGCTGCTGTTTCCTGCCTTGATGCAGCCAACTCTACTTGAACAAGTGCCAAGGCCGCCACTACATCCTCTAAGGTGGCCATCCCCCAGGTCAACGCGATTGGGAGGAGCGTTAATTCGTGGGCCGATGATTCTGTCACGGTGGCCGGGAAACTCTCTCCTCAGGATGGCTCTGATGCTCTAATGGGGTCCACCTCCCATCCGTCCCCAGTCCGGAAAACGTATGACACACACGGACTATGGAGACAGGTGAGCGAGGGAAGGAAGGGAAGGAACAGCTGGGAGAGGGACCTGGAACGAGACAAGCACACCATAAGAGACACGATACCTGGTACCCTCCCGTCTTACTTCCCACTACTCGGTTGTCGTGCTCTCACCTGCCACCTTCTCAACCCCTTATAGAGGAAGGCACCACGACCGGGGACGAATCGAAGCCCAGTTAAACGGGAGCACTGGATAACGTTCGTGGAGCCAGGGCGGACCCTAGCGACTGGTTCCTCAGGTCAAAGTAGCGCGGTGTCTCTGGGAGCAAAGGACAGCACTTCCAAATCAGTGCTTAATGCTCCAGAGCGCGCTCACAGATCAGGGTCAGAAGAGAGAACAAAGGAAGACGCCTCCCTGAAGGCAAAGGCAATTCAGTACTCACAGTTCCGAAGAGCAGTGAACGGAGTGGGCGCTGCGACTCTGTACCCGGAACTCCGTGGGCAGAGGAGCGCACCTGTTCGCGCTGCAACTCTGAACCCGGATCTCCGTGGGCAGAGGAGCGCACCTGTTCGCGCTGCGACCCTGAACCCGGAACTCCGTGGGCAGAGGAGAGCTGGAGGTTTTTTCCGATAGTCAGGAACGTTGAGGGCGGAGGTCTCTCTGACGCCTTCCCAGAGCCGGGGGATGCCGGCGTGGTCGTCGCCGCTGGAGCGAAGCTGTTCATGGCTGGAAGGACGAGGGTTCCGCAAAGGGGGCCGAGGCTGCAGGACTGGAACGAAGGGTCGGCGGAGACAGCAGAACAGGAACGAAGGGTCAACAGAGTGTTGTACGGGACAGTCAGGAATCATCGGCACCACTCACTGGACGCTGTGGGCTTTATCCGCTCTGTCGCGCACGACGCGGGTCACGTGGGGCGTGTTCCGCCGGGCGTTCTGGGGAATGTAGTTCCCGTAGAGTCCATCTGGCGGGGTAGGCGTTTGTGGTGACGCGAACAGCGCGCCACCGGTTCTCGCCTCATGACACAATATGACATCAATAGAAGCCACGACCTCGGATGTGATGTCATATGAGATCGACAACGATGCGGGAAAATTCGAGAGCTGCCGCATTGTAATAAATAGCGGGTTCTTTTCTCAAACTAATTAGCCGCTTGAAGACGTCCCGACTGTTCGATACGTGACCTTGAATGAATACGGTGAGTGCTCTAGATGAAAAATAGGAATAGCCACTCCAAAAAATGGACAGCTTGTGGGAAGGAAATGTGGGAACTTTAAATGTATGTTTTGTGCGGATTAATAATGCCTTTGAGTCAGTATATCATTTTCAATTAATGCAATTGATCCCCTTTCGTTTATCCTATAACCGCAATTTAAACGGACTCTTTGAGACCGTTGTAGCACAATATACCATTAAATGTGCTCAAATTATAAACTTTATGAAATACTGAGACATGTTGAGATATGCTGACCTTTTGTTTACCCCATTACCGCTACATAAACGGGCTCTTAGAGACCGTTGTAGCACAATTTACCATTAAATGTGCTAAAATGATAAACTTCATGAAATTCTGAGACATGCTGATCTTATGACTTGGGTGTCCATTACTTTCTAGTCACACGCCGACATATGATGCACTTTAAAGAATAACACGAAAAAAACGCACATTGGCGATCAGAGGATCCTGTCCAGCGAAAGTAGACTGGGGAATAAATATAAAAAAGGTGAGCACAAAGATATTCACTCAAATATGATTCAATAATAAAAGCGCACCAATAAATAAATGAATTAAAATAGTTCTTCCTGTTCCGGCTAGGATAGTTATATCTTTGCGATGCAAAAAGGTGAACAATTGAACTTGAAATCAACATGAGAGGAATTAATAAACCTCCAAGAAAACATACATTCTTTGAAAGGTGTGTTTATTTAACCAAAATACTTTAAAAATATTTTTAAAACTTTTTTTTAACAATAATGATTTTAGGAGTAAATTAGAGCAATTTTGACCCTAATATTAACATGATGTTTTCAGATCATTGAAAGTGTGATAAAAATGCTCAGAAATAACTTTTCGTCGCATCAAGATGAAGATCGAATTTGAGTACATATGGCAGGGGGTTTATATTTCCCAGTGGGTTATACTGCCATTTTTCCACCATCCCTCAAGTTAGCATCCCCCACTTCAAAGAAATTTGAATGTAATTCCACTGTTCCCTCCTTAGGGGTTTTATTAATATGTTACAGCCTTGTCAGTATGTTAAAATACCTTGTGAGAGAAAAATATTCATATATGTACTGTTCTTTTTATCTTGTGTATAATTCCAGATTCGACAATACTGTTTTTAATCTGTCCTTAAGAAGATGGTGTAAACCAGCATTCCCCACCGAAACACCGCGTCAACACTTTTTTACTTCGAGTATTGTTTTTTTTTAAACATTTTTGGTTTTTATTCTGGATGTGTATAAATACATGGTATTACTCATGTGTATGATTTACTATGTGGTAACTTTAATCGAATAGGTATAAAAAGAAATGTGTTGTGCCATTGGTGATTTCAGATTGTAGACACACAAGGATATGAAATCAAACTGTGTCTTTCTTATCTATGAAATAGGTATTTTTTTTTAATGAAATTGTATTGTGATTTTAACACTGTGGAGAACAGAACAATACATTTGTAAGTAACAACTCTCAATAAAGGAAGAGATTTTTTATATTACTGGCAAAGGCAATTCATTTATTCTGTAATTCTCTTACTCTAGTTGGCTATATATTGGGGAATATATGATTGAGTAAATGTGTAGGTATAGGGTGGTCTTATAAATATCAGTGGAAACAATCTATTATTACTCTTAAAGCATACAACACCATTAAATCCGGCTTCATATCTATGCCGGTCTAGCAAAATTCTCTCAAGGCTCTCCTTCACACAAACCTAACAGTCTCCACCATTTATTCATACTTACAATGTATTTCTACTAATATAATTAAAACATATACTGAATGATCATAGGAACACGACTTAGCCGCCACTTGGTCCATCTCCATATGGAAACAGATTTGGATAAAAATCAGACAATCCTCCCGAGCAGCAAACACAGCACAAACACTATTTTACATATATAATAGACTACTTCTCACCCCAGTATCATTGCATAGAATCAATTAAGATATTTCAGACTCGTATGTATGACATTACAACGCGTGTTATTACAACGCGTGCAGTTACATCTCATGCGTTACAACGCATGCGATGTTACAACGCTATGCAATTACAACGCAAGTCTTTACATCGACTTGCACTAGATGGCGTGCTAACATTAGAAAAGTGTAATTTACTATTCCAACTCCAGTCCACGTAACAGTAGGGAAGGTGTTGGGATAGTAAACTACACTATTTGTAATGTTAGCACGCCATCTAGTGCAAGTCGATGTAAAGACTTGCGTTGTAATGGCATTGCGTTGTAACATCGCATGCGTTGTAACGCATGCGATGTAAAAGCTGCGCGTGGTAAAAACCGCGTTGTAATGGCTGTTCCCCTACAGACTCTTGCTAGAAATGTTTAGCACAGCATTCTGACCTAAAACATTTTACTTTTCATGTGCCCCTTCCGTTTCTACTTGTCAGTCACAAGTTTGGAAACAAATGAACGATATCGTTAAATCAAATGTTCCTTTCTCCATTCCTAATGTATTTCTGGGGAGTGTATCGGATGATTGGGCAGATGTAGCATTTAATGTTAAAATATTAAACTTGTTCTTGGCGGTTGCTTACCAGCAAATCTCACGGAATTGGAAAATTCTACTCAACTATCATTTAGAGCATGGTGGTACGCAGTTTTCCATCACCACAGACCAGACATAACATATATGCACCCTCTGTCTCTTGTCTTAGAGCGAATGGCCTTATGGAGTCCAGTTGCATCTTTTCTTAACAAATCTGCCAAAGCATCAGATGTTCCGTCGCCCAATATACAAGACGTTCTGCAACCTCCATGACTTTCCACGTTTGATGAAATTAGTTCCTTTGTAAAATATATATTACTCTGTATACATTGTTACTTTTTTTATGTACTCTCATCAGACTATAATTCGCAGGACCCATATACGCCCACTCGTCTCCTTCCCCCTTCCCATTATGTATTTGTACTGATTTTTTATAGTCGTATGTAATCCATACTTAGTATTGACTATTTGTTTACTGTATCTCATTTACGATAATAAGCATCTACTTTTAAAAGGTAACTGCTGCCTTGTAGCCCAAATCTAGCTTAAAAGAATGCATTAGGACTTGAAAAGAGTTTTATGTCAGAGTAGTGCAGATCATGGTTTATAGCAATTCAGCACATATCCTTTGCGCAAGTCTGACGGCACATAAGCAAAGATAGCATTTCCTCATCCCACCAATTCCTACTTACTCCTCTTACTGGGCATTTTTTTGAGGCTTCCTGGGGGAACGGAGAGTAAAATACCCACCATCACTGGCTCACTGATCACTGCAACTCATGTTTGTACTTTTCTTATTGTCTGTTTTGTCAAACTTGGTAACGGTGTGTTGGGAGTCCAAAATACATCAAGATAGACTTAGGACGACCTTTTGTCCCAGTTTCCCCCGACAGCCCCAGATTTCAGAGAACTGTCCCAGTGTCCCAACACTTTTCTCAATTTTGAATACTCGTACCGTTTTTGGGACAAACATCAGCTCTTCCTGCAAAGCTGAACTGAAACATATATCTCTCATTTCCACAGGCGCCTCTAAAGTCTGAAACAATTTAAGTATGAATCTTTCTTCAGCCAGAGTAGGAGAAGGTCAGCTGCATGCTCCCATCAAAGGGGGAACAGACGTAGGGCAGGCACGGGGAGGATTGGATATTCTGCCATATCTAATGTTATGTAGTGAAGCCTTATAAGTGAAGAGTTAGAAAGAGCAAGTGTTAGAACGGTTCTCAGAGGTTGAAAGTCCCTGCCACTTGTTTGACTGTGCCTATGTATAATATGTCTTGATCATTGTCAGCCTTTAGTCCTACTCCTATGTGCGGTCTCTAACCTTCTTTAATTCTCAAATTTCTGGTCACCTTAAATAGACTAGAAAAGCTGGGGCAGGGCAGCACAAATTATAATATACGTAAGAGGCGCACATCAGTTCCATCCTAAGTTTCCTTTAAGCACCGGGAGCTTGGTTCTCAATTTAACGCAGCAAACAACCCAGGCGCTAAACCACGGCATACACTGATGCTGAATGCCAGTGCCTATTCCTGGTCATCTCATTTTATGCTTTCTGGATGAAGCTGTATTTGCTAAAATGCTAAATCAAACACAGAGGTGTGTGTACGCACATCTCTCTGGGGACATTTGAGGCTGGTGTGCAGCTGCCAGACAAGGAGAATCATGCTACCTGTCAGAAACCACCTTGTGTTTCACATTACACTGTCACCTAGTATTCATTAATTTATGTCTCACAGCTCTGAATTAAAAAAAACACTACCGAAGGGAACATTTCAGGAAGAGCAGCGTTCCTCTCGTGCACATTTCTTTTTATTTGCTGAAGTCTAAAGACTTAAATGGCAGATGGGACACGGATTGACTCCAAAGAGGTACGTGCACAATATTTAACTTGGAGCTCAGACAAGTCCATTCCCTCCCTTCCAATAGCACACCTGCCACTGCTAATGTACAGCACGCGGTGTTGTGCTCGGCGCTCAGAGGAATGTTCTCCCTCAGTCTCAAGGGATGCAGAGGCCTGAAACGAAATGTATGAGAAATAAAAACAACGCCTCGATGTTCAATGCACCTGTTTTGAAGGGTACAAATTGTCCCACGGGGGTAAGAGCACCGGACAACTGCTTGGTGGTTAGCAATGTGAGGTTTGTGCATGTTTGGAAGTATATTTTTATTGTTCAACCCGGTGTTTACCAAACTTTTTAGAACCACGATCCAATTTTTAGTGCACACTTTCACGACCCACTGATTAAAGTAAAGTGAGTTGGAAACAGGCGGGCAATGCCCATTGAGCTCAAAGGGCTTCAGCCCCCGCCCCTTCTCCCCATCCCTCGTGTGTGGCAGCCGGGCTCAGACAGCTTCCCGGGCACACACACAGCCGCACCCGAGCACTTCACAGGTCTTTAAAAGACCATTTTCTTGTTAATGAGGCTTTGTTGTGTTTTCACCCCTTCTTTGAGCCCCTGTATCTCCACTCTGCATATTGCTGGAAGAGTCAGCCCCCCCCCCCCCCAAAATATTTTCTTAGCCCCCCTCCCCCCCCCCCGAAATTTGACTCTAGTTGCGCCTCTGGTTGGAAATGCCAACTGACTTTAATGGCGGCTGCCTACCTACCTTCTAAGGAGATTGCAGTGAGTGCAGAATGATGCCGCATGCCTCTGGCTGCATCTCCCCAGGAGAGGTCACAAGCAGCCAACTTTAAAACATCTACACTTGTTGCCTGTGAAAGAACGAGTTAGGGTCAAAGGCCTAGTTCTAAGGCGTAGAGCTTTCAATCGCAAAGGCCCTCTGTATCTGTACAACAGATTTATCCCAAATCAACCAGTTAGGTCACTTCAGTTCTCCAATTCCCTTCCGGTGGTCATCCCTCAATTCAGAAGGAACAAATGGGGTGGTAGACCTTATTCCAATTTGGCTGCTAGGGAATGGAATGCTCTTCCACTACAACTCCGGGCCACAGGGGACACTCTGCTTTTGAAAAAGCTTCTCAAGACTTGGCTCTTTGGATCTGCCTTTTCGTTTTTTATTCACCGAGTTAGGTTTCTACTGTTAGCACCGGGACAATCTTAGAGTAGCTGTTGCATTGCATAAATCCCCAAATAATAAATAATAATAAAATAATAACTGAGCTTTAATGGACATGAGGCAGGTGATTTTTAATGTAACTAAAGCATTGTGTGCAGCCAACTGTCATTTTAAAGACAGCACATTTTCCATAGATTGCCTTTATATTTGACAAGTCCTACAATTTTACTGATAAAACTATATTGCACAAAAATGATGTGTTTCATTTAATATTTATCATTTGTGCATCATCAAGTAAAGTGTCTTGATTTGTTCTGATTCTATTAAATCTTTGTTTCTATTACACCTCAGAATTACAAAAAATGTACTTCATTTTTGCGTTCTTAACTGCTGAATGTGTACAGTTCCTTTCCAGGTATTTGCATTTTGTTGTGTATTACAAAAATGACATCCTGCAGCCCTTCCTTTCTTACTGTATTCCAGCAAGTATGTCACATAATTTACTTTACATTCCTTTCTCTAGCTGCAAAGTGAGGGGAGTTTGTAAACACCAATCCCCATGTTAAATAAGTAGCAATTTGTCAGGTGGATTGTGACCCACAGTTTGAGAAATGCTGGCTTAGGCAGTGGGAGGCAAGTCAAAAGCGTTTTGCTGAAAGTTTTTTTTCAACATCATACAAATCTGAACAAAAATGCAGATATTTTCTGAAAAACTTGGATGGTACATAATTGCACAATACTTTAGTGGCTAATTGCAGCACATTTTATGAACATCTATGTAATATTTGGGTGAAGTTTTTCCATCTGGTAAAATCCTTCACATTTCCGTGACATTATGCAATTTTAGTCATTAGATGTTGAAGTAACATATACAATAATTCAGTGTAATTATAAAAGGAACTATATGACACAATATATTATACTATGTTAAAGCTATGTAACATGCATCTTACAAAAACCTACATATTTTGTAAATGTGGAAACCATAAAAATGAGGGTCAGACATTTTGTGGTTTTGAACCGTGTATGCCAGACTCAACCCCAAAATTCATAAACCAATCTATCGATCGAGCTCCATATATATATTTACTGAAAAAACTAGAGTTAAAGTGACGTTATAGTTAGGTGGAAATGTCAGTTAAAACGAAAAATGTAAAATTAAAAAACACTGAAATTCACCAGTTGTAGTATATTCAGGTAACTATAACTTGCACTCTTATTAGGCAAAGTGATGCCATCAATGATATAATTTCAGTAAAAAAAAAATCAAGTTGCGGCCAGCCAATCAGAGCAAGAGCTCTCGCAAGAGCGAGACTGGACATAGGAAAAAAGGGACCTGTCAGCCACTCAGAATGCTTTTTTATTTTTTATTAGCCTGCTGCCAGAATTCACACTAACAAAATTTCCCAGATATCAATACGTTTTTAACATTAATTTCTCAAAAGCTACTGAATAGATATACACTACGGGCCAAATGTGCATAGATTTTTCCAGGTTGCAAGCAGCTCAATTTGCAGAATCGGTCCGTTTGCAACTGGAAAAATGCCTTTTTCTATGTACCGAATCCAATTTTGCGATTTGGCAACCTATCACTGAATCGCAAAATTGGTTAGCGATTTGGTATTAGGAAGGGGCATGTTAAGGGTGTCCCTTCCTAATAACAACTCGCAGTGGTATGTGTGAATGTTTTGCAACCGAAATACGGTCACAAAACATTTGCATTTTGCCACCTACTTTAAGTAGGTGGTAACCCATTCGCAAATGGGAAAGGGGCCTCAAGGGATCACTTCATCTTTGTGAATGGTTGCGAAAACTTTTTTTAAGAGTAGGCAGTAGTCCCGCAGACCACTGCCTACTCTTAAGAAAATAAAAGAAATCTTTCATTTTTAGTTTTTAAATGCACCCTGTTTTCCTTTACGGAAAACGGTCTGCATTTAAAAAAATGCATTGCTTTATTCAAAAGCAAACACAGACATGGTGGTCTGCAGTCCCCGGCAGGCCACCATCCCTGTGTTTTTAGCGATGCCCAATAGGTCTCGAATTGTGACTTACCTCATGAATATTAATGAAGTAGGTCAATTGCGACCCACTGGAAATAACAACCAGTGTAAAACACTGTTCTACATAACTGCTTGTGATTTCCTAATAGCCAATCGCACAAAATTCGCTGTTAGGAAATCACAAATGGAAGTCTATGAACATCTGGCCCCAAATCACAAAAAGCATGCATTGTGGGTGAAGATCAAGCTTTCTGCTAAGTTTGGACTAATTCTGTTCAGCAGTATTGGCTGTAGCACTGTTCCAAAATCCCTGTGGAAATTGCATGGAGAAATTGCTATTGAGGACCCCCCCTTTTCTTGGCCCCCTCTTGGCAGACCAAACCGAAATTTTCTCAGAAGGAGCTTTGGTGGATGAACCCTTTTTGGGAAAATGTTGTGAACATTCACCAAATGGCAACAAAGTATATATTCACTGAAATTTGAAAGTTATGATATGCTATGTACACCGAACACAATAATTCAGGCTGCGCATCATACTTAATGTCTCACTTCAATAATGGTACAAGAACAATGGCCAACAACCAAGGGCAAAACATGGCAGAAAGGGAGATCTGTAGGACTAGATGTGCCTTCAATGGCATAATTGGCAAATTTGAGGGCATTTTCAGGCTTGCGTTTGCTGAACCATAACTAACCTTAAAATGTGTTTTTATCAGTACATATGCCTTGTGATGTACTGCATTCATCTTCCATGTACATATTCTGCACTGCACATGGCTTCACCTAGACCCTTGGCCCACATTCCTTGGGAAGTGAGCACCATTGGTTGGTCGTAGGACATGCCGGGCCTTGCACTGTACTTAATTTGCTAATTGTGGTCCTCATTTCATGCAGATTGATTAAACTGCAACAAAGTTCATAGTAAATGAAGCTTTTCTTGCCTCCTATGTATCTGTCCCGCTATGAAGGAGCTGCTCAAAACTTATCATAACCAATAGAAAATGAAACCAGCTATATGTCTGCCAAATTTCGTGCAAATTCACCAAGCTATGCTACATTTAGCAGCAAGCATTTACTTCTATGACACCCCCCTCTTCAAAATGTCCCCCTTTTGATGGGACAGCATGAAACTGAGAAAAACAAATCTAGCCTATACATACACACCCACAGGGGCGGCTCTAGGCTCATGGTGGCCCTGTGCAGGGAGCATAGGTAGGGGCCCCCGGAAGAGGGGGTCCGGGCGGGGCGGAGCTCAAGAAGGTGTTTTAATAAAACGTCCAGAAAAGGCGTTAGATGACCATTACCTGCGGCTGCTCCTACCCTTCCGGATTCGTCTCAGAATGATAACATTTAGGAGTAGGAGGAGGACGAGGAGGGCATTGTGACACACGACGTGAGGGACTGGCACAGACGGCTGCAGGGCCATGACAGGACCTGTGTCCTCTGGATACGCGGGCAACGATGTAGTAATTAAGGGTTCGTTTTCACCCAGGCACACCAGGAAAACTGCAAAAGAAACAAATTTCCGCAACCTCAGCACGTGATGCACTACTCATGTTTACCTACTGTTTACCAAAAACCTATCATGCTTCCCTTTCTTCCCTTTTTCACCTAAAATGTTTTTTTTCTTTGTATTAAAAAAATTGTAAGACTCACTGAGACACACCTTCCTACCACAGTTTGGCAATGTGTGACAGCTAGATGGCACCGCACGCGTCGTAACGTTCCTAGTCTGACCACCAGAAAGAATGCAGACTGATGACACACGCCACGCCGCACGCGGGAAGCAGTTTGAGGAGGTTGAGTCTGCGCAGATCACTCTATCCCAACAGAGACAGAAACACTAATAGGCAGCGTTACTGACCCAAAAAGAAAGACAAAATGACAGACAGCACTGACACATCCAGAAAAATACAGGGAGTAAAGGAACCCTGCATTCAGAGACACACATGCCTGTTGCCCGCTTCATCCGCCTGGAAGGCAGATGTCTCACCTGCATCCAGTCACCGCTGTCCCGAGTGGACAGACAGATGGACGTGGTCCGGTATGCGGCCCTCAGGCCGATAAGAGCTTGTAACAGGGCTGGGCCGGACGCGGAGGCTCTCAGATCTCGCGGACGCCACCAGCTCAGCAGTAAAATGCTTCGTACCGAGCCGCGGACGGATAATAGAAGACCAGACAGACAGACAGAGCAAGATGGCGGCATCCGCGAGCGTGCCGCGTGACCTTTGCGGGGGAGGCGCGAATCAGGAACGAGGAACACAGGTACGGGAAGGGGGGGGTGACGGTCAGGGTGTTTGCAAGTTAGTGGAAGCCGGAGGCCGCCAAATCCCTGCCAGGGGCCGCCACGAATATGTATTGTATCCAGTGGTCAAAGTGGGGAAAAAAAAGTAGGGGAACTGTGGGCGGAGAATCAGAGGGTGGGAATAACCTGAGGATTGGATCAGTGGGTGGAGTTAGAGGTGTGGCCAGGATTGGCAAAACATCCCAATCTTTAGTATTTGTTTGGCATTTCACTGACCATTTACAGCTTATTATGTTATGTAATTCAACCAATGGATACACATGATTATTTAACGATTAATATGAGTTATTGACATTAAAATAAATTCACAAAGTGGGATATGTTTCTAATCACAGAATGTCCCAAATATGCTTAAAAGTGGAAGAACAAGCCATTTGTTTCTGAGCCATGGATTTTCTGTTGTCAGCAATATACACAGAGACAATCAATTTTACGTGTGTAAATCACTGTATGGGAAATGTTACATCAGACAAAGGACTGCAAGGTGTAGGAGTCACATGACAACCATATTAGTAGGCAGTATAGTTTAATAGTGATTGATCTGGAGAAACACAAACTCAGAATTTAAAACTTAATACCATGATTGGAGGTTCCCTTTAATAATCATTATTGATTTCTATCCAAATGAACACTTTTTGCAACATTAGGATAATCAAAGGCTTAGGGAAAAAAAACATAAAGCTCTAGTTTATACCTTGCAGTTTGTATACAGCTCTAAGATGAAAGCTAATAGCTCACTGTTCTTTGTTAGGATTTTAACTTATAAACTGCAAGTAGCAAAAGGATCTTACTGTCAAAAGCCGTAACCCACTAATCTATTTACAATATGTGCACTTTGTGATGGGCATGGTACATGTTCTTAGCAGCAGGCACATTAACCCTCTGCGCTATCTTTCCATGAGTCAAAACTTCCACTAGACAAAACTCCGATCTCGCTCTAGTAAGACGTTTATTCACCGGAGTTATCATGACATTTTTATTATTGCCGAAAATTGCTGTAGGCCAGGAAGGAGGTAGCAAGTGATTTTAAAACCATAATATACAATGCCCCCACTCAAAGTCAGCACCCGTTGCGGTCACACCGGTCGCATCACCCTAGTGCCAGCTCTTCTCAGGGGTCCTGTGACCTCACTGATGCTCTAGGGTCTGCTACTTCTTAGGCCTGCCAGCAAGACTGGAGGTGAACTTCAGTTTGGATTGTGGTGGGCAAGCCTTCAAGGTGAACCCATACGCCACTGCTAGGGTCCACCTGCTGGTGTTAAGACACCAGGGCTTTTCTGGATTTGCAGGGTCTTCTAAGGTCTAGCGTGGGAATGTGGTCCCTCAGGAGAGTGGTCTGGGGGACTGCTCATGAAGGCTGAACCTGGTTCCTCAGTTCTAAATTCGGCAGCTCTGCCCCCAGTGCTACATCCGCTCCCTCACTGAACACCATACTGCCCCACTGAGAGAAATTCACATTGCCTTCAACTACAATCCAATTTGACCTGCTATAAACAACTGGATGCGACTCAATTCAAATTAAGCACTGGCAAGAGCAATATGCTCCCTAAAGGAAAAAGTAACAACATCCTGGAAAAAGCAAACACTCATTGGGAATGAAAGATTAAATAAAGCTTGTGAAATGTAAGTAGGAACAACATGGTGAACTTAACGCTTTTGCACTCACTATTCAGAAATCAGTGAGTGCTTCTGCCTGAAAACTACAGGGCCCAGAAAGGACCCATTTCAATGTCCACTGCTTATATGCTTACAAAACGTAAGCAGTATGGTTTAAAAAGACCACATTCGTGAACACAAAGCCGCCGTACACATTTTGTTTTCCAATCCACCCATCAACCAGGTATCGCAGTACCTCCAGGTTTGGCGCACTTACCCACCGGGGGAAAACAGCGCTTTACTGGCAAACTAAGTAAAGTGATGATAATGTTTTTGGGGTTTGAATAAAACCGATCTGGGCACTTTAAGAACATTCCGTCTTGCTTTATTTATTGATTTTTCTTATTTTGAACCTTTTATTTCCATGGCTGCACTTTGGAATAGAAAAATGTCAAAATGGCATTTCCAGCAAAAGTGTTTTTCTTTTTTGCATCCTTTTCACAGGGGAACAAATGAACGACAGGAAGAAAGAGTCGGATTCCGATTCCTCGTGGCGGCCCCTGGGGTTTGGCGGCCCTGTGCAGGTGCACAGCTTGCACATGCCTAAGGCCGCCCCTGTCACCCAGATCATTCAAAAGGTGCCAATATTATTGGTAATTCAAAAATCGTTGACACCCCTACCCCCCTGTACTTTGTAACCTCAGAGGATCTACATACAATCTAAATTACCTGCACTGGGTGTAACTTGCTACCTGTCTGCCACATTTGATGCAGATTTGTGAAACGGGGCTAAAGTGAAAAGCAGATGAAAATGTTATTGCCTTCAACTTAGCTCCCATTGATGGATTGGTATCAAATGTGACATACCAATAGAAAACAAATCCTTCCCGGCTTCTGCCAAACATTTTACACGTGTCAATAAATGCCTCTCCTAAACATGCTATGTCTCTGCTAAATACCTTCCACAGCCAACAAACTGTGCAGAAATGATTGTAAATAAAAAGTGTTCCAATCCCCTCCTCCCATTTGCCATTACCCTTTCTCAGTGGATCTACACAAAATTTTAAACTCCTTCATTGGGTGTAAGATGCTGTCTGTCTGTCAAATTTTACTCAGCGGTTCTGGCCATACAACAATAATAGTGCATGGTGTGTTAAGTTATCATCATATGCTGACTGCCTATGGAGGGCTGCGCCACCTGGAAATGCCCGTGATGTGGGTTTTTCTTATTATTTGTTGTAGCTGTTTTTCTTTTTTGTCCTTAGTTCTGCAAGACAACTTAATAAAAAGATTTTACAATAAATTGATACAGACTCATCAAACACCAAAGATAAACTATATACAAAACTAGTCTCGTGCAGATTCGTGCTGGAAAATAAGCACTTTTTACCTGCCACCCCATTAAATGAGTGCCGATGGATCTGCATCAATTTGAAAATACAGAGTAATCTTAAAATACTAAGTGCCTGCCAATTGTTATGCATATTTGTCAAACAACGACAAAGGGCCTAATTACGATACGGTCAGAAGCAGCTCTGACCATTGGTCGGAGCTGTTCTGATCGCATCGTAATATGCTGGTCGGATTCCTTTCTGACTGACCCGTTACGATGCAGTCGGTCGGAAAGGAATACAAACAGTCATTCCGACTGGCTTCCGATGGGCTCGGAAAGCCCCTCCACCAGTCAGAATGTAGCCAGTAATCCCAAGGAAAGCTCTTTCTGCCCGAGGGATTATGATGTTGGGTTTACACAGCCTTTCTGTGCCGGCCTTTCCGACACAGATTAGGCTGTCGGAACTTGACTTTTGGGGCCCCAGCAGGCCCCCCTTTTGTGAGCGGCCTCCGATTGGAGGCTGAGGGGGCATCTATGGTGCCCCCCTGTTGAGGGGCCTGCTACGGTGTGCAGGGATGAACTGCACCTCGCATTTTACAATGGGAGCATGGATTCCGGCTAGAATGCATGCTCTCATTGTAAAGTATAGCAGTGTGACCAAACAGTGTTCAGTTGCATCCTAATTTAGTCGGTCGAGACCGCCGACCAGGTGGCGGTCAGTTCCTTGACTGAGACAATGTCAGGCGGAGGAAACTCCACCTGACATTGTAATGAGGCCCAAAGTTGCCACCAAACCACAAAAGGCTTTTCAACTAACAAGATATTCAAAAGTGTTAGCCCTTTCATGCCCACATAGTGTTGTATTGCTTATACTTTCTCAGTAAAAACTGAACATTTGTTGGACAACATTAACATCGGAACTGTGCGAGACTGACTCCACGCACACCATCCAGATATGTTGGCCTTAGTCCTGCTAGCTCTCAGAGCACCATCTATGCTCCTAACCTGACAAAGCAACAAATGGATTGTGCAACTCTAGGACATAACAACCCTGACTCCACAAGGAAATTGTGGTAGCAGATCTAGAACCTTTCACTTAGTTATGCATACCCAAAGAGGTACACAAGAAATACATAGTAGAGTATTTCAATATTTATTGAAGCATTGTGATTCTTGAGTAAAATACTTGTGCTGCAATAATCTATAGAAGGCAACAGAATAATGTGAAGAGCATTACGAGACTGGTGAAAAAGATAAACAGTTCAACCATTTTGCTTATTAAAGAGAATATATGCTTGCTTGCAAGTACTGTAACATATTGTACTCCTACCTAGCGCATCCTAACCTATCATGTCCAGGGTGAATGAATCTGCCAAATCCCTGAAGGGTGATTCGGGATCCTGGAAGGAAGCGTCAGCACAAGGTGTGCAAGCCTGCCATACTCGCAGTGCCCTGCGCCGCCAATATCCTGAAGAAGCCCTATTTAGGACTTTTAAGGCACTTTGAGCTTATATTCAGATACACGATTTACTGACTCTCTACATTGGAACTGGAAAATATCCATTTCCGACACTACTTCTAGGTCCTGAAGAAAGCCCCCCGACCCTTTGGGGCGCCCGAAGGGGCTGAAACATGTCGACCACCCATCTGGACTAGTAAGTGCAGTGGACTCATAAACTGTCCAACTACACACAACACTGTTTATAACTCTCCCCATGCTCCAAACTGAATAAAGTTGCAGTTTAGGTATTATGAGGATCATTTTTAAAAAATTCACTTCACTTGAGCACCTTCACTTTTCCTTTATCACTGATCACCACTGAAATAACCAGTGGTTCCCTCCAGGTGGAGGAAGCATAACAAGAAACCCAATGATGATGCTGTCACATATCTGATTAAGGCGGAGAATCAAGATAAACCACCTAACGACCTGTCTACTTGAATGAGGGTTTTTAAGTAATGACGGTTAGAACTCCCGGACCCTGGTTGTAGGTACAAGTGATCCATTCCCCATTGATATTCATTGGGTGATCTAACTCCTCATTACATTTGGGTGAGTGTCATCAAGCTTCCCTATTTGGTGGACAGCTGAGCAGCATCCTTCATATGAGGTAAACAGGAATCAGCTGGGCTCCCAGTGCCAGCGAAATGCTCCTCTGTTAAAACAAAGGAATCATGTTGTATATATTATAACATCATCCCTATTACCATGCCAAAGCGCCAGTAGGCCGCTATTGTTTATTCTATTATGATAGCTCTGTTGCCAAACAGCCAAAACAAACAACAACATATTGAGTGATGAACTTAGCCCTTGTACCGAATTTTCAAAGTGTTTGATAGTGTGCCTACAAAGTGGCAGTGTAAGCAAAGCTGAGTTAGAAGAATATTATCCTATGTGTGCATGCAAATGCATGTGTGTCAAATGTAGTTGTGTTTTAGGGAGAGAAGGCAACTTCAGAAAATGAACATGAAAAATGGCGTTTCTATCTGGGACTAATGTAACCACGTGACAAAAGCCCCTTTTTCAAATGCTAATATCTCAGACACTACTGAACAGATTTACACCAGACCAATATGTATGAAGGTAATATGACAGCTTCAACATCGTGCAAAACCACTTCCTCCCTGATTATTAATCTGCATTGAGACCTTAAAGGAGCACAGTCATCCTCAACCATTGTACTGGAGGAGCAGTTCATTTCCTTAGATGAGTACATGAAATCAGCCTCTGTTGCCTATGGCACTGTTGTCAACACGATCCTGCTGATAAAAATGAAACAATGGACAGGCATATCAGGTTCTGCTATGTCATGGAGGCAATCTTTTGTCTCCAATCATAGCCAAAAATCAGGCTTGCATCATTCAAGTTGCCTACACATCCAGTGTCGTATAGCATGCCTAAAGGATCATCCCTCTTCTGTCTGTTGTTAACATTATGTTTATTCCCTGCCAGAAGTATTTCAGACAATAACAGGTCAAATTCCAAATCTGTAAGAAGATATGCAAATCCACTATGAGCCTAGAAAACGACACAATAACAATACTCGCATCACTTCTTGATTAGGTCATGTGGTTCAACTGATGAAGATGATATTCTGCTGCATAAATGGAGCTAAGACCCAGAATATCGTGATCAGAGAAACCAGGTCTGTCCCAAAACCTTTCTACTGGTTATCCTCAACAATTTAAAAAGTAAGGAATCAGGGAATTATTTTTGACTCTAATCAGTTGTTCACCTTACTAATGTGTTCAAGGTCATGAAGTTCCAATCATCCCTTCTATGCAAAATCCTATCTTTTCTCAAAAGCTTCATTGTGTGGAACTGACAAAAGCCCTGGTCATATCACAACCGGACTACTTAAACATTACCTACATTGATCTTGCTACAGAATCAGTAGGAGGAATATGCCTTAACATCTGCAACACAGTCACATCAAGTCCACTGAGAGCTCTCTACTGGCTTCCCATAGACGCTAGGGTCAAATTCAAGGTGCCTGGTGCACAAACATTTTGCTGTGAGTAAATGTGACTTGCTCCTTTAGTATACCTGATGTACTACTGAATATCAAGATTAGGCCTTGAGTTGTCTTAGATTACTCCTTGAATTCAATAGTAAGCCTGGAGGACTACAAGAGTAAGTCATATAAGATTATTTGTGAATTGGTACCAAGGTTATCTGTACTGCCCACAAAGCCCACTGGGACATATACCCAGAGTATCTCCAGAAACTTGTTCCAATCTGTTGGAGAAAATCCCCCACACAGCATCCACCAACCTGAATCTTCAAACACTGTTCAAAAAGATAAAAGACAGAGACAAAACCCTTCCCTGATAGCTGGGCACAGCTACACCAGATTCAAGGCACTACTGACAACAGACATATTTAGACTGGTGTTTAAGCTCAGTACAGATCATAGGTCTCGATTGAAGAATATCAGATGCAGGTTTTCACCTACCTCACAGAACTCTATATTCACCTTCATCTGTCATCAAACTGTATACTTGTTATACACTTTAACGCTTGGGAGTAATCAAAAGAGATCACAAAGTGGGTTATAAAACTCACACAAAACAAGAAAGTGATACTTTGACTCACCTTCCTCATGTGTTTCTCTGTTTGTTCTTACATATAAAAGTGTGATCATGCAAGCCTATTCATTTTTAGATAAAACTGAACACTCCAAAAAGGTCTCACATGGTATCCGAAATATCTGCTTTGTGGATCTGCCTCATTTTCAACGTGTAGATGGATAATGTTCTGAAATTATGTTTTTGTATATCTTTTGGCATCATAACACTGTGTATTTATGCTACAGATCACCCTGACTACCCTAATTTTCAGGCAATCCATTTCTATATAGCCTTTTCTGTGGCCTCAGACACTTGATTTTTTGTTGTCATGGGCAAACATGGATCATGCATTTGCACTATGACATATGCCTGTCTCAGAGATTGCGGTCTTTTTGGACCAAGAGGGGTACCCAAAGTGTTACCCTCATGATAGTGAAAGGCTTGTGCCTTTCTCAGAAGTTAAGTTCCAGGAACACTGTGATGGCAGCATACTGTTTAGTGCTCAGTAGAAGTGAACAGGCCTTTTTACCTGTGTCCCTGGAATGACGCCTACCAGTTCCCTTACCTAAAGTTCCACTGCTGTGTGCCTAACTCACCTTTGGTCTACATCACAGTAGTATGGAGTGCTGTGCAGCACCCATGTGGCTGAGTGCATGTGCTGTGTGTATGTGTTCCTGGGAATGGTACAATACATAGAGGACTCTGGGTTCCATTTTGGGAGACCTAAGGCTGACTGGAGGAACATGAGAAGGTAGAGGAATGCCCGAAGACAGATTTGTGGATTGCTGCATTCCTGTGAGCTGGGTGAGACACACACTGGAGGAAGTAGAGCCCGGCTCTTCTGTACACTTCAAAGGGTGGCCTGTGATTCAGGGAGAGGTAATTGGAAAGGGACCTTGGCACAAATCAGTAAGGTGATGGGGGTGATAAGAGAATCATAAAGAGTAGGGCTGGGACCATGGGTTAACCTTTTGATGCACATATCACTGTGGTTGACATCCAGGTGTGAACTTTTAGTCACTCCCATGGCCTGTGTTGTGGGGCTATCAGATTTGGAGTCGCTCCTGCTGTGACAGACTGATTTCTGGAGAAAGGGCAGTGCATATGTTAGATCTGGGGGTCTCTAGTTGGCAGAGGTATTCACCTTAGACCAAATAGGGACCCTTGCTTCTAGTCAGGGTACAAGGACACACACGGTAGATAACCCCTGCTCACCCTCTAGGTAGCTTGGCTCGAGCAGACAGGCTTATCCCCAAGGCAATGTGTAAGGTATTTGCACGTAGACACCACAAAGATCCCCCCTCCGCACACCACAAACTTAGACCACACAGGTGAGTTATATCAAAAATAATATATCTTTATCTAGTTTCCGCAGTTGAAATCAAGCATCACAGGTTTACACAATATTCGCTTTCTTGGTTGGTCGGGATCGTCGGACGATAGTCTCTAGTCTCTTGAGTGATTCGATACTCACTGAGAATGAATCAGTTTGTAGGCTCTCGATGTTTAGGCAGCTACGTTGCTCCGGCGGTGTCGCTGCACTCGTTGTACAAGCGCTCTTCGGGCTGTTCGGTGCAAGGATTCCACAACTCCCTCGACGAGCCCCCAGTGACGATGTCGACGTCACCGGAGTCAGCCACTCACAGCGCGGCTTCGTAGAGCAGGGAAATACGACTCTCGATCTGCTTCAGGCCTCCGGGTCGCGGCAAGGCACGTGCCGATGCGCACGTCGGTCTTCTTGATGCGGCAACCAGTGTCAGGCCCGGCTCGGTGCGGTACTCTCCAGCAAAACAGAGAGCAGCCAGCCCACCTCACAGGCAGATGTTGAGAAGCTTGGTAGAACAGTCCACGGTCCCTGCGGCACACAGCAGCGCAGGTGGGACACAGCAGAGTCTTGAGTTCTTGGCAACCTTTCTATCCCTGGGTTGCGAAACAGGAGGCCAGCTCTTCTCAGGCCCTTGGAGATTCAGTTGAAGACACAGCACACAGCAAAGTCTTGTTTGGTCAAGTGGATAGGGTCAGCACACAGCAAGACCCCTTCTTCTCCTCAGCTTCAGTTGTACAGCAGAACAGGTCAGCCTTTAGAGCACACAGCACGGCAATCTTCCTTTAGTTCTTCAGCGGTCCGTCTTTCAGCAGAGGTTCCTCTCGATGGTCGAATCTAAAAATCTGTTGTCAGGGGTCGTATACTTATATCCCTAAAAGTCTTTGAAGTCTTTGTGCAAGTGGGTCCTGAGCCCGGTCTGATCCAGTTCTGGGTGTTGCTGAAGCACTTTGTTTTCCTGGCCTCTACATTCTTTTCAGAGTGAGGGGCAGAGTCGTCAGCCGCCCAGCAGGAGGTGGAGCCAGCAGAGTGGCAGGCAGGCACAGCCCTATTCAATCCCAGGTGCTATCTCCTCCCTCCACTCTCCTTGCAAATGTTGCCATTCAGCAGAGGGCTGACTCAGCCAACCTCCTGGGGGATCCCCAGCCCCTGTCACTCTCAAACCAGACAGTCAATCCACAAGCGCGCCCAGGAACACAGAAGGGTCAGACAAGAGAACAGCTACTCTCTAAAAAGTACTATTCTCCAACTCAGGATTTAAAAACAACCTCTCCTAAAAGATGTGTTATTAAATGCTGAGCTCAGGGATATCAAACACTCATGTCTTATCTTGTTCCTATGAGAAGATAGGCGGATAGCCATTGGCACCCGCCTCCCCCATGTTAGCCTATGGAACAAGATAACCTTGCAGTAGTGAACACACAAAATGGCCGGTGTTCACTACCAGAACATGTTACCTGCACTAGTACATGCTCTACCTTCTACATACACTGCACCCTGCCCAGGGGGGTACCTTGGGCCTTCCATAGGGATGACTGATGTGTACGAAAAGGGAAGGGTTAGGCCCGGCCAGTGTGCACACTGGCCAGGAGGACATGGCAGTCCGGGGACTGCAGGCAGGCCTGCGGCGGCAGGCCTGAGACACGGTTTTAGAGCTACACAGGTGGGTGGCGCAATCAGCGCTGCAGACCCACTAGTAGCATCTGTCATCACCAGCCCTGGCACACACAGTGCACTTTACTAGGGACTTCATGGTGATACAGATATGCCAATCAGGTATATCCAATCAATACGATATTTTACACAGGGAGCACTTACACTCTGGCACTGATTAGCAGTGGCAGAGTGTCCAAAGCATCTAAACCAGCAAAACGAAATCCAGCATAGCATAAAAAATCCATGTAGCAGAGGCAAAAGATAGGGGAAAAACCCACGCCAAGGATGTCAGGTCTAACAGCATAGAAGTGGACACTTCAAAAGAAAGCAGACCCCCAACACAAACTTCAAAGACTCAGACCCTAAACCACATTTGGAGTCTGGAAACAGACTAAAAGAAGGGAATCTCAAAGCCCCCAAAATTATCAACTGTGAGGCAGCCAGTCGTCCTGTGCGAGGAGAAGCTCTGCAAGACATTTGCCTTTGATTAGGACTTGGGGCTAAAGCCTGCCAGTCTCTAAATAGGGTGAGGGGGCATCACCCTGGGGAATCCAAGACCACCTGCCCCTGAAGACTGGATCACCAGTGCTTGCTTGCTTTCCAATACCAGTGTGCCTTGTAAGGAAGAGGAGAGCGCTGGAGGGACCAAGGTCCCATGGTGGATCCCAGCAAGTGGATCCCTGAAGCGAGGTGTGAGTAGATGACTGCTACACCGATGGGTCGTCACCCGTGTGCAGGTTCAAGTGGGCAACACTGTGTGCCATAAAGGGCCACTGTGAAGTTAGCAATGGTTGCACTGATTGGATCATTGTTCATGTGCAAAGTGAAGGTGGCACCCTCATAAGCTAGAGTGTAGTGCTGTGAAGATTACTGCCATGGTAATTGGGCTGTAGCACATGTGTGGAGTGAAGTTGCCAACCCCGTATGCCAAAGGGGGCCACTGTGAAAAGGAAATTACTTCTGTGCCAATTGGGCACTAGCCCGAGTACAGAGTCAGGTCGGTGATCCCACATGCCAGAGGGGGCCACCGCAAAGGACAAAGACTGTTGCCTGATTCAAGGCATTGTCGAGGCAAGAGGCCACAGTAGTGACCATTGAGGGCTGAGCCCTCACCTGAGGATTGGAGCTAGAGCACTCGACCCCCCACCTGTGGGAAGGATCAAAGGATGCCCAGACACTGTCCCGGCAGAGCTGCATGTGCTACTCACCAATAGTAGCCACTGCAGCCCTCTGTGAGGTCCGCAAGTAAAATGCTTCTGGAAACTCCGAATGCAGAACTCCTGCAGGAATAGTTAATACTGATCATAATGCCAGAAGGACACAAAAACAGTAGTCAGTGTACCTGGGGTAAGTCAGGCATCACACACAGCCAACCACTACTACTGCAACAGACCCCATAGAAAGCAATGGAGGTAGGGACTTTAAATACAACCCCACAGTAAATAATATCAAATTAAATTATTTACAAAATGTAAAAATAAAAAATACATTTAATGTAATGTTTAAAAAAGTATTTAAAATAATACAGAATTATTATTTAATGTTAAAATATTTTAATAACCATTTTTAATAAAATAAATCATAACATTCATCACTATTAATAATTATTCATATATTAATTTATTTTAGCTGGGATTCTTTTAAGTTAAACGTCAGAAAAAAACTATTTTTATTCAATGTAATATAATTAGAATAATTATGTACTACATTTAATATATGGATATACAAAATATTTGACATTAATATTTAACATAAATCTATGTTTGTTGTGTGCAAGTTTACTAAACTTTTTTTGTTTCTCTTTACTTTACCAAAGGGAAGATCTCCACCACCATGGAGTGGTGGGTGAAAGTAAAATGTGAACGACAGAGCAGACCAATGGATGAAGAGGGCTGACTGAAAACCTCAGTAAATATGTATAGTACAACGAATCACTTCCACTTCCGGAGCAAGTGAAGCAGAGCAGGTGGCAGCATCCCAGCAGCATGCAGGCAGCAAGTTACAGCCGCAGCGAGGATAGATGAGCGGCGTGGAGGCGAGACATGGAGCCCGGGAAGCCCAAAGTAGCAAGAGGAGGTCAGTTGCTGCGGCTGTGCAGGAAAATCGGTCGCATTATGGGCCATATGTTTCCTGGCAATTCCTGGCCACGCGTGCAGAGAAGGAGTCTGGAGTGGAGTTGAGAAGAACCAAGTGAGCCGCGCAGCTGGGCGGGCAGAGAGGTGGTGAGAGGTGGTGAGTGCCTGAGCGGGTGGGGGTCTAGGTGAGCAAACCTGTTGTCCGGCGGAGGCATTTCAGTCTGCATTAGTTGGGCTGTGTGGTTCTGCAAGTCGCTGGAGGCTCCTTATCGGCTCATTATCGACTCATTATCGGCACCTGCATCTTTCTTTAACCTCCTAAACCTCGTAGCCTCACGATCCCGCTCGTCTCCCTTCTTTCTACTCAATTTTTGTGCTCTCTCTGTGCTACCACAGCACTGCCCTCGCCCTCAAAGCTATTCAACCCTCAACTCTGCACCCCCACAGCCCTCAGTCAACGTGGCAGCACAACAAGCTGTTCTTTATAAAAAATAGAAAAAAATACTTTTAGAACAAAAGGAGCAGTGCATCCCATACCCACCACACCACGGACCAGGCTCTGTTGCGACAACAGAACATATTACAAATCCACACAAGGAGGCCATTCCGGAACATTTAAACTTCTGTACCGGGCATCTGCTTGTTAGGGATTTGTTGCGGTAGGTGGCAACAAGCATCTGCGTTTGCACTTACGCAACAACCAGCAGCGGCCAGCATCATTTGGGAAGGCAGAGTCGCAACAACTAACTGGACTTGGCGCACAATCATAATAGTCCAGACCAACTAGCATAATCTCGGGGATAAAGGCAAAAACAAACGGAAATAAAATCATTACAATCAAAGACAAATAAAAAACAAAGTAAAACGAGGTCCGGGAGACTCAGAAAGCAATTGGCACAAAAAACAGCAAATCAAGCCACAAAGAAATCCAAGGAGACAGACGAGTCACCAAAAAAACACAGCCCAAGTAACGACAAGCCCATTAATTCCATTGCAGTGCTCTATATTTGGAAAAATAACTCCCAACAGAAAGTTCATGTTTCTAAAAGATCCAACGGCAGCTATCCTTTCAGAAACTGGACAACAAGAGGGTCTTCTGAACCCATTGACACGACAAAAGCTTTTAATAACAGAAACTAATAGCATTGAGAAAAACAGCACACAGAAGGATTGTAAAACCAATGAAAATTGCCAGTTGACGCTCATGCAAATAGTAGCCAGTTAGTGATACAAACGCAAGTACATGCTCCCGACTATCCACACTCCACACCAAAATCTGTATTAAATGTGGGTTCATTTAAACAAATGCCAGAAGGAATACACCTGGAAACATCAGATAACGCTCAGTCTCCAAATACACGGCTGCATGGCTGCATTCAATTTCACTATCAAGCAACGCAGACCTACTCTAGGCGCTGGAAGCCAAAACCCTCAATCAATCAGAGAATGGAAAAAGTAAAGATTTAAGTGAATCAATTAAAGGATACTCGCAGCCAATAATTGAAATATCAAGTATACCGGAACAGCCCATTCAAATCCAGAGCCAGATGAGGCATAACAAGAAGAGAAACAAACAAGACCCCACTTTGCAGTGGCATACTAGCTCCATTGAAATAAGACTATCACAGAACAATCTAATTGCAGCAGTTAAAGCAAAGGAACAAGATAGAAGCATAAAAATATGTGCGGAGGAGGGCCCTGTACCAGAAATAAAAGTGGAGAACCTCTAGACAGCATATACATCGCTGCTAAAAGTGTTAGAAACCACAATAAAAGTTCTCAATATGCAATCGGATAAGTTAGATACACAGATTGATCTGATGAATATAATAGCCTCATATATTGTTGGAATTAACACAAAATTGGAAACATTGGCGGATTTAATAATTAAGGTGCGTGAAACAGACACAGTAACAGGCAAAGATTGTGCATGTGGTCCAATAATTGACAAGTTGAGTAATGTGCCAGTAATTCTGACGAGCATTTTAATGGAAAAGCAAATGACTGGCGAATGCCAGACAAAAAACACAAATCATGCTAGCAAGACACTAAAGTTAAATCAACAAACTTCTTCTCCCGGTCAGTCAAAGACACCAATCATATCAGATCCGTTAATGACTTTGAAAAGAGGGCCAGCTCCCAAACACAACATCAGTGAGCATGTGAAAGATTCTCCAAAGGTATTGCACATAACCGAACCACTCAAGACCATTAAAGAAGCGACAGGTGTTGAAGATAACGAAATCGGGCAAGTAAATCATCCTCCCGCCTCAATAGATGGCCACGGTAATATAGAATCACGCTTGCAAACCAAGAGACAAAGGAAACGCGTGAGGAAATCTAGAAAGAACAACCAGAGTACAACGAAAGACACTAACACCAGTCAGAGATGGTTTCATATCTTTGAAACAAAAAAACTTCAAACAGGTTCAGAACCTCAGAGTATGCATACAGAACAGATGATGATAGGTGAGGAAGAGAAAAAACAAGGACATCTTACCTCGTGGACATCAGTAAGTGACAGTCTACAAACAGATGAATCAACGGATACAACACAGAGTAATCAAGACATTTTGCAAACACAAGTAGCATTTACTGACAATCCATCAGAATAAAAAATAAGCAAGCTTCGGCTGCAACACAAACATGGCTCAGGAATAAAACAGAAAGCTCGACGAACAAGGCAAGGAGAACCCAATGACAGAATAAAGGTAAATCAAGTAATGCAGGAAGTTGTCAGTCCAACCATAGATGACATTCATGCAGAAAATAAGGGAAGACAGAAGCAAATAAAATGCATACCGGATTTGATGGTTGCGAAACGACTAACCGATGTTAGGAATAATATAGTGCAGACTATGGGCAGCCCTGCGAGGGAGCAGAGAAGCCCATCGAAAGAAGATGCACAGAAGGAAAAGATTACAATAAAAATAAATATGCAAAAAGACAGTAGAGTTGGGACTAACCACAGATAGGTATTACAACACTCACCCCCTAAAGCAACAACACGGGATATAAATCAAGAAAGTAGTTGGAATAAGCAGATTATGCTAACACCTAATTACATCTCTCAGGGGCAGCAAGACCTCCTCAATGGAGGAAATATACTGAGATTAATTGCCGAAATTCCTACTCTAAAGCATCTTACCACCACAGATCTGTTGTCAATTAAATTCATTCCTCAAGAAGAAAATAGCCAGACGTAAAAAACACCCTCTCAACTTGGAAAAACAATGAAATAGTGTCTTCAATCATGAATAGCACTCAACAGTTCGAAAGCTGGGGTATTACATTGGCAAGACCATCGAAGCCACGCTATCCCTCACCCCTACTAAACACTTAGGAGACCCAGTATAGACGAATACAACATCCCAGTGTACTCAGTATTACAAAATGCCAGGGGAAAAACAAGCATTTCCTAACAAATCAGACAAACATCACAGCAAGGTTCCAACAATTGGAACTGGATGGCCTCAGCCCTAAATGGTGCGAAAACAGAATGACTTGCGCCAGGGAGGCACCAGGGGCCAGGCATACCACTCCCCAAAATATAGATCCAGGTATTTCCAGAGAATTCATACTTTCTCTCAATAATCACTCTATACATTGTTACAATGTTCTGAACCCTGACACATGGGTATGCCCAGTCGGCTAAACGGAAAGGGTATACAGTTCCTCTATTTGTAAAGAAGAGAGTGGAGGATACTCTCTTTGGAATTAGACTAAGTGGGGGGTAGTGTTCAGTAAGCCTTAAGGGTATAGGACTGTGTGGGGTGGGGGAACCCACAATGGTGGAACTAAAACCCTCACACACCCAGCAAGCTAGGTGTCATGCTTCATCATCTGGGTTTTGCTCCTCGTCGGGTCGGCGCTGCAATTCCCGACGGGCACCCAGGGATGGGGCTCTTTGGCGGAGATCTTTTGTTCCTTGCCGAGGGTGAGTGCAAGTGAGGGCCAGGAAGGTGTAGATGTTTGTGAGTGTGGTTAAAAAGGGTTGGTTAGTCTGGATAATTGATTTTATTCGGTCAGTAAACCACCCTGTTAAAAATGAAAAGAGAGGCGGTAGTCTTGACTAGATGGGTCAGGGACTACTCTACTCTACTCCGGTGGTCAACATGTTTCATGCCTACAAGGTCAGGGGGATCCAGCGGCAATTCATCAGGACCAGTGAATACAACTATCTACAAAAATGTGAGGGTGTGATGCTAATTATTTACAGTGATGTAAAAACTACCCTAAGTAAGTGTCGGAATAACTAGACTCTTACATGCTGGACCGGCCTATAGAGAAGGGAAAAAGGGAACAAAACAGGCACCAGCGTACATTAAGACGCACACTTAGTCAAATTAATACATTAAAGAGAAGAAAAGGAGCCAGAGACTCCTCCTATGCATTTTCGCTAGAAAAACAATTTGCGTTACATACTGGTGATCATGCACAGGTGGATGCATGGTGCAGAAACGTGTCAGGTGATCAAATCTAAAATATAAATCAAAATAAAATTAAAACTAAAACCACTCAGAATCTTACGTTTAAGTGCAGTAATGCTCACCTAACGTATTAGAAAGTGCCACTCCAGTCGGTACTTGGCGAGCCTCTTGGGGATGCGAAATTGCCTACTGTAGATAAGGGTACAGAGTAAAGAGGCGAGAGGCTCATGCTCGAGGGAGATGTATGCTCCCTATTCGCTAAGTACAAAAAGAAGGGGTGGCAAGCTAACCCTCAGGTCCCGTGACAAGCGAGGGGCTCATGCTCTAATAAGATGCATACTGCCTAATCGCTTCGTCCAATCAGGACAAAAAAGCTGGCAAATCACCCCGTGGTGCCCGTGACAGGAGGAACCACGACCGCGGATCGCTCCGTCACCCCGTCCCAGGCGTCTCACGGAGAGACAGGAAGGGGACTGGGGACGTGTCGCTCCAACAGCCGCGGTGCGCCGATCACCGAGACCGAGAGAGTCTCAGCTCATGGGGTAGAGTATTAAAAAACACGATGTAACTACTCACAGTTTAGTCGCCCAAGGGTGGTTTATAGACCTACCCCGCTCCGCCGAAACCGGGAAGTGGAGTCTGCTTCCCGCCGTTCAGTTAAGAGTAAATCTCGTAAGGCTAGGTGGGTGCTGATTCGTCGCCGGATACCGTCGGAGAGAATAAACAGACAGTCTAGTTGTAAGGGTAAACAAGGGTGCCATCTTGGAGAGGGGTATGTCACTATGATATGAATAGTGCGTATGGCGTGATGGAGTCAAGGGGTCCTTCCAAATATCAGAAACCATTTGCTTAAACCATATGATCATATACTATATCCTTCTCAACATTGTTGAATGGTAATGCTCGTATGTAAGGTCGTATGGATGAGACTATCACCAGTATATATGATAATGTGTCTTATAAACGAGTGATACCACCTATCATCTAGAGCTAGTAACGTCAGACTTACAAGTGGATAGGTGAATTAGGGACTGACATGATGCTGCCGACGGCAGTCTCGTCATCGAGGACGATTATAGGCGCCATATTGGGATGGGAAGATATATAATGTGATATTCCTGAGAGAATATATAGCAAGGCGCTGCAGAGCGTCGTTCTCCGGTGTGAATCTCACGACTAGTGTGTTGATGTCATGGAAAAAACGCGCTTGGTAGAAAATATATGTGAGGTTACTACAACCAGGCGGTGTATACCAGAGAAGTGTTGTAAAGTATTAATGGAATTACCCAGTTACTGTCACTAGTTTGGAGATGGTGCCCCTCCCTTAATGAGGTATTACTCGCTAGTAGGATTACAGTGGAATATAGGTATCATGGGAGTCTAGGGATATGCCCTCTCACTCTCAGTGTTATGGGGTGATGTTCCTCCCTTGGGATCATGGGAGTATAGGGATATGCCCTCTCACTCTCAGTGTTATGGGATGATGTTCCTCCCTTGCTTGGGTCAAACTAGCTGATAGGGACTGACATGTAGGTATCGTGTGGGTTTTAGTGAGTTAAAGAACCCCATGGTATGTCATCATTAAGACCACGTGTATCCGAAGCCAGTTTATGGACCCATCTTTGTTCCAGTCTGAACAAAGATTGTGGTGGCATGCCTGGATGTGATTCAAGGACAACCCATCTCAAGGAGTCTGCTGTGTGATGTAGATCTTTGAAGTGACAATACAATTTTGTGGTCTCCTTGGAACATCTGATATTACTTTTATGCTCTGTGATGCGTGTCTTAATTGATCTTGTCGTCATCCCTATATAATACAAAGCGCAAGGGCATTGTAATAGATAGATGCAATTCTTAGAATTACAATTCGTGTGACGTCTCAATTTCCAGGTCAAATTATCAGATAAGGCCAATTCCTTAACGGTCATCGTCTGATAACAAGATGTGCAACTGCCACACGGGAAATGTCCTGTGACTGGTGGAAGACCCCACAGGGTCGCCTGGGTGTTCTGCGCTGCTTTTTTGGGTCTGGTGTGGATCAGAATATCTTTAAGGTTTTGCGTTCTCTTAAAGGCAAACCTTGGTTGTGGTAGAGTCAGATCCCCAGCCGCCAGAATCCCCCAGTGTTTCTTAATGACTTTTTTTATGTTGTTGGAAGATGGGGTGAAAGAAGTCACACAAGTCAAGATATCGGTTTGTTCACGGGTCCTTGTCTCTAGTAAAACCTCTCTAGGGTTATTCCTTGCCCGTTTCATGGCGTTATTAATAGTGGCGGGGGGGTACCCTCTCTCTTGTAAATTATTAGCCAGGCTATCTGCCTCTGTTTTGTAGTCCAACACAGAACTACAATTTCTCCTCAATCGGAGAAACTGGCCGAACGGCAGGTTGTCCCTCAGTGCTTTGGGGTGGTGACTGCTATACAACAACAGGCTGTTTCTGTCCGTTGGTTTTTTATAGAGACTAGTGGTTAAGGCTCCTGACTCCAGTCTGATATCTAGGTCCAAGAAGGCAATGTGTGAGGGGGAGATGTGATTGGTAAATCTCAGGTAAGGATTTTGGATATTAATCCATTGGCAGAACTCTTCACATCTGCTCATCGGACCCTTCCAAAGGATAAGGATGTCGTCAATGAATCGCCTCCACAACATCAGATTCTCATTAAAGGGGTTGTTTGGACTCTGAATGATTTCCTCCTCGAAGGCTGCCATGTAAAGGCAGGCTAAACTAGGGGCAAATGTGCTGCCCATAGAAGTCCCCTGGCATTGATGGTACAGTTCATTCCTGAATCCGAAAAAGTTCTCAGTTAATGCCAAGGATGCTAGGTCCATGATGAAGGACACCGGAGTTGGTGATGTCCATTCTTCCTTACGTAGGACCTCTTCGATCACAGTAAGGGTGGCTTGTTGTGGGATATTAGTGTAGAGTGCCTCCACGTCTAGAGTGACGAGGAGGCTGATATCCCCATTAGGTGCCAACCCTTCAATTGTTCTTAAGATATCACTAGTATCTTTGATATAAGATGGTATCCTTTGGACCAGGGGTTGCAGGTAGTGATCCACAAATCTGGATAGAGGCTCCAGGATTGAGCCAATTCCGGACACAATGGGCCTACCTGGGGTGGGAAAGGTTCCCTTATGGACCTTAGGCAAGGTGTAGAAATATGGTGTTACGGGATTCAGTGTGTTGAGGAAGTCAGCCTCTTTCTTAGAGATCCATCCATTTGTCTCAGCCTCGAGAGTTAGGCTGTTGATGGTGTCCTTCAGTCTGGGAGTAGGGTCTAAAGTGATCGGAGTATAGTATTTCCGATCACTTAATTGCCTCCGGCATTCTCTCTCATAGTCAGGGGTGGACTGGATGACTGTAGCCCCACCCTTATCTGCTTATCTGCTTGTTTGATGGTGATTGAGGGGTCATCTGCCAGGGCCCTGGCTGCATTCATTTCCTCCAGTCGGCTGTCAGCACTGTAAAGCTACATTTTCCCCAGAGCCAGCACCCAATGAAAAACTGCGGCCTATTGTCCTGCACGGGGGGCTCATTAACGCTAGGTCTCTGTGCAAGAATGCTCTACACATCCATGACCTGATTATGGAGGGGGATTTAGATTGGCTCCTTATCACAGAAACCTGGCTAAAGGCCTGGTGCAATCCGGATATAGCAGTGGCCCTCCCGCAAGGCTTCTTAATTCAACATCTGGATAGGCAGAAGAAACGGGGAGGAGGGCTGGCCATCATCCATCGTGACACCATGAAATGTACCACGTATGAGCTACCAGATATCAAGGGTGTAGAGGCCATGGCCTTCTGTTTAAAAATCCATGATTCTTTTACGTTCTCCGGTGCCTTGGTGTACCGTCCCCCGGGCCAACCCAAAGATTTCCTGGAAAGCATTGGTGATGGTGTGAGCGAGCTCACGCTCGGATTTGCTCACTTTACGCTGCTTGGAGATCTCAATCTCCATCTAGACTCCCCGGAAGGACCAGGGGTAGCCTGTTTCATGGACACAATCAGCGTCCTCAGCCTTAAACTGATGACGCAGGAACCTACTCATACAGCAGGCCACATACTAGACAGTATTTGCTCCAATTCAGACGCTCTGACGATCAAACCCCCTAGCATCTAAACCTGGTCAGATCATAAATTTGTCCCATTTGACCTGTCACTGGGAAACAATGCTCCAAGGAAAACTACTAGGAAAATAACCAGGAGTTCCAAACCTGACTGGAAAATATCACTTACCCAGCCAGATCTCTTAGGGAAAGCAATAGAGAGCAAACCCACACTAACTGGCCACACCTCGACAGACAATCAGCTGTTCTGTGAATGGATCATGTCACTTAGCAAGCCCTCAGATCCAACGAGCTCAAAAAACTATTCACGCGGTATGAAAAATAAAAAGAGTGCCCCATGGTTCTCACAAGCGTTAAAAGTGGAATTAGGCGAAGTTAGAACATTGGAACGAAGGTGGCGTAGAAACTATGAGGCCAACGATTGTAACATCTATAAAGCAGCTCGGAGGCAGTACCATGCTTCAATTAAGCTGGCAAAAAAAGCCTATTACCTAGAGGCGATTTCCTCTTCAGATAATGGACAGAAAGAAATCTTTGTTTCACCAACCCCAGAGCCCTCTCACAGGAAATCCCACCATCCTTGCCCCTCTGTAACTCCATTGCCAACTACTTTGAAAAGAAAATCCTAGACATCGTCAAGGACTTTCCAAAACCGATACTGACTGCCTCAGAAATTGAAAGGAGGGAGTCAATCAAGGAAAACACAAATATGGCCTGCTTTAACGCATTTGACCCCATCTCCTTAGAGGAGTCTCATCAGGCCATTCTATTGAGTAAATCCGGATCTCCTTTCGACTCCTGCCCCCCTTCGTTCCTACAAACCTTGGTTAGCGAGGTGAACCCCATCATCAACAGCATTATCAATTCCTCACTCTCCTCGGCTGAAATCCCTAGCGAATGGAAACTAGCAGCCGTCAAGCCCCTCCAAAAGAAACCCCTGTCTGATCCGACTATCCTCTCCAACCTACGTCCCATTTCGCTGCTCCCTCTGTTGTTTAAACTGACTGAAGCATTTGTCAACAAACAACTCACAAAATTTCTGGAAGAAAATAACATCCTGCATGCCAACCAATCTGGCTTCAGGGCCAAACACTCAACCGAATCCGCACTTCTATTCACGGCAGAGACCCTGCGAACGGCCATGGACCAAGGGAAGAATGCCGTCCTGATCTTACTTGATCTGTCTGCGGCCTTCGACACGGTCTCGCACACTATCCTGATTGACCGTTTATTTAACTCAGGGATAAGAGAGGTAGTGCTGGCATGGTTCAAAAAATTTCTTGGCCAAAGACGTCAAGTCACTGTACTAGGGGAATTCAGCTCTGAGGAAAAATATATCAGCGCAGGGGTCCCTCAGGGCTCTAGTCTGAGCCCTGTACTTTTCAATCTATACATGGTCCCCCTGATTGAGCTCATTTCCTCCTATCAGATCAGCACGATATCATACGCTGATGATACACAGCTCATCCTAGTGCTGGACAGAGAGCTGCCTGGAGCTGAAGAAAACCTCAAAAACTGCCTCACTGCTACTTTCGAGTGGATGAAGTGCAACCACCTCAAATGTAATTCGGGGAAAACCGAAATCTTGCCTTTCGGTCCTCAAAATCTGTTCTCGCCCAAACAGTGGTGGCCTGAAGATGCCGAAGCTCCCCCAAACACCGTCTCCTCTGCCCGTAACTTAGGCATTAAGTTCGATGACGCTCCGTCATTTAAGCAACAAGCAGTGGTCGTGGCCGGCACCTGTTTTCACATCATCAGAACCCTCAGAAAGTTTTTTGACCTCTTCCCCCTCCCAGCAAGAAAAACGGTAGCGGTTGCACTCATAACATCTAGACTGGACTACTGCAATAGCCTGTATGTAGGAGCAAATAAATCCGTGCTCCACAGACTGCAGATGGTTCAACACGCAACCACCCGCCTGGTCCTTGGCTGGCCTAGGAAGTCATCTGCTTCGGCTGCACTCAATGCCCTTCATTGGTTACCAATACATAAGCGTATCTTATTCAAAATCCTGGTTATCACTTTTAGAGCCTTTCACTTACAGGGGCCCAGGTATCTGTCGAATGGCTTCAGACGCTATCTGCCTGCGTGTAGCCTAAGGTCCTCCAATCAAAACCTACTAGTGACCCCTAAATTCAGGCTCACCAATAAGGGTGGGAAATCCCGGGCTGTCATTGGTTCCAGGGCGTGGAACAAATTGCCACCACAGCTTCGGCAAATCTCAACAGAAAGGCTCTTCAGGAAAGCCCTGAAGACCTGGGTTTTCTCCCTTACAGACACCGCCTGTAAAGCCCTAGTATAAAGTGTACAGGACCCTTCGAACGACATCAGTTAGCCAACATGTTCCACCTAGGTTGGCACCAAGCGCAAAGATGCTCCTTGGAGTGATTGCTGCGCTATACAAATGTATTTTCCATTCCATTCCATTCCTTGCAACACAAAGAAAAAGTGCAAACAATAGTAGCTTAAAGCTCTTATCCTAGAACATTGCCGGTGCACAAAAAGAATTACAGGACAACATTACTCGGACACAGGGAGAACTATGAGATTATCGCACTCCAAGAGACATGGCTGATGGAGCGTATGGAAGTGGCCAACTACACACACCATCATGTAACAGCAACAAGAACACACAAATATGGGAGACCAAAGGGTGGCCTCGCAGTATATATGTCAACGCTATTAAATATTAAAACTGAACAGCTACCTAGCACAACATCGGAACTACAAGTAATTAAAATGGACCAAAGTATCAAGCACCCGACAACTACAGTCTTACTAATTAATGTCTATTTGCACCCGAATGCGAGAAAAAAAGAGTCCCAGTGTGAAAAACTGCTGTCGATAATCGCTTCAATCAGATTTGAGAACCCAGCTTGGGAGATGATAATAACTGGTGACTTTAATTCACACTTAATTTATACACCAGATGAAGATGAGCAATTAACAGTGGCTAATGAGCTTTGGTCAGTACCTCCACAATCATCCTCAATAATAAAACAACATGATTTGAACGGACAAAAGTTGGTTTTGGTCTTGGGACACCTTGGCTTGCGAGTATTAAATGGTAAAACAAAAGATGACACGCCTCCGCGATGGACTTACCAGGGTGCACATACACAGTCAATATTAGACTACACAATTCTTACGCTCCCATTGCTGGCCCTCGTGGGGAAACACATTATCAAGTACTCAACTCAAAGTGACCATTCATACCAGGTACTTGAATTAAGACCAAGTTACCCAAAACAGCCCCCACTCAGATGGGCCATCTGATTACAAATAATTTGAAACGTATTCGTTGGTCAGCAGAAACACTCCCAGAATTAACATTGCTAGCGAAAAAAATATTTGAATCAAAGATCACGCCAGGCAGCACTTTAGCACTAAACTGGTCCTTCTTCACCAACAAACTAATAAATCAAGTGCCCAAAATTAATAATGCGTGGAAAACAAGGAATAAGCATACAGTGAACATCTCAAGTACAGCCTATTTGCTTAGAAAAGAACTGAGAAAGACATTCAGGAAAAACAAGACGCCCAAAGTCCCAAAACAGGCCTGGGAGAACATAAAGAATATCAGGAAGCAGTATAAAAAGCAAATCTGGAAGGACCATAAAGCAAAACAGGAGATATTCTGGACAAAATTACTTTTCTGCGCCAAACAAACTAAGAATAGGCTATCATGGGAACTAGTAAATGGTACAAAAAGATCAAAATAAGTAATAAATAATGCCTCCGTAACAGAGCCAGGATGGGTAACACATTTAAGTAAAACATTTGAAGACCGTACACCATTCCTTAAAAGAGAAACGGACAATAACAACAAATCTCAGGAGCCCATACACTCGGGGAAGACCTCAACTGGTCCACAAGACCTCAGTACCATCTTAGCTCTACCACTAGCACCGGTCAGTCAACACTCCTCAGTAGAAAACATATCAAGAATAATAAACCTGGGGCTCCTGGCTCAAATGACATCCCGCAGGGCACCTTCAGGAGTGATCCTGATTATTGGGCAATTCCGTTGGCGGGCCTCTACAATGAGATCGGTATAACAAATACCCTTCCCCCGAGTTGGAAAGGGTCAATCATCAATCTGATCTTTAAGGGAGGAGACAGGTCGGACCCAGCAAATTACAGGCTACTAGCATTAATCGATGTTGAAGCCAAATATTATGCATCACTAATCCTGGAGGACCTGGTAGAATGGTCCAATACAAATGGGCTGGTTCTATTCAACCAAACAAGATTTCGTAAAGGGTGCGGCACAACAACAAATATGTTAGCACTGGCCATAATAGCGGATAAGTGCAAACGCCTGCAAAGAAAATTACAACTATGTTTTATTGATTTTAAAGCTGCGTTCGACCGTGTAAACCGTGGTCTGTTATGGAGTAAATTACAGAAACTGGGCCTCCCGGAAACAATACTACGACCCATAATTCAATTGTACACATGTACGTGGGTCCGTGTGAAAATGGCAAATGGTACAAAATTGTCAAGGAAAATACAAACCGAGATCGGACTAAAACAAGGCTGCGTATTAGCCCCCCATTTATTTCATTTATTTATGGTGGATCTCTCACCACTATTGGACCAGGTTAATTCACATCCTCCGCGCCTGGCTACACTGCCCATAACGCATCTCTTGTATGCAGATGACAGAGTCCTGCTTTGCTTAACCAGAGTCGGCCTACAAAGAGCACTCAACGAACTATTAATGTTCACTAAGGCCAAAGCTCTGGAAATTAACATCACAAAAACAAAAACTATGTCAATTACGAATTGCCCGCAACACCAATATCCACTCAAGCTGGGAGAAACGTGCCTCGGTATAGTTAGTACATACAAATACCTGAGGGTATATATAGACAATCGACTGAATTTCCAATTTCAGAAACAATACCTGAAAAAAAAAAGGAAATGGCCTTATTGACGCATTTTGTGCCCTTGCAAAAAAATTACAGGGTCCATCCTTTGGGCCGTTATTAGCAGTGATGGCGGCAAAACTATTACCAACAGTATCTTATGCGAGCATAGCGTTAAATGGCAAAGATGCAATACTACTTGACTCGCTGCAAAAGAAAACGTTTAGAAAAGTCTTTAGTCTCCCTCAGAATGCATCCCGGCTCAGGTCCAATTGGAATTCGGTCTGATCCAACAGGAGAGAGGGAGAAAATATGCCGCAATTAAAACCTGGTACAAACTTTGGCTGAACCGATCCAATATTTTACATGATGCCCTGTGGCGAGCCCAGGAAGACGATCTAAGTTCAAGTTATGGCATATTTCTGAAAACTGCACTGAAGGATACCAACATAACAGAACTCTGGGCTCAGAACCCCTCCTTCAAAGTTTTTCGCAGACTGACAAACAAAGGGGCCATGCTTCAATCGTTATTAGAAGGTAAACGCATTTTAACCAAAAGGTCCCATGCCTGGATGGTTCTTCTATCATATACACCATCACGACCAGCAAAATACCTAAGCACAACATATGCGCCTCATTTGAAACAAAAGCTAATGGCGATTAGATTTGGGGTATTACCAAGTCTGGCCGATCAACCTGCATGGAAGAATAAAGGCACCAAAATTTGTAGCTTATGTGGCGCAGCTTGGCAAGACTTTATTCACCTCATCTGTATCTGCCCCTTCTCAAAATCTATCCAAGTGATGCTACTAAAAAAATACTTTTAATGATAGGGGCATTCGAACTTGCAGATCGGCCATCATCAAAGGACTTGGCACAACAGACCCTCAATTGACTTGTAAGCTGATGACATTTTTATTGCTCTTTGAAAAGACCAAATGGCCACAGGAAAAGATAAATGCTAACATCTGATGAAATACTTATTTCGTCGACAATATTATGAGACAGAATCATGCATCGTTTTTTAACTGTTTATATGATAAGGATTCTCCTCTCTGCTTTTAGGATAAAATAGTTACTTGTCTTTTATATGTTTTAATGTTTGTAAATTGTTGAACCTCTCTCTCTATCCTGATATTGTTATGGTTTTTATTAACTTAAACAATAAAGTATTGAATTGAATTGTATAGTATATTTGTATTTTAAAAAAAGGCTCTTATGGAACACCAGACCTAATACGATGTTTGTATTCTTGAACAAAAAACCTCTGTAATCAGCAGAAGAGCCTTCTAAGAATATGCTGAGCCTTGATAAGATTATGTTACATCAAGCTAGTGGGACCCAAAGAACAGATACTAAGCAGGGCACAGGTAACCCTTAACCGAAATTCTATATGTTTGTTGATCCAGACACATACTAATGAAATAGATGCCAGAGTCTGTAAAAGACAAAACAAGTGTGAGAAATTGGGTTGTTGGTTGAGGGGGGTGTGAGTCCGTTTTAAGCAACAGCCAGAGTCCACGACCAGAGGGGCACCACTTGTAGGGTCATGACTTACTCAGCCTAGCTCAAGATGGGGCTTCAAGATGGTTGGAAAAACACTGAGGCTGCCAAGCAGCCTGAGCTTAAAAAGAAATAAAGGGCTCCCTCTGGTGCAACGCACCAGCGGGGCCTTTATTTACATCCCTAGTGTCGGCCATTGGTGGCATCTGCACTGTGGAGGTAGTGCAGGTGTCAGCCTTGCAATAGTGAAAAAGCACATTTGAGAGTGTTTTACTAGCAGGACATGTAAAAGTTAAAGTATATGTCCCACCTTTTAAATGCACTGAACTGTGCCCTATGGGCAGTTTAGGGCCTACTCTAGGGAAAACCTATGCGTATTACAAAGGAAGGTTTAGGCCTGTGAGAAGGTTTATTTTTTCACTTGAGCATCCTGTTGGTTCTATCCCTCTCAGTCTCTCTTCTTCCCAGTATCTCCTTCTGCTCTTCCCCAATTTCAATCTGTCCTCCTACACTTGTTGCCCCTCACCGGCTATCAGTTGTAAGCGAGTGTATTATCTTCTTCTTTTGTGATAAATACTCATAAGAATCGATTAATCCTAAAATTGCATACATAGGCTGCAACTGCAAGCCTGAGACATGTTTAAAGAGCTACCTAAGCAGGTGGTACAATCAGTGCTGCAGGCCTACTAGTAGCATTCAATTTACAGGCCCTGGCTACAGGTAGTACCACTTTACTAGAGACTTACACGTAAATTAAATGTGCCAATTGGGTGTGAGCCAATTTCACCATGTGTAAAGGAGAAAGTATAAGCACTTTAGCACCATTGGTTAGCAGTTGTAAAGTTCATAGAGTCATAAGGCCAACAAAAAATACTTCAGCAAAATCTGGAGAAGTAAGGCAAAAGGTCTGGGGGAAGACCACCCTAAGGCTGACAGGTATAACAACCCTTGACAAACCACCTATAGTATGCAGTATCCAGCATCCTTGGAAGGCTCTCACTTCAGTCTATGTTTTAGGGGTTCCTATATCAAGATAGTCTCTATCTTGGTTTGGAGGGGCTACATATTGCCCCCATCTACTAGGTGTCCTAGATACACCACAGAACCCTGGCCTATCTGACACTTGCTGGCCTTTATAATCAGACATGCCTGTTGCAGAGTCTGAAGTACCTCTTGGAGGTGAAACTGGTGATTCACCCAACTGGAGCTGAAGGCAGCTATGTCATAAAAGTAGGCCACATTGAAGGCCTCCATGAATCAGGACTCTGTTTACTAACCTCTGTATGGTGGCAGGGAGATTTTTCAATCCAAAGAACATTACCATAATTTGGAAATGGCCCTCTGGGGTAGACAATGCAGAATTCTCTCTCGCCCCGTCAGTCAGGGCAATCTGCCAGTAACCTAATGTCAAATCAAAAGTACTCAGAAACTTGGCAAACCCTAGCCTGTCTATGAGCTCATTAGCTCAGGGAATGGGATGAGCATAAGGTTTGGTATCCTAGTTGAGCCCCCTATAATCTAGATAGAACCTGAGTTCTGGGGCGGCTTTTGGTACCAGGAACTATTGGGGCGCTCAATCACCCACAATTCAGGCATCTTGGTAACCTCCACCTTAATGCTAGCTATCACCTTGCAAGACAACCTGTACATTTTATCCTTCACTTGCATACTGTCCCCTGTGTCAATGTCGTGGGTATACAAATATGTGTGCTTAGGGGTGTGGGAGAACAGTGAGCCAAAAGTCCCCAGCAACTGACAGTCCATCTGCTGGTGTGGGGTCAGGGTAAGGGCGACGTTGACACCTCCAATTGGCCTGTCCTGCTATTTGGAAAATAGGAGGTCTGTGAGAGGTTCACCCCCATCATCTGTTACCAGGAGCATGATGATTTCAGTGCTCTCATAGTGTGGTTTGAGGAACTTGACATGGAATACCCTTAAGGAGTTTCTGGGGGTCTCAAGGTCCACAAGTAGATAACCTCCCCCTTGCTCGCCTTTACCTCATATGATCGTGACCAACAGTCTTGGAGGGCCCTGGGCCCTGGAAGTACAAGGCAGGCCTTTTGAGTGTCCTCCAGAGGTCGAGGAAAAGTTGGTCTTCGGGTCCAGTATGTATACCTGGTACCAGCCTTTGAAGTGGGAGAAACATCTAGGTCATTCTCTAATCTGGTTCTTGAATTTTCCCCCTTCATCAGCCCAGGCTCCAGGAGATTTGGGGTCAGAAAAGCCAAGTGTCAAGTTCTTTGTGAGTGTGCTGAGGCAGCTCCTTTAAAAAGTAGGTGGCGTGGAGAGCAGCTCTGCCCCTCCCTTCCTAGCAGGATGACCCATCCTGCCAATACCTATTCCCCCTTTGTCTCACTGTCTGGGAGGAAAACAGAAAGGCCAACTATTCACAGTCATGTGATCTTGGACACAGTCTGCAGGCACCAAATAGTTAGAGCAAGAAAATGCCAACTTTCAAAAGAGACACTTTCTGAATTGTAATTTAAAATCCAACTTTACCATTAAAGAGAATTTTAAATTACAATTAATTAGAGAACAAGCATGATATTTCTACCTGTTCCCAAACAAATTTTATCACTCCTTAAATGTAAAAAAGCAACCAAGTGTTATTCTCTGGGAAAGGTATGCCTTGCGGTAGTGAAAAATGCATTTAAGAGTTGTTCACTATCAGGACATGTAAAACTTTAAAAAAGTACATGCACTCCTTTTTAAATACACAGCTTCTTGGATACCTGTAGTACCACTCTACGCAGGACTTATAAGTATATTAAATGTGCCAGTTAGGTGTAAGCCAGTTCTACCATGTTTAGTGGAGAGAGCACAAGCACTTTAGCACTGGTTAGCACTGGTGAAGTGCACAGAGTCCTAAGGTACAAAAAAACTAATTTCAGCAAATAGGAGAGGAGAAGGCAAAAGGTTTGGGGGAAGACCACACCGAAGGCTGACAGGTCTAGCACAATAGGACTAGAGGAAACCCAGGAAGATATTGGTAAATGATTAAAGTTATTCAGTAATAATGATAATATTTCAAATGAAAACATTGAAATCGAAGAGCTCATTTTCTAATTTTGATCTGACTGTTTAAACCTTTGACAGTTGAAGATAATTAATTGAAGATTTTAAAATTGTGGATGAACCTTCACAAGTATTTGACAACACTTGCAGTGATGTGACATAATAAGAAGTACAGAAATGTATCAAGTTCAAAAGTCAGATGTTTTGTTTCTAAAGAAGGTCGACATTAACTGTCCTGGATCCTTGAAGAGAGATGCCTAGGCAGATAGGAGATTAATTGGAATAACTAAAAGAAAGAAGAAGGTGGTGAAGGTCCCCAGGGGAGATGGATCATTTAGGATTAGGGAGTAAAAATCAAGCAATATTTGTCCAGAAGGGAATTAGGCGAAGAATGTTCTGAGTCCTACAAATTGCAGAGGATGAAAAAGATGTCAACATAATCTTTGCTTCATCATACGATGAGTGGATTAAATAAGTAATATAAAGAAGATAGTATTGGAACACATAAGGCAAAACAATATAATGTTATTTTCCTACAGGAGCCAAACTTAGGGCCTGATATAGATCCTGGCGGATGGGTTACTCTGTCACAATGGTGACAGATATCCTGTCTGCCGAAATATAAATCCCACAGGATATATTGGGATTTATATTTCGGCAGATGGGATGTCTGTCACCGTTCTGACGGAGTAACCTGTTCACCAAGATCTAAATCAGGCCCTTAGTGGAAGTTGAGGCAAAAAATATATTGAAGAGTATGGGGGCTGTCATTTTCTTTTTCCAGTCAATCAGAAACGAGAGGGAACCCACAAACCAAGGGGACAGAGCACCATTTGAAACAGAAAGATTAAAATCTCCCCTTGGAGTACCTACACATCACACCACATATATATCAGTGAATTAAACCAACTCAGTCAGTCAATAAGCATACTGAATTGAAATCATTCTGTCACACCAAAACGAGTACCACAAGGATATAAAATGCACAAAACTTAAATACCATGTTATCCAATAAAATATCTGTAGGCATATCATCAACATACGTCTGTCAGCATTTGTTGTATAAAAAGTATCACATTAAAAATTTCATCCCGAACTATCAAACAATCTCATTAAAAAAACACCCCAGTACGGCGCAAAATAAAACCCACAAACATAACAGAAAGATTAAAAAAAGAATGAGCGAGAAGAACACAAGACAATGCTAATATGTCTATTTAACTGATGCTGATCCGCTGTTCTCATCAGTCAAGATTCCTGATTAATGAAACACTTTAACTGTTTAACTTACAAATTATCGAATGGATCACTAGGTGGGTTCTCTACTCAAATAGAGTGATCAAAGTTCTGGCCACTTTACAAAGCGTCTCTCAGGATCTTCCCCAGTGCAATGTGTGTACACTAAATATGAATCTCCCACTAGATTTAAATCAAATAATAGCTTGGACTCAGACACAAGTAGAAAAGATCTGTGATTTCTGTAGCGCATTAGCTCAGAAATAAGAGTGCATGAATTTAGTGAGCTAAGTAAAATCATGTGGAAGAGAGGAACGAGCAAGAAGGACCTGCAAGGTGAACTCAGAAACCAGGGTTTAGACGGTTGGAATAAGGAGCCCCAATGAGGTAGAGAAGTTAAAAGTAGAGTTTTAGTATTGGATGGATGAGATATGCATAGGAATGATAATCTGGCAATCTACAACATTTTGAGTTCAGAGAATCTAGAATTGTGTGAATGAAAAGACAAGGTTGATCAAACAAAAGCTTATATCAGGACAGTTGTAACCCTCTTAACTAAAGTAAGGTCTACTGAAGCGAAAAAAATATATAAGGAAGATGTATAACCTAGTAAAGAATCGCTCTCTGATTAGTTAGAGGCATTGAAATTAATGACATTGTCTTAAGAAGAGCAATCTTTGTTAGGCCTGTTGTGGAGAGAGATATTATATAAGCCAATGGTCTTAACCTTTTGACTTCTGTCGATCCCCACCAGATGCATTCTGTAGCACACATAGAAAGAGGAAAATGCCTCTGATGATTATTTTTGTGCAGGAAGGTTTCCCTTCCTGCCCAAAAACAATCCTGCCTGTAATACAGGCACCCTTACACCATGGCACAAGGGTGCCTGTGTTGGCGATTCGCAGCCACAAGTTCCCAGAACAGAGAGAGAGCAGGAATACACCATATGTAAGTAAATATGGCCCATTCTTGCCCTCTCCCTGTCACGCAAGTTGTCTTGCTTCGCTCTATTGTGTGACTTGTTGGTAAATTTGCCTCTAATTATCTATTGATATAGTGTAGAAAATAGTTAAACTAGCCGTACTCCAGGGGAATCATTTCCTCACCATCCGCAGGTTGTATTGGATGCTGGTGAGACTGTCAAAAATTGAGGCGATGGTCACAGCATATTGTTGTTTAGTATGGTGCAGGTGAACGATGCATATATGTTCTTAAAATGCCCCCATTTATAAATGTAGATGAGTGACACTTTTTGTGATTGTTCCTATTACTCTAAAATATGAACTTCTGGTATAAAGATAATTATTTGCAGTTTTATTTGAGACTAATTGCAAGCTTAAAAAACGTACAGGTCAGTCTGCTAAACACACCCAATAGTGATTCATCGTTGTAAGTTGCTAGTGATATTCTTTTGATGGATACACATATCACAACCAGTGAGGTGGCTGTTTTTTTAGTCATGCAGTCTCAGGTTAGATGGGAACAGTTCAGCCGCTACAATTATCCCAAAACAAATCTGATAATCGTTTCCCACTTTCCACAGATTTCAGAAAGGCCTGCAGCCTAAGAGCTTTCGGTACAGCAGATTTCAGATGACCCTTTCCTCTATAGTTTCTATAAACAAGGTATCTGGTGGGAATATGTGGTCAAAGCCTTAGACAGATGTGCCAGGGACCTAATGTAAATGTTAAACAACCTGTCAAGGTATATTCGAAAGCATTTATTTGTGTACTTAACTAGATGGAATAAAGATGACGTGTGGCTTTTTGGTTTAACTGAATTAAAATATAGAATTACATGCTGCGCTGAACCATCTCTGAATACATACTCTAGTGAATGTATGAAGTAAAAAACACTTCGAGCAAACAGCACTTATGTAGCCCTGGAGGAAGTCAGGGTTAGTAAACACCAATTTGTGAAACTGCCTCTGGTAGGGGATTTTTCTGAGGCTATATGAAAAGTCGAATAGTTTCTGTAAACCTCTCCAGCATATTTTTCTGTATTGATTAGCAGCAGCAGTGGCCCCATTTGAACATAGTCTGTGGAAGTTAGGGTGACCCGCTTCTAAGTCTGAAAAAGTTCTCCTGATGGGGGTGGGCAGCGGTGACATGCAGACAGTTTTAAGAAAAACAATCTGTGAGTGTTTGGTAATGAATAACAGTTATACAAACCAGTGGACGAAGCATGCTGGTTGAAAGCCCCTCTTAGTATGTCATACATATTTTAAAAAAATGTAAAAGATCTTGACTAACACCAAACCTAAAAATGGGCCAGATGTAAGTTCAGGCTATAATTCTCTGTAGAACATTACAGTAAAAAAGAAGCACCGGAAAGGCCAATTGGGCTGGCATTGGCTGCCAGTCTTTTTGGTTTGTCAATGTTTGTTTTGACATTACTATTGTAAAATGTTATTGTTGGGGAGAGAACTGCCGGGTCCACACCAAAATAAAAACAATATTTTTGAGGTGCAAATAAACACATTGCCATAGAAGTCCCTGGCACGTAAGAGAACTACTTTGAGAGTGGATGTACTCTTTGAGAAAGTGCCAGATGTTAGAAGTGGAAAGGGAGCCCTAGGGAAAACACAGTGGACAACAGAGGAGAAGAAGCTGATGACAGCACAAGCAAGACCATAAGAAGAAAGCAACATTAAACAAGCATTTGCAATGCAATTGGTCTCACATTTGCGAGAGTTGGAGCTATTAGCGCTGTAAATGATAATGTCTTTTAGCCATGTGTTTTTGTTTGGAGTGTTATGGATGTATGTGGTGTGGAGTGGAATTATGTGGGTTGCTGGGCATTATGATAAACACTGGGAAGGCTTGTGTTACATTAGACGCATTCTAAAGACAATCTGAAACCCACGTGAAAGCTTGTTATGAAACTGTCAAAAGCCAATTTTATCTCAAAGATGTGAATAGATCTATACCACTAGAGTGACCAACCCATGTCATTACAGTAAACCAGGCTTAAGCAATGGGCTGGGAGTGTAGGAGAGATTGCACTGTACAAAAGATTTGTACAGAGTTTGTTAACATCAGAGTACTTTGACTGTAGTCAACCTATGGATCAGAAAACAGTTGTGATGTGAGCTACCGACACAAAGTACTAGAAACTGTATCATAGTAAGAGCTGCTTACCATAGACTCCATCGCTGAGTGAGGGAAAAGGAATAAAGAGGGGGGCATAAGGTGGGCTTTAAAAATAAAAAGCTGTAAAAATGACTTGCCTTTGTTCAAATTTTTTCCCCTTTCACCGCTCTATTTAGCCCCAAACAACTGACCCTGACACGCAACCGGCGGGTGAGTAAATTTGCTGTCAGAGAACACATAACGGCTCAAAATAAGGACAATGTAGTAAACTACTTCTCTGCTATTCCCCACTGTACTGCCCTGTTTGAATGTATCATGACATCATAGAATGCCAGAGTGCCTATCTGTGTTTAGAGTGTCAGTTGATCATCTCAGGCTGAGCTGTGAGGAGCCTGCTCCTGGTGGGGCTGCATCTATACCTTCTATCTTATCCTACTCACCTAGCTTAGATCCAGGCTACAATAAAGGATTAATTAACTATACAGCTGGACTCTGCATCTTCCTTTACAACAATTTGGCGACAATATTGAACCTACGCATGGAGTAAGGAGTAAAGACAACTAAGGAACTAAAGGACAAGGACTAAGAGGATTAAGGACTTTCAAAATGTCAATTGAAACTCAGAGAAACGCCCTAGACAGCCCCACCAGTGTCCTGTACCATCTGGACAGCCTGCAACTTGGGCGTTAGTTATTCCATCACTAAAGACCCTGCTGTCATCTGAAAGACTTCTGCTACAGTCTCCCCAGCAACAAGCTTCCCAGAGGCACAACAGGTTTGCACACCCTGCTGTGTTTCACTGCCCTATCTGGGCCCTGCGTGGGAAGCGTCACAGTCTGACAGCAAGTTTTGTCTTCATCCTCAGTCAACCACTAATTTACCTGGAGCTGCAATTAGCTCCCAGCAGAGCCTCGCAGTGTACTTAAACAGCGTCTTCTTCAAATGACTGATTGTACATTTCAACGGCTTCATTAGTAGTGACCGGCAGTATACTCATTTGCAAGCTACACCTACAGATGACACACACCGAACACTTTGTAAATGTGTTTCAGTGTTAGTGCTTTTACGGAGACAGTGACAGCAACCAAATGGTCCTCGGGAACTTTCCTGGAGGAACTGGCAGAGCGATTGGTGGCATGAGGAGTGGCACCATTGGTGAGCACTTGGGCATATTTGCGGGGGCAGAGACTGTGTGCTTTTCGGGTGGTGTGCGCGTTTCGGTTTTGCCGTTTTAGCTAACTAAAGTGGACCCCCACCGTGGCAAACTGAAGCACATTTTTTAATTCAAAATCCTTCCACGCGCACCTCACCGCTCTCCTAGTGCCGCGTGGAGGTAGGGTGAATTCTGCATGACGTCCTTCTCCCCTAGTTCTTCACAGCTGACCAGTGACACCTGCATGCAGCAGCGCGCCATGAGCCACACGGCGCCGCGTCAAGTAGTGTGCCGCCATCTTGTGCTTGGCTCCAGCACACCAACTTTGAATTATTACTTGGAGCTCCCATCTGCCAACCACGTTTTTTCTCGTGGCATTCAGCCTACAGGCGGCAACGTTTCTTTGCACCGCTATCTTGTGCTTGGCCTCAGCATATCATCTTGGAAGGGTAATTGCGAGTCTCCTCTGCAATTCACGTTTAGTTTTGTTGTGTGTTGTGCGATCCTTTCTGACGTGGGTGTTCACTGCGATCCTTGCCACCTTAGACGCGCGGTGCCTACACTCATGGATAACGATATGACACGAGAAAAGGCTTTGCTTGGCCAGCACCAGGAAAACGATGACAGTTTCAGAGTTACTTACGAGGCTGGTCTGGCCTTGCCTGCTGCAGGTCACAATGCTCTTGACAATATCTGCGATGACTCGTCCATCCTGGTAGGTGACAACTCTCCTGGAGCTACATGGAGCTATATGGAACTAGCAGGTAACGAGCGTCTCGTTGGGGACGACTTCGGGTGAAGAGACCGCTCACCGGTGCTGAACTAGTGCTTTGTGATTACAACGTCTGTACTCATTATGCATGTCCTCTATAGGTTTCTGCCTTCATCATGTGGGGGAGGGGTCAGTGCATGACATAGTGTATAGTGCCTTAGTTTTGGTTGTTTATCTAGAGTGTAACTCACCTAGGGGAGGTTGTGCAATTTTTCCAGGGCATTTTTCCATGTGGTGTACCCTTATTAGGGGAGGTTGTGTTCTTTTCTAGAGTATTTTTCACTATGGTGTACCCTACGTAGGGGAAGTTGTATGGTTTTCAAAGGTGATTATCCTGTGGTGTACCCTACTTGGGGGAGGTTGTGTAACTTTATCCTGTGGTATACCCTATTTAGGGAAGGTTGTGTAATTTTACAGGGTAAGTACCCTGTAGTGTTCCCTACATTTGGGGGAGGTTGTTTTGGGAGTTCCAAGGGTCACTACCCATGAAACATCCTTTCATATTGGCACTATGCTCCAGTCGAAGTCCACCTGCTTGGAACTCGTGGCCAAGGGTTTCATGTTAGTAGGACTTTGAGTGAGAATATTTTGCTCTAGTGTTTAGACCTCTTCCTTTACTCTTAACGGATTTTTGGTGTCAGCATGCCTTCTACCCTATAAAGGGGAATTTTTGTTCTTTGCCAGAGGATTTCTCTCTAGTGTATTCTTCTTGGGGAGGTTTCACTTTTCCTGTTATCTAGAGTGACTTTTACCCCTAGAGTACCCTTCTCTTGGAGAAGTTGTTTTTCTGGTGTACCCTTTTGGGGAAGTTGTAAGGGCGGTTAATTCTCACCTTTGTTTGCCAGGGTTATTACCCGGCGGTGTACCCGTTTACAGGGAGGTTGTGAGTGTGACCACTCTTCTCTGTTGCTTTGGTTTTTTCCATCTAAGTCTTCCCTTGTTCTCTATTTTTACCTAAGGGAAGGGGATGGAGAGTGTAGTAATGACATTTGCAATTTTAATGTATTTCTTTTCATGCCAGTGTTATTCCCGATACCTCATGTACTACACCATTAGATATTTGCATCTCAATGTTTTCAATTCATGCTAATGTTATTTCTGAGGTATCTTACTTGTCGTTCTCTTTATTTCTGCCGTTGTTCCCCAAGGAAGGAGGATGTGTAGTAAACTACTTCTCTGCTATTCCCCACTGCCCTGCCCTGTTGGAATGTATCATGACATCATAGAATGCCAGAGTGCCTATCTGTGTTTAGAGTGTCAGTTGATCATCTCAGGCTGAGCTGTGAGGAGCCTGCTCCTGGTGGGGCTGCATCTATACCTTCTATCTTATCCTACTCACCTATCTTAGAACCAAGCTACAATAAAGGATTACTTAACTATACAGATGGACTCTGCACCTTCATTTACAACAGACAACTGCAGAGAACAAGACAACCAGTTTTACGTCGTACAAGGAAGGGAAAATATAATTTGACTGCATACCGTATTTCTAAGTTTAAATCAAAATGGGCACCAAAGCTGCTGCGCCCAAATAAAAAAAGGTAGTTACAGGTATTGGCGTTGTAAATGACAATGTCTTTTACCTATGTGTTTTGACAGCAAGGAGACCGTTAGAGTGAGCAATAGCTAAAGTGCAGGCAGGCAGATAGAAACAGAACCTATTCCCAATTACAACGTCATATTGTAAGGAGGTATGCAGTGGCAAACAGATGGGTGTAAGTAATGTGCGGTGTATGCGAAGTTTGCTGGCATAACTGTTCATTAGGCAGACAGCAGGCAGAGACTGTGAGGGGCCAAGAAAAGCAGGTGCTGTGTTATGCATTTCCATTTCATTCTCCTGAGCTAACAAAATTTTTAGTCAGAAGACTAATTGACAGTATTAAGAACTTTATATTTTAAAACACTGGAAACCTAGGAGCAGCTCGCGGCGGATTCAGTTTGTGGTGTTGCTGTAGGCAGGAAAGAATAGGTACTGTGCTTGCAGGTGATTAAAAGTGCCGTATTGGGTGTGTGCTTGCGTTTAAGGAGAGCAGGACATGGGCATGTTGCCTGTGTATCTGTGTGTGTGGGTAGGAAAGACGAGACACTGTTGTGTATTTGTTTATGGTGGTGGGTAGATAAGGCCAGGTTTTGTGAGGGGAGTAGGAATGGCAAATTTTGGAAGGTGCAGAAAAGAACACGCATTGTGATGTCCAGGAGTATAAACCCACCAGTAATATGTCTGTATGAGGGGCAGGGAGAGACCTGCAGCTGTGTGTTGATTGGTGTTTGTTTTGTGTGTTCAGGTTGTGTTTGGCTGAATAATGATCTCTGTTCCCTGAATTTTGTTATCAAATTTAGGTAAGAGGAATGCCGGGGCGAGGTGATGGCTAGCCAGGCAAACTGATGCCAGAACTTTTTTGCAGCTATGCTATATGCCAACAGTCTGTGGAAAAAACTGCACAGTATAACAATTAATGCGAAAAATTGCTTAGTTACGTAGCAATATCTTGCTATTAGTGACCATATTATCCTCAGCCGTGTGTGGCATGGTAGTGCTCCGTGAATCCATGGCATTAATAACAATACTACTTAGAATGGCAATGCCACTGTGACACTGAAATATTCTCTGCATTCAGGCAGTGTAGCATGGTAATACCAGGAGCACCGTATGGTATCACACAATGCTGTGGCACGATGGCTGCTACTCTTTGTGACGCTGATGGCAATGTTACATGCACTTAAGAGTGAGGTTCGTTCTGATGCTGGCAGCTTGATTTTCTTTTCTGAAATTGCGCACTGGTTCTAGCAATGATGGGTGAATTTTATGTGGAAAAAGGAAGCAATTTGTTGTGATGGAGGAAGGGGCTGGGCATTTTGGCCCACATGCATCAAAGGAAAAACCGGTCGCAAACGGGCAGATTCTCAGAATCTGCCCCATTGCGACCGGTATTTTTGCATTTGGGATGCATCATCCCAAATGCAAAAATCACAATTTAAGGAATCTCTAAATTGCGATTACTTAAATTGCGATTGCATTTAAGGAATCCCAAATTGAGATTCCTTAAATGCAATGCATTAAAGTAAAATAAATAGCGATTTCGCTAATAGGGGGAGCAAATTACCATGAAGTTGAACTTCATGGTAATTTGCAAAAACATTGAAAAATGCACTTTTGTGCATTTTTCAAAGTTTCATGTTGCGCACACACATGCCCTTAGCTGATGTGTGTGTGCAACATATGTGCACAGATCAATTTCAGGGATGCAATAGGGTGTCATTTTGACACCCTTGCACCCTTGAAATTGCATGAGCAATTTGCGAGTACCTACTGGTACTCGCAAATTGCTCATGCAATCTCCAATTCATTCCTATGGGCCTGGAGGCCCATAGGAATGAATGGGACGGCATTCCTTAACTGCGACTCGCAATTTGCGAGTCGCAAATAAAGAATGTGTAGGAATCGCTATTTTTATAGCGATTCCTACATGCATAGGCTTTTGCAATTCCTTAATTGCGATTCCTTAATAATCGCAATTAAGGAATCGCAAAAGCCTACGTTGATGCATGTGCCAGTAAATGCTGATAGCCGTGGCACTTCCACTACTATTTTCTGATATTACAACATACTGTAGGCTATTTTGTAAATGATAAGCAAACCACCTGCACTGTTAATAAGCTATATTTATTTACTCTTTTCACTGAATTATCTGCTGCGCCAGTAACATTTACGTTCATTGTTACTTGTTTTTACTCGAACATTATTAAAATACCTTATCTGTTTATTGCAGTCCCAGACACCAGCACCGCTATGATGGCGCACACTTTCTGTTGATCTCATACTGAAACCTCTGTATATTACAGATTTCACAAGGCCCCGGGCAGGGCTTTAAGTGGGGAAAAAAAACTGGGGGTGCTCTTAAAGGGGTGGGACAAACCTCTTAAAGGGGTGTGGCTTATCCAAGTAGGGGTGTGGTCTAAATAAAGATATGTATGGATAACGCCAAACACCCTCCCCAGAGGCACAAGTAGAACCAAATTTCGAGGGGGGTGAAAAACAACAAAGCCTCATTAACAAGCAAATGGTCTTTTAAAGACCTGTAAAGTAATCGGCTGTGTGCGTTTGGAGGCAAAAAATAAGGCGCTAAATCTATGAAATGACAAGTTTTTTTGTTATTCTTAGTTCTGTGTAAATACCCAACAAACAAATCTTTACTGAATGACTCGGAGATAGGTGCCTGAAAAGTCATTACCTCTTGATGTGATGGACAGGCGCGCTATGGCGATTGGGCTCAAATGGCTTCAACCGCCCCCCCCCCCCCCCCCCCACCGTCGCATCATGTGTGTCAGCCCGGCTGAGCCAGCTTCCGGGCACGCTCACAGCCTCACCCGAGTACTTCACAGGTTGTTAAAAGATCATTTGCTTGTTAATGAGGCTTTGTTGTTTTTTCACCCCTTCTTGCAGAGGCCGCCCCCGCAGGGGGCTCGAGGGCCGGAGCCATAATGGCCGCCAGAGCCCGACAAGGAACAGAACTGGTTCTCACCAGCGGGAAGCGCCGCAGGGCGGAATGCCCTGAGGCCCCCGCCCTCTCCCTTCCAAGAACAATAGGAAGGGGAGATATAAGACAACGCTCCCCCCTGTGGCAGCCCACTTGCATATCATGGGAGCTGGGGGAGCGACGCCAACGCCTTAACCCAAATCGGAGCCGAGAAAACAGGTCCGTGTGGCCTGTGATTAAAAAGAAAAAAAAAACGGAAACGGACATGCCCTGGTGGAAGGTAGTTGGGTGCTCCGGTGAACTGCGCTCCGTGCCCTCGGAAGTATCGAGGCAAAGGCCATAATAATGGAGTAAGGGCGTATAGGTCCAAATATTCTAGCGGGGAAAGATTTATTATATCGTTTGCGTTATTTAATTAAATTGGGAGGACCTGGACAGTTACCTCAAATGGTTATCCCAGCAGTGGCTTGATTTGGTTAAACGCCTGCTTCTAAGATCTGTGCGACACACTTGATGGTCAGGGGTTCAAATCCCGGCAGTGACTTGATATACCATTCCTAGCATTTTAGGATCGCCATGTATTTATTCTGGAAATTCAATTAAATTCCTTGTGTCAAACAAAAATGAGTGTGTCTGCCTTTAACGCAACTGGTGCCCCCGTAAGCGCTCTGAAAATGGGCTTGTAGTGGATGGGGGTTGAAAAAGCAGGCGTTATTTCATAATATAAAGAATGACTTCCCTTGGGTAAGTGGCATCAGCACGTTCTTAGGTTCGAGGAGTACAATCTACCGATTGCCACCTTTGGGTAGGGCCATCTGCAAGCTAAATAGTGCCCAGGGTGGTCTGGCACGTTGCGCAGAGGACGCTCATTATACCGCATTGAGGAGCCCATAGCAATACGAAGGTTATGTTCCCTGCGCCCCCTGGCAGGGCCTACTCGGTATTTCATCCTCCCACAGTTCAGTGGACTGGATGTAAAGAAAATGTCCGATGTGAAAGTACCACAACATAATACACAGTTGTGTTGCAAAGTGGAATCCGGTAAATTAAAGAAGCAAATGCACTTCAAGAACGTGACATGGATAATGTTTGGAAAACATTGCATTTCATTGGGCGTGCATACTAAGTTTAGGCCAAAAAATGTCCAATACAAAATTTAGGAAGAAGGAAGGGTTAGCGGTAAACCAGTTGAGCTTGACTAAGGCAACCTTCTGTTAATAACCTGGTTCACGGGACAAGGACAAAAAAAAAAAAAAAAACAGTGGGATGTCAACTCGTGATTTCACCCCCAAGGAATATAATCAGTTTCGTCGCAGTACCTTGGCGTTGAACTCGGAAGCTGTAGATGCAGTCCTTGAAGAATTAAATTGTCTAGAAAACTCAGTGGCTAGAAGACTCCGGTGATTTACGTGCTCCTGGGGAGATCGGAGCCCTGTCTAGATTGTTTTCTGACTCGGGGAAGTTTGTTTTGAGTCAGGGCACGCAGCGCCTCGGGTTAGCATGCCTGCTGCAAAGACCACATAACAATGAATTACCGGATGGTTGTGCGGACATGAGCAAGCAGCATACACGCTCTTCACATTTGATCCAATCCTGTTGACTGGGTATTAATGAAGACAGCCAAGTGCGAAGTTAAGGTGTAGTACACGGAGTTACCAAATTGTCATTCATATTGGTATTTGTGCTCCACATTTCTGGCAAGTGTCCGGGTTATTCAAAAAATAAAAAAATAAAAATATTTCAGAGCGGGAGTAATAGTTCCTGTGTTTACCGAAAGGGATTGTGACCCCTTGGGAGAGATTGGCTAGTCCAAACATGGAAAGCAGTAATACACCAGTGTATTGTGGCATAGCCTCGCAAGTTTAGTCGCAGTACTTTAGCGCAAAACACAAAGGCGGTGCAGCGGAAACAGATTAGTGCGGGTAACATATTACACTTCAGGTGTAACAGCGCGGTGGTCTATACCCAGAGGACCAGCTGAATAGTAAGTACATTACACGGGGGTGATCAGTGACCTAGCGGTACAGCAGAAGTCAGCTGAGTAAGAGTAAAGATCACAAAACTCCTCTTGGAGATTCCACTGAGGCCCCCCGACCCATCCAGTAGTTACCGTAAACCGACCCATCCAGTAGTTACCGTAAACCGAAGTAGCGGAGCCTGGGAGAGGTGGAGGTCATGGTGTAGAGGTGCTTACCGGAAGAGCCTGCCAAGAGCAGGGGTGAAGTAGAGGATGGGATGTGAGCAATGTATATTGTATCATGCCACCACAAACTGTAGCTGACTGTCTCCCAATTTTGTTTTCATGAATGGCCCATGGTGAGAGGAGACAGCGCTGTAAGACTCCGAACAGGACGCAAGCGTCCCGCCTCAAAAATGGCGAGGAAGGAGCAGAGCACCATGGCGTGTGGATTGAAGATTGCCATCAGAGCCTACTGGACGTCAGCCACGAGAGGTATGACCCATTGCGGGTGGAGACAGCACTGTCAGACATCGAAGTAGGATGCAAGTGTGCCAGGGTACTAAGGGCAAAGACGGAGCAGAGCGCATCATTGCGTTTGTGGGAAGATTGCCGTCGGAGCTGACCAGATGTGGGGGGAGCCGCAGGAAAACCTAAGCCTCCCTGGTGGCGTGGCGGAAACAACAAGTGTATTGGAATTGTATGGGAGCGCACCAACAGGGCGGTGTGTAGAAGGAGGGCCACTCACTTTGGGATGCCGCACGGCAGGGTGAGTGCGCCTGACGAAATCGGGGTAGCAAACGCAGACAGCGCTCGCAGCCCAGCCCCCGCCAGAAGGTGGGGCACAAAAGAGACTAACAAGGTAGCGAGTTGGGGGCCTAACTCCAGGGAAAAGGCTACCCCCCACACGCAGAGGGGCGTGGTAAACAACAAAGAACAATCTATGAGCTGTCAAGGTGATTTACGACCCTAGGAGTTGCAAATGAGCAAAAAGACAAACCAGTGATTTATGGCCAGCCGATGATTTATGGCTGATGATTTATGATGCTCATGCAGAATGATTTATGACAGCCGAATGATGACAGATTGTGACAGAATGATTTATGGCCTACCGGTGATTTATGACCCGTGATATATGACCCATGATTTATGATGCTCAGGCAAAATGATTTATGACAACGAAATTATGATGGCTTGTGACAGAATGATTTATGACCCATGATTTATGACCCATGATTTAGGGCTGCTGATTTATGGGGATCAGGCAGAGTGATTTATGGCAACAAAGTAAGGGCCAATTGGGGCAGAATGATTTATGATGCATAATGATTTATGGCCCATGATTTATGATGTCCAGCTGACAATGCGTGACATCACATTTGTAATAATGTGTGACAACGATTTATGACCCCGGCCTCCAAGGGGTGTCAGGGGGAGTTGTACAAGTATGATTATGTAATAAGTAATAAAAACTGCGGCCAACAATTACCACCACATACGACGATTGTTGGCTGTTTTTCTAGTAATGCAGATGCACAAATATGGTACGGTTCCTGGAATGGGCGCAGTGCGGCCGTTATTAGAGCCTCTGTTTCTCCACTCGGTCTCTTGCTGGAAGAATTAGCCCCGAGAAATGTTGCTTTAGTTGCGCCTCTGGTGATGGATGGAGGTCCCATTCACCATCAGAAATAACTCTGCTTGTGATGCTGGCCCTTTCCCCTGTCATGAGAGACTCTGGGTGTGATGGTGACCCCCTTTCCGGATTCGAAGCAGGTTAGACATGATTGTCCTTATCGGGAGTGAACAAAATGGGTGGCTATGTGGCAGGCATGACAGCCTCACAGTGACTCCACTGCATGTGATGTTCCCGTCAATGACAGCAGCAGCAGTGCTGAAAGCTGCCACTTGGTTGGGACAGAGGCTAGTAACTACCCCGTCTCCTCCTCGCAGGGGAAGAGGGCAGGGAGCACCGCCGGCCTCCCAGAGTGGTAGCGCTGCAGGGAACATGGGAAAGGGCCCTCACGCTGGTATTGCCTGCCTCCTGCGCGCTCCCGGCTCGGAGCCGCGCGCTCGGAGGAGCTGTGCATGAGAGGCGTCCTGGGCAGGGGTGAACCAGAGGCTACTGGGAAACGCACAGTTGAGTATGAGAGAAAACAAACAGCACTACCCATTAGCCGTGAGGGATAGCCGCCACCCCACCCTCCTGCCAGGCAAGCCGTGGCCAGGCCCATGACTGCAAGGACCTGGCATCAGGAGGCACGTGCAGCAGCATACTGGCATTCCAGCGCGACGAGCGCCCAAGTGTAAAGAGCAAAGAGGGGGGGATGTGGTGACATGTGGAGCTGAATCAGCGAGCGAGAGAGCTAGTCACTAAGGGGCATATGTATCAACATCACCATTTGCGATTCTCAAATAGCGATTTTTAAAGAATCGCTATTTGAGAATTGCAAAACGGGATGTATTTAAAAAATTGCAAACTTTTTGCGATTTCTTAAAATTCCTTAATTGCGATTAGCAAATTGCGAAATCGCAATTAAGGAATACCTGCCCATTCATTTCTATGGGCCAGGAGACCCATAGGAATGAATGGGAAGTCATTCTCAAATAGCGAATCGCAATTTGCTAATCGCAATTTGAGAATAATTTCAAAGGTGCAAGGGTGTCATGATGACACCCTGATGCACCCCTGAAATGAGCATGTGTGTGCATATGGCGCACATACATGCCCTAAGGGCATGTATGAGCGCCACGTGGCACTTTGTAAAATTCAAAAAAGTGCATTTTGAAAGGAAATCGCAAATTACCACCAACTTCCAGTTGGTGGTAATTTGCGATTTCTTAAGGATAAATCGCACAACTTGGGTGCTTTTTACATATATCTAAGAAATCGCAATTTGCGATTTCTTAAATCCTTACGCAAAATTAAGAAATCGCTAAATTAGCAATTCCTTAATTTTGCGATGGGATTTGGCTCATACATCCCGATAACCGATTTTTTAATCGCAAACGCTGTTATTTTGCGAATCGCAGCGTTTGCGATTAAAAAATCGTTTGATACATATGCCCCTAAGTTACAGAAAGATGGGGCGGGGTGGAACCAGTAAATGAAGGGTACACAGGAGACAAACGGAGAGATAAACAAGGTGACGGAGAAGAGGAAAATAAGAGAAGGGAAAGAGAACAAGAGAGAAAGAGAAGCAGAAGGTGACAGATAGATAGGGGGAGGCACAGGGCTATGGGGGGTTGGTCCGCCCCAGCGACACTCTTTTTGGGGTTGGCAGAGGTGAGCAAATCGTGTCTGTCGACTACCACCCGAGAGCAAGTCAATATATCTGTTCTTACTTCCCAGCTGTCCCTCTTTATCAACAAAATCCTTATTTTGCTAACCAATTTAGTTGGCAAACATTAATATGTATTTTACATTTGTTGTCCTTGAAATTCTGTTTTGCGACAGGAATAGGCATCATGTTTAATTCGGCACAGGCTCCTGCATCCTATTCAAATGTTTATTCATTTTATCCTTTGGGTCTGCATTATTAGATTATACACTCAGCTTTGTCATGTTAGCAAAAATCGTGTCATTGTGTGCAAATCACTTATACCTCAAATTGCGTAAAAATGCATTTAAACCCAAGCTGTGAATTCTGTAATACCATATTGCCATCAACCATACCCACATGCGCAATAATGTTCTATGTACCACACAGCAAGCTTGAGATGCTCTTCGTGACATAAACATGTTTTCTGCTAAGTGCCCTGCTACTTCTTAGGCCCAGGTTCCTTCAATACCAAATCTGTAACAAAAAAGATATGACCTTGAAGTGACACACACCATACCCTCAGATGCTTATACACACTTTTGCAACAGGTGCATTAAACTAAGTTATCTTATTGTCATTTGAACAATTGGTACTTCTGATCTGCTGGATATATGCTGCAGGTTAGTCACTTACGGGATGTTCACAAAGGTAAGTTACACTTGTGAGCAATTTACACATGTAATTTACTCATCTACTTTTGAGTAATTTCATTACTTTTGGTTATTCACAAATTCAGAGTGTAAAGGTACTTAAAAGTGTAGACTTGCATGTCTCCACCCACTAAACCCAATTTAGGGGTGGAGTCCAAATAATCATAGTTTATGACCATATAGTTACTACAAGTAACTTATGACTATAGTTTACAACTAGTGGGACCTCCACTCTTGAGGTGGAACCTCCGCCCTTGGGGGCAAAGACTTCACATGGCAGTGAATAGGAGAAGACCACTCAAGGGTCCGAACCTTCACCATTGAAGTGGAGACCTCTGCATGGAAGTGAATAGGGGGCCTCTGTACATGGGGTGGAAACTCTGCCCTCAGGGCAGAGACCTTCAAAGGGCAGTGAATAGGAAACCTCTGCATGGTAGTGGATAGGAAAATGATGTGCACCTGAATGTATTCAAAAATACCTGACTCATTCCCCTACCAACACATAAATACTGCCCACACCATGGGATCTGTGATATTTCCTTTTCAGCTTTCAGGTCCTGCAGCCCTATTCTGTCATTGTGCATGAAGGATGCTGCCAGCTACGAAGAGGAAGAGACATTTTACTGAGGAGGAGACAGCCCTTGCAGTAAAATGTGTGGTTAAGTACTACAAACAACTACATGGGCTGTCTTCATTCCTTCTCAGTGGAACCCAAACTGCAGCTTTATGACAGCAGGTCAAAGACTCTGTGAGTGTACTGGGGAGAAAATCCTCAGAGGAGACATAAACAAGAATCTGCAATGCAATAGGTCTTGCATTTACGCGATTTTGAGCTGTTGGCATTGTAAATGACAATGCCTTTTATTTATGTTTTGGTTTTTAAAACATAAATAAAAGGCATTTTCATTTACAATGCCAATAGCTTAAACTCTCGCAAATGTGAGACCTATTGCATTCCAAATGCTTAAAGGCATCGCTGAGTTGCCACCTTCTGTCTCCTATGGCCCCTGACAAACTCCCCATTTGTTATGAGTTAAATAAACAAGCCAGTGGTCACAAGAGACCCTCCTGCAGTAAGAGAAAATCATTAACGAAAATAGTGCTTGCAGACAAAAGAAGACTTACCGTGTAACAACTGAAGTAAAAGGGCCAGTCCTCATGGGAGGTTACAAATAAAGACAAGGCGGTACTAAGGAGGGTGTAAAAGGCCTCATAATGAAAAAGGAGTCAGCATTTACAAAGGACAATGACACAAGCCAATTACAGATATGGACGGAGAGTGGGCGGGGCTTCAAGTACATACTCTAATACCGCATGGCTTGCAGAGCAGCGCATGCGCTGCCAAGTCTCGACCTAATAATCATGTGATGGCTATAAGGCGTAGGCTTCAATGGCTGTCTTTGAACCAAAGAATCAGGTTTAAGACTCTCCGCCTTACTCATAAAATGTGCTACAATAAACCCCCATTTGTCTCTGATAATTACCTAAAGTACTACTTCCCACATCAGCCCCTGAGAATCTTGGGTCATTCTCTTCTTCAGGCTACTGGATAAATACACCTTGCAGTGGTGGATGGTCATTTCGTTCACAGGTCCTTAAAATAAATACAAAATGATATGGTTTTAAAAAATTAAATCAAATCGTTCCTATTTAAATAACTGGGGTGCTGCCCATTTCTCATGCTCCCAGTAACGCTTGCTTTTGCACCGAGGTTGAGTTAATTCCAAAAAGTTGTTTTTGATGTTTGGACTATAGTGTACATCTTGAGTGAGGTGTGTGAGGTTTGAACAACATGATGAAAGCAAGGTGTGGCTAGTGCTGCTGCTCATACGCATATGGTGAAGGGGCGAGGATAAAGATCATTGTGCGTGCAATGAATTATCAACTTTTGCGTAAATAAAAATATCACAAATAGAGCTACTTAGTGTCCATCCATTGGAGGAAATGCTAAATCAACAAAGAAATACTGAGCAGAGGGACAGCACTTTCGTCATAGAGGCTATTTGTGGAGGAATCTTGTTGTTAAGTGAGACCCATTTTGTTGTGTTAACATAGACATGACCGGCGACATAGTGCACGTTTACCCTGAGTACCTTTGTTGATACTTCTAACAACAGATGCTAATTGTTTCTCAAGTCAATGATACCGATTTTGTCAACCTTGGAAAAATGAAAGGCTAAGTGATTCAAACCGGATTTGAACCTGGGACCATGGCATTAAACACAGATCCGTAGATACATTAGCCTACTGAGCTACCATAACCAGTTGTTAAAAGCTCTGTGTTTTACCTTCAGTTTCATCGTTTTTTTATGAACCAAATAGAAGTTGTGTTCTATGGAGCGGCTGCTGCGGCAGCTGTTGTCCTTTATAGCATTAAAAAGAACACATTTCCATGAATTCCGTGATAAAAATCTATCATTCTGAAGAAAAAAGGTTGATGTCCATCTCGGGATTCGGACAGGTTAGACACAGATCACTACAGTAAGCACAAAACTAGCACTCGGATCCAGTGGTCTATATTTTATCTGCACTACTGAGAACAATGGAATCTGATGCCAGAATTCGCCACATCATGACTTGTGCATGAACGTCTTCTAAGCACTATGCACAGAAAACAAACTCCTCAACATTTCTTTTCTAATGTCATATTTTTTGTTTACTTTCAAAGGCAAACGTGTTCTTCACTTGTTTCCGATTTACAACTGTTTTGCCTTTTGTACAATACCATGAGACCCTGTACTTCTGGTTTTGGATGTACATAGAACGTGCAGAGCAACCGTGCTGTTTTTTGTCTTTCATCTCCTTTGCCTATGGTTAACTTGCAAGGAGACTGGCCAGGTCGAGAGGGGGGAGCAGGAGGCACAAAAGGCAATGACTAAATAAACCCCAATGGTTGTTGAGCTCCTGGTCTACGCCTGTGACTTGCTTAGATTTCATATTTTTTCGAATTTATAAAGCTCCCCAGTTGTATGCCAGGGAAAACTATGATTTTGTAGTTTCTCCAGCATACAGCTGTTGGCCCTAACTCTGGTCTGTGGATTGTCCAGATTGCAGAATAGCGACAAGTGCCTCCGTCGACTCTGAGATCATGGCATACGGGATCTCCATCTGTGTCGGAGTTTCCTCTTTGTCTGTATGGCCGTATGGGAGATTTGGAGGACGCGGGCGGAGGCCGAGGGGTGTAGGAATGAATCTCAGCGGAGACATCAATTTAAGTTCAAGGGAAGAGGCCAGGCTGTGGGGCCATAAGGAATCACTTTCAGGCAGAGAGCTACAAAGCAACAGAATGCCCCGGAGGGGAAGGGTTGCGGCGCGGTCGGTCCCAGAGCTATTCAGACCAATCCCGGAGGGAAAAGGGATGGCACTGGGTCATAAATCCCCCGGCTTTGATCATGTGGGAACGGATGGGGCGTGCCTGTGGTGCAGGTCAGAACACAAAATCTCCCCCTACTTCCACGGACGGAATGATTCCACAGTCACACGCACATACACACATCACACGCTGGTGGGGCTCATAACACCAACATTCATTCAATCAAGCTATCCGTGCTTACAGAGGGATCTCAAATCCTGAACTACAGTTCTATTACTTGGATAGAGGAAAATCACATCTATCAATTTACCTTAACAGTTCCTCCATCCGGAGGTCGACTAGATCATTTAGTTGAGTCGGAATTTGATGGGACACACTTCAACTCTTATATCAATCAATAAACATTACAAGAAATAACCACCCAACACAGTTCTTCAAACAATGATTTTTTCTTTATCTAATTAAATTTGCAGGTTGAAAATCCTAGCAATGCAATATTATCTTTTGTCATAATTACCTACTCTGGCTAATTGTCATCCTCTAAGTCAGAAACTGGTCCTCAGAAATTCATCAGAGTTCTACCGTCCCGTCCTCTGCTGTCAGCATGGAGTGCCGCATAGAGTAGCATCGATCAGGGTGCGTCTCAAGCTCTTTGGGTGGTAACCTAATTTCTCTCTCTAGACTACTAATATTTATACTAAAATTTACATATTGCAGTATCATTTTCTTTATTTCCAGGCCGCTGATTGGCTGAATTCAGCCTCGTCCCAATACATTAAGAAACATTCTCAAAATTTCACATACGGATGATGAATAAACTAGGCGCATGGGAAAAGCTGTTCCCAGGTCAGGAAAGTATCAGTCTATTGTGAATTAGTAGTTCATGTGTCCATATAGGCAACAATTGCTTCACGTTCAGGGACATTGGCACTTCGCCCAGGGTAGTCTTCATGGACCTGGTTCAATAGTTCATGGAGAGGACACGATGAAATCAGTCCAGGCCTTTTCTCCGTTTCTCAAATTATGAAGTCATGTACTTTAGTAAGGATTCAGTCGGCATTCAAAGATATTCCCACTGCTGGTATCAAGGCTCCAAAAATATCACCTACAATTTCTAACCAAGTTTCTCTTCTGCTACGCATTAGTAGGTTATTTGGTCCACTATTTTCTACTCTATCCATGTGAAAGATCTTTGGAAAGACCAGGCCTACATAACATGTGCCATACCAATGGTCGGGCAACCTGTAATAAGCCTTGTTCCCACAAATATAATACAATCCAGGAAAAACTGGGTCTTCTCCACCTCTAAATCCCCATCCGGATGCAATGAAGTATGTATCATGACACTCACTTGTCCCTATGTATATATAATCATATTGGGATCTTTCTCTCATGATGCATAATTTGCCTTTCTGTGGTGAATCTATAGCTATTGTTGGTCTAACATCACCCCTCGTTTCCTTGTTCCCATCTATTGCCCAAATGTTTTCCACTTCTTTATGTCCATCTGCATTCTTGTGTATTTTCAACCTCCTCTCCTCAACCATATCCAAGAATGTTTTCTCTTCTGGTTTCAAACTGCAAGTTAAATTGTTCTTAAAAATATATTCTAGAGTTAGTCCTTTAGTTTCTATAAAAATTTCTCCTAATACATTAGCATCTTTAGCTGGATTTAATTCTTTATTCATGGGCAATCGTCCAAGAATATTATCTATATTAGACATATTATACTCTAATTTCCCTACTTGATAAAATATACTAGTTTAGACGCTACATGTTATTCCATAAGTTGCTGGGAGGTGATGATAAGTCACCCCTTCTGAAACAGAGGCAGGTAATTGCATGCAAACATAGCAATCCCTTACGTCCATTGTTTTTAGATATTCATACAATAATTTTGAAAACCCATTGCTAGAAAAATCAGTTATAGACCTATCTTGATGCACATGCTCAGTGCTGGTTCTAACTGGTATTACTTTTTGCGAACTTTTCACTATGTTAGTCATGTTCTCAGTATGTCCTGCTAGTGTATCTAAGGTTACTTTGAAAGAGATCAAAAGAGCGAGTACGCTCCAAAGAAGCATTAATAGTCCTGTACAACAACAACATACCTTGCACCATCTTCTCATGAAGGTACATCTATTCTGTTTATCATCTATGTTAGCCATCTTGTTAGATTTAACCGTGTCTTTTGACTTAGCCTCTTCTACTCCGCCTCTTATAGCTTTCCTACAAGAGCTAAAACTTATCAGGTCGTCCAAATACTTCGATTTTCTTATTCAATCCTGTGTATTCCTACAAGGATCAATATAAATTACTCAGCTTGGTTTTTCGTCATTTTCACTTCCTTCTCGTCATCCACATGCAGGATTTCCTGATCTTCCGCTTCTTCTCCAATATCGGATAAGATAACTCTCAGGATTTCCCCTGTTTCTTCTTCTTTTATCAATTTCAGCCAAGTCTCCTCTGGATTTCCTTGACTATCTGCCTCTTCTCCTTGTTCAGGCAGTGCCACGTACGTCCATTCAGGTGACTTATATTTCTGATTTGGACGTTTGCTTGCTTCTGACACTTCTGTTTCTCCCTCTTTCTCTGGATGTTGACTGGTTACTTCATTCACTTGTTCAGCCTCTGCGGGTTTAGCTCGTGTCAATCTGTATCTTAGTTTCTTAATTTTGTTTGGCCAAATATCTCCTTTGGCGTTCCTTCTTGCTTTGCCGTCTTTGCCATTTCTTTCCTCGATCCAAGTTCTCTTTCTCAGAACTCGACCTTCTGGTATCTCTGTTTCACTGTCTTCAGATTCTGTTTCGTTTGGTTTTTCTATCTCGTCAGTCTCTTTTTCCACCTCTTGTGTTGGCCCTACTTCTGTCCCTCCTCGGGTCTCCTGCACGCAATCTCCCTGCTGATTACTTGTCCCTTCACCTAGCTGTGTGTTGCAGTTCCCTACACCTCCTCGGGGGTATTCCGCAATCTGTCCCTCTCTCTCTGTGACTATCCCTTCCTCTTCTTCCAATATTTTCTCAGATGGAATTTCTCCTACTCCCTCCTTTGGGGTGAATGTTACTTCTGACTGTACGTTCTTTTCTTTTCTTTTCTTCTTTCCGTGCTCACCATTGGCGTTCTGTTCGCCTCCAGAATCCTAATCATCTGATATCTGCAATCTTTTCCTCAGAATTTCTTCTCTGGGGGTCTGAACCAGTCTTGGCTCCGTCTCCCCCCTTTCAGGATTTTCTTTTGATTTTATACTCTCATTGCTTGACTCATCATTTGATTCTGATTCGTCAAAGTATTCTTTTCCAATGCCGTCTGCTGGATTTGGAACTCTCAAAGTGTGACTTGCATGTATCCAGTTTTTCAGTCCTGCACACTTTACAGCAGTCGTTGTGGTCAAAATGACCTGTCTGGGCCTTCCCCACCTTGGAACCAGGCAATTTCTTCTTCTGTGGACTTTTATCCTCACCCAGTCCCCTGGGCTCAAATCATGGGCTGGTTTGTTTTCAAGTGTGGTGGCATCTGCTCCAACCTGGTGAAACACAGAATGAACTGCGTTAGCCAGGCCTTTACAGTAATCCAAAATCATGTCATCGGTTATAGTCATCAGCTTGTTGACTGGTACAAACACATGTCTCATGGCGCGTCCCATGATGATCTCATGTGGACTCAAACCTGTGGTTCTGTCTGGAGTAGACCTAATGGTCATCAAACCAGAGGCAAGACTTCAGGCCATTTCAAACCTGTGGCTAAACACATTTTTCCTATTCTATTTTTGATGGTACCATTCATTTGCTCAACCACACCAGAAGCCTCTGGTCGGTAGGCACAATGCAGTTTCTGTTGTACACCCAATGCTTCACAAATCAATTTCATGATCTCATTGTAGAAATGTCCTCCTCTGTCTGATTCTACGGTTATTGGAAACCCGTACCTTGGGATGAATTCCCTCAACAATAGCTTGGCCACTGTGATTCCATCATTTCTTCTGGTTGGATATGCCTCCACCCACCTAGAAAACAGACAAACTACCACCAAAACATACCTCAGTTTGTTATAAGGGGGCATCTCAATGAAATCTACTTGCATTCTGGTGAAAGGTCCTCCCTCCCGGCCTATGGTACCCAGACTCACCACTGTTTTTCTTCCAGGGTTGTATTGCTGACATGTCAAACATCTCTGACAGAGACTTTCTGCTATCAGCCTGAATTTTGGATTATACCAGGTCTGCTTAAAGGCCCTTATCATGGCATCCCTTCCCAGATGTCCTTGGCCATGATACATCCGTGCCATGGTTGACATCATGCTATCAGGCATTACTGATCTTCCATCCCGATAGACCCACACATGATCCTTTTCCCTGGGTGCACATCCTGCTTTTACCCACTGTCACATTTCCTCATCCACTGCTTCGTCCTGCAACTGCCTCACTTCCTCCCATGTTCCCACAACGTTAGTAAACATTATGGAGCAAGAAAACATTTCCTTTTCTTTTGAATATTTGTTTTGGGCACAATACTGAGCCATGTCGTTCGCAAAACGGTTCCCGGCAGTGATGTAATCACTACCTTGTCCATGAGCAGCACATTTTACCACAGCCAGTTCTTTGGGTATTTGTATTGCCTCAAGCAATTTCCCAAGCACTTCTGCATTCCTTATGGGAGTTCCACTTGAGGTCAGGAAACCTCTTTGCAGCCATAGTTGGCCGAAGTCGTGGACAACTCCGAAGCCATACTGGCTATCAATCATCACAGTCACTCTTGCATTCCTCCCAATCTTGCATGCCTTGGTTAATGCCACTATTTCTGCTACTTGAGCGGATCTAACTCCTTTCAAGGGCGATGCCTCTATAACTGCTGAAACTGTGCATACTGCATAGGCTGCGCGCAACACTCCTTCATCCGTTCTCAAACAGGATCCATCCACAAAAAACACATGATCACTCTCTGGCAGTGGTAGATCTCTTATATCAGGACGAGGTTTTGTGCAATAATCAAGCACATCCAGACAATCATGATCAGCCTCTTCCCTTATCTCCACTCTCTCTGCATCAGGCAAAAGTGTAGCTGGATTCGCATTCACACATCTTTCCAGACTCACATTGTTTGCACCTAGAATGACCTTTTCATACTTAGTCAGCCGACTATGTGACATGAACTGTGTTTAACTCCTTGTTAAAAGGATCGCCACACTATGGGGTAATAACACTCTTACTGGATACCCCATCACGATTCCCTCACTCTGTTCTAGGCTTCGGCATGTAGCCGCTACTGCTTTCAGGCATCCTGGCAACCCTATTGCCAACAGGGTCTAACATTGACGAGAAATATGCCACTGGTCTCCTTTGTCTTCCATGTTTCTGTATTAACACTGAGAGTGCACATCCGTTTCTCTCACTACAGTATAATTCAAACTCTTTCTCATAATCTGGCATACCCAGAGCAGGGGCTTCACATAGACTGTTCTTCAGCTGTTTGAATGCTGCCAGTTCTTCTTTGTTCAGTTCGAGGGGGTCTTTAACCTCACTTTTTATCAACTTCACCAATGGTTTGGCAATCAGGGAAAAATTACTTATCCACTGACGACAGTAACCAACCATTCCTAGAAACATTCTCACCTCTCTTTGGGTCATTGGAGCTAACATTCCTCTAATGATTCTGATCCTGTCTATGGTTACTTTTCTCAGGCCTTTTTCGATATTATGACCCAAGTATGTCACTTCCTTTTTACAGTACTGCAATTTGTTTGGAGATACCTTCAGTCCTCCATCTGCCAAATGATTTAACAAAGCTATGGTGTCTGTTTCACAGGCCTCATGTGTCTTTGACGCTACCAATAGGTCGTCAATGTACTGCACTAAAACTGAACTCTCAGGCATATTAAGACTCTCCAGGGATTTCTTTAACAACTGATTAAAAATGGAGGGGCTCTCTGTGTACCCCTGTGGGATTCGGCACCATGCCAAAATACGGTTTCCAAACCGAAAGGCAAAAAGCGGCTGGCTGTCATGATGCAATGGAATGGAAAAGAAAGCATGGCACAAATCAATTACCGTATACCATTCTGCATCATGTGGAATCTGATACAAAATTACTGAGGGATTTGGAACAATTGGACAACATGAGACGACAATCTTGTTGATCTTTCTCAAATCTTGCACAATCCTGAATTTCCCACTTGGCTTTTTCAGTCCCATGATAAGCGAATTACATGGACTGCTCATTATCTCCCTCAGCACTCCTTGCTGGATCATTTTCTCAATCAAAGGGGTTACTCCTGCTATTATTTCAGGTGTCAGTCGGTATTGCGGAATGTTTGGGTAAACGGCCCCTTCTTTTACAGCAATTCTTACTGGGTCTACATTTCTCATCAGACCTACATCTTCCTCAGTGAAATCCCAAACTGCTGCTTTCACTGTCTGTTTCAATTCCGGGGCAATTCATCTGGATTGAATACTGCATAGGTTCCAGCAACCTCACACTCTCGGTTAGCTATGGTCATTTTATACAGAACATCCTCATCTGGTGTTTCAAAGGCTATTCCGTCTGGTGTACAGAATATGGTGCAATTCATCTTGCACAATAAATCCCTTCCTAGTAAATTCACAGGACTGGTGTCACACACCACATATCGATGCATGTCTGAAAATTTCCCTATTCTGACCTTTACAGGATCAGTAAGGTACGTTTTAATCTGGGTGTTGGACACACCAACTACTTGGATTGTTTCATCCGAAAGAGGAAGATTTTTAACATCTGCTGATCTGACAGTGGATCGTGTAGCTCCAGTGTCTACTAGAAAAGTAATGTTTTCATCATTAACTTTCCCATCCACAAATGGTCCTGTCTGATCTATTCCTAGAGATGCACCAAGTACGCACCCTGCTTCCTCTTTTCGGCACCGTCAATAAAACTCTTCTTGCTCACTTTCGTCATTTTGCAGCAAATACTGTGATACAGCGCTTGCGCGTTGCGGTTTGTTTACCTGTTCTTCATTGTAGAATCCCGTCTCTTTGCTATACTTCTGTGTGCTCCGGCTCTGTGGTAAGGGCGGTTTTGCCACCTGATTCTGTAGATTACCAGCCTTCTACTGTTGCGGTGGTGGGCCACTCCCATCACACTGCACCTGTGGATTTAATGACGGATTTTCATCATTAGTACCTGGTGGATATTTACACTCGGATTTCCAGTGCCCAAATCTTCCGCAATTGTGACAGGGGAACTTCTTCTTTGCTTCTTCTATATTACCTTTCCCTTTTCCTGGACCAAATCTTGATTTCATGCCTGGATTATTAGCCTGTTCAACCAGCTGAGCTTCCTGTCTCTCTGCTACTTTCACTTGAGCCCACATTGCCTTTTCTTTTAGCTTTCGCTGCTTGGCTTCGATCTCATCACTAAAGTATTTAGCATGCCTCAGGATCTCATCTATTTTCTTGCTTTGCCAGTCCACCGTGTGCTGCTTTATCATGTCCCCGATTTCGGGACGCAGACCATACACAAATCTGTACACAAAATGACTCAGATCCTTCTCTTCCAGACTGTCATCCCCACTGAACTGTTTGAAGGCTAATATTAGCCTTTCATAATAGGCGTGGACTGACTCCTTTGCTTCCTGATGTGTTCTATCTATTTTAACCCAGTCTGTTTCTTTGGGGGCACATTGTTTTTCAAGAATGTCATGACCTGTTCATATTTCTTCATTACCTCTGGGTCTGGGGCTCCTGTTTTGGGATCTCTTGGGTATTCTTTAGTGGGCCAATCTATGACTATCTTACATTCAGCCCACAAATCTGCTGGCACTATTATATCAAACAGGCTATTCAGATCAATCCACAGCACTTTTAACAATTTCACAAATCTGTCTACCTGTCTGTACCACTCGACCGGCTTTTCCCGTAATCGAGGGAAGTCATTGGTAAATGACAAAATGTCCTGTCTGGTCCATGGGACATGCACATATCCCCCTCCTGGAATCTCTCTCATAGGGAACTCCATTACCACCTTCTCCTTTTCTCTTACAGGGAACGCTGGAAATGTTCTATCTGAGGTGTCATCCCGCTTCCTATAACACCTGCTTTTCCATTTGTCCACGTCTCCCCATTTCCTCAATATTGTGATTATGTCCCTAATCTGCCCTATTCTTCCTGCAGCATTCAGATTCTCAATGTCTTTTTCTGTAAAATCCACTCGGTATGGCTTCTGTAAAGCTTTTACCTTGTCAATGTCAATTCCCATTTCACTTGCTATTTCTGCTAATCTGTCATGTAAATTTTTTGCTCTCCAAGTGACGCTCTTACACAGGAATAATAATTCCTCATCTTGGTAATTTTTCAGCTTTTCTGTGGGGATGGTCCCTACAATCAATTCTTCCAACACCATCCTCAATTTTGCCACATCAATGGTATGAGATTCCTTTTCTTTATCCTGCAAACTTTTTAGCCATTCATTCAATTCTTCAGTAGTTATGCTCACTGACTTCTCTGCATTCCCTGGTTCTGTCAATCTCTGTGGTTCTAATACCGATCCTTCTACCATTCTGCTTCTCTCGACAGTATCAGGACAATAAAATGGGTTTTTTGACACATGTAGTTCACCTTTACCCATAGCATGTCCCCAGGAACTTTCTTTCGTTTTCATCAGGGGCTGTTCTGCCTGTCTTTGGTTCACATACGGAACTGTTAGTCCGTGCTCACTGTCTTTTTGCTTCTCAAAAATAGGCATAACAGGACCTATGGTAACAGGGACTGTAACTGCTTCTAGATTTTTCGTCAATTCTCTTATTTTCTCTGTCAGTTCTAATGTGGTTTTTGCTAGTTCTCTAGAGTTTTCACTCTCGGCCTTATTTCCCTTTTCTTTAAGTGAATTTCTTCTTTTTACTTCTGGGGTCACAACTTCTGTTTTAATGATTCTCAGAGTCTCCCTCACTGGTGTGCCTGAGGTTGGCGTTTCTGGTTCCTGCCGGTACGGAGGTGGGCTTTTGTAAAACATATCATCTAGGACATCATCGTCGGTCTCGTTAGCCCCATACCTCCGGGTTTCTACATGATTTCTCTTTTCTAGACATTTCCTTCCTCCACTTTCTCCTTCTGTTCTAACAGGAAATAATCCTTCAGTCATACTAGCATCTCGCCACCTTCTCATTCGATCACTATGAGTTTCACGATCGTTTGGCCGTCCAAACATATACCGGTACCTACTGCCATTTCTCTGCTTTTCTCGCTCATGCATTTCATCTTCCCACTCTGTCAATGCCTCGAACTGTGTAGGCCTCATTCACACAGAATCCTGTCTTTCCCGAGAACAGCGAACAGTCTGTCCTACTACAGAATTATAACATACGTTAACAAAGCAGCGCTTACCTCTACTTTGTCCTTCTAACAAGCTCAGAGAACACCTGCTACCTTTTCAGTGATAAGCGTTATCGGTATGCCAATTGGTTTCCTGGTACCTAAGACCAAAATTTCACAGGTAACCCTTCGCTATCATTCACACCTTTCTCACACAGAGTATCACTAATGGTAACACTTGGCAATGCTACAGAATCGAACCCAGACAATGCGCCGTGCAACTTCAATTGTCACACGTTTCTCCCGTGTACATACGGGCAACCACAATTACGTCTTTCCTGAGAGCAGCACCTACCTCTGCTCTACTACGGAACTGTCATCAATTACCGACTTCCTACCTCCCAGAAGCCGTACAGACAACATGTAACTCAATACGACTTCAACATATAGTGTTAGTACATATATCAATACCAATCAATAATCGATAAGCTATATACATGCCAAAATCATCAAACCAAAACAATAAAAACCATCTCTAGCTACCAGAAATACTAGTAGCTATATATATACACACAACTCATCAAACCTAAACAATGAAAACCATCATCTTGCTACCAGAAATACTGGTGCAGTTCAGAACACAAAATCTCCCCCTACTTCCACGGACGGAATGATTCCACAGTCACACGCATATACACACATCACACGCTGGTGGGGCCCATAACACCAACATTCATTCAATCAAGCTATCCGTGCTTACAGAGGGATCTCAAATCCTGAACTACAGTTCTATTACTTGGATAGAGGAAAATCACATCTATCAATTTACCTTAACAGTTCCTCCATCCGGAGGTCGACTAGATCATTTAGTTGAGTCGGAATTTAATGGGACACACTTCAACTCTTATATTAATCAATAAACATTACAAGAAATAACCACCCGACACAGTTCTTCAAACAATGACTTTTTCTTTATCTAATTAAATTTGCAGGTTAAATCCTAACAATGCAATATTATCTTTTGTCATAATTACCTACTCTGGCTAATTGTCGTCCTCTAAGTCAGAAACTGGTCCTCAGAAATTCATCAGAGTTCTACCGTCCCGTCGTCTGCTGTCAGCATGGAGTGCCGCATAGAGTAGCATCGATCAGGGTGCGTCTCAAGCTCTTTGGGTGGTAACCTAACTTCTCTCTCTAGACTACTAATATTTATACTAAAATTTACATATTGCACTATCATTTTCATTATTTCCAGGCCGCTGATTGGCTGAATTCAGGCTCGTCCCAATACCTTAAGAAACATTCTCAAAATTTCACATACGGATGATGAATAAACTAGGCGCATGGGAAAAACTGTTCCCAGGTCAGGAAAGTATCAGTCTATTGTGAATTAGTAGTTCATGTATCCATATTGGCAACAATTGCTTCACGTTCAGGGACATTGGCACTTCGCCCAGGGTAGTCTTCATGGACCTGGTTCAATAGTTCATGGAGAGGACACGATGAAATCAGTCCAGGCCTTTTCTCCATTTCTCAAATTATGAAGTCATGTACTTTAGTAAGGATTCAGTCGGCAGCCATCTTTTATTAGGCCGAAATGGTCAACTTAAGTAAAGAAACACAAGAATCGTAATTAATACATAGAAATGATTTAAACAGTGTTATTCCCTTACTAATACCCCTATGTGTATGCATTTATCTAGCCATATGCAACATTTAAAGCCGTTAATGCTGGTTTATTTAAGCGCAATACACATTAACATCGCCAAACAACTCTCAATGCTTTTAATATGCGTACAAATTCAATTCACTTATTATGTTTAGCCATGCTAATGCATTTCCACGTATATTCTCTTGGTTAATAAGGTTGGTTAATTCATCACAGCACTCTGTTAATCATTACAATTAGTCGTTTAGTCATTTTAATATAAACTTATATAAATGGATTGGGTATATAAAAACAAAATATTTTACCCGCTCCATCACGTGCGCGTGTCAGTGTGTAAGGGGGAGGGGGACAGGGCGGGCTGGCAGTCAGAGGACATTCATGCTTTTAGGCCACAGCCAAATTGTTCTCTGAAACAAGCACGGTGGGAGACGCCATGCGCGTGCACATCACTGTCCGGGCGCGCACATGGTTTGTCTCCCTTCGCGAAGGAAAGCGACGACAATAGAGTCTCGCTAAGGCGGAGCAGCTGTGCTGCGTTCGCTAGGCGAGACTTAAAAAATGGCAAGATGAGAGGAGACGGGTGAAGGAGAAGCTATCCAGGATTCAGCTGGTTGAAGTTTTTCCTGAGGGCCAGCTGGATCCCACCTGCATCTCATCCTCCTTGAGAAGCATATTGTTTCCACAATTCACCCCCACTTATTAAATGGGCTGACACTTCAGTACAACACTAATGTACTGCCAGGTAAGATTATAGCCACCCAACTCTCTCTATATTTCTAAACCAAACCTAGACGCATTCATACCTGCATTGTTAGTCTCACATCCCATTTATAACCCTCAAAACCACCCCGTAACACAAGCCCTAAAATAAAATCATACATGTTGTGTTAATGTTGATTTTACTACTCCTTCATACAGCCGCTCATTTGAGTAGAATGCTTGCTTCAGCTGGGGCAGAAGTCATTGCAACTGCAGCAGAGCAACACACGGGACAGATCTTGCAAAACACACCACCTACACAGACAGCTATGTCCTTCTGCTAACAAGCTGACTAACACACTTCATAGAATTGCTCTCACTTGTTTGTTTAAGTCCAAAACATAGTTGTTGATATGTGTTTTGCCATGTCTTTAAATTGTATCCAACTGTATCATTGTCATGTATGCTGTAATACTATTATATACTACAACTTTTATTTTTCATTTTAAGGACATATGTTGTCCCTTCCATCGCTTGCTACAACATTTGCTTTTGCTCTGAGCACTGCAACAACCATGCAGCTTGGATACGGAATAAATTACCAGCTCTCACTCTGACTTATTAAAATTCAGGAAATCACTGAAAACCTGGCTATTCCCTCATTAATGACCTGCTTTTCAATTCTCCAACAGTGGCTCTTCTTACACAGTGGTCATAACTAGCGCCAGGATACCATTTTTGGTCACAGTGCGCTTGACAAATATCTCATACAATACAATACAATACCTCAACTGGCATCACACTGCAAATGGATCATACACACTGGTAAGGTAAGTCTCTGCTTTTTTGCCTAAGGATCTAACATCTTTCTTTAATATTGGGAGGGTAACTATGGGGCACATGTACAAGCCCCTATCGCCATCAGAATGTCACTTTTATCGACGTTATCGTGGCGATAGGGGCTTAGCGCTGCCTTTTAAATAAGGCCTCCTTTCACTCTATGGTTAGCGTGAAAGGGGCGGGCAGTGGGTGTTGCGGTGGGACGCTGCCCCCTATGTACAAGTGCAGCAAACAGAGTAGGCAGCGCCAAAATTAAGACCAGGGAAAACCTGGTCTTAAGGTGGCGAAACAAGGAGAAATTCACTATTTCTCCTCGTTGTTGCATCCCCCATGTGTGCTGCCTTATGGAAAAAGCAAAATGCCATGGATTGTTTATGTACAGGAAGGTCCCCATTCCTGTACATAAACAATCTTTTTAAAAAAATGCCATTTTGTGATTTTCATTTGTGCACTCATGAAAGTGACAAAATGGCATTTCAGGATTGTTTATTTGCAGGAAAGGACACCTTCCTACACATAAACAATCCTCCCCTGTATGCAGACACCCTTGCACTATGGTGCAAGGGTGCCTTTGTCGGCGCTACACTGCTAAGTGTAGCGGCATCGCAGGGGAAAATGCAAGGCTTCACCATATCGTTGTAAATATGGTGCAGCCTTGCGTTTCAGAAGTGACGGAGTGAGGCGCCATGATGGCTAACACCTCACCCTGCCACTTCTATTGTACATATCCCCCTATATGTCTTGTCGTGTTGGCAATATGCTCAACACCTCATCCTATTCCTTCATTTATCTTTATTGTCATAAAAATGGCACTGAAATTTGACAATGTAAGTGTAGCATATAGGATATGTTAGGCCTTGTTTTAACTTGCAGGATATAATTTGTTTACCTTTCAAAATAAGTATTGAAACCAAGTACCTATCAACTTGTTGATTTACAATAACTTACTCCCCTATGCATGTCTCTCCTATCAGCTTCTGTCATACAACAGTCCCTGGTGTCAACCTTAAAAACATCCACAGCTAGGACATAAAAGGACATACTGAGAACTGCAATTAGACCCTCTACCATCCATCCATCAGGGGAACCTGTAATCTTAACATTTACATCCCATGATTTCTCCTTTCACTAATTCAATGCTCTCGTTTTTGTAACTATATCAAATGTTAAAACCTTAAAAATTGTATTGCATGGTGGTTCATAGTCTCTCTAATTTATCTGCATTTGCGGTCATGATGACATATATATTTACAATATTGATTGCACCTACATCTTATATGTGTAGCTACTGGATCTGGACATACTTTGGAAACTACCAACAGAGGAGGGTAGACAATCTAGAGACTCCGATCCTCCTCCAAGCTATAACATCTGCAGCCTGCACTACTCACCAACAGGTGAGTAGTGCAGGCTGCAGATGTTATAGGAGGGCAGACTGCAGATGTAATAGGAGGAGGAGGTCCAATTCAAAAAGGAGGACATTGTTGCCCCAAACATAACATCTTCAAGAAGGCTACTTTATGAATGGACAGCGGTGTTCCGACTAAATTCCTTCTGAGGAATCCAAGTCCCCAGCTATCAAGCAGCCACAGATGCTAGCTCCACCTATGCAACAGTTAAGTGCTCACAACCCTCCACTCACTGGCACCTCTGTAAATCTTCTACACACTCCTCCATTAAGGTGCATCTTCAGTCTTTTCTCAATCATCTGAAGGAGACCACACTCCTGCTGAGGACCAGGCATGTCCTATTCATGAATAACTCCCCACAACCTACCAAATGCCACCCCTCTACATGCTGGTCAATCTGCTGACCATGTCAGACAGCCATGTGTGCAATGGGGGTTGGCAAGAGCTAATGCGACTCACTGGGGGAGATCTATTAGATTAATGAGCAGCAGGATAATCGTGCTTTCGGGTCTACTCTCCTTGAGGTCATGGACTCTCTTAAAGGTGTCCCGCAGATGAGGGACTGTCAGGCCTGTGCCTTAGATAATGTTGCAAACCTTTACCTATCCATGGCAAAGATGCATCAATAAAATGTCACACATTTAGGGAAGAGAGTGTGCAAGGCACTATGACATGGCCATGAAGATGATAGAGGCAGTAGGTAAAAATGCCAGCATCAATCATAACGGCCAACGCATGGAAGATATTCTACAGAGGTATGTCAACATTGGAGAGACACAACACCTGCCACCTCCACCAGCATCATCTACACCACCTCAACTACCTGCACCACCTCGATATGTACCTCCTCTGCTATTTCAAGCTTCCACATCACCAACTCAACCCCCAACAACTCACCAACCAATAATACAAGCAAAGTCTCAACCATCCTCACCACCAGCAATGCGTAGGCAGAGTAGTAGGAAAACCCTCAAAATAACTGAAACATTCATATCAGATTTCGATTTTACCATTGAATTTCACTGCAACCATTTTATTGCAATAGAAAATACAACGCTGCATCAAAAACCTGTGTGAAACTTTCATGTGTGTTGAATGTTTAATGTTATATATAATACATAGCGAAATGTTATGTACGTTCTGTTCTTGCTTTACCTTCAACACGTGATTTAAAAAATGCCTTCTGATATAGAAAGCATCTTCTAACTAACTAAACATTTCCTTTGAATGGCACAAAATGTAAGAAGATACGGGAAAAGATTGTTGTTTGAGTTGAAAAACATGTTTATATAATAAAGGATAAAACATGAACAAAAATTATGCTTAGGGGTAATGAAAATCTGTCCTTGAAAGTGGTTAAAATTAATACAAATTGAGCCTTTAATCAGTGGGGAAATGGTAAGTTGGAGGAGGTGGGAAAACAATAAAAACGCATCAGGAAACATCATAGGAAGCAATCTACATACAAAGGGAAAAAGTCCATAGTTAAAAAAAAAAAGTCCTAAATCAAGTGTCCACCATCTCAAAATCAAATAAAGTCAGTCCCCAAGACAGGTTATGTTCCTGACTTGGGGTCGAAAACTCCTTGCCATCCTTGCTTTCTTCTTTTGCCACAACAAAATTGAAATTTGCAGACATGGACAGCTTGGGGCAGATTTACTAAGATTTTGCATCAGAGTAGCGTCACTTTTGTAGTGCAGCCCTGATACAAAAGAATTGTTATTATTTACTAAGTCATGCAAACCCTCTTTGCGTGGCTTTGCTTGGTTTAGTAAATACAAAGTAATGCATAGCAGCATATAACACTGCCTTGCACTATCTTGCGCTGCAAAGCCATTCCAGGGGTGGAGTATGGGGGTTCCCATGCATTCAGTCATGTAATTTGGCGCACTCCCAGACTTGCAAAGTCCTGTAAACCTGGGAATGTGTCAAAATGCTATGGCTTCCACAGTGAGGCATTCTGCAGCAAACATGGAAAAGCGGAAAATGCCTCTAAGCAGGGCCGGACTGGCAGTAGTGGGCACCGGGCAATCCCCCGGTGCGCCGCACGGGTGGGGGCCGGTTTTGGGCCCCTGGGGGCAGTTTTTGTTACAGGGCCGTTTTTGTAGCATAGCTGCAAAATCGGCCCCTGTAACAAAATCGGCCGAAAACCGGCCTGGCAAAGAGCTCGGCCGCACCCCCAACCCCCCGGAGGGGGTGGGGGGGCGGCCGAGCACTTTGTCAGGGCCAGTTTTGGTTCCCAGTCCGGCCCTGCCTCTAAGGACTGTTTTTGTATAGGAAGGTGCCCTCCCTCCACAAAAACAATCCTGCCTCCGTTGGGACTAAGCAGCACATAGTGCACCAGCGCAAGGAGAGAGCAGAAATGTTCCTCATCTTTATAAATATGGAACATTTCTGTCCTCTCCATTTCACACAAAGCAGCACATCAAATAGTCTTGCTGCCCTTCGTTGCTTGAAGGATTAGTAAATCTGCCCCATAATGTGTCGTTGTGGCAGGATCAAACACTCCAAGGGAAGTAGAACAAACAGGGGTAGCAGGGGAAACAGAGATCACCGATGAACTGTGAGATGGGACATCAGGGGGTGCAGTGGGGTGGGGAGGCACACATGACATTGGGAAGTCATGAGGCTACATAATGTTCAGAGCTGCTCTGTGACCGTATCTCGATGTATCTGAACCTTAGCAAATAAGGGACATATTTGTGAGCCCCTTGAGCCACCGTAGAGACAGTTTTTAAGATACTCTAGTGGTGTAAATCAGAAAATCATATTTATGAGGTCTCACAAAGCCATTTTGCATGGCTTTGAATGGCCTCATAGATATGGATTAGGACAAGACAGCACAAATTGCTGTGTTGCCTTATTCTGCGTTAGGGAGGAGCTCCATTGGTGTTGCAGTGGGTGTTCCCACGCAACACCCAAGGACTTTGATGCTTCCCCAGAATTACAAAACCAAGTAAACAAGAGGATGCATGAAAACCTTACGCCTCTCCAGGAGAGGCCCAATGAGGAGAAATAACTGTATTTCTCCTTGTTGTTTTCCTCTTTCCATGTGTGCTGCATCCTGCAGCACACATGGGAAGAGGAAATCCCTCCCAGGATAGGTTTTGTGTAGGAAGGTGTCCCTTCCAGCACAAAAACAATCCTGCTAACAAAACAGGTACCCTTGCACCATGGTGCAAGGGTGCCTTTGTTGGTGCTAGGCTGCCGAAACAGCACCAGATCTTCTAACTCTTCAGGTGGACGCACTATCCCTGCTAGTTGTTGCTTTCTCCTCCTCGTTAGTGGTGGAAAGTTTTCATGCCTGCCTCCCAATCAAGATTCTTGTTGAGATGTTCTTTAGTTCACCTGTTCCACTGAAAAGTAAAATGAAAAAAGAAGGCCATTTTGAATACTCTGGGTCAATAATGCATATATACATAACTTTTGCCAAAAGGGACATTTCTTCCCATAGTACAGTTGCTGACATTGAGGAGTTTTTACTAAATGCCACACTATGTTTTGCTTTTATAGTCACATGTTGGGAATTACAAATAGCTAACAAAAGACAAATTGCACAATATTTGTGGAATCAGCCATTCAAAGGAGGTGAAAGTTTTATATTAAGGGCCGATTTCTGTGAAAAAATCACTTTATAATGCTGAAAATGTTGCATTTCACCATTTCCAAACATTGCTAATCTTAGAATAGAACGTATTAAAATATGGTAACAAAACATTGGAAAAGATTTTGAACTGGTCTGTGTATTTTGAAATAAATATTTCACACACTAATAATTAATTTCGTGAAATGCGAAGGTAAAAAGTAACAATTAGATGTTGGTTAGGTGGTAAGGTACACAATGTCAGCATCACATAATTAAAATTTGGAAAAATGAAAATGGTACTGAAATGCAAATTTGATTTTTTTAATGCATTTTCATTATGCCAAGAACAGTTGATTAGTCACTCCAAACTTAACAAATAAACTTGCATTTAGAACCGTTTAACTTACAAACGTTTCATACCGCAACAAATCAAGTTGTCAAATATAACATGAAGGTTATACCAATGCTTACAGTGAACACATGCTAGAACACTACGTTCCAAAAAATGCATTTGCACTTAAATTACTATTTCTAATATGCACTTACAGTCTGTCTGCTGCTCATACACTTCCAGCTTAGCATGGAGAGTCATCCAGGCTGTGAGGACAAACCTATAATATCCTGGGCCTTAATACTGGACCAGCGACAAAGGTAATCCCAGCACTTATGGCAGAGCTGCCGCCTCTGAAAGCAGGGCCGGCTTTAGGGCAGTGCGACAGGTGTGGCCGCACTGGGCGCTGACCTGGAGGGGGTGCTGACCTCAGGTAAGGGGGCGCTATGTTTAGCAATAACCTAAGATTGGAGAGATGAGGGGCACTTTTGCCCAGTGGTAGTGAGGGAATTCGAGGGGTGTAGGGGCACCAAAAATGATTTTGGCACCGGGCGCCACCAGCCCTAAAGCCCGCCTTGTCTGGAAGTGGACACCCAGTGCACTACAGAAAGTGGTGATGTACTTCCAGATCTGGGCCCAATCTGCATTGTTCTGCTCGGAATCAAGACCCCCATAAAGCTGAGGGTACTTGTCAAGCACCCCTTAACTGATTATCTCTAATTTAGTCTGAGAGAAAGGGGGGCCTTCTAATCAAGTCGCTCAGCCATGTTGGGGGCAAGAATAAGGCAGGAAGTAGCAGGGTGGAGAAGGACGTTGTTTTGGCAAAGAAAGGATGGCTTAGAATGATTTCAAAATAGCTAACTTCCTCTTCTTGTTTGTGATTTCATGTGTGTTATGGTAGGCTATGTGAAGCACCCTCTGCAATCAAAGTGGAGACTCCAGAGGCAGGAGGGAGCACTCTGCATGGGGAGGTAATACCACCACATGCAGGAGGGAGAGCCCTGCATGTAGCAAAGTGTTAATAAAAAAATACATTTTGTGTACCTCAAGTATGTGACATATCAGGTGAGAACCGGTGTCTGGCAATGCGGGCTTCCTTGGTCATGCCAAAGATGTTAATCCTATGCCTGTAAACCCTCTCTGTTCTCCTCCTATTCCGTCTACTCATCCACTTGGGTGGGGCTCTCCATATGGTGAAGTATTGGGAACTTTTCTTTATACTTTACCATATGGAAATATACACCCAGACTGTGGAAATGTATAGAGAAAATTAATAAAGTTTATTTAACTCGAAATAAATTAGAACAAATATTATTATGTTAAATATTAATGTAAATAATGTTAAACATTTATTTTAAATGTAGAGCAAAAGAATACTATCCACTTAATTTTTAAATAAATCTTTAAGTAACTTCAACATACTAAATTAAATTAACAATATTTTGCTGGTTTAAAATAAAAATATCCCACCAAATGCAAAAAACTGTTTTTATTCTGCATTAATAGTTATTAAAAATTATGTATAAAATTAATTAACAGTAATTTTATTATACCTGATTAAAACGTAATGTTACATTAATTTTCGAATTAAAAAAGTTTGTTCAAATATTTTATAATTAAATAATAAATGTTTAATTTTTGTTGTTGTTTTACTTTTTTTAGCATTACATTATATTTCTATAGTTTTTTATAATGTTATTTTTTTACTTTTACTGTGTTTTTTAAATAGTTCTAGCCAATAACATTGAACTGTAGATCAGCTCACAATGACCTTTCACATCAAGAGTGCAAGTTCTGTCAGACGGTGCCATATCAAGAAGAAAGAGATACAGAAAATCATCAAGGAGTGTTGGCATCACAATACAATCAAGTAATAGGGTAATTGTGATCTTGGAAGGGAGTATTGCAACCACTTGCTCAGAATGCTCATGTGTTTTTGGGATACCCCACAAGCTTTGTACCCCAGCTCATCTGCTTTTGTGCAGAAATTCATTCACCACAACCACTAAGCCAGTGTGGGGACTTCCACAACTCTCCAGTGTCAGGCCATATTTCTCTTGGCCACCTTAAAATCTATTGGAATAAGTGTGTGTATGGTTCTTGGATCCCAACTCTTCCATCACTCCCAGCAACACTAGTTTAGAGTCAAGGTTTATTGGCGTACTGATGACCTTGCTCTCGACTGAGGCCACTTTTTGTCAATATCTCACTATCACCAGGCAGGACCACGTCATATGAAAGAAGGCGCCCACAGTAGAAGATCATCTTATGTGACTAGGGAATGGCCTGACCATCTAACAAAGCCTCCATAGAGTGTAGTAATGCCTATGAAGGTATTTACATTTTATGAGTAGTAGGCGGGAGGAGATGGTCAGTGGGTGTGGGGACCTCAAAATTTCAGACCATTCATCGTCTTCTAAGTCACCTAGATCTTCTTCTCACTTCTTCCTGAGTTGGAGCAAGAATTCCGGGGCATTTGTTCTGAGCGCTTGGTATAACTGGAATATTCCCTTCTTTCTCAATTTTTCAAAAGTTTGTATAATTTCAAGTGTATTGGAATTCTGGAGACCCTGGAGCCACTCATGAAGGTAGGATAAGGCATGTCATAGTTGCAGGTTGAGGAATTGTGAGTTGTGTAAAGAAAATTCTTGGGTGAAGTCATCAAAAGATTTCATGTGGTTGTGTGACCAAACAATGTCCATAGTGGATATTCCTATGAGGTCCCATTTTGTAAAACCTGTAATCTTTGCCACATGAGGGAGCCACATGCCACTCCATAATGGAGTTTGCTGCTGTGGGCATCTTATGGCATTTAAGGAATCATAGGGCTACATTATAAATGTGAGCCTTGCAACCATTGGGAGTGCATGGGGTCAGTACTGCCATACAGAATGTTTAAAACACAATGCTTCTCAGTGCTAACCAACTCAAGTTCTATCATCAGGTAATACCGGTCTGCAGATATCCAGTTTTTGACCATTTGGGAAGTACAATAATATAGTCTGAGTTTTACCCAATCTAGGCCACCTTAATTTGGGAACTCTAGCATTTTGCGAAGGAGAGATGGGGTACTGACTCTGCTCACAGAAACCTGGTCATCCTGGATTGATGTTCAGGGAGAAGGGAAGTGTAAAGAAATAGTTTTGAGTATGTATAAAAAATGGGTCGGAGTTATCATTTAAAATAAAGTCCCAGGGCCCATTATTGAGAGGGGCAGGGCTGTCCAGGCCCTGAAGACTTTTTTAAGAGACGCTAAGAGTGAATCAACATTTAACTCCCAGCTTCTACTCTGCTAAGCCGTGATTACCAATCCCAGATAGGGAAAGTGGTGTCCAGTGACCTGCAGGTTCACATTTACTAAGGACGGAGGGATCCCCCCACAGACCGGCACATAAACAATTTTCCCCCAGTTGACCTGCAAACTAGAAGCATCCCTGTAGACCCCAAACATATGGGTCAGCCTTGGAATTGTAAACTCTGGATATTACACATGAAGGAGCATATCATCTGCATACAGAAAGATTTTATCCTCTCTGCAGCCATTCCATGCAATGCCTGTCACTTTTGCGTCTCTTTGGTTCCATTCTGCCAGGGGTTCACGAATGATGGTGAACAAAAGGGGGAGAGCGGGCATCCTTGGCGGGTTCTCCTCTTGATTCCAAAGGGGACCTACATCACACCATTCACTCTGACCTGTGCTCATGGGGAGGCATGCTAGATGAATGAAGGGGGCCCAAACCCCATCTTTCTAAGAACCCCAAACATGAATGGCCAATGGACTGTGTCAGATGCCTTTTCTAGATCTACAAGGAGTAGAGTGGTAGGTACCACGAGATCGGATGCTTTAGCAAGGATAGCCTGGAGTTGGTGCAGGCAATGTTGAGTGCTTCTGTTTGGCATGAAGCCATTTTGGTCTTTATAGATCACTATACTAATTATCTCTCTTAGCCTGGTGAGGAGAATCTTGGCTAATGATTTAATTTCAGTGTTAATGAGTGACATTGGATGGTAGGAAGCACAACGTTCTGAGGAATTTTGGGTTTTTGAATGACCAAAATCGCTGCCTTGTGTAGGTCATACAGGAACTGACTGTTATTGAACACTGCTCAAACTATTCTCATAAATGGGAAACCAGCAAGGCTGCATATTTCTTGAAATATTCCACAGGGAAACCATTTGGGGCCAGGGTTTTCCCTGAGGGCATTGCTACAATAGTTTTTTCAATCTCACTCACTGTTATGGGGAGGATCAGCTCGCATCTGTCTTCCAAGAATAGGGTATGGATCGGGAGGTCTTTGATAATGGGATTTTCAGATTCTGCCTATGGGGGACATATCTTAGCATAAAGCCCTTTATAGTGGGCCACAAAAGATCCTGAAACCTCATCAGATACTGTTAATAGTAGTCCGGTCATGTTTTTAATTAGAGGGACTATTTTGAGCAGATAATCTGTGTTACCAACCAGTAAAATATTTTCCCTGACTTGTCCCTTATTTCATAAACTCTGCTCCAGGTGAACAGCCTTGCCTTTAATAGTGTGTGGGTCGCCATGTCACTTAGGGCATCAGTCTCCTCCTTTTCTGAAGTAGTGATTACACTCTCTAGGTCTGAAATCTCTTTCTCTCTTTCCCTAGTCATAACCTTTGCGAGGTTCATGGCCCTGCCACAGATGACAACTTCAAAGGCTTCCTGTAGGGTGGCACAGGAATGGGCAGAGCCTGCATTGAGCTCAAAATAATTGTCTATGTGGTCTCTACGATGTACTGTAAATTGGGCATCAGACAACCACCAGGAGGTCAGAATCCAAACGCTACGGTGGCCCCATTATATGTGCATACGTACATTTGAATTGAGGAGTGGGTGGAGAGACCCCTTGGAAATGTCTGTGTGGAAAGAAGTAAGTGGCATTCCAGTGCAGGAACGAAAGAGTAAACTAGGTGGGAAGAGGTAGCATGTACAGTGGAGCTGTACATACTAAACACCTCTTTATAATCTGGCAAGTTTCCAGCACACTGGAAAAGGGAAAAACTGCTACCTCTGTTAAAAAAAAACCACAGCTGATCCGAAACCGCCGGCAAGTTACAGACCTATCTTCCTCCTCCTTGCTTTTTCCAAAATATTGAAAAAATCGGTTAATAGACAAGTGTCCCAATTCCTTGAGGAAAACAAACTGTTACACTCTAGACAATCAAGTTTCAGGCCACACTTCAGCCTGGAAGTGGTGGAATATGTTAGAGACACCCTTGATAAGGGAGGCAAGACCATTCTGATTATGCTGGATTTATCTTCGGCCTTTGATACTGTTCCTCATCAAAGGCTACTCGAATGCCTTCAGGCAATGGAGATTAGGAACATTACTCTGAACTGGCTTTCCTCTTTTTTGGAAAACAGAAGCCAAGAACTTTGACTGTCTCTTTTCTCATCCAAAGTTCGCACACTGACGGTGGGTGTTCTTCAGGGCTCAGCGTTGAGCCCTACTCTGTTTAATGTCTATCTTGCTACTCTGGCAGCACTGGCAGAGTCGATGGGCATGAAAGTAATCTCACATTCAGATGACACCCAGTTTCCTTTCTCCTATGGAAAGGGAGAGGAGCTAGATTGGGAGACCATCACAGACTGCCTCTCCAATTTCAGTGGTTGACCTTGCATCAACTAAAATGCAACCCGGATAAGACCAAGACCATAATCTTCAGTGCATCTTCCCCATACCTTTGGATATCTGCTGGCCGAAGGAGGCCCTGCAGCTGGGCCCTCAATGAAGTTCTGTAAGGGATCTAGGCTTACAAATTGATAGTGCTCTCCCCTTTCAAACTCAGATTCAGGCTCTGACAAGCTTCTGCTTTAGAATAATTTGGATGTTGAAAAGATTCCTGCCCCTTCTGTCAGGGTCTGCTAGGAAAGAGGTAATCCAAGCTCTAATAACAAGGAGAATGGACAATGGTAATGTCCTTTACCTTGGTCTCCCGGAGTACCTTCTGCACAGACTTCAGGTGGTACAAAACTTGGCGCTCGGCTCCTACTCAATCTCCACCCTAGATCTCACATGACCGCTCATTTGGAGGCTCTTCACTGGCTCCCAATGAGAAAGAGGATATGATTTAAGGCCATTGTTTTAATGCATAAAGCCCTGTATGGTTCAGGGCTGGCAATCTGAGAGAGAGGATATATGACTTGCCTGCACTTGCACTCCTCTTCAGAACACCTGGCTAAAGTCCCTCGTATTGGCCAGTTTAGAACATGCGACAGATTATTTTCTTATTTAGGGCCGCTCAGCACAATCTCCCATTGAAAAATGGATGTTTTGAAACATCCCTGCACCATGTGGCAGGCACACGTTGCAGGGATGTTTAGGTGGGCTTCAGAGGTGCCCCCAGGCCACAACATGGAGGGCCAGGGTGAAGGGGGCTCTGCAAGTGGCCTGTAATGTCGCTTTCTGTTGTCGGAAAGGCCGACATTGAATGGCTGCCGGAAACCGACATCATAATCCCAACGGCGGAACCGTTGTCATTAAGGGATTAATGAGGAGGTTAAGACGCACCGGCGGGGTAAGTGTCGGACGGTCCCTCAGACTGCTGCCTCCAACCACACACATAGTAAAGGGCAGCAGCAGATGGCGGTCGGACTGTAACCGCCATCCTAATGAGGCCCAAAATGTTTGTAAACGATATTAATGACTTCAGAATTTCCAAATCAATATTACTTAGCTTAAAATTGATATTCTTGCCAACAATATTCTTGCAGACAATATTTCCATACCACGATATTTTTTACATGATATTTTGTTAGGACGATATTTTGGTTTCAATATTTTGTCTGAATGCCAAATTGCATACCTGATGTTGTTATCAATACAGCCGTGGTCGCTGCCGGTAAGAGCGGTGGGGCAGTGGGGCCAGGTGAGGGGGGATTTTGAGAGACGACCACGAGGGGAAAATAATTATTTATTTAATTTTCCCTCATGGCTGACTTACGAAATCCCCCCTCACCTGGCCCCACCACCCCATTGATCTTACCTGCAGTGGCTGCTGCTGTGTCAATATATGTGTTGTTTTCCTGTAGAGGTAATTGCTCTACATAGTAAAACCAATGAAATACAATCAAGCACAAATGTAACCCCACCCCCACCTGTCATCCTCCCAATACTTCCACCACAGAAACATTTGTCGCCCTAAAACATATCTCAACATCCTAACAGGAAATATATTGTAACCAAAGTAAAGGGGAAGCAGGAGACTGAGCAAAAAGGAGGAGGGTGGATGACCCCGACCTGATGTCAGAGCTGAAGAAAGCGCAACTCGATTCTAAAAGGGGAGAAGGCTTCATCTTGAGGTAGTTCATCAGGGAGAGAGATGGACCTCTCCGCAAATATAGTCCTGAAGCTGGTTTTCCATATTGGTAAATGCAAGGTGCTGGGTGAAAGTTCTTTGAGTGGTGATCTTATAAAACAAGATGGGCCCTACAACACAGGTTGAGGGGCTGAATAGTAGCCAGAAAAAGTAATGTCAGTCCTTGGCACTCATTGTGGATTGATCATGTGTCTCGCTCAGGGTCTGTCCTCGGTCCCTCTCCAACCCAGATGATTCCCTTGTAGAAAATGGATCATCTCTGTTATCTCTGGGGGTCAGTTTCAGACGCAACCCACGCAGACAGGATTAAGGTTGACTTTTCACTCATTGAGTCCATGGGATCAGCATCTGTGTTGCATCTCGCCGCATCCTATCCTGCTTGGAGTTACTAGCTCCTCCACCTGGGCGTTCCTCCACTCCATTTCCAGGCCCATTCTGGGGAGTCACAGAAGTGTGTTTTGTCCAGGAAGATCATTTTCAGTTTCACCCGGAATAGTAACATGTAGCGAGCATTCATGGCTCTTAATTTTAGTTTCACCTGGTCAAAAGAGCATTGTTGTTTCTGAACAATTTGTATATAGTTATGGAAAATGATGATTATGTTAAAGTCATGCACAATCTTGCCCTTTTTCCTAGTGGTTCGAACTTTCATGTCGCTGTCCCTGTAATTGAGGAACCTTGCTATCAAGAGGTGGGGTGTGGCAGCGGGCCTGGGCCCAAGGCCTGATATGCTCTCTCGATGAAGAAACAGCCGATCCAGAGTGGTGAGCGCCTATCAGGTTGATGTGTCCTTTTCGGGCCAGGTCCTCCCCAATAACCCAGCGCCAGGCCTGCATCAGGGAAGTCACTCACGTTTCACCTCTGTCTGCTCCAGCGTAATGCCCGGCTTCCCACTCGCAGCACAGGCATCCCAGTTGCCTCAATCAATGCGGCCTACCTGGGCACCACCGCTGACCTCCACTCGTTGAGGTTGTGGAGGTTTTGCCACCAAGGCCTCAGGGCACGGTCTACTCCAGGGCTGCGCACCGCTCCATGTGGCCACCTCAGCTTCCATGTGGCCCCAGGAAAACATAAAGGGCTCAGTAGTCTCGAACACCCCTAATATTTGCAGATGCAGCATTTGTGTCATGGATGAAGCAGGTCTACAGAGCCGGTCAACGCAGAGCTTTTGCTTGATCCGTCTGCCATCTTGTGTTGCCAGACATGCCCCCCATAGTTCTTTACATTTTTTACTATGATAAATAATTTATTTTATTTTAACATTATTTCCCAAGGGTGGGTGTTGGACTGCCAGCGGTTGGTCATGTGATGTGCTGGACTCATTTTAGCTCTGAGCTGGAGTAATTTAATACTGTTTTGGATCCCATTTTGGCTGTAGTAGGTAGGAAAGGGCTTACTACTTGTGGATGAGTTCACGTCCCTCCCTAAACCTCATCTAACCCTCTGTTAACGCTCCTTCCTAATCCCTAATCCCCCTCATGTAGTGGCATGCTTTCTCCATTTCGCAGTCACTCCTCCCCTCTGTTACTCCCACATTTCTTACTAAAGCGTATACTTACATTAGTGGAGTCTCTGCAGTCAGGGCAGAGCTCTCCACACAGAAGAAGACGCAACCTCTGCATGCATGTTTCTGAATACCATTTTCTAATATGCTTGTATTACTATTGTAGTACTACAAAACATAACAGGAAATGCAGATTGAGAAAAGGCCCCACAATATCCAGAGTTGTTAGATGCAGGTGACACTACTTGCTTGGCCTGTATTCAAATCACCGACATATTTAATAGCTTTTTTTCAAGCTCCTCTTGTTACACACACAGAGATCCCAATGCCTGAATAGAACTAAGCGGTTTCAGTAATGTTGGCTACTTTCAGAGTTTCACCTAACCTCCCACTTGCTCTCCTAATACTCCCATCAGGACTCGCCCCTTGTGATACTGCTCTCTCCCCACCACCTCCCGAAACCTCTGTATGCACTGTCGTTTTTAGTTTAGAGCACCGTGGTGCTGTTAGGAAAATCTCAAAGTCAGGGAGGCGCCATTGACCGATTTATTCCACATATCCCTTTACTGCTCAAGCATAAATGAGTCCCTTGGTCAAATCAGCTGTGGATGTTCTGTCTCAACCATCTGATTATTGTGGTACCTCACTGAATATACTGAATGCGTGGCTGTGCAAAAAGATGTTGAACATGTTGCGGTGAAGTTCAATGCTATTTCCTAATTATATTGGAACATGCTGGTCAGTTTCTGACAGTAACTCATTTGCGGCTACTCACGGTAATCGCTTCATGATAAAATAATTGGTCAGGGTGTAGCTCTTAATGGTGCAGCAGGGGTAGTGACACTATAAGCACTGTGGTGAGAGGGGTTCACCAAACCCAATGATGGCTCTCCTTTAAATTTCACGCGTTTTACTTCATCGTATATGCCCTAAAAGTATTTGTTGTTTCCAGAAGCTGTGTGTGTGTGTGTTTTTGTTTCATGTGACATGTGGCTCATTTATAGTGAAGTGAATCACCTGGAGATGTCTTGGTGTGTTCAGGTTGAGGCTAGGGGTTTATGACCGGGCATGAGTGAGAGCTCAGAAGCTGAAGGCAGCGTAAGCATCTCACACTGCCTGACTGTGGGTCAAAAATAGATTCATACTAAGTGCACATCCAGCCTTTGGCACCTCTGCAGAGAGCTCAGAGCAACTGTCATTTTTGTGGCACCTGTAATTGTTTTTCTGTGGGAATTGTTTAAGAGGTACAAATATTGACCGCACCAAATGAAAAGAAAATACAGTTCTTACAGGTGACTGGGTGGGTTATTGGGGATAGTGACATGGAGGAACTTAAAAGAAGTATGGGCTGAAAGAGACCTTGAAAAGACACTGCTGAAGAGGAAAGAGATGAGATATGAGATGGATCATTTCGGATAGATGGGGAGAGAAAAAGGCATACATTGGTGAAAAGGGAGACCACAGAGTAAAGCATGTGGATTGAGACACGGAAGACCACTCCCAATTCCAAAGACCTCATTAGTGTTTAATTCAAAGATTCATATTTTCAGAATTGAAAGATTTTCAGTTCTATTTATTCACAACAAAACCATTGTCATTGCTCACTCATTTGCTTTAGCAAACTCCATAGGTCCAGCTTGTTTTAAGCAAAGGTCCATTGTTGAGTAATATATGTCTGGATGCAACAACACTGGTCAGGTGGCACCATAGGTGAAACACATGATTTTAGTTGACAATGTTTGAAGCCATGCCCTTAATTACCAAGGCTAAACCTTTTGTGAAGAATTCTTAGCTATGCTTCTTTGTCCACACCCCTTTTAGAACTCCCCCTCCTCCTTTATGATCCTTCTTAAAGCAGTGATAGGAGGTATGTTTTCCTTACTTGACTCAGGTCCCATAGAACCCTAGCAACATCACTGCCGACAGTTTGTGTAACCCTGAAGCTTCCTGAAAATGCTTCACTTTGTCATCATTTATAAACATTCCTTGGCAATCCCAGTTGTCTGGCTTAACATGAGCGCATAGTAACCATCAAAGAAACATTACGTTCTAGTGAAAATTGTTATAAAAGCATCATCTGGTAATTTGACTGGCTCGGATACAAAACTGTTACAATTCCCAGAGCATGCTTATATAGTAACAATATGGCATTGGTGTCTGTTTGGTTCGGTCTCGATCTTCCAGCATAAACAAGGAAACAAGTAATTGATGAGAAAACCTGTAAACATGAAGGGCCAGATTTTACAAAGGGCTTGTTTTGCCCTTGAGTCATGATGCAAGTCCTTAACTGGGATTTAGTAAGCAATGCAAAGCCACCTAGCTTTTAGCTGTCTTGCGTTACCTTGCGGCAGGGAGGTGTTCCATGGGTGGAGTGTGGGCATTCTCACTCATCCATCCATGAATCTTGACAAATTCCCAGAATTACAAAGAATTGTGAACCTGTGAATAAGTCAAAGCGGTATGCTTCCCAGACCCAGGCGTAACAAGGAGAAATATCTTTATTTTTCCTCATTATCTCATTTTTCTATGAGTGATGCATTGTCCATTCCACATCACACTTGTAAAAAGGAAAATGCCTTTAAGGATTGTTTTTGTGTAGGAAGGTGTTGCTTCATGCACAAAAACAATCCTGCTTGTAACACCGGTATCCTTGCACCATAGTGAAAGGTTTCCTGCATAGGTGCTAAGCAGTGCACAGTGTGCCAGCACAAGGAGGCAGCACAAATGTGCCATATCTTTGTAAATATAGTGCATTTCTGATGTTTTACACAACACAGTAAGTTGCCTTGCTGTGCTATCTGTCCCAAAGTCATCGGCGTTTCCTAACGGTGACAAGTAACTTGACATCCGTTTGTTAGCATGTAACAGCAAAGTGTACATTTTATTAAGGTCATTATTATTAAAGGAAAATGTGCTCTAATAAACAGAACAGAAAACCAAAAATAGAAACAATACATTAAACACTCACACTCGATACGTTGGTTCCCTCATGGGGAATTTTAAGCAACGACCCCCTTTGTACAATAAAGAGAATGCATGCCAAAACTAGTAACTTGCCTTTAGTGCAGGAGAAAAGCAGAGTTTGTTGGACAGCCTGTGTAGATGAGTAAAGTTTTCCACTGTGATTATATTACCATTTTAGTGTCTTGAAACATAGCCATTTATGATAGAAGCAGATGCTAATGAGACGGGCAGCATGAAGTGTTCTCGTTTAGAGGCTCCAAGTCTGATATTTGACTCATTGTTCTCTTTTTGCATTTTAGATAGTGACACCTTTGAGCTTAAGCAATACAACAAGACCCTTAAACTGAGGCCATTGTGAGTCTGAAATGAAAAACCAACCAATTTACTTTGTGTAACAAGCATTGGCAAAGCCTATAGCTCTGGCATTAGCTCCCAGTCTTTTGGCAATTCTTGCTGTCTTATGGCTTTTGCAAAACGTTACTGCTTGGTAAGCTGCAAGACCTTACTCAATCTAAAGAAAGCCATTGGTTAAAGACAAAAATGCTTATTTGAGTCTATAATAAAAGCACACATTACCATAGTACTCCCTGGTACTGAAACTATACTGTGTGTGGATGAATTATGATATGCTGACCCTGTGAAAGGGCAGCATGCCATAACTCATGGTGATGTCTGCTAGTGGCTGAAGTGAGCTGATGCATTTCCCCTTGATGCATGCTGGAGTGGGTGGAATTAAAATGTGAATGACACAAACAGATACAAATTAATGCTTAAAACCGTATACATGTCATACACATCATTTTAGTAAAAGGTATTGACATAGACCCTAAAAGTCCAACGCATTAGCTGCCACCCTTATGCCTTTGAGAAAGAAAGAAAAAGAAAGGAATGAGAAAGAAAAATGGTGAGGAAGACAACGTAAAAAGGAAGAAAAGAAAGAAGGCATGAAAGAAAGTAAGGAGGAAAGAAAGAAGGAAGGAAAAAAGAAAAGAAACAAGGCAAGAAACACAGAAAGAAGACACGCAAGAAAGACCAAAAAAAGCCAATTGTTATGCCATCGGTGCCCAGCCTCTTGCCGTAGAAAGGAAGAAAGAAAGGAAAGAAGAAAGAAGGCAAAGAAGTAAGAAAAGAAAGAGGGAAAGCAGTAAAATCAAAAAGGCTTCACTAACACAGACCAGAAAAGGCTAATCATTATGCCATTGGCTGCCAGCCTATTGCCTTTGGGAAAGAACGAAATAAGGAGGAAAAAAGGAAGGAAGGAAACAGAAAGAAAGAAGGAAGGAAAGAAAAACAAAAAGATGAAGGAAAGACAGAGAGAAACCAAGAACGACAGAAGGCAAGAAAGAGAATGAAGGCAAGAAATAGAACAAAGGCAATAAAGACAGAAATAAGAAAAGAAAGACAGTGAAAGGAAGGCAAGAAAGAAAGATAGAAGACAGGAAAGACAGAATCAAGGCAAGAACGAAGGTGCAAAAAGAGGTAGGAAGAACCAAATAAGGCATGAATGAGAGAAAGACAGAAAGCAAGGCAAAAGAAAATAGAAGAAGAAGGAAAAGGCAAGAAAGACAGAATGAACGGAAGGGAAAAAAGACAGAAAGAAGGCAAGAAAAAAGGCAATAGAATGAAAGTCAAAGCAGACTGAGTCAAAGAACTTTATTTGCATAATTAATTAAAACTATTACAAAAAACACATGGTGAATACAATTTATATAAAAAAAATCTCTTTTTTTCCATTTTAAAAGGTAGTTAATACTGGAAATAAATAATCGGTCTTACTATCAGAAGATGTACTTATATTGTCCAGAATTTAAGAAAGGAGTTTCATTACTTCTTCCAAGAATTTAACTCCGCGGCAAGCTAAAATAATCGAGGAGCCACTTAGCCAACAAGTGACTGCCTGTCTGCAAGATTGAATATTAAGCACATTTAAAATTTGTTTCAAAAATTGGCGTCTCTGTTTTATCAGGGCCGGGCATATACAGAAAAGATGATCCAAGGTTTCTGTATAATACCCGCAGAGACGGCATTGTTTCGTCTGGTGCGGCGGTTTCCAAGACGGTAATAGGTCTTTTGAGACATGCATCCCCATCCTATAAGCAATAAATACGTTTTTAAGATGAGCATTGAAGTGGGAAGCTAGGTAGGGCAAAGGTTTTGAGGGTCTGAAAGAGTTCATGATTGTCCAACTATGCCGACGTTTTGCCAATGTCTCTTTGTCTTCCTTAAAAGATTTCCTTTTGGCCGCCGCATTAGCTAGTTTACTAAACAGTGCCTTTTCAGACCCTGATTTCCAGACTGAGTCCAACTCCAGCATTTCCACACACTGTTTCAAATACTGACCCCAAATGGTCGGCTTTTCAGTTTCTCCACGTTGTTTTATTTCCTCCCAACTTAGCCAATCCAGTGTGTCTGTGTGAGCGGATCGAAGTTTATTACAGAGTTTCACAAAACTGCTCATACTCCGATGTTTCTGGTTTTGCAGTCCGAATTCAAGCCTAACTTGTGCGGCCGAAGCAGATAGAATGAAAGACAAGCAAGACAGAAAGAAAGCAAGAAAGAAACAAGGCAAGAAAAAAGGAAAGAAAGAAGGAAAAAGGAAATAAAAGAAAAAATACAAGAAAGATAGAACGAATACAAGAAAGACAGAAAGAAGACAAGAAATACAGGAATAAGGCAAGAAAAGAAGAAAGAGAAATAAGGAAAGAAAGCAAGAGAGAGAAAGAAAGAAAGAAAGAAAGAAAGAAAGAAAGAAAGCAAGAAAGAAAGATAAAACAAGTAAAGAAAGAAGGAACGACAGAAAAAATAAATCAAGAAAGAAAGAAAGATAGAAGCAAAAAAGAAAGAAAGAGTCACAACTGCTGCAAATTAAACACAATAAAAGACCAGTTTTCTTCCTGGGCAAAGTTTATTAAAGACCATTGGTGTTGGTGAGTCCTGAATAAACGTGTTCTAATAAATAGAGGATACCTTTATCATACAGAATAGTATCAAATGGACATCATCTGATATGGTGTGAAAATGTGGCAGTCTGATTAACAAAGGACACTCAAAATGAATTTGCAACAGCATTTGCAGGAGACAGGAACTATTAAAGCTGGAATGTGCTCTGTGCACGAAGAGCTGGAAGCAAGTGTTCTGCTGCTATAACTTCATGCTCTAAACTCAAAGGCAACACTAAAGTAATAAGGTAAAAACTATAACACTGGCACTATGGGGGCTACTTCGTATACAGATGTGCTCATTGTGAGAGAGCAAAATACAGTAACAGTGAAGTTAACCAGTGACTTAAGTAGGCTGACCCATTGCCCCATGCTGTATGCTGTAGTGGGCAAAAGCAAAAATGTGAATGACAAAACTATAGACCACCGGATGACCAAAGCTGTCTGAAAGCCCCCTTAAGTAAGAATACTATACATATAATTTTAGTAAAATAAAATGTCTTGGCAAATAACAGACCTAAAAATAATCAAGCAAACTGGTGTGAATTTCCAAACAATGGTGTAGTCAAACAGTCAGTATCAAACAAACTACTTCCAGGTAAGAAACTTTGAGAAATCACTAAAAAACTCCTCAAGGGTCGTTCTTGTGAGAATGAGGGATACAAAGCAAACATTGTTCAACTTTATTTGAAAGTCAGAGAGCTGCTTAACATTCACTGTGTCTCTTAGCATGCCTCCAGCAGTTCTACATTCCCACATTCTAACAACTCCTATCTGCATTCTTTGTTTACATTTGAAAGCAATATGTATAAAAGCACTACATACATCGCTAATATTTAACACATCATCCCCTCTTATCTACAAGCAGACAACAAGGAAAAAACAAAATGAAATATTAGCGATGTTAACATTTTACATAATCTCTACATTTTGCAGGGCCCCTTTTAGTTCTCTTGCTTCTCCGTTGAATGTACACTTCGGGCAGAGTGCTGTTTCCACTATTTTGTAAGTGTTTCTATTAGCACCATTACCTAAAAAGGGGAAAGAAATCAGTATTGTATTGTTGGTCCCATCAATGCTACTTGAATCATGGGTAATATCAGAACCACCATCAGCAGTAGTGTTCCCGCCAATATCTAAAGATGTACTGAAGTCACTGGTTTTGTCTCACTAATTCTATCCACAGATCCTTTCAACATTGGAACACTTCTGTGGTTCCATACCTTCCTTTCTCCCACACTTAAAGCAGTAGTGAAACCTTCCACAATACTAAGAAGATCAGACCACCTGGGAGATCCCTTCTCCAACACTGCAGGTATTTTTATTATTACTAAATCTCCAATCTTCAATTTTAAACCAGAATAAGATCTTTTGACATTCTCTCCCTCAACTTTCATTTTCTCTTGATACGTTTTCACATGCTCTCTAAAGTCAATATCTTTTGTCCTTCTTAACGTCTCAAAAGGAGACATTCTGATGACTGAAATGGGAGAGATGCTGTATTTTTGAAGTGTAATTTGTAAGTCTTTATTCCAAAGCACACCACTTTTGAACACCAACTGAAGGGATTAATTGACAACCCCATTAAAGCACTCTATTGGCCATCGTTCTGTGGTGATAATCAGACATCCATTTGTGGATTATTTGTGGATTACTCCACATCCGGTTAAAAAAAACACTTGTAAAGTGGGGCCCGTTATTCAACACAAGTTTTTCTGGTATTGGATCCCTGCAAAACGTCATCTACAAACTCTATTGTTAGTACCAACTTTTTTTATCATTAGAAAATAGTCAACCAAAATAATGGCAAAAGCTTCTTTTTTAGAGAAAACACCAAAATCCATAAAATGTCAATCCCTAATTTTCCCAATGGTCCTTTGGCATATTATATTTAACTGACATCCATAGCAAAAGCTTTTGCTGTTTTCTCAATACTAGCACATAGTTTGCATTCTCTTACCCATTTATCAATTATTCCATAAATTCCAGGTCACAAATAAAATTAATGGCTTCTCCATTTAGTAATAAATATACCTAAATGTCCCTAAGGTACCTATAAGAAAATATTTTTCCACAACTTATTTGGGAGGGAGGGGGCAATTTAATGACCTCTCACCACAATACCATCAGATATCATTATTTCACGCCTTACCTTGATAAATGGAGATAAGTCCCCACTCAATATGACCTTTATTTAATCAAATAATCATGAACCAAAATCATTACTTCTTCATCTGACTAATTCTTTCAAAACTTCCTCAGTAATGACTTTCCATAACTCATCATTCTGATTCCACGCACTCACATCTTACTTGGCATAAGCCACATCACACTTGATCTCTTCCACCATCAAATAAACACATTCCAAAGGAAAGTGGGACATACAATCAGAATACCCATTACTTTGTATAGGTACATATTCCACAATACATTGTTATTCTTGGAGTTTAGCTACCATCCGTGCTAAATGTTTGTTAGGACTCTTTCTCCACCAGCAGACAGCATGTTTACACGTTGTATATGGTCTGTTGTTAAAACAAACTTTGTCCCCCAAAGAAATTGTTTCAGATGTTGAGTTGCCCATGTACAGGCCAACAGGTCCTTCTCAATTACATAGTTTCTCTCGGAGTTTGCCAGAGACCTAGAAGGATAGGGTACTACCCATTCTTTACCTTTGTCTATCTGCATCAACACTGCATCTACACGAACACTACTTGTATCAACATCTACTAGACATTCTTTCCCAACCACATAGGAGTATGAGAAAGGTGCTTCCACAATTTCCTTCTTTAAAACATTAAGATCATTTTGATGACTACAACCCTAAACAAAGTTTGTGATTCTATTTTCAATACCTGCCTTAAAGGATCACACTTGGTTGCAATGTCCTGTACAAATTTTGCTCCATCCATGGAAGCCCCTCAGGCACCTTAACTCGCTCAAAAAATCTCCTTCCTAGAGTGGCATTTGTTCGGTTAGCCTGGCCTCCCACCCTGTCATTTTACATGCCTTCCGCCTTGCCGTGAACATGGTCTGTGTGTGAGTTGGGAGGGACGGAGTCCCCTTTCTCCCCCATAGAGAGCTACGAGATAGCTACCCTTGCCCAAAGCAAACCAGTCGACCCAGTAGGCTGGTTCCTCAGTCGATGAAAAGACCCATCCATTAATGTTGACTAGCTGTGTTGCCCAAAAATATTTTCTGATGTCCGTGCTGCCAGCCCCCCTTTGAGGTATTCAAGGCACTACGATATGATTAGCGCAGTATATCTAATGATAGTTTGACTAGTTATGGTGTATTAAACGGTTCAAAATCCCCGATTATGTTTAGTACGACAAAAAGGGCCGAGAAACCGAACCGCCTCCATCTTGGATTGCGGCTCTCTCTCTCACTTGGGAATCACGTGGTCTTTTCCGCACATCCTCTGCTTTCCCCCTTTCCTTGCATTTAATTAGGAGACAGGCTGAGTTGCTGAGAAGCAAGGTCACATCTGCTAAAAGGGAGTATCAGGCAAATTCCTCTAGACCTGGGACGAGAAGGGAGTCACCCTTTCGACCTTCTCTGTAAAGATAGTAACCCTTTGTATGTGTAACCGAAACTAGAAATAGGCATGAGCTCATTAGGGGCGCCAGGACTAACTGGTACTTTTCCACATATAAGGTTTTGTATGCTGTACTGATAATGTATAAAAGTGTGTTACTGTCAAGGAGCCAGCAGTCTTCCTCGGCGCACCTGATGGGTGAGGATCGACGAGGCTCCTCTATATAGAGTTCTGTGGTGGCTAATAAACGTTTGAACCTTCCACGTTGCCAACTGCTCCTTATTTTGCATAATATTGCGGGCCAGTGGTAAGTGTGGCCCTTGGAATAATTATTTGGACACAACAGTTGGCGACCACGAAGGGACCCCGTGAAAGGGTCTCCCCCCCCGTATTCGGGTGGTGGGATTGGGGGCGTCCTGACCGGTTGGCGGGAGAGGAGCCTGAGGATTTCTCCCACCCTGCGCGACTTTTCGGTACGTCCCCTGCTGCTAGTTACCCTTCGCCGGGGTCCTACGGGCTTAACCCAGAAACTGGACTGATTTGGTCGGGAGGAGTTGGCAGCGGAGAATGAACATTCGTATCTGGGTGCACCCGGTGAGTATTGATTTGATTTGACGCACGCGTTATAAACGGTGCATTATTGGTTAAGGCACGCGTTGAAGACGGTGTGCTATTTGATTGATTTGAGAGCATTCGTTGAGAACGATGCATTTTTGATTTTGAACATGGATTGCATTTGTTTGAAGCTCGCGCTGGACAGCGGTGCATTGATTTGAAGGCACGCACCGGAGGGTGGTGTCTTGCTTGATCGGGTTAGCATTACCGTGGTTTGACTCGAAGTACGTACAGGTTGTATTTGATTTGAGTAAACACGGCGCGCTGAAGGATTATAAACGGATTGCACGTGGAAGGACCCGCGACCTAGACTGGGTAGCCACAGGGCATACTCCTGACGGGGCAAGTCCTCGTTGGGGGCTGGTCTTAGTGGTGAGCCAGGAGGGTGGCCGGAATCCCACGTGCAGTTCGGTGTTTGGACTGTGAACCAGAGTCGACGGGCTTGGTTCTCTGATACTGATTGTATGTTGTGTATGATTCGTGTTGATTGTTGTTTGTGTATACATGTCTGAAAACTAACCAAAATGTCCTGTTTTAGTAAATTGAATTGTTTTGGCTGCTGCTGTCGAACAAGTGACTCCAGACTAGCTGAGAGCCAACCCGCCCCGCCGGAGGGCAGTCCTAGCCATTTTATGTATGTCAAACATGGGATCTCTCCGTTGTTGTTCTGCACTCTGTGGCATAAGTATACCAAGGGCAATGAGGAGTTACGATGGCCCAAAACGGGTTCGTTTGATGAGAAGAAAATTGCGTTCCTACAGGAACAGCTGTTTTCTAGGCGAAGTAGGCAGGCCATGTTTGATGCTCTAATTGCATGGCAGAAGGAGGCCAAGCAACGGCGAATAAGGGAAGAGAAAGTAGCCAGAGCCAAGGCAGGACAGAATGTTACTCAGAAAGCTATGGCCTATGACCGAGAAAGAGTAGAAAAGGGATTGGATTGCATGAATCGCGAATTTAGATTAAAGGTTGATAAGAGTTATGTGACCCGCCCGAATGCAGAAGATGAAATAGAGGATTTATTGGACACCAGGCCACCACCCCCTTATGTGCCGCAGAGGATATATCCGGAGGTATCAGGGGCCTCGGCCCCGGCCCCAAATATGTCCCTGGGGGCCTCGGCTTCGGCTCCCCCGGCCACTACTACCCCTCCCTCCCTGCTGAACCTCTCCCGGTTACCGACATCTGTGTCTGAAGTTATGGCCATGCTGCCTAATTTATTGACGGCAGCTGCAGCCGGGACCCCTCAGCTGTTGCAGGGGTCAATGCCTTCCCCTTCTGTTCTGCCCTCCTCCTCCGCCAGTACCACGCCGGTAACAGCTGTGACTACTCCAATACGTCCGGCCAGTCTAACAGAGGGTAGGAAGTTGTTCACTCGTTCGGCCTTGGGAACGGAAGAAAGGGAAACTATTGCTACACAAGCATCCCAGTGGATGCGACATCCCATTTATACTCTTGCTGATATTTGGAGTACCATGAGAGACTATGAACCGGTGATGCAACAGCATGCCCTGGAGCATATGGCCAACTGTCTTATTTCTGTGTGGGAACAGGTACACCAGGAAGGGAAGGCTCCGGCTATATTATATGATATTCTTGATCAGGTCCACAAATCTCAGTTGACACCGGAAGAGGTGTATGGGAAGGTGCTGACTTTGGTCTCTTATAGAACTCGTTTGCAGTCTGCCACTCCCGCCGGATTCTCCCAGTTCCCTATGCGAGAAGTGCACCCTATCTTCCATCCAGAAGTTGCCGCAGTAGTGGATGCCCACGGTGTCGTTACCCGCCCGGGAATAGACGCCCGGTTCCAGGTACAATGGGTCTATACCCCCTGGAAGCGGAGTGAGGTACTATCCCTAAAAAGCCAGTTGCCAGATCCTAGAAAAAACCCCACCGCATATTACAAGGAACTGACCGAGGCCGCCTCGTCAGCAGTAATGACGTTGGCAGATATTGAATTATTCTTTGCCTTATTAGTACCGGTGGACATTTGGCGCCAGGTACATGACCAGGACCATGTTACGGAATTTGGTGGGACATGGGATCAACTGAGAAACTGGGATAGAGATCGTAAACCAGGGAACAAGCCCCGACCTGAGATACTGACCTTGCCTGAGAAAATAATAACTTATATGCATTCGTTGATCCCACCCAGAAAAGTAGATTGGGACAAGCTGACGGCCTGTAAGCAAAAGAAGGACGAGAGTGTATCTGATTTTTTCACGAGGTTTGAGGGAGTGTTCATTGACTTCAGCAGACAGGACTTGGCAACGGAGGGGGGTGTACGTTTATTTGTTAATAGATTTGTAACCAATTTGCTACCTGAGGTATCGGCCCGGTTACAGGCAGCTGAGAGTACCTGGACGACCACCACACCCTCCACGATACTAAGCATGGCTCAGTATTATGAGCATCGGGAGAATGAGAGCAAGGATAAGACAGAACGAAAGTCGAAAGAGTTGAAAACACGAGTGTTACTGCAGCAAGTGGAGAGGGGTAGAGGAAGAGGACGAGGGTTGCAGAATTTCGCTCCAAGAGGGGCGGGACCGACGCAAACAGCTGGGCGAACAGATCTAGGCATAAATCAATGTGCTTTTTGTAAAGAGGAGGGGCATTGGAGAGCACAGTGCCCGTTGCTGTATGAACAGAATACTGCTTCAAGGGGTCGTGGACGGGGAAGGATGAGTGGGCATCGAGGTGGATACACGAGACAAGAACAGGCAGCCCGAGGTGAGAACAGTCAGAATTATTTCGACCAAAGCCAAGGTAAACAGTACTACAATGACGGACGTGTAACGGACGAAGACACCGGGTATACTCAAGCATAGGACAGCCAAGGGCAGAGTAAGGGGCATGTGTCAATCCCGATAGATCAAGCTGGACCTTATGTCCATGCACGATTGTTGGATGCATCAGGTAAGTTTTTGGTTGACACAGGGGCTATGAACAGTTCTGTTTCACGTGCCCTGGTCCCGGGGGCCGCTCTGTCTGGCCAGACTAATGTGTCCGTGGGGTTCTCTGGAACTCCGGTGGTGAGCCCCATTTCTAAGCCACTTTCCCTTACTCTGGGACCGGTTACGGTAGAATCGCCTTTCCTCCTCACCTCCCAGTGTGGGGAAAATCTCCTGGGTATGGATATATTAAAAAGATTGCATGCCCGCATCTATTGCTCCCCCGATGGAGTTTTTCTGACCATTCGGAATACCTCTATCCCCTCCACCCAATGTTTTTCAAAAACGGACTCCCTACCCCCTGAGCTTGCAAAACTCCCGAGGGATCTTTGGGCCCTGGGGGACACTGACGTAGGGTTCCTACAAATTCCCCCGGTGTCCATCACCCTGAAACAGAATGCCAAATTGCCGAGGATCCCACAGTACAAAATAGCCCCTGCGGGAGAGCGCGCTTTACTGGCCATTATTTCTGATTTGATTAGAACAGGGGTGGTGGAGGAAACGACTTCCAATATCTGCAACAGCCCAATTCTTCCGATTCTTAAACGAGCCCCCGTACCCCAGTCCCCTGATTATGCTGATACCTACCGATTTGTGATTGATTTGCGAGAGATTAACAAGATTGTGGTACCCCAATATCCGGTGGTACCAGACATTAATTCCATTCTGACCATGATTCCTCCCACTGCAACATTTTTCTCGGTGATTGATTTGAAGAATGCCTTCTTTAGTATTCCCATACATCCAGATAGCAGACATTTGTTCGGTTTCTCATTGGGGGGCCGCAGCTTTAGATTCTGTCGCGCCCCCCAGGGGTATACCGAAAGCCCTAGTATCTACAGCCAAGCCCTAAAAAGAGTATTGGATTCTTTACAATTGCCGCCAGGTAATGTCCTATTGCAGTATGTTGACGACCTCCTTGTGGCCTCTGATACAGAACATGGTTGCCGCGATGCCACGGTTACCCTGCTACGGCATTTGGCCACTCATGGTAACAAGGTGTCGCTCTCTAAATTTCAATATTGTCGACCGGAGGTGACCTATCTCGGTCATCTCCTGTCGAAGGAGGGAAGACGGTTGACTTCTGAGCGCATCACAACCATAACTAACATGCCTGTTCCTCGCACGCAACGTGATGTCCGCGCTTTGCTTGGTATAACCTCCTACTGTCGCCAATGGATTGCTAACTATTCTCTCTTGACTAAACCTTTCCTGTATCTAACTACGAAGGATGTGCATGAACCTGTACCTTGGACTGATGAATGCCAGACTGCCTTTTCCACTCTGAAAACTGCTCTTTGCTCTGCTCCTGTGCTTGGCACCCCTGACTACCGGAAACCTTTTGTGCTCTACGTGCATGAGGTGGACGGTTGTTCTCTTTCAGTGTTGACACAGGACTTTGGTGGTAAGCAAAGGCCTTGTGCATATTTCTCGGCGGTTTTGGACAATGTCGCCAGAGCACTTCCCAGTTGTCTGAGGGCTGCAGCGGCAGTGGCTGTAGCAATCAGAAAATCGGACGGGCTAGTCCTGAATACGGATCTGACAGTGATGGTGCCTCATGCTGTGGACGTATTATTAAACAGGACGCAGACGCAGCACTTAACTAGTGCGCGTCTTACAGGGTACGAATTGACCCTGTTTGCACCTCATAGAACGATCAAACGATGTGTTAATTTGAACCCTGCCACGTTGTTACCCCTCCCTTCGGGAGATGGTGGACAAGACATGCATGATTGTATCTTTCGAACTGAAGAAGAGACCAAGGGCCGGATAGATCTAACTGACACCCCACTATCTGATGCCCAAGGAGAATTGTATGTTGATGTGTCTTGTTTTAGATTACCGGATGGCACGACAGCTGCGGCTTATGCGATCACTACCCTGCAAACGGTAGTCGAGGCAGCAAAGATACCATACCGGTCGGCCCAGGCGGCCGAATTGATTGCATTATTCAGGGCCTGCGAGTTGGGGAAAGGTTTAAGGCTAAATGTCTACACCGATAGCCAGTATGCGTTCGGTGTAGCACATAGCTTCGGGAGGTTATGGGCGGAAAGAGGATTCTTGACATCTCATGGCGAAAAGATAAAGAATGGACCATTAGTGGACCGACTACTGGCTGCATTAACATTGCCTAAAACCTTGGCCATAGTCAAATGCAGTGCACACAAGGTTATAGTTGATGATGTAGGGAGGGGAAATTTCTTTGCGGATAGAATCGCCAAAGAAACAGCCCAGCCTGACACCACTTCCATGTTTGTAGTGACAAGAATGATAGAAGCAGGGGTTTTTAACACCACCATAGACAGTGTGAGAGAGCTACAAAAGGAGGTGACCCCGGAATAACTGACATACTGGCAAGAACAGGTGGGGAGGCTTGATGAGAATGGATGTTGGACTGACTTGTCAGAGAGGTGTAGATGGTTACTGCCGAACGCATTTGTAAATGCGGTAGTAACTATCGCACACGGACCTTCACATGTAGGGGTTCAGGGCATCTGTGCCACATTGGATCCTGTCTGGTATAATGTTAATATCCATAAGACAGCTAGGAACTTGGTTCAGCATTGCATGATTTGTCTCCAGCATAATCCGGGGGTTAGCATTCCTGTCTTGGCGGGTAATTTTGCGCCTCCCACCCTGCCTTTTGAAGTACTCCAAATGGATTACATACAGCTAGAGCGAGTTAACAATCTGAGATACGTGCTGGTGGTGATTTGTACTTTTAGTAAATGGGTGGAGGCGTATCCCACAAAGGAAAATACTGCCCTGGCAACCGCGAAAGCTCTGGTAAAAGAGTTTTTCCCTCGATATGGGTTGCCACGGGTGATTTGGAGTGACAATGGGACACATTTTAATGCTGACTTAGTTAAGTATGTATGCAAGGGTCTGTCCATCCAGCAGAAGTTTCACGCAGCCCGACATCCTCAGTCAGCGGGTCTGGTTGGGAAATATAATGGGATTCTGAAATTGAAACTGGCTAAACTTCAGGACACGACGGGATTAAAATGGCCTGATCTCCTGCCCCAGGCCCTGTTGTCCGCGAGAACTACTCCCCATTCCCGGAGCGGTATCTCCCCTTATGAAGTAATTTTTGGCAGACCTGCCAACGTGTGGGGAGTACCCCGACCCAAATCCTTCAGGGACATCGACCATCCTATGTTGACTGATTATTTGTATGCTTTGACTAAAGATCTCCATTCCATTCATCAACAGATATCTGCCGTACTGCAGCCCCTGCCGGAGGGTCCTGGACACAGCGTGGAACCTGGACAGTGGGTCTTGGTTCGAAACTACCAACGGAAATCGAGTTTGGATCCGCGCTGGTCTCGACCGTACCAGGTGCTCCTGGCTATGCGAACGGCGGTGAAAGTCGAGGGGAAGCAGCACTGGATCCATATCTCCCATCTTAAGCGAGTTCCCCTCCCGTTGCCCAGGGAGCAGCTTGACCAGGAGGAAGGCCTGCCAACTCAGGGCGAACCCAGCACTAGAGAACCACTTTCCCTGGACACCCGCAGAGAGGTTGACGGGCGAGGGGAGAGTGCTGTGAGCCTGGAAACACCTTTTTGTGGCCGCCCAACTGCTAAAAGCGAGGCATCTGGTCGGGAGCCCAGCTCCTCGTCTGACCCCACTGTGCCCGTTTTGTTTGTGAATCCTGAAACCCCTGGTCGGGATCGATATCACCTGCGGCCCTGGAAATAGGGAATCCCAGGTCTAGCCTTGGCGAGTGAAGCCGGAGGCCTCGGCAAAAGACCTGAGGATTGGTAGAACACTGGACTGAACTCGCTGAGAGCATGGAACTTTCAGTAAATCTCTGTTCAGAACGAAGATAGAGACATTGGTCGGTTGGTGGGGGCCCAGGTGGAGTTTCCTTTCAACAAGGGTTGCGTCAAGTGCGACCCCAACGCGAGAAGTTTTTATCTTTTACCTTTTTTTGGTCTCTCTGAACAATAGGAGTCTGCCTGTGAGGCTCTATACGGACACAGGAAAGAAGCACCCTCCGGCAGGTCGGACTGCTAGTAGCCTTTTTCTCCCGAGATTATATTGGACTTTTAGTGAGAAAATGTACCCTTTTGGTCGTTTTGTCCCTGAAGAAGGGCGCCCCATAGTACCCCGTACCACTCCCCCGCACTTGCCAATGTTCTCCTCATGGAGCTTGCGTGTTAAAATTGTTTTTATTTCTATATTGATTGTATCATTTGTACTATGCTTAGGTTTGTTTATATACCTAGAGTTCCGCCACCCTGTACACACCTTGATAGTGTCTACCACTGCCCCTAAGGAACATCATTTCCAGACTTTTGCCCCTCATAAGGAAAGACACCGACAGACATATGTACATAATGCCTTCATTGAGATGCTACATCAGACTCATAGTTCCACAAATGTTACCGATTGTTGGGTCTGTGGTCTTCTCCCGTCAGTGATGCATAAGCAAGATTTGTTCATATCAATGCCCTTGTCTTATCTAGGTAGTTGCGAAGCCTGGTTCAAAATGTTATCCATGCTATATGAACACTACACTATAGATGAACGTCGATTCTCAGAGAAGGATTATGCTTTGATTCTAGCCTATATAGAGAAACACCAAGGTTTTACTCCTAATGCTGAGGGGACGGATGGTACCCTTGATCCTACCGCCTGTATGAACATATACACTGATCACGAAAATGATACCTGGTTGAGGGATGAAGTATTGGATTTCATGACTTTTAACTTTACTGAGTATTTCAAGTATTTCCAGGAGCGAAATGTCTCAGATGAGAAAATCATTCCGGTCCCGGTATTGAATACGTCCTCCTCCTTCTGCGTGCAGGGTACTGGACATTTATCCGTCGGTTATAGTAGATGTAATTACACTTATAAACTGCAGACTTTCAGTAGTCCCCCAACACTCACCCCTCCCAATGTTTATTTTGTGTGCGGTGAAAACGCATACACTTGGTTACCCAGAGGATGGGCAGGTCGATGTTACTTATCCTTTCTTTACCCACCGGTCTACATAGCTCCTTCTGATTATCACAAATCTCATTCCTTAAATCGGCGGAGCCTAAAGGCTGAAGCCGCCAGTAATGATGCCACTGACCAGACTGACACTCCAGCCCAACACTTCGTTGATATCATAAAAGGGGCGTTGCCCATATGGGGACCCATCCTCAATAGTAAAGAAGTTAGGAGACTATCTAGAGTGGTGGAAGGGGTGGTTAATACTACTGCAGGAATATTAACTAATATTACAGTGGAGCTCCAGGCGACCCGGCTTGTGACCCTTCAAACCGTCTTGTTTTAGACGTTATCCTAGCTGATCGCGGAGGAGCTTGTAGAGTCATCGGCAGTTCCTGTTGTGTATATATACCTGACTCCGCCCCTTCTGTCCATTTAGCCATTCAGAAACTGCATCGGCTAGCCTCTGCAATTCACACCGAGACTGGTACTTGGTCTTTGTCCGGGTGGTTTTGGGATTTGGTGACCACCTGGGGATGGAAGTTATTTATGATTCTTCTGGGAATAGTGGGGTTCATTTTCACCTGCTGTCTTTGTCTACAGTGCGGGCCTGCTTGCTGTGCATATTGTGCTACTCGAGTTCGCCGATCCATCCCTAGGCCCAAGCCCGTCCAAACCAGAATAGATACCCAGCGGGCTCAGAAGGAGACGCATGACTTAATGCAGATCGATGAGGGTATTTTCGAAGTCTGACCGCGTTATTAGCTATGCTGCGCTAAAAGGGCCGTTCTGAGGTATTCAAGGCACTACGATATGATTAGCGCAGTATATCTAATGATAGTTTGACTAGTTATGGTGTATTAAACGGTTCGAAATCCCCGATTATGTTTAGCACGACAAAAAGGGCCGAGAAACCAAACCGCCTCCATCTTGGATTGCGGCTCTCTCTCTCACTTGGGAATCACGTGGTCTTTTCCGCACACCCTCTGCTTTCCCCCTTTCCTTGCATTTAATTAGGAGACAGGCTGAGTTGCTGAGAAGCAAGGTCACATCTGCTAAAAGGGAGTATCAGGCAAATTCCTCTAGACCTGGGATGAGAAGGGAGTCACCCTTTCGACCTTCTCTGTAAAGATAGTAACCCTTTGTATGTGTAACCGAAACTAGAAATAGGCATGAGCTCATTAGGGGCGCCAGGACTAACTGGTACTTTTCCACATATAAGGTTTTGTATGCTGTACTGATAATGTATAAAAGTGTGTTACTGTCAAGGAGCCAGCAGTCTTCCTCAGCGCACCTGATGGGTGAGGATCGACGAGGCTCCTCTATATAGAGTTCTGTGGTGGCTAAGAAACGTTTGAACCTTCCACGTTGCCAACTGCTCCTTATTTTGCATAATATTGCGGGCCAGTGGTAAGTGTGGCCCTTGGAATAATTATTTGGACACAACACCTTCATAGACCCCTCTCTGCAATTTCTTCAAAGCGATCCTAGGGTACCCTCCCCCCCATATCAATGAACACTCTTCCGACTCAACCGCAAGGATGAAAGCTTCCGGGATCTGGAATGGGGTATTCAGTATTGCGTATAGTAGGTTCGGAAGAGCCATCATTTTGAATAAGACCGCTCTTCCCATAAGGGAGACCGGCAAGCGTCGCCAATGGGCCACATCCCCTTTCAACCTTTCTAGCTGTGAGTGTACGTTTAACTGCATGAATTCCTCTTCCGTTTTAGTAATCCAAATGCCCAGGTATTTAAATAAATCTTTGTGGACCAGCTCTTTGCACGCCGACGTCAGAGCCAGAGGCTCCCCCGTCAGAGTGAATACCATAAATCTCATTATATTAATTGCATAGATCTAACACAAACGTAGGTGGCATGAACTTTCTAATGAAATAACCACAGGAGATACCCATGGAGGAGAACCAATCATTTCAATGATATTCATCTTGCACCAATCATTCAACATATCTTTCAGTTCCTCATGATAGGCTAAAGGCACTTTCCTCGCCCTCAGCAATTTGGGACATTTCGCCTCTTTCAAAAAAACTCTGTGTTTTACTGCTTTATATATTTCTAATTTCTTTTGAAATACATTTCCATAATGTATTTTAATTCAGATACAAAGTATGTGCTTTGATGCATTGATTTTTTAGCATACACCAATAGTAAAGCATTGAGATCTAATCGTAGTCCCATTTCCTGTTGATGACGCCAAACTAAAATGATATTCACATTAGTTGCAACATAAATTTTACCACGTGTTCTTCAAAATATGATCAGATATAGTCTACTAAGTTGAATTTGTGACCTGTATACCCACTTGGTTGTTGATCAGAATGTATTTTTTCTCAACCCACAATTCGTGATAGAATTACATCCCTATGATGCTCTTTCAAGCTCACAGATGCACAATCATAGTTCTAGTAGTTAACCATTGATACTAAGAGTGCATTTGGGAAACCCCTTACAATTCTTGTCTTTCACTCATAAAATAGAATTGGGATTCATATAGTCATCAACACGTTCATTGCATGTGACACAATTCATTTTGTTACGTAGTTTTACAAACTTCCAAAAAGTCCCTTTTAATACACCTTTATCTATATCAAGACACCTTTTGAAATTTCCTGTGTGGTACAGACTAACACACCAAAAGCATACAGGACCACCCTTCCTTTCAAAATCCTCATTCCCATGTCCTTTCCTGTTTTTACTGTTAGGAATATTTTTACTACACAAATATTAGTAGCGGTTTCCATAGATTTGATTTGATGTCCTATTTCATTTTACAGATTGTTTTAATATCTTTAGCAATGCTTATAAAATCACTCACACTTGAGGGTACGAAATAGTCTCAAACTCACAAAATACTGTCAAAGTTTGTAATGCAGAAACATAGCCTTCAATTGACTAATCTTCTTTTTCTGGCTATAAGTAAAATTTGAATCTTCCCATCACTGTATTTATGTATTTTGGGGCATATTCTCAAGGATTTATCGACGAGTTATCGTCACTTTATCTCAGCCAAAGTGGTGATAAATTCATCGCCCCATTCACAAGCTGGTGCCAACAGCTGATATCACCAGTTTACCTGCTATAGTAGCCGCAAAAAACATATGACACCGTCAAGTAACGCTAATGAGATGCAGAGTAGGCGTTCCTGTGCCAAAAGCCGCGACAACACCACTTTGCAACATTCTCAACGACCAGCCAGATCGGCGATAAGATCACAAAACATGCGATAACGTGCGTTAGCAGCAGGGATTTAACACCTGCTCTTGCCTGGTGTTAAGTCGGACGACAACCTGCACCATCAAAGGGAGCCCAGGCCAGAGCCACACCTGAAGAATAACAAATGCCATGGAGCTACTGATCATGCAGCTCGGACACCCAAGAGGGCCACAACACCCACCGCCACCATACCCAGAACTCCCCCCACCCCCGGACAAAGATATCCTACAGCAACTGCACGAAATCATGAACAAAACAATTCGCCTGATGTCGCACAATTACAACAATTAACACTCATGTGTGGACAGAAAAAGGAGCATCATTCATTCATCTTTGAAGTTCCAAACATGTTATTGCAATCAACTTTAACCCAAAACAACTATTAGGAAGAGCCATGGCAGGTCTACCCTGGACAATCTGTAAGTCACAGCCTGAATGACAAAATTCAAGATAAGAAGGTGTGTCATGCGCTCATCAAAGGACAGAGCGAGAGAGGGAGAGAGGAAGAGAGAGGGAGAGAGGAAGAGAGAGAGGGAGAGAGAGAGAGAGGGAGAGAGGAAGAGAGAGAGGGAGAGAGAGGGAGAGAGGAAGAGAGAGAGGGAGAGTGAGAGAGAGAGAGAGAGGGAGAGAGGGACAGAGAGACATTGTACAAGAAGCGCAAGGCCGCTCGGCCTCTTGGCTCATACATGCCAACTGTTGTGTGTGTATCGCCATTGGTGCACCATAGGCCTAATGCCTAGCTTCAATGCAGCGCGAAAGTAACATCACATTTCCCGAATGCAAGCAGTACTCAGACTTACATTAGGGATGAAATCTCCTTTGTCTCAGTACATCAGGCGGAAGGACATCTGCACCTCCGACCTAGGTCTGGCATGCGGCTCGGACCCCCGAGAGAGATACCATTGCAGATGATGATGACTCCCACACCACGCACACCGCAAATGAAAGACCAACGTATCCACACCCCACACACAGAAGTCCTTGCTTGAGGTAGTCCTGCATGGGATGCCCTTGACACTCACGTATGCAAAAACCCATTCTTCCAAACGTTGCACACACATACGACTCATTGCTCCGAGCTGTGGAATATCATCCACATAACTGCCGCAGGGGCAGAAGAGTGCCAGTTCTATGAGAGCCAACAATGCAATAGCGGGACATCCCGGGCACATGCACGACCCCAGTCACGTGGAACTGTACCGTGCATGTATATTGCATTTGTTGGGGGCACTGCCACTGGCAGTATAGCGCATCAGTCACCATCTCAGCTTCCGGCTTGCCGTATTCACAGAAGGCATTTAGGAGTCCTAAAGTTAGGAGTCCTAACTATACTACTACTAAACTGAGAAAAATCCTAATTTTAAGACTTTCGGTATTCACAGAAGGCATTTAGGAGTCCTAAAGTTAGGACTCCTAACTTCTGTGAATACCGAAATGAGTAAGTGCCTTCTGTGAATACCAAAATGAGTAAGTGCCTTCTGTGAATACCAAAATGGTAGTAAGTTTAGGATTTTGTCTTAAGTTAGTTCTGTGAATCGGGCCCATAGTATATGGACAAATGTAATGGTTTTTAATTCACTTATTACTCCCCCACGGCCATCATTTAGCTTTAGAAGTGCATCCCTGTCTCCAGGTGTATGCCCGCCCTCTATCAAATCAAGTTTTTAGAGGGCGAGGACAGCCGATGATGAAGCATGACACCGGGCGGTGTGTGAGGCCAGTCCATAACGTTTTATGAGATGCCCCTATTGGCACCGCATCTCTCTCTAACTCTGTAGGTAACTGTAGAAACGCACCCTAGGGGCAGCCCATTTTTGTGTATTCATAGTAGAGTGGAGGCAGACTTGCCCCTTGGCCCCGTGCCTCTAGTTCCCACCATTGGCAAGCGCTGAGGTTAGTGTGTGTAGACATACGACAAACATCACATGACTCATCCAGCAAGGCAAGGTGGGCTGAGACCGCTGCCATCTGTAATGATTTGTGTTCATTTTTGCCTCCCCATTTCTTGCACCTCTACATGTTCCTATGCTGCCTGTTAGTGTCTGAAGCATTGGTCTGCATGTTGTGGCCCTTGTCTTGCCCATACTGATGCACACATGCTAATAAAGTCTCGGCAACTTCACTAGTGTTCAACTGTGATGAGTGCTGATTAAAATGACAAATTGTGTGCCTCAATGAGCATTGTCCGTACACAGGGAGGGACTGACTGACGCATTTCCCTATGACTCCCTATTGGCAGCTCCACCTCTGTGAGCCAGACATTGTGGTTGGGATAGTTGCTGATAGACCTGTGCTCTTACGTGTCTTCAGCAATGTGAGTATGGCGTCCAACTTCTTGCCATGTGGATCAATGTTGTCCATCAAAACAGGCTGTGTCCACACAGTTGAGTGTGAGTAGGTATGCAAACAGATGTTCTGTTGTCACATGTGATGGGGGCACTACTTTGGAACTGCTCCCGAATTTGACATTTTTACACAGAGCTCTATTTAATACATGGACGTGGGACTACGTTGAGGGATTGCGAGATTGTTCTTCATGAGCTATAAGGCCACAGCCAGTTCACACCTTCACAGTCATCTAAGTGGCCATGTGGGTCAGGCTCCAAAATGCGCATTGATGTCATTTCCCAGGGTGTACCTTTTTGTGCAATCAATGTCCATACATACTTTCATACTTGATTGAACATAGACATGATACATCTGTGTGATTTGGAATGTTTTATTCACATTCTGTAGTTTGACGGAGCTGGAGCAGTACATGGCCATGCAAACCACACATTACATGGTTGCCCATTGGAGGGCCAACCAGAATCCTTTGGGGAATGATGAGTTAGTCGGAAGAGGAAGAGTTCAGTCCGCAGCCTGATTGCTGTGTCATTGGTAACCAGAGCAGATATGTCAGTCCATGTCGGGGTCCAGGTGAATGTTGCAGAGTGTTTTTTGGGGGACAGTGGAAGGTGTTGTTCCAAGGCATGATGCAGAAGGTTGAACCAAGCAGGAACAGGCCATATGGTGGGAATGAATGCTACAACCTCCTTTCGCACACAGAGTCATTGCCATCCACATCTTAGTCATCTGATATGTCTTCTGTGTCAGGTGTGTCAGGTGTGTGTGGTGGTGTTATGGCTGCTTTACTGGGTGCCACTGGCACATCTGGGGCGGGGGTGGTATGGCTGCCTCACTAGGTACCACTAACACATCAGGGGGCGGAGGTGTGTGTGTCGAAGTTCCTGCAGCAGTCATCTGCGACAGGCTCTGTGGCAGCATTGGCAAGACGAGGTTCTGCTTCTGCAGGGCATGGAAGATGCCAGCTACATCTTGCTGGTGTACATCCGTGGCAGCCATCCTTCCAGCCTGTATCCGCTCCATGTTCTCCATTGTCCTCCGCATGTGTCCCAACTCCCGGCTGACATCACTGGAGCCTCTCTGAATAGACAGTTCTTGTATCTGAGTAATGGCTCCAGTGAGGTCAGCCAAGGAGTGTTGTAGAGCATGGTACGGACTGTGGGTGTCTGTTAGGGACTGTAGGTGGCAGTCTAACACACGGCGTTGGAATGCCATGTGTTTTTCCGCGAGGTGCTGGAAGCCAGCCGTGGTGGTGGGTGCTCTCTGCTGTGTGGACTGTGCAGGGGGTGGGGTCACCTCGATGCAGCTGGGCTGCCCTGCTCCTGGAGGTGGGGTGCGGAGGCTGTCCACGAGCCGTTGGAGGGTGTCGGGGCCGATGGCCAGGGGGTCCTCATCATCATCATTGAAGAGATGTCTGGTGTGATCTGCAGGAGGCATTGACTGTCCCTCTGAAATGTAAATGGGAGGTGCAGGTTAACAGTGTGTTGCATGTATGTTGACGCATTGTACATGTTTACATTCAGACTGCATGACAATGTGCAGTTTTCTGCTATGGCAGATGTGATTGGTCAGTTTCTACGCGCAAGTGGCACCAGTTGTGTCCTCCGTCCTGTAGTGAAAGTGTTGCACTTTGTACCACATTGTTCTCAATGTTGATGTGCTGTGATTTCTATGTGTGTGTGCTGCATTGTGGGAGAGTCACCCCTGCAGCTCTGATTTAGCGATCCCTTATCCCTTTACTTGCTTTTACGGTGCTGAGATGTTGGCGACTTGGGTCATTTGTGCTCTTGGACGGTTTTTGTACTCTTGTGCATTGTTTGTCTGCAGATGTGTTGTTGACGTCAGGGGTTGTATGTGCACATGGATGTGTCAGGGTGTGACCTGCTCCCTAGAGGAGGTGATCCACACTGGGCCACCCCAGTGTCGTGTCATGCACCATGTCATGTATTTTGACTGCAGCCATGCTATTGGTCATGCAGTGTCACTTGCATTGTCAGTGTGGCTCACAGAGCCGCTGCTTTGCTGGATTCAGCACAGGTGCATGGTAGGTTGTGAGATTGGTGATAGGGAGGGGGGCCCCTTTGTGCACATAGTGGACGGGGACCTACTTGGTGTTTCTATGTGTGCTGCAGTGTGCTGAGGGTATCGGGGACATGTTCCACAATCATTGTGGGTGTGCAGTGTGCCACACATAATTGTGCATGTGTGCCATTGTGCCCATCTCCCCCTGTCCCCCAGTCCCTGGTCGTTACTCACCATGTTGTTGTTGGGTCAGGTCATATCGAGCTGTGTCCGGACCCCCTACTCCTGCCACCGTCTCCACACTGATGACTGTGGCCACCATTTCCTCCAGCTCATCCAGCTCCTCCTGTGGCGCAGTACTCCCACCTCCAGTCGCCGTTGCTGCCTTACTGTTGGCAACGAGTTTCTGCTTGGTTTGGCTATTCACGTCATGCCAGCACCTCCTCCATTGACCTCCTCGACACTCCGACTGCATTCACGTTGTTCACAATGGATTGCCATATTTCCGTTTGTATTTCCAATGGCACAGTGGAGGTGACGAACAGTTGTTGGTAGTGTTCTATCACCTCCGTGACGATGATCCTGTTTTCCTGCGGACTGAACCGCGTCTTCCTCTTCCTCTTCTCCTTGCCCTTCCGCGAGCACGGGTTCCTGGCTGGTCCTCCGTGGGGCTTGTGGGGTTCGAGTTGGCCTTTGCACTCGGTCCGGGTGCATCCATGGTGCTACGCACTTTATTTTGGTTTTAGTGTGTGTTTTCTGTTGCTTTTATAGTGCATTCTCCCATATGACGCGTGGGAATTGCAGGCCTGTCACTGGTTATCGCTGATTTTTTTATCGCGATTGGCCACATCGCAACTTTTTTAACGTTCGTGTTTTGTGTTTTGTCGGCGTCGCATTGGTTTTAATGCAGTCATTTGACGCGTTATCATGAGACCATTGCATGGTGCTGCCAGGTTGAGAATACTACGTTGACACGGTGTTATTTTCCCGCGATAGACTGCGATATGCAAAGTTGCGTTAAGCTAATTTTACGATGATTAACACACGTTTTTGAGAATATCCCTCTTTGTATCTTGCGCCCATTTCTTTATCGCATTGTGGTGATATATCCATTTTGCTAGTATTCTCTACAGGAGGTACAGTTTGTACTCTTTCAAACCTACTCCATCGAAGCAATGTTTCAATAATGATTATTTCCTTTGCCTGAACAAACTACAACCTCTAAAACTTCCACACAGGTCATAAATACCGGGTACCATAGTTTCCATCCCATTGATGATTCACCGGGTATTTGTAAAAAAAGGTGTCAGGGCAGCAATATTGATCACATTTTTGCAGGTAAATATTTGCAACATAGGTACATATTAAAGATCTTCATTTGGGGGCGTGGCTTCGCGGCATAGCAATATGGCCGCTAGCTAGGGAAGCTCCGGACCCGTCTACCCGTAAACCATCCATCCTCTACACTAATCCAAGTTCCGAGGCAAGAAATAGCTGTCGGAGGGTCCGCTCGGTCGAATGAGCCTATTCTGCCAACTGAGGGGCTGCGCTGGCCGAGGTTGGGCTGGAGAGAAGCTGTGGCCTGCTCTAGCATCTGAAGCTGGGCGCTGGAGTGGACGCGTCACCTCGAGGGACACGTAAAGGGAGCGCCGGCCACCAGCCAAACTGCGGGAGCTGAGCACCTGCATACTGCTGCGCTGATGAACATCTTCCGCACAGCGTAGGTGAGGTGCAGAGCCTACAAGTGTGAAAAGGAGCCCCGGGGGGTGGTGACAGAGGCGAAGCCAACTGTGATATCCAGCCGACGCGAAGGACGCCACCGGGGGACAGAGGGCCCAGACGACCCTGCAGAGGTGGGACTGGAAGGGTGGGGCCACCTGGGTTCTGGACCCTGAAAGACAGCAGAGGCCCATGCAGAGCCAGGAGTGCCCACGTAGTCTGTGCAGGTGACTTGGAGGGAAGAACACTGGTGTGATATAGTGGAGACACATTCACTGACAGGCCCATCCACAACACGCAGGAGCGGTTGCAGCAGTGGTGGGTGAGGTGGACGAAGGGCGACCTCGCCTGGATTTTTCTTCCTCCCCCCCTCCTCCTTCATGTAACTGGCACCCAATATGGTGGGGTAGGAGGAGGAAAACGCTCCCCACCTGTGGTGCATCACGCTCTGATACCGCAAGGGAGCTTAAGCAGGCAGCGGGGGAGCAACCAGGAAGCTCTGGTTTCACCCTCTGTCACAAGGGCACAGTGCAGCCTTCCGAGGTGCCACCGGGCCGGGGAGCAGGGGTCCGAAGTCACAAACTACATCCCTCCGCAGATAAGCAGAGGTGAGACCGGAAGCCCTGCCCATCATGGCCTCCAATAAAGGATCCAAGGTGACACAGCAAAACAAACTTGACCGCTACGCATGTTTGAAGATGGCGACCGACCATCAACTCCCTAAAGACAAGCCAACGGCGGCCGCTGAGAGTGAAGGACCGGAACTCACATTGAAGGACGTAATGGAGGCCATCACGGGAGTTAGAACGTCTATAGAGCAACGCATGGACGCTATTTCCTCGGAGGTGATGCTCATCCGAACAGACCTTGCCACCAACAGGGAAAAGGTTAAGCAACTTAAAATAACCACTGCCAGCCTGGTGAGTGATACCTCGGAGCTGCAGAGTGAAATCCAGGAACTGAAGACTTTCCGCACGTTCGCAGAAGACCAGCTAGATGATTATGAAGGGCTCACGAGGTGCAACAATGTGCATATTTTGGTGGTACCTGAGAGGGCTAAAGGGCAATTGACGGACCTATTTGTAGAAACCCTCATTACGGCTCATCTGCAACCTAAAGGCCTATCGGATCTGTTTGTAGTTGAAAAAGCGCATAGAGTCCCTGGGGGGCGACTGAAGCTGGCAGCTCCTCCGCGCCCGATCTTAGCTAGACTTCTCAACTATAAAGATAGGGACGTTATCCTGCAAACATCTAGAGTGGCCCCCCCACTAAAGTACGAAAACTCCATTATAACCTTTTTTCCAGATTTCACCCAGGCGGTACAGAGACAGCGAAGATCTTTCCTGGCAGTCAAAAAATACCTCAGAGATAAAGGCCTAAAATAAGCGATGTTGTTTCCATCCTGGTCAGGGTGGAGGCTGTGGGAAGATCCCGATTTTTCGATACACCAGAGTCAGCGGCTGAGTGGTTGGACAGTTGGCGAGAATTGACGGAACACACAGAGCAGGGGCACTGAACCCTTAGACGCAAGCCTGCTGATACGCATACCAAAAGGGCCGGGAGAAGACCATGAACGACTACATGGCCCGGCATGTGCCGGGGTGGCACCAGGTAGAGCGCCATCTCAGCGATTGACTTTTATGGACCTGACCTAATGCATAGAATGCAAGTCTTGTTTATTTCACTCGGTATCCTTTAAAGTGTATCTGCGGGGGTGGGGGGAGGGTCGGGCCCATTACCCCCTAATTTTCTTCTCTTAGTTAATAATGGGGTGACAGGCACTCTGCATTAATGGAAATATGGGCAGTTTCAAGCCCAGAGTGCAGGGGAGCAGGGTGGGGGGGAGTTGGGTGGGGTTTCAGGTTTGTAAGTTCGTAAGTATGAATCTTCAAGGTACTACTATTCCTGTGCACTTAGAGCTTGCTAAAAAGTAGGATGAGATGATGGCAAAGTGGGAGAAAAGCATTAAAGTGATGAGTTGGAACGTAAATGGAGTGGGGGACAAAATTAAACGATGTGTGGCACTACAGCATATTAGGAGGCACGCCCCCGATGTAGTGATGATTCAAGAAACGCACCTAATTGGCAATGCCTGCAAAGCCCTCAACAGATGGGGTACAAGCTAGTGGCACACTCCGGATTCACCTTGGGCTCGAGGGGGACGGGACTCTTACTTAAAAACTCATTCCCAATGACTACCAACTCAATTTGGACAGACACAGGGGGTAGGTACGCCGGGATCACGGGACAGTGGGAGGGACAGCTACTAACACTAATATCGGTATATGTGCCACCTGGTCTCCAGGGCCTGGTGTTTCGAGACCTATGTGCTTTGTTACTGTCGGTCCCAGATGGCCTTCTATTGTTGAAAGGAGATTTCAATTCAGTGGGCTCCGGGGCGTTAGATCGACATCCACCCAGGCCGTTGAGCCCAGCAAATCGTTGGCTCCCCGACTTCTTAGAGACAATGGGACTGGTAGACGCTTGGCAAACCTATCATCCCGAAAGTATCCAACACACGTATTACTCAGGAGCTCATAATAGTCTGTCGATGAATTTATTACCTATTAGTTCCGGCATCACAGGTAACACATATACAAGAAATAAGACATGGGGCCAGAGGCATCTCAGATCATTCCCCAGTGTGGGCTCAGACAGTGATTGGACAAACCAGAGTGGGTAGAGTAGCACCCATTAACCCCTGGTATCTCTGTAACCCTCTTGTCCATAAAGAACTGCATAAGGGAATCGAGTTATATTTCCAGGAGAACGAAGGATCGATTCACTCCCCACAGATATTATGGGAGGCATTCAAAACTGTGATAAGAGGACAGGCCCTCTCCCAGATAGCCGGGTACGGAAAGAAAAAACAAAAGACATTGTGGAAGCGTAGAACGGACTTTTCCGACTGGAGGAAGGACTAGGGGAAGATAGTACACCAGATGACATGCACATCCTGCAGCTTAAGCGAGACGTCTATAGGGCTATAGTAACGGATAGGGCTAAGGAGCTGGGAAGGGAGAAACAGGGCCAAATGTACGACCTTGGGGATAAGGCAGGGAAACTAATTGCATGGCTAGATAGGCAAGGACTTGCCAACAGACTGGTCCCGGAATTGATAGATGAGGCAGGACACATGATTAGAGACCCGCAGGAGATAGCCAACGCATTTGCATCTCACTATCGTAAGATTTATAGTTCACAAACAAACTGCACGGTGGACGACTCCCGCCAGCTGCTAGAGGATATCGCACTCCCCTCCCTCTCAGTAGACGACGTTAAGCTGCTGGACAGCGACCTCACTAATGATGAAGTGGCCCAAGCCATAAGAAGTCTAAGATCAGGGAAAGTTTCAGGTCCAAACGGCTTGCCCATCAAGCTGTACAAGCTCCGACCGGATAGGTTCGCCCCTTACATTCAAGAGATGTTGGAAGAATGTAGGGAGCAGGGATTACTCCCCCAGGATCAGAGGATTGCAACGCTGGTCACAATCCACAAGGAAGGGAAGCCCAGGACAGACTGCGCCTCATACAGGCCAATCTCTTTGTTGAACGCTAAGCCCAAAATTCTGGCGAAGCTCCTCGCCACCCATTTGGCCAAAGTCATTAGCGGGCTGGTCCACCCGGACCAATCGGGCTTCATGCCGCATCGCAACACCACAGTAAATCTGCAAAGGGTCCATGGGGTGCTGGGAAGAGCAGGGACAATTCAAGAGGAGGCAATAATCGTGTCTTTGGACGCCACAATGGCATTCGATACACTCGAATGGCCGTATCTATTCGCAGTGCTCGCTAAACTGGGCTTCGGACCACGCTTTACTAACTGGATACAGCTTCTCTATTCAGCCCTGCTAGCCCAAGTGGTGGTGAATAATAAGAAATCAGAAATCTTTCAGCTGGGCAGAGAGACACGGCAGGGCTGTCTGCTCTTCCCATTGCTCTTCGCTCTGGCGTTGGAGCAGCTAGCCTCCTGGATCCGACGAGACCCGGTGGTGTGGGGACTGAAATGGGCGGAGACGTGGGAGGACCGCATCTCCCTATATGCGGACAATATACTTCTATTCCTGGCCTCCCCGAGAGCATCTCTGGATAGTGTGTTTGATATATTCGCCACGTTCGGTCGACACTCCAGGTACTCGATTAACTGGCAGAAGTCTATGCTCTACGTGCTGCAGGGACCTCAGCCTATTCTCCCAAGGAAATGCCAGATCCAGATCACCACAACGGGTTTCGCATACCTAGGGATATATGTTACTATGGATCCCAAATGCAGGTTCAACCAGAATCTCCTTCCCCCCCTTCAGAGACACAAATGAGATATAGTGGGCTGGAGTGCACTCCCACTCTCGTTGCTGGTCAGGGCAGCATTGTTCAAAATGATGGCCTTGCCCAGATTTCTTTACGTACTGCAAAATATCCTGGACCCAGTCCCTGCAAGTTATTTCAGGGAGAGAGAAAGTCTGCAGAGAACACTGCTGTGGAAGGGAAAGGCCCGAATAGCATTCGCAAAACTTACACTCATGTGGTACAATGGGGGAATTAGCCTGCCAGACCTCAAACGCTACTATTGGGCTGCCCATCTTGCTGCTATAAACCACGGTCCTTATAGAAGGACTGACGACCCCGGCTACGCCATGGACCGATGGATACTCCCTGGAGGGAATTACAACAGGGCATTGTACTCCAAGACTGGAGGGCAATTACTGACAGGACTGACCAGACACTCGGTGCAGGTGTGGAAGGCAGCAAATCACAGTCTGGGTTGGGAGAACAAAATCACAATGGCCACCCCTCTATGGGACTCTGAGCTCCTGGGTAACTTATGGACTTCGACAGGACTTCGACAGGTGGGACCTAATTGGAATCTCGAAAGTGATAGATCTCTGGGCCAAAGAGGAAATGAAATCTATCCCTTCCCTACAGAGGGATTACGAACTAACCACGTGAGTCCCTTACTCACTTTGCCACTGGACTCAAGCAAGCCTGGCTGAAGACGGCTGAAATGCCAGAAACCGGTCCTAGGAAGCTTGTTTCCGGTCCAGGGAAGGCATGGCTTGGCAGTTCGGGCTGGACTGTTCCCATGAGGTACAGGGTCAGACTGATTTGCATATGGCCATGTCTGAACTGGGGTGGCAGAGTGGGCTAAAGAGCGGTGATGGATCAAACCCAGATCTGTTGACTGGATGTGAGTGTTTAATTGGTTCTGATGCTCCGTCCATCACCACCCCCTTTTGTACCGCTTTGTTCGCCATAAGTTGGCAGGGTATGCTCAGACGTGAGTCTCTTGCTCACTTTGCCACTGGACTCAAGCAAGCCTGGCTGAAGACGGCTGAAATGCCAGAAACCGGTCCTAGAAAGCTTGTTTCCGGTCCAGGGAAGGCATGGCTTGGCAGTTCGGGCTGGACTGTTCCCATGAGGCACAGGGTCAGACTGATTTGCATATGGCCATGTCTGAACTGGGGTGGCAGAGTGGGCTAAAGAGCGGTGATGGATCAAACCCAGATCTGTTGACTGGGTGTGAGTGTTTGATTGGTTCTGATGCTCCGTCCATCACCACCCCCTTTTGTACCGCTTTGTTCGCCATAAGTTGGCAGGGTATGCTCAGACGTGAGTCCCTTGCTCACTTTGCCACTGGACTCAAGCAAGCCTGGCTGAAGACAGCTGAAATGCCAGAAACCGGTCCTAGGAAGCTTGTTTCCGGTCCAGGGAAGGCATGGCTTGGCAGTTCGGGCAGGACTGTTCCCATGAGGCACAGGGTCAGACTGATTTGCATATGGCCATGTCTGAACTGGGGGGGCAGAGTGGGCTAAAGAACGGTGATGGATCAAACCCAGATCTGTTGACTGGGTGTGAGTGTTTTATGGGTTCTGATGCTCCGTCCATCACCACCCCCTTTTGTACCGCTTTGTTCGCCATAAGTTGGCAGGGTATGCTCAGACGTGAGTCCCTTGCTCATTTTGCCACTGGACTCAAGCAAGCCTGGCTGAAGACGGCTGAAATGCCAGAAACCGGTCCTAGGAAGCTTGTTTCCGGTCCAGGGAAGGCATGGCTTGGCAGTTCGGGCAGGACTGTTCCCATGAGGCACAGGGTCAGACTGATTTGCATATGGCCATGTCTGAACTGGGGGGGCAGAGTGGGCTAAAGAACGGTGATGGATCAAACCCAGATCTGTTGACTGGGTGTGAGTGTTTGATTGGTTCTGATGCTCCGTTCATCACCACCCCCTTTTGTACCGCTTTGTTCGCCATAAGTTGGCAGGGTATGCTCAGACGTGAGTCCCTTGCTCACTTTGCCACTGGACTCAAGCAAGCCTGGCTGAAGACGGCTGAAATGCCAGAAACCGGTCCTAGGAAGCTTGTTTCCGGTCCAGGGAAGGCATGGCTTGGCAGTTCGGGCTGGACTGTTCCCATGAGGCACAGGGTCAGACTGATTTGCATATGGCCATGTCTGAACTGGGGTGGCAGAGTGGGCTAAAGAACGGTGATGGATCAAACCCAGATCTGTTGACTGGGTGTGAGTGTTTGATTGGTTCTGATGCTCCGTCCATCACCACCTCCTTTTGTACCGTTACGAACTAGTCAGTACATAACACTTCAGATACATGTAGGTACGACATGCGCTGCAGACCCACATATAGAAGGGCGTCACACCCCCGGGCTCCTCCCCACTGGAGGACAGACTGCTGGACGGATACTTACCCACCAAAACTATCTCACTGACGTACAAAAAACTAATTAACCACACGACTGATCCGCTCAGCCGCACAAGAGAAAAATGGGAACACGACGGAATAATCCTTGACGATGAAGACTGGACGGAGGCAGTGATGTCCCCGCGAACGGTGGCAATATCCTTTAGGTTATGCGTCGTCCAGTTAAAAATTCTACAAAGAGTGTACATAACAGGCCACTGTCTGGTGAAAATGGGGAGGGCAGAAGGTGGAGAGTGCAGGAGGGGATGCGGGCGGATGGGAACCTTCTTACATATCTTATGGGATTGTGACCTCACACAATGATACTGGCGGGATGTGTACGCAGTTGCGAGAGCCGCACTGAACATGACCGCTCGCTTGGAGGCCAAACGGTGCCTCCTAAACGTGTGGGAGCCCACAAACCTTAATGTAGCACAGAAAACCTGGGTGACGCTGGGCCTCCTGATAGCCAAGCGTAATATTGCACAGCTTTGGGGCGCCGACCACGCCCCGGTAGTTGGGGCCTGGATGAGAGACATGGACTGGTGCATGTTCATAGAGAAAACAGTGTACCTGGCAAGAGGCTGCCCCCAAAAATGGGTCTCCATTTGGACTGCTTGGAATGTCTATAGAGGGAACATATGCACCCCCCCAAGACTGCCTGAACTGGATGTCAATGATTCGCCATAAAATGCTACACAGTTGAATTGTAATGATATTAGCTGATTGACTCTGCGTGAAAATCAATATTATGAACACTCAGTGCACCTATGTTAATGATTTATTGTTCAATAAAAAGAATTTAAAAAAACCAAAAGATCTTCATTTGAGGAAGGTGAACAAGAAAGAGATCACAAGAAAAGTTGAAAAATTTAACACTTTAAAGAAATGTTCTAAAGGTTTCTTGAAATTAAATGAATGTAAAAAAAAGAAAAACCAATAAATAAATAAATAACAAAAATAGGTGACCATAATTCTGCAACTTCATGGGTTTTCAACATTTGGTTCCAAACTGTATTGAAAATGCAGAGATCCTCTGCAGAAGATTTGACCTCTGAAATGAATAATGTGGAAATATGGAAAATGTTCTCAAGTGAAAATGGCTGCCAACCTGTGATACCACATGCATTCCCACTGCACTGTGGGTGAAGCAAATAATTCTGGATATGTAGGATGTGCTGCTCCAGTACAGTTTTTTCTTTGAATTGTGGGACTTTTAGTCCTGTTTTATAATGCAATAAACAAGACTACAAATCCCAAAATTCATAGGAAAACCCGTACTAGATCAGCACATCACACATGGACCTGTAAAACTTGGTTGGGTGGAAACAGTTTTGCCGACATGCATTGTTATGGGTATTCAGCAGATTAAATAAAGAGCCAGACTCTCACTGGTGTCAATCTTGCTGCCAGAAATAAATCAGCTGATGTGTCAAGTCCAGCGTTCAAAGTCCTTACGTTATTGATCACGCAACCAATGATTTGCTGTAAAGTACTGATTCACTGAAGTATACATTTTGATTCTAGGAACAAAAGTGAGTACTGCTCTTGTAGTCTGCCAGGTCATCACCAAATTATGTTGTAATGAGGACCACAAAACAAAGAAATTGTTCTAGGTTTTTTTAAAGTAAAAGAGCAGCTTAACATCCAATGAATCTAATAGCATGCATCGAACAGTTCTACCTTCCCACATTCTAACAACCCAATCTACATTTTATATTCTACTTCTTATACACTACAACATAAAGCAATACATATTAAAGCAATCAATACATTACTAATACATAACACATATTGTTGTCTATTAAGATCTGTTACTTACCAATAATTATCAAAACACCTCTCCCTTATAAATTTTAGTTGAAGCAGCATTATGGTTACTGTCCAACATAAACATCACTGAAAATCAGTGGCGGCTCCTCGAGGGAGTGCTGCTGGGCGGTATGGCAGGGGAGGGACCGGGTGGGGGGTAGTAAACGCCGGCATATGGTCGAGCGGAGTTCAGTAAATAAATACATAAAATAAATTACATTGGGCGCTGCACAATGAAATTTGTTGTATTTATTTATTTATTTACTTAACTCCGTTTGGCCGTATGCCGGAGTTTACTACCCCTCACTCTGCCCCTCCCCTGCCCCGCAGCACTTCCTCGAGGAGCCGCCACTGCTGAAAATCCCCAGTTACGGTTAGCTTCGACACTATTCCATCCCTCATTGTACTGCTTATCATGAAACCACAAAGTGACATCCCAAATTAAATCATTAAAGGCATTACTATTGTCAATACACACAAGATCACCAATGAAACCACTTATAGGTCACTGATGCTCTATCAGATGACGGCTGCAGTTACCCTGAAATTATACTGATACCCTAAAACCTTTCCAAATCCTAACTCTAAGTCGAATCCAATCTCTGCACTGGTACAAGTATTGCATACAGGGAAATGCCCTGTCTTCCATACTATTTAATACTGGTACACCGTGATACAGCACCGCAGTAGAATTGCTTATAACATTTGCCCTTTATGACGAACTTGCAAGACATGTTCCAAAGACAAAAATTGTTCACTTGCAGTAGATCAAGTAAAGTCATGTGCAGATCAGTTTATGCCAGAAAGAGCTATTCGGGGGCCCCAAAAGTTGCATTTTCTATTGAAATTCCTATCGTGAATTATTGATAAGTGACAATGGAAAAATGTCGCCTAGTAGGGTGGGGCAAGGCTGATGTTACCCTTGAGCTTTCCTCAACCCATCATTCCCAATCAAGAATTGACTATATTTTTGTATCTCATAATATTTCACAGTCCCTCACTCATGCAGAACTTGACCCTATTCTCTTATCGATCATGCACCGGTTTCTATTAGCTTTGACATACTCCCCGGGATTAATGCTCCTAGAAGATGGCGTTTTAATAATGCACTCCTTTTAGATTCCAAATTCACGACAGCTTTCGCTTCGTTCACTACAGACTACTTTGAAAGGAATACAACAGACTCCTTAACTCCCGCAATCATATAGGATGCCTTTAAGGCATCAGCAAGGGATTTCATTTTAAATTTTGTGGCAGCGAAGCGTAGAGCTGGACGTAAATTTACTAACAAACTTCTTCAAGACATTAAGGCATTAGAACATTCATATTACACATCACACTCAGAAGAATGCTTAAGGACTCTCATTAATGCTAAGTTGAAGTTTAACAAAAAATCAACTGAAGATGCTTCACTTTATTTATGAAAATCCAGTGCAAAATTTTACGGAGGCAAAAATAAGGCAGGGAAAAAGTTCTCCAAAACAGATTAAACATTGAATCTGTCTTTGATGAGCAATCAGTTTTAAAATTTAAAGGCGCTGAAATTTTGCATGAATCTTCTCTCTTTTACAAATCCTTATACTCATCCGAAACCCAACCTACAGAACATTTACTCTCACAATTTTTCTCTAATATTCAAAAGCCTCAACAAACTCCTTTGGATCTTTCCCCCTTAGAAGCCGACCTTTCCCAACGTGAACTTCTAAAAGCCCTTCAGAATCTTAAAAAGGATAAAGCTCCCGGTCCGGATGGATTTACTGTTGAATATTTTACTCATTTTTCTACACTCTTAATACCGAAACTACATTCACTTATACATTTCTTTTGCACTTCAAAAAATTCTTCTGGAACATTCTCCGAAGCTCATATTTGTCTGATTCCTAAAGAAGGGAAAGACTCTAAATATTGTAAAAACTATAGACCTATTTCGCTGGTCAATATTGACTATAAAATTTTCTCTAAAGCTTTAGCTATTCGTCTTGACTCTTACCTCCCAAAATTACTAGGTAAGGAACAATCCGGCTCTGTTAAAGGGCGAGTTATCACAGACAACACACGCCTCTTTTTTGATATCTTATCTAAATCTCCGCATCTTGACCATCCTTTGACGGCAATTGCATTGGACGCCGAAAAGGCTTTTGATAGAGTTGAGTGGAAGTATTTATTTTATACCCTTAAATGGTTTGGATTTGGCCCTAATTTTTTAAATTTATTATCCCTTCTATACTCTAATCCACACACAGCAATATGTGCTAATGGCTTAATTTTTTCATTTTTTGACTTAGGCAGAGGGGTGCGCCAAGGTTGTCCTCTTTCTCCTTTCCTTTTCAACTTGGCTCTAGAGCCTTTTTTATCCAAATTACGTCAAAACCCGAACATTTATGGATTTCAAACACCCAATGTTCATGTCAAACTCGCAGCCTATGCTGATGACATTCTCCTTTTTCTGTCTAAGCCAGAAGAATCAGTTCCAGCTTTTTTAAAGGAGGTGAAATCGTATTCACTTATTTCTGGATAAAAATTAAACAATGATAAGTGCGCAATACTACCTCTAACAAAACATACTTTTAGTTCATATTTTCACACTTCGCAATTTAAGTGGAGTCCCAATCATATTAAATACTTAGGTTTACATTTTACACCCTCAATCTCAGAAACAGTAACTTTGTGCATGAATAATTGCCTTCAAAAGATCACAGAATTGACTTCTAAATGGCTTCCCCTTTATTTGTCTTGGTGGGGTCGTTTGAACACCATAAAGATGATGTTATCGCCCATAGTATCATACACTATCTCGAATATCCCAATACCCATTACTTCCAAATTAATTAAAAAAATTAATTCAATTTTATCCTCTTTCTTATGAAATAATAAGAAATCTCGAATGTCTCTATCTAAATTAATCCATCCTAAAACAGAGGGTGGTGTTAATTTTCCAGACTTTCAGGCTTATCACAAAGCTTTCTTACTGTGTCAGGCCTCTTTGTGGTTGCTTGACTCTGCAGATGATTGCCCTCTCTGGACTTCAATTGAGCGCCTGTTTATGTCTCCTTACTCATTTTGTGAATATCTTTCTTTTTCACGTAAACCACAGTCCATTTCCACTCCTGTATTAAAGTATACTTCCAAATTGCTCGATATACCTTCTCACACTATTCTCGATTCTAAGGATTCCTTTTTGAATTCCCCAATCTGGCATAACAAAGACTTATTAATCCATAATAGACCCTTTTATTGGAGGACTTGGAGAGATAGGGGTCTGCTATGGATTCATCAATTATTCTTAAATTCAGAATTCATCCCTTTTGTTACACTTAAGCAGATATTCAACTTACCGACTTCCTTTTGACATAAATATAATATACTTAAGCAAGCTGTTGTGGAAGTATATTCCCGTATCCCTGACGTGTCTGCTACCTACAATAACTCAGAGCCCTCTTTACGACTTAATGCCCTTTTAATGACCAACCCCAAAGCCTCTACTATTTACAAACACCTACAAGGCATTAACATTGATAGACAGAAAACAAAAACTGAAGAGGCTTGGGAAAAAGACTTTGCGGTATGGTGGTCCCTCTCACTTTGGAAAGCAATCTGGTCTAAAATTCGTAAGGCCTCTAGGGCAGCAAACACCACACAAACACTATTCTTTGTTTATAACAGACTTTTATTGACGCCAGCCATTTTATGTAAACGCTTTACAGCCATCCCGGATACATGTTGGACATGCCTCTCGCCCAACGCTGACCTGTTTCATATGTTAGTCATTTGTCCACATGTGCAAACTTTTTGGAAGCACGTATGGTCACAAGTTAACTTGATATATAAAACTACATATCCTTTTTCTGTTATTCATATTTTTGTGGGTAGTCTCTCTTCTATCTGGGACGGGGTTTCACTTAATGTCAAGATTATTGATTTATTATTAGCGATTGCTTTTCAACAAATTACTGTTAATTGGAAAGACTTCTCGAAGATTTCATATAGAGCTTGGCGGTACACTGTCTGTCATAATCATAGGCTGGATACTGCCTTTGTATACCCACCCCAAATGGCTACAAAGCGTATTGACTTATGGTCACCTGTTACGACATTTATTTATGACAGTGCCAAGAGGTGTTCTTTACCAAAACCATTTCAACAGGAGGTTCCCAAACCACCCTGACTTCCCTAGTAGTTCCATAAGTTTCTTTGATACTTCTTACAGTGCATATATATTTTATTTAATGTATATTGTTTTCTATTATGTTTCACTTCTGTATTATCCATCCATTTCCTTTACTAGTAAACAACAAGATTGAAATGTGAGGTAGTAAGTTGTACATTTTATACTTTGTATGTTCACCTTGATTTCTTTTCAATAAAACTATTTGAAACTTAAAAAAATGTTACCCTTGAGCTCTTTGCACTCTACAAAGGGCTTAAAAACACTGGAGATTGGGGACAGTCAAAGGGTATTGGCAAAGTCCATGCCCAGTATCCAGTCCCAGCTGGGCATTGCCAAGAACTACTGCCAGGCGACACAAAGAGGGCAGGGAGGTTACATGCAAATCAATGACATATGTCGCCCTGTGCCAGCTGGTCATACTCATAGATCATGTCCATGCGGTGCCGGATTGCATTAAGTAGATCCACATTGAAATAAAGAGCTCAAAAATTATGTACAGAAAGTTAGTGCTAGATACCAAGAACAGCAATCTTTCGTCGAGTAAATTTCCAGAAAGACATATGCAGAGGAGAATCAAAAAAATATATTTCCCATTTCAATTCCAATTGGACTTCTGCTTTCTGCTCCAGGAAATACTGCTGCTGATTTAAATAGCTTCAGTAGGTTTGAATTTGAGTAAGTTTGAAAAAATAGAAGTAGAAAAAAGTCATCACGGAGTTTCATAGAGTTAACTTTGCGTATATCTTCAACATTTAGTTGAAAGAATAGCTGGTGGCTCACAGTTTGAAACTAAAAGCACGTCTGATGGCTGGCACCATGTTGCTCCGTCCACTATCACATGATGTAATGGATAGCGAAACACAAAAAGAGTTTGTGAATAAAAGCTGTTGGCCTCGGGGAGGGCATGCATAGCACATTTGAATTTCATGGTGGGATATGGGAACGTCCGAAAAGGCTGAAAATGCCTCGTTCCCTGTAAAAAAACAATAGTATTTAGCCATGAGAGTCTGAAGACAGTGAGCATATGTTTTTCTTTTAAAGCAAAGTAATAATTAGGTAGCATTCAATACTTTCTTCCTACTGTAGCCCTAACCAAATCCAGGACCCGAACTCTGTGCTGGTACCAATATGGACTGCAAAAAGGTCTATCTATTGTTCCCAAAATCAGTTATGTCATGTACAAACTGGTATCACTGTCAGCCGTAAAATAAAAAGCATTTTATTTGGATTGCTTATATCTTTGGCCCTGTATGATGAATACTCACAAGACACACAAACTTACGTTTTGGGGCCGATGTGGGCAACTGCCTCGCCCTCATCCTTGACAGTCGCCAGGGGTGTGGCGACTGGCCCCTGGGTATGAACAAAACCCTTACAGGTCTCCAGGTGTAGCCCAAGGATGGGTGGGTTTGAGGGTATGACAACAAAGAAAGATGTGCAGTTCCTACAAAGTGGAAGGTCTGGGGGAGAAGGGTTATCCGAAACCAGACTCTCACCAATAGAATGTGAGTGCACAAGGGATGGGGGTCCCTTCTCCCCCAGACCTTCCACTTTGTAGGAACTGCACATCTTTCTTTGTTGTCATAGCTTAGGGCCTATGTGCAGGACCTCAATAAAAATAGCCCACCCCTTTCTCTCCTCCCTTTTGTTGACATGGGTTTGAGGGTAACCAAGCCTGGCTGCACGGCATGAATGAAGGTCACTGCTCTGGAAACACGTTGGTTTATACTGTCAGACCAAATAAATATAGACATTTTAGATTCAGCCACAGAGTGCTCATGGGGTTGAAAACATGAAAACTTGGATGTGTATATGTTTACATGCAACTGTCATCATGATGATGAACATGGAACTGTGAACTCTTTTCCAAATGTCACACTTCCCTGTGAAATAGGTTTTTTAACCACTGCATTTTTGTGCTATTAAATCAACCAAACACAATATGTATAGTAACTAGAACTCGTGCCCCCACCATCCACAGTATTGTTGTCAACAGTTGTCATCAGTGAGGTCACAGAACACGTCATGTGAGGCCATAAGCAGTGCATGGCAAGGGTGTGTGTTATAATTAGTCGAATTTCAGTCTTTTTTTTTTAAGTTTAAAAAGTTATGTTTAAACTCACATTTTCACCTAACTATAACGTCATTTTCACCTTTGGATTTTTCTATGAAATTCTGAGGTTTGTCTTTTTTGTTTTAATGCAAAGAGAGATGTTATAACTATACGTAATTATAAAATCACTTTAACCTTTGTGTTTTCAGTGAATTTCTAATTTTTTTAATAGAAATTAATATTTTCTTACCCAAGCGCAGCTTGGGGTTGGCTGCAGCAAGCCCAGCAGGCTCAGTGCCCAACCCTGCCGGACAGTCAATCCAGCGGACAGCATGAAGTTAACCACAGAGCCAGGCCTTGTGCCAAACCCCTTTTCTGTTTTGCTAATTATTTTGGTGCCGTGTGACGAATATGCATTAAACTTTCCCACAAAAAAGTCCACTGACCCCAGCTCCTTCCCGTAAAGTTTCGGGGTGAATCTTCAAGCAGGGGCAGGGGAAAAGGGGGGCGGGTCCCAAAACACCATGTTGACATGCTAATTTCTGTAGGACATTTTGGGAAACAATGCACAAAAAACGGCTGAGCAAAATTACAGCAAATTCAGCAGAAAGCTAGATATTCACCCAAAAAGCGTGCTTTTTGTTACGTGGTGGAAATCTGTTCAACCATTTTAGAGAAATTAAGGTTTAAAAAATAGTGCTATCTGTTGCCACTGGACTTCTCAAAAACAACAAAACTGAGCATTCTCAGAAGGATTTAAAACTCTGATTGGCGGGCTGCAAATGTTTGTGGTTTCCATTACAGGACTTGGACAGCAGTCCCCAAAATCTGAGAACAAATGTAAAAACCATAGAAGGGGGCAGAATAGGGATACCCAACCCCCTAGCCATTGTGGGGGTGTCCCAGAGGGAACATCCTATGGGTGAAGAAGAAAAAAAACTGTTGAGTCATCGTGGTCTAGTAGCCCGAAAGTCTTGTGCCTCGAGTAGTTGGCTGCTCTCAGTGGGATGGATGCAAGGCCTGCACACAAGCCCCTGCCGTGCACATAGATATGTGACGGCCACTACTGTGTAGTTGTACATTAGGTCAGATCCTCCATAGGAAGAGTGTTTTTGTTTTGTTAATAGCTTTGATGTAATTTGACAAATCTTAACAATAGTTTCCAAAAATAAAGATCAATGACCTCAGCTCCTTCCTGGAAGGTTTCGGGGTAATCCATCAAGCAGGTGACGAGAAGAAGGTGAGGTCCGAAAACATATTTTACATGCTAATTTCCGTTAAAATATTGGGAATCTATACAAAGAAAATAGCTGAATGGAATTACACCAAAAAACTTGCTTGCTTTTCATAATTTATTATTGAAAATTTGTGTTTAAATTATAGTGATATCTGGATGGTTCATTCCACCGGAGTCCTGCAAGACTCCACAGTGTCATAAATTAAAAAATGGCACAATCTCATTCCCAAGATGGTTTGTTTTCCTGTCAGTCATTTAGGTCCCACAGGTCCTGTATCGCATCATGGGAGTAAACTATCTAATTGGCTGGCTGCCTTATGAAGAAAATGTTTGTGGCCGCCATTACAGGACATGATGATTTGATCCCAGTGTACTCAACTTGGTTAGAAAATCATATAAGAGAGCAGAGTGAGCATGATGACACCCTGGCACTCATAGGGGGACCCAGAGGGACCTCTGCAGAGGCCGAAAACTACAAGGAAAAGTTTTATTGTGCCGCAGGACTCACAGTACTCCCACTGGAATCATTGCAGCATTCGTGGGGTACAGTGGGACTCCTCCGGGGGACAGGTACCACGAGACTACACAATCTATACTCACGCTTCTCAGGCTGTGTGGCTGAACCCGTGCAGTGCCCGACCAGTGGGTGGTGTTGGGCACAGAGCCTCGTTGCAGGGTGGGCCCTATTGCCAACCCCACATATGCATGGCCAAAAGCTATGTAGCTATGCTCAGAGAGGAATATAGGTGAATATGACACTATGTATACCTCCCAATAAGTGTTATTCTGTAGACATAGAAAACATCCTTATTGTTACAGCGTAAAACTGTCATCACTATTTTAAACCTCTTTGTAACTCATTTCTTATCAAGTTTTTTTAACTAATAGGCATCTCTTTGCATCCATATTTGAGCAGTAACATCCCAGGATGAATAAGAACGAATCACACACCCATAGTTGTTATCGGGCTAAAACAACTCATTACAAAAATGTCTAATGTTGCAATCAGTTAATGGTATGTATTACATACCTCATGCCATTGTGGGGAGTAATCAGTTTATTAATCCATCATCTGCAGATCATTTCCCAGTGGGTAAAGGTCCTTTACAGTAAGTCATTTGTTCTTATGTGATTCATTTATGCTCAGTAACAATAATTGCAGCTACTTCATGTTGGATCCATCATGACCAAGCAGGCATCTATCAGGCCATTAATCAAGTATTTTATATTCAGCTCCAGTGAACTAGCTAAATCTAATGCAATCAATTGTTCGCTTCTGTTCTTTGTGACACATTGATGTCTCTTCAAATGTTCCCTAGGGTGAAAATGTAAACCACTAAAAATAAAAAAATAAAAAATTCACAAGCTGCTCTTATCAGAAAAAGATAATTACAGTATTTCATATGTGGACAAGTAATCCTTCTTTCGTATTCAATCATCTGAATCATCCGTGTTCGGTTTCAAGATGTATGTCGCATTCGTAATGTCAACTCTGTGTTACACCCCTATCATGGGTTAGGGTACACTATCAGTGATAGAATATTTCAGGTTGTCTTCCTTTCCTTCATGAAAATGGAAATTCCACAAGGTAATTTCTGTCTTGGCTGCTTATCTCCCATATGTGTTGCAAAATTCTTTTGTGAGCCTCCAAGACAGTACACTACACTATTTCTCACCCTATATCTCTATCAATATATCCTCTACATCTACTCTCTCATTCATCCCAAACCCCATACTATTACTATAATTTCCAAAATAACCCTTTCTAGTCTCTCCCCTCTTTGCATCATCTGACACCGCTCTTACAATACCGATCCCCCAAAACAAGCCTTACTAACTCTGACTCTTCCCCTCCACATCCATTTTTACTAATCCCAAGCCTCCTCCAACTGCTATTACCTACAAAACAAAACAAGGCTAAATCCTTCACTCTGCTATGCCTCCACTATCCTTTTCAATCGAAATAACAGGCTAACATGTCCACTTCTCAAATTTCATATTTCACTATACTAACTCACCACTAATCCTTTATGGGTTCCGGAGTAGCGTGCTACTCACCAAAAAAGCGTTTCAACACCCCATCATGGGTAACAAGCGCTATATAAATGCAAACCTTATCTCGCTTCTATCCCACCGCTATTCTTCTGAATCCAAATGACTGACTAACCTACCCACCATTCAAATAACTTTCATATTTCACAATACTAATTCAACACTAATCCTTTATGGGTTCCGGAGGTATGTGCTACTTGCCAAAAAGCGCTTTGATGCCTCGTCAGGAGTAGTAAGCGCTATATAAATGCAATTACAATACAATACTTCCTATGTATCTGTTTGTACATGGAAACATATAGAAAAACAAAAAGCACACACAGAAGCAACTTGATTTTTGCACTGAATATGGAAACTTTGTATATGCTCTTTGATCTGTCCATTTTCCTTTATGCAAGTTAACTCCGCAAAAGAGAAGGAGGAGTAAATGGTGTGACATATATAAATGTTCATAAATGTCATAAAACATTTAAAAAAACATCTGAACAATCTTTGCATGTATGTGTTCTGTACAGTCCATAACTAAAAAAGTATGATATCAATATTCAGTATTACTAAAATATCTAGGAGCACATTCCTCATCTAATAGCTTGTAACATGTATTTTAATTGTCAGAGAAAGAACTAATGTCATAAATATCATAGAACTCAGCTTTTGCATTCTATTATGTTTTAAAACCTGGCATACACACAACGCCGATGTGTTGTAGGTATCAAATAATGAATACTATGGTATGTTATGTTATCTTATGTTATTAGGATTTGTAAAGCACAAGTAATCATCCGAGGGGTATCCAGGTGCTGGAGCAAGAGTGGAGGTTGTGTCTGCAAGGTCTTAGTTGAAGAGTCAGGTCTTCAGCTTCCTGTGGAATTCTTGAAGTGAGGAGGAAGCCCTTAGGTGTAGAATGTAGGTGTCTGGTGGACTGGTGGAATTGGAGGCAGGAGTTGAGGTATGCTGGTCTGATGTTGGGCAGTGTCTTGTATGCATGTGTGAGGAGTTTGAATTGGCTATTAACAAAATGGGGTGACCCTGTGTCCCTAGGAACCTGGGTATTTGATATATAAAGAACAATGATTCCCTTAGGTAGAAACAATGCGTATTGCGGTTAGCCATAGTTACCTCAGCATAACATATGATACATTTCTGAAAGCCAGAAAATTTCTTAAGCAAATGGGGGAAGGAACAAGAACACAGAAAAAGGGTTTTTCATTAATTTATGTATCAGAATTGAAAGCATTCGTTATGCGAACCAAATTACATGCAGCAAAAATACATTGCAGAATTTATGCACTTCAAAATTCATACAGTGATACACAATGGTGAGATAGTAGTGCTCAGTGGTGATATAGATACACAGTGCAGTGAGGTGGTAGTGGTGGGATGCGGTTTGTTTTGGAGGGCCAAATTCAAGAAGCAGTGACAAGTACGTTAAACAAATTATAAAGTTGATAGCGACTATGTCCTGCAATCTGTGCCAAAATAGATCGTCGACGTTTCAACCCTATGGGCGCTTGGTGGAGTGTCCCAAGCGGGTCTTCATCAGGACTGGGGAGGAGGGGAGGCCGCCTATGGGAAGGAGTAGTATAATAATGAGTGTTCAAGTTCCCATTGTTCGAAAGTAATTGAATCAAGGAATTGTATTATAGACTCACCCTAGAATTTCAGGGGCGGTCAAGGCAATTGATTGAAGGGGTTGGTTTATTCTAGCAACATGTCTGTGAAAAATAAGGTATTTGTAAGTGCTAACTCAGATGTGAGTAAAACACAATAGCTTGGAATAATTCTAAAATCTTACCAACTGTGATATGAATTGCACAGAAGATCTAAAGGAAAACAAGATAAAGGGGAACATTAATCCCTAAGAAACCGAAAGTTGATTTGAGAGTGGTATAATCAGGGGACAATGGTAAAACTCACCAAAAAATGATTGTATTCTGGTAAAACGGAGTCCTCACGAAACACTGCTTTCTGGTTGCAGAGCAAGTGAGAAATGAGCTCTTAAGTACTCTAGGCCAAAGCTCCAGTTGGGAGCTTGATGATGATTGACAGGTGTGTTCAAGGACAGCATCACAAGGCCTCACTGCCGAGTCAAAGGGCTACAGCTGAACTGTAGCTAAAACAATCAATCAATTAAATTCTGCCAGGTAAATGTGTGCAGACGAAGTGAAGGGAAAAATGCCGATGGGGGTAGTTAAACCCGAATTGCTTTGGCGAATGTATTGGGTAAGGGAAAAAGAATATTCATGGTGATAATACCTTGCATGGAAATAATTGATTGATTCATAGAGGAGGGGCCTACGCAGGCAAGCTGGGTTGGGCTCCCACAGTGAGCTTGATGATGATTGACACGAGTGTTCAAAGAAAGCAGCCAAAGGATTTCACTAGCGTTGGGTATGATTGAAGCTGAAAAAATCCAGCTGAAAGAGGCTGTAGGAAATCAATTGAACTTCTGCAAAGCAGATAAATGTATTCAGGGAAAAGCAATTTTATAAAAATACACTTCATGAATTCTGGATGTGGGTGCTGATCATACAATCTTGCCTAAATTTAGAGGCTTGGACAGGTATTCAGTCTCCATGAAAAAAGTGTGTTTTATGTAATGGAAACACAGTGATTCGTGCAGGAGTAACAAGAATATCATGAAAGAGCACAATAAATGAGAGAGACAACAGATCTAAAGCACTCCGAAAATACAATGGTATTAATAGTCATTAAATAATAATTTTTGTAAACAACGCTGTGGTTTTTGGACATGTAAAAAGAAACATTAAGTGCTAAAATCAGTTTAACAATACAAAGACATGTTATTTTAAAGGACATTCGTACTGTTGGGGGTTACTACATGTAGATGGTTAAATACATACAGTAAAAGTGCCCTTATGTAATGTGTGCAATTGTCCTTAAAAAAGGGGGGGGGGCATGGGACTGGGGAGAACTAAAGTTGGCCCATCTGTCTCGAAGTCTCTTCTTGTTCATTGAGCCCCTCGGTTACTGAATTAAGTGAATGTATCCATTTGCACTCTTTATACCTGAGAGCTTGAACAATGGAACCACCCCTGGGACTCGGCAGTATCCTCTCAAGTATAAGCCATTTGAGACTTGTAGCTGTGTGCATTTTGTTCGAAAAGTGTTCGACTAGGGGTGCTCCTGGGACATTGCATCTCACCCTGCTCATATGTTGTAGTATCCTCGTTTTTGCCTTCTGAGTTGTTTGACCCACGTAAACTTTTTCACAGGGACATATAATGGCATACACAACATTCATGCTGTTGCAATTGGTGAATGCTGGAAGTTTGTGGGTTTTGTGGTTGTGTGTAAAAGATACACCTTCGATGGTAAGGGGGCAGGCTTTGCAACTCCCGCATTTGTGATGTCCTATCAGTGGCGGTAATCGCAGCTGGTCTGGTGCTTTTGGAGTCTTTAATAGGCTTTTAAGAGATTGTCTTTCAAGTTTCTGCCCCTCTTAAAAGCAAAAACCGGTTCGGAATTGGTAGGTAGATCACTGGCAACCAAATTCCAATACCTGTTCACAATTATCTTGATGGCATTGCTTTTGGAGTTGAAAGTGGTAACACACACCAGGCCCTTTGAAGTCTTCTCCTTGTCGCCAGGTCTTAGCAGCTCATCTCGCAGACAATACCAGGCTCGTTTCCGTGCTCTCCTGAGTAATCCAAGAGGGTAACCTCTTTCTTTTAGTCATGTGGTCAGGATATCCGTTTCCCTGAAGAAGTCCACCCTGCGTGTGCAATTCCTCCTGAGTCTCAGGTATTGCACAAAGGGGAAGTTGTCCCTTAAATTCCGGGGGTGATGGGACTGGTATTTGAGAAGCGTATTTTTTTCAGCTGGTTTCCGGTATAAATCACAAAAGATAAGGTCATCCTCGACTTTCAGAGTAAGGTCTAGAAAATCAATGCTGGCATTGTTTTTAGTCATGGTAAACTGGATATCCATAGTCCTCTGATTGAGCCAAGCTAAAAACTCATCTAGTGTCGTTGTTGATCCGGTCCAGACCATGATAACATCGTCGATATATCACTTCCAGACCTCAATATTCTCCAGAAAAGGGTTGGTCAAGCTGTATAAATGTTCTTCTTCATAGGAGTCCATGAAAATATTCGCTAGACTCGGTGCATATGTAGCACCCATGGCGACTCCTTTGCATTGAAAGTAAAATTGTTTAAGGAAAACAAAATAGTTCTTCCTCATGGCTATTTCCAACATGGTTGTCAAGAATTCTGTAGGGATCCAATGTGGTCTAGGGCGCCTGTCAAGCGAGTCCCTTACCACCCTTAATGCAGCTTCTTGTGGTATGGACGTATAAAGTGAGGCTACGTCCAAAGTCACCAGCCACTGGGTGTTGGCATCAAATGGCTGTCCCTCCAAGAGTTGGATCACGTGGGTCGTGTCACGCACATATGACTTGGTATCTAGTACAAAAGGCTGAAGAAAGTGATCCAGAAATTGATTCAGGGGTTCCAGGATTGAACCGCAGCCAGAAACTATCGGTCTACCTGGTGGTTTGTTGAGGCGCTTGTGAACCTTGGGTAGAGTATAGATAGTTGGTAACCTAGGTTCCTTCTGGATGAGGAATTCTGCTTCTTGTTTGCTTAGAAATCCTTGATGTATGCCATCCTCTACCAAAGCTTGTATGAGGTTCCTGATCTCACCCGTGGGATCTCTACGGATGGGGAGATAGCTGTCTTGGACACTCAGTTGTTGTTTGATTTCGTCCACATAATCAGTAGTATTCTGTACCACCACGGCGCCACCTTTGTCTGCACTCTTAATCACAATATCCCGGTTGTTGCTGAGGGATGTCAAGGAAAGTCTCTCTTCTTTCGTAATGTTATAATTGATATAGTTCTTATTCTCAATCAAGTCCATGGTTTCTTGTAGTACCACTTGTTCATATGCCAAAATTCTTTAGTTCATTAGATAGGCCGCTGGGGTAAATGTAGATGCTGGTTTGAAATGGGTGGCTGTTGGCAAAGGGTCATACGTATGTCTGTTGAAGTAGTATTTGAGTCTAATCTTCCTAAAGAATCTTTGTAACTCAAGTTTTGTCTTGAAAGCATCAGGTTGATTCGTAGGTACAAATGAAAGTCCCTTTTCAAGTAATTGTCTTTCAACTCTAGAAATCTGATGACTGGATAAATTTATGATGGGGTCCAGTTTTTCAAGTTGAGTGGGAGGGGTCGCCCTTACCATCTGTAGGTCTGTCTGCGAGTGGATATCTCTCCATGTGTCTCTGGACCAAAACGGACCCTGGGGTTGCCCTGCTGGTTGGGCTGTGGGTTCTGGGGTTTGAACTGGGGGTTGAACTGTGGATTGAATTGGGGATTGTACTGGGGGTTGAACTGCTGGTGGTTCTGAGGGTTGTATCTCCCTTTGTTCCATTCCCTTGGGCGGTCCCATATTTGACCTGTCCCCCTGCCCCTGCCTTGGGGCCTCAGACCTTCCCCTAAAAAATGTGCCCCCTGGTTATTTTGGTAACTAGTGCTAGGTCTCTCTGTATCAGTATCAGAACCACTACCAACTGAGGAGTCAGAGAAATTGGTAAAGCGTCTTGGGCCCTGCCTACTTCTATTTGTGTAGAAGCCCTGGCTGTCCTGTTAGTAATAATCATCAGCTAGGTACGGGTAAGTGAATTTTTTGTCGTAGTTGCGGATATCTTTAGAGAGTTTGTCAAGTTTTTTACTGAGCGTGATGGTGTTGAACTCTGCCAAAGATTTTTCCGCTCTTTCTAGGGCCTCTTTTGCACCTGAGAGTGCGTTATCATCTAGGATCTCTTGTTTGAGAATAGTAATATCTTGTATGAGTTTTTTAACGTACTCAATTGCCGTTTCTATCCCTAGCACCATCCAGTGCCTAGAGCAATTGTTCGCCACAAAACTGAAGCCTTCTCTAAATTTAGGAACATCAATAAAAATAGCTGGTTCGTTACGAACCTGGAGTCCCTTCGGTATTATTTTTGCCTGCAAATATTTGGTCAAAATGTGGCCATGAAGGCGGGATCGAATCAATTTTTTCTCCAGTCTCTCTATCTTAGCTAATTTTTCATTGAGGGAGGAATTTAGTGTGATGTTATTCTCACCCAACCAGATGTTCGATGCACCCTGGTCTTGTATGAGCTTAGCAATATATTCTTCTGTGTATGTTAGGGTTTCTCTATCAGACATGCTGTAAAAACTTTTTCATACACAACTAGAAATTAGAAGGAAATGCTTTCACAAAAAACACACAAAGTGAGAGTAAAAGTACCCTCGCAGAAAGCACCTGCACTGAATTATATATTAACAAAATGGGGTGACCCTGTGTCCCTAGGAACCTGGGGATTTGATATATAATGAACAATGGTTCCCTTGGGTAGAAACAATGCGTATTGCGGTTAGCCGTAGTTACTTCAGCATAATATATGATACATTTCTGAAAGCCAGAACATTTCTTAAGCAAATGGGGGAAGGAACAAGAACACAGAAAAAGGGTTTTTCATTAATTTATGTATCAGAATTGATAGCATTCTTTATGCGAACCAAATTACATGCAACAAAAATACATTGCAGAATTTTTGCACTTCAAAATTCATACAGTGATACACAATGGTGAGATAGTAGTGCTCAGTGGTGATATAGATACACAGTGCAGTGAGGTGGTAGTGGGGGGATGCGGTTTGTTTTGGAGGGCCAAATTCAAGAAGCAGTGACAAGTACGTTAAACAAATTATATAGTTGATAGCGATTATGTCCTGCAATCTGTGCCAAAATAGATCGTCGACGTTTCATCTCTATGGGCGCTTGGTAGAGTGTCACAAGCGCGTCTTCATCAGGACTGTGGAGGAGGAGAGGCCGCCTATGGGAAGGAGTATTATAATAATGAGTGTTCAAGTTCCCATTGTTCGAAAGTAATTAAATCAAGGAATTGTATAATAGACTCACCCTAGAATTTCAAGGGCGGTCAAGGCAATTGATTGAAGGGGTTGGTTTATTCTAGCAACATGTCTGTGAAAAATAAGGTATTTGTAAGTGCTAACTCAGATGTGAGTAAAACACAATAGCTTGGAATAGTTCTAAAATCTTACCAACTGTGATATGAATTGCACACAAGATCTAAAGGAAAACAAGATAAAGGGGAAAATTAATCCCTAAGAAACCGAAAGTTGATTTGAGAGTGGTATAATCAGGGGACAATGATAAAACTCACCAAAAAATGATTGTATTCTGGTAAAACGGAGTCCTCACGAAACACTGCTTTCTGGTTGCAGAGCAAGTGAGAAATGAGCTCTTAAGTACTCTAGGCCAAAGCTCCAGCTGGGAGCTTGATGATGATTGACAGGTGTGTTCAAGGACAGCATCACAAGGCCTCACTGCCGAGTCAAAGGGCTACAGCTGAACTGTAGCTAAAACAATCAATCAATTAAATTCTGCCAGGTAAATGTGTGCAGACGAAGTGATGGGAAAAATGCCGATGGGGATAGTTAAACCCGAATTGCTTTGGCGAATGTATTGGGTAAGGGAAAAAGAATATTCATGGTGATACTACCTTGCATGAAAACAATTGATTGATTCATAGAGGAGGGGCCTACGCAGGTAAGCTGGGTTGGGCTCCCACAGTGAGCTTGATGATGATTGACACGAGTGTTCAAAGAAAGCAGCCAAAGGATTTCACTAGCGCTGGGTATGATTGAAGCTGAAAAAATCCAGCTGAAAGAGGCTGTAGGAAATCAATTGAACTTCTGCAAAGCAGATAAATGTATTCAGGGAAAAGCAGTTTTATAAAAATACACTTCATGAATTCTGGATGTGGGTGCTGATCATACAATCTCGGCTAAATTTAGAGGCTTGGACAGGTATTCAGTCTCCATGAAAAAAGTGTGTTTTATGTAATGGAAACACAGTGATTCGTGCAGGAGTAACAAGAATATCATGAAAGAGCACAATAAATGAGAGAGACAACAGATCTAAAGCACTCCGAAAATACAATGGTATTAATAGTCATTAAATAATAATTTTTGTAAACAACGCTGTGGTTTTTGGACATGTAAAAAGAAACATTAAGTGCTAAAATCAGTTTAACATAACAAAGACATGTTATTTTAAAGGACATTCGTACTGTTGCGGGTTACTACATGTAGATGGTTAAAAACATACAGTAAAAGTGCCCGTATGTAATGTGTGCAATTGTCCTTAAAAAGGGTGGGGGGGGGGGCATGGGACTGGGGAGTACTAAAGTTGGCCCATCTGTCTCGAAGTCTCTTCTTGTTCATTGAGCCCCTCGGTTACTGAATTAAGTGAATGTATCCATTTGCACTCTTTATACCTGAGAGCTGGAACAATAGAACCACCCCTGGGACTGGGCAGTATCCTCTCAAGTATAAGCCATTTGAGACTTGTAGCTGTGTGCATTTTGTTCGAAAAGTGTTCGACTAGGGGTGCTCCTGGGACATTGCATCTCACCCTGCTCATATGTTGCAGTATCCTCGTTTTAGCCTTCTGAGTTGTTTGACCCACGTAAACTTTTTCACAGGGACATATAATGGCATACACAACATTCATGCTGTTGCAATTGGTGAATGCTGGAAGTTTGTGGGTTTTGTGGTTGTGTGTAAAAGATACACCTTCGATGGTAAGGGGGCAGGCTTTGCAACTCCCGCATTTGTGATGTCCTATCAGTGGCGGTAATCGCAGCTGGTCCCTGATGTCTGGTGCTTTTGGAGTCTTCAAATAGGCTTTTACTAGATTGTCTTTCAAGTTTCTGCCCCTCTTAAAAGCAAAAACCAGTTCGGAATTGGTAGGTAGATCACTGGCAACCAAATTCCAATACTTCTTCACAATTTTCTTGATGGCATTGCTTTTGGAGTTGAAAGTGGTAACACACACCAGGCCCTTTGAAGTCTTCTCCTTGTCGCCAGGTCTTAGCAGCTCATCTCGCGGACAATACCAGGCTTGTTTCCGTGCTCTCCTGAGTAATCCAAGAGGGTAACCTCTTTCTTTTAGTTGTGTGGTCAGGATATCCGTTTTCCTGAAGAAGTCCACCCTGCGTGTGCAGTTCCTCCTGAGTCTCAGGTATTGCCCAAAGGGGAGGTTGTCCCTTAAATTCCGGGGGTGATGGGGCTGGTATTTGAGAAGAGTATTTTTTTCAGCTGGTTTCCGGTATAAATCACAAAAGATAAGGTCATCCTCGACTTTCAGAGTGAGGTCTAGAAAATCAATGCTGGCATTGTTTTTAGTCATGGTAAACTGGATATCCATAGTCCTCTGATTGAGCCAAGCTAAAAACTCATCTAGTGCCGTTGTTGATCCGGTCCAGACCATGATAACATCGTCGATATATTGCTTCCAGACCTCAGTATTCTCCAGCAAAGGGTTGGTCAAGCTGTATGAATGGTCTTCTTCATAGGAGTCCATGAAAATATTCGCTAGACTCGGTGCATATGTAGCACCCATGGCGACTCCTTTGCATTGAAAGTAAAATTGTTTAAGGAAAACAAAATATTTCTTCCTCATGGCTATTTCCAACATGGTTGTCAAGAATTCTGTAGGAATCCAATGTGGTCTAGGGCGCTTGTCAAGCGAGTCCCTTACCACCCTTAATGCAGCTTCTTGTGGTATGGACATATAAAGTGAGGCTACGTCCAAAGTGACCAGCCACTGGCATCAAATGGCTGTCCCTCCAAGAGTTGGATCACGTGGGTCGTGTCACGCGCATATGACTTGGTATCTAGTACAAAAGGCTGAAGAAAGTGATCCAGAAATTGATTCAGGGGTTCCAGGATTGAACCGCAGCCAGAAACTATCGGTCTACCTGGTGGTTTGTTGAGGCGCTTGTGAACCTTGGGTAGAGTATAGATAGTTGGTAACCTAGGTTCCTTCTGGATGAGGAATTCTGCTTCTTGTTTGCTTAGAAATCCTTGATGTATGCCATCCTCTACCAAAGCTTGTATGAGGTTCCTGATCTCACCCGTGGGATCTCTACGGATGGGGAGATAGCTGTCTTGGACACTCAGTTGTTGTTTGATTTCGTCCACATAATCAGTAGTATTCTGTACCACCACGGCGCCACCTTTGTCTGCACTCTTAATCACAATATCCCGGTTGTTGCTGAGGGATGTCAAGGAAAGTCTCTCTTCTTTCGTAATGTTATAATTGATATAGTTCTTATTCTCAATCAAGTCCATGGTTTCTTGTAGTACCACTTGTTCATATGCCAAAATTCTTTGGTTCATTAGATAGGCCGCTGGGGTAAATGTAGATGCTGGTTTGAAATGGGTGGCTGTTGGCAAAGGGTCATACGTATGTCTGTTGAAGTAGTATTTGAGTCTAATCTTCCTAAAGAATCTTTGTAACTCAAGTTTTGTCTTGAAAGCATCAGGTTGATTCGTAGGTACAAATGAATGTCTCTTTTCGAGTAATTGTCTTTCAACTCTAGAAATCTGATGACTCGATAAATTGATGATGGGGTCCAGTTTTTCAAGTTGAGTGGGAGGGGTCGCCCTTACCATCTGTAGGTCTGTCTGCGAGTGGATATCTCTCCATGTGTCTCTGGACCAAAACGGACCCTGGGGTTGCCCTGCTGGTTGGGCTGTGGGTTCTGGGGATTGAACTGGGGGTTGAACTGTGGATTGAATTGGGGATTGTACTGGGGGTTGAACTGCTGGTTGTTCTGAGGGTTGTTTCTCCCTTTGTTCCATCCCCTTGGGCGGTCCCATATTTGACCTGTCCCCCTGCCCCTGCCTTGGGGTCTCAGACCTTCCCCTAAAAAATGTGCCCCCTGGTTATATTGGTAACTAGTGCTAGGTCTCTCTGTATCAGAATCAGAACCACTACCAACTGAGGAGTCAGAGAAATTGGTAAAGCGTCTTGGGCCCTGCCTACTTCTATTTGTGTAGAAGCCCTGGCTGTCCTGTTGGTAATAATCATCAGCTACTTCCGGGTAAGTGAATTTTTTGTCGTAGTTGCGGATATATTTAGAGAGTTTGTCAAGTTTTTTACTGAGCGTGATGGTGTTGAACTCAGCCAAAGTTTTTTCCGCTCTTTCTAGGGCCTCTTTTGCACCTGAGAGGGCGTTATCATCTAGGATCTCTTGTTTGAGAATAGTAATATCTTGTATGAGTTTTTTAACGTACTCAATTGCCGTTTCTATCCCTAGCACCATCCAGTGCCTAGAGCAATTCTTCGCCACAAAACTGAAGCCATGCAAGGTAGTATCACCATGAATATTCTTTTTCCCTTACCCAATACATTCGCCAAAGCAATTCGGGTTTAACTATCCCCATCGGCATTTTTCCCTTCACTTCGTCTGCACACATTTACCTGGCAGAATTTAATTGATTGATTGTTTTAGCTACAGTTCAGCTGTAGCCCTTTGACTCGGCAGTGAGGCCTTGTGATGCTGTCCTTGAACACACCTGTCAATCATCATCAAGCTCCCAGCTGGAGCTTTGGCCTAGAGTACTTAAGAGCTCATTTCTCACTTGCTCTGCAACCAGAAAGCAGTGTTTCGTGAGGACTCCGTTTTACCAGAATACAATCATTTTTTGGTGAGTTTTACCATTGTCCCCTGATTATACCACTCTCAAATCAACTTTCGGTTTCTTAGGGATTAATTTTCCCCTTTATCTTGTTTTCCTTTAGATCTTCTGTGCAATTCATATCACAGTTGGTAAGATTTTAGAATTATTCCAAGCTATTGTGTTTTACTCACATCTGAGTTAGCACTTACAAATACCTTATTTTTCACAGACATGTTGCTAGAATAAACCAACCCCTTCAATCAATTGCCTTGACCGCCCTTGAAATTCTAGGGTGAGTCTATAATACAATTCCTTGATTTAATTACTTTCGAACAATGAGAACTTGAACACTCATTATTATAATACTCCTTCCCATAGGCGGCCTCTCCTCCTCCACAGTCCTGATGAAGACCTGCTTGTGACACTCCACCAAGCGCCCATAGGGTTGAAACGTCGACGATCTATTTTGGCAAAGATTGCAGGACATAGTCGCTATCAACTATATAATTTGTTTAACGTACTTGTCACTGCTTCTTGAATGTGGCCCTCCAAACAAACCGCATCCCCCCACTACCACCTCACTGCACTGTGTATCTATATCACCACTGAGCACTACTATCTCACCATTGTGTATCACTGTATGAATTTTGAAGTGCAAAAATTCTGCAATGTATTTTTGTTGCATGTAATTTGGTTCGCATAACGAATGCTATCAATTCTGATACATACATTAATGAAAACCCCTTTTTCTGTGTTCTTGTTCCTTCCCCCATTTGCTTAAGAAATGTTCTGGCTTTCAGAAATGTATCATATGTTATGCTGAAGTAACTACGGCTAACCGCAATACGCATTGTTTCTACCCAAGGGAACCATTGTTCTTTACATATCAAATACCCAGGTTCCTAGGGACACAGGTTCACCCCATTTTGTTAATATATAATTCAGTGCAGGTGCTTCCTGCGAGGGTACTTTTACTCTCACTTTGTGTGTTTTTTGTGAAGGCATTTCCTTCTAATTACTAGTTGTGTATGAAAAAGTTTTTACAGCATGTCTGATAGAGAAACCCTAACATACACAGAAGAATATATTGCTAAGCTCATACAAGACCAGGGTGCATCGAACTTCTGGTTGGGTGAGAATAACATCACACTAAATTCCTCCATCAATGAAAAATTAGCTAAGATAGAGAGACTAGAGAAAAAATTGATTCGCTCCGCCTTCATGGCCACATTTTGGCCAAATATTTGCAGGCAAACATAATACCGAAGGGACTCCAGTTTCGTAACGAACCGGCTATTTTTATTGATGTTCCTAAATTTAGAGAAGGCTTCAGTTTTGTGGCGATCAATTGCTCTAGGCACTGGATGGTGCTAGGGATAGAAACGGCAATTGAGTACGTTAAAAAACTCATACAAGATATTACTATTCTCAAACAAGAGATCCTAGATGATAAAGCACTCTCAGGTGCAAAAGAGGCCCTAGAAAGAGCGGAAAAAACTTTGGCTGAGTTCAACACCATCACGCTCAGTAAAAAACTTGACAAACTCTCTAAAGATATCCGCAACTATGACAAAAAATTCACTTACCCGTACCTAGCTGATGATTATTACAAACAGGACAGCCAGGGCTTCTACACAAATAGAAGTAGGCAGGGCCCAAGACGCTTTACCAATTTCTATGACTCCTCAGTTGCTAGTGGTTCTGATTCTGATACAGAGAGACCTAGCACTAGTTACCAAAATAACCAGGGGACACATTTTTTAGGGGAAGGTCTGAGACCCCAAGGCAGGGGCAGGGGGACAGGTCAAATATGGGACCGCCCAAGGGGATGGAACAAAGGGAGATACAAACCTCAGAACAACCAGCAGTTCAACCCCCAGTACAATCCCCAATTCAATCCACAGTTCAACCCCCAGTTCAAACCCCAGAACCCACAGCCCAACCAGCAGGGCAACCCCAGGGTCCGTTTTGGTCCAGGGACACATGGAGAGATATCCACTCGCAGACAGACCCACAGATGGTAAGGGCGATCCCTCCCACTCAACTTGAAAAACTGGACCCCATCATCAATTTATCCAGTCATCAGATTTCTAGAGTTGAAAGACAATTACTTGAAAAGGGACTTTCATTTGTACCTACGAATCAACCTGATGCTTTCAAGACAAAACTTGAGTTACAAAGATTCTTTAGGAAGATTAGACTCAAATACTACTTCAACAGACATACGTATGATCCTTTGCCAACAGCCACCCATTTCAAACCAGCATCTACATTTACCCCAGCGGCCTATCTAATGAACTAAAGAATTTTGGCATATGAACAAGTGGTACTACAAGAAACCATGGACTTGACTGAGAATAAGAACTATATCAATTATAACATTATGAAAGAAGAGAGACTTTCCTTGACATCCCTCAGCAACAACCGGGATATTGTGATTAAGAGTGCAAACAAAGGTGGTGCCGTGGTGGTACAGAATACTACTGATTATGTGGACGAAATCAAACAACAACTGAGTGTCCAAGACAGCTATCTCCCCATCCGTAGAGATCCCACAGGTGAGATCAGGAACCTCATACAAGCTTTGGTAGAGGATGGCATACATCAAGGATTTCTAAGCAAACAAGAAGCAGAATTCCTCATCCAGAAGGAACCTAGGTTACCAACTATCTATACTCTACCCAAGGTTAACAAGCGCCTCAACAAACCATCAGGTAGACCGATAGTTTCTGGCTGCGGTTCAATCCTGGAACCCCTGAATCAATTTCTGGATCACTTTCTTCAGCCTTTTGTACTAGATACCAAGTCATATGTGCGTGACACGACCCACGTGATCCAACTCTTGGAGGGACAGCCATTTGATGCCAACACCCAGTGGCTGGTCACTTTGGACGTAGCCTCACTTTATACGTCCATACCACAAGAAGCTGCATTAAGGTTGGTAAGGGACTCGCTTGACAGGCGCCCTAGACCACATTGGATCCCTACAGAATTCTTGACAACCATGTTGGAAATAGCCATGAGGAAGAACTATTTTGTTTTCCTTAAACAATTTTACTTTCAATGCAAAGGAGTCGCCATGGGTGCTACATATCCACCGAGTCTAGCGAATATTTTCATGGACTCCTATAAAGAAGAACATTTATACAGCTTGACCAACCCTTTTCTGGAGAATATTGAGGTCTGGAAGCGATATATCGACGATGTTATCATGGTCTGGACCGGATCAACAACGGCAATAGATGAGTTTTTAGCTTGGCTCAATCAGAGGACCATGGATATCCAGTTTACAAACAATGCCAGCATTGATTTTCTAGACCGCACTCTGAAAGTCGAGGATGACCTTATCTTTTGTGATTTATACCGGAAACCAGCTGAAAGAAATACGCTTCTCAAATACCAGTCCCATCACCCCCGGAATTTAAGGGACAACCTCCCCTTTGGGCAATACCTGAGACTCAGGAGGAATTGCACACGCAGGGTGGACTTCGACAGGGAAACGGATATCCTGACCACACGACAAAAAGAAAGAGTTTACCCTCTTGGATTACTCAGGAGAGCACGGAAGCGAGCCTGGCATTGTCCGCGAGATGAGCTGCTAAGACCTGGCGACAAGGAGAAGACTTCAAAGGGCCTGGTGTGTGTTACCACTTTCAACTCCAAAAGCAATGCCATCAAGAAAATTGTGAAGAAGTATTGGAATTTGGTTTCCAGTGATCTACCTACCGATTCCGAACCGGTTTTTGCTTTTAAGAGGGGCAAAAACTTGAAAGACAATCTAGTAAAAGCCTATTTGGAGACTCCAAAAGCACCAGACATCAGGGACCAGCTGCGATTACCGCCACTGATAGGACATCACAAATGCGGGAGTTGCAAAGCCTGCCCCCTTACCATCGAATGTGTATCTTTTACACACAAGCACAAAACCCACAAACTTCCAGCATTCACCAATTGCAACAGCATGAATGTTGTGTATGCCATTATATGTCCCTGTGAGAAAGTTTACGTGGGTCAAACAACTCAGAAGGCAAAAACGAGGATACTGCAACATATGAGCATGGTGAGATGCAATGTCCCAGGAGCACCCCTAGTCGAACACTTTTCGAACAAAATGCACACAGCTACAAGTCTCAAATGGCTTATACTTGAGAGGATACTGCCCAGTCCCAGGGGTGGTTCCATTGTTCAAGCTCTCAGGTATAAAGAGTGCAAATGGATACATTCACTTAATTCAGTAACCGAGGGGCTCAATGAACAAGAAGAGACTTCGAGACAGATGGGCCAACTTTAGTTCTCCCCAGTCCCATGCCCCCTCCCCTTTTTTAAGGACAATTGCACACATTACATAAGGGGACTTTTACTGTATGTTTTTAACCATCTACATGTAGTAACCCCCAACAGTACGAATGTCCTTTAAAATAACATGTCTTTTTTATGTTAAACTGATTTTAGCACTTAATGTTTCTTTTTACATGTCCAAAAACCACAGCGTTGTTTACAAAAATTATTATTTAATGACTATTAATACCATTGTATTTTCGGAGTGCTTTAGATCTGTTGTCTCTATCATTTATTGTGCTCTTTCATGATATTCTTGTTACTCCTGCACGAATCACTGTGTTTCCATTACATAAAACACACTTTTTTCATGGAGACTGAATACCTGTCCAAGCCTCTAAATTTAGGCAAGATTGTATGATCAGCACCCACATCCAGAATTCATGAAGTGTATTTTTATAAAACTGCTTTTCCCTGAATACATTTATCTGCGTTGCAGAAGTTCAATTGATTTCCTACAGCCTCTTTCAGCTGGATTTTTTGAGCTTCAATCATACCCAGCGCTAGTGAAATCCTTTGGCTGCTTTCTTTGAACACTCGTGTCAATCATCATCAAGCTCACTGTGGGAGCCCAACCCAGCTTGCCTGCGTAGGCCCCTCCTCTATTAATCAATCAATTGTTTCCATGCAAGGTAGTATCACCATGAATATTCTTTTTCCCTTACCCAATACATTCGCCAAAGCAATTCGGGGTTAACTATCCCCATCGGCATTTTTCCCATCACTTCGTCTGCCACATTTACCTGGCAGAATTTAATTGATTGATTGTTTTAGCTACAGTTCAGCTGTAGCCCTGTGACTCGGCAGTGAGGCCTTGTGATGCTGTCCTTGAACACACCTGTCAATCATCATCAAGCTCCCAGCTAGAGCTTTGGCCTAGAGTACTTAAGAGCTCATTTCTCACTTGCTCTGCAACCAGAAAGCAGTGTTTCGTGAGGACTCCGTTTTACCAGAATACAATCATTTTTTGGTGAGTTTTACAATTGTCCCCTGATTATACCACTCTCAAATCAACTTTCGGTTTCTTAGGGATTAATTTTCCCCTTTATCTTGTTTTCCTTTAGATCTTCTGTGCAATTCATATCACAGTTGGTAAGATTTTAGAATTATTCCAAGCTATTGAGTTTTACTCACATCTGAGTTAGCACTTACAAATACCTTATTTTTCACAGACATGTTGCTAGAATAAACCAACCCCTTCAATCAATTGCCTTGACCGCCCTTGAAATTCTAGGGTGAGTCTATAATACAATTCCTTGATTTAATTACTTTTGAACAATGGGAACTGGAACACTCATTATTATAATGCTCCTTCCCATGGGCGGCCTCTCCTCCTCCACAGTCCTGATGAAGACCCGCTTGTGACACTCCACCAAGCGCCCATAGGGTTGAAACGTCGACGATCTATTTTGGCACAGATTGCAGGACATAGTCGCTATCAACTATATAATTTGTTTAACGTACTTGTCACTGCGTCTTGAATTTGGCCCTCCAAAACAAACCGCATCCCCCCACTACCACCTCACTGCACTGTGTATCTATATCACCACTGAGCACTACTATCTCACCATTGTGTATCACTGTATGAATTTTGAAGTGCAAAAATTCTGCAATGTATTTTTGTTGCATGTAATTTGGTTCGCATAACGAATGCTATCAATTCTGATACATAAATTAATGAAAAACCCTTTTTCTGTGTTCTTGTTCCTTCCCCCATTTGCTTAAGAAATGTTCTGGCTTTCAGAACTGTATCATATGTTTTTCTGAAGTAACTACGTCTAACCGCAATACGCATTGTTTCTACCCAAGAGTTTGAATTGGCAGCATTTGTATCGATAGCCAGTATTCACCTCTGAGGTGAGGCATGATGTGGGTATGCTTGGGGATCCAGGACAAGTCTGGTGGTGGTGTTCTGGATAGTCTGAAGATGGTAGAGGAGGTGGTTGTGGATTCCGGCATCGAGTGTGTTGCCTTAGTCAAGTCTGCTGGTGACTAGGGCTTGAGAGGTGTTATGTCTGGTGCTCTTGGGAATCCATCTGAAGGTATATTTAAGTATGCTTAGCACGTGGAAGCAGGAGGAGCTGACTGCATTCACCTGAGTGGCCATGCTCAGTTGGTCATCTAATATGATACACAGGTTGCATGTGTATCAATGTGTGGTTGGTGGGTGATGGAGTCGGACCGAGCTCTGATGGTCACCAGGTGGAGTCCCAGAGGGAATTGTGTCCTAGAAGATCAGCACCTCAGTCTTATCTGTGTTATGTTTCAGGCAGTTGGATCTCATCCATTCTGATACGTGGATCATGCATTCGGTGAAGCTGGATCTGGTTGAGGAGGATTTGTCTGGCTTGGAGAGGATGAGCTGGGTGAGATGGTGGAGATGCTTTTGGATTTGATGATGTCTGTGAGTGGTGTCATGTAAGTGTTGAGCAGGGTGGGGCTGAGGGATTATCCTTGAGGGATTCCACAGAGCAGATCCTTGGGCTCTGATGTGTAGGGGAAGTCTGTCTCTCTGTCTTCTCCTTGTGAGGCAGGAGCATATTCTTTAGAGGGCATGGCCTTGGATGCCTGTGTCATGTAATTATTTGATGAGGCTGTGTGACACAGTGTTGAATGCTGCCAAGAGGGCCAACAGTATGAGAGCAGGTTCTCCTCAGTTTAGAAGAGTGTGGATCTCTTCTGTGGTGGTGATTAGTGCTGTCTCTGTGCTGTGATTGCTGCGGAATCCATATTGGGAGTGGTTGAGAAGATTAAAGAGATAAGGTGGTTGGTGAGTTTTTGGTTGATTTGAATAGATTTGATTTGATTTGATTTGATTAGGGATTTATAGAGCGCATGGCTGACCAAAGGCTTCCCAGTGCTAATTGATGAGTACGGGTGTCAGTACGGGGCGAAATTAGAGGTCTAAGAGGAACAACCAGATGTTCAGCTTTTTCCTTTCACCTTTGCTGGGTACGGTAGTAGGGAGATGAGTCAGCAGTTACTAAGTTTGTTGAAGTACATCAATGTTGTTTTAGGAGGGCTGTGTCTGCAGCATGTTTCCACTCCTCTGGAAAGGTTGTAGTCTTGATGGATGAGCTGAAGATGTGAGTGAGGAATTTGTTGAGCACTGGTCCTCCCAGCTTGTGGATATGGTGTGTACAAGGGTCAGTGGGGACCCCGGAGTGGATAGTCTTCATGATTGAGGTGGTGTCTTCCTCAGCGAGTGTTCTCCAGTTGGTTAGGTGTCTAAGTGGTAGGTGTGCAGTTTGCTAGATTTAGTTGCTTTTCAAAGTTGTTGTAGATCTTCTCAATTTTGTTGTCACAGTAATTTGAAAAGTCATTGCACAGTTCCTAGGAGGGGGTGATGGAGTTGTTGAGGCATCTGCGGTGGAGAATTAATTGATAATGATCAATATCTCTTTGTTTGTGTTGGAACTGGCTTCAATCTTATCTGTGAGGGCTCTTTACTTGGTAACTCTCAGGAGGTTGTGGTAGTGCCTGAGAGAGGACTTGTTGCTTGATCTGTCCTCAGCGCCGTGGTTGGTTCTCCAATTCCTTCCCACGTGTTTGCAGAATCTTTTGGAGTCCTGGCTTTCTTCCATGTACCAAGAGGCCGAATGGCTGGTTCTATGATGTTTGTGTGTTTTGCTGGGTGTGAGGACATCAATGCAGTTGGAGATCCATTGGTTGTAGTTTGTGATGCCCATAGCTAGGTCGTTGGTAGTGTTGGGGTGGTTTACTTTGAGAGTGATGTGCCAATCTGTTTCTGTTCTTTTTCCACAGCTCCGGCTGGGTTGGTTGGTATTGATGGGAGATTTGGCTTGTGCCATAGAGATATTGAAATTGATATTGCAATGGTCAGTCCATGTGAGTAAAGAGGTGGAGCGGTAGCTGATGCAGTTGCCAAAGGCAAAGATTGTGTCTAAGGTGTTCGCTGCATTGTGAGTACGGTCCGTGATAAGCTTGGAAAGTGCTATGTTGTGTAGACTCTTGAGCAGGTCTGTGGGACAGTGGTTGAAGGGGTCCTCCAGGTGGAAGCTGAAGTCTCAGAAAAGAAGGAAGTTCTTGGAGCTGATGGTGAGGGGTGATGAAGTCTAAGATGAGGTTGCTAAAGTAGCCCCGCAGACTGGGTGGTCTGTAGGTTAGAGTGCGGTTCACGGAGGTGTTGTTGTTTGCTTGCAGGTTGAAGGGCATGTGTTCCATAAAAGGGGTGTCCGGGTCACTGGTGGTAGTGCATTTGAGAGTGTCTTGGCTTTGTAGATGATGGCAAGACCTGCACATGGTTTATTGAGGCATTCCTAGGGTGCAATTTTGTATCCTGTTGGGACGGTCATAGCAATGTCGGAGGCTGAGGTGGGTTCATCCAGGTTTCCATTAGGAAGAGCAGATCTGGTGTGCTGTCATTGAGGAGGTCCCTAATTTCAATGGCATATTTTTGGAGTGAGAGGCTGTTTAGGAACATGCATGTGAGGGTGTGTTGATGGTCAGGTGTGGCAGTGAGTGTGGTGAGGTATTGTGCTGGTGATGTGGAAGTCTGCGTGAGGAGGGTGTGTGGTGCCAAGTTGCTGCAGGTGAAGTGGTAGTGGGATCAAGAGAAAGGTCCTACCATGTTACGAGGTGTGGTGCTGCAGCAGTGGGTGGAGTGGCATCCAGTATCAAGTGCATGGAGATCAGTAACTGCAGAGTAGTGGCGGTGGGTGATCCGACCCGGGGTTGTGTCGCTGGGCATGGTTCAGGTGTGGATGGACGCAGATGGGCTTGCCTTTGTCAGGCCTTCAGTCTGCCCGCTGTGCTTCACGGTAAACAGTCAGAATATCGAGTAGGAAATGTCGACTTGCACTAATATAGAGTGCAAAATATCGTGATACAGAAATATCGACTGCCAGAATATCGCAGTCAAGAATATCAAGTCTAAAGTAAGAAATATCGTTTTCCAAAATATCAAAGTCATTAATGTCGTTTGCAAAAATATATTTGTTAAAAATATCGTTGTTTTAGTTAGTGTTATGTCGTTTAGGGGCTGATTAGGATGGCGGGCAGAAGTGCATCCGCGGTGCTGACGGAAAATATCCTTTTTCGCACTCCAGCGGCGGTCTACGCGTTCGCCATATCAAGATGGGCAAACATAGTCCATTTTCCGTACGCAGCGGTGTTACGTGAATCCCCAGAAATCCCCTTCCACACCGGTAGCGGACGGAGCTAATAGAGAGGGACCGCCTTGCGGAATTCGGACAAATCACGATGCCTCACACAGCCCTTCACACCGCAACGGAGGAAGCACTGCTATATAGTGAAAAATGAATCCCAGACACCTCCATGCAGGCCTGACTGCTGGGAAAACGACAGCCTTGGGTCTTTCTGCAGCAATCCCGACCGCCGCGGACTGATTCTCAGCTTTTCCAGCGGTGTATCCTGGAATACGCGGTAGGATGTTTCAGGCAGTGCATCCTAATCTGACCGCCGGTTTTCCCGCGGTACCTGCAGACGATAATTTTCTGCTACCACAGCGGTCGGAATGCTTTTCCGACCGCCATCGTAAGAAGCCCCTTAGTGTGTATTTTAAATGTATGTGCTATATTTTTTGTCTAAGTATTGCATTTTTTTAATGTATGTGTTACACTTTTAGAAGTTATTAATTTTATTTTAATTAATTTTAGTCTTTGAGTTCCATTGCAGGTTGTGGGTTTAAAGGGGAATAGGGTGGGAAGTAATTTAATTATAATAAATTGAATATTAATTTTATTTTAATTAAATTTTGCGTTTTATTTGTGTAGCGGGTTGTGGGTTTATAGGGGAATAGGGTGGGAAGTAATTTAATTATAATAAATTGAATATTAATTTTATTTTAATTACATTTCGCGTTTTAATTCCGTAGCCAGTTGTGGGTTTATAGGGGATAGGGAGGGACGTAATTTAATTATAATAAATTGAATATTAATTTGTATGTATTAGTATTTATTTAATTTAGACTTTATAGTGTTAATTAAGGTCATTAATTTATTATTAATTAATTAATAATTGACTGTTAATTTTTATTGATTAATTAATTGGTAATTACGTTAATTTTGTAATTGTTTTAGGAGCGGGTTGTGGGTTGATAGGGGAGTAGGGTGGAAAGTAGTTTAATTACAATTAATGTATTAATATATTTCATTAATTAATATTTATTTTATATTGTTAATTGTGGGAATTAATTGATTATTAATTATGTAATAATTGGTTGTCAATTATTATTAATAATTGGTAATTATGTTAATTGTGTTCTTTATTTTAGGAGCTGGTTGTGGGATGATAGGGGAGTAGGGTGTGAAGTAATTTATTTTTACTACATTTATTATTATTTTTAATATAATATTTAATTAATGTTTCCAGAGTGTTAATTGTGTGAATTAAGTTCTTTATTAATTATTTATATTTTGCTTGTTAATTGTTAATAATTAATTAGTTGTTATTTAATTATGTTAATTGTGTCATGTTTTAAGAAATGTGTGGTGGCATTTATAGGGGAATATGGTGGAAGATAATTAATTTATAATTAATTAATTATTAATTAATTAATGCTAATTAATTAATTAATATTGAAATATGTCAATTGTGTAATACTTTTGATGTGTGAGTTGTGGGGTTTATAATGGTAAATAATGGGAAGTAATTTAAAAAATAAATAATGATTTGCTGTTAATTGATACTAACTTATTAATGAAAAATTAGTTATGGAAATTGTGTAAATATTTTTAGGTGTGTGTCTTGGTGTTTATTGGGGTAGAGGGTGGAAAGTACTTTCGTTTAAATTAATTAATCATTACTTTTTCATTAATAATCATTTATTAATTCTTAAATATTTTTGGTAATTGTTTAGTTTTTGTTTTGTTTGGGGATTTGGGTGCAATAGCTGTAACGTTTGGTTTGTACATTCATTTTTACTTTTTAAATGTAATCATTAATATTTGTTTAATTGATAATTAATTGTAAGTAATTAATTATGTAGGTACACTTTTTTGTGTAATTTAGATGTGTGCTGTAAATTGTGTGGTGTTATTGGCTAGGAAAATAAATATTACATTTTTGTAAATTGTATTTTTTGGATTAAGATTAATTTCTGTTACAAAATATTTATTTGTTTGGAAATTGTTAAATTTACAAAATTAATATTTTTATGTTCATTTTAGATTTTTGCTACATTAAAATATTTGTATGTGTTTTGTTAATTTTTATATTTTTTATAAATGTTTTGTTTTTGGGGTTTTTATTATATTTTGTATTATAGTTGATATTTTGTTTGTTTTTAAATTTGAATTTTGTTCTTCGGGAATACTAATTCATATCCCTACGATATCCAACCCTTTTCCTATTGTTGCACTCCCTGGAGTGGGAATAGTAACTTTATCCCCTTTGCTATCCAACACTTTCCCTACCGTTGCACTAATTGGAGTGGGAATAGCAAATGATTCCCCTCCTCTATCCAACGCTTTCCCTTGTGTTGCACTTATTAGAGTGGGAATAGTAAATTATTCCCCTCCGCTATCCAACACTTTCCCTACTGTTGCACTTGCTGGAGTGGGAATAGTAAATTATTCCCCTCCACTATCCAACACTTTCCCTACTGTTGCATTCGCTGAAGTGGGAATAGTGATTTTATCCACTATGCTAGCCAACACTTTCCCTACTGTTGCACTCGCTGGAGAGGGAATAGTAATTTTAGCCCCTCCACAGTCCAGCACTTTCTCTACTGTTGCACATAATGTGGTGCATAATGTAAGTTTTAAAAATATTAAATATATTAATAATGTAATGTATAATACATTTTGTTTATTTATTGATTTTTATGTTACAGGTGTATGTATATTTTTTTATTTATACTTTTTATTATATTTATAACATTTTAAAATTAATTAAAATTATAATTTATTAATTGTTTCTAAGTAAATGTATATGTATTACATTTTATATATGTAGGTCTACATTTTTTTTAATTTACATTTATTTATTATAATTGTTAACATTTACAAATAAATCTAAATAATGTTTTTTAAGTTACATTTATTATTTAATTTATTTTACATTGCTTTTTAGATATCTAAAAAAACTATATTTTCTACATCGATATTTTTGTACTTACCATTATGAAGATAGGAAGTCGATATTATTGACAACGATATTTATGTCCCGATATTTTGGTAACTCGATATTGTGGTTGATATTCTGTCAGTGATCCGTACTTCGCTCTCTGCTAGCCTTTAAGTAGTTCCAGGGAGGGGAAAGGAGGTCAAGGGGGTGGTGGGTGGGGCTACGAGGAGACAGGATGAAGACACAGGAAGAAGATGTGGGAGAGCAGGTAAGGTGCGGGGGAGGAGGAAAAGAGTGGGAGAGGTTTGGGGCTGGAGAAAAGATGGAGGCACAAGGTACAGAGGCATAAAGTAAATCGGCACAAGAAAAAGAGGCACACAGAAAAGACACACAACAGAAACAGTCTTGAAGAAAAGAGGCAAATAGCAAAGCAGCACAAAGCAAAGGCAGAGTGTGAGAAAAAGAGACAAAGTAAAGGAATCGACTGAGGAAGAGGCAAAGTAATGGAAACAGGTAAAGGAAAGAGGCAAGCCTAAGGCAAAAAGTGAGTGAAAGAGGCAAAGCAACGGCAAAGAGTGAGAGAAAGAGGCAAAGGCAGAGAGTGAGAGTGAGAAGAGGGGGGTAAGGAGCATGAGAGATAGAAAGGAAGAGAAAAACATCCCAAGGCAGCGAGGCTGGGTCCGAATGGGCCTTAACTGGTTGGATCACCAGTCCCAGTCCCAAGTAAGAGGGGAACTGTGGCCTAGGTATAGTTCTTCCACGGGTTTCCACCAATAGCAAGTTAGGCACAGGGCAGCCGTACGGCAAGCCTAAACGCCAAGCCCTGTAGTTCATCTTGGCCCCTCACGTCCGGGCCGCGGTGGTGCTCCTGGACGCCACAAAAGCGTTCGATTCCCTGGAGTGGGGGTTCCTATTCCCTTTGCTACAGCGAATGGGGATAAGTGAAGCCTTCATCAGATACATTAGACTGCTCTACACTGCCATCACTGCCCGCATGCGGGTTAATGGGCTTGTCTCTGAACCTTTTGCCATTGGCAGAGGCACGCGACAAGGGTGCCCACTATCTCCCTTATTATTCGCGATTGCCACCGAGCCTTTGGCGGCCCGGATTAGACAGCACCATGCGGACAGGGGCATCGGGTTCTCATCCCGGGCGTTGACCGTCTCGATGTACGCAGATGATATTACACTCTATGTCATTGACCCGCAGGATAATCTGTCCCCCATGACGTGGGAATTGATAAAGTATGGCCTGCTGTCGGGAGTGACCATAAATTGGGAGAAATCGATCATTCTGCCCTTGACAACTGGTACGCCACGCTTCGCTCCAGATTGCCCACTGGAATGGGCAACCGGTCCGGTGCGCTACTTGGTGGTATGGATCAGCACGGACATGCAAACATTATGGACAGAGAACTATGGGCGGGCACTGCGGTGGATAGAGGAACGGGTCGGCCGCTGGAAGCACTTGCCCCTGTCACTGGCGGGTAGGATAGCTGTGGCCAAAATGGTCATCCTGCCCAAACTGCTATATTTATTTGTTAATGTCCCACTCCCCCCTACTACGCATTTTCTGAGCAAGATACGCTCGCTGATGATCGAACTGGCGTGGGGGGGAAAGCAACCGAGGGTGGCCTGGGAGACCCTTACTCTACCACAGAGACAGGGTGGTATGGCGGCGCCGGATTTTGCGCTGTATGCTTATTGCGCACAGGCGCAATTCCTGCACTATTGGACGCATCCCACGCCGTTTCAGCCGCATGTGGCGGTGGAGGCGGATAGGGTGGCCCCGTTACCGCTCAACACTGCCCTATATGCGCCGCACAAGAGGAGGTGCAACGAAATTGACACAGTGCATGCCCTTAAATGGGCCTGGGACGGGCTGCGCCGCCGGGCCAAGCTGGACCTCCTATACGCTGAATCGGTGCCTCTGCGCGGGAACCCCATGTGGCCCCCGCTGCAACACATGAAAACCGGAGAACGCGCGGCATTGCGCGGCCTTCACACGGCCGGGGACATTTTCCCTGACGACATATTCATCACGATGGAACAAATGTGCGCGACAGAGGCCCCGACGATGCTCGATACCCTGCTTTACTATCAGCTTCGACATACATGTCAAAAACAATTTCCTACATTTCCGGTGCCGCCGCCGAGCTTACTGGCCCTAGAGAATGTACTGAAGGTGGAATCGGGGCGCAAACTAATTTCCCGACTATATGGGCGCATGCAAAGTGACCATCCAATAGCGATCCCAGCGGCGCGTAGTATGTGGATCACTGAACTGGGTACTGAAATCACTGATGATCACTGGGACATTTGCTGTAAAATGCTTGAGGCCCTGTCCCCTAACTATCGGCTCCGGTTGATACATTTCAAATACATACACATGACATATCGCACCCCTAGCAGGCTCCATCGTCTTGGCTTGAGAGACACGGACAACTGCTGGAGATGTAATGCACGCGGAGCTACTTTCTTGCATATGGCATGGGAATGTCCCATGCTGGCCTCCTTTTGGGCCAAGGTAATAGAACTGGTGTGCACAATCACTGGATTACAGATTCCACTCACTCCGCAGACTGCACTATTGGGGATCTTGCACATGGTGAAGCCTAAACACCGTAGATTGCCAGCCATGCTCATTCTGCTTGCCAAAAGACAAGTTGCGATGCACTGGGGGGCTACCACATCACCCACCATTAGAGAATGGATCAAAAGTGCGGTGTATTGCCAGACACAACTCACCTTATATTGGGAGCTTATGCCGGCACGCTCACGACCGAGGGATATATGGGAACCATTCAGACAGTGGTTAGCTCAAACAACGCTTCAAACACTGTAGCGCAATGCTCCCTACTGCATATGGCTGGGAGGAGCTGGACGCCAAGTGGAACATGGGGTGCTGTGATCGATGCAGGTGGTGAGGGAAATGATTGAGGTGGAGGTGGGGGCTAAGATGAAGTACTTGTATGACTATTGCCGGGCGCTGACGGGTAAATACCGGTCGGACCTATGGATAGCTTTGAGAGGTTGGGGAAATGTGTCGCCAAGAATGTATCCTACGTACACTGCAGTTTATTGTGGTTATTTTGTTGATAAAAATGCAAATAAAAAGAAATTAAAAAAAAAAAAAAAAAAAAGCCCTGTAGTTCATGGCTGAGTCCTGTTAGCAGCAGAGGAATGACCCACAACAGGTTGTCTGTAGGGCCTGTCCTACGACTGCACCACAGGGCTGGTCATACCAAAGAGGTATGTATTATGTTAGCAAAAAAGCAAAACATTCACTGAAAAAACAGAGTTAACGTGATGCTGTGGTTAGGCTTGTTCGTAATATAATAATCTATGCTTTAAATAACCTCACAAAAATCACTGTAAAAAACACAATTAATTAAGGTTATCCTTATTAAACACAACCTAACAATCCTAGGAATTCTCTTGTTTCAATTATCTGTGGTGAAACCGGTCTTAGGTTGCTTGTGTTCTGGCTCAGTGAGTTCCTGGCCTGGCAGTTCAGGTTGGACTGTTCTCATTGGAGCAGGATCAAGACTGTTTTACATATGGCTGGGTCCAAGCTGAGGTGGCATGGTGTGCAAAATAAGGATGGACTGGGATGCAGCCTTCGTGATTACCAGTGGCTGAGATTAATTAAAGTATTCCGGCAATCACTTTTTTGTTTACTCCAGTTGTCGTCAGTGCGTGTGGACTCTTTCTTTGGTCTCCGCCATGCTGTTTTTGTTTATCTTACTTCAATAGCATCTGCTTGTGCAGGATTTTAACGGGTTGGGTCAACTATGTTCCTTGTCAGGCCATGCCCAGATCCTCTATTTCATTCTTCTTTAAGGTAAAAGCAATATTTGTTAGTAAATGCACTCTAGACATACTTGAAAGAGCACTTCTGTCTGTTTTGCCGCCACTTTTCCCTGTTTTTACTCTCAAAACAGAACGACATTTATTCAAAATGAATTTATTTTTAAGTACATTTCTGATATTTGCAAATGTGCTGATGGCTGGACTCCTCTAATATGGAGGACGGAGTGGAGCAAAATGTGTATTTGTATCTAAATAAAGGTAAGTGTTAGATCTTTTTTTATTCCTGGCAGGTGAATCTTTCGTCAGTTGCATCTAATATGCTATATTGGTCCTGAGCCATGTCTCCGGTCATGAGTTCAAAATATTTTACTTATCAATGTTATGATAATACATCTCAATAAAGAGATACTTCCAAGCATTTTGGTTATTTCATTAATTTGCTAATGTGTTATAAATGTAGAATACAATTGCACGTTTGGATTGCACATACATCAGACTCCCAAAGGTCACAGTAACAGCACATAAATACTGCAAGCAAGCATCTTAATGAACTGTTTATCTACTAATGACCACAGTTTCCAAATGCTAAGAGTTGAAGATTGTTCAATGTTTCAGCTCGAGTTTCAAAACTATTGCAAAATGTCTGGTGTGGAAATATCTCAAACGGCTGCAGCAAACGTCTGGCTTTCTTTTAGGCATGTACTCATTTAACACACAATATTAAATAGCATTGCAGGGCAATGTGCAAATCTTGTACTATCTACTATCTGTAGATGACACCGCATATGTGTTCACAGAATAGTTACTAACATGGACTAGAAAAGCTATTCACGAAAACAGGCCCTACGGAAACTGATCAAATGGAGGATGCTAAGTGGCAAAATCATCAGGTAGTGATAATGACAGCAATAAAGAAAGTGAATACAGAAGCAACCACCTCTAAATCAACTTTTAGAAGGCTGACTGTCCTTAATAGAGCAATAATCTATGGACATAGGTGCATATACCTGAAAGCTTCTGCCATGGCGGAAATATAGCATACCCTACACAAACAAGAGACAACTCACACCACTATACCAATTTGCACTACTTTTCAACCATAGAACAAACACTGGCTGCTATAAAAAAAAAAAAAGTATTCCAAAAGAAGGAACCCCCACCCTCAAGGTAAGAGAAGCTATAAAGGGGGCATGCACATGGGCACTTAGGCATTGAATATAGCTGTCAGGCACATCTTGTTTGGCTGCTTTTTATTCAGAGGCTGTTTGTCATTTACCAATCTGAATTGATTTTCATTTAGCACTGTTATATGCAGTAAACGAATGTCAGAATTGGATTGCTGATTGTTATGTTTTGTCACGTCATGTTATATTTCGTTTTGTTATGATTTAATTGTATTGTATATAAGCGCCTCTCCTTTGCGTGATTTCCCTGGTTTTCTCATTTGGAATTTCGTATTTTGTATCTCCGCTGTGGGCTGATGCCAGCCAAGCAGTTCCAGATTCGTGTGTTCAGTAGAAACAATACACGCTGACCGCCTCAGTATAGCTACCACTACTCTAGTGCGTCCTGACTTCATCAAGGCAGCTGCCTGACCCTGAGTGCTATTAAAGAAGTGTACCTTGGTTAGTGATTTCCCAAGGTCAACAGTCCTCAATTAGGTTCATCTTTAATATTAAAAGTAACTCACTGGGCTCTTTTAAGATGAACTACATTAGTGGCTTCAAAAAGCTGGGCAGCATATAAAAAAATAATTGGGCACTGTGCACCCATATTCTAACACCAACGAAAAATAAGTGTGATTTTGCCAAGCTTACACTGGAACAGACTTTACAGCAAGAAGATCACATACTAGGACTATAAGCAAGCATGGCTTTTAACCATGTTGTATTACAGCACTGCTGAATGTCCTTGAAAAAAGGGCTATGAGGTGGTCAGCCATGGACATGTCATAGCACATTTTTGTCTAGCAGCATGGGAGGGAAAGGCAAGACAGCACGTGGTGGGGCCAGCAACACAACTTGGGAAGGGGTGGACGGCAGGTTGAAAGAAAGTAAATAAAAAGGCATTTAGTATGTGCTAACATGTTCCTCACACTTTGCATATATTTTACCAGCCTTGTGATTAGTTGCGTCACATTACTCCTACTACAATAGTCTCTTCGAGACAGCCCATGTGCTGTCTAGCTAAGACCTAAATAGGAAATGCTGGTTGACTTAATCATGGAGTTTTCCTAGTCACGTAAAAGGACATGACAGCCAATCACCAAACTATAGTTTAACAATCTCACTAAATAAAATATGCACATAAAGGGGTCGATTCCGATCATGGAAAAAGGCTCTACGAATCGTTGTACGGAGCGTTCTCTCCGTACGACTCGTGCCCGGTAAACTTTTCTTACAACCTAGGAGGTACGATTCGTACACAAAGCCTTTTTCCGTACGAATCGTACAAAAGACCGTACGGGTAAAAAAAAACAACGATTCTGATCCGCAACAGCTTTTACGCGACGTCCGGACGTATGTAAGCAGCGGTTTCCGGCCCAGCAAGTACGATTCGTCCCTACGTCACTCCGTACGGCTCTTTTCTTACGGGAGCCAAACACAGCCGGAAAAGCAGAGTCCTGCGCGAACCACTACGCAACGGAGCCCCGGTACGCGACGTACACGCCATGAACCCCATCGTACGTGTCATCCCGGTCCTCTTAGCCTACGACCTGGTGCACCGGACCCGACGCACACGCTGCAGAAGGTGAGAACAACACCCAGGGGCCAGGGTGGGGGTGAGGGGCAGGAAACATACCCCATACCCAAATCCAAACCTATAATATGGAGCCCATACATTACCACCAGGGTCTGGTCACTTGGGGGGCGTGTCCAGCAACCCCTGCGTACCGTAACAATGGAAGTGGACATGTACGGTGCATTGCACACGTACCCCTACGGCACCAGTAGAATAGTGATACGGACCGTACACACGCAATGAATGCGTGGGTACGGTGCGTTTCACACATACCCCTACGGCACCAGTAGAATAGTGATACGGACCGTACACACGAAATGAATGCGTGGGTACGGTGCATTTCACACGTACCCCTACGGCACCAGTAGAACAGTGATACGGACCGTACACACACAATGAATGCGTGGGTACGGTGCGTTTCACACGTACCCCTACGGCACCAGTAAAATAGTGATACGGACCGTACACACTCAATGAATGCTTGGGTACGGTGCGTTTCACACGTACCCCTACGGCACCAGTAGAACAGTGATACATACCGTACACACGCAATGAATGCGTGGGTACGGTGCATTTCACACGTACCCCTACGGCACCAGTAGAACAGTGATACGGACCATACACACGCAATGAATGGGTGGGTACGGTGCATTTCACACGTACCCCTACGGCACCAGTACAATAGTGATACGGAACGTACACACGCAATGAATGCGTGGGTATGGTGCGTTTCACACGTACCCCTACGGCACCAGTAGAACAGTGATACGGACCGTACACACGCAATGAATGTGTGGGTACGGTGCGTTTCACACGTACCCCTACGGCACCAGTACAATAGTGATATGATGCGTACACACGCAATGAATGCAAGGGTACGGTGTGTTTCACCCGTACCCGTACGGCACCAGTACAATACTGATACGAGCCGTACACATGCAATTAATGTGGGCGTACGGTGCGTTTCACACGTACCCGTATGGCACCAGTAAAACAGTGATATGAACCGTACACACGCAATGAATGCGTGGGTATGGTGCGTTTCACACATACCCGTACTGCACCAGTAGAACAGTGATACGGACCATACACACGCAATGAATGCGTGGGTATGGTGCATTTCACACGTAACCCTACGGCACCAGTAGAATAGTGATACAGACCATACACACACAATGAATGCGTGGGTACGGTGCGTTTCACACGTACCCCTACGGCACCAGTAGAATAGTCATACGATGCGTACACACGCAATGAATGCGTGGGTACGGTGTGTTTCACACGTACCCCTGTGGCACCAGTAGAATAGTGATACGAGGCGTACACACGCCAGGAATGGAGGGCTATGAGTCGCCTGCTATAAGGCAACCCCTAAGGGCACACACGACACCTTCACATGCTGAGTGTGCAACTCCAACTGCCTACACAGCGCTGCCCAGCCTACCAGACCCTGTCAGAACAACCAGGTCATGTGCCTCCTACACCACACCCGCTCTGTCCACCAGCACGGCATTGGACTCTGTTACCTCCTCAACACAACAGCCCCACACATCACCTTCATGACAGTAACCTGGATAAAAGCATCCTCAGCACACAACTTCTTCATTGCCATCTCTGACGGATACAAGATCACCCGCAGGGACGGCACCAACAATCCCGGAGGATGAATTGCAATTTATTCACAAGTACACCCTCAGAGTCACAAATCCGGTTTCGCACCAACCCCCTGGCAACCCTCAGAGTAACACTCATCTACAGATCTCCAGGCCTACATCCACAATTCCGCAAAGCCATCAACACGTACATCTGCACGCACGCCCTCACCTCCACAGGATACATGTGGCTGGGGGCCAGTAACTTCTTGCAGGAGGAGAACCACACCACCATCCATCATTGGTCCATCAACATTTGCATCCACGTCTCCGACAAGCAACACACTGCCCCACACCCCGCTACCGATCCCCCAAAGATGCTTGATGTAAGTCACTACAGACAAGCTGTGTGGGACACTCGAACCAACACCACCGCCACACCCTGCAACCTCACACACTGGATCAGCAACTGATCCAACAATCTTGCCACATTGACGGACTTTGCTGTGAAGCACAACAACAGTTAAGCCACCTGGGACAAGGCAGACCTACTGGACTCATACAGATCTAGCCGGACTCTTGTGCAAACCTTGCAACACAAAGAACCATCAGTTACCTTACAGCCCTGGAAAACACCACACACAGCCATCACCATATCATCAGCAAGGACAAGTGGAGATCCTTCAGATAGGGCCGAGGCACCAAAACACACGACATCAAGGAGCTCATCAGCATTGTGAGTGAACTGACAGCAGCTCTCCATCCAAAAGACACCCCACCCTTGCAAGGCAGATCAAATCACTTGCAACTTTCTACCACTGCAAGCTCATGGACATACACGACAGCCTTGGCACACAGAGGCAGACAGCACTATTATCCGCGGGACAAACCCCCCTCAGGTTCTGGACTCCCGTCAGCAGCAAATACACCACCTGGCTCATGTGCACCATCCACTCTAGCTCTCCATCAGGCCCCTTCCCACACAACATCTCAACCACATCATTCCCCATCCTTGAAGCCCACGTCCAGCACGTCATGAATGTCTCCTTTGAGTTTGCCACATTCCATGGGAGCTGGAGGCATGCAGAGACCCAGGCCCTTCTTAAACAACGGACGGCAGTACCGCAGGATCTCCTGGAACATCACCCTGCTTCCCTACCCAGCAAATGTCATCAGGAAGACACTCAACGAGCAACTGACAAACTTCCTCCACGCAAACAGCTCCAGGCAATCGGCACCAGACCCTCTTCCACAGTAATCTCACCACTGCAACCATCATAATTGCCACCACCAACGACAACTTTGCCCTGCTCAACAATGGTGAGACCACCCCCCTTGACCTCTCAAAGGCATTCTACACCATGTGCTACCACACTGTCAGCTCACACATCTCCAACACTGGTATCCAGAGGAGGGCCCAGGATTAAATCACCAAGTAGCTCACCAGCAAGGCCCAGGGAGTCGGCCTCCACCCTTCAGCATCTAGTACACTGGGGTCATCTGGCCCATGCCCCAGGGCTCATCTCTCAGCGTGACGATCTTCAATGTCTCCATGACCCCCCTCTCCACCATCACATGCGCACAAGTCCTCATCATCATCTCGTATGCCATTGACACCCAGCTGCTCCTAAGCCTCACCAAAGACCCAGCCATTGCCAGATCCAACCTTCAAGAAGGCATGAGATCCGTTGACGAATGGCTGAAAATCAGCCACCTGAGGCTGGACTTGGACAGGACTGAGGTCATCATCTGAGGATTGTCCCCTTAAGGCTGGGTCAACTCCTTGTGTCCCACCTGCCTGGGCACCGCACCAGCACCCAGTGGCCACGCACTCAAGCTGGTGTTCATCATGGACTCATCGCTCACAATTACCATGCAACTCAACACCATCTGTACCTCATGCTGGAACACCCTCCGCATGCTGCAAATGATCCACAGATAGATCCACTCCAAGGCAAGACAGACGGTCCCCCAGGTCCACGACACCAGCCGGGTCAACTACAGCACCGCCCTCTACAGAGGAACAACAGCAAAACTGCAGGAGAACTTGTCCACATCCAGGGTGCATCCGCACATCTCATCTTCAACATCCCCCGCCCCAGCCACATCACCGTCCACCTGAGATAGCTACAATGGCTCACTTTCTGCTGCAGGATCACCTTCAGACTCCTCACCCACACTCAGGAGGCAGTCCACAACCCCAGACCCAAAACCGACCTTGGACGTCTGTCATCCAACACCCCGTTGGCCCAACTCCGTGCAGACAACCTTGCCCTGGCCACCATTCATCACATCCACAGAAGAACTGCATGCAGGAGATAGTTCTCCCACCTCGCCAAACAGACCTGGGACTCCCTCCCCGGGCACCTCCACATGACCCAGGACCTCTACGCCTTCATGATACTCTTCCAAATTGGTCTGTCCGAGCAGTATTGCAAGCCCCCCCTCAGCAGCTTGAGGCCATCACGGGTGAGTATTGGGCTCCATGTCTGTATTTGATGATACATTGTGACCCATGTGTGTCCTCGACCGGACTCAGATCCCAGTGTATGGATGGCTGGAGTTAGTTCCACACTCAGGTATACTTTGACATATCCCCACACGTATGTTGTGGACTCATGCTAAATGACTGCAACATCAAATTTTGATAACATTTTTTTATTATAGGTCTGGGGCGTGATTTGTGCAATAAAAAAGGTGCATTACAGGGACCATAGAATCCAAAGTTCCCAGGGGGAGATGGGATCCTTGGCATTTGAAAGTAGCAGAGTCCAGACCACAGTGTTTGGCATCATTAGTCAGACTGTGACCAGCAAGTCCATGTGGCAGAGAATGTCAGTCAATGAGGTGATGCTGTTGCACATGAAGGCCAGGTGCCAGGCCAGTTGACCTGGGAGATGTGGAGCGGCCGCTGCCTCTCACGGTCTTTTCCGTGGACGACCCACCTTCCTCGGGGGACCCTCAGATGCAGGCCTTGACGATGCTTGGGACGCTCCGTCGGACAAATCCTCCTCCTCCTCCCTCCCTGTGGCTGGTGGTGGTCTTCGCCTGGTGGCACAGGGAGGGTTGCCCATGTTGTCTGCGATCCGACGGTGTGAATGGCTTATGTCCCTTTGCACCGCCAGGAGCTCAGCCAGTCTTGCCTCCATCCGTCCTTGGTGTTCTTGTTGAGTGGCGTGTTGCTCGGCCTGCTGGTTCTTCATCTCTGTGATGGTCCCCTTTATCTCTGTGAGTGTCCCCACTACCTGGCTGATCTCCCTGGTGTCACGCCGGTATGCCTCCATGATGTTGTGTATGTGTGACATACCGGTCCCTTCAGCTGGCTGGTCAGGTTCTCGCCTCCGCCTGCCTCCACTCCCACAACCCCTGCCCTCACGAGCCTGGCCTGCCGTTGTGGGCACATCGGGCCTAAGGGACCCCTGAGGGATGGCAGTAGTGGTGTTGTCTGCCTCCTCCTGGTTGCCCGGCGAACCTTGTCCCTCCTGGTCAGACTGACTCAGTTGTTCACTGCAGGCAGGGCTCCTCGGTGTCTCCTGGGATGTGGCAGGAATGGGGGTGGTGGTTGGCACAGATGTTCCTTAACCAGGTGCTGCAGGGGCTTGGACAGCAGGGGGTCCAGGTCGGTCGGGGTCATCCGCGGAGTGTTGAGAGGCGTCGCTGCCGGTGGGATCAGGTTCTTCTCGAGCCTGGGACTGTGATTGTTCACCCCCATTGTTGGGGGGAGATTCATCACGTTGCCCTGTGTGTGAGAGACAGACAATGTTAATGCCGTTTCATGCAACATCCATGTTTCATACACATTCTAGTTGGCACTGTTCCTCCAGGTAGTTGTATGTGCCTAGCATTCTCCTCAATGTTCACTTGTGAATGGGTATGTTGCGGGGGACAGATATGTGTTCCTGAGTCTTTGACTTGTTGATTTTTGGCTTAGATGCTTCTTCGGCTATGTATTGGTCTTGTTGTGTTACATGTCCATTGTGACAGCGGGTAAATCCATTGCCTGTCCCGGGGGTGTCTGCTTGTGTAAGGGGTGTGTGTGACAGGGCCTGCTGGTGGGTGTAGTGTGATTTGGCACTGGGGCTCCCAGGTGATGTAGCTGTCCCCCCATGGAGCATGCTGCCATGAAAGTGAGTGTTCTAGATATCTGACCTTGTTGTATTGGTGTTTGTGTTTGCACTGGTCACAGGAGGGCCTTGTGCTGCCTACACCAGGGCCCAGTGTCAGCTATCTTGTCAGTACTTTCACAGTCCCTGTGCATTGAGCATGGTGCATGGGTATGTACCTGGGCCATATGGGATGAGGGCAATTGTGTCTGATTTGGAGTTCAACAATGCGTTTTGTGACACCCATCCTCCCAGCATACCGGACATCCATTCTTGGGTTAGTGCTTCGTGTAGCATGGGACATAGCATGGCCTTGCTTTGTCAATGGGGCATACACATGTTAGTGGCATTAGCGTTGTTTTTGACTGTGGTTCTGGCCAGTGAGTGTTTGGGGGTAGTTGCATGCATTTTGTGTAGTTGGGGTGTGGATGCCATTACCCCCATGTTACATAAGTTGTTTTTTGTACCCACCAGGCTCTGGAACTCCTTGAAGTCCATGTACTCCCACCGGCGGAAGCAGGGCCATCACCTTCTCCTCCCAGGGATGCAAATGTACTGGTCTGCGGGGCCCACCACCTCCAGTGATGTTGCTCTGGGCGTAGTCGTCATTCATTTTTCGCTTGACTAACCACCGCAGATCGTACCACCTGGCTTGGCAATCAGTCCTGGTCCTTCTGATGGGTGCAACAGCATTCACCCTATCGACGATCCTCTGCCACAGGCGTGATTTTTTGGCTATGCTGGTCTGTCTGACCAATGTTCCAAACAGCTGTGGCTCGACTCTGATGACTTCATTGACAAGGATCTCCAGCTCCTCCCTTGTGAACTTTGGATTCTTGTATGTGGGCATGGTGTGGGGTGAGGGTGTGGATGGTTGTGGGTTTGTGGGTCTGAATGTGAAGTTGTGGGTCTGAATGTGAAGAGGGGGTATGTGTGAAGGAGGTTGTGTGAAGGTGTATATGTTAAGGTGGATGGGTGCAGTTGTTGGTGTGTGCTCTCTAGCTGCAGTGAGTCTGTTGCAAAGGCTCATGGTTTGTGTGTGTGGGTCTTTTTTATTGGTCCATTTGGGGGTGGGCCTCAGTTTGAATTTTTGGCGGGTGTGTTATAAGGGGTGGTTGTGAGTTTGACCCGCTGTTTGCCTGTTTGGATGTGGCCAGGTCAGTCATTTCCATGTTTTGTGCACTGTAGACGTGTTTTGTGGTGTTGTGCGAGTCGAATAGACCCTCCTTGTGCTGTTTTACATAGCCTATGTATGGTGCGTACATACGCGATGTTGTTGTAAGGTGCGTACATATGCGATGTTGGGGTACGCACCGTACATACGCGATGTTGTTTTAAGGTGCGTACATACGCGATGTTGGCGTACGCACTGTACATACGCGATGTTGGGGTACGCACCGTACATACGTGATGTTGTTGTAAGGCGCGTACATACACGATGTTGGCGTACGCACCGTACATGTGCGATGTTGTTGTAAGGTGCATACATACGCGATGTTGGCGTACGCACCGTACATGCGTGATGTTGTAAGGGGCGTACATATACGATGTTGGCGTACGCACCGTACATATGCGATGTTGTTGTAAGGTGCGTACATATGCGATGTTCTTGTAAGCTGCGTACATACGCGATGTTGGGGTACGCACCGTACATACGCGATGTTGTTGTAAGGTGCGTACATATGCATGGGGGGGCCTGTATGACTCATACCTCTGTACGACTCGCACCCCGGGAACAACTTTTCCCGGGATACGAGTCGTACAAAGTTAGCTTCGTAGCGGGTAAAGTCATTCCTCGTGTACGGGACGTTTTCCGTACGAATCCTAAATTGGAAAGCCCGTCCGGATCGTACTTGTACGGTCGGACTGTATTTTTAGGATTCGTACGCAAAAGTGTCCGGGTCCGTCTCGTACAACTTTTCCCGATCCAATTCGTACAGATCGGGCCGATCCGTATGTATTTTTCCCGTACGAATCATACTTCACGGGTCGGGCGGGACTTGTACGATTCGTACGGGAAAAATTACGGTTAAGAGTCGTATGGAAAAAAAAAATACAGGATCGGAATCGACCCCATAATGTGCATTGAACCAACAAGGTTCTCTAAGAAACCTCAGAGCATATATACTGATTAAATCAGATTGGATCTAATGCAGTATAATCAAAGAAAGGGCGCAAATCAACCAGACTCACAAAAGTCCAAAAGGTTTAGAAAACGCAGAAACTTGAAAAAGATGGTTCAGTTGATTTTGAGTTTAAAAGGGGAAACCTGACTAGCATTCCCATCCCTTAGACAGACGTGACAGTCACTCGCCAAACGTTGATGTAAATATTTTAAAGCAGTAGGAATAGTCTAAAAGGAATTACTCAATACATTGACGTGAATGAAAAATCCTACCAATTGGTTTTGGAGTTGCAGGCCTTCGGAAATAATGAAGCGCAGCAAAGGAGTCCCATTAGAAATATGAGATGCTGCCACCAACCTGAGCGTTAGCGTGCATGTTGGTCAAAGCTCAAAAGCCTCATCCTAAGATGGCTGCCAGTAGGAGGGGGCCTAGGCAATGTGCAATTGCAAGTATGCCGAGTGAGGTGACTGACATAGTCATACTAGTAAAAAAGAAACATCTGTTACAAAATAATCGGAGTGGGACATAGGTCAGTTAAAAGACACATTGTGTCCCTGTAAGGTCGTCATAATTATGAAAAACTACAGTCCGATCATAAAATGAAAGGAGCGGTTGTGGGTATGATGTCTCACGGAAGATACATTGTAAGCCTATCGAGTCGAGCACTAAGATGATATCGTCAAAATAATTGACAGAGCAGGCCATGACTATGGTATTTCATGTCAGATACATTGTATCCCTGTAGAGCCGAGCGCGATGACTTTGGCTAGTTCGAAAGACAAGTTGATAGATCCATTTAACAATTGACCTTGTCTTTGAATGCACAGCAAATGTGGCAAGATAGAACAAGATTTACAGGTCTGTTTACAGAAAGGGAGCTACTGAAAACACGAGCGCGTGTGACATGCTCGTCAACAAAAAAATATAGTTTCTAAAACAGTTGCTAAAAGGGGAGCAGTGGATGGAAAGGAAGAGGCATGATGCATGCATGTTATGGACAAATGGGGAGAAAGAATATGAGAGAGACAATGGAGCCAACAAATGGGAAGCATATAGGCGGGCTGAAGCCCACATAGTGAATACAACATGTCTCTATGAGACAGCGCATGTACTGTCTAAGCCTAGACCTAATAAAAAGCAGAAATGTTAGGCAAGCAGCTACCCAATAGTGATGTAAAGAAATAAAGAAAGAGGACGTTTGGGAAACGAAAAAACAACAATTGATGGACAGAATGCAGAACAATGTCATACATTCACCCCAGTACAGAGATCTGGGCCTAAATCCATCGTTTTTTTGCTCACCATGCCATTCCAGTTTGAACCCAGCCATATGCAAATCAGTCTTGACCCCGTGCCTCATGGGAACAGTCAAGCCCGAACTGCCAGGCCAGGTCCTCCCTGGACTGGAAACAAGCATCCTAGGACCGGTTTTTGGGTTTCACCCCTCTTCAGCCAGGATAGCTTGACTCCAGTGGCACGGGACCCATGTCTCCATGTTCTGGATTCTGTCCATTATTTGTTGTTTTTGGATGTGTGGGCAAACACCATGTGTAGCTCAGTTGAGCACACCAGCTCAACCAGACTACAGCTAAACAAATTGGTCAGCAGCCCATCCATTTATTGCTGCCTTCTGTGGGTGTGATAAAATATCCACTTCATGCCATGTCGTGCATTTCCTTCAACCACTTTGCATTACATACATTTACCCATTTTCTCACAATCACAAAATATGTGATGTTGACTGAAGCAAAAATCAATTACTGGAAAACCTTTGGTTTATCCAGTCAAAGGTGTGGGTGCCCAAAAATGGCATCCCGCCATCAAAGGTGAAATAATTTGTAGTAGATGATAACAGTGGCTACAACGTGTGACCACAGTGTTAGAGCACACCATAGGAAAACAAAATATGTCCAAAATCAGTGTCAATGGTTGAACACAGGGAGTATCCCTTAGATTAGTCTGAATAAAACGTTTACTATAGATTGAGTACAATAAAGAAGCTGCATAATAAATCCATGCTGTATTCGAAAAATGGCTAAATGAAGACCTCCCTCATTGCCTCAAAATATTTTTTTACTGTGACTTCATCAGCCATAATGCCCTCTATCTTCTATCTGACTGATAAATTGATATCAGAGATCTCTATATTTAATTTGGCTAATGAGGTTAGTCTGACTGAATATTCTACACAAGGAAGAGCATCTTCACCATTGTGAAGCCCTAAAAGTAGCCTCTGGAATTCAGGAACATATTCATAGGAAAGGATCATCATAGAGCTGAGGGACACTTTTAGACCTGACTTGAAGCACAACTTTCTAAAATGTAGATATAATGGGCTGTAGCTCCACCCAGAGGAGTGTGACTCTCTCTTTCTCCCCATGCTATTGCCTATCTGATTTATCCTTCCGACGTCTAGGAATTGCTTGCACTAGAATGCAGGAGGAACTATTTTGCATCTGAAAAGTGCACATAATTACCATAATGTCTGCCACATTTAATTATTCAGCTGTTAAATGCATTCTATGCAGTAAGCAATTCCTTTTGTTACCTTTCTCACCGCACTTGCAAACCTTTATATTGCACAAGTTGCACACTGGTTATCATATTCACCCCATATGGGCACACCACCATAACTGACAACTCTCCAGTGATCTGGAGTGACCAGCACATCATTCTCTTCAAGATGTCCACACAAACCCACAAGAACAATATGAAGGTGACAGCAACCCACAACAACACCTCCACCTCCACAGAATAAAAAAGTAACTGGGTCTATTATCACTCAATTCGTACCATAAAAAAAATCAACGAATGAGCATCCACAGAGTACCCCATTCAGGACCTGAACTAATAAGTAGCACTAAAAACCTCCATCTGGGTTAACTGACCACACAGACCTATTACATCAAAAATATGGAAACACAGCTCAGCGTTTTACAACAACTAAGAAGGAAATCAAGTGATGAAAAAGACAAATTTATACGGTGCCACTACAATGCAAAATGCAAAGCAGCTATCAGGACCACAAAAACCATTGTAACTCCCCTGACATCATGGAGACAGAATGCCAGTCATTGGATTGTCATATGATCCTTATAGAAGTATGCAATCTAACTCCAAGACTCAAAAACCTCCAGCCTTCTGTGACAAAACTGCCTCATAATTCACATAATAAATAGAAAAGCTAGAAAACTACCAGAAGGACTATACAGCCAACTATGGTAAAACTTCCACATGTGACAGGATCCATGAAAGGACGGATGCCAATCTACCATCCTTCATCAAACGTAATGTCCTATCCAAAAAGGAACTCTATGAAAGCATCAATGCAAGGAGACCATTTGTATCTTCATGAGACCCGGGACCCCACCCGAAGATCTTTAAAACCGTCTATAAAGCAACTTCCACAAGAGAAAGAGCCAGAGCATTTTAAACAAGTCTTTGGAGGTAAGATACTTCCCTTCACAGATCACAAGCTCATACATAAAGCAATTCCTCAAGAAGAACCTCACATTCCATGCAGCAAACTCCAGACCAACATCTAAGGGTCCATTGATGAGTAAACTATTTAAAAGAGCAATGTTCATTCACGTTTCCAACTTTACTAAGGACAATCACTTGAAGGTGGATCAACAATCTGGGCACATAATCTGCTCTGTGGTCTATATGGGTCAAAGTAGAAATCACAGTGGACAGGAAGGAAGAGACTGCGCTACTACTCTTGGCATTGCCATCAGCTTTCGACACAGTTCACTACAAGATGCTACTACTACGAACTTTCTATCTCAGAATATGAGAAAACACACTAAACCGCCCACCTCAAAGACAAGAAAAGTCTAGTATTCCTACACTTAGGTGCCAATTACGATCCGGTAAAAAAAATTCCCGTACGACTCGTATCCGGTCTTTTTACCGTACGAATCGTACAAGTGCCGTACAAACTGGCAATCACGATTCGCATGGTAAAAAGTCCATACGAACCGCCTTGGGAATTATTCCCCACACGTCCTCGGGTCGGAAAATGTCTCCGACACGTCCTCGGACGATTTACCGTACAAACGTGAAAAGCGAAGTCCGACCGGGGAATCACGATCCGTCCCGGGCGTCCGAATGTACAACCGTATGGTGAAAAGACCGTCCGCACCGAACTCCAATAGCAACCATGGAGACGTCCAAACAGGTGCCCGGTACGCGCCGTACCCCCCCCAGCCCCCGCATGTACGCGCCGTACCCCCCCCAGCCCCCGCATGTACGCGCCGTACCCCCCCCAGCCTCCGCATGTATGACTCGAACGTACTCGGGTGTACATACACGGGGGGTTCGACACGTACTCGGGTGTACATACACGGGGGGGTACGGCGCGTACATGCTGGGGCTGGGGGGGTACGGCGCGTACATGCGGGGGCTGGGGGGGGGTACGGCGCTTACATGCGGGGGCTGGGGGGGTACGACGCGTACATGCGGGGGCTGGGGGGGGTACGGCGCGTACATGCAGGGGCTGGGGGGGGTACGGCGCGTACATGCGGGGGCTGGGGGGGGTACGGCGCGTACATGCGGGAGCTGGGGGGGTACGGCGCGTACATGCGGGGGCTGGGGGGGTACGGCGCGTACATGCGGGGGCTGGGGGGGTACGGCGCGTACATGCGGGGGCTGGGGGGGGTACAGCGCGTACATGCAGGAGCTGGGGGGGGTACGGCGCGTACATGCGGGGGCTGGGGGGGGGGTACGGCCCTTACCGGGCCACCTACTCTGGTCGTTTCGCGCCGTACTTCGCTTTTCCGGCACTTTTTGGGTGCCGTAAAAATATTGCCGTCCGGACTGCTGTCGGTTCGAATCGTAATTCCTGGGTCGTGAAACGCGGCCTGTGAGCGTCCCGACGTCACGTCGGCGCATTCCCCGGATCCCATTTGTATGTATCTTTTCGTCGGTCGGTGTTTTGTACGACTTGTACGGAAATGGTGTTTCCGTGCGAATCGTACTTGCATGTTTGTAAAGTTTTACGACCGGGTACGAGTCGGACGGAAAAAAGCCTCCGTCCGACGGTTCGTACTCGGTTTTTGCCGGATCGTAATCGGCACCTTAGAGGTAAAGAAGCTGCTTGTAATCAAGGCTCCCACATACTAAATACATATACAATGGTGGTACGGATGCATTTGCACAGGACATACTAATTTTGCTGATTGCTTACGGCCCAACTGCAACCAACCAACAACTCTACAGCATCTGTACAGGCATGGTCTGCAGATAGAGACCTCTTTTGAAGAGGTTTGATAAACCGTGGAGTCTTCAGAGGACATAATCCAATGCTGCAGGTCTATCTATTTATCTATCTATCTATCTATCTATCTATCTATCTATCTATCTATCTATCTATCTATCTATCTATCTATCTATCTATCTATCTATCTATCTATCTATCTATCTATCTATCTATCTATCTATCTATCTATCACATGACAACCACATAAAGCATGATCATATCTCAGCCCACCTGGGCAGATTCATGACTCTCTTCCTCTGACATGAAGCCTGCACAACACAATAAATTACTCTGAGTGGTTTTACAAATGCAGCAAACAATAAAGAAGATTGTGGGATTATAAAGAATAACTGAAAACACCACGTAGAACTGAACAGTATCACTAAAATAATTTGAATATCAAATTGCATTTGTATCTCTCATGCTCACTCGCACACTCCACCTCTAAGCACTGTGCTCCATAGCATGATAAACCCATTTAGATGGGCAACACTCACAACATGGAAGCAGTTCACACAGTGGCTCATAACTAGGAAAACACACTTTGAGCTGTTCACTGTGCAGCATGCTACCCATCTGGGCAAGCGCTTCAGCACCCCACTTTGGGATAGTAAGCACTATATCAGGGGTCTCCAACCAGTAGCTTGTGACCTACTGTAGCTCTCCAGCTACCTCTGAGTGGCTCACCTGTGTGCAGCTCAGCTTATTAAATTAGAAAGCTTTTGTTTGGTTGGATTAATATACATATAACACAATTGAGATTATAGAACACTAATAACATTAGTAGCTCTCAATGCATTTCAGTGAACATAAGTAGTTCTCAATACAGAAAAGGTAGGCGACCCCGGCACTATATATATGCTACAAAACAGAACAATGTGCTAAACAACATTTGTACATGCAAATCATGTAAACAGCCTTTACAAATGCATATGTTTGCATAAAGTCAGACCTATGGGCTTTGACAATGATTATTAATTGCAGGGGTGAGGAGTCTTAGTTTGTTTTCAGAACCGTAGAAATTTCTAAGGGACCCCAATTACATGTCAAGTTTGAATTATATTGTGGACAATGGTTTGTTAGGTTGTTTAACTGTGTAGATGTAGCATGATGGATCAAAATACCCCATTGGAACAAATGAGAATTTCAGTTCTTGAAAGCATTAAGGGCAAATCTGGGAGCTCCGTTTCCTGACAACAATTAAGACAGGCAGTGCCAATATAATCAAAAATCTGCCCTTGCCAAACCACAGTTTCTAAATTGTATTCAGAGCATCTTTCTTGAAATATATGGTTTGTATTCCCCCAAATAAATGCATCAACCCTGGCTTCAATATTTTCAAAATAATTCTGTGGGGTTCAGATTGGCAAATATGGCAACAAATATAGGGCCTAATTTAGAGTTTGCAAATGCAACGGAGTACCCTCTCTGCCAAACCCACAGTCTGCTGGCCTCATTTAGCCTGACAGAGTAGAGGCAGTCAGAGCAAGGACTTTATACAGTCCCCCCCATTTAGGGTGGACAGTGTAAACTCTTTTTCTTCTTGTCTATCACCACCAGGAAAAACCTAGGGAATGGGACAGAAAAAAACAGTAATGCCCCCCATATCCTGTGAGAAAACTTCCCGGGTTTGTGGGTCATTATGTTTGTGTTGTTTTTCTAAAAGCAAAAAGAAAAGCAAAGAGCTTTTGAAAAGTTTGATCGCCAAGTCATGACTGATGGCACCGTCTGTCAAACATTTTCTACATTGATGGCAATGACGCCAGTTTCTGTCCATGTAGAGAGCTGACCACATGGCTGGCAGAGAACTCTAAATTTGGTGGGCAGTGGTCCCTCAGGATGGAGGAGGTTTTCTCCTCTACCATCTCCATGGAGTAGACTCCTTTCATCAAACTCTTAAGTTAGAACCATAGTATTTTCGGTAGGCTAAGCACCTTAAATATAATTTATTTTCCTAATTTTCCCGAACAGAGAAAGCAGTGAACTCTAATTGTGGTGTATAGGGTGACCAACTGGCATGGGTGCAAATTCAGGACGGTGAGTGTAAAAATTCAGGACAAAGGGTCAAAATTCAGGACAAAAGGTAAGTTTTACAGACACATCAGAAGAGGTCGTGCAATAGTATATAAGTAAGTAAATAGACAACCACTTAAGTACAAGTGAAAAGAAGTTTATATTAGGTGCGACAATCGTGCACTTCTTGGTTTTTCAGTATGCACACAGCTTTTTAGCAAATGTGCAGGTCGTTTTGTGGTAACAAAACCGCCCTCCTCCTGGCCCCCATCTTTCCAGTCTCCCTAGGGCATTATTTAACCCTGGCCTTGCTTATTGGTCCTTCAAAACAAAGCAATCATCTAGAGTTCCACCGTACAACAATACTCAAATATTTTGCACAGACATACTTACAGTGATGTTGAGGATATTATGGAGTCACACTGTTTGGCAGTTTTTCTTTGTATATTTGCAAGCCTGCTCAATGTTTGCTGGCAGTGGTGAGCCTTCTGTGTGAGCGCACCTTGTGCCACTGTGCATTGCTCTCTGTGTGCATGCTGTGGTGTTTTTTATGTGCTCATTCTTCGGAGATGTGTGCCTGCAGTACTGTTTTGTCCACCATAGTTTATTAGTCATTGTGGAGCGCTGCCATGTTTGAAGTTGACATCATCATGTTCGACTGCTGATGCCAATATTCTGTAGAGTGTGGAAGAGCAGATAGTTTGTTAATATTCATGGTGTGTGTGTTTATGGGTTTCTTGCTCATGGACAGTTGCTAGGGCTTGGATGTGCGCTGTGTCTGGATGGACTAAGCACTTGACATCTTATTCTTTGTCTGCTGTACATGCGTTTGACTTGGGGTTTATCTTGGTGATTGTCCTTGTACGTAGTTGCTTCAGACTTGAATGCCCGCCTTGCTTAAATGTCTCCTGTGTGCTCAATACCTCCATGCGTACGCATGTTAATGGGGACACACAAAGTGCAGAGCCGTTTGAAACTCTGATGGTGTCCAGGAGAGAATTTGTGGCAAGCAGGGTGATATTGACAGGTATTTGAATTCGGAAGAGGACAAAGCACACAAGAGCGGAGTGCACTAAACAATTTCATCAGTTTCATAATAGTTAATAAACTATAGCACACTCTTAACCCCTTGGGTGCCAGGCCTTTTCCCCCTCCTGTGCCTGGCGCTTCCTTAGTGGGTGGGTTTCATGACGAGATAGTCTCGTCATGGGCACAGCACGACTGTGCTCCATGACGAGACTATCTCGTCATGGGCACAGAAGAGGTTAAGATAACGTGTGTGCCAGGGCTAGCATGTTAGTCATCCAATTGAACAACCTGGGTCTGTTGCTGGAGAAGTACTTTTTTTAATATGTCAGTGAACTGTAAGGGCTTTTTCACATGAGTTACTTACTGGGGGCTGTATTGTAGTTTAGACTCTGTGATTCTGCTGAGCAGTAATTGGAAGAACATCAGACAATCAATCACTTTTAGAGTGCTGATTGTCACCCGGGAGGGGATGGTGGGGAGATCCAGGCACTGACAGGTCCAATGGTTCCGTCGAAGAGCCAGATCTTTAATGATTTTCAGAACTCTGGAAGAGAAAGGGAGGTCCGAAGGTGCAGGGGGAGGTCGTTCCACACCTTTGCTGCGATGTAGGAGAAGGAGCGCCCATGGCTTCTGCATCAGAATATGCGGGGTTGATTATGAGTGCAAGGGAGGCAGAGCAAAGGTGTCTGGTGGGCTGGTGGAAGTTCAGGCAGTGGTTGATGTAGGCAGGGTCGCACTTGTGAAGGGATTTGTATGCTTGGGTTAGTAGCTTGAACTGGCATCTCTTCTGTATTGGTAAGCAGTAGAGTTCCTTGAGGAGAGGGCTGATGTGGGTTTGTGGGGGAGGATGAGGACGAGTCTCGCGGGTACATTCTGTATCATCTAAAGTCTATGAAGCCGGTGAGCTACAATTCCAGAGTAGAGGGTGTTGCCATAGCTCAGTTGGCTGGTGATGAGGGCTTGAGTGACGGTCCGTCTTGAGCTCTGTGGAAGCCATTTGAAGTTTTATGAAGCATGCGCAGGATGAAGAAGCAGGAGAAGTATATGTCATTGACTTGGGAAGTCATGGTGAGCTTGCTGTCCAGTATGATGCCAAGGTATCTGGCGTAGTCGGATGGTGTGGGTGCTGGACCTAGTTCCTCCGGTCACCATTATTCATCCCAGAGGGAGCCGATGCTCCCGAAGATCAGTCCCTCAGTTTTGTCCAAGTTGAGCTATAGGCAGTTGTTCTTCATCTAGTTGGCGATGCTGGTCATGCATTTGTGGAAGTTGATCCTGGCGGTGGTGGAGCTCTCAGAGAGGGAAAGGATGAGCTGCATATTGTCGGCATCGGAGATGATGTTGAGCCCATGGGTTCTGATGATGTCAGCCAGGGGGGTAATGAAGGTTTTGAAGAGGGTGGGGCTAAACGACGAGCCTTGGGGTACTCCAAAGGTGATTTCTTTGGGTTCTAAGGTGAAGGGTGGTAGACGGACTTCCTGTGTAATTCTGGTGAGGAAGGAAGTGATCTATTTGAGGACAACTCCTTGAATGCCAGTGCTGAGCAGCCTTGTGATGAGCATTGGGTGGGAGAGGGTGTCGATAGGTCCAGAAGGATCAGTGCCGCAGTTTCACCTTGGTCGAGGCGGGTTCAGATGTCATTGGTGGCTGCGATCAGTGCCGTCTCAGTGCTGTGGTTGGTGCGGAAGCCAGATTGGAAGGTGTTGAGAAGACGGTTATGTTCCAGCTGCTTGGTGAGTTATTGGCTGATGGCCTTCTCTAGGACCTTGGCCATTAATAGGAGTAGGGAGATGGGCTGGTAGTTGCTGAGCTCGCTGGGGTCTGGTGAAGGTTTCTTTATTAGAGCGTTGACCTTGGTGGGCTTCCAGTCCTTGGGGAAGGTGCACATTGTTATAGATTCTACAAAAAGAGAGGTGAGTTCATGGCTAATCTTGGTGCATCCTACTTTGAAGATGTTGTTTGTGTAAAGGGTCAGTGGTGGGCCCCTGAGTAGACAGTGTTCATGATGATGGTCGTTTCGTGTGGGATGAGCTCATTCCATGTGGTCAGTCGGTTGCTTGAGGTAAGACTGGGCTGGATGAGTTGGTTGAAGATGTCGGTGGGTTTGGGCATGGGTCGGTAGTTCTTGTAGATCTTGGTGATCTTGTTGGGGAAAAAATTGGCAAGGTTGTCACAAAGTTCCGGGGGAGGGCGTAATGTCGCTTGCTGTGGTTACAGTGCTGGAGAATTATCTTATGATTTTGAAAAGTTCTTTGCTGTTGTTGGGGCTGGTTTCCATGTGCGTTTTCTTAGTCTCTCATAGCTGTTTGTGGTAGATGTAATGGCTGCTTTGAAAGAGGTCCTGTTGGTGGCATCTTTTTTAATGCCCCATCTCTTTTCCAGTTGTTTGCAATGGCAGTTGGTGGCCCTGAGGTCTTCCGTGTACAAGCTTGCTTGTTTGGTGGCTCTATTGTGGTTGTTGTTCCCAATGGGGGGTGATGCTGTCTGCGCTGTTCTAGATCCAGTTGTTGAAGTGTCTGATGTTTTGGTCTAGGTCGTTGGAGTAGTTGTGGGTGGTGGTGTTGAGGGCTTTGGTCCATGTGGTCTCTGAGATTTTGCTCCATCTGCTGTGTGGGCCACTGGGTAGTGTCCGGGAGTGGTCCGGTGGCTGGTGACGTTGAAATGGACGATGTAGTTGTTGGACCAGGTCAGTTCATGGTATGGCTGTATTTGATGTGGTCGCTGGAGGTGAAGATGGGGTCCAGCGTGTAGCCTGTGGTGTGCGTAGGGCAGCTGTGGCCGCTGAAGGTAAGAGCGGTAGGGCGGTGGGGATTTCGAGAGACGACCACATGGGGAAATTAATTATTTATTTAATTTTCTCTTGTGGTCGTCTTTTGAAATTCCCCCCAGCAAGCCCACTGCCCCAGTGCTCTTAACTGCAGCAGCTGCGGCTAGCGTAGGGTTTTGGATGAGTTGGTAGAGGCAGTTGTTGTTTATGTTGTCGTGGAGGGTGGAGGTGCTGGTGTTGTTGAGGTCGTCAAGGTGAAAGTTGAAGTCCCCGAGGATCATGTAGTCGTTGGACTCAATGACTAGGGGGGGCGATGAAGTTGCAGAAGCTAGATCTTGACCCCGGTGGTCAGTCGATACAGGGGCTCCTTATGGTAGATTTGCCGTCTGTTTGGATTGTGAAGTTCAGGTGTTCCATGGCTGATGAGGAATCCTCCATGAAGGTGATGCATTGGAGGATTTCTTTGTGAATGATGGCCATTGCTCCACCTGGTTTGTTGGTGCAGTCATGGTGGGTGATCTTGAATCCTTTGGGTACCGCTGTAGCAATATCAGGGGCCGAAGCTGGGTTAAGCCATGTCTCTGTGAGGAAGACGACATCTCGGGTAAGGCTGAAAATGAGGTCCCAGAGCTCATACTTTTACATTCATCTGGAAACCAATTTGTTCTTATTCCTGTAAATTGGTGTCCACTCCAGAGTCCAGTGTGACCTTGAACAGTCATAAAGATAAGGTATTGTCTTTGGCAAGGATCTTATGTGTGAGCCAAAAATTAATGTTAGGCAGCTAAATATTTGTTACCATTCTAAAAAAAACACCAGGGACTATATTAGGGAAAGTGCCATGGGGCACAACATGCGTGTGCGCCCACTTTGTGTGCCACCGGGGCACTTTGGTATTACAGGTAATACTGATACAGGTCATCAGTGCACCCCCTAATGATAGCCTTCTGTAGGAGAGAAGGTGGTCCCTTATACCCCCATACATCCCCCTGAGGCAAGTGCAGTACCTCACTGAATCCACCTGCAAGGAGAATGCTAACCCCTATGCAAAGTGCAGGCGATTTGCTCTCTGCATAGAGTAACAAGGAGCAGCTTTAAAGCAGCCACTCCGTATTTAACATGAATGCACAAGCCACAGGGTAGTGCATTCATTCTAATAGGGTGCACTTTCCCTGTTTCTGCCCAGTGCACATGTTTAAAGGTGTGCCTTGCACAAACAAGGAAACAGGGAAAGTGCGCCCTATTTGTAATAAGGACCCAGATGTGTATTCAGAACACAAGATAAAGCTCATTAGAGCAATAACTCTTCTTAAGTTCAATTTTGTCAAAATATATATGAAAAAGTGTCATCTTGACAGATAGATCTGTAAGCTGAGGAAAGTCCATAACAGGCCTTTCAATCTGAGCTTTGATTTTAGAACAAGATATAAAGTTACATCAGCCCCTTGTTTATGTGCTCGTCCCTACTGCATCACCAGACCTTCAATGGTCCTAGAATTAGTTCATAAAGTTGAATGGATACAGGTCTTAGTACTTGAGACAATCCTCAGTGACTACCTGCACCCTGTCCTTTGCACTTAGATTTCTGTAAGAAGGTGTTAGAATGCTTCATTTCGTTGCAGCAGACACTGCGTTTGAATTAACTGGAAAAGAGCCATGGGGAAACAATGACAAGGAAATCATTCAAACTTGATAATCTCAAAAAATTAGCTGATTCTCCCTTCAACGCATTTAACTCAAAAGAATATTGTGCCTCAGTTTCAAATAAAGAACATCAGGACACAATAAAAGATAATTTAGATAGTTTAGTTATTGTATTAATGTTCCAAAATAAACACAGATAATCAATTTCTTAAGCATCTCAGTCAAGAATATTAAAGCATGTGCTACAAGACAACACATTTACTCAAAGTTTCAAATCCAAAGAGGATGGTTTAAAACAAACATCAGATGCGAGGTTGCAGATTTCTACCACAATTAAACAAAAGGGTAGTTCGGTTCTCTTTAAAAAGCATCTAAAGATTTAAAGCAAAGGAGTAAAAGAAATCAATTTTAAGGTCCTCTCAGCACGAGTCCATGACATGACATGAGCATAAAGGGGAAATAAAGAAAAAATCAATTCATTTGGTTAAGAAGGATTCCAGGTTGACCGCAAAAGAGCAGCTGCATCAGCAAAAAGGCAGTTCAAGATAGAGATTTTAAAGAGGATTATAAATTCATAGGGAAATAGTTCCATTCTCTCCCAAAGGAGGAGAATGATAACCCTGATGTGATGCATCAAAAGAGAAAATGTATATCAATGAGTGGATGTGTCCCTTGGAAAGAAGAATAATAACACTGCGTTGCCCCTCCTTTGGGGTTTCTTCTTTTATAGTCCTTATGACACCTTAATGACATGGTGCCACTCCACTAGTCAATCCATCGTATGATTAGTTTACGTATGTAGTCACCAAATACATTTTAGTCACTCCTGCATTCTTTCTCAAGCACTTCATGTGAACGACTTGGCTTTCTGGGCCTCAGGTTTTGTCAATGGTAAGAAATATACAATATAACAGACTTCAGGTTAGAGTTGATTTTCCAACCTAGCCATCTCACAGTGAACTTCAAAAGATGAAACATGCTCAGAACCAAAGATGCCACATTTGCAGAAAATGCCAATGAATTATTATGCTTGCTAAGGTAAAATTTGCAGCTCAAAAAAGAACAAGTTTAAATCATAAAATGCATACAGCAGCTTTACATGAATTAAACTTAATTGGAACCAAATATAATGCATTGAATCATCATTTAATAATAATAGAAGAAGAATAAATGTTTTACCAAAGTATTATTACAGGAAATTGACATTAGCTATGGCCTACTGCCACAATTTTTCATCATCTATACATGCAAATTATTCTTTAAAACCACTTTACTGAAATTGTTTCCAAATTTTCATAATTATTAGGGTCTCTTCTATCACATCTGTAAGTTTCAAATTCTGAACTACTTTTATCACATAATTGCACCACAATCTATTTATAATACATTTACAATAAAAAGCAAAAGAACTGTTAGGCATCATCATTAGATTCATTAGTTTTCAGCAGTGCGATTAGTTTTCAGCAGTGCGTGAATAGTAAAACATCATTTCATGAGCAAGCTGGTTATGAAAATCTATTAATAAGTGCTATAACTATTTAGCAACATATTTTCTCTCTTTCTTACTCTTTCAAGCACACTTTTATGGTACTGTTACTTCACTTGTCTCTATTGCTGTATCACTTTGTGCAATGTGCACATTCAGGGTTTGTGTCTAAATCGGTAAAAGTGTCATGTGAAGTATCTTTTAAATTTGAGTGCTATCAAGGATTCAGTGGGCAGTCTCAAGGTCACAGTGTTAAAGCTGGAATGCAGAGGGGCTTGGGCTCAAAATATCTGTGAATTGTAGGACTACCAGCATGGTGGATGAGCCAATCCTGAAAGATTCTTGGATCTTTGGATTTGCACACTGCACCTGTCAGTGAACATCTCTTGTTTTGTGGCTGACAGAGCACATACGGTACTGTTTGCATGCCGACCAGTGGGTGCACTGCAGGCTCTGTGATCAGCAAACTCCTCAGCTACAGAGAGACAGGTGCAGTCCTGTTGGCAGCACAACACATAGGGAAAGTACAATAGGTACAATATGAATCCTCCCATTTGATGTTCTTCCTGGACTATACCATTCAGGTACAAAAACAGCGGAGAATATATGACAAAGTGAAGGAAAAGTGAAATTCATACCATTGTAATACAGACTCCTTTTCTTAGTTAAACTTAAAATGATCTTCAGGATGAAAACCTCCGTCTTGGAGATGGCGTGAGAGTCAGCAGTGGAACATAGGACACTAGGCACTAGGGGATCACAGAGCAATGACTCAGTAATGTGGAGACAGGGGATCAGATCAAAGGAAGAAAGACAGACTTTAAGGAAGAGAGGGATGGGAATAGCCAGGGAAAACCTCCAGAAGAAATGCTTAACCCCTTTGGTGCTCATGACGGAATGGTTCCGTCATGAGCACCAGTGCTCCTGTGCTCATGACGGAACCATTCCGTAATGAGAACAGGGGCACTAAATCCCTCTGCTGCAGACAGCAGAGGGATTTCCCTTTTTTTATTGGCCTCGGAGGTTGGGGAAGAGCTTCCCCAATCTCCCGAGGCCAATTGCATTTTCATTCTCATGCCGATCACACGCATGGCGCGCTAACGTCATTGCAATGAAAATGAAACTGAAACTTAGTTTCAGTTTCATTGTGTCGGTGCTCGTGGAGCTATCTCAGCCCCCTGAGCACCGAAAAAGCTGGGAGAGGTATCGTTGGAAAGGGGAGAATCTCCCAAGCAGGGATCCACCCCCAGCACCAGGGAGGGGGGAGCGGTCCCTTGGGCAAGGGCCTTTGCTCCCCCCATATTTGTTTGAGCACAACAGTCTTTCTGCCCCCCCTGGGGGGCAGGTGGGGACAGTAGCCTCCAATCTGCCCCTCCGGGGGGCGGAAAGCCCACTAGAAACCAGGGATTATTTTTATATTGACGTTGGGGTGGGGGCTTCCCACCCCAAACCCCAAGATATGTGGAAAATGTAGTTTTTTCAGCTAAATTTGTGGTTTGCAGGGGATTCTGGGTAGGGAAACATTGGGGGATCCACGCAAGCCATAGCTCATTGGACTTCCCAGGGTGTCTAGTTTTCAGAAATGTGTGGGTTTGGTAGGTTTCCCTAGATGGCCACCGAGCCCGGGCCAAAAAATCATGGGACCCCCCTTGCAAAACCAGGTTGTTTTGTGATAGGTAATTTTGAAGTCGCCTTAATAGGTTTTGGGCCCTTGCCTGTCACGGGTACTTGACCCACCCACACAAGCGAGGTACCATTTTTCTCGTAAGACTTTGGGGAAAGCGGGCTGGGTAGAATTTTGTGAATCCACACAGATTCCAGAACTTTCCACAACAGAAATGTGAGGAAAATCAGTTTTTTTGGACAAGTTCTGAGGTTTGCTAAGAATTCTGGGTAACAGAACCTGGTGAGAGCCAGTCAAGTCACCCCATCCTGGATTCTCCTGGGTGTCTAGTTTTCAAAAATGTATATGTTTGCTAGGTTTCCCTAGGTACCGGCAGAGATAGGGTTCAAAATCTACAGCTAGGCACTTTGCAAAAAAAGGGTCCATTTTCACTGTGAAAATGTGGTGTGTCCACGTTGCGTTTTGGGCCGTTTCCTGTCGCGGGCACTAGGTCTACCCACACAAGTGAGGTACCGTTTATCTCGGAAGACTTTGGGGAAAGTGGGGTGGGTGGAATTTTGTTGATCCACGCAGATTCCAGAACTTTCCACCACAGAAATGTGAGGTAAATGTGTTTTTTTGACAAATGTTTAGGTTTGCAAGGAATTCTGGGTAAAAGAACATGGTGAGAGCCAGTCAAGTCACCCCATCCTGGATACCCCTGGGTGTCTAGTTTAAAAAAATGTATAGGTTTGCTAGGTTTCCCTAGGTGTCGGCATAGCTAGGGTTAAAAATCTACAGCTAGGCACTTTGCTAAAAAAGGATCAGTTTTCATTGTGAAAATGTGGTGTGTCCACGTTGCATTTTGGGCCGTTTCCTGTCGCGGGTACTAGGCCCAAACACACTAGTGAGGAACCATTTTTCTCAGAAGACTTTGGGGAACGCGGGGTAGGGTAATTTTGTGGATCCACACAGATCCCAAAACATTCCACCACAGAAATGTGGGGAAAATGTGTTTTATTTTACACATGTTTAGGTTTGCAAGGGATTCTGGGTAATAGAACCTGGTGAGAGCCAGTCAAGTCTTCCCATCCTGGATTCCCCTTTGTGTCTAGTTTCTAAAAATGTATAGGTTTGCTAGATTTCCCTAGGTGCCGGCAGAGCTAGGGTTCAAAATCTACAGCTAGCCACTTTACAAAAAAAGGGTCAGTTTTCACAGTAAACATAAAGTGTGTCCACGTTGCGTTTTGAGCCGTTTCCTGTCGCCGGCACTAGGCCTACCCACACAAGTGAGGTTCCATTTTTATCGGGAGACTTAGGGTAACGCAGAATTGTAGAGCAATTGTTATTACCTATTGACTTTCAATGCATTTCTGCCTTCCAAATGAAAGACAATGTGTAAAAAAGAAGTCATTTTGGAAAATGACCTATAATTCTCATGCTAGTATGGGTATTCACAATTTCGGAAATGTGCAAATATCTGCTGTTTCTAAACTCTATATTTTGTCCCAATTTCAGAAATACATAGGTGTCTTTCATATCGATTTTTCCATGTCAATATTTTCCCAAATTAATTGCTATATGCCCGGTACATAATAAAAAACCATTGCAAGACGCTGCTCAGTTATTTGCTCTGGGTTCGTCGAGCTCTTGGTGAACCTACAAGTCCTATATATCCCCACAACCAGAAAGGTCCAGCAGATGTAACAGTATATTGCTTTCAAACAGCTGTCATAATTAGAAGGAGTTACAGGTGAAAACGTTGACACAAAGGCTGTTTTTTTAACTCATTTTAAATGTTTCCTATATTCATCGGTTAGCTTCTATAAAGAAACCTTGAAGGATCTACACAAATGTCCCCTTGCTGAATTCAGAATTTTGTCTACTTTGCTAAAATGTATAGCTTTTCAGGATCCATTATTGCTGTCAAACCCATTTCTACCATTAACTGGAAAGAGGTTGAAAGCACAAAAAAAAGCAAAAATAGGCTACGTCCCAGAAAAATGCCAAAACTGTGTAAAAATGTTGGTTTTCTGACAAAAGTCTGCTTGTCCCTGAAAGCTGGGAAGATGGTGATTTCAGCACCCAAACCCCTATTTTGATGCCATTTGCAGGGAAAAAAACAGACGCTTTCATCTGTAGCCCTTTTTTCCCATTTAAAAACCTTTAGAATCCCCATGATGTTGGAAAAAAAGGACGTAAATTTGGCGTGGATACCTTATGTGGTCCAAAAATTACAGGGGTCTAAGCGCGGACTACCCCAAATAACCGAAAAAAGGCTTAGCACAGGGGGGGAAAAACCTAGCAAAGAAGGGGTTAAAGAAAGGGCTCACATGAGGCAGATCACTGCATGTATTTCTATGGTGATGTGAATAGTGTCAACTAAGGTGACTGGAGAGAACAAGGAGCCTAACAGTTTGGGGGCCCTAAAGTGGGTTTCTATTCTTTCCCCCTTTGAATGATGGGGACTGATTGGTGTGTAAATGATATAGGGCTCTATCCTCTTATTAAACCACTATATACCGGGGAGGGCCACCCTACACAAGGGGAGCGTTTGAGACACACCAAAATAATGGAAATGTTGAGCTTGAAAAGACAAGTCTCCACAGGTAATGGGGATGCAACAGGTTGCAGGTACAGAATGTGTGGGGGAAGTGGTGGGATGACAACCTTTCCTACATTGGGGTGGCAAGCAGTTGTGAGCTTGTGATACAGTAGAGACAGGTGGGGAAGAGGGGAAAGCAAAAGACCCAGTTAGAAGGGTAGCAGTTGATGGGGAAGAGGGGAAAGAAAAAGACCCAGTTAGAAGGGTAGCAGTTGAAAGTTGGTCAATTACATTTTGCTGTTTACACCACTGAGAATTAGCAGGTAAATTAGCCAGAGGGAAATACTCCGTTTTGGGAAAAGATATCTAACCTTGAATTTCCTTACTTTACCTTAACTTACCTTACTTTTCCTTACCTTACCCTAACTTACCTTACCCTAATTTACCTTACCTTAACTTAAACTTTATAATGTGCTCTAATACCCAAAAATGGATGCCCTGGTGCTAAGGTACTGCACTCAAGAAAAAGAAGATGGGAGGAGAAAAAGAAACCAGATACTGAAAACCACCACCACTAGGTTTTCAGGAACAACCAGGCTTTAAGCTTTTTCTTGAACAGGAGAAAGTTAGACTTCAGATGAATCTGAGCTGGTAGGGCATTTCGGCTTTTGGGTATCAGATAGGCGAAAGCATGAAGGCTACAGCAGCTGTACACAATCCTGGGGACAGATAGCAAGTCAGAGTTAGCTGAACGTAAGTCATGCCTCCAGTGGTGGCATTGAATCTTGCCCTTCGCATATCTAGGACCCGATCCAAACCACGGTTCTGTGAACTAGAAATAACATCATAAATAAAAGGTTCTTTCAAATCGGGAGCCAATGAAGGTTCTGCGGATGTTGGGAAATGTGGATCTTTCTTGAAAGATTTAATGTAAGTCCAGCAGCAGATTTCGAAATTATTCGAAGTTAAACCAGGACAGTGACCGTGATGCTTCAATAAAATGCATTTTCATAATCTATTCTGAACAAAATAAGACCTTGCATACAGTCTTTCGCATGTCAAGTGGGAGGGATCTAAAAACCTTCTTCATCATTTTGAGAAGACTGAAAAAAGTAGTGTACGAACTTGCTAAGCCATCAATACGTCCTGATCAAGTATGACACCAAAAATCAATACCTTATAAGAAAAGGTAGGAGCATCCCCAAGGTATGGTGGTCACCATTCATTCGACCAGCTACCGGACTGTCATTCAGAGAGAAGCACTTCTGTTTTAGCACAATTCAGTTCAAGGCAGATTGTGTACAGCCAATTCACAATAGATTTAAAACAGGTCCGAAAGCTGGCTAGCGATCTGTTCTCTCTCCCTGCGGGTGGTGGCCAGGGGCATTCAGGGGAAGGTCACAAATGCAAAATGTCATTGGTTGACAACTTAAAGGGGCAACAAAATGAGGGTTCCACTAAAATCCTCTCCTGAAATGTAAATGGACTGGGTAAAAGAATTAAAAGCGTAGTAGTATTCCAGACTTTCCGGAGGCAAGCCATGTAGCTAGTCCACTACAGGAAAGACATTTGACGGGCATAAACTGCTGGTTCCTGAGAATAAGAAGATATGTATTGCTGGCACATGAAGAAGTCACATAAACACATAAACCTCACAGGGGCAGTCAGACTAAACAAACAAAATCAATACCATTTGCGGTGTCCAAGAAATTCAAATGAGTGCCCTGTGGGATTTAGTGAAAAAAAGGAATCTCAGACATTCACAGTTTAGCGTATATTCCACCCCAAGACACCAAAAGAACATGCTACATAGGTTCGGTAGGGTAATGTTGGAAGACTCATCTACATACTAGGGGGTGATTTTAATGATGCCACATCAAGCTCACTAGCAAGGTCCACAGCCAGTAACAGAACAGGGGGAAGGACTAATTAATATGCCATGATTTGCCCAAACTCAGAGATGTCTGGCCCCTTAAGCGGGAGACTGACAGGCATTACTCCTACCTTTCTAGTCCCCACAGTTCCTTCTTCAGGAATAATTATCTCTGTAATCCATAATCAGAGTTGCAGCACCTAGGCTCAGCATATCACCCAGCCAGAACATATTGGACCACTCCTTCACTGCTTCTTCCTCATGACTCATGCCTTTAGGCTCTATGGTGTAAAATACAGAAGTCATACAGGAGATTTGGATCTCTGGGGCAGGGAAATGATTGACCAACTGGCTAAGGCAATGTAATTCGACTTCCAAGAAAATGCAGAGACAGTTCACTCAAAGGGAAAGCTGTTGTACTTAGAAGGCAGGCACAATCTAGGATACATTATGAAAAGAGGAGAAATTAGGAAAAGACCCAGTTGCTGGAGGGGATCATTTTAGAGTTAGAGATAGGAATAAAATCAACACCACTCGAAATTAGGCTATTGAATGAGGTTTGAGAGGAGTGTCATAGTGAACTGACAGAGGCAATAACATATTTATCTCTCCACACAGAGAAAGCTCCAGGAAGTGGGATACAAAGCTTAGAAACTGCTAGTGAGACTAAGTCAAGGGGAAGAGGGAACTAGGAGATTAATGCTTATCCTCTGCACATACATATATCATATACAAGAGGTAGCAAGTATTCAAGTACAATAAAAAAAGAGAGTAATTTGTTTTCTGATTTTTTCTTTGGTCTTTAATCCGAATCGCCCAGCCAACACATGTTTCGTCAATAGGTGAAGACCCCACGACTTCTTTAGGGCTGTCAGACTCTTCTTTTTCTATCACTATGCCCTCTCTGCCGGTTTTAATTCCGACCCGGCTGGTCAAGTGTAATTGTGATACTCCATCTGGGTATAACAGATTTTATTCAAGTGATTCCTATATTCCAGCGTTTCTCCCGACATAAATGGTCTGGGTAAAAGACGCTGTAATCGGTCAGTATCCGTCCTTGCAAGCGAGTACGCTGAGAAGAAAAGTGCAGTCTGCACCGTGTTCGTGTGGTGAATCGGAAGCTTCCGGTTCACCACACAAACCTGGGTACTGACCGATTACAGCATCTTTACCCAGACCATTTTTGTCGGGAGAAACGCCGGTCTACAATACAGGGATCACTGGAATAAATACTGTTATACCCATATCCAGCTGTCAAGAAGACTTCTCTGGGAGGGAAATTTGAATTTCTCCTGCTCTGAGCTTTTCCTACCAAAAACAACAGCTTCAATGGTACCTCATCCAACACATATCTGACATTGTGGAGGCCCTCTTCATATTCAGCCTGTTGCCTTGCCCCGCTGGAGGATTTTCACTTCCAGAATTGTTTTTCAAGGTAAAACCTCTAACAGGGTGGAACCTGGTTGCACCTAGGTGTCGAATCTGAACGCACTTAGGTCCCAGTCTTTCGCGACCATTGACTACCATTGTCACATTTTGGTGCTGTTTTTACTCACAATTTAAAAAAATCATATCTCCTGTTATCACTTATAGGATTGTTGTCGTTATTGTGTCATTTTGCTCTCCAAATTGTTTTCTATATATTTCATAAATTGGAATGGGATTTTTATTATGTTGTGTTTTTGACATTTTATCTGTTTTGGTAATTCCAAATGCTTTACATATTTTCTTACATTACACTTGTCAGCTCTGTGCCATAGCTACCAGGGGATGAGATCAGGTTTAATTACTTGAACCTATAACTGGACCTAACAAGGTTATGATCTTTATCTTGTGGTGGACGACTATCCACTCCAATTAATAATTCACTTTCTCAAAGGTCTAACTTGGAAGAAGAGTTTAGATCAGCTAGTAAATTATGAAATATCCATCCTATTTGCTGATAGACGAGGTGCATATGCTGGTTTGTGATCAAAATTGGCCTGAAAGGGGTGGAGACAGTTAAACTAGTTTCATTGAAGTGATGTGGTAATAGACTGTCAAGCTGGATAATGGTGCATAGTTTTTTGATCTACCATGAGATAGGGAAAATAACTTTGACCACCTCACCCTACCTCTCTTTTATGTGTCATTTAAGAGCAGCCATTTTTTAAGAAGAGTGACAGTAAAAGATTCGACTACCATTTGGATAAGCCATGTTTCATTTAAAGACAATCCTAATTCTTGTCCTTATCTGGTGATTTGAAATATCTGCTTAACATCTGTTGGTATATTTAGCAAAGCACAGTGTATGGGAGAGGATCATGTTAAGAAAGCAAACACTTCAATTCCTACAATGCAACATTAATTACACCAATAATAAATCATGCCTGTTAAACCACTTGTTAATATTTACTTAAAAATATACTTTCGTCTTGCAAATAGAAAATCTTGCTCCCAATTGTTTAAGCTTTGCCATTGAGATGATAACCGTGTAAATGTGTATTGATTGTAATATTGTTGCAAACGCTGAAACAATGTGGGATTTATCTATGGCACTGGCATGGAACCAATCATTTTTCACCAACCAAAGCCAAAGAAATTACCCTTCCGATTGGACTCTAACTTCCCTGTTTTTGTCATTACTTTCATGCCTATGAAGTAACTGAAATTGTACGTATAGTGCTTTATAAAACCCCTAAAAATTGAAAAGACTAAATTTCAGAACGCCATGCTACTGGCCTTGCTTCCAGTCATGTTTTTTTTTTGTTGCTTTTCCTTCTAAAGTTACCTGTGTCTTTAAAGCCCCTACCTCCTATGGACCCCCTGAACTTCAAATTAGTAACCCTTTGGTAAGCCCGAAGACGGGTAACCCCATTTATCTCCCACGCCGTGGTTCCACAGGGTAACACCTATAGTCCACTTGACGAGCCTGGAAGATAAACATTTATAGGTTTTGGGGTGCATAAGTACAGCAAGTATAGTTACCTACAGTACTCCCTACGTAAAATGAATGCCACGGGCTTTGAGCTAATGTGGAGTCCTTCGTGCACATATTTTGTTTTATTTACGAATATTACATGCACTGACAGATGGCCTAATGCTTTGCGAATATTAGTGCACATTAATTATGAAACAAAGATTCACAAACATTAATGCACCTGCATTTAGGGTTACCAGTATCAGTTAATGAAGCTTTATAGTAATGTAAAAAAATAATTGTGTACGGCGAGTGTTGCCCGCTGAAGATAAACCCATCACTGACCTCTTCCTCCTCCTCCTTCTCTGTTTCAGATAGTCTGAAGTGAATACCCATTGGTTCCCAATAACTTTTAAATTGTGGAACGCACTGGACAGTGAGTGGACAGTACGCTTCATCTAACTGCCCAACTTTATAAACAAAACCTGAAGCTACAATGCGGCTAACTGACCATTTATTGGACCTGGGGGACCCTCTCAGGGTTTAGCAATATAGAGAGTGTTGAGCTGGGGAAACAACCATAACAATGGGGATTTTACACCACGATACAATCATAACGCGGTCCTTACAACGACCGGGTTGTTACAACGCAGTGCCATTACTACACAAGTTGGTACAACGACTTACGCTAGATGGCGCTCTAGACTAAGGAATAGTATGATTTACTATTCCAACACCTTCCCTACTGTTGCACACACTGGAGTTTGAATAGTAAATCATACTATTCCTAAGTCCAGTACGCTATCTAGCGCAAGTCGTTGTATCGACTTGCGTTGCAATGGCACTGCGTTGTAACAATGCGGTGGTTGTAACAACTGTGTTGTGATTGTATCACGGTGAAAAATCCGCGTGGTAAAGTACTATATTTGTTGAGCTGGAGTGCTGTCTGTCTTCTCCTGCTAGGACCAAGCGAAGGTCCTGCTGACATTTTGTTTGCCTTCCCTACCACAGCTGCAGACTTTGCACTGTGCTGAAGCCCAAACTATCCCACAGGACCCTCCCTTGATGAAGAGTACCTGAACCTGCAGTATCCCTCACAAACAAGCAGCCTGTGGTGCACTGTGTTGTCAATGGAATAGCACATCATACCCCCGTAGACGCAGCGAAGCGATCTGATTTTTATCCGTACCTGGATGCCCTTTTGGAGTGTATAGTGGGCTGGATGTTCAATCTAGTATATTTCACTTTTTGTTATGTAAAAATGTATTTATAAAGCACCCGCTCACCACAAGCTTTCTGTGTGCTATAGTAAAACACAAGTTAGGAGGCTTTTTGTCAACTCTCGTTAAATTTCAAAGTCTTGTTTGAACAGCCAGGTCTTTAAGTATTTCCAAAACAAAAAATATCCACAGCTTGGTGGATTGTACAGGGCAGAGAGTTCCAGGTAGAGAGGGCTAGTACTTCAAAACTCCTGCCAACCGGCTCTTCCAAAATTTGGGAACAACTAATAAGTTAGAATTGGCAGAACTGAAATCCTATGTGTGAGATGTTGGGTGAGATACTTGAGGTTCTGACACATATTCCAAGCATGGCCCAGCTTCAGTAGCTCTACTTTTGCATAGTATGAGGACTGATACAGCTGTGCAAACCTGAAACAGGACCCTTGATTGGTAGTTGAGTCAACAGTGGTGCATCTGTACCATAAAGCCTGAATCCAACTGACACAGAACACTCAGCCACAGAGCATGACCACCATTCCAAACTGAATACAGAACATTGAGGTTGTTCTGTTCTACAGGATTAACTCTTTCCAACACTTCTTTTCCTTTTAAACGGAAAAGGAACAATCATTGACAGAGTAATTATGTGAAAGCCTTAAGTTGCATTGTAGCAAATATCACAGGAAAGTAACAAGAACCCAAAAGGTTGCACTGAAAGAATAATAAGACACAGAGGGGTTCCTTGGATAGAACAGAGCAAAGGGCTGGAAAGCATAAAGACCTTATAAGACAAGGTAAGCAAAGGATACCCTTGGTGAGCCCCAAAAGGGCAATAAAACCTACAAAAGTCAATACGACAAATCAGCCAATCACTTAGTCATTGAACCACACAGGAGCTTTCCAAAATCTGGCCCCTATCCATCCTTCAACATCAGACGGTAGCGCCCTAGATCCTCTATGGCAACACTAGCCCCAAGACTAGAACTGGCATCTCCACCCTTCCTCACATCATATCCTGAGACATAGGGGTCCCTCAAATGACCAGATACTCCAAAACGTATAATTGTCATTTTGTAATCGACCATCATCATGTGGCCGGTGCATCCATCTGACAGCTCCCTCATCCCTCTCAAAACAAAAATACCAACTATTTTTGATTATAGGACCATGCTGTGTTGGTTACACTTTTGGCCTTTAACTAATTCAACAAACACTCTCCTGACAACATTGGGCTTGAAAAAGACCTTAACCTTTCCAAAGGTCTGTCACATTATTACCTAACATGACTTTGACCCAATCACAGGCACAACCGAATCACTGGCAAGATATTCTCCATAAAGCTCTCAAGTAGAGTAGCCAAGTTGAGATGTGAAGGGCCTCCTTGAATTCCAGCTAATATTAGGGAGGCAGCTGAAGGCTCAATTCAGATGATCATAAATATGTGCTGAGAACCATGTAAACCGAAGCAACAACAGGGATGGAATTCCGGAGAGACTGACCCCTGCAAGAACTATTAAGGTGGTGGTGGCCCAGTCTGGTGAACACACCCCACTCTGGACTAATTTGTGTTATTGTTATCCTTTTCTTCATTGCTCTCTTCACCTTGTCAAGCACAGTAGTGCAGCACTAGTGCTTACCTGGTGCCGGTGGTTGCCAGTGGGGCCCACCGGCACTAATTTTTCTGCATCATTTATCAACAGAAAGAGAGCAGAAAACACGCAAAGTGGAAAGGCGGAGGAAAAGAAAGATGGAAAAAACATCACAAAAGAAGAAAGCAGGGACCTGTAAGAGTGAAAAAATGGGGCAGGATGTGTCTGTAGTAGTTTAAAGAGGCATATGGATTTAAGACTATGTCGGCATTTAATAGCACTGGCTGCAGGCAACTTAACTGAGCTTTGGGCACGACACTCGTTATTTTACAAATCAAACTCTGCTGCAGCCACTTGAACATGAAGCTAGGCACATCCATTGATATTTGTTGTCCCCCTTGAGCCCCATGTGCTCTACTGCTGCTTCCTCTATGTCCCATAACACTACCACTCACATTAGCTCCATGTATGTCCTTAGACCCTGAGACACTGTCTCCTTGCTTTGACACTGTTGACAGGGTCGGACTCGCCTATGGGGCAATTAGGCAGTGCCCGATGGGTTGGTCTTACAAATTAGTGTGTGGGCCGATTTTCTAGAAGCTTGTGGACCTGTTTTATGGCCCGGTGGGCAAGTTTTTACTGTTTATTTCTCTAATAAACAAAAACATTGCCTGCAGCAAACACAAATGCATGCAATATGGCACACTCATACAGTGTGTATCTTCAAGTTCAAAACTGGCCTGATTTGCACATGTGGGACACTTTTTTAGCCATCTGATTCGCTATGTGGTCCACGTTTAGTTCAGTTCCCCGACCTATTTTTCATCCCAGTCCGACCCGGACTGTTGATACTATTTTTTCTCTGACTTACTGTAAATGTTTGTAAATAGCTAAATTTGCTAACATTTTTTAAACAACTGAAGATATGCATATAATCCCATCTTGGCAATAGGATTACAATCTTCCATTTTTAGTGACTTTGCACGTATCCATCAAGCATTGCAAATGTTAGCCGTTTGTGATCTTTGAATACCCTATAAATATTGCTTTTGGTTAGTGTCTCTGTGTTCTAGGTACATTATTAGCTTTGCGAACAATTGGGCTCCAGAAACATTAGAATTATTCTTGAACATTGTCTAGTGTTTAGCCAATGGTTTTGTTTCAGTACAGCATATTGTTTTACATTAGCTCTGATTGTGTCCAGGAACCTCACCTGATATTGATGTTCTCAGAGTGAGGGTGCTGGCCCGTTTATTATTAGCTTATGACATTTGTGGTGCAAGTCTTGTGTTTAGTATTGTGTTTGGCATTGTTTCCTGCTTTCTTTTGATCTGACTTGTTTTACTGTGACAACAGCGTTGTACTGTACTCAAACTTACCTAACTCACCCAGTTTTCGACTGTTCAACCACAGCTACAAAGGAAGTCAGGAATGTTTAAGTGGTTCCCAATTTCTTTTGCAGACTGAGTACACTGAGTGTTGGTACTCATTTAGAGGGCCCAACATGGTACTTAATGTCAGCCCCAACCACCAGAAGGAGACGACATGCTACGAAAGATTTGGAGTATGGAAGGCAGGTGATTCCCTGGAACAAAGAGGATCTGCATGACTTGTCAGCTTGTCACTGTTTGGGCTGGTTTCTTTGTCCATACGGGCTTCTGTGTGGTGCTTTTCCTGTCCCCACCTAGGTGGAGCCTCAGTGGAGTGGCCGCTGGCCAGCTCTTCTTCTGCCACGCTCTTGTTTCAATAGGCAATCAGGTGTCACTGCCTTGAGCATCTGAAGGGGAGGTCTTAGCTGGAAACAGCATATTGCACCCAGCCCAACCCTCAGCAATAGCTTGAGTCTTGTCCTTACTCCAGATCTCACAGGTTTTAAAGCCTCTCCATTCTTCTTTGGGTTTTATTTTGTGATACATTAGGGCAATGCACCTAACTCAATCCAAGAAGACCAACATTACTAAATGGCGCAACATAGGCCCCCGCATCTCCAGTGGTGCGGGGGGGCCCGTCAGCACAGTACCCTGGCTTGAGACATCCTGGCTGAGTCCAGAAGGGGGGTCCTCCCTGCATTTTGCAGGTCGGGCCCTCAAGTTTCGTTACGCCACTGACATTACTTTCTGTATTTATTTGCTTCCTGTCCCATGTGACCTCATGAATAGCCCTCTAGAAAGAGGCTGAATAAACTTCTTGACCCGTTGCTAGTCTGGCTAGATGCTCGCCTCAGCTGTCTCTCTGCTGGGCTCCTGTTTGCCCTTCAATGGAATCTGCTGTTCATGTTTTGCCTGAGGTGTTTTTCCTGGCTTCAGTTTTTCTTATGAGGTACTCGACTTTCCTCCATTTTGTTTTATTACCTACTTTCGTACAGTGTACCATCTGGAGTCTGAGGCGGCAACAGATAGAGGCGCACCCTCTCTTTGCACAATACAGACTCCTCCTACACTGCCTGGAAGACATGCTCTTGAGCTGTCAGACGTGAGTGTTCCATCCTGTTTTGTCAAACACGTCATGCACTTACGTTGGCCAGCGGCTTAACATTCTACACATTGATACACTGAGTTTTGTTGTACCTTCACATCCTGTTTACTGAGAGCTCTAAACAATCAGGCATTCTCTAGAGCCGAACTTGTCGCCCCAACATACAGGAGGCGTTCAGACATAAACAGAGAGTTCTGAAGGGACCAGGCGCCCAGAGTTGGAGCTCACATCCTGACTCATTAACTGGCAGTGGCCAGTGCGGCTCTCGGGGCTGTTTGCTCGGGCCGTGAGATCATTTGTCCTGTGGGTGATTGTTGCTAAGCAAATGCTACACTTTCTGTTCTTGGTGGACATCTGCTAGCAAACACAGGAGTTTGCCTCTACAGAAACATAATCTGCAAAGCAAATATTGTTGCAGGGGTTGGTTTATCGCCCGCTTTAAGTAATTGTACAAAATGTCTTACTTTCTTTTAAAGATTCGGCATGAATTCTTTTTCCGACATTGTCTAAAAATATATTAATGGCAACGCTAGTCTAATATAATGGGGTCTGTGCAGTAAATTCATAATTATTTTGCAATAATTATGTACATTTCTTGTTTTATTTTCCTTCAAATGGAAACACTGGTGTTTTAAAACATATATTAGAGGTATCTAATACTGATATTACCCAACCTTTGCAATAGTAGATTTTGATCCTGACAATCTAAGTTTAATATCACTATGTTTCTAACACTTCTTGGTTACACAGCTTATCCTATTAAACAATAACTCCTGTGATAAATATTGGGTTATACAAATGTGTGAGGTGGATTTGTTTTATTAGCCAGAGGACCTGCCTCTTACACGCATTTTTATTTATGTTTTGTGGGACAATAACTCTATTTTAGACTGTTTAAAAATGAAATCACGGATTTTTATCAGAAACCTGCCAGTTTAATGTATTAGCGCACAAGCCAGCTTTAAGTTGTTGTCATCGGCGCATTTCATATTAGATTTACAATGTAAATTCACTTCAACCAGTGGGAGTTTTAAAAACACAAGCCAGGCCCTGCAGCCCCTCAATGTCATGCGGCAAAGTAAACACTCCAGAGGAAGAGGCACTTAAAAGGGTTTCTCATGCATCGGAAATAGCCTTGTTCAAGGAAAGCTTAAACATTTATTCTCCGTCCTGCTAAATGTTGATGCAAAACTTGGGTACAATTCACACGCTTCTCTTCCACGTGGAGAGGCGTGTTTCTATTCCGCACATCGGTTTTTTAATGACATAATCAGTGAAAATGTAACTCTATTGCTGACAGGTAGCTGAAAAGCCAGCTTTCGTGAATGAAGTATTTTCGACATAAAACGTGCACAGAATAAACTTGGTAGATCGTGAAGCCACCAAGGAGTGTCCTTTTTCTGTGCCTCCTTTTACGACCTCCATGAGGATTCTTGACCTTTGAGAAACAACCGGTTTTCTTGTGTTTTAATTAGGGAGAAAGTAGATTTTGTATCCCTTCCCCCAAGGCGAAAACACCTGTATTCTGCAAGACCAGTGGTTCTTAATCTTTTCACTTCTGTGGACCCCCACTTATTCATTACTGGTACCCAGGAACCCCCACTGAATCTTTAAAGGAATCCAGGGTCCCCCACTGTGTAATTACTGGAAGCTAGGGACCCTGGCCCAAGCATTTTTGATCATTTGAACCGCAAAACAATACACAAAAAATAAAGAAACACATCCAACCCAAAAATACAAATGATGTTTAATTCACAAGTAAATATTTTAAAATCTACAGTTTATTTTGAATGGGAAGGTTAGAACATTTCTAAATTTAATTGAGGCCGCGCATCATCCATACTAAATTCTGTTTGATGCACTTGTGTTGCTCCCATGAATCAATCTGGAGGATACTAACTTAATTTTCTTAATTTTTATCCTCCAATTTCCTTTCCTTTCACACGTACAGAATGTTTTAACATTTTCATTAGTAATTTCTTCTTTCTTTATATACACTTTATTATTCTGATAATATTGTTTAATTGACTAAGCAGTCGCGGACCCCTGAGTAAGCTTCACGTGACCCCAGAGGTCCATGAACCACAGGTTAAGAACCAATGCCCGCTATAAAACCACGCCGGACGGAGATAAAAACACAAACCCCAACACACAAAAACCTGCAATGGGCCAAAGCGTGATGAGGAAATCCGCGATAAGCAGCACCTGGCCTGCAACACACACCTGGCAGGCGGGAAAAATCACCATGAAAGTAGAAAAAACACCCAAATACAAACTGATCAATGCCCAAGCACCATGGAGGCAGCCGGAGCAGACGCAGAGGACAAGCGCAACCCCACAAGCACCCCGGACGACCAGCCTGGGACCTCGAGGACAGGGAAGGGCAAGGACAAGAAGAAGAGGAAGACAAAGTTCAGTCCGCAGGCGAACAGGACCATAGTCACGGAGGTGATGGAACACCATCAACAACTGTTCGTCACCTCCAATGTGTCATTGGGCACCAAAACTGGAATATGGCGGGACATCGTGGACAAGGTGAATGCCGTCGGAGAGCACAAGAGGACAATGGACGTGGTCAAGAGGTGATGGAATTACATCAAGCGAAAGACCAAAGAGAAACTCGTAGCCAACCAGAAGGCAGCAATGCAGACTGGAGGTGGGGGCCAAGTGCCACTGCTCGTGCTGGATGACATGGAGGAACTGGTGTCGACAGTCATCAGTGTGGATACTGTGGCCGGAGTCGGGGGACCGGACACTGCTCGACAGGACACAACACAATCGCAACAGGGTGAGTGACCACCAGGTACTGGGTGGACGGGTGGAGATGCCCACAATGGCACACATGCACAATCAAGCAGAGCACAGTGCACACCCTCAATGACTCTGGGTCATCGCCCAGATCTATAGAATTTCACAATGTACAATGCCAAGCTGTCTGAATGTCAACATGTCCCATGCGGCTACATACATGTGGACACATTGAGATACACCATCTCCCCTTCACATTGCAGGGCCACCGTCAACACCACCTGCAGAGCAGTCCCAGCCACTCTTCACTGATGATGAGAAGGACAACCCCAGCATCGATGCACAAGCTCTCCTAGACATCATTTACATCATCCGCGACTCACCTCCAGGATCAGGGCTGCCCAGCTGCATCGAGACCCCACCCACCACCCAAATCACCCAGCAGGAGGCACCCACAGCCCCGGCAGTCTCCCAAGACCCCCAGGAACAACACACGGCCTTCCAACGCCTTGTGCTGGAGGGCCAGAGGGAGACGGCTGAGCAGGTGCAGGTGCAGGTGGGGTTCAACCTCATGGCTACCAAACTGGACGCCATCCATGGGTGTCTAGGCCCGCTCCATGGACTCCAATGAGCCCTGACTGACATTGCTGGAGTCATGATGCGGAGAGAAGAACACCTGTCCACTCAGAGGGGCTTCAGCGATACCAGCCGTGAACTGGCACACATGCGGAGGCTCATGGAGGACATGGTGCGGATGGAGGCAGAAAGGATGGCAGCCACAGCTGCACACCAGCAAAATGTAGCTGGGATCTACCATGCCCTGCAGATCCTCATCATGGCATTGCTGCCACAAGGCGTGGTGATGATGAATGCTACTGCCCCCACACCATCCACATCTCCGCCCCTGGTGTGCCATTGCCTCACAGTGTGGCAGACGTATCCAATCCGGCACCTGATGTGTCAGTGGCACACAGTGCCTCAGCCGGTACTGCAACACCCACAGGTGGGGCAGAGCACACATCCGGGGACGAAGAAAGATGGGTTTGTGATCAGGAGGCACCAGCATTCATTTCCACCACCTGGCCTGTTTCTGCTTGATGCCGCACATGGCCCCATGACTTTCCACTGACCCCCGATACACTTCGATGCACTCACCTTGGACAGTGACATGGACTGCCATATCCTGTTTGATGACCAATGACACGGCGGCCAGACTGCGGACTGTACCCTTCCTCTTCCGCAGTACTTATGCACGGGATGTGCAATAAACATCCAGTAACGCACTGCTGTGTTATGTCTTTCATCATTCATGTATGAATGTGTGGATGAATGTAGGGACAGTGATTTCCCTTGCGTCAATGATGCTCATCCTGTGGGATGCCAGTCAAAGGGTGCTACATTGCATATTGTGTTCCAGGTGCTGCGGACACTACAACAGGGACACACGCATCAGTCACTTCCATGTCCGGACATGGACTGAACCACGCCCAGAGCCCACGAGTCATTGTTGCAAGCCCTGCGCTGGTCTGGCGTACGGCAGTCCAGACAACTCCTCTTACATTCCGAGGGAGGGCCCTCATTGCTACCCATTGCAGGCGTACTCGCTGGTGGTGTGCAGGTCACTGGTCTAGTTGTCAGCATCTCACAGCCACTCCCTGAGGACAGGTTTGCACACACACCACACCCACCCGGCACAGGTGTCACAGGCCATGTGACTCCGCCAACATAAGGGACCGAAGACATCACATTCCCCTCTGCCGGTGGTGACTGGATGACGGACGATCCACGTTTCTCAATCATAAAGGGCCCATGAGTTGTTGCGCACAGGGTTAGTGGCACCCGAGGCCTTGCGGCCGTCATGGGCCTACCACCAACGTGGCGCTGACTGGGGTTGCACAGGGTTAGTGGCACCCGATGCTTTGCGGCCGGCACAGGCACCCCGCCACGGGACGGTGACTTTGGGTGCACTGAGGTAGGGGCACCTTAAGTGCTGAGCGGGTGTGCAGCCTGCGATGATGCCCCGTCCTGGCGGTCCGGACAGCTCAGGTTTTGTGTGCCCTGATGGACCGCAGTGTAAGCCAGAGCCAGCGGGCAGCGTGGGCCCACCACCAAGTGGCGTTGCTTCTGGGATCCCAGAGTTAGTGGCACCTATTGGGCTGAGCGGGTGTGCAGCCTGCGATGAGGCCGGGTGCACTGGTATGTCCTCTGCCATGGAGTATTCAAGACCTAGCACCAAACGTGAGACCTGGTGGCCTGCGGAGCGGGGCTGCATGATGTGGAGGGTGCCATGTCTGCGGGCCCCGGGCTTGTGGCTTGCAGAGGCATGTGGTGGGACCTCCTGTCTGCACGCCGGTGGCGGAAGGTGAGCAGTGAGGCCTGGGTGTGCATGGGCGGGCATGCTCCGATGGACGGTGGGAGGGGCTGGGGTGCCTCTGCCTGGGTGTGCATGGGCGGGCAGGTGATGTTGTCTTGTGCAATTGTGTGTACTGTGCCAATCATGTATCTGGACTCTGTTTCAAATGACGGGTCTGTCTCAGATGTGTGACCTGGTGAACTGAAAAGCATACCGGCAAGTGGTTGGAGACACACCGGTAGCAGCAGGTGAGCAGTGTGGCCTGGGTGCGCAGGGGCGGCACTCTCTCTCTCTCTCCCCCTCTCCCCCTCTCTTCTTATCTCTCTCTCCCCCTCTCTTCTTCTCCTTCTCTCTTCTTCTCTCTCTCTCCCCCTCTCTTCTTCTCTCTCCCCTTCGCTCTCTCTCTGTCCTTTGATGTGCGCAAGACACACCTTCTCATCATGATTTTTGTCGTGCAGGCTGTGACCTATGGATTCTCCCGAGGGGAGCCGCCATGTGTCTTCATTTTAGTTCAGTGTTCATGTTAATAAAGTTGCATTTTTTGCTTCGAAAGTGAATGTGTGATGCTCATTTCTGTGACGACACATGCATGTCACCAGTTGTGATTGTGCGACATCATGAGGATTATTTTGTACATGTTTAGGTGTAGCTGATGTGGCATGTCTTTGGTCGGGGGGGTCCCGGGGAGGGGGGTCCTGGGGGTGGTGGCGGCGGGTGTTGTTGCCCTTTCGGCCCTCCGGGCTGCATGTTCAGTTGCCTGGGTGCATCTGTTGTTCTTCAGGTGCGGCTGTGGGCTGGGCTCCCTTTTGTGGTGCAGGCTGCCATCCTACTTTGCACCAGGTCAGAGCAGGTGTTATTTTCCTGCTGCTAACGCGTTTTATCGCCTCTTTTGTGTTCTTATCGCAGATCTGGCTGGTCGTTGAGATTGTTGTGGAGTGGGGTTGTCGCGGATTTTGGCCTGAGAACGCCTACTCTGCATCTCATTAGCGATAGTTGCGGGGGTCATCTGCGGCGATGTTTTTTGCGGTTGCTATCGCAGGTAAACTGGTGCTGTGGGCTGTTAACACCAGCTTGTGATTGGGGCGATAAGTTTATCCCTACTTTGGCTGCGATGAAGTGCCGTTGACTCGGCGATAGATCCTTGTGAATATGCCCCGAAATTTATTGTAGTATTGAGGAAATTCGAATACGGCCCCATATTTGTTTATAACACCATTATGCTGTTGCCCTCACTCAGGCCCCTTCAACCTCCATAGCGTTTCTTTCACGTTCTATATTGTTGCACATATTACACGACCTTTCCTGTTTCCCTGAGCTAAGTCCATTCTGAGACCCCGCTCGAAGCAACTAATTCCCCAGATAACCATCTATTGACCTTTGGTGACTGTTCTCGGCCTCTCCAGTTGTTTTACGAATCATCATCTTCAACAAGCAAACGTGTCCTGTCGTAAACTGATTTAACCCAGGAATGGCTATGCCGCCTGACCTATAGGGTCGGGTAGAGAACACAACCTTAGGGAAGGAATTTCTATTGCCCATTATCCTGTATCTTGTACAAAGAATGTTTTCTTGTGGATGATTTGTATTTTTATTGCACATGGAGGGGGTTGTTGCTTTAGGGGATTCAAGCGCTACAAAAGACTGTGCGCCACGGATTGAAGTGGCAGTCTCCTGAGAACCTACCTCTGATGTACTTCTGGGACAACTGTACCGAGCTGCAGCTAATAAATTGAAGTTCCTATGCCAGACAGAGTGTTCTGTGTCTCTGTAATTTGGAAGGCGAACTCAGAAGATTTCAGGCGTACCCTGCGCCGCTGGGCTTAAATAGCCTGGTTCTTCAGTATCAGGTCAGGTCAAGGACTTCATTCACCAATGTGCCAGGGGTAGCAGAAGTGACATCACATGTCCTTTGCCCGCATTTTCAATTGCGCACACATTTACACATATTCCCACATTCACACATATGCATTCTCTATCACATAAACACACTTACCCGCAAGCACACACACAACCAACATATAAAAGCATTTTTTTTATTTACCTCTGGTGCCAGGGAAGGCTATATTTTGTCTAATTGTACTTTTATTTTATTACACTTATAGTAAATAATGTACTACTGTTCACTATTAGTGTAATAACAAATTGACAGACAACAAGGAGAGTGCAGCTTCAACTGATGTCCACAAGGACAAGCTGCCTCTGTTTTCCAAGCCCATCCAGAACAGCAATCTGAGGTGGGGCCTGTCTATAATGGAAGGCTTGTCTGTTCCCAACTGCCAAATGGAGGCCTGGCCCATTCCCAAGTGCCAATTGGAGGCTTTACACGTTCTCAAACTGAGGCAACAGCCAACTTAGGCGGGCCTTTCAATAAAAGGAGGCCCCACCTTTCTCAACTGCCAGTTATTGAGACTCCCAGCCTGCAGTAGGATCTCTGATGTGATGCTCCAGGGTTTTCTGGATTGTCACAGGTGTCTTCTACATAGTGAGCTGTCAGGGAAAACACTAAGCAAAGCTTTACTTCACGCACTCTAGGAGAGTGGCAAGTTCATCTTTTAGTTTATTATGTGGCCAATGTAAACTCAATTGTAGGGCTGCCCACACCCTATAATCGGACAATCTTGCTCAGTTTGAAGTTACCTCTTTTTGGGATATCATCAGGAATTTAGACCCAAGTAACTCATCAGAAATTGCATTAGAATCAATAGTGAACTGTCTGAAGTTAAAACCTTATTTAAGATATTCTCTGGTATTTGAACCTGAACAACTCTTGCCAGCAATTGATGTTTACGCTATTTAACCCAGGATGAACAATAACAGTGTTCCTAGGTTTGCTCCAGTGATGGAACTGGTTCATCCTCAGCTGTGGTTGCAGCTTCATGACAGCATTCTGTTTAATAGGACTGTGACTAAATAAATACAGAGTCTTGCTACAGAGTGTTCTCACGGTCTCAGTTCAAAATCATTTCTTCCTATTCCACCTCATTTCCCTCAACCTTGATCCTCAAACAACCACATTCTATCCCATTGGTAAGCCTCTAAATCTCAGGATCTGAGGTAGAATTTACATACCCTTATGCCAAGTACTGTTTGCATCTCATCTGCCAAGTCAGGGTCTAATTGTGTGTCAACGTTTGAAGATCCTAATCCCTGAGGTTCCCTTCCTAACCCGCTCCCCCATCATCGTGTAGTTGATTGTTGCTGTTCTCATTCGTGGTTACAGCATCAAGGTAAGGGTGGTGTTGGCTACCATTCTGCTCCTGCGTATGTATCCCAGTTTACTGACACAAATAGACTGATAGTTTCATCGCTGTTTGCACTGTGTACAGACAAATAGGACACAAAGTGCATTTAAAGTATATCAACATGGAAGTCATCTTATATTTCGCCTCCCAATAGCACTCAGTCAGCAGAATCTTGCGCCGTGAAATCAGCATGCTACAATGAACTTTAACCAACCTTTTATTTGTAGTGCTGGGCCATTTGGTCGGTGTTTCAGATGCATATAAAAACTACATAAATTTATTATTTTGATGCATACATATTTTTCAGCGTGAGCAATTGTAGGAACCACAGATGCAGGATGAGTATAAGAGAAGTTTATTGTGCGATAACAGGCAGGTACAACCGCACTCCAGCTCGGCCAGCAGTAAATGACCTTCTCATTCAGCACTCTAGAACAGGTAGCATCCAGTTACCTAGAAACAGGTAACTAGGATACCATATCCTCCCTCTTTAACAGAATATAATAAACAGGATAAAAATGATAAGGTTATAACAATAATAGAGAAGGGATACACAATAATAATAATTAAAAGAACATAAGTGAGAAAATGAAACTAACAGAAATAAATGCATTAAATATAAGCAATGCAACATTAATGATAACAAATGCAAGCAATAAGAACCAATGCATTATGCAATAAACAATATCTAACCCCCACCCTCTTTTACACAAAACAAAACAAAACAGAACCAAGTTACATTACAAAATCTTTAAATTTCTTAGGAAGAACAATTTGTCTACTTCTTGAGGAAGAAGCAGCAGAATTCATAACATGATGATCTGCAATATCAGCAGGTGAAGGTATTCCTTTTAGAGTATTTGAGGATGAAGTACCTTGAGTACTTCCTGCAGTATTTGAGTTAATAACCTCATCCCACAACCAATTGGTGGAAGGACTGATTTTGTCCTCATGAATACTGCCCCAATTCAAAACTTTGTTGCACCTTGACATCCTGCCAAAATGCCACACTTTACCATCACTTAATTTGGCTGATTTAGAATACACATCAATTACCCTTAGAGGATTGGAAAATTTGCTACTACCTTTCTTGATTTTGTGTGCAAATTTTACTCTTACCCAATCACCTTTTTTAAGAAACACATCTTCTGTATTGTGTTTCCAATCATACTGGGTTTTACACTTTTCTTGTAGTTTTTTCAAATTAGATCTTACAACAGCAGGTGACCACTTGCTACAAATTCTCTTTTAGTTCCAAGTCACATTATCTTTTGTAAAAGGTTCCCTACCTCTTAAGATTCTGAATGGACTATAACCAGTTCATGTGGGTGTAATCCTGAATGCCCAAATGGCTTTGAACAATTCTTTCTTCCAATCCTTGCTAACACTAATTGAAGCTTGAATACTACCCATTATCACTCTGTTGAATCGTTCTACGATTCCGTTCCCGGCAGGATGATAAATGGGTGTCTTTTTTCCTTTAATACCATTCCTAGTCAAGAAACAATTGAACTTCTCTGCACAAAATTGAGTACCATTGTCACTTGAAATGACTTTGGGAATTCCTTCTCTTGAAAACAAACTTTCCAAACAATCAATGATGGTACTGCTTTCAATGTTATCAATCAAAACCACTTCAGGCCATTTTGAAAAATGATCTACAGTAACAAACAGATACAACGGTTTCCCATCCGTATCAGACACAGGACCTAATAAGTCAACACTCAACTCTTCCCAAGGACCATTTGGAATAATCCTCTGACCTAAAGATGGTCTGAATAACAATTGCGATTTATCAGAGTTCGAACAAACACAACATGATTTCACTAAACCTTCAATATCATTGTCCATATTCGGCCACTAGTACCAAAGTTTTACTCTTTTTTTAAGTTTCACAATGCCAAGATGTCCACTGTGACAAATATCAAGAATCTTTCTCTTTAACGTTTCAGGTACTACTGATCTATCTCCTCTCAAAATCACATCATTATCATCAACAGAAAGTTCATATCTAATCTCCCAAAAACTCCTGTGGGGAGATAAAATGTCTTTCTTACAAGGCCAACCATTAATAATAAATTCCTTAATAACCTGAAGAACCGTGCCCTTAGTATATTCGTCTCTCCACTCAACTTTAGAAATAGCATTAGGATCTGCATCATGAATAATTGCTACACCACTTTCATCCCAATCTGCAAAATTAGAATCAGAAATGCATGCTACACTGAACTTGTCCCATTCATTCTCATTATTGACAGAATGAGGTAAAGGAGCTCTGCTCAAAAAATCCACTACTTGATTTTTTTTACCAGGTAAGTAAACCACATCATATATAAAGTTCAAAAGACGTAAGGTCATGCTAGCAATTCTAGGTGTGGCTTTCATGAATCCTTCAGTAGTGAGAACCTTCAGCAATGGCTTATGATCCGTGCGGATGGTAAATCTGGCACCCCAAATATATTGTCTGAAATTTTCTGTAGCCAAAACAGTGGCTAACATCTCTTTTTCAATTACAGAAAATGTGTTTTCAGAAGAAGTTAATGATCTGGAAGCAAAAGCCACTGTACACTACTCACCTAAATCATTCACTTGTGTAAGTACAGCCCCTAACCCTTTACCACTTGCATCCGTGGTTATGATGCTGTGGGCGAGAGGATTGAATCCCTGCAAAGGAAGAGCACAACATAAATCATTCTTAATAGTATCAAAATCTTTATGTAATTCCGGATTCCATCTAAATTCTTGCTTGACTGTCAGTAAATCCCTGAGATTGTGAGTTTTGGAGGTAAAATTATTAACAAATTTAGAATAAAACTCTGTTAACCCTAAAAAGGATCTAAGATCCTGTTTTGAAGTCGGGGCTGGAGCTTCCTTTATAGCTTTATTTAAATTCTTTTTTGGTGAAATACCTTCTCCCCCAAACCTCATGACCTAGATATGTAACAGAATTCATAGCAAATTGGCATTTTCTCAATTCAGCTGTCAATCCACATTCAGAAAGTTTGCTCATCACCAATTCTAACAGTTTGTCATGTTCCATTTTATCTTGACCAATAACCAGGATATCATCCTGAAAATACATTACTCCCTTGGTGCCCTTAAAGATTTTATACATCAGCCTCTGAAAAACCCCAGCGGCTGACGCCAACCCAAAAGGCATACGTACAAATCTATAGCAACCAAATGGGGTAATAAATGCAGTCAGGTTCCTGCTTTCAGGATGTAATAGAACCTGGTGATAGGCTGAGGTCAAATCAATTGTTGAAAACCATTTTATGCCTTGTGACTTAGCCAATAATTTGTCTATTCTTGGAAGTGGAAACTTATCCACAAAGATGTTTTTATTATGGTCTCTCAGGTCAATGCATAGACGAAGACGACCATTAGATTTCCTTGCGACGACCAATGGGGCCAACCACTCAGCACATTCCACTGGCTCAATTATTCCTTTTTGTTCCAAGGAGTCAAGCTCAGCCATTACACCATCTCTTACTGCTAAAGGAATATTCCTAGCTTTATGACAAACTGGACTAGCCCCTTCTTTTAAAATGATTTTATGTATAAAGCTGTTAAGTTTGCCAACATTACCTGAAAATACATTTGGAAATCTTTTCTTAAGAGAATCAATCAAAACCTGGTTTTGATCCTCCAGTAATAAGACCTGGTCACTCTTATTAGGGTCAAGTATGATTCCTAAGGCTCCTTGGTCCCTCCACCCCAAAACTGAGGGAACTCGCTAAGCTACATACAGTTTCCCCATTGCAGATCTGTCCTTGAATTTGAAGTTTACAACCGTAAAACCAACCATAGGGATCTTTTCACCGGCAAATGTTACAGGGCGAATATCAGTAGGTTGTAACTCTTTATTATGGGTATTACCACATTTTTCTTCCCATACACAACAAGGTTTATTTTGAGAGTCTGAACCTACTCCTAAGACTATGTTATCAAAACACTTTTCGTCATCAACACACAACACACCATCCTCTTTTAATGGATCTTCTTCTTCATTATCTTCACTACCGTTATCCCATACACACATAACCTGTTTACGACCTAGTCTATTTAATCTCCTTCTGCACATTTTTGCAAAATGACCTGTGAAACCACAAAATGTGCACCTAGATTTCCATGCAGGACAATTCTTATCTTTCGCATAATGACCCTTATTTCCGCATCTGTAACAAGTGGGTACTCTATCTCCTTGACTCTTGTCATTCTGTGTTACTTTAGGTTTATTCGGATCTTTCAGATTAGATTTATCAGGTTTTTTATTCTCCCATTTTGGAACACTGGACACTTTTCCTACCACTTCACTTTCTTTTTTTAAAGCAGCTTTGGCGCACCTTTTCGACATTTCTGCTTTCTTTATCAAAGCAGTAACCTCTGATAAAGGAGCCTCACCAACTACCCAAAGTTTATCTTGGATACCAGAATTAGATGAATGCATGACTAGTTGATCTCTGATGAAATCATCATGTAAATTCCCAAACTTGCATGTGATAGCTAACTTTTTCAAAGCTTCAACGTAATCCTCTACACTTTCATTTGCTTCTTGTTTCCTTTAGAAAAAGGTATAGCTGTCTATTCCAATATACACAGTTGGATGATAATGTAGGCCCAAGTCTTCTAGAGCTTCTAAAAATACATCAGTGCTACTGGCTCTAACCTTTTTTCCATCTGATAATACACACGTAAACCTTCAGGACCCAAATTATGTAAAAGTTTTTTTTTTCTTCCAGGAAGGTGAATATTCATCCTCGCTTTCTTCTTCTAAAGCAGAGATGCAATTAAGAAAATAATCCTTCCATTCTGGCCACATTAAAATCGGTTCTCCAGGGTGTGCCAAAAATGGAACAGGAGCTGTGAGTCCAATCTTTGAATCACACCAGACTGTAAGTTGGATCTACTTGTGGAGAAAATCCTTCAGCTGTATAACTTCTTATTAAAAGTGAAACAGAACAAGAAGCAATTATAAGCTTATTTCATGAAAGTTCTCCCATGGTACTGCGACTCACCATGTACAATAAAAAAACTCTTCTGTGGTAATTAACTGAACCAGCAATAGCTGAGTGTGCCACTCACCATGTAAGACACTCTCAGTGCGCAACGGTATTCAAATAATTGTTACAGGAGATAATCCTGCTATCGAAGACAACTTGACCGTGTAATAACGCTTCCGGTATGCATACGATTGAATAATTGCTTCCGGAAGGCTTCCTAATCGACGCACATAAGGACTCTGGTGTGCGTGTCACTGTATCTCTTGCACTGAATAAATGTTCAAAAACAGACTCAAGATGGCGGCACATTGCGTAATTACACGCTGACGTCACGTCGCTAGGTCTGAGATCCTTCTGCTGGCACGCGTCAGTATTTGCACACGTTGGATTTCTCGAGTCAACAGTCACGAGTCGCGCAACTGTCTCGCACTCACCAACGGTCGCACAAGCCCCCAAATCGCTCCGTACCTTAAAAACTCTCGAAAATCACGAAAAAAGGAACCGGAACATTCTGTGGACGAAGAGACTGCAACTCTCACCGGTAAGTCCGTTTCTTTCTTGTTTTCCTCCAGTGTACAGAGTTGAAAGCGCGCAGACTCCTCCTTTAATTTTCTTACTCTGCCTGTTCTTAAGTGGAGGAGTGGTGTGGTTCGTTCCCAAATCGTCGCCAAATTGGAGGAACCACAGATGCAGGATGAGTATAAGAGAAGTTTATTGTGCGATAATAGGCAGGTACAACCGCACTCCAGCTCGGCCAGCAGTAACTGACCTTCTCACTCAACACTCTAGAACAGGTAGCATCCAGTTACCTAGAAACAGGTAACTAGGATACCACAGCAATGAAATCACAATAAAGTCAACAACACTGCCCCTCTTCCTTCAGTCTTGGGCTTAAAGGGACAGCATTCCCTCTCCAAACAAAGTAGAGTGTCTGGCCTGCTATTTATTCTTGTCCACCATACACTTCAATGATCAATCCTCTACGTAGCAGCAAACAGCTCCAGCGCCTCGAAACCTTTAAAGGTGATTTGCAGCGTTCTATAAATGTTTGATTGGTTGATTGATTGACTTCTGACCTTCATCCTGGATTGCTGGCCAGGATAGCTTTGGCTGAGGCATCTGATTCCCTTGTAGACTATATCAGTTAGAAGTGGGGAGAGGATGTAGCCTAATGGCTAGGGCGGTCGACCTCAAATCTGGGGAACCGGGTTTGAGTCTCGGCAACGATTCTCAACATCCAGTGATTCTGGGCAAATCACTTAATCTCCCGGTGCCTAACAAAAATAAATGTGTCCTCATGTAACACAACAGGTGCTCATGTAAAGCGCTCTGATACCTGATACCTTCGGGTCAAGTTTGCGCCATATAAAACTCCCCCCACCAAAAAAGAAAGTGACAGGCCTACGGAGCCTGAACTAGCCAGAAAGCAGCATATCACAGCAATACCACAGAAGAAGGTGTGGGTCGGTCGAACAAGTAACAAAGTTCTAAACACAGTGTAAGCAAGCCAGGCACAGCACTGTCTTGGCTGAGGCCTCCAAATGGAAGGCAGCCATTTGTAAAATTAATATGTCCTACATTGGGACACATTTACGCTTCTAGATTAAATGCTATGAAGTCTGCCAAGATGCTGTCCACAACGGTTATTCCGTCCCTTAGCGAAGAACTCTGATTTATGAATTCACACAATTAGTACATTACATCAGCATAATTTGGAAAGGAAAACGGGCAGGTGTTTTCCTCGTGACTTGTGCTATCTTTTGTTTTAAGATTTAGAATTAGAGGGCTCCATAAACTGCAATGCAACAGATAGAATACTTCTGGGCACTCAGACTAACACTGACATATTGGAACAGGACAGGCTCCCCGATCCTCTCAGTTGTCGATGTGTGTCTCCATCACAAAGTGTGAAGTCAGTCCCAGAACCAGCCTCCAAAGCTAGTCTTTCTTAACCACCATGATGCATTTTTTATATATATTTTTAGTCCCGAAGGGGTGAAATATGATTTTTTTCAGAGAAAAGTGGAGCTTTCTAATGTATCATTTTCAGTTTAGTTTCTGGGATCCTGACAATCTTTAGGAAAATGAAGTAAAATAGCAGCGGGCAGTCGTGTGAGAGCATGTGACCTCTCTCAACAGATATCAGGGTTTGCAGGAGGGGTTCATCTGGGGCAGAACAGTTCAGGATAGGGGATTCAGAGTGATATCGCAGACTGGAGATGAATTTGCCGTACTACTGGAGTTACAAATTAATTTGTAAAAAATATTGCTCTTTGTCCCACCCATTTCCTGTGTGCAGAGTCGCAGGGTTGCCCACTGTCCCCCTTATTATTTGCACTAACAATCAAACCACTAGCTGCATGAGGCGGGATCCCCTTGTGCACTGGTTCAGCTGGATAGCTGAGACATCAGACAGAGTTGCCCTTTATGCGGACGACGTCCCGTTTTTCCTTACAAACCCAGCATTTTCCAGTAAACGGATTTTACAGATTTTGCAGGTCTTTGGGGAGACGTCAGGGCTGTACATGAATCCGACGACGTCTGTAATATTTCCGGTTTGGGGGAACCAAGGAAGGATGGCATGGGTGGCTCAACTGACCAGGGCCGCTGAGGGCTTTCATTATCTAGGGGTCTATGTCTCTTCAGACACTACCATCTTATGGCAGCACACGATTGGTCCCTTGCTACTTTGTTTCCGTAATGAGGTGAACTCCTGGTACCCCCGCCTTTATCTCTGCTGGTTCGCTCTGCCATTTTCAAAATAGTGTCCTTGCTGCAGCTGTTGTTTAAACCACCTATATAGTATTCCTGACTCGTGGTTCCGACAGGTAAACTCAGTTCTCAACCACTTTCTGTGGTGGGGCACAATACGGGTGGACCTTCACATGTGCATTCAGTCCACCTACTGCGGTGAGATCACAGCAGCTGATGAACAGTCCAATTATATCGCCTCTCGCCTCCTTATTGTCAATGACTGGTGGTACAGTGATCAGACTGATCGCGCATATGCCATTGAGAGGTGGGCAATTGGAGCCCTGTCAGTCTTGGACTATATGTACAGTCGGATTGGGGTGGAGCACCTTCCTTCGGCCACCAAAGTGGTTATTCAATTATGGAGGCTGATGACACGTCGAATGGGCTGGGGGAGTAGACTGACGAGGGAGAAGACCCTGCTGTGGCATGGGACTGTCATGCGTCAGGTCATAGGGTTACAGGGGTTCAGAGAGTGGGACCTCATAGGCTTGTCCACATTGGGAGATGGGATGCAGGGCACCACCTGGAAGTCTTTCCAACAGTTGCAAGAGGAATACCACATACACCAGAGTCAGTTCTACAAGTACCTGCAGTTCCGACATGCCCCCCCCCCCCATATCCAAGACTTAGTGGATTTGCCGGAGTACACGCTGTTAGACCTGGAACCTTTGGCCTGGGTCTCCCTTCCATGTTTTTTGCTGTTGCCTCCTGTGTTTTTGCTATGTGTTTTGCTGGTTTAGATGCGTTGGGCACTGTGCCACTGCTATTCAGTGCCACAGTGCAAGTGCTCCCTATTGTAAAGTGTTGTATTGAATTAGTGACTCCATGATTGGTGTATTTGATTTACTTGTCAGACCCTAGTACAGTGCACCATGTGTGCCCAGGGCATATAAATCAAATGCTGCTGGTGGGCTTGCAGCACTGGTTGTGCCACCCACAGAAGCAGTTTGTAAAGTGTTTCTCAGGCCTGCCATTGCAGAGCCTGTGTGAAGTCTGTGACTGCCATGTCGACTTGGCAAGTGCACCCACTTGCCAGTCCCTAAACCTTCCCTTTTCTTTATATCAGACACCCCTAAGGTAGGCCCAAGGGCAGGGTGCATTGTAAGTATAAGATAGGACATGCCCTGGTGTGTGTGGCATGTCCTAATAGTAAATTACAGCCATTTTCGTTTTTCACTATTGCAAGGCTACCAGTCCCCATAGGCCGGAATGGGCAGTTTGATTATAACATTTTATAATCCTAACTGACCCAGGGAACATGATAGAAATTCGAGTTTAGTATGCCTGAACTCAGAATGATAACATAAATCTTTTAGTGAAGTTGGTTTTAACATTCTGTGTTTGAAAATACCACTTTTAGAAAGTAGGTATTTTCTTGCCTAACTGTACAAACCTGACTCTGCTAGGTTGTGTATTACATGTCTGGTTTGTGAGTGACAGGGGCTGGGGGATTCCAGGAGACAAGGTGAGTCGGCACAGGGCTGAATAGACCTATCTGCATGTAGAGTGGTGGGAGGAGCTGCACCTGGGTCTGAATAGGGCTGTGCCTGCCTTCCACAATGCTGGCTTCACCTCCTGTGGTGCGTCTGATGTCCCTGGCCCACACTGTCAAAGGAAAGAAGGAGTCCAGTAAACAAAGTGATCCAGGACTGCACAGAACTGATTGGACTAGGTACAGGCCCCTCTGCCTTCAGAGGACAAAGGATTTTGGTGTATAAATACTGGGGCCCAGACCCCAAGACTTTATCACTTCTGGGAATCAAGACGACCCTTTGCCAAGGAGAAGAACCAAGGAAGCTGAAGGATAAGACTGCCCCTGTGCTGTGCTGTTGGGGTTGGCCTGCAGTGGTTACTTTATTTGCCAAGGAAAGGAGAAAAGGAACTTTGTGTGTACTTTTGCAATCTTGAAGAAGAATCTCCAAGGGCTTGAACTGTGCTTGCCTCCTGCCTGAAGTCTCAGGGATACAAGACTTCACCACCAGCTCCCCTGAATTCCCTTGCTGTGGAATTCTGCTTGCAGAGACGTGCCTACTGTTGTTTGGGCCCTCTGAGAAGACTGTGAGTCGCTGGGAGCTGGAAGCGCGATGCAACGAGTAGAAGCGTGTCACCGCCGCAGCAGTTGCCATCGCATTGCCGAAGAAGCGTGCCGCTGCTACAGCTGCTCGCCGTCGCATCATCAACGAAGAGTGTCGCATCACCGGAGAAGCATGTTACTGCCACAGAGGTTGCCGTCGCATCACCGGAGAAGCGTGTTGCAGGGCATGTCGTGGCACAGAAGTTACCGAGTTCACAGCACGGTCGTCAGGAGTGCACGCATCACCTCCAACGTTGTCGCATCGCATCAAGACGCCATTTTCTCGCATCACACCAGATCGTCGCATCGCATCGAGGTGCCATATTGTCGCATCACCATGGATCACAGTAAGAAATCGACGCATCACCTCCTCTCCGGTAAGGAACCCACTCATCACCTCCCCTGCGCTGCAGTAAGGAACCGACGCATCACCTTCCCCGAAGCAAGGAGCCGACGCATCACCTTCCCTGCGACCCTTTTGTTTGTATTGTGTGATGCATCCAAGGTACTTTGAGAGTAAAGTGTCGCATTTACCATCTACATTGAACTAAGCTATTTCCGACCATTTTAAAGACTATTTTTGATTACAGCATTGTGGGTTTTTGTCGTTTGGTCGTGTGTTAAGTCTAGTAAAGAATACTTATTTTTCTAAACTGGTGTGATGTCCATTTGTAGTGTTTTCACTGTATTACTGTATGTGTTCACAAATGCTTTACACAATGCTTCTGAGATAAGCCTGTCTGTTACTGCCAAGCTACCAAGGGGGTGAGCAGGGCTTATTTTAGGAGTATACCCCCTTACCCTGACTAGAGGCAAGGGTCCCTGTTTGGTCAAAGGTACCTACCTCTGCCAACTAGAGACCCCCAGTTCTAACACACGCCATTGGAGGGTAGGTTGCTAATGGAGGACATGGGGCCACATAAGATTCAGCAGTTATATCAGACCCTTGTAACACACAGTCCTACCACTTCCTCGGCAGTGTGGATTGCATGAGAGGGAGACATTGAAGAGTTCAATGATGATGACTGGACGGAGCCCTTAGCAGCCACCAGGGGTGCTGCAATTTCATCACCCTATTGCCTTATCCAATTCAAAAATGTACACCAGACACCCTTTATGGCGTATGGAAGTGATATCCTCCCCTGTTTGTCTCTAATGTAAGGCTGCGTAAGGTAGCTTTTTACATATGGTGTGGGGCTGCATGGCACTGCAGCAGTTCTGGCGTGGGGCGACTTCTTGCTTGGCCCGGTTTCTAGATTGGGAAATCCCTCTGGAGCCTAAACTGGTCCTTCTTCATAGCACAGAGGAGATTAGTGGGAACAGATACAAGCACCATATCTTGTTCCTGGGTCTGGTGTTGGCCAAGCTAGATATCACCCAACATTGGAGGGCGGAGTCCCCGCCCTCGTTGAATGGATTGAGAGTAGCCATGGACAGGTGCTGGGGATGGAGGTGGAGGTCTTCCAAGCAAGGGGTTGCCCTCAAAAACATGGGAAAATTTGGAAGAGATGGGCAGAATTCCATTGTAACCCGCTGCCCCCGCTCAGTCTGCTGATGACGCTATTGAAATAGAGATACAGACATATGGCTCGGGGAAATGGTAAAAGTCTCACATTGTGGCAAGGGACGATGTTATAGGTGTTGTTACCATCCAGGTTTCAGGGCGGTGGTGTCCTTTATTCTTGTTTTATGGGGAATAGTTTTTTGGGTTCATTTAGGCATGCTCTGTTGCAAATGATATCTCCATGTGTAGGACTTCTAGGCCTGGATGTGCTCAAATTTTCAATAAAATGTGTTTATAAAAAAAATAGATATCGCTCTTTGGAACAACACATTTACTGTTGTTGCATTTCAGAGCACTCTTTGACTCAAAATAATTTTTCCCAAAGCTGCTGCTATGACAAAAAATGCATGAAGCTTTGACAGTCACGTGACATTTCCTAAGTCAGGATTTGTAATCAATATGAATGAAAAATCTGGAAACACAACTACTCTTACACATATTTAAGAAGGGAATAATGTCAGCTTTATGTGAGGTGTATTACTGCATATGTATGTGGATGTTTGCATGTGTTTTTTGTGTCCATGTGTGTACATGTGTATGTGTGTGAATATATATACTGGTAAATGTCTGTGCATGTGTGTGTGCATTGTATGTATGTGTGCTCATGGCATGTGCGTGCATGTGTGTATGTTTGCACAGGTACCTTTGTACATGTGAATGTGTATATGTGCCTGTATATGTACATGTGTGCAAGTGCATGCAAATGTGTATCTTTTTGTGTGCTTACCTCTTCAGATTGGCATCCTGGTGCCACTTCCTACTGATCCCCAAAATTGTGTAGCTGAGAGGAGGGTTCTGCACCTGCAAACTCTCTCACATACCTTGTGTACTCCCAGTGTGTCTGCTGGCCTGTTGGACCACTGATGTCTCATTAGAGCAGACACCCGCAGAAGCCTGGGGTTGGCCCCAGGCAGCACGAGTTTTGGGGGCGGCAGCCGGAGCACCCTGCCTTTACCTGTAGCTAGCTATCGCGGGGAATCGGACGCATAAATCACCAACACCTCCCCCACTCTTAGATTCAGACACCATGGGAGGCAAATGCAGGGACTGCCACGGGCGGCCTAAGTCCTAGCTACACCACTGCATAGGCATAAGTGTGGCAGTTAGGTCAGGCCATCCTGAGATGTGAGAGTGCAAATGATACCACGAAGGGGGGCTTCTCCCTCATCCCTTAGCACCCAGGACCTTCTGCAGGTCTTCAGATTGTTGCGCCTTTCTCTCACCCTTTATCATCCATCACACTGCAAAGGTCTGTGCTGGAGCAGAGTTTTCTTTTAGAAAATTCTGGGGCTTTTGAAGCTCTGGCATGTCTATGCGTTTTATTAATTTATTAATAATTAACAATTAATTATTTGTCTTGTGCAAGTATGTTTCACTAATCAACCTGTTTGTCTTAAACACAAGAGAAAGTTACATGAGGGTTAGCTTATGTGTGCTGTTCATGTATTTACAATAACGTGCAAGTTTTCATGTTTAAACGTTGCTGTGTGCTATTTATTTTGAGCACAAAACGCTGTCTGAATTAATGCTTTTTATGTCGCAAAGCTAGATAAATGCATACACATAAGGGTATTAGTGGGGTTAACACTGTTTAATCATTATGTTGTATTAACGTTGTTTTTATTTCTTTTAAATTGAGATGGTCGATTGTGGCCTATGGAGGCCTAATTCTTGTTGGCTGATTTGAGAGCCTGGCCTCGAGTGAATATTTCTGTGATGTGGCAAGAGAGACCCCTGCTGGAAATCGGTTGAAGACAACTGACTGTAGTCCTTCTATAAAACTTTCCATGAGGACATCAGCAGTTTGGAGGATCTCCAAAAAGAAATGATTTGTCCTTGGTGAACAAAGGAGCTTCTGAAATGAACAATGTGCTGAAGCCGGGTTGCCGAGGGAAATGAACGAGATGGATACTTTAATAGTTTCTGTTTCTTGGTTCCTGTTCCGTGGTTTACGTATTGTGACTTTTCCTGAGCGGAGATTTCAAGATGTTGCAAAGTTACATCCCTTCCTTCTCGTTCTGTTCAGTGACACAGTTTATCCTGCCAACTTTATGTGTGTTTCTATTGTATTTTCCATTATAAAAACTGTTAGTTTAGGGAGGGCTCTCCCCACTCCTTTGGCCGCCTTCACGCGTTGCTGAGGTTCGATGCTGAGGACTCTGTCCTGAGAGAGACTTTACCGAGAGACTGGTCCTGACCCGTTCTGACACTTAGTTAGAATAGGTAACTATGAGAAATGATTTATTCTGATTGATTTTACTTTGACTAATTTTAGATAAAGCAATATAACTTTAAAACATGGTGTTGAATATTCTTTCTTGTCAATTATTGGGTACATTTTGATTATTGTTGTATAGATTGTGTAGAGTATGATTAAGGATAACCACTATAATCAGATCCTATCGTCCTAGATATAAGATGCAGGGTTTTCTTCCCACAGGTCTTATGCTGGTAGAGTATTTGAGCGTATGTTAGTGAAATGGGCCCTAGCGTATGATGAATGTATGTGCGTGTAACTGTGAAATTACTCTATCCGTGGTAGTGGGTTTATTTTAGGTACCCTGATCTCTACCAATTTCTCTGGTAGCAGAGGATGGTTGTAGATGGTTGTCTTGATCTGATAAGATAAGATTGCTTGTAAATCAGCTTATTGATTATTGATTTATTTTGATGTTGTTGGTATTCGTACTAATATTATATGTTGGAGTCGTAATGTTGAGTTATATGTAGAGCTTCTGGAATTTGGAAGCTGTGGAAACAGTTCCGTAGTAGGGCAGAGGAAAGTGTATATGCTGCTCTCGGGAAAGACGGGATTGTAAGGAATTACGTGTGACAATTGAAGTTGCGCGTTCACATTGTCTGGGTTCGGAATCAGTGACATCGTCGTATGTTACTATTAGACATTTCTGGTATATAAGGAGTGTGAATCGTAGTGAAGGTTATCTGTGAAACTCTGGTCTTAAGTCCCAGGGATCCGTAAGGATTTCCGTTAAAGCTTATCGCGGGAGGAGTAATAGGTATTCTCTGAGCTTGTTTGAGGAACTGGGCAGAGGTAAGCTGCTTAGTTGTTGAGTTATAATTCTGTATAGAGACAGGTTGTGCTGTTTTCGAGAAGCAGGATTCTGTGTGCATGTACTATATTTTTCTCGTATGAATGTGCGTGAATGCATATACATTTATTGACTGTAAGACTCTTTGGATAAGTCCTAGAGAAAACAGTTATGCGATGTATGAAAGTTGTTGATTCTTGAGAAATAGACTCTCTTTTACTATTCTGTGGTTAGCGAAGCAGACAATGGAGATGTTTTTATGTTGTAACTAATAGATTTTGTAGAAATTTTGACACACGAAGTCTACTGAGAGTTTTGTAAAGGAGGGGTAGACGAGTGACAGAGACAGGAGACAGAGACTGCAGCGACTGTTGACGTCAGAAGGTCCGCGCACTGATTGGATAGTGAATCAGAATAGGGTTCGCGCTGGGATTGGTGCGTTAGTGTGAGTCGCGCAGGGATTGGAAAAGCTGTCTAGTGACGTAGACGCTCCAGGATTGGTGCGTTAGTGTGAGTCGCGCTGCTATTGGTTGAGAAACTCGTATTGTATATTTATAATACGGAGAGGGTAGAGAGTTTGATAAGCGCTTGCAAAAATGTATTACCAAGAAGAGAAAAAGAAAAAGACGTTCTTTGGAAAAGTTAAAAAGTGGTTTAGCAAGGATAAAGAGGTTAAAACAAGAGAGGGTGAGTTGTTACCTCCAGCGAAAACGCCTGCATCCTTCATGGCTGTGAAATATGGATTGCATACCTGTATATGGTTGCAGAATTGGGTTAAGTATACTAAAGAAGATGGTGTTCTAGCATTTCCAGAACATGGTTCATTTAATTTGGCCGTGTTGAGAAACTTACGGGAAAAGATGTTATGTCTTGACCCGAAGCCGAGACCTACACAGTTCGAGGCTTTAGTGGAATGGGAAGAAGAAGTTCATGACCGAGAAAAACAAAGGTCTGGAGGGTATTATAGGTACATGTTTGGGAGGAGACATGATCGGGAAACACATCAAGATCGAATGAAAAGATGGCGAGATGCTTGTATGTCAGAGGGATTATATCCAATGAGAACAGTTGAAGCTTCTGCTCCTTCGACAGAAAGAGCTTCTGAGTCAGACATGAGAAGGTATGGAGAATATGAGGATGAGGTCTTAAATGACATGATTTACAAGAGACCACCTCCATATAGAACAGAACCAGATGAGAGTACACCAGTTGTTTCTCCGATAAGAGATACAGTTGAGAAAGAAAAAATGACACCTGAATCAAGAGGTAGTAGTTCTTTCAGGGAGAGAGAGAGTCGAGGTAGTGAGGAAAATGCTAGAAAATTAGCAAAAACAACAACAGAATTAGCTGAGAAGATTAGAGAGTTAACGAAGAATCTGGAAGCTGTTACGGTACCTGTAACTATAGGTCCAGTTATGCCTGTGTTTGACAAACAGAGAGCAGGTGAGAATGGACTGGTAATTCCATATATTGCAAATGAATCGACAAATTCAGTTGGTCCTTCAGGAGATTCAGAGAAAAGGACAGGGAGAAGTGACCTGAGACAAACCAGACATGACACATGTAGTGAATTATTGGATGTCAGTGAACCTAGTTGTTCAGGGATGCCGATTTTAGAACCGCAGAAAAAAGTGGTTCCAGTAAGAAAAACTGCAGAAATAACAGTGGACGATTTAAACGATTGGATGAAAGTTCTTCAGAAAAAGGATAAAGATTCACAAGTTATTGATGTGGTTAAGTTACGTATAGAATTAGAAGAGCTTGTGACAGGAACAGTTCCAACAGAAATCCTGAAGAGTCATCATGATGGTGAATTAATGTTTATGTGCAAGAGCATAACATGGAGAGCAAGAAATACTCATGATAGACTAAGAGCGATAGCAAATGAGCAAGGAGTTGACATTGATAGAGTAAAGGCTTTGCAGAAAACGTACAGGATGGATTTCACTGAGAAAGACATTGAAAATTTGAATACTTCGGGTAGAACAGGACAGATTAAAGAAATTGTGGCATTATTGCGTAGATGGGGTGATGTAGAAAAGTGGAAGGATAGGTGGTATAAGAAAAGAGAGGAATCTGAGGATAGAACAACTTATTCAGCATTTCCAGTGAGAGAAAAAGAGAAACCAGTGGAGAATTATCCTATGAGAGAAATACCTGGAGGAGGATATGTACATGTTCCATGGACCAGACAGGATATTTTATCATTTACGAATGATTTCCCTCGATTGAGAGAAAAGCCCGTCGAGTGGTATAGGCAGGTAGATAGGTTTGTGAAATTGTCAAAAGTGCTGTGGGTTGACCTGAATAGTCTGTTTGATATAATTGTTCCAGCAGACTTGTGGACTGAGTGTAAAATAGTTGTGAGTTGGCCTACTGAGGAATATCCAAGAGACTCAAGAACAGGGGCACCAGATCCAGAAGTGATGAGGAAGTATGATCAGGTGATGGTATACCTGAAGAGTAAAGTTCCTCCAAAAGAGACAGACTGGGTTAAGATAGATCGAACACAACAGGAAGCAAAAGAATCAGTTCATGCTTTTTACGAAAGGCTGATACTGGCATTTAAACAATTCAGTGGAGATGAACACCTGGGTGACAAGGATTTGAGTCATTTTGTATACAGATTTGTATATGGTCTTAGACCTGAAATTGGTGAGAGAATTCGTGAACACACAGTGGATTGGCAGAGTAAAAAAGTAGATGAGATTCTGAGACATGCAAAATATTTCAGTGATGAAATTGAAGCAAAACAGAGAAAGCTGAAAGAAAAAGCAATGTGGGCACAAGTGAAAGTTGCAGAAAGACAGGAAGCACAGTTAGTGGAACAGGCAAATAATCCAGGAAATAATGGAGGAAATAGACCGAGATTTGCAGGAAAAGGAAGGGGAAGTCTTGAAGAGGCAAAAAAGAAGTTCCCTTGTCACAACTGTGGCCAACTGGGACATTGGAGATCTGAATGTCCTAATCCACCATTAGTGAATAATGAGGGTAAATCCTTAAATCAACAGGTGCAGAATGATGGGAATAACCAGCAGCAACAACAGCAGAAAGTTGTGAGACAGCAGCAGAGTCAGGAGCCAAAACCGCCCTTACCGCAGAATAGAGGGGTACAAAAGTACAATCAGGACTCAGGATTCTTCAATGATGAGCAGGTAAACAAACAAAGACGTACTAACAAAGTACAGCAGTACTTGTTAAAAAGTGAAGGGAGTGAGTCTGAGGGTGATTATTGACGGTGCCGAGGAGAGGAAGAAGAGTGCATACTTGGTGCAACTCTAGAAATAGACCAGGCAGGACCATTTGTGGATGGGAAAATAAATGAGGAGAGTGTTACTTTTTTGGTAGACACAGGTGCGACAAGATCAACTGTCAGGTCAACAGATGTTAGAAATCTTCCTCTCTCGGATGAAGCAATCCAAGTAGTTGGTGTAGCCAATACACAGATCAGAACACGTCTTACTGAACCAGTAAGAGTACAGATAGGGAAATTCTCAGACATGCACAGATTTATTGTCTGTGACACGAGTCCAGTGAACCTGTTAGGTAGGGACTTATTGTGTAAAATGAACTGCACAATTTTTTGTACACCAGATGGAATAGCTTTTGAGACACCAGATGATGATGTTTTCTACCGAATGACTCTAGAAAATAGAGAAAATGAGTTAATTGGTGCATTTCCAGTATTCAATCCGGAGGATTTGCCTCAAGTGCTGAGAGACACAGTGAAAAGAGCAGTTTGGGATTTTACAGGAGAGGATGTGGGATTGATGAATAATGTAGATCCAGTGAAAATTGCAGTGAAAGAGGGAATTACATATCCTAACATTCCTCAGTATAAAATGACACCAGAAATAATTGAAGGGATAACTCCTATAATTGAGAAAATGATTCAGCAGGGAGTTCTGAGAGAACTACTGAGTAGTCCGTGTAATTCACCGATAATGGGACTGAAAAAGCCTAATGGCAAGTTTAGGATCGTGCAAGATCTGAGAAAAATTAATCAAATTGTGGTGGCATGTTGTCCCATTGTGCCAAATCCATCAGTGATTCTGTATCAAATTCCACATGATGCTGAGTGGTATACAGTGATTGATTTGTGTCATGCGTTCTTTTCAATTCCATTGCATCATGACAGCCAGCCGATTTTTGCATTTAGGTTTGGCCAGCGTATTTTAGCATGGTGTCGTATCCCACAGGGGTATACGGAGAGTCCTTCGATATTCAATCAGTTATTGAAGAAATCGTTGGAAAGTTTGATCATGCCTGAGAGCTCAGTGCTAGTACAGTATATTGATGACCTACTTGTGGCATCAAAGACACGTGAAGCTTGTGAAGTGGATACCATAGCTTTACTGAATCATCTGGCAGATGGAGGGTTAAAGGTATCTCCAGCCAAATTGCAATTTTGCAAGAAAGAGGTGCATTATCTTGGACATAATATTGAAAAGGGTCTGAGAAAAGTGACTACTGACAGGATTAGAATAATCAGAGAAATGAAAGCTCCAAAAACCCAGAGAGAAGTGAGAATGTTCCTGGGTATGGTGGGATATTGTCGTCAGTGGATAATTAATTTTTCCCTGATAGCAAAGCCATTGATTAAATTGACAAAAAGTGAAATGACAGATCCGTTAAATCTGGATGCAGAACAATTGGCAGCATTTGAAGAGCTCAAAACTAAAATGTGTGAGGCTCCAGCTTTGGGTATGCCAGACTATGAAAAAGAATTCGAACTGTACTGCAGTGAGAGAAATGGATGTGCACTTTCAGTGTTAATCCAGAAACATGGGCAATTGAGAAGGCCTATTGCATACTTCTCATCGACACTTGACACTGTAGCCGTGGGGTTACCAGGTTGTCTGAAGGCTGTAGCTGCGACATGCAGAAGCCTGGAACAGAGTGAGGGGATCATAATGGGGTATCCTGTAAGGGTATTCGTACCTCACAATGTGGCAATTCTTTTGACAAGAAGCAGAACTCAGCATATGTCACATAGTCGGCTGACTAAGTATGAAAAAGTGATTCTGGGAGCATCAAATGTGACTCTTGAGAGATGTGTGAATGTGAATCCAGCGACACTCTTGCCGGATATTGAAAATGTGGGTATAAAGATGGAAGATGATCATGATTGTTTGGATGTGCTTGAGTACTGTACAAAACCGAGACCAGACATAAGGGATATTCCCTTATCTGAGAATGACCATGTGTTGTTTGTGGATGGATCATGCCTGAGAAATGATAATGGTGTGCTATGTGCAGCATATGCAGTGTGCAAAGTTTCAGAGGTCATGGAAGCATCACCATTGAAAGGAGTGAAATCTGCGCAAGTTGCTGAATTAGTGGCATTAACAAAAGCTTGTGAGATTGGGAAAGACATGAGAACAACCGTGTTGACTGATAGTCAGTATGGATTTGGAGTGGTGCATGACTTTGGCCAACTGTGGCTACAAAGAGGTTTCTTGACATCGGGTGGAACTCCGATAAAGAATGCTGAGTTGATTGGAAAATTGCTTGAGGCGATACAGCTGCCTAAGGAGTTAGCGGTTGTAAAATGTGCCGCACATGGTTCAGGAGACGATTTTATCACTGTTGGTAACAGGTATGCCAACGATGTGGCGCAATATTGCGCTAAAACCAACCAATCTATTAACAGGAGTAGGATGGAGGAAATGTCTCTCCTTTCTGTGATGTTTACTAATGTCCTAGAAACGTGGGATGAAGTAAAGCAGTTACAAGATGAGGCAGGAGAGGAAGAGAAACAAGATTGGGTTAAAGCAGGATGTGCTCCAAGAGAAACAGACCATGTTTGGGTCTACAGAGATGGCAGACCAGTAATGCCAAACTCAATTTTGTCGTCAATGGCAAGGATGTATCATGGCCAGGGACATCTGGGGAGGGACGCGATGGTAAGGTCCTTTAAACAAACCTGGTACAATGCAAAGTTTAGGACTATTGCGGAGAGCATCTGTCAAAGGTGTTTGATTTGTCAGCAATTTAACACTAGGAAAAAGACAGTGGTGAGTCTAGGGACAATTGGCAGAGAAGGAGGTCCTTTTACAAGAATGCAGATTGACTTCATTGAAATGCCCCAAGTGAACAGACTGAGGTATGTTTTGGTGGTAGTCTGTTTATTTTCAAGGTGGGTGGAAGCTTACCCGACTAGAAGAAATGATGGATTAACAGTGGCAAAATTACTGTTGAGGGAGTTGATTCCTAGGTACGGGTTTCCAGTTACAGTTGAGTCTGATAGAGGTAGACACTTTCAAAATGAACTCATTGGTTTAATTTGTGAAGCATTGAAAATACAGCAGAAGCTACATTGTGCATACCGACCAGAGGCTTCTGGTGTGGTTGAGCAGATCAATGGCACAATCAAGAATAGAATTGGAAAAATGTGTTTAGCCACTGGCATGAAATGGCCAGACGTGTTACCTCTAGTCCTGATGACAATGAGATCTACTCCAGATAGAACTACTGGTTTGAGCCCGCATGAAATAATCATGGGACGTGCTATGCGCCATGCATTCGTGCCTGTGAATAAGTTGGTGTCAATAACTGATGACATGATTTTGGATTACTGTAAAGGCCTGGCTGACGCAGTTCATTCTGTGTTTCACCAGATTGGAGAAGAAGCTACCACACTTGAGAAGAAGCAAGCCCATGATCTGAGTCCAGGTGACTGGGTAAGGATTAAGGTGCACAGAAGAAGAAATTGCTTGATTCCAAGGTGGGGAAGGCCGAGACAAGTTATTCTGACTACAACGACTGCAGTAAAGTGTGCTGGAGTGAAGCACTGGGTACATGCAAGTCATACTCTGAGAGTTCCAAGCCCGAGAGAGGGAACTGGTGAAGAGTATTATGAAGAGTCAGATTCCAGTAATGGTGAAGATCCTGAAGATACAGAATCAGTGAGAAAAGAAGCAGAGAGAGCTTCAAGAGATTCACTGCGAGTATCGGAGGGAGAATCGAATTCTGTTACAGAGCCTGAAGTTTCAAGTAGCAGTGGGAGTAAAAGAAAAGAAAAGAGAAAACACACAGAACCCACTCCTGAATCAGAAGAGGAGGAGATTGAAGAACCACTTGAGATTATTCTTGAAGAGACAGGGTCAGAAGAAGATAGAGAGGGACAGATTGCGGAAGACCCCCGAGGAGGTGTAGGGAACATTGATGAGGAGCTAGGTGAAGGGACAAATAGACAGCAAGAAGATTGCGTGTCGGAGACCCGAGGAGGGACAGAAGTAGGGAAGTCTCAAACAGTGGTGGAAAAGTCTGTGGAGAAAAGAAAAGCTACTGGGAAACGGAAACAAGAGGCACTTGAAACAGATGATGAAGATGAACAAACAGAAGGTCGAGTTCTGAGAAAGAGAACTTCGATTGGAGAGAAGAGTGTTAAAGAATTGAGGCCAAAAAAAGTTGTGAAAGGAGATCGTTGGCCTAACAACCGAGTGAAAAGGGTGAGATACAGAATAATAAGAGCAAATTCATCAAAAGCTGAACAAGTGAATGAAGTATCAAGTCAAACTTCAAGAGCTGAAGAAAAAGAATCAAAGAAATCAAAAGAACCAGTAGAAATAAGAAGAGTTAAAAGACCCAACCAAAAGTACAGATCACCGGAATGGTCTTATGTGACACTGTCTGAAGAAGGAAAAGAAGAAACGGTGACTCGAGATAATCCGGAAGTGGTCTTGAGAAAAGTGGTTGAGGAAGATACTGGTGAAATTCTGAAAGTACTTTTGACTGACATTGGAGAAGAGTCGAGTACTGAGGATTCCGACGTTGGAAATCTGATACAGTTTGATGTTGAAGAAATTGAAGTGAAAAATGACAAGTATCCAAACTGAGTGAAAGAAGAATTCACTTGGATCAAGTGAATAAGGAAGTCATTTGGATAAACTGAAAGCTGAAGAGTTGCAGAAGAATTGAAGAAATTCAAACAGTAGTGGAGTAGTAGAAGCTAAACTAAAATGGCTAACATAGAGGAGAATAGAAATAGATGTGCCTTTTTAAAGAGGTGGTGCAAAATGTGCTGCTGTTGTACTGGATTATTAATGCTTCTATGGGGTGTTTTAATTTTATTAGTTACTTTTAGAGTAGAATTTGGAATGGATATAGCAAATGTGACTAATGAAGAGAAGAATTCACAAAAAGTAGTCCCAATTAGAAGTAGTAGTTACATACACAAAGATAGATCGATTAATAATTTTTCTAGTAATGTTTTTTCTAAACTGTTATATGAATATCTGAAGACAATGGAAGTAAGGGATTGCTATGTCTGCATGCAATTACCTGCATCCGTCTCTGAGGGTGTTACTTATCACCATTTGCCAGCTACATATGGTATTTCTTGTAGTATTTTAAGTAGTGTTTTTTATTTGTTAAGGAAAATAGATTATAAAATGTCTAACAGAGATAGTATTTTTGGGCACTTGCCGATGAACAAAGAGCTGAATCTAGCTAAAGAAGCTAACACTTTTGGTGAAATTTTTATTGAAGAAAAAGGACTAACATTAGATTACATTTTTAAGAATAATTTAACTTGCAATTTGAAAGGAGAGGAAAAAGCTTTCCTGGATATGGTTGAGGAAAGGAGAATGAACATGCATGAGAAAGGGGGAAAATATGAAGTGAGTGAGACAATTTGGGACATTGAGATGGGAAAAGAGTTGAGAAATGGGGCTAGTCCAACTTTGGCTCTAGATGCACCGCAGAAGGGTAAACTATGCATTACCAGAAGGAAATCCCAATATGATACATATTTTGTGGGAACTAGTGAGTGCCATGATACATACTTCATTGCAACAGGTTGGGGTTTCAGAGGTGGAGAAGATACGATTTTTCCAGGAGTATACTATGTTTGTGGGAACAAGGCTTATTACAAGTTGCCTGACCATTGGTATGGCACATGTTATGTGGGCCTGGTTTTTCCTAAGATTTTTCACACGGATAAAGTAAAAGATGTAGAAGACATTAATCTATTAACACGTTTTAAGAGAGAAACCTGGTCTGAAATTGTGGGTGACATTTTTGGGGTTTTAATTCCAGCAGTGGGAATTTCTTTAAATGCTTATGGAATCCGAAAACTGTCCACAGTGGTTGATCGCTTATCGACAAATACCGCAGGAGGGTTTCTTTTGGTAAATACGGAATTAAGTGCCGTACGTGCCATGTCTATGCAAAATCGACTTGCCCTTGATATTCTTTTGGCTAAGGAGGGTGGAGTTTGTGGAATTTTGAAAGTTCAACATTGTTGCACTTATATTCCTGATGAAAGTAAAGACCTGAAGGTCTATATCAAAAATATTACTGATTTGCATGAAGAATTAGTACCACTTGAAACTGGGAGTTTATGGACTAAACTAGCTAATAAAATGATAGCTGTTAAGGATTTTATTGCAAAAATAGATAGTACTATTACAGGTAGAATATTGTTTCCTTTGTCTTGTATAATTGTTGCTTTACTGATACTAAGATTGGTGTGTGTGTGTTGTAAAAACAGGAGAGGAAAAGAGAAATTGAAAAATGAAAAGAAAAACAAGAATTCGAAAATTTCAAAAAGAGAACCAGAAGAGATTGAATTAGAAGAATTAAGGGAGAGTGTTTATTTAGAGACAAAGAGGGATGATGAAAGAGTGACTGGTGTTTAATGTTGTCTAAAGGAAAGAGACATTTCTGATTTCCTAAAATGGGACTAAATTTTCACTAATTTTTTTTTTTTGGGTTTATTTGGTGATAAAATCACCAAAGGGGGGATTGCTGGAGCAGAGTTTTCTTTTAGAAAATTCTGGGGCTTTTGAAGCTCTGGCATGTCTATGCGTTTTATTAATTTATTAATAATTAACAATTAATTATTTGTCTTGTGCAAGTATGTTTCACTAATCAACCTGTTTGTCTTAAACACAAGAGAAAGTTACATGAGGGTTAGCTTATGTGTGCTGTTCATGTATTTACAATAACGTGCAAGTTTTCATGTTTAAACGTTGCTGTGTGCTATTTATTTTGAGCACAAAACGCTGTCTGAATTAATGCTTTTTATGTCGCAAAGCTAGATAAATGCATACACATAAGGGTATTAGTGGGGTTAACACTGTTTAATCATTATGTTGTATTAACGTTGTTTTTATTTCTTTTAAATTGAGATGGTCGATTGTGGCCTATGGAGGCCTAATTCTTGTTGGCTGATTTGAGAGCCTGGCCTCGAGTGAATATTTCTGTGATGTGGCAAGAGAGACCCCTGCTGGAAATCGGTTGAAGACAACTGACTGTAGTCCTTCTATAAAACTTTCCATGAGGACATCAGCAGTTTGGAGGATCTCCAAAAAGAAATGATTTGTCCTTGGTGAACAAAGGAGCTTCTGAAATGAACAATGTGCTGAAGCTGGGTTGCCGAGGGAAATGAACGAGATGGATACTTTAATAGTTTCTGTTTCTTGGTTCCTGTTCCGTGGTTTACGTATTGTGACTTTTCCTGAGCGGAGATTTCAAGATGTTGCAAAGTTACATCCCTTCCTTCTCGTTCTGTTCAGTGACACAGTTTATCCTGCCAACTTTATGTGTGTTTCTATTGTATTTTCCATTATAAAAACTGTTAGTTTAGGGAGGGCTCTCCCCACTCCTTTGGCCGCCTTCACGCGTTGCTGAGGTTCGATGCTGAGGACTCTGTCCTGAGAGAGACTTTACCGAGAGACTGGTCCTGACCCGTTCTGACACTTAGTTAGAATAGGTAACTATGAGAAATGATTTATTCTGATTGATTTTACTTTGACTAATTTTAGATAAAGCAATATAACTTTAAAACATGGTGTTGAATATTCTTTCTTGTCAATTATTGGGTACATTTTGATTATTGTTGTATAGATTGTGTAGAGTATGATTAAGGATAACCACTATAATCAGATCCTATCGTCCTAGATATAAGATGCAGGGTTTTCTTCCCACAGGTCTTATGCTGGTAGAGTATTTGAGCGTATGTTAGTGAAATGGGCCCTAGCGTATGATGAATGTATGTGCGTGTAACTGTGAAATTACTCTATCCGTGGTAGTGGGTTTATTTTAGGTACCCTGATCTCTACCATCTGCATCCCAGAACAATAACCGCACCTCCGTATTTGTTAAGCACAAAATGGAAACACTTGCCACACATGATTAAAACAAAGACTCCACACTTCCAAGCAATCACCCAAAACAGTGTATTGAGCTACCCATGTATTTAAGATCTTTAGTGGCCCTCAAAGGAGTAGTAAATGCTATATAAATTTTGCAGTACAATACAGAATCAGTCACCCTGTAGTCACTGACTGCTGTCCAGCGTCCTCTCACAATTTCTTGACACTGTCAGGATAGACAGTGTAAGTGAGAGGTTGACAGTCACAGTCTATTGAGTGACCACCAGTTCCCCACCCCAGCCACCATCACGTAGCTCCAAGGCATCCCATTGTGCCACTCAGGTTAGCCAGGTGAGGTGTCAAGCTGTGCCTAAAGCGCGTCTATGAGGAATTAGGGTGTATTATATGGTTGTGTCTCCGGGCCCTGGAATGCACTAACAAAACCAACTTGGATCCAGTCAGGCTCGAGTGCTAAATCATAGCTTGATCCTATAATACAAAAGACACTACATCTCCCCCTTTGCTGAATAAAAAGACACAAGAAAAACACATATACATCATAGCTTCTCAGTGAGTTGTCAAGGCACACAAACCACTCTTCCAGATCTTGTGCTGTGGGGCTGAGAAAACACAGGTGAAATAGCCATGGAAGGCACTGGTGAACTAGCCACTGAGACAGTGTTGGGGCTCTCTTGGCCTTCTGATGAGAGTCTTACTCCTGATGTCTGGAACCGACATTTCCGAAGCAGGTGCTTTAAATCCCTCATAATGGACATTCCAGAACAGTGAGCAGTCACCATGTGTCCTTTACTAGTCACAACTTGCAATGGATGGGCATCGAATGGAACATCAGATATGTGCTTGACAAGGACACGGTCTCCTGTCTGAAACATAATGTCTCGAGCACATCGAGGTTTGTCTGTTTAAGTCTTCATTCTGGTGCCACATGGTTACATTGGGCCCCGGTATAACTGCCATTTATGCTCATGTTCTTATGTTGCCTTCTCTCCCTAAAACATAATGACATTTGACAAACATTAATGTTCGCGCACATACAGGATAATATTCTTCGAACTCAGTTTGCTTATGCTGCCACTTCATAGGCACCCTATCAAAACACCTTGTACAGAGGCTAAGTTGATCACGCAAGATGTTGTTATTTGTTTTGGCCGCTTGGGAACAGAGCTATCATATATAAATAATATCGGCCTGACTGGGGATTCGGCATATTAACATGGAAGATGTTATTATATATACAACCACAACCCTTTGTTTAGACAGCGTAGCATTAGGCTGGCATTCAGAGGCTGACCCATGCCAGATTTCTAGCCCATCTGATTCCTGTTACCTCATGTAAGAACTGCTGCCCAGCTCTCCAGCAGAATGGGAAGCTTGATGACACTTACCCACAGGTAACGAGGAGTTAGATCACCCTAATGGGGTTTGGCAGATTCACTCACCCTAAACATGATAGTTTAGGATGCGATAGGTAGAAGTACAATATATTTCAGTACTTGTATGCAAGCATATCTTTTCTATAATCAGCAAAATGGTTGAACTGTTTATCTTTTTCACCATTCTCGTGATGCTAATCACATTATTCTTTTTCCTTCTATTGATTATTGCAGTGCAAGTATTTTACTGAAGAAAAACAATGCTTCAAAAAACATTGAAACACTTTTCTGTGTATTTCGTACGGATCTCTGTGGGTATCCATAAGTAACAAAACAAAAGTGTTCTAGATCTGTTACTACGATTTCCTTGGGGAGTCAGGATTGCACATCCGTATGCTATCCTGTAAGGTTAGGGAGGTAGATGGTGCTAGCAGGACTTATGACAACATATCTGGAAGGTGTGCTTGGAATCAGTCTCACACAGTTCTGATGGTTATGTTGTCCAACAACCTCACAGTTTTATTTAGGGAAAGTATAAGCTTTACGTCATTGGACTTGTGAGATGAATCAGTGACTCAAACTTTCTGAACATCAATTGTTCTTTCAGTGGTCCACTGAGGCAGCTTGGTATCCATGACTCTCCCAAACATCAAACTGGCTGGGCGGTTGCCGGTTGTAGAAAGGGTGCAGATCTATAGGCACGAAGAGTAGAATTAAGAAGGGTCTTGAGCTCAAGTCCCTCTAGCACAGCGTGCTGGACAGCCTTCTTAAGAGTGTTCATAAAACGTTCAACAACGCCATTAGCCTGTGACCATAAAGGTGTGTTTTACTGATGCTTGATATTCGAATGTGAAAAAAAAGTGTTTGAATTCCCGACTATTGACTGGTGGGCCATTGTCAGATTTTAGGATGGTCAGAACACCAGAAATATGCCTTCAAGACTTTTAATTACTCGATCATGAGTGATTTGCAAAAGGTTTTCCACCAGAGGAAACCAGAAGTACTCATCTATAATTACCATGAGATAATGCCCATTTTCAAGGGGTCCAAAGAAGTAAACTGCAGTTTTCTCACAGACGTGTCTTGAAAGATCTGGCATTTTCAAAGGACGCTGTGTTGTTTTAGGAGATAAACAGTTAAACACATGACAAGCCTGGAGCTCTCTCTCAACTCTCTCATCAAGATAAGGAAACCAAACACGGTCTTGGAGGGCTCACTTTGTGGCGACAATTCCACAATGTCTCTTATGTGTCACTTCAATGACTTGTAGTAGACTTTCAGTAATGACAATTGTCGACCCTCGGAAGGTAATCCCTTCTTGTGCAATGGACAGTTCATCATGCACAATCCTGAATTTCTGATATTCACCGCCATGATCAAGAGGTCGAGCATGTGGTCTCCAAGACTGATGCATAATAATGTTTTTGAGGCTGAGCATATTCCTGTCTGCGTTGTTAGCAGCACATATTTCCTCCATTGACACAGTTGCAGGAGTGCTGGATCTCACAATACAGTTAATGTAGGCCTCTGCCAAATTGGAAGGGGGACCCTGGCACTGCATGGGCATTTGATAAAAGTAGTCTGCAGTGTTTTGATCTTTTACCGGCCTGTGCACAATGGTATAGTCATAGTCTTGCAGTCTCAATTTACACCTCTCAATGTGAGAGGGCATCTTGGCCTTTGGATTGACAAAGATAGTAAGCAATGCTTGGTGATCAATAACAGCCATAAAATGCTTCCCGTACAGAAACATATGAAATTGTTTGCAGGGCCACATAACAGCTAGGCTTTCTTTCTCAGGTTGCGAATAAGCTCATTCAGTCGTTGACAATCATCGGCTAACATAACCTACAATATGCCTATGTGCATTTGCATTTCAACTATATTGGGCAAGAATCCTGGCCAAGCCCACTGGGCTGGCATTCACAACAATCTCCGTATGCAATTTTTGATCAAAGAAGGCCATCTCAGTTGAATTTTCAATTGCTTGCTTAATCGTCTTGACAGTTTGACCACACTCCTGTGACCACTGAAATGAAACATTCTGTTTCGTTAACACTCTCAATGGGGCACGCGCAGCAGCAAAGTTACAAATGTGTCTGGAACAGTAGCTGGCCATACCAAGAAAAGAATGCAGCAAGGTTTAATCTTGTAAAGGAGAGGGAGATGATAAAGCCAGAACCTTGGCTGGATCTGGAGTCATTCTCTCTTCCGAGAAAATGCGCCCAAAGAATATTTGTTTTGTTTTGTGAAAGTCACACGTTTCAGCATTCAATGGAAGACCTGTATCAGCAAGTAGAGTGCTCTATCATGTTCCTTTCATGTGGTCCCATATACTAGTATATCATCACTGTAAATGAAAACATTCGTGACAGGAAACGCCTTAACAACGCGGGCTGAGCCGCGTGTGCCTTTTCCCCGCAAGCCATACCACGCTCGCCTGAACCACACTTGCTTTAACAACGCATATGCGTAGTTAAGGCAATGTGTGGTCCAGTTGCCGTGCAGAAGGGGAAGACAGGAAGAGGAAGACTTGGACTCGGAAGACTCAGGACTAGGGAGAGGACACGGTGAGGTAAGTGGGGCTGGAGCTTGGTCTTGGGGGGTGAAGGGGTAGTTTCTCAGGGCGGGGGTATGTTTTAGGACAAAGGAGAGGGTCAGGGTACGTTTTAGGGTGGCGAAAAAGTGACCGTTTACAGGGCGGGGGCTTGGTAGGGGTAGTTTTTGGGGCATGGGCTTAATTTTTAGGGCAAGGGTAGAAGGGACAGTTTACAGAGCAGGGTCGGGTAGTTTAGAGATGAATTGATAGTTCAGGGCAGGGGGGCTGGGGTAGGTTTTGTGGTGTGAGTTTATTTTTTAGGGCTCAGGGCAGGCTGTACAGGGACAGTTTACACGGCAGGAAGCAGGGTCAGGTAGTTTAGCGATGTAGGGGATAGTTTTTAGGGCTTAGGGCAGGGGGCTGGGGTCAGGGTAGTTTTTGGGGTGTGGGCTTAATTTTGGCTCAGGGCGGGTGTAAAAGAGACAGTTCACAGGGCAGGGTCAGATTAGTTTAGGGATGCATTGATAGTTTAGGGCTCAGGGTGGGGGAGCTGGGGTTGGGGTAGTTTTTGGGGGGTGGGTTTATTTTTTACGGCTCAGGGCAGGTGGAAAAGGAATAGTTTACAGGGCAGAGAGCACGGTCGGGGTAGTTAAGGGATGTAGGGGATAGTTTTTAGGGCTCAAGGCAGGGAGGCGGGGGTCAGGGTAGTTTTTGGGGTGTGGGTTTATTTTATGGGGCTCAAGGCAGTGAAAGAAGGGGCAGTTTACAGGGCAGGGTTGGGGTAGTTTAGGGATGTAGGGGATAGTTTTTAGGGCAGGGGGCTGGGGTCGGGTAGTTTTTGGGGTGTGGGCTTAATTTTTAGGGATTAGGGCAGGGGGAAATGGTGTAATTTACAGGGCAGATTTGGGTTAGTTTAGGGATGTATTGATAGTTTAGGGCTCAGGGAAGGGGGGCTGGGTCGGGCTAGCTTTTAGGGGGTGGGTTTATTTTTACGGCTCAGGGCAGGTAGCAGGGTCAGGGTGGTTTAGGGATGTAGGGGATATTTTTTAGTGCTCAGGGTAGGGGCAATGATGTTGGGGTTATTTTTGGGGTGTGGGTTCATTTTTTAGCAACAGACCAGAGTGAAAAGGGACAGGGCAGGGGGCAGAGGTATGATCTTTAGCCCGCATGCCCCTTTACCCATCATGTCTTTACCATGAAATTGCGTGGTAAAGGCATGCGTGCTAAAAATACACGGTCGTAGTAGAGACCGCGTGGTACAGACATGCGTGGTTTAGGCATGCATTCTACCATCATACAACTACACGTGACAGGCTGTATAATGCGGCAAATTCCATCTTGAAAAAGTTTGGCAGCTGAAGACACTCCTGAAACTCAATCCTTTGTATCTGAGCAACTCAACATGAGTTGGAAAGGTAGAAATGTACCTGCAATTTTCTTTCAGCTCAAGCTGATGATATCCTTTGTTCAGATCAAGGCACGAAAAGAGTTTGCCAGCATACAACTGGGTAATCATATCTGCAATGTGGGGACGTGGGTGTTGTTTTCTTTTGAACCCTTTGTTTGCTTGATGTATGTCAACACAGGTTTGCACAGGCCCTCCACCGTCCTTTTTAGGTACCACCACTATCGTCAACATCCATGGCATTGGACCAGTTGAGTGCTCATTGATCTCATGGTTTAGCAAAGTCTCAATTTCTTATTCAACAGCCTCCTGTAGAGGAAATGTAATTTGAAGGTGTTGTTGAGCAACAGGACGAATGTCCTCTGTTGGACTTGGCCCTTTTTGCAGGGTCATCCCAGAACTTTTTGCCAATATATGGACTTCTTTCTACAAGATCTTGTTAAAGCATTACCCTCTTATATAAAGGACACTAATGATTTTTTAGATAAAATACTAAATGTTCCTTGGTCGGATAACCGCATACTAATCACTCTTGACATTATTGCTCTGCACACTAGTATTAATCATGCAGATGGTTTACATGCAATCGAATTTTACCTGAAAAAAAGACCCATTGACAAGTACAAACACAGGGCAATGATTCTTGAAATGATTGAATTTTGTCTACATAACAATTCCTTTTTATTTGAAAAGGATGTAAATTAGCAGCTAAGAGGAGTTGTCATGGAAGCCTGCTTCTCCCCCAGCTATGCGTGCTTGCACGTGGGCTGGTGGGAGGAGCAGATCCTAAGGGCAACGCACAAAGATGACTGGGAAGCGCACATATTATGTTGAATGCGTTTCAGAGATGACATTTTTGTTGTGTGGAATGGATTTCATGCGTTCATCAATAACATCAATAACAATTAATTAAATCTACAATTCAATGCACTTGTAGACAGCAAAGCCATAGACTTTCTGGATGTATATGTAGAGGTACTCAGTAACAAATTGGAAACCACTTTGCACAGAAAAAGTACTGCTGGCAAGTCTACCCTACATGACTCTAGCTTTCATCCATACCACTTAAGAAAAAGCATCCCTTACTGAGACTACGGAGAATATGTAGCACTAATCAGGAGTTCCAGAAATGTATGAGAGAAGCCAGCAGCAGATTCGCAGACAGTGGTTGCAGTAAAAAGATTACTCAGGTGGCCCTGGACAAAGTAAACAACGTCTCACGAGAGAATATACTGCTGAATAAAGTCTCTAGATCCTCTAGGAGTTACAACAAAGAAGAAGTGACTAACAAGACTAGTCAGGAAACCCACCTCATAACTACATACAGCCGACAACACAGGCAGATCAGAGCCATCATTAACAACCGATGGCCTATAGTTTAAACGGACATGGTTCTAGGAGAACTGCTATCAGCCCAACCCAGTGGCGTAACGAAAGTTGAATTACATTAACGTTTAGAAAGGCCAAATCTATGCATAATGGTCTAGTCAGGAGTAGTCCCGAGATACCGCAAGGAGACTCGAAACTCAAGACCACACGGCTGGCACCGAACAATGGTTTTTATAAGAGTAGCTCGTGCAGAGCCTGTTAATTTGTTAGTAACACAACCCAATACACGTCTGTGTGTGGCCCCACCATCAATCATCTGAAGGGGATATATAACTGCCGCACAGAGTTTGTAGTTTATGTGTTAACCTGTACCTGTGGCTTACAAAAATTACAAGTGCATGTAAGAATACTCCAACATTTGAGGGCAATAGTAAACTCTGACACCTCCTACCCAGTGGCAAGACACTTTAAAGCAGTCCATAACAATGGCCTGAGTTGCCAGAAGTATTTTGTAATAGGTGTGGTGCCCCCATTGAGAAGAGGAGGAAACAAAGAAAAGAAACTGAGACATTTGGAGGCCATATTCATACTGGAATTAGATATGCGTACATAGAATAAGTTTAACAACGAGGAGGAACTTCATAATTTCCTCTAGTCTACGGGCTCACTGGATGGCTCTGGGTAGTCAAATGGTTTTTATTTGGGATTTTAAGCCTGCATGTTGTCTGGTTATGAGTTTCGGGTTTTAATCGAACAGAGAAAGCAGTTTGGACAGAAACCATAGCGCTACCCCCACCGGAATAAACCCTGGTGGGTAGGGGACTGTCCTGACGCTATTCCATATATCAATCAAATGAATCATCTTAGTATTTTCCATTAGGGTCTACTAGCTATATCCATGAGAATTAGTTGTTTTTCTTTAAAGATATGGGAAGGAAAGCAGGACTGGCTGCCCTGTTTGACTTAATGAATACAACACGCTGTTATCCCTTCCATCACCTACAGGTTATAGGGTTTTATCCCTGCACTTAAGCACTTGACTACACACTTTTGCACTTTAATATTATTGGCACTGAATGATTGTTGTATATAGGCAGGTCAATGTGTGACAAAGGTTATGACCATGTATTATTTAGCACTATATGAGAGTTGTGTTTACATTCGAAACATTTATGCAATGCCTATTTTTTACGACATGCCCTAGGACAGAGATAAGGCTTCAGCATATACCAACGAGGGTATAGAACAAAACCAAAGTGACATGATCACAGATCTGTATGCATTATGCACTTTAGTTAAATCCTGTCAGGAGAGATACACTTTTAAAAGGGCAAAGTTTTAATAGCAATTTTTCACATCAGTGAGTGGACGCAGTATTTAGCTGCTATAATTTATTGCATTTGAGCAGTTATATCCACTTGCCACGCAGTAATTGTTCTCTTATTTTATTCATTTGTTAGTGCGCCATATTTAAGACACTAGGTGTAGCAAGTAAGGTGTATACATGTTGTACCTCAATTAAGGAGAATAGCACCTTACATATGAAGGAGTCTTAACAGCAATTTTTTCACGCTAGTGAGGGGCCGCAATATTTGTCAGCTTTCAATTACTGCATTTGAGCAGTCGCTGTGTTTCATCATGCAGTAAAAGTTCTCCCAGGGCATCTACTTATCAGTACTCCACTATAATGACTGCAGGAAAGGCATGTAAGTAATATGCACGTTGCACTTTAATGAATGTTCCTCCTAAATCCCCCTCCAGGTTGTAGTAACATTTTTGTTGGCTTATCTTGATGTTGCAATCTACCAAGGATGCATTGAAGCATGCTTGTACGGTTTTGCATATCTATATTGTACAGTTATAAAGATATACATCTAATTATGACCAATCACTGTACTGTATATTTATGGAAGGAGAATTGTTTTTATTAATTTCTGAATTGAATGTGAAGTAAAACAACAGAGTCTAAGGGTGAGACATTACGATGTTAATTCAAGGTCATAGTCTGTTGTCCATGACCATACCTGTGTGGGGTCACATGGTGTGTGCAAAATTTAAAATGGTGGATTTGCAGCGCATTTCATTATGTGAGCAAGCCCAGTGTGGTGGGCGAAACGCGTCATCCGGTCATGCAAATAAAGAAATATTAAGCAAAGCACATGCCTTGGAGTCTGTGTCCCGTACTTGCTTTGCACCGCATGGGAATCATTTTGGATAAATATATAAATATTGGGGGGCCGCCGCGAGCCCACGGTACTCCAGCAGAAGTCCCTCAGTAGTCCAGAACTGTGGGAAAAATGAGTCACAAAAATAAAAAATTTGAGTTGGGTGTCTGGGGTGGGTTGGCCGCCCTCTTGGGGTTCAGCCCTGGGCCTAGCTGCAGTACAATCTTTTCACCCAACCCCTTACTGCTCACAGCCGTAGACAGTGCACAGCGTGGTTGTGCACCCAATACCATGAGGTGTTGGCAATAATATCTATTTTACATTTAAAAAAATCAGAATGTCACTGAAAAAAACAAAGTGATTTTAGGAATCAGTCGTTTTTATTATCGGTAGACATAGCTAGTAGACACAGCTTCCTGCCTACATCGTCATGCCGGCAGAGCGATCATAATGTACATTACACAGCGTGTAAAGCCAACAACCCGGAGGCAGGCCGCGTATTGCGCAGGGCTGTTTCTTAATCACATGGTATCTTCCGGATTTTCAAACATAAGGAGTAGCATCACCTGAAAACAGAACAGATGATAAAAGAAAATCCCTCCCACCCCACCCAGCCTACCCCCCACCCTCTCCGCACCAGCCGTTACCTCCATGTGAAAATACAGACTTTAGTCAGAATTGCAGGAAATGCTTAATAGGTTATGCTGCCGAAGACTGGTCCTTTGATATCTGGTCCAATGGTATTAACTGAAGAATTTGCAAATACTTGGGACAAGTAACTTCCCTCATGTCTCTCGTCAGCAAGCCCAAAACGGGCGCCCATAGTTTAGCATAGTCTTTTCCCGTGCATGCAACTCTCATAGACATGCGTTCCATTGCTAAGAGGTGCCATAATCAATGTATCCAGGACAACAATTCAGGTTCTGAGGTTGTTCCCCACAGAGCTAGTATAACCTGCCTAGCTGCCAATAGCGCTAGGGCTATCTGCCTACCCCATAAGGATTTTAATGGGAAAGCTTTGGGATGTGAAAGGCCAAGGAGTGTGTACTCTGGTGGTCTGGGAAAGGCGATGCCGAATACTGTATCAATGTTATTGAGGACCTCAGACCAGTAGCGCTGTAGTTTTGGACAGTGCCACAGCAAGTGTGCTAAAGTACCCGACATCCCACATCCCCTCCAACAGAGGTCTGTCTTACTCTTATCCCAACTCTGAATGCGAAAGGGTGTGCAATACCAGTAGGAGAAAAGCTTAAAGGCGGATTCCACCCGCTGTGTTGGGTACCGTATGGTGAGAGTGGTATAAGATGTGTTCCCATTCCTTGAATAATAGTGGCCTACCCAATTCCGTCTCCCATCTCACCTGTGCCTTTGTGCGCTTTGGGGTTGGGTCCGATACTATCATAATATACCATTCAGAGATAAAGCGACGGTCATCGGTTTTACGGACCAACCATCTTTCAAACGTGGTAAGAGGTCTGGACATTTGGGCATAGTTAGAGGGCATCGTAACCCAGTGAGACAGCTGCCAGTAGGGGAATTCGTCAGTAGATAAAAGGCCATAATCCTGTCCGAGCTGCGCAAATGGGATAAACCCCTCCGTGTCAAATAGGGATCCGACTCTTTTACAGCCAGCTTCCCGGCATCGGTGAAAGATCGCCGAGCCTTGACCCGGAGGGAAATCAGGATTATCAACAATGGGCATCATCGGTGAGGGGAAAGAGGTCCAGCCCCTTTTAAGCGCCAGTTTGTCCCAAGTCCAAGCTGTGACCAGCGAAGAATAAAGGCCCCAAGCCCTATGTTTGCGAGTAACCATAGTTCCCTCCAAATATTAATTCCTGCAACCGACTGGTCCATAAAGTTCCAGTGCTTACTGGACATAGACCTGTTCCACTCCACCATGTAGCGGAGGCTGGAAGCCTGATACTATCCCCTAATCAGAGGCAAGCCCACTCCTCCTTGTGCTTTCGAACATGCCATCTGGGCAAGCGAAAGATGTGGCTTCTTCCCACTCCATATAAACTTATTGATGAGAAACTGCAATTGCTTGATCACCTAAAATGGGGGAGATATAGGAAGCAATTGAAAAATATAGAGGATTTGTGGAAGAATGGTCATTTTCACCTCCGCAATCCGTCCAAACCACGCTAGGCTCAGGCGAGACCAAGCATCCAGCGCTTTGGTCGTCTGCTCTTGAAGCCTTGTGTAGTTAAGCGTGACCGTGCGGGCAATGGCAGGAGCCAGCTGGATGCCAAGGTATAGTATGTCCTGGTGCGTCCACTGAAACAGAAATTGTAATTGCATCGCCATCATGTCATCGGAGGGAATTCCTAGATTTAAGATAACCGATTTAGCCAGGATGACCTTAAATTAAAGCCTGATATATCACCGAAAGAAGTGAGCTCCGCCAACAGCGCCGGCAGGGTGGTTTGCGGTTGCATAAGAGAGAGAATCACGTCATCTGCACAAAGACTAATTTTATGTATGTCTGCGCCGACTTTCATCCCTACTATGCGATTATCCGCCCTAATCCGCTGATTCAGAGGCTTCAAAGTGATTTTATAGCTTGGTGAAACTGTCAGCTAAAACGTAGCAGAAGAATTTATATCTTATGCCCTCACTATGCTCTGCTTATGACTTCACAGTTTGCATCACTGATGACATCACTGATAACATTTCAAATCACATCATTGATGACAACACTGAGCATGGTGGGGCCACAAGTTCTAGTTAGCTCAGAAAACTATAACTGGTGAGTTTCTGTGTGTGTTTTTTAACTTTAAAATGTTTTGTTTTAACTGACATTTTCCTATAACTAGATGTCACTTTAACCTTTGGTTTTTGAAGTTAATATATACCTATACATAGATATAGATGTGGATATACACTTTGTTAGAAGATCAAATTATGCAGCAGGGGTGGTGTTCTGGATTATGGAGCCACATTTCTAAACACACACACACATATATGTATATATGTGTGTGTGTGTGTGTTTATATTTTTCTGTCCAAAAAAAAACACTGTTAAGGGTTAGTTATGATTCAGCAAATACAAAAGCTATAAACCAATGAAATTCACCATTTATAATATGCAATGCAGAAGGCACACCAAAACTCATGGTCCCTCAAGTGTTTTCGGTTTTTATTTCCAAAGCAATGTATTGAGCATGGTGGGAAACATGAGTTAAGGTTTGCATTGTGCACTGCATACCATAACTGCAGAATTTCAGTGCTTTTGGTGGGATTTGTTTGCTGGAGTGAATAGCTATGGTTTTGCTACATTCATCTAGTATGGTGCTGCTCAGAGCCTTTGGCCGTGTCCAACAGGGTTGACCAATCCCAACTTTCCGTGGGTAGCCAAACCCTGATGCGCACGACCTTTGACACCAGCACCAAAACGGTGTGCTATGAAAGGGGGCCAGGATTGTCTGCAGCCTTGGTGCTGTGCTGCAGGTTGTGGCTGTCATTTTGTTTCTGTCAAATTCGTTGCTTTAAAAACTTGCCAGCGCCCCCACGTGACAAACAATTGTTTTTCTATTTTTGGTCTGAGGTTCCCTTAAGCGTTTATATGGCCTTTGGAAACTTTTTTCTGAATGCTGCCAACCAAACAGTGTGCTTGAGTCTGTGATCTGGGTTTTGAGTCTATAGATATGAAATTGATGACAGGACAACAATCTCCCACATCCAATAGGAAGTCTTTATTGAGTTTGCATCTGTGAAGGGTCTGTGAACGAGGTTCATTGGCCATCTGAGAAACAAAATGGCCAAGATAAACAAAAAAGTTAATACTTATAAGCCTACATCCTGCATCTTTTTGCAATACAAATGTATCAAAAGCTACTGAAGGGATTTAGACCAAATTGATAAAAAAAGCATACTTTGAGACAAGTACAAGTTTCATGCCAAGTTTGGAAAACATCTATTCAGCTGTTTTTGCAGTATCTACAAACAAAATGTACTATTTTTACTCCCTCTCCCTCCCGCATACGTCAACGGGGTCAAATAATATTGCCATGTCATATATGCCTTTATATGTATGTGTTTCTAATTCAGACTTTGCTCGCCGCTTAACGTTTTTCATGTAGAATACCTCTTTATTAGGTCTAACTGGGTTTTCCTGATTCCTCTATTCCCTGGAAGCTCGTCGTGCCCTTTTGCGCACGTCCACGGCGGCTTCTGTTGAATGTATGTAAACATACATGGTGGAGAGAAAAAAAGCAACTAAAATAAATCCCTCACAGCGGAATTACTTGAGCGTGAAAAACTCCATCCATATTTATTTCAGCAGCCGTCTACTGTAACACACACATTTCTATCAGCGTAAGAAGAAATGTGGTAAAGCTCGAGTCACTATAAGACTGGCCCAGAAGCAACATGTGCTGCTGTGTGGTTTTCCAGCCAGGCAGGTTTTTTGTGACGGTTGATTTTCCCCAGAGTGCAGCAAATGCTTCTGTCATAATATCTTTCCCTACACCCTATTAAACAGCAGCTTCAGAATTTACGACCATGCATAATACGTTCAGAATCCACACCCAGGTGAATTTTGCGTGTGTTAGGAATGCTTCGACTATGAAAGGCACCACATGTAATAGCAATCACATTCTTCATTCAACTCACCAGCGCGAATGTAGGGTGGTATTCCGCAAACCGGAATCACGTGCCTTCACAGTGCCATCATTTGAACGAACGCGTCTTTAATACGCATTATTTAAGCACGCACGTCATTATAATGACTTGCCTTAGGGGGACATTGTATTGTGGAATAGGTTAATTTACTATTCCAACTCCAGTCTGCACAACAGAAGTGAAGGTGTTGGACTTTAAATCCAGCACATTCCACTAATGCATCCCCTCCCCCCCCAGGCAAGTTGTTATAATGACTTGCGTGCTGAGCGAATGCGTCCTAAAGAGTGTTCATTCTATTGCCAGTGCTGTGAAGACACAGCAGGATTCTGGCTTCATCCCCACCAGCCCTTCAGACAAATTCACAAGCTCTGCTGGTGTTTCCAAAGGGGATCTATCATCATTTCAACCAGCTTTACTTCTCGCTACTTTCCTTTTGGCAAAGAACATTACAGCGCCTACGGCCATTAGCCTGCGCTACCACTGCAGAGTCTGGGCAGGTCTACTATTATAATTTCAGTCTTAGCAATTTGAGCGCTAGAACCATTTCACTCTCAATGTAATGCCTATGGCCAATACTGGTCAATCAATCCGGATTTGTAAAGCATCGCTAATCACCCGTGAGGTCAGTTGAAACGATGGCTACTCACAGTGAGTGAGAATGGGATACTACTTGTAGGCCTGCACCAGTTCTTCTCTTGTGGTAGCCATTGCCAGTCAAGATGCACTGACCGCTCCACGATGAAATAATTCATCATGCACCATTCTCATGGCTGCAAAGAGAAGAGGTGGCGAAAGGATCCAATAATGGATTCAGAGGCATATCTACCTACTGTTACGGGTTGTTTCTAAGCGCGTAAGTCAAAATGAAGGAATTACCACCCTAACATAGTTTATTCTCCACTTCGATTCTTTCATTCAGCAGCAAACTTGTTGATGCCGTTGACCTGGATTCATGCCAGGGTTTTAGGAAAACCACTTTCTATGTAAATGATTCACGGTGATACTGATAGTATGCAGATTTATGTCATGGCAATGTTCGAAAAACTGCTGTGGATGTGGCCCTCATGGACGAACGTAGTTCACCCCTAAAATAGACATCCGAACTCTGGTAACCCTTGGGTTTCCTCCTCTCAAGGGTCTGCATTTGTTCTTGCAGTAATTACAAATGAAGCCATTACTGAAGTAGCAGTAGCCTTGCAAATGGGCTTCACCAAATACTGGGCCACCATTGCCAAAGTAGTCATTACACTGTGAATTCTTTCTTCAAAGTCAGACGTGGCCTTAAAGGAAGGTACACAGCTGCCAGCGGCATGGTAGAAAGTTCCTGTGCCTCCAACTTCATGCTCATTCTTCATCATTTGCCCCAGCGATTACTGGGGGAGCAATGACAACAGGCCCACTCTTATATGTGACCAGCACAAGTGTGCATAGAGCTTCTCAGAAATCAGCAGGACATGTTTAGAGGAAGTGAAGGCCAGGTGGCCATCAAGGATACCACCAGCAGGCGAGTGCCAGGTTCCTCCTGTGATGCTCTGATGATGCCATTTGGATTGTTAGACAAGTGATGATGGTGTCTTATATTGAAGGTCGTCCTTTAATATAGTGAAGGGCATCACTTGTCTAAAACTCACACATTATGTGGTGGTATAGAGTTCAAATTTGTCCTGCAGGTGGAAGAGCTTTTCACAGAAGAGGAGGTGATACAATGAATAACAATATTGATATAGTAGAGACAAACCTCATCATCAACAAAAGCAATGGGAAACTAAACATGAACGTCAACGGGTAGGATTCCAAGTAAAGCTGGAGGGGAAGAGTGTCCTAAACGGGGCGGGCTGGGAATATCGAATCCACAATATCAACAGGTAACGCATAAAAAGGGCATAAGGTGATCTGGAAAGAACAGTGAAGGAGGGATAGGAGGAGCGTCTAAAATAGGGAGTGAAAAATAAAAGAATGACTGGAACCACAGTTGAAGTACTACAGCAAAGTAAACCGGGAGCTCGCAGTGGGGAGTTTTATAGGGTTTGAGCATCACCATGCTCACAAGGTGTATCAGTGCTTGTCAGTGTATATGACAGAGTCAAGAGAGCCGAGTGGCCATCAAAGCAGAATAGAAGAAGCCTCATTACAAAACTTTTCGTCCAATACAGCTATCTAGAGCTAGAAAATGTGCTCCACTGCATCAACTGTGGTGCAGCTCGAATGACCCCAGCAGGGCTGGAAGTAGGGGTGCGGCAGGTGCTGCAGCACCCCCACATAAACTGCACATATTTTAGTAGTAGAATGGGCAGCAATAAGGTCTTTCAGGTTTCTTTTTCTCGTAGGATTTGGGTCAGAGGGTCAGAGATTGAATGCAATTAAGACATGGAGTTGCTGCTGTAAACAAGCAGTTATTTATTCTGTTATTTATTATGTCAACTTGCAGATCTATATTTATCTTTGCGACAGTGTGACCATCTATTTTGGCGCCGCCACTGACCTCCTTATCCCTGGATTCCCTCACGACTAGCCATCTCATCTCTCCATAGCCCCTGCTCACATGTATTTAATTTGTTTTATAGCGCTGCTCATGCCAGTGTAGGGAGACAGGGCACTTTACTTCACATACACACACACAAACACAATACAGTGACAATGAATCATACAAGTGTTTAAATCAATGTATAGAAAATGTTACATAAAGCAACAAGAACTACAGGGTGTAGGAGTCTTGTCATCCATACTGTTTGGCAGTATATTTTAAGAGTGCTTGCTCAGGTGAGGCACAAACTCAAGATTTAAAATGTAAGACAATTGTTAGGGTCAGCTTTACTTATAAGAATCTATTTCTACCCAAAACAAACCATTTTTAGCAACCTTAGGATATCAAAAGACTGGGGAAAACATGAGGTTTTAAACACGTGTAGCATATTGCATGCAGCTCTTAAATTGCCTATACTGACTGTTCAGACACTTCACTTTCTCTTTCAGCACGTATTTTACCCCAGCCTGTGTTGTTTTGATACCCTCCTCAGATGGCTTTCCATTTCCCGACAAGCTGCGCCGAGCCACCCTTCAGCTCTACCTGGACCCTTCTCCCTTCACACGTATTCTGGCCAGCAAATTTTCTAAAACCATATCAAGCCTAGCAATTCAACATTCATTTGCCCCTGCAGTAACATCAATACATTCTGAAACTGGTACGTGGCCAGTGCCGAAGGTACAGCAGATCTAATTGTGTTGTAAGTCTCTAGAGGAAGGTTAAGCCCAAGGGCAAAACTTTAGAAACCTCTTCCGGTAGCCAAGATTGCCCAATGGTCTCTTCCCTGATAATCCATTACTTCAAAATCCGTGTAACGTCAATACTGCCAAGCTGGAAAAAGCATACCATTGTCCTTAAACCATGACCTCCTCAATTGCACCCACTGGGAAAGAGGCTGAGGGTACATTACAATGCAGCAATTCATCAGAGTACCCTGGATGCATGCATGTTTTGAAATCCCCAGCTATATTAACATTGTGCCCGGAAAGTTTCCCAGCACCTTACAGAATGTGATGGGTCAAAATCCTCAACCCATTTGCTCCTTCAGTAATGCTCCTCTTTATGGGCATGCACATTTATCAATATGAACTCCCCACATGTTGTGCTCATCACCATCTACTACTCAAATTTGCACTCCTCTGCACAAGTTGATTGTATCTAAAATGTTCTTCATTAACTTGATGGCGACTAAAGTCAGCACACCCGCAGAGCCTCTGCTTTTCCAACGCTTACTACCTACAAAGTTGATGGAATAAATGAGTACATGAATGAATGAAAAGCTCATTACCATCCCGAAAGGTGTGTCTTCACGTTGAAGTGTACTGGCAGGTGAAGGGAAGAGGGAAGGAGAGGTAAACTGGGTTCAAAGCAAATCCAAAGGTGACAGCACTGGACTGAGGCACTTCAGCAAGCGAGGCAGAGGAGGAACGAAGAGTTCTTGTTTGAAGGTGGCACTGAATCGTCTGTACACGGAATAAAGTGCATTGTCAATGAAGAGCATTATCAGAGGTACACAGGGATTTAAAGATGAACCGCTTGGCCGCAGCAAAGCACAGTTGCAGAGCAGTGAGATGGCTAGAAATCAAACAGCGAGATAGTAAGTCACGTAAGATTCTGGTTGAAGAATATTCGAGCGCCTGGAGTCATTTTTGCAGATATTTGAGGAGACCCAGTTACAAAGAATTGCCCCGCTCAATGCTGAAGGGAATACTGGCTTGAGCAAAGGAATTACAACAGTGTCCTGGAAGTAAAGGGAGGACCTTCCTAAGTAGCCTGACGTAATCCCAGCAGGAAGGAGACCATATTAACCTGTTGTTTGAAGCAAAGAGTCCTACTGAAGATTACCTCCCTGATTTCCAGCAGCCTCAACAGGAGTAGGAGTAACACCAAGCTCTGATTCACCATCATTCAGGAGAGTGGAAAGAAGGAACTCTGCCCAGTAGTAAGACCTTAGATTTGTCAACTGAGGTCTTAATTCTTGACACTGTGTCAAAAGTGACTGCTGAGATGCAAATACTGAAGTACCCTTGAAAACCTCCCATATCGTTGTTAAAAGAAACCGTGATTTGTGTGCGACCATGATAGGCTGTGAAGAAGAAAGCATAGCTATCAGGCGCGCAACGCCCTTTGGGCTCAAATGGCTTCAGCCCCTCCGTCGTGTGTGTCAGCCCGGGCTGAGACATCTTCCCGGGCACACACACAGCCACACCCGAGCACTTCACAGGTCTTTAAAAGACCATTTGCTTGTTAATGAGTCTTTGTTGTTTTTCACCCCTTCTTAGAGCGCCTGCATCTACACTCTGACTATAGCTGGAAGAATTAGCCCCCCCCTGAAATTAGCCCCCCCCCCCTAAATTTGGCTCGAGGTGCGCCTCTGATAGCCATGTATAAGAGAAGCTAAGGGCGTTTCTATAAAGAAAAAAAATGGTAAAACACAAGGAAGAGACCAAAGCACCCGATAGGTCAGTTCTTTACACGAGGAGCAAAAAAGAGAAAAAATGGCTGCCTGAGCGCTTTTGTAGAGGAATGGTGATATCCATTTATTTCAAAGCCATTTCTTTGATGCCTAAAGAAGAGAGCGGGTGTTTTTAGGCAGCATGACATACCATGGAGAAGGCAGCGCTGAGAGCCTATGAAACCAATACAGCTCTGTCTTCTACATCAACTCTGCCTTGTACATCAAGGGTGGGTCTGAGGTCCTCAGAGTCAGATTAAAGAGCAGCACCAGTCGGATGGACAGAGCAGAAACCTGCATGCATTAAACTAATGGAGGATTGGCTTCAGTAAGGCAGACATGTCTATTGTTTCCCTTCTTAATGACTCTGGAGGGAAATTGAAGCAAGAAAATGGATCTAAAACTACTGACCACTTTGGGATCTGTAGATGACTTTTTGCGCAGGGATACTTCCAAACCCTTTTTCCACTCTGACGATGGAAAGAATGCATAAGAGGCAAGCACCAGTGCAATAACACTCAGGCCTGTGATAGCAAACTATGCAGTACATTGTGACCCAGATCTGGTGGATAGAGATAAGGAGATGGTGCTCTCTTGCAGAAGGCAGAGGGACAAAGCTGATTATTACAATCAGTATGCCCCTAAGCACAGTGCCTTGTAAGACCCTGTGCAGCCATTAGGAAATCTTGGCCGAAGGGTCAGACAGTTCTTACGAGGGTGAAATTGAGGTCATTAAGGCTGGAGAGTTCATTTACGCTCTTAACTACCTTTAATACTTCTCAACTTAGTCATTAGCATTAGGGGAGAAAAGTGAACAAAACGCGCGTGTAACCCTCTTTCAGTACTATGAGATGGTTGGTTGTAGGAGCTGGACGGTAGTAGTCCTTTCTCCAAGCTATTCCAATGCTTTGCATTTTCACTTCTACTGTGGTATTCGTGTTTCCCTCTGCTATAGGTATTGTGGGATATTATCTGGTTCAGCGGCCCTAATAAATCTGGATATTTGAGCTGATATCTGACTGTGCCAAGATAGCACCTGGAGCAGAAGTGGGTGACCATGTGTATTGTCAGAACTAAAGCAACTGTAGTGTATCACAGTAAAAGAACAACAGCCCACCATAGATTCACAGGGCAGAGCCTTGCAGAGGGGTCATTTTACCTGAACATAAACATCCAATGCATACAAAATCTTAGCATCATAACAGCATATGTACACATTTAGTAGCTTCAGTACTACTCTGTTTCCTGAGATTGATGTGTTGCGTTCTGTCATAGAAGCTCAACAGATAGCTGTGATGAATGCCTCAGAGGATCAAGGGCATAAGTACTATGCGGGTGTAGTTTGAGTCCTTAATTCTGAGTAGCATTGTCCTATGCGCATCCATGCTATTGAGAATTGCTTCTACTGAGCGATTTCTGATTGAAGCGTTTTCTTGGCAATATTTTCAATATTAACATTTTGTAACCATAACACATTATTGGTCATAGGCTAATCAGTTTGCACGTTTTTATAGTTTCAGAGGAGTAATCCAATATGTTGTACATTGCAACAAACTGAGAAACAGCTGGAAATCTCTTTAACATGCCAACCAGATGAGACTTTGCAGAGACCATCATAAGTTAATAAAGCATTTAAACTCTTTCTAGCTAAGGTCTTTTTGAATTGTTGATTTTGACCTTTATTATTCAGCAACTCTTTATTTGTTTTTAAATCACAATAGTTTTAGTGAGGTGCCTGAGATCACTCGCCAACTCCCCACTCTGAAAATTATTCCAGCAACCCCTGGAAGAAACTGATCATAACCTCTAGCAGTTTCCCTTCTGGCACAGTCGCTTATTTTGCTATTTTGAGTGCAGAATCCTTTTGCAACACCAAAAGCCATCTATTAAAAATACTTCTAGTTTTAGAGAACATTTTCTCCAAAATAAGACCAACTAAAATCCGGTGTTGAGTTTTTGATCAATAATGCAGGGCTCACACGGTGGCCAGGAAAGTAATATAAAAGTGTTTTGCAGGTGATATCAACAGTTGCCCACACAACTAATAAATACCAGCCTCGCCAGCCCCGAAGGAAACTCATCTGACATCCTTTCACACCGCCTTTGAAAAGCACAAAGACCACATCAAACACCTCACACAGCAGCTGCATATAAACAGAGAAAACACCTGCACACAAATCTGGACCCACGTCACATGATCACCTTACTCAAACAACGAACCCCACATTACCATCACCACAGCGTGCAGCAATGCAAGGACCACAGACTGTTTGCGTGAAAAATGTATTAGCAGAATAACTTGCAAGATATACCTGGGTAACCGATCCCTCAGTGGGAATGTTGAGACCCACATCTGTTTAGTGAGTGGAGACCAGTATTTTTAGTGCAGTAGATGAGTGTCTTGTTTTGAATGATTGTGGCGGATATGCCTGTTGGTCCCTGAATGTGGTCTGTGAAAATAAGGATTGTTTCGGGGTCAATGAGAGTTATATGTGCGGACCCCTTCATCTCTGAGTCAAGCAGAGTTTGCCAGATCAAGTCAAACTCCTCAAACATGTCAGGCCTGATACAAGAGTCTCCGCTCATAAAAAGATAGGTCTTTCCTAAGTTTACCTTTGTCAATCAGGCCCAGATAATTTGTACCACTCCTGCAACAGAAGTATTGACGGACTCTATGTCAGACACGTCTAAGGAGTTTGACTGGATCTCACGACCTCTGCTTGACTCAGTGATGAAGAGGTCTGCATATATAGTAGCGTCTTTAGGAGCGCGGAATCTCCACACTTAAAACGATAGGTCTTTTTATTTGCTGAGACTTCCCACTCGTAAAGATACTGCTCGTAAATCCCTTTGTGAATAGCAAACAATTGTAAACTTACACAAAATGTAAGTTTACCTTTGTGAATCAGGCTCTCAGGCTCTTAGTCTCCACCAATCAACAGAGGACGTGTTCCATCCCAGAGTTATACTATGTCTAATTTAGATGCCAACAACATGTCATCATATGCTCCAATGTTGAGTCCCTCACTCTTAGAGTTAGCAAAAGGTTCTTAAGGGATGATTTATCAACACCATCTTAGCCAAAAATGTCTTTTGAAAAGTACTTTATTCTAAGACATGACCAGTATTTGTGAAGTTTGGATCACTCCAAACCACATCCCCTTCAACGTGCCCACTCATATTTGGGTACATAGCCTTCAAATTCCTTGGGGTCAGACACAAACTGGTAATCATTTTCAAATGCTACACATATTTCAAGTCCTTTAGGAAGCCCATGCTCATGCCATTTTTACAAGTCATAGATGGCCACCTCTCAACAGCATGGAATGTACCCAGTATCCTATATACAATTCTTATGAGGTCCTTCGGAGACTCATAGAACGTAGAGTTTTTTATTCCAGTGTGAGCTATAGAGCGTACTCACCTACTTCTGAAAGCCATGACCAAGTGCCTAAGTTGTAAGTAGAACAACTTGGTACCAATAATGAGGAAAAAAACCTTCTTGTAGGTTTCAAAAACGTGTTCTTACCACTAGAAAACTCTTCCAACAGTACCCTAAATGCATCAGCCTTCCATCTTTCATATGCCACTCACCACAGTGCTGGTGTGAATTGAGGGTTGTGCAGAATATTGTGACTGGAGACAGACCGAATGTAAGGGTAAAGCAGTGGAAGTCGTATTCCATATTTCCATCAGTCTAACAACATCTCTCATATACAAATTTCCTAGTGGATTTCTCTTGGTGAAACATAATAAAGTCCAAACTAGCATGTCAAGCCCACATGCATCTACAGCCACTGTAATTGTTATGGATACGACTCATTAGTTTTGATTACAAGTTCATTGTAGTGTTATTTACTGCATGTCCCCCTAAACATCACATCATTTTTTCAGTCCATCTGATTGCGAGTTGAAAACTGCAAGCACTAGTTATTGCATGTTGTAATGCAGATTGCCTATTGTTCATATGTGATAAATATCACATGTAAGTGATAAATATCTCATTCAGAAAATAAAACACTATTACATGTAAGAACAGCCACTGAAAACCAGTGGAAAATAATATTCTCAGTAGAAAGCAGGAGGTACATGATCCCGAAAGCGCAGAAAATGAGGGATTCTTCGACAAAACAAAACACAAAACAGCCTTAAACATCACAACAATAAACCAGAACACCATACTTGCGATGGTGGATTTTTTTGTTTACCACATATCATGTACACCTGTACATAGAGCAACGTGACATGCACAGGGGAGGCAATGATGAGTTGATCTGCATCACACCACCCCGCTAGGTCACTACATCATTTTTTGCCTGATACCTCAATTATTATAGGTAGCCACGAAAATGAGAGTCACAATCAATCCTCCCAGCCACAACCGCAAAGGGTGCAGTGATGCAAACTAAGAGCCAGAAGAATAGATAAAATAAGGCTGGATACCCTTCAGTGGTGCTCCAGTGATGCTGATGACACACAGTTGGCATAAGATCATCCTACAGAATATTCTGACCTACATAGGGGAAAACTCTGAAGCCCAATGTAGGGAGTCGAATTGCCTCCCCGCCTAATGAAAATGCTAGCAGCATTTGAATTTGTTGCAGTAGGAAACACACAGTGGATAGTAGGGTTGGTGCATGGTATGCCATAGGCAACCTTGAGTAAAATACCGAATCAGGCGATGGATGTTTGCTGAGTGTGAGTTGGCATCATCTAAAATTCCCCATGCCACACAATCAATGACACCAAGGTAAAATTCAATGCCAAAGTGGGCATTCCCAATCTGTTTTTATTTACTGCCTGCACACATGTAGACCCGGTGGCACCATGTACACAAGAACAATTCAACTGCAACCGTAAAATGAAGCATCCAATCAATGTGCAAATGCTTTGCGATGCAGGTTTGTGTTTGGTGAACATCCGTACAACGTTTCCTGGTATGAATCCTCCTCGGGTACCCAAAACAAAACTTGTGCTCACAGCCAGCCAGGCTGTCCTCCCCTATCAACATCAACACCACCGAATCTTCAATTATTACACCTTCACCAAAACAGAATCAGTTGCTGCTGCGACACCTCAAATCAGTTACAGCGTACCTTTACTTCTAACACCACCCTGAGAAATACAAATCTTGTCCCTGACACCACTCCAGAGGATTAGCATTTAGGTAATATACCTTGACTTCTGATGCTATCAGTGATTCTTCTACATTTCCATTTCTCCAGTGTTAGCTGGTGGTTGGGTATGACTGTTGATCCAACTTTGGCGGACCCAGATTGTCTCTACGTTCTTTCACAATTCCAATTCCTAAATCTGAAACTTTAGTGTGAAGGGAATCATCCAAAGGTACCCAATATGACAATGTTTTAGCTTGCTTATTATGTCCTTAATTTCTCATCTCATATTCAGAGTTTTTTTAGCTAGGTCTTGAAATACTTGGTTGTCTCCCACCTACAGTATTGGAATTCTTGCTTCGCAGTTTCTTTTGTTATCCCATCTTTAAGGTAAGATGATTTCATCTTTACCAGAATGTCTCTGGAACTAACTACTCCACCATTCTGCAGCCATCCCCCTCAATGGGCTCTGGTCACATTTATCAGGAATGGACAATTTACCTTTAATATTTCTATGAATATGCCATTAGTATATTCCTCAGGGTTATCTGTCCAGCGTCGTCCAAAGACACAGATAGGCTGAGAATCTCCACTGTCCCAGAGTCTCTTTAAAGAAATAGACAACTCCATACACCCTAAGAGAAAGATGAGGAAAATTGGGAAGAGAAAGAGAAAAAACAGGAGTGCTAGCTGTGGTACTGTGTCATTGAGTAAATGTGATCTGAACGGGTATGTGCTAGCAGACTGATACTCTTAATGATTCTCAGACCTTAAGTAGAGTGAATAATATAATTACTGAACAGCCAGTGAACAAATAAAAGGAAACTAAGAAATAAGATCTTACACGGGGGATGTTTCCCATTATCGTGGTGAGTATATTACATGATCCAGAATGGAAGCAACACTCATGCGACTAAACGTTGACCAGGGGGCATATGTATCAACCGAATTTTTAATCGCAAACGCTGCGATTTGCAAAAAACAGCGTTTGCGATAAAAAATTCGCAAAACGGGATGTATGAGGCAAATTCTCATCGCAAATTTAAGAAATCTCTAATTTAGCGACTTCTTAATTTTGCGTAAGCATTTAAGAAATCGCAAATTGCGATTTCTTAAATGATATGTAACACGCACCAAAGCATTGCGAATTATCCTTAAGAAATCGCAAATTACCACCAACTTCTAGTTGGTGGTTATTTGCGATTTCTGTTAAAAATGCACTTTTTGGAATTTTACAAAGTGCCACGTGGCGCACATACATGCCCTTAGGGCATGTATGAGCGCCATATGCACACACATGCTCATTTCAGGGGTTCATCAGGGTGTCATCATGACACCCTTGCACCTTTGAAATTATTCTCAAATTGCGATTAGCAAATTGCGTATCGCAATTTGAGAATTACTTCCCATTCATTCCTATGGGTCTCCTGGCCCATAGAAATGAATGGGAAGGTATTCCTTAATTGCGATTTCGCAATTTGCTAATCGCAATTAAGGAATTTTAAGAAACCGCAAAAGTTTTGCGATTTTTTAAATACATCCAGTTTTGCAATTCTCAAATAGCGATTCTTTAAAAATCGCTATTTGAGAATCGCAAATGGAGATGTTGATACATATGCCCCCAAGATACCAGCACTGACCCCTAGGATGCCAAAGAGCAGATAACCCTTCAAGGGGCAGCGGCCAGACAAACTACATGTAGAAAACTAAGAAAAGACTACAAGGCAGAAGGGCAATGTCAAACCCAAAAAAAGAGAACCAAGAAAGGAGAAAAAGGGATACTGATAGATACAAGGTAGTACGGATAAACAAAGGAGGAGCCTGCTGTGAACACCTCCAAATCAAAGGGCTAATCTGGGAAGATTTCCTTATTGCTTAGCTTATAGCACCCCATTCAGAGAGGCTTCTCTCACTACTCTCTATGACAAGTTAGGCTCATCTAGATCCTGAGAATAATGATACAGACAACCCTGCCAGAGAGGCTTTTGTTGATAGGGATTATTTGGAAATCTGGGAGCCCTCACTTTACCCCTTTACGCAATGGACAAACACAGCTGTTGGTATTTTATAATAATAGGATATTCATTACAAACAATCAGCACATAACCCTTCTGTATCAGAACCATGAAAATGATTATTGTAATGTGAGGAGCCTCAACATACGGTGAGTGAGTGCGCGAGGGCTGTGGCGGAGACAGGGTTACAGGAGTTCAAGAAGTTGGTTGGGCACTGCAGTTAAGGGAATAGTATGAGTTCACCAAGGAAACACACTCTGCTTGGCTCTGTTGACGTGCCTTGGCAACAGTTAACTGCATGGTGGAGCCTGGCTCCTTTTTCAAAATGCTAAATGCCAACTCCTTTCGTCAGCCTCTGCAATTCCGCCAGCTCACGGATCTCCATGGAATTTGATGGAGTTTTCCGGTAACTCTGCCGAATTCAAGTTCATCAAACTCTGCGAGCTCCACCCAGGCCTAGTCAAACGTTCAGGCCAACCTCGATGGAGCACATGCAGGATACATGGGCCCACTTGGACCTGCTAAACAAAAGTACCTTGATCCAGGTTGTGTAATCGCTGACGAAAATGCGAGCTGCAGCTGAAATGATGTGTCAGTGTCAAGCCACGCAGTAGATGAACTGCGCCAATTTTTTCGATGCAACTACGGTGATGCGTAGGACCAGAGTGCAAATCCCTGCTTCTGAATACGATGCACAGCTGCTGATCCCACAGTAGATGGTGCTTCAATTCTAACGGCAATTCGCTGGTTCAGTAGGCGATATGGCGGATCCACTCCCCTCAATGACGAGGATGCGCTGGTTTCAAAGGCGATGCGCAGGGTCTGCTCCCCGCAACAGCGAGGATGCCCTGGTCCCAACTCATGCAAAGGGAAAGATGTGCCAGTTCCAATGGGGATGTAGGGGTTCTCAAGGCCTCATTTCTAAGGGTCCTTGACTGGGGAGGCACCACTTGGCAGGGCAAACTCACAGCATGTAGTGTCCAGATGCAGATGCTGGTAGTTGAAGTCTTTGATATCACTGAGACTTGGAACAGGAGGCAAGCCAGCAAGCCTTTGGAGTTCCTCTGGGTTCAAATGATGCACGTCCAGTCCTTCTCATTCAGGCAGGAGAACAGCAGGCAGGGTGCTCAGCAGGGCAAGAGCACAGCAAGGCAGGAGTCCAGCAAAGCATCTGTCCAGCAAAGTGACAGTCCTTTCTGCAGCACAGCAGTTCTTCTTCCTGGCAGAGTGGTCACTGGTCCAGAAGTGTACTAAAGCCATGGTGTCAGAGGTCCAGTACTTATACCCAGTTGTGCCTTTGAAGTGGGGGAGAATTCAAAGAAAGCTATGATGTGCACAGAGGTCCTCCCTTCCTACTCCCTCTCCAGACTCACTAAAGGGGGTTATGCACACCTTTGTATGTGGACAGGACACAGCCTAATCAGGTGTAAGTGTGAGGCAATGCCCAGCTCCTCCCTCCCATCTACCAGGAAGGCCCATCAAGGCACACCTAAGTTCTCTTTGTGTGTGGCTGTCTAGAGGGAATACAAAAAGCCCAGCTGTCACCCAACCCAGATTAAACAAAGCACTACCTTTGATCTTCTTAATAAAATGTGTCCTTACTAAAGGTAGGAGGTATTTTTAAACATTTTTTCCTCAAATGGTGGATCCCATATGCTCTCAGATTCCTGGTGGAGGAAAAGACCCAATGATGTAACGATCAGTGGCTAACTATGCCAACGGGAGACATGCCTTTGGTGGAACAGCACTGTTGAGGGTCTCACAACAATTTTGGTGTTGCCCCCACCGCCCCGTCTCAACACAACTCTTCCACACCTTTTGATTTTACGTGTAAAATAATATGATCCTCTTGTACACTCTATTAGCTCTCATCACCATTCAAAGCATTAGTTCTCTAGGCCCTATGTCTTTCACACACATACTTTTAAAGATTTAGTGCATTCATGCTTGCGATATAGTTAAGTCTGATTTTTATGGTACAATCATGTGTGATCACAAATACCCTGCCACATTCTTCAAGTGGAGAGTCAATACAACTATAAATTGTCAGGTAAGGTCTCATGAGTGCAGTGCAGTTAAATATGTCCTCTGCTCCTATTGACTCAGGAGAAAAATCCTTAACTAGCAACTTCCCACCCAAGCGACTTTTAGCGGTCTAATGGTTCCTGGATGCCAGTGCAGAGTCTTCCTGAGTTTCCAGACTTTTCCCTGCCTCAATTAAATGATTTAATGAGTTATGCGTATGGGGACAGGAGCAGAGGGCGATGAAGTGACAGTGATATTGTTTCTGGCAGTCCCAAACAGTTCTTAATTGGAGCGAGTGACTGTGACCGTCTCCTGACTTGTTTTGTTCCAAAATTCTGACAATATCTCCAAAGTCTTTCACATTCCACAAATGGATGTTGCCCTGACTACAGAGGTCTTCCACACCCTCATACTTATCCCATTTTTCTCTTAGTTGGTTATCTACAGGATAGTTTTTTAAGTTTAGTTCACTTTACTTGCACAAGAAAATATGTTTTCTTCAACTCTGATGAATTTCCTTACAAAGTTTGGTAAACGTTTCAACACATTATTCTGACCCCTATAATCTGCTCCATCAGCTTGCTGCTTAGTTTAATCTGGTGGTCTTTGAGTACAGTCATACAGGGTTTCCTTGGTAAACTGTTCATTGACATCTTTTGTATGCTGCCATGTCACACCCTTTGGTTAGCAAATGCTGTTTTCTCTAAATTGGTTGGATCTTTCTACCCTCGCTGGTCTAACAGCAAGATCTGGGTCCAGATTTACAAATCCTTTGCTTCAAGTTTGTTACTTTTTTAACACAATCCTGACACAAAGTCTTTTGTTGGCATTTACAATCCAATGTAAATCATGTCCCACATGTGTTACCTAGGTTACCTCTACAACCACCCCTGGGTTTTGTCTAAAATCCCTATCCACAAAGAATTGTAGACAAGGATTGCACCAAAACCCTATACATCCCTGAGACAGGCATAACAAGGAGAAATGTTTGTAATTTCTCATCGGTTTTCCCTCTTTGCCTGTGTGTTGCATTCCATAAAATAACCTGTGCTTTGAAGGGATTGTTATCATTGTAGATTAATTCAGTCTCAAATATGAGCATATACAACATGCTAAACTAGGAGCGAAAGTGCTTACCATTAATGTGCCAGGAAATACTAAACTTCGAACTCAAAAACATTTCTGGTTAATTGGTGCAATTCAGTATAAAAAATGATGGCATGATAGACTCCTAGTTGGTTTTTGTAAGTTTTCTCCAACTCTTAAAGTTGCTTTTTGAGGGATGATAATATAAAGGGACTCAATATTCAAGCTGAGCAATAATTCTCGGGATTGAACTCAATGTAATTTGTTTCTTGCAGATGCAATGGCACGGTAAGTATCAACGGTTTTAGGAAAAAGTCACAGAATTGTGACAGGGTTCGAGAGGCAAGTTGATACCTGAGAAAATCGATGTCCCGGAGGTGGATGTTGTTTTGTGTACCTTGGTGAGTAAATAGAAGTGAACCTGTTGTTGTCTGTTTACTAAAAAATCTACATCCGCTTTGGTTGACTAGAAAAGATATTTTCTCCATGGTCCCAGGCATGGGTTCTCGTGTTAGACATTTATAAACTTGTTCATTATTCAGAAACCTTAAAACACTCTCATGGCGCATCGACTTAGGTAGATGACCGCAGCAGGACCTTTGTTGGCTGGTTTTATGATGATGGTAGAGTCACTGGACAATTCCTTTCAGACCACTCTTTCTTCCCTTATGATGCTTTGGGATTTTTGCTGTCCCTTGCGATCATCAATGTAGAGGCTATCTGCCTGTTCACATATGAGCACCTCAGAAGGCATTTTGTGTGTTTGGCAGTGTGAATGTAGACTTATTACGCAAGCTAGTATTCTTATCTGACTCTTCTCTCTCATCGTCTTCAGTTAACTTATTGAAAAACACTCTCAACCTGATTTTCCTGAGAAGATTCTACCATCTCTATGTTTAGTCTGAACATATCATCATTTAGGGTACAGACAAAACCCTAGCCCTTATTTAAGACTTTCCTTTGTGTCTCACTCACACTTTTCTGGATTGATTGCCAGTCTCTCGGATTTGCTTGTTCCTGGCATGGGTGCTTTCTTGGTTGGTTTGTTCGGATCCTGATCCACTTTTTTTCCTGGAGTCCCCGCTGCCTTTTCTTTTCCTGCTTCCCTGTCCCCTGCTCTGTCTAGAAAAAACATGTTTTGATACTGCCTTAGGAATGTAGGGTGAGGGAGATATGGTGGGAAACCATAAGAACGTGGCCAACCCCTTTGTTAGTTTTGGCCCTGGCATAAGGTTACCTTCAGAAAAGTAGCCGCGTCTATAGCCACTACTCCCTTTAGTCCTCTGCCTTTCACTAACACTGATAGTAGAGTCAGAGGAAGCACTGCTGCTAGATTATGATTTGGAATAGCCTGTCTTTTGACTTCATAGTCTTATTTAGAATAGGGACAATTTGCTTCATGGAAGAATTCTCTCAGGTCCTTTTGGAATTTATTAATTTTTGACTGTGTCAAAAAGTATTTTGAAGTCAGCAATTCCTTTCTTCACTTCCTCAAGTTTTTTTTACAGGTGGAAATTATAATCAGTGATTTAAGGGCATTTATAATGGTTTTTATGTTGATAACCAGAGCACCTGACAATGTTATAGCTGTTTTAGTAATCAGGACCAGCCTATCACGCATGCACTTTCTTGGTATAAGTGACCGATCTCTATTTGTAATCCACTACTAAATTCAGAGTTACTGTAACTGCAGAATATATGCACTAAGGGCCAAGTGTACAAAAACCTAGATTGCGATTCTTACTGAACCGCAATTAGAGCATCGCAATGTATGAATCTTGGAAACACCAATTACTAGTGGGCCGCAAATTGGCTTACCCCATGAATATTAATGAAGCAGCCTGCAATATGCGACCCTTTAGGAATCACAGCCATCACAGGTATGGTGGCCTGTTGAGGTCAGCAGACTACCATGTCTGTGATTGCTTATTAATAAAGCAAACTTTTGTTTTTTAAATGCCGCTCGTTTTCCTTAAAGGAAAATGGGATGTGTTTAAAAAGAAAAAATGTAACTTTGAAGTTTCATTTTTAAGAGTAGGCAGTGGGCTGTCGGACCACTGTGTGTTCCTAAAAAATATTTCTTTAGCTTTCTCATAGGGTAAGGAGCCCTCCCTCTTTGCAAAATGGGTTACTGTTCTGCGACCGGAATATGGCCACAAAACAGTAATACATACAAGGGAGGCCCCTTCCAAATACAGAATCGCTAACACAAATTGAGATTCGGTAACATGTTGGTGGCCTTCTGAATTGGGGCCAGCCTTGTCCCCAATGCAAGTAGCTAAAAACCTGGGCATAAAGTTGGATTTCACCAGTGCTTGATTTGTGCCGGTGCTTTCCGGTGCTTAGCACCAGCACTTACTTTTCAGGGCCAGGTCTACACGCGTCTGCTGCATGTGACGTCACATATGATATTGATGATTGATATTTTGTATATGTACCTCAGTGACGGCGCAGAGTGTTGTTCTCCTCTCCCGAGTCCCTGTGAAGAGTTTTGCGGCTGTGAGAGCCTGAGCCAAGGAGATTCTGATGGCATTATTGCTTTGGGGGCCCTTAGTTCAGTGTTGCTGGTGGGCGGGACACTGATTGGGCAATTTGGGCTGGTTTTGATCCAACAGGTGTAGGGTCTGTGCAGCAGCCAGGCAGCGTGCGCAGATTTTGTTCCGGATTGCCACACCCCGGCACTCCACGAGTTATCAGCAGCATTCAAGTGAGCTCGACTGCTTTGAGAGCAGTAGCAGAACCACACCAGGCCTACTTCAGTGAATTAAGGCATTGCCCTGGCCCACCACGTAACAGTAAGTAATAACTGATAGGCATGTCCATTGCCAAACCAACGCTGCTTTTTTATTTGTTTTTTAGCATGGTGATGTGACGCCGGTGTTTTGATGGTAATACTGTGCTGCGCCGCACGGCTGTGCTACTGCCTCTGCCTGGCCTAGTAGCGGCGGTGGTGCAGATCGGAGCTTCCGAATCCCCTCTACTTCCACGGACGGAGTGATTTTACAGTCACACGCGCACACACACATCACACGCTGGTGGGGCCCATAACACCAACATTCATCCTACCACTCTATCCGTGCCATGTAGAAGGGGGAACACTTTTCAATATCCTTAACCAATCTGCATGTACCCTGAGGTCAATGGCATCAACTAGTTGCTATAAATTTGGTGAAACAACCTAACACTCTATATATTCAATAAACATGACAATAAAATAACCACCCGACACAGTAATTCAAACAGAATATTGTTTATCTAAAATTGTAAGAAAAGCCAATTAAAATGCAAGATCATTTCTCTCATATTTACCTATTCTGGCTAAAAGTCGTTTTCTAAGTCAGAACCGGTCCTCAGCAAAATAGTTAAAGTTTCTAGCCGTCATGTAGAGTCACCGTCCTCTCCGTCAGCATCGGGACCTCTGATCATTGGTTCGGGAAGAAGTGGCGCTAGACCTCTCTAGTCTACTAGTATTTATACCAAATTTACATTCCAAATGTTGCAATCATATCTTACAAAAACAGTCGAATGGCGGAAATTATGTCGTCTTGGTACATTGGGATACAACGATAGATTTTCTCACGTATTGATAGTCTCGAATAATGAATAGAAATTAGGAGTCCATAACTAATTCGTTACTTCTACGGATGTCTCTTTAGGATAAAATGTATCTCATCCATGGGACCATTATAAGTTCATCAGGTCGGATTATGGATTCGCAACAAATCTTCTCGTTCAGGGGCATCTGGCATCTCTCCCAGATTTGTCATCATGTTCATGGCTTTTCAGTTCAATTGGAGGACAAGGTCACAGTCAGCGCAAAGCCTCCTTTCAATTTTCATCTACTCAAATGCAGGCTGCGGGTGGTAGCCATTTTATAGCAGGCCACAATGGTCAACTTAAGTAAAAAGAAACACAAAGCATAATTACTGCATGGAAATGATTATACAGTGTTATTCCCCTGCTAATACCCTTATGTGTATGCATTTATCTAGCCATTTGCGACATCAAAAGCCATTAATGCATATTAATTATAAGCGCAAAACATAATAACATCACATAAGCAACATCTATTCTGTCAATTTGCTCACCAACTTAGTTCACTTATTATTGTAGCCATGCAATAGCATTCCCACGTGTAATTCTTCTGTTAATAAGGTTGGTTAGATAAGACTCGACAATTCTTTAGTAATTATTAATTAATCAGTAGTATTTTTAATAATAACATACGAAAATGAAACAGGTATTTGGTTTTAAAGTAAAAACCTTGCTCCATCAATCCCCCCTTTGGTGATAACTTATCACCACAAAAATCAAAACCCAAAAATCAATTTAATTTCCCCTTTTTGAAGAAATTCAAAATGTCTTCTTCTTCATTTTTTTAAACCCTTGTTTCCATATCATCTTCTCTTTTAGTTTCTATATACATGCTTTCCCTCATTTCTTCTAATTCTATTTCTTGAGGATCTCTTTCTGGTTTCTTTTGTCTCTTTTTAACATTTTCTCGTGTTATTTTCTTTTTATTTCTTCTGTATCTACAACACATACACCCTAATCTAAGAATTAATAGTGCAACAATTACATACGTTAATGGAAATAATATCTTACCAAAAATGGTACTACCTATTTTAGCTACAAAATTCTTAATAGCAATCATCTTATTAGCCATTTTAGTCCAGATACTTTCAGCTTCCAGTGGTACTAATTCTTCATACAAATCAGTAATATTTTTGATATAGACCTTTAGATCTTTGCTTTCGTCAGGAATGTAAGTGCAACAATGTTGAACTTTCAGCATTCCACAGACTCCACCCTCTTTTGTCAATAGAATGTCAAGGGCAAGTCGATTTTGCATCGCCATAGCGCGTAAGGCAACCATTTCAGTATTTACCAAAAGAAAGCCTCCAGCGGTGCTTGTTGACAAGCAATCCACCACTGTTGACAGCTTCCGAATGCCATATGCATTCAATGAAATTCCCACTGCTGGTATTAAAGCTCCAAAAATATCTCCTACAATTTCTGTCCATGTTTCTCTTCTATAGCGTGTTAATGGATTAGTATGATCGGCATTTTCTACTCTATCCATGTGAAAAATCTTTGGAAAGACCAGGCCAACATAACATGTGCCAAACCAATGGTCAGGCAACCTGTAATAAGCCTTGTTCCCACAAATATAATACACTCCCGGAAAAACTGGATCTTCTCCTCCTCTAAATCCCCATCCGGTTGCAATAAAGTATGTATCATGGCACTCACTAGTCCCTATGAAATAATAATCATACTGGGATCTCTTCCTGGTAATGCATAGTTTGCCTTTCTGTGGTGCATCTATAGCCATAGTTGGACTGGCTCCATTTTTCAACTCTTTTTCTTTCTCAATATCCCACATTGTTTCACTCATTTTATGCCCTTCTGCTTTCTTGTGCATGTTCAATCTTCTTCTCTCAACCATGTCTAGGAAAGTTTTCTCTTCTTCTTTCAAACTGCATGTTAAATTGTTTCTAAAAACATATTCTAATGTTAATTCTCTAGTTTCTATAAACATTTCACCTAAAGTGTTAGCTTCTTTAGCAGGATTCAGTTCTTTATTCATAGGCAGTTGCCCAAGAATATTATCTACATTAGACATGTTATAATCTAATTTCCCTAATTGATAGAATATACTAATCAACACACTACATGAAATTCCATACGTAGCCGGAAGGTGATGATAAGTCACTCCCTCCGAATCAGTAGCAGGTAATTGCATACAGACGTAGCAATCCCTTACATCCATTGTCTTTACATATTCGTACAATAATTTTGAAAACACATTGCTAGAAAAATCATTAATAGACCTATCCTTATGTATATATACATTGCTAGTTCTAGTTGGAACTATCTTCTGTGAACTCTTCCCTATGTTAGTCCTGTTCTCAGTATGTCCTTCTAAAGTGTCTATTGTTACTCTAAAAGAGATCAGTAGAGCAAGCACGCTCCAAAGCAGCATTAATAATCCTGTACAGCAGCAGCACATTTTGCACCATCTTTTCAAGAAGGTACATCTACTTTGATTATTCTCAGTGTTAGCCATCTTGTTAATTTGACCGTGTCTTTTGACTTAGCCTCTTCTACTCCACTACCGAACTTTTTAGGGCAGCAAGTACCCACCAGATTATTACAATCTATTAGTTCTTAATTTTACTTCTTCACTTTCTTCTTCAAATGACTTCTTTGGATTTACTCAATTTGGATTTTCATCACTTTTCACTGTTTCCTCATCATCATCAAACTGTATTAGGTCCTGAACATCCGTCTCTTCTCCAATGTCGGACAAGATAACTCTCAGAATTCCCACTGCTTCTTCTTCTTCAACCACTTTCAGTAAAGCCTCCTCTGGACTACCTTGACTATCTGCCTCTTCTCCTTGTTCAGGCAGTACCACATACGTCCATTCTGGTGACTTATACTTCTGGTTTGGTTTTCTGATTCTTTTAGTTTCTTCAGATATCTTTATTTCCTCTTCTTTCGTTTGGTTTTGACTTGACACTTCGTTCACCTGTTCAGCTTTCGAGGAGTTAACTCGTGTCAGTCGATATCTCAGTCTCTTTATCTTGTTGGGCCAAAGATCTCCCTTAGCATTTCTCTTTTGTTTTCCCTCTTTATTGGTTCTCTCTCCAATCCAAGTTCTCTTTCTCAGAACTCGTCCTTCATGTATCTCATTTTCGCTTTCATCAGATTCTGTCTCAGTTGCTTCTTGTTCATCAACAATCTTTCCTTCTTTAACAACTTCCTTTTCTACAACAGTCTCTTTTTCCACCAATTGAGATTTTCCCTACTTCTGTCCCTCATCGGGTCTCCGACACGCAATCTTCTTGCTGTCTACTTGTCCCTTCACCTAGCTTGTTGTTAATGTTCCCTACACCTCCTCGGGGTTTTTCCGCAATCTGTCCCTCTCTTTCTTTTTCTGTCCCTTCTTCTTCAAGAATTATCTCAGGTGGAACTTGTCCAATTATCTCATTTGATTCATGTGTCACCTCTGTTGGAATGTTCTTTTCTTTTCTTTTTTCTTTTTGTGTTCGTCACTGTTAGTTGGAACTTTAGGCACTTCTTCAGAATCTGGACTCGTCTCTGAAGTTTGCAATGTTCCTTTCAGAATTTCTTCTGGTGGGACGAAAGTTTTTCTTGACTCACTTTCCCCCCTTTCAGGATTCTTTTTCCTTTTTACTGCCTCACTGTCTGCATCATCACTGGAATCTGATTCTTCAAAGTATTCTTTTCCAGTGCCGTCACTTGGGTTTGGAACTCTCAGAGTGTGACTTGCATGTATCCAATTTTTCACTCCAGCACACTTCACAGCAGTTGTTGTGGTCAGAATGACTTGTCTTGGCCTTCCCCACCTTGGAACCAGGCAATTCCTTCTTCTGTGGACTTTTATTCTTACCCAGTCCCCTGGGCTCAGATCATGGGCTGGTTTCTTTTCAAGGGTGGTGGCGTCTTCTCCAACCTGGTGAAACACAGAATGAACTGCGTCAGCCAGGCCCTTACAGTAATCCAAAATCATGTCATCAGTTATAGTCATCAGCTTGTTGACTGGCACAAACGCATGTCTCATAGCACGTCCCATGATAATTTCACGTGGACTCAAACCTGTTGTTCTGTCTGGAGTAGACCTAATTGTCATCAGGACTAGAGGCAAGACATCAGGCCATTTCATTCCTGTGGCCAGGCACATTTTGCCAATTCTGTTTTTGATGGTACCATTCATTTGTTCAACCACACCAGAAGCCTCTGGTCGGTAAGCACAATGTAGCTTCTGCTGTACACTTAATGCTTCACAGATCAAACCCATGATTTCATTATAAAAGTGTCCTCCTCTGTCTGATTCAATGGTCACTGGGAACCCATACCTCGGGATGAATTCTCTTAACAATAGCTTGGCCACTGTTATCCCATCATTTCTTCTGGTTGGAAATGCCTCCACCCACCTGGAGAACAAACAGACCACCACCAGGACATACCTCAATCTGTTGACTTGGGGCATTTCGATGAAATCTATCTGCATTCTTGTGAAGGGTCCTCCCTCCCTGCCTATTGTACCTAGGCTCACCACTGTTCTCTTTCCAGGATTGAATTGCTGACATATCAGGCATCTCTGACAGAGACTCTCTGCTATCAGCCTGAATTTTGCATTGTACAAAGTCTGCTTAAAGGCCCTTATCATAGCATCCCTCCCCAGGTGTCCCTGGCCATGGTACATCCGTGCCATTGTTGACAACATGCTATTGGGCATGACTGGTCTTCCATCCCTATACCCCCACACGTGGTCTTTTTCCCTCGGTGCACAACCTGCTTTCACCCAATCTTTCATTTCCTCATCTCCTGCCTCATCCTGTAACTGTTTCACTTCTTCCCATGTTCCCACCACATTAGTAAACATTAAGGAACACGAAGACATTAACTCCGGTTAATGGAATGATTATTCCTTGCACAATACTGTGCTATGTCATTGGCAAATTTGTTTCCAAGGGTGACAAAATCATCACCTTGACCATGAGCAGCACATTTCACAACTGCTAGTTCTTTAGGCAGCTGTATCGCCTCAAGCAATTTTCCAACCACTTCAGCATTCTTTATGGGAGTTCCACTTGAGGTCAGGAAACCTCTTTGTAGCCAGAACTGGCCAAAATCATGGACAACTCCGAAGCCATACTGGCTGTCAGTCATTACAGTCACTCTCACATTTCTTCCAATCTTGCAAGCCTTTGTTAGTGCCACCAATTCTGCCACCTGAGCGGATTTAACTCCTTTCAAAGGTGATGCTTCCACAACTCCTGAAACTGTACACACAGCATATGCGGCACTCAGTGTTCCTTCATCTGTTCTCAAACAAGATCTATCCACAAACAACACATGATCACTTTCAGGCAGTGGCAGATCTCTTATGTCTGGTCTTGGTTTTGTACAGTAATCAAGCACATCCAGGCAATCATGATCAACTTCATCTCTCACTCCCACACTTTCAGCATCAGGCAACAGTGTTGCTGGATTCACATTCACACATCTCTCAAGGCTCACATTTGTTGCACCAAGAATGACGTTCTCATATTTAGTCAGCCGACTATGAGACATGAACTGTGTCCGGCTCCTTGTTAAAAGGATTGCCACATCATGAGGTACGAATACCCGTACAGGATATCCCATTATAATTCCCTCACTTTGTTCCAGACTTCTGCATGTAGCAGCTACTGCTTTCAGGCAACCTGGTAAACCCACAGCTACTGGGTCAAGTGTTGATGAGAAGTATGCAATTGGCCTCCTCAGACGTCCATGTTTCTGGATTAACACTGAAAGTGCACATCCATTTCTCTGACTACAGTACAGCTCAAATTCTTTTTCGTAATCTGGCATTCCTAGGGCAGGAGCTTCACATAACCTGTTCTTTAACTCTTTAAATGCTGCCATTTCTTCTGGGTTTAATTCCAATGGGTCTTTCACCTCACTTTTGGTCAATTTAATCAGTGGCTTGGCAATCAGGGAAAAGTTACTTATCCACTGACGACAATAACCAACCATTCCTAGGAACATTCTCACTTCTCTTTGTGTCATTGGGGCTCTCATCCCTCTGATGATTTTAATACTGTCAATGGTCACTTTCCTCAGGCCTTTCTCAATATTATGTCCCAGATACTGGACTTCTCTTTTGCAGAATTGCAATTTGGCTGGAGATACTTTTAATCCTCCATCTGCCAAGTGATTCAGTAAAGCAATGGTGTCTACTTCACCGGCTTCACGTGTTTTTGATGCCACAAGCAGGTCATCAATGTATTGGACCAAAACCGAATTTTCAGGCATTGTTAAACTCTCCAGAGATTTCTTCAGCAATTGATTAAATATCGAAGGGCTCTCCGTATACCCCTGTGGAATTCGGCACCATGCCAAAATTCGCTCTCCAAATCTAAATGCAAAAATCGGCTGGCTGTCGTGATGCAACGGGATTGAAAAGAAAGCATGGCACAAATCAATTACTGTGTACCATTCTGCATCATGGGGAATCTGATACAAAATCACTGATGGATGTGGCACAATGGGACAGCATGGCACAACAATCTTGTTAATTTTTCTCAAATCCTGTACTATTCTGAACTTCCCATTGGGTTTCTTCAGTCCCGTTATTGGTGAATTACATGGGCTGCTCAATATTTCTCTTAACACCCCCTGCTGGATCATTTTCTCAATTATGGGTGTTATTCCTTCAATTGTTTCAGGTGTCAGTCTGTATTGTGGGATGTTTGGGTAAACCACTCCATCTTTTACAGTAATTTTTACTGGATCTACATTTCTCATCAGGCCCACATCTTCTCCAGTAAAATCCCAAACTGCTGCTTTTACTGTCTGTTTTAATTCTGGGGGTAATGCATCCGGATTAAACACAGCATATGTTCCCATAGCCTCACTTTCCCTGTTATCCAGGGTCATTCTGTATAGGACATCCTCATCTGGTGTTTCAAAGGTTATTCCATCTGGAGTACAGAAAATAGTGCAATTCATCTTGCACAGCAGATCCCTGCCTAGCAAGTTCACAGGACTAGTGTCACACACCACGAATCGGTGCATGTCTGAGAATTTCCCTATTCTAACCCTTACTGGTTCAGTAAGATGAGTTTTGATCTGTGTGTTGGACACACCAACTACTTGGATTGCTTCATCCGAGAGAGGGAGATTCTTTATATCAGCTGACCTGACAGTTGATCTCGTAGCTCCTGTGTCAACTAGAAAAGTAACACTTTCACCATTGATTTTTCCATCTACAAAAGGTCCTGCCTGGTCTATTTCTAGAGTTGCGCCAAGTACGCACTCTTCCTCCTCTCTTCGGCACCGTCAGAAGTCTCCCTCAGAATCACTTCCCTCATTCCTTAGCCTATATTGTGACACAGCGCTTGCGCGCTTTGGCTTGTTTACCTGTTCTTCGTCGTAGAACCCCGAATCCTGGCTGTACTTCTGGGATCCTCTTCTTTGTGGCAAGGGTTTCGGCACCTGATTCTGCTGCTTAACAGCCTTCTGCTGTTGCTGATGCTGACCACACCCCTCACTCTGCACCTGTGAATTCAATGATGGATTGTCATCATTAGTAGACGGTGGATTCTTACACTCGGATTTCCAGTGCCCTAATTTTCCACAGTTGTGGCAGGGAAACCTTTTCTTTGCTTCCTCAATATTGCCTTTCCCTTTTCCTGGGCCAAATCTGGGTTTATTTCCTGGGTTATTTGCTTTCTCAACCAACTGAGCTTCCTGTCTTTCTGCAACTTTCAACTGTGCCCACATTGCCTTTTCCTTCAGTTTCCTTTGCTTCGCCTCAATCTCCTCACTGAAGTATTTTGCATGTCTCAGGATCTCATCAATCTTTTTGCTCTGCCAATCTACGGTATGCTGCCTTATCATTTCACTGATTTCAGGTCGCAAGCCATACACAAATCTATATACAAAATGGCTCAGATCCTTGTCACCCAGATGTTCATCTCCACTGAACTGTTTGAAAGCCAGTATTAGCCTTTCATAGTAAGCATGGACTGATTCCTTCACTTCTTGATGTGTTCGATCTATTTTAGCCCAGTCTGTTTCCTTGGGGGGTACCTTATTTTTCAGGAAAGCCATAACCTGCTCATACTTTTTCATGACCTCCGGGTCTGGAGCTCCTGTCTTTGGATCTCTCGGGTATTCTTTAGTGGGCCAATCTATGACTATCTTACATTCTGTCCACAAGTCTGCTGGTACAAATATATCAAACAGACTATTCAGGTCGATCCACAGCACTTTTGACAACTTCACAAATCTGTCAACCTGTCTATACCACTCGACGGGCTTCTCTCTTAGTCGAGGGAAATCATTTGTAAATGACAAAATATCTTGTCTGGTCCATGGGACATGTACGTACCCTCCTCCTGGAATCTTCCTCATGGGATAAGCTGTCACTGCTTTTTCCTTCTCTTTCATAGGGAATGTTGAGTAAGTTCTGTCTGCTGCATCCTCTCGTTTTCTATACCATCTATCTTTCCATCTCTCCACATCTCCCCATTTTCGCAGCAACGCAATCATCTCCTTAATCTGCCCTGTTCGGCCTGCATTATTCAGATTCTCAATGTCCTTATCTGTAAAATCTACTCGGTAAGGCTTTTGTAAAGCTTTTACCTTGTCCATGTCGACTCCCATTTCACTGGCTATTCCTTTCAACCTGTCATGTATGTTCTTTGCTCTCCATGTGATACTCTTACATAGGAATAGTATTTCCCCCTCCTGATAATTTTTCAGCGTTTCTGTAGGGATTGTTCCTACAATCAGCTCCTCCATTTCCATACGTATCCTAGCTACATCAATTCCCTGGGATTCTTTTTCTTTCCTCTGCAAAGCTTTCAGCCAATCATTCAAATCTTCAGCAGTTATCCCTGTGGATTTTTCTGCACCCACTGGTTCTGTCACTCTTTGTGGTTCTAAGATCGATCCTCCAATCATTCTGTTCCCTTCCACACAGCCGGAATTACAACCCTACTACGGAATCATTACTTCCGTTGATAAAGTAGCACATCCCTCTACTCTACCCTTCTAACAAACACCAATTAACTGTTCTCTCCGGAATGCTCCTAAGAGTTTCACAATTAACCAGAATGCCTTCTCATTCACGCATTTTCACACCAGAAAATGTAGTACATTCACACAGAATTCTGTCTTTCCCGAGAACAGCGAACAGTCTGTCCTACTACAGAATTATATCACATGTTAACAAAGCAGCGCTTACCTCTGCTCCGTCCTTCTAACAAGCTCAGGGAATACCTATTACCTTTCTAGTGATAAGCGTTATCGGAATGCCATAAGGACCCCTGATACCTAAGACCAGAACTTCACAGATAACCTTCGCTATCATATACACTTCTCTCACACAGAAAAATACGTTTCTAATGGCAACATACGGCGATGCTACCTCATCGAACCCAGACAATGCGACGCGCAACTTCAATTGTCACACGTTTTCCCCTGTCTTCATACAGGGCCAACAATCCCGCCTCTTCTGAGAGCAGCGCTTCCCTCTGCCCTACTACGGAACTGTCACCGACTTCCTACGTCCCAGAAGCCGTACACACTACATAAAACTCAATACAACTTCAACATACAGTGTTAGTACAAATATCGATATTAATCAATAATCAATGAGCTTATATACACGCAAATTCACCAGATCAAGACAATAGTTAACCATCATTCTGCTACCAAGAAACTGGTGCAGATCGGAGCTTCCGAATCCCCTCTACTTCCACGGACGGAGTGATTTTACAGTCACACGCGCACACACACATCACACGCTGGTGGGGCCCATAACACCAACATTCATCCTACCACTCTATCCGTGCCATGCAGAAGGGGTACACTTTTCAATATCCTTAACCAATCTGCATGTACCCTGAGGTCAATGGCATCAACTAGTTGCTATAAATTTGGTGAAACAACCTAACACTCTATATATTCAATAAACATGACAATAAAATAACCACCCGACACAGCAATTCAAACAGAATATTGTTTATCTAAAATTGTAAGAAAAGCCAATTAAAATGCAAGATCATTTCTCTCATATTTACCTATTCTGGCTAAAAGTCGTTTTCCAAGTCAGAACCAGTCCTCAGCAAAATAGTTAAAGTTTCTAGCCGTCATGTAGAGTCACCGTCCTCTCCGTCAGCATCGGGACCTCTGATCATTGGTTCGGGAAGAAGTGGCGCTAGACCTCTCTAGTCTACTAGTATTTATACCAAATTTACATTCCAAATGTTGCAATCATATCTTACAAAAACAGTCGAATGGCGGAAATTATGTCGTCTTGGTACATTGGGATACAACGATAGATTTTCTCACGTATTGATAGTCTCGAATAATGAATAGAAATTAGGAGTCCATAACTAATTCGTTACTTCTACAGATGTCTCTTTAGGATAAAATGTATCTCATCCATGGGACCATTATAAGTTCATCAGGTCGGATTATGGATTCGCAACAAATCTTCTCGTTCAGGGGCATCTGGCATCTCTCCCAGATTTGTCATCATGTTCATGGCTTTTCAGTTCAATTGGAGGACAAGGTCACAGTCAGCGCAAAGCCTCCTTTCAATTTTCATCTACTCAAATGCAGGCTGCGGGTGGTAGTCATTTTATAGTAGGCCACAATGGTCAACTTAAGTAAAAAGAAACACAAAGCATAATTACTGCATGGAAATGATTATACAGTGTTATTCCCCTGCTAATACCCTTATGTGTATGCATTTATCTAGCCATTTGCGACATCAAAAGCCATTAATGCATATTAATTATAAGCGCAAAACATAATAACATCACATAAGCAACATCTATTCTGTCAATTTGCTCACCAACTTAGTTCACTTATTATTGTAGCCATGCAATAGCATTCCCACGTGTAATTCTTCTGTTAATAAGGTTGGTTAGACAAGACTCAACAATTCTTTAGTAATTATTAATTAATCAGTAGTATTTTTAATAATAACATACGAAAATGAAACAGGTATTTGGTTTTAAAGTAAAAACCTTGCTCCATCCGCGGCCATACACAGTCAGATATATTTATGTATCACGGTTAAGAGCCCGGGCCGGCCAGGGTTAAGTTAAAGTTTCCTCCAGGCTCCCGCTCCCCTAACGGTTAGATGCTTCAGGGCTATATGTATCATTAGTTAGTTAAGGCAGTGCCCCAGCTTACCACGTAACCATAATAACAATAAAGTACTGGCTGAGCCATGCCCAACTAATGCTGCATTTGTTTTTTTGGCGTGACGGTGATGATGATGCTGCGCCACTTCCTCGCCTAGTAGCAGACGCCGCCGCCGGCCGTACACACATATATCATATAACGATGAATGGCCCGGGCCAGCTGTGGTTAAGTTAAAGGACCCAGTTCTCCAAGGACAGAAGGAACTGGAGTGTTGGTCCCTTTGGGGGTCGCAGGACCCGCATAGGGGCTGTGAAGGAGCCTGTGTGAGAGTGCTGGCTGAACCTGGCTTAGAATGAAAACAGTGCCTTAGGGGTCCCCAGCTGAATGAGTTGAAGGAGCAGATGCCCGAGTGAGCGAGAGGTAGCAAGGTGAAGTACCTGCACCTGCTACCCTTGCACTGCAATTGCTACCTCAAGCCTCAAGGCTTAAGAAGGCAGGAAAAGTGAGAGAATATAAACAGGATTCTATGAACCCTGGTTACTTTCCTGCAGTTTTTACACTGTCTGCCTTTATCCTCACGCTTCAGGAGCAAACAGAAGTATGTTGACGGACTAAGGATGAGAAACGGAGTCAACCCTGTGATGACACTGGAGATCAGAGGGGGCATGATTTTACTTTCGCTACCACTGGCATGATGTTGGTTAATCAACTTCCATTGCTCCTGGGCCCCTCTGCCTGCAATTTTTCAGTCTTAGTGCCGATGTAGGCCCTACCCGGCCCCTGCCCTGGGCCTGAAGTATCCTCCAGGCTCCTGCTCCCCTAAACAGTTTACTGCTTCGAAATGGCTAAATCCCTGCAGCTTAACCTTCACAAATGAAAACACAATTGATTGCGTTCCGAGATTGTGCAGCGGTGCATCACAAATTGCCACATCACCACCTGGGGTCAGGCCAGGGAAGCCGCGTTTTAAGTGTTTTCAGATGGAGTAAGAAGGAACTTGAAACTTTGGAAACCTCACTTTCTAATGACAGATTTAGCACAGGACGCATGATCTGGGGCCCCACTACCTTATTCTAAATATCCGATTCCTTGGTGGCAAGCAGAATTTCTATTTTAATGGTTTATAACTTCAAGAAGTTATTAGTGATCTATATATGGGATCTGGTCAAGAAATATATTTTTTGTCCTTTAGTTACCTTCCCTCACTCACTCTCAATGCCTCACTGTCTGACTCTCTCCATTCTCTGCATGTTTCTCTCTCTATTTCTCTATACATCCCTCTATTCCCCACCGGATTCCTCCCACCTTCCTCTCTCATTCTTATTCACTGACTCTCTCTTTTCTCTACCTCTCTCGCTGTACATATTGCTTTGTTTTGTAGTTTTACATACCGTGGACCAGTCCCCCAAAGTACCATAATATGAGTATCTATCAAATATTCTCTTTCTTCTATTGTCCCTCTGCTTTACATTCTTCTTACACTGGTGCCACTCTCATACTCCATACATGTGCTGTGACTGTGCACTGTCTTCTCCGATCCCATCCCTGGTAGCTAACGTTTCCTTTAATCTTTATTGGCTTGAGTGGTTGGTTCTGGACCTTGTTGTGTCTCAAGGCAGACTCTCTTTCGTCTCAGGAAAACATGCTGAGCTAAAAATTGCTCGCACACTTGAGTAGAGATATTTATTCCTAACTCTTGTCCAGTAAGGCTGTGGCAGCCATCGATCTGAGTAACCAGCAGTTTCTTGCCGGGGAAGGCTCCCAAAAAACAAAACTGGTTCCTCACCACGCCTGGCCTGCAAAGGGGTAATTTTCTGTGCTTCTTTCCTCAGCTCAGTGCTCACCCTGACTGTCTGTTGCTACGATGGTAGTGGTGTACTTGAAGGGGATGGCTGGATAATTATTACAATTCCGAGCCACCGAGTTTTCACTAGCCTTCTGTGTACCATTTCGATGTTTGATGTTTGCGTGTGAAGTATAAAAATAAATAAAAGTCATCGCTCCATTCGTGAATGGCATATTCTGTGTATCTGTAATGTTGTCATGTGGAGAAATTATCTACCTTAGTCTGTAAAAAGAACAAAAACATTAGCAAGGCTTGTGATTAGGTCATAATGCTTGAGAGTGCATTCCTCTACTCTGCCTATAAGTGCAGATTAATCCACAGCCAGTAATGGCTTTACATTGAAGTGTCTTTTTTCCTGTTTGTGGTCTGACATTAGTGGATGGATTTCAACAATCTTTAAGGCACTTCCATAAGCAGTGTCTGGGTGCGTTCCATTCACTTGTGATTGAGAAGTGCTCCAGCGCCTGATGTTGCAGTCAGCGCTCTAGCGGTTAGCACTAGAGCGCGTAACTTACGTGCGTTGTGCGTACGCCACGACGGTGGCGTGTGCAAGTATAAAATAAAGGGGCGTGCCTTTCTGCGGGAGTCACGCCGACACTAACGTCTTGTGTGGTCTCCCTTATTGGCGCTCCTGCAATTAGCGCATTAGGCCCCCGCAGCGCGCCTCACAACAATGGCGACGAGGGCGGTCTGAACCGCCGTGCATCCTGCTTCACAGCTGTACCCCGACCCGCTCGCGGCAGTCCCACGACCGGCGCCCTGACAGCCCGTCAGCCTGCTTCTGATCCGCTTCGACTCGGCCTGCTGCTGGAACCCCCACGTGCGTCCCTGATTGACGGTGAGCGCACGGGTGCACCAATCACAGCGCCCAGCGGCGGCGGATGAAAATTCCCGCTTGGTCTGCCCGTTTCCATGCCTCCCAACGACGCACTCCTGTGTGGCCTGTGAATTTGAGGATCCTTTTCTGGACTCTGCCTCCCCTGAGTGTGCCTCCTTGCTCCCTACTTGGGTCGCACCCGGATAGCCGTCTTTCCACGTCTCAAGGCCCCTCATCATTCCTGCAGCCATGGGTGACGATGCTCGCCCTGCGCCAGCCGTCCCTTTTCACCCGCCAACTGGTGTCATGCCACCGTTCAGCGAGACAGCTGACCCCGCCACAGCCGCCCCACGCTGGCAGACATGGATTGGCCGGCTCAACAATTACTTTACGGGATCCAGAGAGACTGATGGCACTGTGAAGCGCTCACTCCTGCTTCACTATGCTGGGAAGGAAGTGTACACGCTCTTCAAGCACCTCCCCAACACGGGGAATGCGGACAACTACGACGCGGCCGTCGCAGCGCTCAACGCGCATTTTGACCCCCAAATGAATCCTGATTTCGAACATTTTAAACTGCGACAAGCAAGGCAGAAGGAGGGGGAGTCGGTGGATGCTTTCCACGCCCGACTGAGGGTGCTTGCGGACACGCACCTCGCAGGGGACAGAGCAAAAGAGGAGATCAGAGCGCAACTGATATGCGGCATCCGGAGTAAGAAACTGCGTAGCCTCATCCTCCGCCAACCGAACATCCCATTGGCAGATATCCTCGTGCTCGCACGGTCCCATGATCTGTCCGACGCCCGCGCAGAAGAAATGGAGCAAGCAATCACGCGGAGCTCGGGGCCAGGCGGGCCCATCAAGGTAGAACGCACCGACGCAGTAAAGACACATGAGAGGCCACACCGACAGGCGCCTAGGAGATCGTCCCTAGCCCAGTGTGGGTACTGTGGTTATGAAGAACATTCTGGAAAACCCTGCCCAGCGAAGGGGAAAACGTGCACACACTGTGGCACCCCAAACCACTTTGCCTCTGTTTGCCGGAAGCGCTCCACAAGAGCCGACCACCGAGGGAAGAGGCCGGCAAGGAACATGGTGAGGCAACTGTCCCAGCTGTCCCTGTCTTACCACGCGGACGCAAGCCGCAGGCCAACGCAAGCTTTGCGTGAAGAAGACTCTGACTCAGACGATGAAGGGGAGACATACCTAGTCTCATTTACTAAAGCCCTCAAAAGCACAAGACGACCACAACCTCGGTGTGACATCATGGTAGCAGGGTCAAGAGTAGACGCCGTGATCGACACTGGCGCATCAGTCACCGTCATAGGAGTGCAGCAGTACAACCGCCTCAGGCCGAAACCTGAACTCAAGACGTCGAAGGCCTGAATTTACGCCTACGGGAGCGATATGCCCCTACCTCTAGTGGGGAAAATGAAGGTACCAGTGAGCACAGGTGACGCAGAAGTAACGATCGACATACACATCATCAATCAAGAAGTATACACGCTCCTAAGCGGCCACGCGGCCGAGGACCTAGGGCTACTGGCGTTCCTCCGGAAAGTTCAAGACACCCAAACAGCCAACCTACTGGACCAGTTCCCAGAGCTGTTCACCGGTCTAGGGAGCATCAAGTGCCCACCAGTCAAGCTCCACATTGACCGCGCCGTTGCGCCCACGGTGCTCAAACACAGACGAATCCCTTTCCACCTACGCCCACTGGTGGAAGAAGAACTCAGGAAATTGGAGGAACAGGGAGTCATAGAGACTGTCACAGGGCCTACACCCTGGGTGTCCCCCATGGTAATCGCCGAAAAGCCCCGTCAACCAGGCAAGATCAGGGTGTGCATCGACATGAGGCTGCCCAACAAGGCTATCAAGAGGGAACGGCACATCACGCCTACCATGGACGATATTATAGCCGACCTCAACGGATCCCGCTGGTTTTCGAAGTTGGACTTAAACGCTGGCTATCACCAGCTGACCCTAGCCAAAGAGAGTCGATACATCACAACGTTCAGCACACATCTAGGGTTGCGAAGGTATCGACGGCTCAACTTCGGGATCTCGTAGGCAGCAGAGATCTTCCAGAACACCATTCGAGACATCCTGCAGGGCCTGCCCGGAGTCATGAATGTGAGTGATGACATACTGATCCACTCCACAACAGTAGACGAGCACTACCGACGGGTCCGAGCCACGCTAACACGACTCAAAGAGTACGGAGTCACACTCCACAAGGACAAATGCCAACTCTTCCAACAACGTATCGAGTTCTTCGGCTACACGTTCACGAGCAACGGCATTCAACTCGACCCGAGGAAGTCCCTGGCCATCAAGAACGCCCCCGCACCAGCGTCCACCTCAGAGGTTCGCAGCTTCTTGGGTATGGCTACATACTGCGGACGGTTCATTCCGAACCTGGCAACGATTGCCGAACTGCTCAGACACCTCACCAAAAACGATGTCCCGTGGCAGTGGGGACCGCGCGAAGACCAAGCATTCCAAGCCATCAAGACGGCGCTCCTCGACCAGACCACACTGGTCTACTTCGACCCCGCCAGTAAGACTGAGCTGCTCGTCGATGCCAGCCCGGTGGGGCTTGGAGCAGTGCTCACCCAGGAACAAGAGCCGGGGCAATGGGCAACGCTGGCGTACGCGAGCAAAGCGCTCACGGCAACGGAGCAGAGATATTCCCAGATCGAGAGGGAAGCACTGGCAATAAGGTGGGGCTGTCGACACTTCCACCTGTACGTCTGCGGACACCCGTTCACAGTCGTGATGGACCACCAGCCACTAGTGCCCCTCTTCAAGGGGACAGCACCGCACCCACCGCCGCAAATCGAGCGATGGGCCATTGGACTGTAGCAATACGAGATGGACATCACCTATCGGCCGGGTGCCAAGAACCCAGCTGACTTCCTGTCCAGACATCCGGACAAAGAAGAGCACGGCCCCACAGGGAAGGAAGAGGAAGATGATGCCGAAGCACACCTCGATCTCTTAGCTGCTCTGACCTGCCCCCAAGTGCTGACGCTCCAGGAAATCAGGCAGGCCGCGGAACAAGACACAGTGATAGCACGGACCCGGGAAGCTCTCCAACAAGGGTCGTGGACGAACTTCTTACAAACAGCCAACTCGTGGACGGAGGACGAACGCAATGACCTGCAACAAATCTGGCGAGTGCGGAACGAGCTCAGCGCGACTAGAGAAGGAATTGTCTTGAGAGGGGCCAGGATCATCATACCAACAGCGCTACGCCGCCAAGCTACAATACTCGCCCACAAGGGGCATCAAGGAACCGAGAAAATGAAGGCCCGGATGAGAGGAAAAGTATGGTTCCCAGGAATGGACACCCTAGTGGAGGACACCGTGAGGAACTGCCCAGCGTGTCAAATGACGAGTGGACCTGAACCTCCAGCCCCCATCGTGACCGAAGAGACAGGGAGACACCCTTGGGACAAAGTCAGTGTGGACTTCGGGAGTCTCCCAGACGGGAGGGTCACACTAGTAGTCATGGACAGCTTCTCCAAATACCCCCTGGTAGAAGCGCTACCATACACGGCCTTCACGTTCGTAGAGCCAGCTCTAGAGAAGATGTTCAGTATGTTTGGGCGTCCCTCCGAGCTGAAGAGTGACAACGGACCTCCGTTCCAAGGCCATGAGTTTCGGGATTTCCTCGCACGCCAGGGCATTCGGCACAGGCGGATCACCCCTCAGTGGCCCCAAGCCAACAGCGAGGTTGAACGGTTCATGCGAACATTAAATAAAGTCCTGCGAATAGCTAGCGTTGAACACCAAGATCCGGAGCGAGAGATCCAACGGTTCCTAGGAGAATACCGGAGCACACCCCACTGCGCCACCAAACAAGCACCGTGGGCCCTCATGCTCAATGGGGCTCGCCAGGACGGACTCCCTACGGCCCCAGGGTGGACCCCTCCACCTTTCCAAGAGGAACAGACTCTCCAGCGGAGGGCACACCGCAATCAGCAAGTGAGCCGGTCACGGGGCAGCCAGAACCGCACCGTCAGGCCGGGTGACAATGTTCTCATAAGAAACCGAAGGCCCGGAGGCAAATTCAAACCCCGATATGAGCCGGGGAGCTGGGTAGTGGAAAGAATGCGTGGGACGATGGTCACGGCCCGGCGCAGGACAGAGTCGGCCACGCACAACATCTCGTGGTTCAAGCGCATTCCCGAAGCAACTGAACGCCGCTGTGACCATGAAAGAGAGGACGAGGAAGACGCGGTGGTCCCCGGAACTGGAACCGAACCCCAGCCACCCCAGGTCAGGCCCGAGTCCGCACCCGGGCCAGAACATCCAGGCCCCGGGGTCCCCGAGGCTGATGGTGCTCGCCTCGCAGACCCCAACACCCGGGCGACCACCAGGTATGGACTGAGGGGAAACCCCCCACCGAGTAGCCGCCTCAAAGACTTTGTGTGCCAAGTAAGCGAGTGACTGTTGATGTCAAAGGCGGTGTTTCGTCATCCAAGTTGGAGAGGGATGTTGCAGTCAGCGCTCTAGCAGTTAGCGCTAGAGCGCGTAACTTACGTGCGTTGTGCATACGCCACGACGGTGGCGTGCGCAAGTATAAAATAAGGGGGCGTGCCTTTCTGCGGGAGTCACGCCGACACTAACGCCCTTATTGGCGCTCCTGCAATTAGTGCATTAGGCCCCCGCAGCGCGCCTCACAACACCTACAAGTGCAGCCAGTTTGTTAAGTGAGACTGTAGTGAGCTCTGGCGCCTTTGTGCACCACTTCTAATCTACCTGGAAGTGCAGCCTTAGTGAGTTTCTGAACTCCCAGCTTTATTTTCTAACAGTGCAGCTACTCTTTCTAGTGCCTACTATTACCCCTATATCTACTGGCAATGTTTGGCTTTGTGTTAACCCTATGAGCACCGGCACATTCTGGGTATATATGAATATAAGTAATAGTGAGTGTGGAGCCTAAACCTAGATGGGAAGTTGGTGCCCGTGACGGCGATGGAAAGGTAGATTACATATGCTTTCCCAGTGCTTAATTTGAACTGCCTGTTGCAGGTGGGGCCCACCAGCACTTTTTTGGGGGGGACCGCTACCTATTTTTCTTAATCAGACTTTCACCCAAAGCAGAGAGACAAAAACATAAAAAGGGGGAAGAAAGAGGAAGAGAAATATGGGAAAACAGTGACACAGGAAGAAAGCAGTAGCGAAAAAGAATGTGCACAAGCTAAGGGAAAGGGCTGACGGGAGCTGCTCAATGGAGATCTACATGAAGTGCCGACATTCTGTGAAACAAAGAGATAGACCTTTCAAGTGGGGATAGCATTTAATCCTGACCTAAAAAAGTTAAAAGGCATCTCCTTTTCATCATTGTCTCTCTTACATTCCTTTGGGATAGGGGCTGTAGAGCCCCCACTACTTGCTACTGTCATGCTGCTTCACTTCAGCCACCGTCTTGCATGGAAGCTCCCATATTGCATCTGTCAGGCTCCACTAAATGAACTTTTGCCACCATGTGCTAGTTTTCTGGTACTTGAGAGTCAGAAGTGACAGTTGAGGATGTGGGTGGGGCATCTAGAGTAAGTCGGTGGAGCCACTGGTAGAAGAGGGTGGAGCCGAGGGAATTGGGTGTGGCCTCCTAAAAAAATTGTGAGCACCTGCACTTCATATTTTACAAATTAAGCACTGACTGGATTTCACTCGCTCTATGAAAGAGCATGTATCCACAATTTGTAGAACCTGCTTTGCTACCATGCGATTATTGAAAAAAGCTTTTCCTTGGTTCCCTCTAACTTCCAAGAAAACTCTTGTGCAAGCCTTAATCGCAAGTCGTTTTGACAATGGCAATGCTTTAATGGTTGCCCAAACGAGACTTTGTAGTCCAAACTACAAGTAGTACAGATTATGACAGTCAGACTGGTTGAATCTTCCATCCAAATCCTATTCTGCTCCATTTCTGAATTCCTTACACTGGTTACCCAAGCAGGGAAAGGCTCATCTTCAAGATATGCTGTCTTACACAATAGTCACTAAATTGGAATGCTTCAACTTACCTTCAAAACAGGCTCAGACAGCATAACCCGAACAGACTCTTAAGATCAAAAGACAAAGTCCTTTTGCAAATTCTGCAAATTCGCACTCCCAGATATGTAATTGTGATTGCATTTATATAGTGCTTACTGCCCCTGACAAGGCATCGAAGTGCTTTTCAGCAAATAGCACGCTACTGCGGAACCCAAAAATTATTAGTAGTGAATTTGTATAGAGAAATATGAAATTAATTTGAGTGGTGGACATGTGAGTCTGTTAGTTGGATGAAAAAGGATAGCAGAGGGATAGAAGAGGGAAGGGTCTAGAAAGTGTTTATTTGGAGATCAAAGCAGTAGGAGGAGGTTTGGAGAGATGGAGGAGGGAATAGTCTCTAGGGAGAGAATGAGGTATTGGATGAGTCGAGGAGGGATACATGAGAGAAGGTTTTAGAAAGGTTTGTTTGGGAGATCTGAATAGTAAAAGAGGTTTGAGATGATGCAAGGACAGGTAGAGGAGCCTATAAAGGGTTATTTTGGAGATCATAGTAGTAGGAAGGGATTTGGGATGAGTCAGTGAGTGGAGGTAGATGATATATTGAGAAAGGTATAGGGTGAGATATAGGGTAGTGCATTTGAGATGCTGAATTAGGAGTAACATAATAAATATAAATATACATAAGAACATGGAAGATATATATGTATAATAAAGGTTATATATCTAGATTTAAGTTGTATTTAATAAACTCAGACATTCATGTGTTGCTGTACTTTAAGCTAATTGATTTGTTTTTATTTTTTCCCCTTTTTTCTTTTAATAATTCAATAGTGAAGCAATTGTACATTAATAATTATGATAAAAATGTACTTATTTATTCAGTGACCTATATACATGTTAAACATAGAATAACATAACCATAAGTAATATGTACATTTGTTAAGTAGCCCTAATAAATATCTATATATTTATAAACAAAATTATTTTACAATTTATACAATGGAATAGACATTTCTAGATACATATATATAATCCAAATAAATGCTTACATACACAGATAATTGCTGTACATTTATGTATGAGTATGGTGGTTATGTGGGGAAGAGCCATCTCTTGAGTAGTCTTCTGAAGAAAAGATGATCTAACAACCATCTATAAAATGTGAGTTTAGTGATGCCCAGATTCTGGGATGTGAGAGTAATCTCTTTACACTAAACATTTTCCCTCATTTAAGCAGGTGTGCTTATCTCTCACCCTTCAGGCTCCCCAACTGCGTTTACTCATTCCCTAAATCAGTATTGCCCCATAGGTTCTGAAAGCAGCTAACTTACCATTCTCATGGACCTTACTTTGCATTTTGATAATAAGGACTGTGCATATGCATGCAAGCTAAGCAATGGCCTGGAAGTCATTCAAGATAAACAAGCCGGTAAAAACTCCCACTCACAGAGCTGACCACATACCAGAAAATGGTCCAAACTTAACACCTTGGACTTTAGCCACCTTTCGGGAGTTTTAAAATGTTATCACTCTGAACTGTCAAAATGTTGTTTCCGAGGTCTGTGGACAAGGCAGAGTCGGAGATGACGAGATAGCTTTCAGGGATCTTAAATCAAACGATCCCTATTTTCAATGTTAACAAAAAAACATCTAAGCCTCTGGAACCATGGTTTGATGCCAGCCTTTTGGACCTGAAAAAAAGTGTACAATTATGAGACGTAATTGGCGTATATCCTAACACGTTGATAAAATAGCAGTAGTAGAGTAGCAAGACGGACAATTCACCAAGATTGTGTGGGTGACATCCATTCCTCAGAAAATTACATTGGGCCCAATGGTCTTTACTATTGTAAAGTCACTTATGGATTATAGTCCAAACCCCAACTACTAACTCCTAACCCCGCAGGATGTGATGAATTGGCCCATTAATGTTTTTTTTTATATAAAATCAGCAAAATGTTTTCCTCCTTCCCAGATAGGACAATTTAGTCAGTAGCCTGAGCACTTTGGCTAACTGTCTTACAGACATTGCAAGGGAGGTATTGGCCAATTGCCAGGTTTTTCACCTAGGCAAATGTTGCTAAATGTAAGTAGCCAACTCTAATAAATCGAGCGTCCCACTGGATCCGGTCCAGCCTGATTCTCAAAGCTGCCTCAGTGGTCAATTTTCCGGCTATGTTTGAGCTTCAATTTTCTGGCTATGTTTGAACTTCTAACTCTGTCCATCTCTACATCTAGCATTCCCTCTGCTTAGAAACATACAATAGTGAAACCTCTGCTTAAAAAAGCCAGGGTACATGCCTCCAAAGTTGAGAACTATCTGCCAATCTGCCTTTTGCCATTCTCCATGAAAGTGCTGGGAACATTTATTAATCAGCAACTCTCTATTGATTCATTGTTGCCAATAACCACCTGCATGCCTCCCAATCAGGCAGTTGTCCTCTTCCCAGCACCAAGCATGATTTGTTGGCAGTCTCGAAAGAGACTAAGTGGACCTTGGATCAGGTGGCACAGCTTCGGTCATTATAATTGATCTAAGCACAGCCTTCACAGCTGTGGGATTAGAGACATAGCCCTTAGCTGGTTTACTGTTTTCTTTTTTTTAGAAAATTGCTCCATTAAGAACCTTCAGCTTCTTCTCCATCTGCCCAAGCACTAATCTGTTGACAGCCAGTTTCCAATCCTGCACTGGCTCTTCTTTGAGAAGAGAATCAAATTTAAGAAGATTCATATCGCCTTTCAAGCCTTTTCAGGTTAGAGCCTGTAGTATCTTAGACATTTCATCAAGCAATAGCTTCCTAGTAGAGAACTAATATCTGGCCTAGCAAATTTGGCTTTTGTGTGTAAATTTAAAAGCACAAGAAGGGCAGTCACTGTTTTAAATATTATGCCACCAGGCTGTGGAATGCTCTTCCTGTTCATCTACGCCAAAGTCCGAGCAAGACTATATTTGGAAGGCAGCTTAAAACCTGGCCTAAGCCTAGTTCAGCTCTCTTTGAGGTTTGCCTGGTTCCTCAGCACTGGGAAGCCCCCTTGGGGCACCCATAGCTTTATAAATCCCCAAACTAGAAGCGAGCTGCCTGGCAGCACATTTCAGCTTCTAGGACAAGAATCAAGAGATCGCGAGAGAGAGTCCGCCAAACAGAGACACTGCCAGAGAGAGTGAGAGAGACCACCAGAGAGAGAGAGACCTCCAGAGACAGAGACCGCCAGAGAGAGAGGGAGAGAGAGAGAGAGAGACCGTCAGAGAGAGAGAGAGAGACCGCCAGAGAGAGAAAGAGTGCCAGAGAGAGAGAGACAATCAGAGTGTGTGAGAGTGTGAGACCACCAGAGAGAGAAAGAGAGACTACCAGAGAGAGAGAGGGACCGCCAGAGAGAGAATGGGAGAGTCTGCCAAAGAGAGAGACAGTGAGACTACCAGAAAAACAGAGAGAGAGAGACCGTCAGAGAGAGAGAGACCACCAGAGAGAGAGACCACCAGACAGAGAGAGAGAGAGACCAAGAGACTGACAGAGACACTGCCATTAAAAGAGAGAGAGAGACACCACCAGAGAGAGAGAGGTGAGGTCACAAGAGAGGGTGATCGTCAGAAAGAGATAGAGAGCTCACCAGGTGCATGAGGGGAGTGCCAGAGTTAGAAAACACATGCACTCCCGTTGAGTGCTAAAAGTTATTTTATTTTTTTTAAATATCTTCGGGTATGAAGTGGAAGGACACAACTCATCTATTAAGGCCAAAATGCTCCTGGGAAGGACAAACACTAGAAGTAGGAAAGACACAGAATCAAGAGGAAGTAAGTAAAAAGTAGAACAGAGCCATCGAATAATGAGCAAGGGGCAGACCCAAAACTAACCCTGGGCGGAGCTTGCTGAGTTACTTAAAAACTCCGCCAAATTCCGCATAGTCCTGCAAGGAGCCGGAGTAAGGTTACAGAATCTATATGCTGTGTAGTTGGATGTCACACTTTTAAACCATCACACAAGTACCAGAAGGCCACAATAGTAAACCTGCATGCTTCCTATTACACTTTTAAATCCCTCGCACTGAGAAAGTATAGCCATGCTATACTTGTAAACTGAGTGCAAAGAAAGAGCACATGCTCGATGGCTCTCTCTTGGGTTTCGGCCAGGTTTGAAGCTCCACGGCAACACACTTACCATTGGCCAGCTGATGTTTTATTTTAATCATTCTTTTTATTAACAGTAACCAATTTCGACATTACATTTGAAGATTGTGTATTTCTTGAGACAACAGAAAGTTTTATCAGCACATTATTAAGCATTTCCAATGAGACATATTAATTTACAATAATAAGGGTATGAGTGGTTCGCCAACGGTGGGGAGATCAGGAGGAGCACAAATATCACCCAGATATGTGTTCCATTTGCCCCATATTCAGGTCCATTTTTGGGGGCAGCCACGGGCAACATACACCGTCTCCTCCCTTACCATGAACCAGTCCATATCCGCTTTCCAGGCTTCAATCTTCGGTGACACCTACGCCCCCCACAACTGTGCAATGTTTCTTTTGGCCACCATTAGACCTAGAGTGACCTATAGTTTATCTTTACTGTTTAGGTCGGTGGGTTCCCACACGTTTAACAGATATCATTTTGCCTCCAGCTCAATCACAGTGTCTAGAACTCTTCCCCCAAACAAACATGAATTTTCCTCCAGTAATTCTGAACACATCTACATTCCCACAGGATGCACATAAAGGTGCCCGTCTCCTGCACTGCCCGTTGGCCTCCTTCCCCATCTGTACCAGTCTGGGCCCGAGACTTAGACTCGGTGCAGGATTTTAAGTTGGACTAGGCGCAGTCTGGAGGAGATCGCTACTTCCCTGGGGGAGGCAACCGCCTCCTGCCAGTCCTCGTCGTCCAGGACTAGTCCGTCAGCTTCCCAATGTTCCTGTGTCTTTCCAAGGGGATCGTCTGTGTTGTTTATTTGCTTTTTGTAGGTCAGGGAAATTGCTTTGTCTGGGAGATAGCCGTCAAGTACCCTGTCTTCCAGTGGAGAGTACTCAGGGGGGGTGGAGCCCTCCGGCAGGAGTGTGATTAGTTTGTGACGTACCTGGAAGTATCTGAAATACTCAGTGGCAGCCAGCTCGTGTTCATGCTTGAGCGTGTCAAACTACACCACCTCACCCTTAATCCAAAGGTCTCCAATCTTAGAGATCCCAATGAGATCCCATTTGTCAAACCCCTTTGTTCTCCCCAAGTCGCCCAGCTGTTCCGAGTCCCATAGGGGAGTGGCAAATGTAAGTTTTTGGTCCCACCCCAAGCTCCGATTCGCTACGTGCTGGAAACGAACTGAGTGATTAGTTGGTCCTGTAAGGGGATGTTGCTGGGGTCTGGAGTAAATTGCCCTGTTGTAATTTCCGCCCGGGAGCAGCGATTTGTCCATTCGATATCCGGGATCGTCCCCGCCTCGATAGGTGCAATGATTTATGGCTGCCAGCTGGGCGGCCCAGTAGTACTTTTTAATATCCGGCAGTCCAATCCCCCCGTCATACCAGCTGAGTGTGAGTTTGTGTAATGCTATTCGGGGTCGGTCGTTCAACAGAAGTTCTCTTTGCAAGCTCTCAATCTCCTTGAAGTATCTCGCAGGGACCGGGATAGGGTCCGGAAAGTTCTGTAGGGCGTAGAGGAAGCGGGGGAGTGCCATCATCTTAAAAAGTGCCGCCGGTCCTAGCAAAGAAAGGGGCAGCGCCTTCCAGCTTGCAACATCTCGCTTCAGTCTCTGCAAGGGAGGAAGGAGGTTGCATTCATAACAGAGTTTGGGGTCTGAGGTGATGTATATACCCAGGTATTGGAATCCCACCTTTGCGACTTGTATCGGACAGTCTGGGGGGAGGAGGGGCTGCGTGCAAAACGTACAGTAGGAACTTGCTCCAGTTAATGGTGTACCCTGAATTCCTCCCAATGAAGTCGGGTCCAAAGCCCATCTTAGCCAAGACTGCGAAGAGGTATGGCCATTCAAAGGTGTCAAACGCCATTGTGGCATATAGCGCCACCACCACTGCGTCTTCCTGTATCGTATCTAGTCTGCCCAGCACGCCATGAAGCCTTCGCAGGTTTAGTGTGGTGTTACGATGGGGCATGAAGCCCGACTGGTTGGGATGCACCAATTTGGTTATGACCTGTACTAGGCAGTTCGCCAACAGCTTTGCCAATATTTTGGGTTCTGCGTTTAATAGAGAGATGGGTCTATAGGACGAACACCTATCCCTAGGTTTACCTTCTTTATGTATAGTGACCAATGTTGTGACCCTCTGGTCCTGTGGTGGTTGGCCCGGTTCCATACTCTCTTCAAACATGGCCCATATGTGCGGGGCTATGGCATCTGGTTTAAGTTTATACATCTCTATGGGCAGGCCGTTAGGTCCCAGGGCCCTAAAAGGGCTGAGTAGCCTTATTACTTGTGCTGTTTCGTCATTAGTGAGGGCACTATCAAGCGTGCGTCGTTCCTCATCAGAAAGAGTGGGCAGGCTAATATACCACAGGAGGACACGTGAGTCTTCTTCTGACAGATCTGTACTACTTTGGTGTACCCCTCTATAGTGGTCCGCAAATTTATTGGCTATAAGTTGTGGGTCTGTTATTTTCCTTTCTGAGTCACTCATCAACTCAGGCACCAGCCTACTTGCCCTCTCCTTCCTGTCCAACCAGGCTGTTAGTTTTCCAGCCTTATCTCCCTGATCATAAAGTCTACCCTCTGTCTCCCTCCCTAGAGCGTTGGCCATTTCTGTAGCGATAGATTAGTATTCCTCTTTCTTGAGGTTGAGGGTGTGGAGAGCGTTATGGTCATCATTTCCATCCATCTGCCCCTCCAAACGGAGGATGTCTTCTAAGCTGGCTAGGTTCTTTGATTTTTCTTTACATGTCCCAGCGATTGACAACAGTGCCTGTCCCCTCATTACGACTTTAAACGCCTCCCAGAGCGTTTGGGTCGACTCTACCGTCCCTTCGTTCTCCTGGAAGTAGTGATCCAGGGCCTGCAGGAGTACCTCTCTGACCGTGGGGTTTCGGAGATACCATGGGTTAATAGGTGCAACGCTTGCTACTCATTTTTCCCCCAGTATTAGTTGGCGAATGTGAGCTATTTGAGATGTGGGCACCAGTTGGTAATCTATCTGGGAAAAGCTGTTGTGGGCACCCGAGTGGAATGTGAATTGTTTACTATCCGGGTGGTATGTCCTCCACACGTCCACGAGACCCATGGCATCCAAAAAATTAGGAGCCATCTATGTGCAGGACCAATGTTCCAGGGGGGACATCGATCCAGTGGACCCGATGCCACTGAGTTAAAGTCTCCTCTCACCAGTATGTATCCATCTGGGAATGAGAGCATAATTGTCCCTAGGTCCTTGAAGGTACGGCCCTGTAAGCCCGATGGAACATAGACTGTCATCAATGTAAGAGTCTGACCCTCCCACTGCCCCGAAACCGCAGAGTAACGACCCAGCTCATCAGTCCAGGTGCGCTTTATGGAGAGTGGGAAGGAGCGCCTAAGGAGAATACCAACCCCTCTAGAGCCCATGGTAAAACCAGAGTGAGCGACCAGTGTGTAGCCCCATTTATTTAAAGCCTTACAAGTGTTTCTAACCAGGTGGGATTCCTGGAATAGCACGACATCTGGAGTGTGTCATCTAACGAACTGCAGGACTATGGAACGTTTTACCTTGTCCCCCAACCCGTTGACATTCCAGATCAGGAGTTTAAGACTCTTGTCCCAATGAGTACCCAATGTAGGTAACATGATCTATGCGTATGCATCGTCGTCTCCGGATCAAAAAATGTCGCTCGAGCTAGTGAGTGTGATAACCACCCTTCCCCCACCCAACTACCCCCCACCCTGCTCCCCTGCACTCTGGGCCTAAAACTGCTCATTGAACAACTATGCAGAGTGCCTGTCGCCCAAATTGGAACTAAAAGTAGACTTGTGTGAGGTGAGCTGCTTCGTTCCACCACCCCCCGTAGACACTTATATCTCATACCCCTTATGATGCAGACCCTCCTTTACCTGAACATGTGATAGGATAGATTTAACGTTCAACCAGGCATTAGTCCAAGGCTATGTGCCAGTCCATAATTATACGCCACCAGAAGCAGAGAAGACCTCCCGAAAGTCAATAACATTGAGGCTCACCCCTCCCACCTGAAACAGCCCTTACCTCAAGTGAAATAGGTCTGTCCTTCAGTGAGCGTTATGTACTTTAGCCCCCCTGCAACCTCTAGTGCGAGTTTATGGAAGTACTGTAGCTCTTTGATGTTGCGTTGCATTTGTGATGAATCGTCAAGAAGGCATGAGGTAGTGATTTCCATCTGCTTCACCTTCTCAACAATTTTAGTTAAGTCCGCTCTAATAAGCGTCACCTCCGACGTTATTGCGTCCATCCTCTGGACTCCCGAGATTGCCTCCATAACATCATTTAGGGTGGGCTCCGTTGGGCCACCCTCAGCTGAGGTCGCCTGTTTGTACCTTGACGGCTGTTCCAGTGCAGCCTGCTTAGGCTGGGTGTATCTGTCCAGTTTGCTCTGCTGAGCCATCTTAACACTCAGTGGGCCCGACATAGATTTGACACGATTGCCTTCCATCTTCGCGGGACTGTAGACTCAGCTATAAGGGCACCTCAGTCATCTGACTCTCCCCTGCCGGGCGGTCGTTCAGCTTAAGCCCGAGACTTGTGAAAAAAGCGGCAACCGTGGGATGCGGGGAAAGCAGCGAGGGGGTCCCAACCCGCACCCCTCCGCGGCACCATGTCGATTGTGCCTGACTCTGGCTGCAGGCCGATCTTGTCACTGGCTCCCTTCTACCCAAATAGGCAGTCCACCCTGCAGCGACCATGTGGCGCAGGCCCAGCTGCCAGTTAGGATCTATTTCGCTGCAGTGGTGCCAGTTGTCAATACTGTGCTTCCCTTTAAGTGAAGTGTCCGTCTGGGGCCCCAGTCCATGCTCGGGGGATGAACGCTGCTCAAAGGCACTTGGCTTCTTGATTGTGGACGCCGCCTGGGGCCCTTTAATTGATGGTGCAGCCCGTTCTTGTGAATACCGCACCTCGTGTGCCAGGGACCACGCCGCACAGCATTCTAATGGCAGTACGCTGAGGGGCCCACTGCGATGCCGCCACACCCAGCCCCCGGCACCGGGAGCTCGCAGCCTTGTCCAGCACTCAGCGCGACCATCCCCAGGCCGAGCGGCATGAAAAACGGCAGTAGGCAGGCCCCGGACAGGATCGCGATCACCCTCCTGGCTTCAGTTGTAGCCGTCTCTATGGTCTCCTCTTTCCAGCAGGGCAGTCTCTTTGCGGAGTCCACCACAGGTCCGCTCGAAGGTGCGGGTCGCGATCTCGGCCCTGCACACACCGGTCATCCACACGGGCCACAGAGCCTCAACTGAGATCCCGGCTTCAAGGCTGAATAAGGCCGCAGCTGTCAGCCCCCGTTTCACCGCCGTTCTGAGTCCGGATGCTGCGATTTTGTGCTCTGTGGTGCCCTGGGGGGTTCTGATTTGCTACACACCCCAAGCGGGGTTGGATTGTTGTGTCGAATTGAGGAAGGGAGCTGTGAGTTCGGGAGTCGCTCTAACTCGCGGCCATCACGCTCCGCAGCGTAGTCACGCCCCGGCCAGCTGTTGTTTGATGGTATGCAGCTCCTCCGATGTGCTAGCCGGAGGTGTCCTCTCCATCTTCGCTCCTGCAGGCTCGATCTGGTTCACCTTTTGCCTATGGGAAGTACAGGAAAAGGAAATGTCTGCAGGTGCCTTGGAGCCCAATGACCACGGGATTTAAGGGAGAAGAGTGAAGAAAGATTCTCCCCTCCAAGCTGCCCTATTCACTGCAACCACCATCTCAGAGGTTGTCTAGTTGATCCAGTGGTGCTGTGAGGAGCCAGCCTCCCCTTGGCTGTCCAGTTCGGGCTGGACTGTTCCCATGGGGCACAGGGCCAGGACTGATTTGCATATGGCTGGGTTCAAACTGGAATGGCATGGTGAGCAAAAAAAACGATGGATTTAGGCCCAGATCTCTGTACTGGGGTGAATGTATGACATTGTTCTGCATTCTGTCCATCAATTGTTGTTTTTGCATTTGCCTCCAGCAGCCATCATCTCATTGGTTAGTTGCACACACCTGTCACGTGATTGGGTTTGCGGATGCGGGTCTGCTTCCTTCCATGAATGGGAACCAGTAGCTCCCGTTAGCAGAGGCAGGAGTTGGCACCAGGATCTGTCACAGGAGAAGGGGCTCTTCCTCTATCAGGGCCAGTGACAGACAAACCGACTCTGCCTCGGAGGCTGGCATGGAGAGGCAGGGCACCTCCTACTTCCAAGTTAGGATGAATTGTGGTGCGGGCACTCACTGGCCCTTTAAGTAGAGTGTGTTGTGTGCCATGTAGTCTTTCAAACTACAGTCAGTGGGTTGTATTTGCACTTGACTGTTGATGGTGCATAACTGCCGCTGGTGTTAGGTCATGAAAGCTGTGTTTACACATTCTCGTCACAATGAATGTGTGAGTCTGTTGTTCCGCTCTCCTGGCATTCGTCTGTTGAGTGATAAATCTAGAAAATGCAATGTGCTTTTGTTTTAAGACCCACATGCAGTTCTGTAGGAGGCAAAATGGTCTGGGCTGCCCCTGAAGTGGTGCCCCCTAGGTGTTTGCACCCCCTGCACGATATAAGAGCAGTGAAATATGTTTGTTTGGGCGCCAGTAAACTCTGCTACATGGTGGTAGCAGAGTTTTTCCTGAACTCTACGCTCCAAGCGGAGCGCTGAGTGCCTAAAACTCAGTGAACTCCGCCGGCGGAGCGGAGTTCACCACCCACACTTACCCAAAACCCATACCATGTAAATTTGATGCATTATAAACTAAAGGTCGCATCAACAGACAACTACAGCTATCTGGGATCAAGACCTAAAAATGGAGTAATAACAGATTAACTTGCATGAAATTCTTATAGAACCTTCAGAATAGCATGAACCCTCCACAGGACTAATTGTGAATGCAGAAGCCAATATAATCCTCTTTGGGTGAAAAAGGTTGGAGCCTGCTGATTCTCCGGAAATAATAGCACTACCAGAATTGTAGTTTTGAAAGTCAACAAACTTCTGTAACAACTGCCAATGGGTTCAAATGGCTTGAGTATAAGTGAAGCCAACTGAGGAACAGGAAAAGAATGAGACTATTCTAAAAGAAAAATGACAAAGTGCCATTTTTAAGGATGAGCATTTAAGAAACCCTGCAATGACTGGCAGACTATGGCTACAAGAATTAATTGCAGATCCCTGACCTGGAGAGAAAGTAAAAATAAAAACAATGAAAGGGGGTGGGTTTCACTCCTCTTCAAGGCCCAGAGAGAAACAACCATATTCTTTTAGATTGCTTCCAGAATTAAAACAAATGCAAAAAGAACAGATGATGGACAGAAAGCTGAATTAATCAAACATTCACCCCCAGTTACAGATCTGGGTTAAATCAATCATTTTTTTGCACGCCATGCCATTCCAGTTTAGTCCCAGCCATATGCAAATCAGTTTTGACCCTGTTCCCGATGGGAACAGTCCAGCCCGAACTGCCAGGCCAGGTCCTCCCTGGACCAGAAACAAGCATCCTGGGATACAGTGCATCATGCAAGACACCCGTCTTCCCGGGGACATCTCAGTTCCTCCCAAGAAAAGCAGGACATTATCCAACACATACGATCCCTCGAAGGAGGTCAGTCGCCCTCAGTATCCCATGCGTCCAACAACAGATAACTGGACATTTCACCCGCTGGCGAGCTAGATGTGTGCTCTCCCCCCCCCTTGGTGAGCCAACTACTGTAGTACGACTACTGCCCCGCCCCTCTCTCGGCGGTCCAGCTGTCGCCACCACCCACGACTTGTTTCATGCTACGACGGCGGCCCGGGCCGTGCTCCCAAGGGACCAACATCACCCAAATATACGACGAAGATGACCAGCCCCCATCACTATTTCTTGGAGAGTGACATCTCCGAGACAGCCTGTGCCATTGTGCCTGGCTCCTCCCTAGACTGGGATAGGCTCTGTTGGCCATGTTGGTAGTTATTATATTTTGGTTTTATTGATCACCTCTGCCCTTTACCTTCTCTTTCCCTCTCCCACCCCGGTCCCTGGCGGGGGGACCCCTCCAATACTGAGAGAGACCTTCACAGGCAGGCTCGCCTGTTCCCGCTCCACCCTTATGCAGCTACTGCCGCATTCTCGAGACCCCCCTGCTCCTTACCGGGTCTTGACCAGTTTGCTTCCTACAACCCCCTGAGCCCACGGCTTGAGACAGCGCTCGCACCTGACACACCACGACTATGACCTCTGTACCCTGCCTGAAGTTACTATCCCTTAACGTGAAGAGTCTTAACTCCCCCAACAAGCGGTGCCAGATTTGGAGATATATCCTGTTACGAAACCCAGATATTGTCTACTTGAAGGAAACCCATCTCCTCAGAGCTGACATTTCCCGCTTGACCCACCCTCGATTCCCTCCTGAAGTTCAGCTTCCACTAGGACAGCGGGTGTAGCTATCCTCTGTCGGGCGGGTGTTACGCAGGTGGAACCCGGAGTGGTCCGCGGCGCGGATGGCAGATTTCTTAAGGTGATTGTCAAGATGGGGCACCGCACCCTTACCCTATGCAATACCTATGCACCAAAAACGGGCCAAGACTCTTTCCTGTGGGGGCTATTGTGCGAACACATAACACATGTAGATTCAGACTTCATACTGGGGGGAGATTTTAATTTAGTATGGGATGCGGACTTTGACCGTAGCGGGGGCTCATTCCACGGGGTGGGTGACATGTCGGCGGCAACAAAGAGACATATCACAACACTGGGCCTGGTGGACATTTGGCGATACCACTCACCTGACAGTCGCAATTATTCCTTCTACTCTGATGCCCATCGCTCTTATTCACGCATTGATTATTTTTTGTCTCGCACTCTCTGGTTAAGGACGTTCTCTCAGCCTCTATGTCCGCCATCTCAATCTCCGACCATGTACATGTTGAGCTCCTTATCCACGAACGCTTCACCAGCCCCAGGCGACCTACTAGATGGAGGTTCCCTCCCCACATTCTTAGAGACCCCGTTAACACGGCGGAACTCAAGACCGCTATCTCATCCTATTTCGAGACCAATGACCTCCCAGAAACGCCACTCCCGGTCCTCTGGGACGCGTTCAAAGCTACGATCCGCGGTACCCTCTCATCCATCGCTATAGCCTGGGTCCGGGAGGCCCGCTTGCTCGAAGACAAGTTCATACACGATATAAAGGCGCTTGAAAAACTAGACCAGGAGCAGCCCTTGGCGATACACAAGCTGCGTTTGGCTATACTTAGGGGTCAGCTACGAGCCCATAGAACGAACACAACCGAGCATGCCCTACTTGCATTGTGGCAGCGATATTACGAAGGAGGAGACAGGGTGGGAACAGTTCTGGCGTACCGACTCCGAATGCGGGTGGCCAAAACGCACATTGCCAAACTAAAGCTCGTAGACAGGTCCTGGGCCATTACATAAGCTGCCAAGCTCTAGGCCTTTCAAAGTTACTACGCATCCCTTTACGCACGTGATGCCCCTGAACCTGATCAAGTATAGGCTACCTTAAATGCTTGTGAGTGGACTCCTCTTAGCACATACCACTCCCAAATGTTAGAAGAACCTATCACGCTCGAGGAACTGACCAACGCCCATAAGGAACTTCCACTCGGCAAAACACCAGGCCCTGACGGACTTCCAGTCTCATTCTATCGTGCCTTTCTGCCGCAACTTCAATCGCCTATGCTGCGCCTTTTCAACTCCTTTACAGACGCGACCGGGCCATCTGCGGACATGGCCATGGCCGAAATTGCCCTAATCCCTAAGCCGGGAAAGGATCCCACGCTATGCTCTTCCTTTCGCCCCATCGGTCTCTTAAATACTGATCTCAAACTCTATACAAAGATTATAGCTAAACGCATTAGCACGCACCTTCCTGGCCTCATTGAGCCGGACCAGGTGGGCTTTATCCACCAGCACCAAGGGGCGGACAACTTGTGCCATGTTGCGCATTTGGTAGGGAAAGCGCGCCACTGGGGGATATCCTCTTGTCTACTCTCTCTCGACGCTGAGAAAGCGTTTGATAGAGTGGACTGGGTGTTCCTCCATGCTGTCTAGCAGAAAATAGGGTTAGGTCCACCGATGATAGTGCGCATCATGGCCCCTTATCTCTCATCGCTGACTAGGGTGCGAGTCAATGGTCAACTTACACAACCCATCTCCATCCTCTCCTCAGGGGCACCCGGCAGGGATGCTCCCTGTCCCCCTTAATATTTGCCCTTGTAATAGAACCCCTTGCTATCATGATTCGTCAGTCACCTGACATCCATGGCCTCACCCTAGGTGGCATCAACCACAAGATCGCTTTATTTGCGGACGACCTGCTCCCTACATTGTCCAACCCGAGATGTTCGCTGCCGGCGGTGCACACCCTGCTCCAGGCCTACGAACGTGTTTCAGGGCGCAAAATCAATCATGCAAAATCATGGGCCATTAACCTCACGATCCCAGCAGCCGAAATACCGGCTCTACAAGCTCTTGTTCCCTACCAATGGGCGACTAGCACCATTATGTACCTGGGACTCAGTCTGACTCCTGATCTGGCCACCTGGTCCCAAGCAAATTGGCAAGAGTGTAAAACTGCAGTCTTAGCCGATCTCCGCACATGGAGGTCCTTGCCACTCTCATGGCTGGGGCGCCTCTATACAGTTAAAATGTCAATCCTCTCGAACATTCTCTACCTCTTTCAGACCCTGCCCACGCCTATCCCAGAGCATCAAATCCAGGGCCTTCAACGCGAACTTGTCGCATTTATATGGGGAGGGAAAAGACCGCGATTCTCTAGCAAAATTCTCATGCTACCGCGAGACAGGGCTGGATTAGTCTGCCCTAACCTGTTAGAATACTACTGGGCGTCACACCTTGGCTTTATACCGGAGTGGACGGCCTGGGAAAGCGAAAAGTATGGTTCCATATGGATAGGGCAGTTACCTGTCGCCCTATATGAGATCACGCGTGACTCCCACGAGAGGCTCCCTCACGTAGTTCGTACATGGCGGTTCCTACCAGGACAGTGCTTGAGATATGGGACAGACTTGCCACCCGTAGAGGACTCACCTCATTCCCGTCTCCGCATACTCCAATTGCCTGCAACCCCCACTTCCCTCCTGCTCTCCACCCGCCATATTTTGCAGATTGGATGGAGACGGGTTGTAGAACGATACGGGATTTATTCGTAGGAGGCAAAATTAGAACCTTTGACCTGTGCAAACAGAAATTCCAGCTTACGGAGAAGGCGCGATTCAAATACGTACAACTCCGTCACTGGATACAAGACTCCTCACTATCGCAAGCAGCTACACGCCCTTTCACCCAGTTCGAACAGCTGGCCCACACATTCGATAACTCCAGTGGATTAATATCACGCATTTACCAGGTTCTTCGGCACTCGCAACCTCTCACTCCTCACCCTTACCAGCAGCGGTGGCAATCACTGCCTGGCGCCGACATTGCACCCACTCAGTGGAAACGCCTCTGGCGCGAAATACTGAAAACCTTTCACAGTATCCCCCCGCAGGAATCAGCCTACAAGGTAATGACACAATGGTACAACGCTCCCCACAGAATACATAAAATGTTCCCGAACTCATCGCCCCTATGTTGGCGCAGCACCACAGCCCTGGGGGATTTCATACACATTTGGTGGTCGTGCCATCTCTTGACTACTTACTGGAAAGAGGTCCTTAGTCATATTAAGAAGGTACTAGGCTACCCGCTGCCGGACAACCCACTCACGGTTATTCTGGGTCTCAGGCCGGTGAACCTACGAGCCATGATTCGCCGAGATCGGCATCTTAGTCTTCATATGCTTGGTGCTGCCAAGCAAACCATAGCTCTCTACTGGAAAAAGGCAGAAATGCCCTCCATAAATGTGAGGTTTACCCGCCTGTGGAACACAGTGGCGATGGAACTGCTTACAGCGCGCCTACAGCTCCGAGATAACCACTATAAAAAATTGTGGAAGCCCCTGGTAGACCATCTTGGTCGAATAGACCACGTTAGATTGCAACCGCCAAGACTGCGGGCTCTACGACTTTTCGATGATGTTGTACGCTCCTCAGACCCTGATAGTCTCTGGAATCCCACTGATAAGCTAATCTGCGTTATATCCCTAGATCTTCGACAGAGCTTACTTCCCGAGTCCCATGATGCCTTGTAGATGACCAGCCACACCCCGCACATCACTAGAGATGTGACATAGCTGCATCACAGTTGCACTCTCACGCGCGTGGGATACTGCATGCGCAATGCCCAGCCTCTCTCACCCCCCGCCATACCCCCTTTCCTCCCTTTCCAACCCTCCCCTCTTCCCCCCCTCTTTTTCTTTATTGGTTCCGGTTTATTGATACACGGCCTATAGTTTCACTGACAGTGGCTCTGAGCAGACCTAGCCTGGTTACAGAAGATCGAGCTCGGCAGAGGTAATCAGTCGTCTTGCGGATTTCGCTACTGAATTCTATGAATGTACATGAGTAACATCCTTGTTCCTCTGACAGCAATATTCAACTGCACTGCCCTAGGGCCATTGTTGACACTACTTGAATATGCTTCACCTAACGTGGCCGGCCCAATGTGGTTGTAGGCGGCTTGCTGTGTGCCCCTTTCCCGCTTACACTGCTTTGAACTGCACTGCTTTTGCGATGCCGGCCCACTCAGGGATGTAGGCTCTACGCTGTGGCCCATGTTCGGTATTCTCAATAAAGGTTTTGAAAACTTAAAAAAAAAAAGAATGTACAAGTTGTACATGTTTTATTTACAAGTGTGTGACTACAGGATAGTTCCCCCTACCAAACACACATGACCCCTGAAATAAGATCAAATAGGGTGAGAAGCATGAATGTCAAGTGAGTAACAAGTCACAACTGATATAGCACACATACATGCATGGATGTGTTTTTGGAATGATAATGACACCAGGCATGTACTTAAGCACTCTCTACAGTGATAATTTAGTGGTTAAACCAGTGTCTTTTTTATAATTATATTCTGTAGAAGACTTGTAACAGTGCATGCCTTTTATCAGTTATGAAGGCTTTTTTAAGAAATACGGTAATGTTGAGTTTTAACCATTGAGATGGGGAGAATGAGGTGGTGCTGTCTCCACAGTTTAACAAAGAATAAGATTACCGGTTGATAAGTGACAGCGGCCCTGTGATACATACATCTGGGACCACACAGGAAATCACCTAAGATACTAACTTACTGTACCTAATATCTTGAAATATCATGTTTTTCCTTCTCTATACGTAGGCACCAATGAAAATAGAAGGGCCCATATTCTGGTGAGAGCCTTAGGCATCACTGATGTGCATGGAATGCATGTAGAGACAGGCAGAAACACACACAAAAAGCACTGAAGAAGGCCCCAGACCCACGTGGGCTCCGTTCGAGGGCCCAAACATGTTGGCATAGACTGGGGGTGATCGAGAAAGTAATGCTCAATTAGAACCATGTCTTTGTTTTTAAATATGCCTATGGAACCCTGTTAATAAATAGTCATTCTTTTTGGGTATACCTCAAGGCATTTTTAAGCTTTTCTTTCCAAATTCTAAGCAGTAAGCATGACCTCCAACCCTCCTTCCTGACACCCGTATTCAAATATTATTCCCTTCGCTGCACTGAGATTTTGCCTTTGACACCCAGCTCTACAATTATCCCCACTCCCAGAGCTGGCTTTTGGCATCTGTGCTCTAGTGGTGGTCTGCAACACCAGCTCTAATCTTCAGTGCTGAAGGACCAGATCTGGTGTCTGACAACAGACGTAGAAGCACATTTGTGCCAAGCATGTAGAAATATTTTAAGTCATACCATGTAGATAGTGTGCAGTGCAAACAAGGTAACTAATGGAGAGTAAAACACAAACCAGTATTTGAGAAAAAAATGCTCATTGAAAAAATCATCTTCCAAATACATTTTCAAAAACTGCATTTGTCAAACGAGGAATCAGTATACCAGATTTGTTTGTGACAATTGACCACCCCAGTAAGAGTTAGCAAAATCTGTATTCAGCAAGGATGATATACAACCAACGAAATACAATAATTTGAAATGTAGGGCTGAATAAAATGAAAACAGTCAAGGGATTTGAGTTCAAGGTGCTGGACTGAAAGCCACAACCACTCGATAATTGAACACCAGGTCATCAGGTATTGTGAGTTATTGGGCAGATTCCTTACTACCTGTTTTTTTAGGTACCTGAGTGTCTGAACAGTAAGTATTTGGGAACCAGAACCACAATGTTTGCCACATAGTAATTAGTACACACACACCTAAACCTACCACACATTTCACAAGCATTTACAATGCAATGGTCTCGGCATTGGTAAAGTTAGAGCTATTGGCATTGCTCATGACATTATTTTTGTTTATGTTTTTGTTTTTAAAACATTTAAAGAAACGGCATTGTTATTTACAATGTCAATAGCTTCATCACTCTCAAATGCGAGACCTATTGCATTTGCACCCACACACATAGCCACCTACGCACACACTGATTAAGCTATTGACATTGTAAATAACAATGCCGTTTCTCTACATGTTTTAAAAACAAAAACATAAACTAAAATAATGTCATGGGCAATGCCAATAGCTCTAACTTTAACAATGCCGAGACCGTTGCATTGTAAATGCTTGTTGTGAATGCTTGTCTGCAGAGCACACACTGTACTGTGTTGTGAATGGACACGGCAGGTATTTTATGAATGGAGGGAGGGGGGTCACGTGACGCCCACAGCCTCCCTGAGCTGCTGTACTCCTTTCCCACATGAACGGTGTCAACAAGGCGGCGGCGGCCCTTCCCCTCCCTGCAGCCTGCTCTGTCCCCAGGCCCACTGCCAGCGGTGGCGAGCTGACCCTCCCAAGCTACCCCCTCCAGGTCTGCCGGCCGCTTTCGTGTGCTCGGTTATGGGTGTTTTCATGAATGAACGCTGTGGCATGCAAATTGCAGCGATTCACAAAAAAGAACATGGCGGATCTGTCTGCAGTCGCTTGTTCCTCTCAGTATCTGTATGCATATACACCAATGAATACACATAGCTTCTTCCCCTTTGGTGATTGTTTAAAATTATATAACACCGTCCCTTCGGTAGTTATGTTAAATGTAAACAAATAAAAGGGATAAATCGATAATGAAACGAATCCATTCATTTCAGAAGAGACTGCATAAACCTGAACTATAAAATATCCTCGCGCCTCCTGTTTGGTACCGATTCTACACAGTTTCAGCACTGTTTCACATGGCCGAATTAAAATCTGTTTTCTCTGGAAAGCATGATACAAAAAAAATCAACGATGAGGTAAATGGAAAGTGTGTATTTTAAGACATGGCCAGATGACGTAATACCATCAACTCTGTGGTTAATAAACACACGTGTACACAAACATAATGCTACACCCACACCCCACATGTACCGCCGCCCCCACCTGAACCCCCGCCCCCCAAAACACCCTGCTGAATGTGGCACTCACTCGTTGGTAGAAGCCGCCGTCTCCTCGCTCATTTTTCTCTCACCGGGATCCGGCCTGGGGCAGAGCGTGGGAGGCCCCACCCGCCCGAAAACCCATCGTGGGGCAAAGAAAAATAATGCGAAAAAAATACAGCAGGCCAAGCCCCTTCCAGGGGAAACGGCAATCCCAATCCACAGGCTGCACGGCGGGCGGGGGGCGGCAGGGCCCCTCCTGCACTCTTGGCCGGCACCCCCTGCAGCCAGAGCCCGGCTCTCTAGGGCGAAGAGGGGGCAAGGCTCAGACTGCCTCCGCCTGCTGCACGGGCCTTCCAGCGCCGCATCTCTCCAGGCTCTGGGGAGGAGGCACACTCGGAGCGGAGATCCCGACAGAGCAGGGAGAGGCCCAAACACCAAGCCGAGCACACTGAGCTGGAGCAGGAGGAGGGACAGAGCAGGCAGTGCCAGCCAGGCTGAGGGGGCGCGTCACCGCTCGAGCGGGGAGGGAGGGAGAGAGAGAGGAAGAGGAGAGGGGGAGAGGAAAGGGGAAGCGGGAGGAAGGGATGTGGGGCCGGCGGAGGAAAGAGCACAAAGAGAGGAGAAGGCTGAGGGAGAGGAAAGGCGGAAGGAAGGAAACAGAGGAAGGATGACAAGAGGGGACGCTGAGATTACTAATGGTAGGAAAATCAGCAGCGGGACAACGGAGAAAGAGAACAGGGGCAGTGGAAAGGCAAGAGGGAGGAGAAGAGGAGAGTGTGACATAAGAAGGGGAGTGGACATGAGAAGAGACAGGATGTAAAGGACCGTGAAAGGAAAAGGGCCCAGAAGGAAAGATGAGAAAGAAAAACAAGGCAGAGCAAAAGGCAAGCACACCACTGCCTTTCTCCGAGGCGAAGGAGAAATGCCTCGGAGAAAGGCAGCGGCATTTTCGGATTCGGGGGCGTGTTTGTCTCTTCTCTCCTCCAGCCATTGGCTGGAGGAGATAATTAGACTTCTTGCAAAAAACACGCCCCCCGATCCGAAAAGGACGGGGCATAATCGGAATGACTGACCTCTTCTCCAATGGCTGGCCAGCATTCAAGAGGCCAGCCAATGGAGAACAGGGGAGAAGAGGGGCGGGTTCAAGCCCCTCTTCTCCAAGTCATTAAATCTCGCAAGCGAGACTGCGCAAGCGCAGCCTTCGCTAGCCGAGACCTAATAAAGGAATATGGTGTAAGTAGGGTGTTTTGTGACACTTATTTTGTCATCACTATCTCTTATGGGGATTTAAGATTAGTATTCTGTGTATATGTTGCCTTACTCACAGGGGAATCAGTTTAAGCACCCACGGTGTGGGGAGATGCACCGATTCCTGATGCAAAGATACACAATCACATTCACAATTTTATTCCCAGAGGCACAAGCATTTTCAATAATGAGCAAGGTTGTTTCTCAAACCATGTTTGCTACAAGCACAGATTAGGTGTATAGATGGGGACCTGTGTGTTGATATGGGGAGTGTCTGTATCATATTGGCCACGCACACCTACCCCCCCACACAAATACACATATACATACAAACACATAGATCCCTCTCTCAGACTTATATTTACACACCCATATATTCTTTATGTGTTGTCATAGAGGACTTTTGGCGGGGTAGGTATAACAATATGCATGTGTGGCTGGACATGATGTACAACACACTGACACCCACAGAAATATATATATTGATCTTACATGCTTGGAGGCACACACAGATTCCCCTCTTCATTTACTTTCTAATCACACTCTAATTAGATTACTGGATGAGAAGCATCTTGGGGCATTTCAGTTTAATGTAAGACACAGGGCAGAGGGTCAGTGTAGATACCAGCTGGAATGGAACAGACAGGTAACTGCTGAGACAAAACATTTCAGTTCCATGATGCTATGATGAGTCCTGGGCTGGCCAAGACCCTGGCAAGGGCTCCAGGATGCTGTCGGACGCACCGGTGAGAATCCTAAAGGAATGGGGTTTATCAGACAGACAACCAAGAGGAAAATCTAAAGAGGGCACTAACAAAGCTTATCAGTTCCATGATACTCTGATGAGCCCGGAGCTGGCCAGGAACCTGGCGAGGGCCCCAGGACGCTGTTGGGCATACACGGGTGTGAATCTACAAAGAATGAGGTTTACCAGACAGACAGTCCAAAGTAAAATCTAAAGAGGGTACTAACAAAAGAACTGAGGGAACTGAAAGGGGAAAAAACAACAAGCAGTGAGGGACGCAAAAATAGCAGCGAATTATAGCGAGGGTCAAAAATGTCAATGCACCCAAGCAACTTGTTGCCTGGCACTGCGCTATGGTCTCAGGATATCTAAATAGGACACCAGTCCTTCTGACCTGGAAATGACCTTAATCCAGGAAGCGAGTGAGCGTGCAACCCAAGGAGTTTGCGGTCTAGTGCTCCCGCCTGTCTCCGTTTCAACATGCTTTCTTTAGTGCTTATAGCCCGTTCATGGCTGATGACTGACCTTATTCTTGACAGATAGTTTATGCTAGAGGAAATTCAACATAGTGGGAAAAATATTATATATGAAGCATCATAAAGGCTCTTTAATCTCTCTTTTGAAATAGACGCATCTCTGTTAGGTATCACCCAGCAGCCTATCATTAGTTATCAGATATGTGCTGATGACACCCAGCTAGTGCCAGTTAAACTACTTGTATAGGGTAGACAGGCCATGCTGACAGTTTGCAAGCTAACCATCCTTTGTGCCCAAATGTGGAATTGCATTAACTATCTGGGGCCATTTCACACATCGTGACCCAGGGCACAACAGGCATGTGCGCCTGCTTTGTGCGCCCTGGGGCACTATGGTATTACAGAAAGGGACACAGACGCTTGTACCGCCCCTTCTGTAACACCGATATCTCTGGTGCACATGTAGCACAGCGCTATCTTAGGCAGTTGTTCCCTTATTTGCATGGGGGCGTGGACCCATGCAAAGGAAGAAATCCCTTTGCATCATTAGGAGGCACACTGACAGTCAGTGGCGGCTCATCCGCTAAGGCAGAGTAGCGTCGCCCCACTGCTCTCAGAGCAGTGAATAAAGGAAAAATAAAATGATAATAACTTTGTTATTATCATTTTATTTTTTGAAGCTGTGGGGCTGGGTTAGGGCAGAGCAGGACTGGGGTTACAAGGGGAAGAGTGGTGGGCAAGCTCTAAGTGCGCACAACTGTTTCGCTGGCTTCATGGGCCGGCCAAACAGTCATGCCCACTTTGCATGTTCCCCACCAGGCTGTAATGCACAGCCTGGTGAGGAACATGCACAGGCTCCCAGTCCCTGTCTGAGCGTCGAACCACGGCGCTCAGACCAATCACAATGCTGCATTGCAGCGTTGTGATTGGCTTAGGGGAGCCTGTGTGTTTCCTGCTTCTGGGACTCGCCATAAAGAGAAGCAGCGATGGAGGAGAGACAGCGGCCGTGAGGGGGTAAGTGTTTTTAGGTCTTGCCTACGCAGCGCGCATGCGCTGCATAGGAGAGGACCTCATGTAATCGATCAGCTTTTCTCCCCAAAAACGTGCACGCGTTGCATTGCTTTCTATTGCAACGCGTGCACGTTTGCCGATTTCCTTGCGGGAGCGAGCGGCACCATATGTTAACGTTTCTCACGCTCGCACCCGCAAGATAAACACTGGGGAGCCAGCAGGGCGCGCACGGCCATCTGTCTGGTGTCAGGTTTCCTTGCCGCTTGCTGCTTTAATTAATTTCCTGAAGGGCTTGCGCATTGCATTGCCGATTTCTGTGCCCGACCGCGCTGGTTTAATGTCAGCCGCAGAAACACAAGAAATTGGGATTACAGTTCAAACGAATTCGCCCTCTTCGGATTTATCTTTCAGCTCTTTCCTGAAATAACCATTTCCTAACTATTATGACACAAATTATAGAGCCAGTGATCCGTGCCTTCAAACGCCGAATATGAAAGGGCTGTTGAGCCACTGAACTAGAAAACATTAAAGATGTTAAGGTACAGCTCCAAATATAGTGATACATCTACTGCAAATTATACATCCGAACTTTGAACGCCCCAGTTTCTAGTTTTTTTTGTTTAGTTAGCACTGGGTGAGTATGCGTGCTTGTAAGTTTATTAGGGCCACCGTTTGTGCAAGTGTCTATGTGGTGTGGTATGCCTATGTGTATGTTTGCTTAGAGGCTGGGACATACGTGTGTGTGATTAGCGTGATGTGTGTGGCAAGCTCTTTGTGTTCTATTCAGGGGCTGAAATAAATGTGTGGCAGTTCGCAGAGTGGGCGGTTGTATTGCACATAAGTTTACAGCGTGCTCTGCGTGTAAAAGCAAAGGGCGGTGTGTCGTACATGTGCGCAGGTACTTCACGGGTGTGTTTTGGGTGTTCCGAGTGCATCTGTGCACACCGGATACTGCACGTATACATAGAGATACAGGATGCCCTACGTGCCGGTATACTCTGTCTGTGACAAAATGCACAGCAGAGGCTGTGCGAGTTTAGCAGTTTTTTTTTATCCTACAACCAGATAACAGGACATCCACTGCTGGGCATTGTCTTTAAAATAGCACCTTCATACGACCCCCCCACCCCGCCCCGCCCCGCTCCGCCCCATTGATGCGTTTCAAAGTTTCTCAGCCACCACTGCAACTCCCAGAATGCAATAGACTAAAATGAAAACTCTGCGTTCACCCTTGCTATCGCAAGATAAAGCACTGGAATCGGATGGTCAATTATTTTTGTATAAACTGAGCCATAATTCCATAGCCGCCTGATGACGTTTTCTAATGAACATAAAGGGAGTGCCCTAATTGTCAGCAGCCGGAAACACCAAGATTTTCCAAATTGTGGGCTGAACATTTGTTCTAAAAGGACCCAACGACTGCATTTTATGTTCTCGATAATCATCTTGAGCAATCTGATACATTCTGGAATCAGTTTGAAGTGCATAATCTATTTAAATAATCTTGTCATGGCTTTTACTGCATGTTTCGAATAAAGTACATTTCAAATCGAAGACAAACATTTAGGAAGCTACGGAGCTTCATCCATGAGAAAATAGAACAAGCATTGGCATAGCCAATAGGTCTCGCTTTTGGGACCTTATAAGTATTTAGTTATGCAGCACAATATCCTTGGTGCAACAACATTAACTGTTGCATGGCTAAACACTTATCAGGCCCCAAAGGCGAGACATATTGGCTATCCCAATGCTTGTTTTTTAATAGTTTGTTTTTTTCACCCCCATCCTCCCACACTGCCACACCAGTTCCCTGCCAGCCACTACTGCTGACAGTATGAATTTGAATTTAATTTGAATTTAAAATTATTTATACAGCGCACGTACACCAGCGGTTTCATGGCGCTACAACTGACAGAGGACTGGGCAAGGGAGCTGGAGCTAAGTAAGAAAAAGATGAACTGCTAATGAATTAATTGAAGAATTTAGCAAAGAGATGTGCCTTGAGCTGTTTCCGGAAATGCGGGTACAGGGTTGAAGCTCTAAGCTCGAGAGGCAGGGAGTTCCAGAAGATCGGGGCGAGGGTCGCAAATTTCGAGCCTCCCCATTTCTTTCTCCGGAACCGTGGGACTGTAAGAAGGGATTGGGTAGATGAACGCAGTTCCCTGGATGGAACATAAGGGATAATCTCAGATGAGATGAAAGCCGGTGCCGTGCCCAGTCGTGCTTGAAAGGTGATGGAAGCAAGCTTAAACTGGACACGAGCACGAACAGGAAGCCAATGTAGGGACTTTAGGAGGGGGGTGATATGGTGGGACTTTGGAAGTTTGAACACCAGGCGCGCCGCCTGGTTTTGGATCTGCTGCAAACGCCGGAGACTATATGCAGGTATACCTGCATATAGGGCATTGCCATAATCCAGGCGGGATACGACCATGGCCAGGGTGATCAATTTTAAAGCATCAAATGAGAAAAAACGGGACACCTTGCGTATAGTGCGCAGTGAAAGAAAGGAAGAAGAAACCACAGAGCTGACCTGGGAGTGAAGGGTGAGTTGAGAATTGAGCTTAATGCCTAGAGTTTTGACTGAGGTAGAGGGAACAGGTGGGGGACCTAGGGAAGGCGGCCAGAAGAGAGGGGACCAGGGGCTGGATGTGCTGGAGCAGAGTTTTCAGTTTGAAAATTCTGGGGCTTTTGAAGCTCTGGCATGTCTATTCGTTGTATTAATTTATTAATAATTAATAATTAATTATTTGTCTTGTGCAAGTGCGTTTATATTAATCAATCCGTTTGTTCTAACAAGAGAGAGTTACACGTGAGTGTGCATAAATGTGCTGTTTTTAAAAAATAACGTGCGTGTTTTCATGTTTAAACATTGCTATGTGCTGCAATATGTGCTGTTTATTGCTGTAAATAACAATGCCGTTTCTCTACATGTTTTAAAAACAAAAACATAAACTAAAATAATGTCATGGGCAATGCCAATAGCTCTAACTTTAACAATGCCGAGACCGTTGCATTGTAAATGCTTGTTGTGAATGCTTGTCTGCAGAGCACACACTGTACTGTGTTGTGAATGGACACGGCAGGTATTTTATGAATGGAGGGAGGGGGGTCACGTGACGCCCACAGCCTCCCTGAGCTGCTGTACTCCTTTCCCACATGAACGGTGTCAACAAGGCGGCGGCGGCCCTTCCCCTCCCTGCAGCCTGCTCTGTCCCCAGGCCCACTGCCAGCGGTGGCGAGCTGACCCTCCCAAGCTACCCCCTCCAGGTCTGCCGGCCGCTTTCGTGTGCTCGGTTATGGGTGTTTTCATGAATGAACGCTGTGGCATGCAAATTGCAGCGATTCACAAAAAAGAACATGGCGGATCTGTCTGCAGTCGCTTGTTCCTCTCAGTATCTGTATGCATATACACCAATGAATACACATAGCTTCTTCCCCTTTGGTGATTGTTTAAAATTATATAACACCGTCCCTTCGGTAGTTATGTTAAATGTAAACAAATAAAAGGGATAAATCGATAATGAAACGAATCCATTCATTTCAGAAGAGACTGCATAAACCTGAACTATAAAATATCCTCGCGCCTCCTGTTTGGTACCGATTCTACACAGTTTCAGCACTGTTTCACATGGCCGAATTAAAATCTGTTTTCTCTGGAAAGCATGATACAAAAAAAATCAACGATGAGGTAAATGGAAAGTGTGTATTTTAAGACATGGCCAGATGACGTAATACCATCAACTCTGTGGTTAATAAACACACGTGTACACAAACATAATGCTACACCCACACCCCACATGTACCGCCGCCCCCACCTGAACCCCCGCCCCCCAAAACACCCTGCTGAATGTGGCACTCACTCGTTGGTAGAAGCCGCCGTCTCCTCGCTCATTTTTCTCTCACCGGGATCCGGCCTGGGGCAGAGCGTGGGAGGCCCCACCCGCCCGAAAACCCATCGTGGGGCAAAGAAAAATAATGCGAAAAAAATACAGCAGGCCAAGCCCCTTCCAGGGGAAACGGCAATCCCAATCCACAGGCTGCACGGCGGGCGGGGGGCGGCAGGGCCCCTCCTGCACTCTTGGCCGGCACCCCCTGCAGCCAGAGCCCGGCTCTCTAGGGCGAAGAGGGGGCAAGGCTCAGACTGCCTCCGCCTGCTGCACGGGCCTTCCAGCGCCGCATCTCTCCAGGCTCTGGGGAGGAGGCACACTCGGAGCGGAGATCCCGACAGAGCAGGGAGAGGCCCAAACACCAAGCCGAGCACACTGAGCTGGAGCAGGAGGAGGGACAGAGCAGGCAGTGTCAGCCAGGCTGAGGGGGCGCGTCACCGCTCGAGCGGGGAGGGAGGGAGAGAGAGAGGAAGAGGAGAGGGGGAGAGGAAAGGGGAAGCGGGAGGAAGGGATGTGGGGCCGGCGGAGGAAAGAGCACAAAGAGAGGAGAAGGCTGAGGGAGAGGAAAGGCGGAAGGAAGGAAACAGAGGAAGGATGACAAGAGGGGACGCTGAGATTACTAATGGTAGGAAAATCAGCAGCGGGACAACGGAGAAAGAGAACAGGGGCAGTGGAAAGGCAAGAGGGAGGAGAAGAGGAGAGTGTGACATAAGAAGGGGAGTGGACATGAGAAGAGACAGGATGTAAAGGACCGTGAAAGGAAAAGGGCCCAGAAGGAAAGATGAGAAAGAAAAACAAGGCAGAGCAAAAGGCAAGCACACCACTGCCTTTCTCCGAGGCGAAGGAGAAATGCCTCGGAGAAAGGCAGCGGCATTTTCGGATTCGGGGGCGTGTTTGTCTTTTCTCTCCTCCAGCCATTGGCTGGAGGAGATAATTAGACTTCTTGCAAAAAACACGCCCCCCGATCCGAAAAGGACGGGGCATAATCGGAATGACTGACCTCTTCTCCAATGGCTGGCCAGCATTCAAGAGGCCAGCCAATGGAGAACAGGGGAGAAGAGGGGCGGGTTCAAGCCCCTCTTCTCCAAGTCATTAAATCTCGCAAGCGAGACTGCGCAAGCGCAGCCTTCGCTAGCCGAGACCTAATAAAGGAATATGGTGTAAGTAGGGTGTTTTGTGACACTTATTTTGTCATCACTATCTCTTATGGGGATTTAAGATTAGTATTCTGTGTATATGTTGCCTTACTCACAGGGGAATCAGTTTAAGCACCCACGGTGTGGGGAGATGCACCGATTCCTGATGCAAAGATACACAATCACATTCACAATTTTATTCCCAGAGGCACAAGCATTTTCAATAATGAGCAAGGTTGTTTCTCAAACCATGTTTGCTACAAGCACAGATTAGGTGTATAGATGGGGACCTGTGTGTTGATATGGGGAGTGTCTGTATCATATTGGCCACGCACACCTACCCCCCCACACAAATACACATATACATACAAACACATAGATCCCTCTCTCAGACTTATATTTACACACCCATATATTCTTTATGTGTTGTCATAGAGGACTTTTGGCGGGGTAGGTATAACAATATGCATGTGTGGCTGGACATGATGTACAACACACTGACACCCACAGAAATATATATATTGATCTTACATGCTTGGAGGCACACACAGATTCCCCTCTTCATTTACTTTCTAATCACACTCTAATTAGATTACTGGATGAGAAGCATCTTGGGGCATTTCAGTTTAATGTAAGACACAGGGCAGAGGGTCAGTGTAGATACCAGCTGGAATGGAACAGACAGGTAACTGCTGAGACAAAACATTTCAGTTCCATGATGCTATGATGAGTCCTGGGCTGGCCAAGACCCTGGCAAGGGCTCCAGGATGCTGTCGGACGCACCGGTGAGAATCCTAAAGGAATGGGGTTTATCAGACAGACAACCAAGAGGAAAATCTAAAGAGGGCACTAACAAAGCTTATCAGTTCCATGATACTCTGATGAGCCCGGAGCTGGCCAGGAACCTGGCGAGGGCCCCAGGACGCTGTTGGGCATACACGGGTGTGAATCTACAAAGAATGAGGTTTACCAGACAGACAGTCCAAAGTAAAATCTAAAGAGGGTACTAACAAAAGAACTGAGGGAACTGAAAGGGGAAAAAACAACAAGCAGTGAGGGACGCAAAAATAGCAGCGAATTATAGCGAGGGTCAAAAATGTCAATGCACCCAAGCAACTTGTTGCCTGGCACTGCGCTATGGTCTCAGGATATCTAAATAGGACACCAGTCCTTCTGACCTGGAAATGACCTTAATCCAGGAAGCGAGTGAGCGTGCAACCCAAGGAGTTTGCGGTCTAGTGCTCCCGCCTGTCTCCGTTTCAACATGCTTTCTTTAGTGCTTATAGCCCGTTCATGGCTGATGACTGACCTTATTCTTGACAGATAGTTTATGCTAGAGGAAATTCAACATAGTGGGAAAAATATTATATATGAAGCATCATAAAGGCTCTTTAATCTCTCTTTTGAAATAGACGCATCTCTGTTAGGTATCACCCAGCAGCCTATCATTAGTTATCAGATATGTGCTGATGACACCCAGCTAGTGCCAGTTAAACTACTTGTATAGGGTAGACAGGCCATGCTGACAGTTTGCAAGCTAACCATCCTTTGTGCCCAAATGTGGAATTGCATTAACTATCTGGGGCCATTTCACACATCGTGACCCAGGGCACAACAGGCATGTGCGCCTGCTTTGTGCGCCCTGGGGCACTATGGTATTACAGAAAGGGACACAGACGCTTGTACCGCCCCTTCTGTAACACCGATATCTCTGGTGCACATGTAGCACAGCGCTATCTTAGGCAGTTGTTCCCTTATTTGCATGGGGGCGTGGACCCATGCAAAGGAAGAAATCCCTTTGCATCATTAGGAGGCACACTGACAGTCAGTGGCGGCTCATCCGCTAAGGCAGAGTAGCGTCGCCCCACTGCTCTCAGAGCAGTGAATAAAGGAAAAATAAAATGATAATAACTTTGTTATTATCATTTTATTTTTTGAAGCTGTGGGGCTGGGTTAGGGCAGAGCAGGACTGGGGTTACAAGGGGAAGAGTGGTGGGCAAGCTCTAAGTGCGCACAACTGTTTCGCTGGCTTCATGGGCCGGCCAAACAGTCATGCCCACTTTGCATGTTCCCCACCAGGCTGTAATGCACAGCCTGGTGAGGAACATGCACAGGCTCCCAGTCCCTGTCTGAGCGTCGAACCACGGCGCTCAGACCAATCACAATGCTGCATTGCAGCGTTGTGATTGGCTTAGGGGAGCCTGTGTGTTTCCTGCTTCTGGGACTCGCCATAAAGAGAAGCAGCGATGGAGGAGAGACAGCGGCCGTGAGGGGGTAAGTGTTTTTAGGTCTTGCCTACGCAGCGCGCATGCGCTGCATAGGAGAGGACCTCATGTAATCGATCAGCTTTTCTCCCCAAAAACGTGCACGCGTTGCATTGCTTTCTATTGCAACGCGTGCACGTTTGCCGATTTCCTTGCGGGAGCGAGCGGCACCATATGTTAACATTTCTCACGCTCGCACCCGCAAGATAAACACTGGGGAGCCAGCAGGGCGCGCACGGCCATCTGTCTGGTGTCAGGTTACCTTGCCGCTTGCTGCTTTAATTAATTTCCTGAAGGGCTTGCGCATTGCATTGCCGATTTCTGTGCCCGACCGCGCTGGTTTAATGTCAGCCGCAGAAACACAAGAAATTGGGATTACAGTTCAAACGAATTCGCCCTCTTCGGATTTATCTTTCAGCTCTTTCCTGAAATAACCATTTCCTAACTATTATGACACAAATTATAGAGCCAGTGATCCGTGCCTTCAAACGCCGAATATGAAAGGGCTGTTGAGCCACTGAACTAGAAAACATTAAAGATGTTAAGGTACAGCTCCAAATATAGTGATACATCTACTGCAAATTATACATCCGAACTTTGAACGCCCCAGTTTCTAGTTTTTTTTGTTTAGTTAGCACTGGGTGAGTATGCGTGCTTGTAAGTTTATTAGGGCCACCGTTTGTGCAAGTGTCTATGTGGTGTGGTATGCCTATGTGTATGTTTGCTTAGAGGCTGGGACATACGTGTGTGTGATTAGCGTGATGTGTGTGGCAAGCTCTTTGTGTTCTATTCAGGGGCTGAAATAAATGTGTGGCAGTTCGCAGAGTGGGCGGTTGTATTGCACATAAGTTTACAGCGTGCTCTGCGTGTAAAAGCAAAGGGCGGTGTGTCGTACATGTGCGCAGGTACTTCACGGGTGTGTTTTGGGTGTTCCGAGTGCATCTGTGCACACCGGATACTGCACGTATACATAGAGATACAGGATGCCCTACGTGCCGGTATACTCTGTCTGTGACAAAATGCACAGCAGAGGCTGTGCGAGTTTAGCAGTTTTTTTTTATCCTACAACCAGATAACAGGACATCCACTGCTGGGCATTGTCTTTAAAATAGCACCTTCATACGACCCCCCCACCCCGCCCCGCCCCGCTCCGCCCCATTGATGCGTTTCAAAGTTTCTCAGCCACCACTGCAACTCCCAGAATGCAATAGACTAAAATGAAAACTCTGCGTTCACCCTTGCTATCGCAAGATAAAGCACTGGAATCGGATGGTCAATTATTTTTGTATAAACTGAGCCATAATTCCATAGCCGCCTGATGACGTTTTCTAATGAACATAAAGGGAGTGCCCTAATTGTCAGCAGCCGGAAACACCAAGATTTTCCAAATTGTGGGCTGAACATTTGTTCTAAAAGGACCCAACGACTGCATTTTATGTTCTCGATAATCATCTTGAGCAATCTGATACATTCTGGAATCAGTTTGAAGTGCATAATCTATTTAAATAATCTTGTCATGGCTTTTACTGCATGTTTCGAATAAAGTACATTTCAAATCGAAGACAAACATTTAGGAAGCTACGGAGCTTCATCCATGAGAAAATAGAACAAGCATTGGCATAGCCAATAGGTCTCGCTTTTGGGACCTTATAAGTATTTAGTTATGCAGCACAATATCCTTGGTGCAACAACATTAACTGTTGCATGGCTAAACACTTATCAGGCCCCAAAGGCGAGACATATTGGCTATCCCAATGCTTGTTTTTTAATAGTTTGTTTTTTTCACCCCCATCCTCCCACACTGCCACACCAGTTCCCTGCCAGCCACTACTGCTGACAGTATGAATTTGAATTTAATTTGAATTTAAAATTATTTATACAGCGCACGTACACCAGCGGTTTCATGGCGCTACAACTGACAGAGGACTGGGCAAGGGAGCTGGAGCTAAGTAAGAAAAAGATGAACTGCTAATGAATTAATTGAAGAATTTAGCAAAGAGATGTGCCTTGAGCTGTTTCCGGAAATGCGGGTACAGGGTTGAAGCTCTAAGCTCGAGAGGCAGGGAGTTCCAGAAGATCGGGGCGAGGGTCGCAAATTTCGAGCCTCCCCATTTCTTTCTCCGGAACCGTGGGACTGTAAGAAGGGATTGGGTAGATGAACGCAGTTCCCTGGATGGAACATAAGGGATAATCTCAGATGAGATGAAAGCCGGTGCCGTGCCCAGTCGTGCTTGAAAGGTGATGGAAGCAAGCTTAAACTGGACACGAGCACGAACAGGAAGCCAATGTAGGGACTTTAGGAGGGGGGTGATATGGTGGGACTTTGGAAGTTTGAACACCAGGCGCGCCGCCTGGTTTTGGATCTGCTGCAAACGCCGGAGACTATATGCAGGTATACCTGCATATAGGGCATTGCCATAATCCAGGCGGGATACGACCATGGCCAGGGTGATCAATTTTAAAGCATCAAATGAGAAAAAACGGGACACCTTGCGTATAGTGCGCAGTGAAAGAAAGGAAGAAGAAACCACAGAGCTGACCTGGGAGTGAAGGGTGAGTTGAGAATTGAGCTTAATGCCTAGAGTTTTGACTGAGGTAGAGGGAACAGGTGGGGGACCTAGGGAAGGCGGCCAGAAGAGAGGGGACCAGGGGCTGGATGTGCTGGAGCAGAGTTTTCAGTTTGAAAATTCTGGGGCTTTTGAAGCTCTGGCATGTCTATTCGTTGTATTAATTTATTAATAATTAATAATTAATTATTTGTCTTGTGCAAGTGCGTTTATATTAATCAATCCGTTTGTTCTAACAAGAGAGAGTTACACGTGAGTGTGCATAAATGTGCTGTTTTTAAAAAATAACGTGCGTGTTTTCATGTTTAAACATTGCTATGTGCTGCAATATGTGCTGTTTATTGCTGTAAATAACAATGCCGTTTCTCTACATGTTTTAAAAACAAAAACATAAACTAAAATAATGTCATGGGCAATGCCAATAGCTCTAACTTTAACAATGCCGAGACCGTTGCATTGTAAATGCTTGTTGTGAATGCTTGTCTGCAGAGCACACACTGTACTGTGTTGTGAATGGACACGGCAGGTATTTTATGAATGGAGGGAGGGGGGTCACGTGACGCCCACAGCCTCCCTGAGCTGCTGTACTCCTTTCCCACATGAACGGTGTCAACAAGGCGGCGGCGGCCCTTCCCCTCCCTGCAGCCTGCTCTGTCCCCAGGCCCACTGCCAGCGGTGGCGAGCTGACCCTCCCAAGCTACCCCCTCCAGGTCTGCCGGCCGCTTTCGTGTGCTCGGTTATGGGTGTTTTCATGAATGAACGCTGTGGCATGCAAATTGCAGCGATTCACAAAAAAGAACATGGCGGATCTGTCTGCAGTCGCTTGTTCCTCTCAGTATCTGTATGCATATACACCAATGAATACACATAGCTTCTTCCCCTTTGGTGATTGTTTAAAATTATATAACACCGTCCCTTCGGTAGTTATGTTAAATGTAAACAAATAAAAGGGATAAATCGATAATGAAACGAATCCATTCATTTCAGAAGAGACTGCATAAACCTGAACTATAAAATATCCTCGCGCCTCCTGTTTGGTACCGATTCTACACAGTTTCAGCACTGTTTCACATGGCCGAATTAAAATCTGTTTTCTCTGGAAAGCATGATACAAAAAAAATCAACGATGAGGTAAATGGAAAGTGTGTATTTTAAGACATGGCCAGATGACGTAATACCATCAACTCTGTGGTTAATAAACACACGTGTACACAAACATAATGCTACACCCACACCCCACATGTACCGCCGCCCCCACCTGAACCCCCGCCCCCCAAAACACCCTGCTGAATGTGGCACTCACTCGTTGGTAGAAGCCGCCGTCTCCTCGCTCATTTTTCTCTCACCGGGATCCGGCCTGGGGCAGAGCGTGGGAGGCCCCACCCGCCCGAAAACCCATCGTGGGGCAAAGAAAAATAATGCGAAAAAAATACAGCAGGCCAAGCCCCTTCCAGGGGAAACGTCAATCCCAATCCACAGGCTGCACGGCGGGCGGGGGGCGGCAGGGCCCCTCCTGCACTCTTGGCCGGCACCCCCTGCAGCCAGAGCCCGGCTCTCTAGGGCGAAGAGGGGGCAAGGCTCAGACTGCCTCCGCCTGCTGCACGGGCCTTCCAGCGCCGCATCTCTCCAGGCTCTGGGGAGGAGGCACACTCGGAGCGGAGATCCCGACAGAGCAGGGAGAGGCCCAAACACCAAGCCGAGCACACTGAGCTGGAGCAGGAGGAGGGACAGAGCAGGCAGTGCCAGCCAGGCTGAGGGGGCGCGTCACCGCTCGAGCGGGGAGGGAGGGAGAGAGAGAGGAAGAGGAGAGGGGGAGAGGAAAGGGGAAGCGGGAGGAAGGGATGTGGGGCCGGCGGAGGAAAGAGCACAAAGAGAGGAGAAGGCTGAGGGAGAGGAAAGGCGGAAGGAAGGAAACAGAGGAAGGATGACAAGAGGGGACGCTGAGATTACTAATGGTAGGAAAATCAGCAGCGGGACAACGGAGAAAGAGAACAGGGGCAGTGGAAAGGCAAGAGGGAGGAGAAGAGGAGAGTGTGACATAAGAAGGGGAGTGGACATGAGAAGAGACAGGATGTAAAGGACCGTGAAAGGAAAAGGGCCCAGAAGGAAAGATGAGAAAGAAAAACAAGGCAGAGCAAAAGGCAAGCACACCACTGCCTTTCTCCGAGGCGAAGGAGAAATGCCTCGGAGAAAGGCAGCGGCATTTTCGGATTCGGGGGCGTGTTTGTCTTTTCTCTCCTCCAGCCATTGGCTGGAGGAGATAATTAGACTTCTTGCAAAAAACACGCCCCCCGATCCGAAAAGGACGGGGCATAATCGGAATGACTGACCTCTTCTCCAATGGCTGGCCAGCATTCAAGAGGCCAGCCAATGGAGAACAGGGGAGAAGAGGGGCGGGTTCAAGCCCCTCTTCTCCAAGTCATTAAATCTCGCAAGCGAGACTGCGCAAGCGCAGCCTTCGCTAGCCGAGACCTAATAAAGGAATATGGTGTAAGTAGGGTGTTTTGTGACACTTATTTTGTCATCACTATCTCTTATGGGGATTTAAGATTAGTATTCTGTGTATATGTTGCCTTACTCACAGGGGAATCAGTTTAAGCACCCACGGTGTGGGGAGATGCACCGATTCCTGATGCAAAGATACACAATCACATTCACAATTTTATTCCCAGAGGCACAAGCATTTTCAATAATGAGCAAGGTTGTTTCTCAAACCATGTTTGCTACAAGCACAGATTAGGTGTATAGATGGGGACCTGTGTGTTGATATGGGGAGTGTCTGTATCATATTGGCCACGCACACCTACCCCCCCACACAAATACACATATACATACAAACACATAGATCCCTCTCTCAGACTTATATTTACACACCCATATATTCTTTATGTGTTGTCATAGAGGACTTTTGGCGGGGTAGGTATAACAATATGCATGTGTGGCTGGACATGATGTACAACACACTGACACCCACAGAAATATATATATTGATCTTACATGCTTGGAGGCACACACAGATTCCCCTCTTCATTTACTTTCTAATCACACTCTAATTAGATTACTGGATGAGAAGCATCTTGGGGCATTTCAGTTTAATGTAAGACACAGGGCAGAGGGTCAGTGTAGATACCAGCTGGAATGGAACAGACAGGTAACTGCTGAGACAAAACATTTCAGTTCCATGATGCTATGATGAGTCCTGGGCTGGCCAAGACCCTGGCAAGGGCTCCAGGATGCTGTCGGACGCACCGGTGAGAATCCTAAAGGAATGGGGTTTATCAGACAGACAACCAAGAGGAAAATCTAAAGAGGGCACTAACAAAGCTTATCAGTTCCATGATACTCTGATGAGCCCGGAGCTGGCCAGGAACCTGGCGAGGGCCCCAGGACGCTGTTGGGCATACACGGGTGTGAATCTACAAAGAATGAGGTTTACCAGACAGACAGTCCAAAGTAAAATCTAAAGAGGGTACTAACAAAAGAACTGAGGGAACTGAAAGGGGAAAAAACAACAAGCAGTGAGGGACGCAAAAATAGCAGCGAATTATAGCGAGGGTCAAAAATGTCAATGCACCCAAGCAACTTGTTGCCTGGCACTGCGCTATGGTCTCAGGATATCTAAATAGGACACCAGTCCTTCTGACCTGGAAATGACCTTAATCCAGGAAGCGAGTGAGCGTGCAACCCAAGGAGTTTGCGGTCTAGTGCTCCCGCCTGTCTCCGTTTCAACATGCTTTCTTTAGTGCTTATAGCCCGTTCATGGCTGATGACTGACCTTATTCTTGACAGATAGTTTATGCTAGAGGAAATTCAACATAGTGGGAAAAATATTATATATGAAGCATCATAAAGGCTCTTTAATCTCTCTTTTGAAATAGACGCATCTCTGTTAGGTATCACCCAGCAGCCTATCATTAGTTATCAGATATGTGCTGATGACACCCAGCTAGTGCCAGTTAAACTACTTGTATAGGGTAGACAGGCCATGCTGACAGTTTGCAAGCTAACCATCCTTTGTGCCCAAATGTGGAATTGCATTAACTATCTGGGGCCATTTCACACATCGTGACCCAGGGCACAACAGGCATGTGCGCCTGCTTTGTGCGCCCTGGGGCACTATGGTATTACAGAAAGGGACACAGACGCTTGTACCGCCCCTTCTGTAACACCGATATCTCTGGTGCACATGTAGCACAGCGCTATCTTAGGCAGTTGTTCCCTTATTTGCATGGGGGCGTGGACCCATGCAAAGGAAGAAATCCCTTTGCATCATTAAGAGGCACACTGACAGTCAGTGGCGGCTCATCCGCTAAGGCAGAGTAGCGTCGCCCCACTGCTCTCAGAGCAGTGAATAAAGGAAAAATAAAATGATAATAACTTTGTTATTATCATTTTATTTTTTGAAGCTGTGGGGCTGGGTTAGGGCAGAGCAGGACTGGGGTTACAAGGGGAAGAGTGGTGGGCAAGCTCTAAGTGCGCACAACTGTTTCGCTGGCTTCATGGGCCGGCCAAACAGTCATGCCCACTTTGCATGTTCCCCACCAGGCTGTAATGCACAGCCTGGTGAGGAACATGCACAGGCTCCCAGTCCCTGTCTGAGCGTCGAACCACGGCGCTCAGACCAATCACAATGCTGCATTGCAGCGTTGTGATTGGCTTAGGGGAGCCTGTGTGTTTCCTGCTTCTGGGACTCGCCATAAAGAGAAGCAGCGATGGAGGAGAGACAGCGGCCGTGAGGGGGTAAGTGTTTTTAGGTCTTGCCTACGCAGCGCGCATGCGCTGCATAGGAGAGGACCTCATGTAATCGATCAGCTTTTCTCCCCAAAAACGTGCACGCGTTGCATTGCTTTCTATTGCAACGCGTGCACGTTTGCCGATTTCCTTGCGGGAGCGAGCGGCACCATATGTTAACATTTCTCACGCTCGCACCCGCAAGATAAACACTGGGGAGCCAGCAGGGCGCGCACGGCCATCTGTCTGGTGTCAGGTTTCCTTGCCGCTTGCTGCTTTAATTAATTTCCTGAAGTGCTTGCGCATTGCATTGCCGATTTCTGTGCCCGACCGCGCTGGTTTAATGTCAGCCGCAGAAACACAAGAAATTGGGATTACAGTTCAAACGAATTCGCCCTCTTCGGATTTATCTTTCAGCTCTTTCCTGAAATAACCATTTCCTAACTATTATGACACAAATTATAGAGCCAGTGATCCGTGCCTTCAAACGCCGAATATGAAAGGGCTGTTGAGCCACTGAACTAGAAAACATTAAAGATGTTAAGGTACAGCTCCAAATATAGTGATACATCTACTGCAAATTATACATCCGAACTTTGAACGCCCCAGTTTCTAGTTTTTTTTGTTTAGTTAGCACTGGGTGAGTATGCGTGCTTGTAAGTTTATTAGGGCCACCGTTTGTGCAAGTGTCTATGTGGTGTGGTATGCCTATGTGTATGTTTGCTTAGAGGCTGGGACATACGTGTGTGTGATTAGCGTGATGTGTGTGGCAAGCTCTTTGTGTTCTATTCAGGGGCTGAAATAAATGTGTGGCAGTTCGCAGAGTGGGCGGTTGTATTGCACATAAGTTTACAGCGTGCTCTGCGTGTAAAAGCAAAGGGCGGTGTGTCGTACATGTGCGCAGGTACTTCACGGGTGTGTTTTGGGTGTTCCGAGTGCATCTGTGCACACCGGATACTGCACGTATACATAGAGATACAGGATGCCCTACGTGCCGGTATACTCTGTCTGTGACAAAATGCACAGCAGAGGCTGTGCGAGTTTAGCAGTTTTTTTTTATCCTACAACCAGATAACAGGACATCCACTGCTGGGCATTGTCTTTAAAATAGCACCTTCATACGACCCCCCCGCCCCGCCCCGCTCCGCCCCATTGATGCGTTTCAAAGTTTCTCAGCCACCACTGCAACTCCCAGAATGCAATAGACTAAAATGAAAACTCTGCGTTCACCCTTGCTATCGCAAGATAAAGCACTGGAATCGGATGGTCAATTATTTTTGTATAAACTGAGCCATAATTCCATAGCCGCCTGATGACGTTTTCTAATGAACATAAAGGGAGTGCCCTAATTGTCAGCAGCCGGAAACAACAAGATTTTCCAAATTGTGGGCTGAACATTTGTTCTAAAAGGACCCAACGACTGCATTTTATGTTCTCGATAATCATCTTGAGCAATCTGATACATTCTGGAATCAGTTTGAAGTGCATAATCTATTTAAATAATCTTGTCATGGCTTTTACTGCATGTTTCGAATAAAGTACATTTCAAATCGAAGACAAACATTTAGGAAGCTACGGAGCTTCATCCATGAGAAAATAGAACAAGCATTGGCATAGCCAATAGGTCTCGCTTTTGGGACCTTATAAGTATTTAGTTATGCAGCACAATATCCTTGGTGCAACAACATTAACTGTTGCATGGCTAAACACTTATCAGGCCCCAAAGGCGAGACATATTGGCTATCCCAATGCTTGTTTTTTAATAGTTTGTTTTTTTCACCCCCATCCTCCCACACTGCCACACCAGTTCCCTGCCAGCCACTACTGCTGACAGTATGAATTTGAATTTAATTTGAATTTAAAATTATTTATACAGCGCACGTACACCAGCGGTTTCATGGCGCTACAACTGACAGAGGACTGGGCAAGGGAGCTGGAGCTAAGTAAGAAAAAGATGAACTGCTAATGAATTAATTGAAGAATTTAGCAAAGAGATGTGCCTTGAGCTGTTTCCGGAAATGCGGGTACAGGGTTGAAGCTCTAAGCTCGAGAGGCAGGGAGTTCCAGAAGATCGGGGCGAGGGTCGCAAATTTCGAGCCTCCCCATTTCTTTCTCCGGAACCGTGGGACTGTAAGAAGGGATTGGGTAGATGAACGCAGTTCCCTGGATGGAACATAAGGGATAATCTCAGATGAGATGAAAGCCGGTGCCGTGCCCAGTCGTGCTTGAAAGGTGATGGAAGCAAGCTTAAACTGGACACGAGCACGAACAGGAAGCCAATGTAGGGACTTTAGGAGGGGGGTGATATGGTGGGACTTTGGAAGTTTGAACACCAGGCGCGCCGCCTGGTTTTGGATCTGCTGCAAACGCCGGAGACTATATGCAGGTATACCTGCATATAGGGCATTGCCATAATCCAGGCGGGATACGACCATGGCCAGGGTGATCAATTTTAAAGCATCAAATGAGAAAAAGCGGGACACCTTGCGTATAGTGCGCAGTGAAAGAAAGGAAGAAGAAACCACAGAGCTGACCTGGGAGTGAAGGGTGAGTTGAGAATTGAGCTTAATGCCTAGAGTTTTGACTGAGGTAGAGGGAACAGGTGGGGGACCTAGGGAAGGCGGCCAGAAGAGAGGGGACCAGGGGCTGGATGTGCTGGAGCAGAGTTTTCAGTTTGAAAATTCTGGGGCTTTTGAAGCTCTGGCATGTCTATTCGTTGTATTAATTTATTAATAATTAATAATTAATTATTTGTCTTGTGCAAGTGCGTTTATATTAATCAATCCGTTTGTTCTAACAAGAGAGAGTTACACGTGAGTGTGCATAAATGTGCTGTTTTTAAAAAATAACGTGCGTGTTTTCATGTTTAAACATTGCTATGTGCTGTTTATTTTTGAGCACAAAACGCTTTCTGACTTAATGCTTTTCCATGTTGCAAGTGCTAGATAAATGCATACACATAAGGGTATTAGTGGGGTTAACACTGTTTAATCACTATGCTGTAGTAATGTTGTTTTTGTCTCTTTTAATTAAGATGGTCTATTAAGGCCTATGTTGGCCTAAGAAAAGATGGCCGAATAGTGAGCCTGGCTGTGATTTATAATATGAAAACTGTGACGAGGGAGACCCCTGCTGGAAATGGTCCTGAAGCTAACTGACCATGGTCCTTGTTGAAAAACTTTCCATGAGGACAGCAGCAGTTTTTGGGAAGTCTCCAAGAGAAGTGAAAGTGTCCTTGGCAGCCTTGGGAAACAAAGGAGCCTTAGAGAGAAGCTCTGAACTGTGGCTCGATGGCCGAGGAGAAGCAGGATTATTGTGATACATGTTATATTTTCTTGGTTCCTGTTCCGTAGTTTTCGTTATGTGTACTTTTCCTGAGCGGAGATTCTCAAATGTAGCAATGTTACATCCTTTCCTTCTCGCTCTGCTCAGCAAGTCCGGCGGACATTATAGTTTTTTTCTGTGTTCCCAATGTATCTTTCTATTGTTTAGAAACTATAAGATGTTAGTCTAGAGAGGGCCATTTGCCACTTGCCATTTTGCCTTTGCCGCGTATCGAATCTGCGTTGCTGAGGATTGATGCTGAAGGGACTTCGTCTTGAGAGACATTTACCGAGAGACTTGTCCTGACCCGTTCTGACATTTAGCTAGAATAGGTAACTATGAGAAATGATTTACTCTGATTGATTTCCTTTGACTAATTTTAGATAAAGCAATATAATTTTAAACATGGTGTTGGATATTCTTTCTTGTCAATTATTGGGTTTACGTTATTGATTATTGTTGTATATTTTGTATAGATTATGCTTAGGGACAGTCACAAAAACCAGGTCTTATCGACCTCGGTATAGATGCAGGGTGTTTAGGAGTGTTTCCTTCCACAGGTTTATTGGTGGTAGAGTATTTGAGCGTATGTTAGTGAAATGGGCCCTAGCGTATGATGTATGCATGTGCGATTACTCTATCCGTGGTAGTGGGAATATTGTACACACCCTGATCTCTATCAATTTCCTGGTAGCAGAGGATGGTTTTTGATGATTGTCTTGATTAGATAAGATTGTTTTTATTGATTATTGTTGTATATTTTGTATAGATTATGCTTAGGGACAGTCACAAAAACCAGGTCTTATCGACCTCGGTATAGATGCAGGGTGTTTAGGAGTGTTTCCTTCCACAGGTTTATTGGTGGTAGAGTATTTGAGCGTATGTTAGTGAAATGGGCCCTAGCGTATGATGTATGCATGTGCGATTACTCTATCCGTGGTAGTGGGAATATTGTACACACCCTGATCTCTATCAATTTCCTGGTAGCAGAGGATGGTTTTTGATGATTGTCTTGATTAGATAAGATTGTTTTTATTGATTATTGTTGTATATTTTGTATAGATTATGCTTAGGGACAGTCACAAAAACCAGGTCTTATCGACCTCGGTATAGATGCAGGGTGTTTAGGAGTGTTTCCTTCCACAGGTTTATTGGTGGTAGAGTATTTGAGCGTATGTTAGTGAAATGGGCCCTAGCGTATGATGTATGCATGTGCGTGTAACTGTGAGATTACTCTATCCGTGGTAGTGGGAATATTGTACACACCCTGATCTCTATCAATTTCCTGGTAGCAGAGGATGGTTTCTATTCATCGTCAGCTGGGTTACCAACCCAGCATGCTTCCGCTACGCCACTCTGGATTGCTACGTCTGTATGCAATTACCTGCATCCGTTTCAGAGGGTGTTACTTATCATCATTTACCAGCTACATATGGTATTTCCTGTAGTATTTTAAGTAGTGTTTTTTATTTGTTAGGGAAAGTAGATTATAAGATGTCTAACAGAGATAGTATTTTTGGGCACTTGCCAATGAACAAAGAGTTGAATCCAGCTAAAGAAGCTAACACTTTTGGTGAGATTTTTATTGAAGAAAAAGGATTAACATTAGATTACATTTTTAAGAATAATTTAACTTGCAGTGTGAAAGGAGAGGAGAAAGCTTTCCTGGATATGGTAGAAGAAAGGAGATTGAACATGCATGAGAAAGCAGGAAAATATAAAGTGAGTGAGACAATTTGGGACATTGAGATGGGAAAAGAGTTGAAGAATGGGGCTAGTCCAACTTTAGCTCTAGATGCACCACAGAAGGGTAAACTTTGTATTACAAGAAGGAAATCCCAATATGATACATATTTTGTCGGGGCTAGTGAGTGCCATGATACATACTTCATTGCAACAGGTTGGGGTTTCAGAGGTGGAGAAGATACAATTTTTCCAGGAGTATATTATGTTTGTGGGAATAAGGCTTATTACAAGTTGCCTGACCATTGGTATGGCACGTGTTATGTGGGCCTAGTTTTTCCAAAGATTTTTCATATAGATAAAATAACAGATGTAGAGCATATTAATTTACTAATGCGTTTTAAGAGAGAAACTTGGTCTGAAATAGTGGGTGATATTTTTGGGGTTTTGATTCCAGCAGTGGGAATTTCTTTGAATGCTTATGGAATTCGGAAACTGTCCACAGTGGTTGATCGCTTATCGACAAATACCGCTGGAGGGTTTCTTTTGGTGAATACGGAATTAAGTGCCGTACGTGCCATGTCTATGCAAAATGGACTTGCCCTTGATATTCTATTGGCCAAGGAGGGTGGAGTCTGTGGAATGCTGAAAGTTCAACATTGTTGCACTTACATTTCAGACGAAAGTAGAGACCTAAAGGTCTATATCAAAAATATTACTGATTTGCATGAAGAATTGGTACCACTTGAAGCTGAGAGTTTATGGACTAAAATAGCTAATAAAATGATAGCTGTTAAGGATTTTATTGCAAAAATAGGTAGTACTATTATAGGTAGAATACTGTTTCCTTTAACTTGTATAATTGTTGCTTTATTGATAATAAGATTGGTGTGTGTGTGTTGTAAAAACAGGGGAGGGAGGAAGAAATTGAATAAAGAAAAGAAAAACAAGAGGTTGAAGAGAGAACCTCAAGAAATTGAATTAGAAGAATTGAGGGAGAGTGTTTACTTAGAGACAAAAAGGGATGATGAAAGAGTGACTGGTGTTTAATGTTGTGTAAAGGGGAAAAGACATTTCCGATTTCTCCTAAAATGGGACTAAATTTTCACTAATTTGTTTTTTTTTTTTGGGTTTATTTGGTGATGAAATCACCAAAGGGGGGATTGCTGGAGCAGAGTTTTCAGTTTGAAAATTCTGGGGCTTTTGAAGCTCTGGCATGTCTATTCGTTGTATTAATTTATTAATAATTAATAATTAATTATTTGTCTTGTGCAAGTGCGTTTATATTAATCAATCCGTTTGTTCTAACAAGAGAGAGTTACACGTGAGTGTGCATAAATGTGCTGTTTTTAAAAAATAACGTGCGTGTTTTCATTTTTAAACATTGCTATGTGCTGTTTATTTTTGAGCACAAAACGCTTTCTGAATTAATGCTTTTCCATGTTGCAAGTGCTAGATAAATGCATACACATAAGGGTATTAGTGGGGTCAACACTGTTTAATCACTATGCTGTAGTAATGTTGTTTTTGTCTCTTTTAATTAAGATGGTCTATTAAGGCCTATGTTGGCCTAAGAAAAGATGGCCGAATAGTGAGCCTGGCTGTGATTTATAATATGAAAACTGTGACGAGGGAGACCCCTGCTGGAAATGGTCCTGAAGCTAACTGACCATGGTCCTTGTTGAAAAACTTTCCATGAGGACAGCAGCAGTTTTTGGGAAGTCTCCAAGAGAAGTGAAAGTGTCCTTGGCAGCCTTGGGAAACAAAGGAGCCTTAGAGAGAAGCTCTGAACTGTGGCTCGATGGCCGAGGAGAAGCAGGATTATTGTGATACATGTTATATTTTCTTGGTTCCTGTTCCGTAGTTTTCGTTATGTGTACTTTTCCTGAGCGGAGATTCTCAAATGTAGCAATGTTACATCCTTTCCTTCTCGCTCTGCTCAGCAAGTCCGGCGGACATTATAGTTTTTTTCTGTGTTCCCAATGTATCTTTCTATTGTTTAGAAACTATAAGATGTTAGTCTAGAGAGGGCCATTTGCCACTTGCCATTTTGCCTTTGCCGCGTATCGAATCTGCGTTGCTGAGGATTGATGCTGAAGGGACTTCGTCTTGAGAGACATTTACCGAGAGACTTGTCCTGACCCGTTCTGACATTTAGCTAGAATAGGTAACTATGAGAAATGATTTACTCTGATTGATTTCCTTTGACTAATTTTAGATAAAGCAATATAATTTTAAACATGGTGTTGGATATTCTTTCTTGTCAATTATTGGGTTTACGTTATTGATTATTGTTGTATATTTTGTATAGATTATGCTTAGGGACAGTCACAAAAACCAGGTCTTATCGACCTCGGTATAGATGCAGGGTGTTTAGGAGTGTTTCCTTCCACAGGTTTATTGGTGGTAGAGTATTTGAGCGTATGTTAGTGAAATGGGCCCTAGCGTATGATGTATGCATGTGCGTGTAACTGTGAGATTACTCTATCCGTGGTAGTGGGAATATTGTACACACCCTGATCTCAATCAGATGAACCACCCGTCAACACCAGCTCGGTCTTGTCTGGGTTGAGTTTCAGATGGTTGTGGTTCATCCTGTCCCGGATATGAATCATGATGGTTTGGAAATTAAGAACAGAATCGGGGGAAGAGGAAAGATTGAAGACAAGCTGGAGGTCATCCGCATAATTAAATACGGCGACCTCCATTTGTTGCAGTGAAAAAATAAGAGGGGAAATATAAAGATTAAATAAAAGGGGGGAAAGGGAGGAGCCTTGGGGGACCCCGCACTGAACATTGCGAAAGTCCGCAGTAAAATCACCCAGGCGAACTGCCTGGGTACGGTCCCTCAGGAAGGAGGATAACCAAACCAACGCGGTGCCCCCGATCCCCGCCGCCCTGACACGGGAAAGCAAGATGGAATGATCCACCGTGTAAAAGGCGGCTGAGAGATCGAGGAGGACCAAGGCCTGAGGTTGGTTGGTATCCATTCCCTCCCTGAGGTTATCAAGGACCGAGAGAACTACGGACTCCGTAGAGTGTGCGGGGCGGAACCCGGCCTGGCGGGGGGCGAGAGCCCCGTTCTTCTCCACGAAAGAGCTCAGGGCGCAGGTGACGTGGCGCTCGAGTACTTTCGCCAGGAACGGCAGAAGGGAGATGGGGTGAAAATTAGCGGGAACTGAGGGGTCGGCGCCCGGTTTTTTCAAAATGGGGACAATGACTGCGGTTTTAAGTGGGTTAGGTACCATGCCCTGGGAAAGAGAGCTGTTAAGGAAATGAAGGGGGGGTCTGAACAGCTGGTAAAGATATGACGAAGAATATGAGCCGGGCAGGGATCTAACGGGGAACCAGATTTGACAAGTGGAATTATGGCAGTCAGAGATTCCTTAGTCAGAGGTGGGAGGGAGGTGAGTTGTCCCTTGGGGGGGGGGGGGACACTGGGGATCCACAAAAGTAGGGGAAGGAGGGGGGATGTTAGCTTTGATGGTGACTATTTTCTGAATGAAAAAGTTATTGAGGGAATGACAGAGTTCCTGAGAAGGGGTGGGCTTAAGAGAGGTTCTGTCCGAAAACGCCAGATTGTGTACAATCGAGAAAATTTCCTTCGATTGGCTTTCGGCTGCGAGGATTTTGGAGGAGAAATAGGTGGTTTTTGCCTCCAGGATATCCTTTTTGTATAGGGTCAGGATGTTAATAAACTCCAATCGTAGAGAGGGGCAGTAGTTTCTCCTCCAGGCCCGCTCCGCTCGACGTACCGCCAATTTAGTGGCTTTGAGATCTTCGTTAAACCACTGATTGGCGTCCTTCTCTCGTTTGGTTGAGACCCGTTTCAAGGGGGCGATGGAGTCACAGCCTGAGGAGAGCCATTGTTCAATGGCCGTGACCTGGGAACGGGTGGATAAACCTTGCAGGGAAGGAAGAGAGGTGGTAAGTAGGGAGGATAAACTTTCGGGATCTACTCGTCCCCAGGCACGAACCCAGATGTTTTTGGGGAGTGGGGGCTTGACCGGGGGGTGTATGGGAAGAGCAAAAGAGATCAGGTGATGGTCAGACCATGTACAGGGCGAGATGGTAAGGGACTCTACGGGGCAATTTAGGGACCAAACCTGGTCAAGAATGTGACCTTTGATATGGGTGGGAGAATGAATGTGAGGTATGAAGTTGAGAGAATAAAGGGTATCAGAGAATTCCTTTGAGGATGGGCATTCAGCTGGGTCAGAGGGCCAAAAATTAAAATCACCCAAGAGCAGAATGGAAGAGTTATTAACTGTAATAGTGGCCAGAACTTCCAAAAAGTCAGGGAGAAACAATAAAGGGGATTGAGGGGGGCGATAGATAAGTATGCAGGTGAGAGGGGGCGTGATGGAAGTAGTATGAATAGCTAAATACTCCGTGGTAGCGACATCTGGCAGGGACAGAGTTTGAAAGGGAAGGTCGGTTCGGGCGATGACCGCCACCCCGCCCCCGGCTCTACCATTTTGACGGTCTGCACGGAGGGCGTAATATGGAACTGGTAGGGTGGCCAGTAAGGCAGGGAGGGAGTCATCACAAAACCAAGTTTCCGTTAAAAAAAGAAGGTCAGGGGCATGAAGGTCCAGCAGTACCGAAAGTTCGTGGGCATGGGCTACTGCAGACCGGGTGTTCAAATAGTATGCCGCCAAGGTTTTAGAGGTAGCAGGAAGAACATTACCTCTAGAGGGAAGAGGGAGGGCAAGTTGGGGAGGGGGGATGGCGAGAGGAGCAGGCGGAGACAAGCCAAGAGACGAAATACGAGAACAGGTAGAGGCTGGTAGCGACCATGGGCCCCGGAGGCAGCGTAATTGGGCGGGGGAATAGATGGTAAGATGAGCAGAGTGACGTGCCCCTAGCCCCGGACAGTCGCGGACGAGCGCAGACGAGCTTGCCTTAAGCGCGCCTTCGGCGCGCCATCGTCGCGCCCGCTGCGCTCGTCCGCTGCGCTTCCTGCCAAGGCACATAATTTATATTAGATGGTCCGGGCGTTGGAGGGGGCGTGGCCAACAGAGATGGGCGTGTCTCGTGGCTCACCTCGCCGTCGGGAATGGCGACCAGGAGGTAGGTGTTCGTTGCAGCGTTGGATCCGCTGTTTAGGGAAGAGCGAGGAAGTGCAAAGAGATCAAGTGATTTAAAAGTAACAAAGTATCACACCAATTTTAAAAATATAGCTTTCGCGCTCCCGGCTTTCCGCCTCAGGAGTCTCTCATCAGAGTCATAAAAAGGTGGTGCACTGTCAGTGAGTCTCCTTAAGCCAGCCTCTGGAGGGTTCAAAAGGGGCCTCATTGTGTCTGCACTGTGAAACACTTAGCAGCTTGTAAATGGCGGCCCCGTATTTCACTGAATGGGGTGCTCCTAGGGTAGGCATGGGTTCGCAGCTGTCCTGATGGCAGTACGTTAATTGTAATAGGGTGCACTGCCTCCCTTTGTGCATGGCCGACCTGTTTAAAGGTAAGCCGTTGTGCAAACAAGGACAGTGCAGCTTATCAGTAATACGGTCCCTGGCTTCTAAAGGTAATATTTTCAAGATCTTGATGACAGGTCCGGTTTATAGGAACCTCTGTTCTGTGTCCCATAAACACAGTTTTCAGAAAGCTTTTTAGAATTCACCAGTAATACATCCATGCGATTTTTGTCTTCTTCTGCCAAAATCAGTAATGCAGTTTATTCCAACCCAAAATAGTGAAAGCAATGCCTCTTTCAAGACCACTTTGTTTCAGTTGTTTATATATTCGTATGAATGACAAATGGCAGAGGAGATTCTGGCATATCCAAAGCAGAGCGTTTAGATTTACCTGGAAGATTATGAATTAGAGTTTACATTGAGCCAACTCTGCGCTCTATTTATTCACTCTGTTCCTGGGGCTAGAGTATTATGTTCAAAACAGCTCTATTTCTAATCAATTCTTTCATATTAGGTTCGCCAATAGATACATTCAATCCGTTTTTATTTTGATAGAACTGCTTATAAATCACACAAATGTTGATGTCGACCTTTGACCTTGCAAGGAGCAACTTTCTGGACAGCTCTTCCTCGAACATTAGGAACAAATTTTTTTTGACGTTTTAAAATCTCGTTTGGAAAAAATGGGTCAGTATTCGGAATAATACGAATATGTCCTTCTTTATAATACTCCATGCAGCCCTGATGCATTGCAGTGAAATCCCAGGGACTGCACTTGGCTTTCCTTGTCCCTCCACAGTGTGCTCGGATTTTATATCGAGGTAGAAAGGATCCATCTCTTGCCAATACCGCCTGCACCTTCCCCTGGTCTCTAAGCAGCAGAGGGAAATGGAAGAGAGGCAGAGACTGCGTCAACATGTTTGCTGCCTTCCCCTCCCTCCCTCTCCCGGGTCTCCACAGGCCAAAAACAAACCACAGGACAGGCAGGTGTTGTGGTGTTGCTTTGTGTCCACCTTTCCTCGTTTCTTGGGCCTCCACAATCCTGAGGCAAGCAGACTAGAGGAAGGCGATGGGATACATTCTTCCCCTGCCTCCTCAGGTCTGCAGAAACCGGAGAGAAGCAGGAACACATGCCTGAAATCCATAGTGACTCAGTCAAGCAGACCAAGCCAGTGCACCGAATGTTGCTGCTTCTGCTGTCTCTAGAAGAAGGATCTCCCGGCACAAAGGGAGATGGAGGAAGGTTACTAAGGGGCATATTATCAATGCCCGGCGATAAAATTATTGCCGCTTTATCGGCAGAAAACTGCTGCTAAAGCGGCGATAATGGGCTTGATAATATACCGCAGAGAATTCCCATAGAAGCCCATGTTCTGGTGTGAACATGGGCTTCTATTGGATAAAGCGGCGATAATTTTAACGCCGGACCTTGATAATATGCCCCCAAGTGAGATAAAGGAAGGTGGCAATAGCAAGGTATGATTTTAGGTCCAGTCTCACAGCCTTAAGTGTCTACCAGTCTCTCGGAATCATAAAAAATATAATGCATACATTAATTCCTAAAATATTATTAGATTGTACACAGGAGACTATGAATCGACTTACTTCTGTCAATGCTCCACCATGCCCCGGATGCTCATCACTGATCCGCTATGGAAGAGCACAGATGCCACCTACTGGCAAAGGTTGAAGGCAGGAAGCCACACTGAATGCCCGAGACCAAGGGACTCTGTCACCATGCGGTTTTCCACACCTTTGCGTCCTCTGCTCTCGATCCCACAGAGCAACAAAGTTCTGAGTTTTCAGGCGCAGTGAGAACAGGGTCCGCATCAGTAGCCCGGAATAATGGAATCTGATCAAATAAGCTTTGCACAAGTAGGCTGTCAACATCCACCACCAGACTCCTCACCAACATTATCACTACAGCCGAAAATGAGTGAGAGGAATTGTTGTGCAGAATAGCATTAGGCACTGAAAAGCCTTTGTTCATATAGGGTAGAAATGTGTGTTCAGCTCATTAGAGTGGCCTGGCATTCCACAAACGTAAATCAAAATAACAAAAATCTTAGTCGCTCATTTGGAGGTCAACATACTGGTTAATGGTATAGTGATGCCAACATTCAAAATAGAAAGAGGAATGAGAAAATGGCAGCCGCTATCCCTGCTCCTTTTCTTCCTACCCCTCTATCCCGATATATGCAAAATTAGTTGCAACCTCCAAATACAAGGCACCCACATCAAAAACAATGAATTCACATTTGCTGCAGATGTAGATAATAACCCACCACACCAGTGTGACCCATAACCAAACTATTTATTAGGAAACACACTTCAAAATCAGATTTCAAATGTAACCCACCACAGATCAAATATTCAGAGAGTCCCTCTGCATACTCTAGGCTTGATACTGCCAACAAAATACAATCTCAAATTCTACAATGCATCCATAAAGGGGCATCATGGTCGCTACTGAACCTATCATGCTGGGGAAGACTTGAAACCATGAACATGAGGCTAACTTTCATAATCTTACACTTTAACACCATGTTCCCTCCCCCTTTGGCACCATCATTTTTCAAAGAACTCAACAAAACGCTAACAAAATTCCTCTGAAAAGATAACTATCACTACATCAGTTACAAAAAACAAGAATGTGGAGTTATGTTTTGCAACTTTCCCGTCTACCAAGAATAACAAAATCATTTAAATGGCAAAAACACCCCGCCAACTGTGCCCCACCACCACGGTTTAAACAAGAGGCCTCTCTAACTGACCATACACCCTTATCAATCTTTACTTACTCAGTTACTTTTGCCTACTAACCATCCTGGGGTATAGGCCATTAACAAGGACTCTCCAGCCATCTCCATCCAGTCAAGCCTTGAGGCCTCGGTGCCAAGGGTTTCTTAGCCTTCCTCTTTTTCTTTACCCTTGAAGGTTCCAGGTCAGGCTTGCCTGGTGGTGTTTGACGTGGGCTTGCGGAAGGTGTGATCTATCCAACCCCAGTGTCTTTTGATGATTTCTTCATAACCGGAAGCCAGCTTATGCTCTTTCTGTCATCACAAACACCAAGACAGTCTAGGGGATTAAGTAAAGAAAATGGTTTTAACAGTTGCATCTGATGCAACAGATAAAAGTACAACATGTGACCGTGCTTTCTGGAACACAGGGCTCCAAAGAGGAGTTGTTACTCTTCCCAAACTCCCAAATACTGGACCTCCTGGCCCAGTAATCATTGACAATACAGAAGTTTACCACAGATGCCACATACACCATCACCCAGCCAAATGAAATGCTCAATAAGTTATTTGTAGATCAAAATAAAAACTTAGATATCCCAAAAAGGCAAGATCTTACCACAATTACAATATAGCCAAATCTGTGAAAGGGTCACCAAATGTTCTAGCTCATCCTGATTCACTCAAACCACGTTCGACATCCTACACAGAATATTGTGGAACCCACAAAACTGGATTAAGAAAGAATGGGAACTGCTGGAGAAATGGAGCCACACTGCAACACAGGATTTTATCATGTCCTGAATTATAATATAATTGGACCAGTGAAGAGGAAAAAGCAATAGGCATCGTCGTCCCACAATATGATATCTCACTACCATACCTTCCCTTATCAACCCTGAGAAACACATCACCCATAAGCAAGACTAAGTTGAAGGTCCTTGACACCCGGTAGTCACCGCACTTCAGAGAACATTGACCACATGAAAATCCTATGATCCCCCAACTTGAAGCTCTGGTGGAAGTCTGCCACGCTCACAAACTCCAACTTAAAATACTACTTCACTTCATGCCACTCCTGGAAGACATCCTCCCCGGCTAATATTAACAGGATCTCTCAGCAGAAAACCACAAACACCTGCACCCAGAAAAAACTCTGCCTAAGAAATAGCAACAATAAACCACCACGAACTGTATGTGTAGACTACTCTGCCGCATAACAATCCCACCACCTTAAAAATGCCTTCACCCTCCCTGTCCTGTCACTGATGTTCCTCATACACGGACTCACAAGTAGGCCTGGGTGGAATTTTCAATTCCGACGGTGGAATCGGAGGAATGTTGGTAATTCTGCCTTCCTGATGTAAGGCAGAATTATTCATGAATTAAATTTCAACAGCGGAATAAAACAAGTATGCAGTTGTCATATGCCGCAACCTTTGCCCCCTCGGCTTTTGCTTCCTCTGTAGCACATCACTTGTCACTTCTAATTCTTGACTTCTATATTTCTTTTCAGCTTACAATGTCACACTGATGCTGTACATTTTGCTAACTAGTGTGTTTAAAAATCAGTACAAATGATTCAACAAAATAAAAAAAAGACTAGTGGAATGAGTCTGTCGCGAGGGAGGATGCTGTTCACATGCGTTCCTCAGAAACCTTGTCTCGAGCCTACGATGATGTAAACGACATGAATACTGTTTTAGGCCCCCCACTAAAAGAATCTGGACAGCCATGCTGATAAAATCAATGGGTGTAAACATGAAGGTGCATTGCTGCCTCTCTGGCAGGGTACAAAAAAGATATTTCGTCGAATGTAAACAGTGAATCAGTATGCATTCACAACTTAATTTACAAATACCTCATTCCACAGGCATGTTTTTACATCACCACATTTGGCGCAAGTGAGGAAACTGCAGCTATAAAGAGATCTGCATTTTTTTACAGAGAACTACATTTCTCTAGAGCATGAACCTCCAAACTTGTATAAGCTCAGAAATGCTGGAGGGTTCAGCCGATGCCAGGAAGTTCAGTCACTGCATGTGAGAAGCTGGCCTGGTGTATGATGTCCACTAATGTAAGTGGGCACCTTGCACCAGTCCAGACAACCCTATGGTGATTTAAGAGGTCTCAGACAACCTTAGAAAGCTATCCAAGTAATAGCTGTGGCGAGCAGCATTCAGGCTTAGTCTTGAAGGCGTGTAAAGCAGCTTGTTTCACCAGAATGCAATCTTACAGTGTAGATTAAGGGCCAAATGTACAACTCTTTTTAGCGTGCGCAAACGGGCAAAAACACTCCCAAATTGCCAACTACTTCAAGTAGGTGGAAATGCATTCACAAATGGGAAGGGGTCCCAGGAGCCCCCTTCCCCTTTGCAAATGCATGCAGTATTATTTTTTAAGGGCAGGCAGTGGTTTATAAACCACTGCCTGCCCTTAAAAAATTAAACGAAAAGTTTAATTTTTTTTTAAAATGCAGTCCGTTTTCCTTAAAGGAAAACAGGCTGCATTTTTTTTAAAAAGCTGCTTTATTTAAAAGCAGTCCCAGACATGGTGGTCTGTCATTCCCAATGGGCTCGCAAATTGCGGAAGGCTCATTAATATTCATGAGCCTCGCAAGTTGCGACCCCATTGGGAATCGCAAACAGTGTTAAACACACTGTTGTACATGCCAAATAGTGCCTTGCAAATAGCAAGTTGCAAGTTTCAAATGCGATGCAATTTGCAAGGCACTATTTGGCAGGTTGTACATCTGGCCCTTAATGAAAAGAGAACCACGTATAGTATTTGTAAAAATATGTATTTATTATATAACACTATCTAGTACATTACAGTATCTCCTACATGGAGATAGACACAAAGCACACAGTACTTTATCAAATAAATCACAGTAAATAGCACTAATACACTGGGCCCCAGCGGGGGACAAAACCATATACTAAGAAAGTGATATAAGAACCACAACTCAAGTCAGAACGATGTCGAGAGGACATAGAATTGCTGGGGACTCACAGAACCACCCAAGGTATGTAGATGCGTGTGCAGTGTGTAAACACGACCGCGTGCTCCGTTCAAGTCTATGTGCAAGTCGTGGTTGGATTTTCAAAGATTAGGGACCCTTCCCAGTGGACCCTGAAGAAACCCCATGGAAGACAAAAGGTTGGAAAGCCACCCACCCGTGGATACCATGGCACCCACGTTACCTATCCCAGGGAAGCCAAGTGCATAGGTGTGAGGTGGCGTCGGAAACCGCAGTCGAACCCAATGGAGGACTGCAGGAAAGTGCCACTCAATAAGAAGAGAAAGTGTCTGGAGGAATCTAAACGTGGATTTTTGAAGAGCAGTACCTGAAAGCAGAGGAGACAGTGTCTGTGTCACTGAAGGGTGACCAGGAGACTTGGAAGATGGATGCCCTCTGATGTCGGGTGCTTCAGGAAGGATGACGGTGACCTTGACTCTGCAGCTGCGAGGATCAGGCGATGCTGAGGACAACTAGGACCCAGATCAGAGCTGACATATGAAGGATGCCGAGTGCTGAGGGGTCGGTGTCCAGCGGGAGCACCAATAAGCCTTGGCAAATGCAACCCAAGTCAAGAAGGTGCACGGTTGGGACCAGTAAGGTCCAGGAGACTCACCACAAGCAGGGGAGTCACGGCAGGCCCGAGCAATCAGGGGTGCCCAAAGAAAATAAAGGTAGCCCTCAAATGGACCCACAGGCCAAAGTTGAAACCCCGAAACCGGTCCTAGGATGCTTGGTTCCAGTCCAGGGAGGACCTGGCTTGGCAGTTCGGGCTGGACTGTTGAGGCACAGGGTCAAGACTGATTTGCATATGGCTGGGTTCACACTGGAATGGCATGGTGAGCAAAAAAACGATGGATTTAGGACCAGATCTATGTACTGGGGTGAATGTATGACATTGTTCTGCATTCTGTCCATCAACTGTTGTTTTTGCATTTGTCACCCACAGGCCAAAGGCACAGGAGTTGCGAGAGGACCTCAAGCAGCTCATCAAAAGAGGCAGGCTACGATGCACACAATGCGGTCTGGCCAAAGATTTGGGTTACTGGAGGTGCTCGAGGTTGGGGCTACTTGGATTGTGAAGATCTTCTTGCAAAGATGTCAACAAGCCTTCGTAACTGCAAATAGGATGCGGTACCCAGGGGTTCAGTTATTGCAACCCCCACAAGGACTACTGGCCTCAAACTTGGTAAAAGGGTAGAGCGGGCCTTGGAAGCTGAGGAAAACTACCACCTGTGTTGCACAGCCCACGGAGTCCGCAGGAGTTTGGATTCTTCAGACCGGTCGACTTAGTTGCAGTGCCTGTGAATGCAGTGGAGTGACTTCTTCACTCCAAGGGAGATTACTTTGGTTGTCCTTGATGCTTCACAGGCCTTGGAGGGTTCCTGTATGATGCACAGACACAGACGATGCAGCAGACTGGAAGGGAGACAAAGTCAGGCCCAAACAAAGTCCACGAAGGTCCAGAGTGCCCAGACGGTAGAAGTGCAGTGCTTTCAGTTCTGAATCTTATCCCATGATGAATCTAGGGACCTACACCCAGGTAAGCCTTTAAGTACCCTAGGGAAAGGGTTGGGAAGATTCAGGGGACCCTCCGATGGGAGGGTCTGGACAGGGGGGAGGTTACTCCCATGTCCTTTGTCCAGTTTTGCGCCAGAGCGGCAGCCAACGGCTCCCAGGACTGGTTTGAACTGTGCGATGCACAGGGTCACCAAATATGCCCCTCATGCAGACTTTCAGGTGCTGGTAAGCTCACCCACCCACCCAGTCCCAATACACTAAATCCTGTCTGGGAGGTGGTCACATCTCCCTGTGACAGGATGCCTATTGTTCTGCCTTCCCCTGCTCGAGCCTGGCTCAGCAGCAGGAGGGCAGAAATGTGTCTCTGGCGGGCAGGAACCATTCTGTGCTGTCTGGGACTTGAAGGCTGGTACCGGGAACACTGAGAGCCTAACGGAGGGCTCTTCCCACAACGTTTACGGTGTGGGAGTATGATTCCAACATGTTTGATACCAAACATGATAGGATTCATTGCAGCCATTTTCAAGATGGACATCGCGCGATTACGCGGTGCCCCTCTATGTAGTATATGGCTGCTTCACTGACAACCCGGGAGAATGGACTCCCTAGGCTGCAGGGCTGTCCTGCTCACGCAGGGGCACCCTCTCACTTAGAACCACGCACCCTGCACTCAGGATTGTAAAGGCCTGCTATAGGGGTGACTTGACTTATAAGTTTTAAGTGCAGTGACCCTTAGATATAGTATACCTATACCTTTAGTAAGTGGTGCATGCACCAACTTACACAGGCTGCAATGGCAGGACTGTAGTTCCATTTTAAATGGTCTCTCATGGGTGGCATAATGCATGCTTCAGCCCATGGGAGACCTCTGGGGTACCTATGCCCTGGGTATATGGGTACCATATACTAGGGACTGTGAAGGGTACCCCAGTATCCAATCTGGGATGTGCCTAGGTACTGAACACAACAGTTTAGGGAGAAAGCAGATAGACTGGGGTCCTGATTGGCAAGATCCCAGTTAGACTAGTCAAAAACAGCATCACATCAAGCAAAAAGTGGGGGGTAACCATAAGAAGCAGATCCTACTTTCCTACACTGCATATCCCTTATGTTTCAAAACTGTAAATATGTGCAGACCTGTGCAGTCCGTTGTCTACTAGCACCCAAATTAATCATCTACCCCTCCTCCCCCAAACCATACCACATCCTAATTTCAGTTCTCCGGTTGCCACTGCAAGCCCACTCGTCATTCTGTTATATGTATAGGGCCCCAAGTATGAGACGTTTCTGCCATTATTATTTTTTTAAAGTGCTTTGTAAGGCGCCGGGCTGCCCTTTGGCGTTAGTTCAGCTCAACACCAAGGGGCAGATTTATGAGCCCCTTGCGCCACTTTTGCGTCACTTTTAACATGGGAAAAGTGACGCAAAAGTGGCGCAAGGAGCTCATAAATCTGCCCCCAAGTACCTAGAAATCAACACAACATTTCTAATGGTATCTGCTAGAAAGAGAAACTGAGAAGACAATTGCAGACAGACATGTTGGCATGAACTCTTTCTTGAAATAGGACCCGTTTTCTTCTGAAGAAGCACTTTGTGATTTAGAACCTGAAAATTAAGTTACAATTTTTAAGACTCGGTGAGTGCAGCAGTCTTTCAATAAAGGGAACGAGTATGAGTAATGTATAGAGAATGCACAATGTGTAACACTATGTTTCTATATTACCATCGCCTCCCAAAAAAATTGTAACAAACAGCTTATTACACACTGCATATCCGTATATGACGTATGCCATGCGGTTTTTAGGTCTCGCGTGTGGCAGCGCATGCGCTGCATGCGCTGTCTCAGCGAGACTTAAAGTAATTTATATATTGGCTTCACCTCCGTGTAATTTCTCCTGCCCCTCGTGATTGGTTTAAATTTAGCATTGCTGTTGTTTTCTTGATTTCTGTTGGCTGTTGGCCCTATTGTCACTTCCGTGTAGTCCCGAGGCAGCGGCGCCTAACTACAGTTTTCTTCCGCTTCTGCTCGCACTTAATTGCCTGCAGTGTGCCATCTGGTTGGGGGAGGGGTGCCTACTCTCCCTCGTTCCGGCCGCTTGTCTTTGCAGCCTACTGTTTCTTTGTATCAGAAGATACTTCACTTCCATTCAGCCTGCCTAAGATTCTTACCTCGTGGATGCGCATTTCCTTTCACTTTGTCCTACCTTTTAACTTATATTGGGCAAACTGCAGGTTTGTTCTTTGCTTCCTGCCGCAATTACATATTCACTGCTGAAGCCACACAGGAGGCTGCTCAGAGGATTTACAGTGCAAAACCTTTCGTATTATTCAAAATAGCCAGCTATTTACATTGCAAATGCAAATTTTTATTTCATTTCAAAGTATGCCAGTATTAGCATAAACTAAGAAATTATTTTCACGAAGAAAAGGGTGCAGTACCACAGGCTGTCCCTAGGTGTCCCTGGTCCTGCACCCTTTCCTTCGTGAAAGACATTTCTTTGCGTACTGGTGGCATACTTTGAAATGGAAACCAGCTATTGACATTGCAAATGCTAATTTTTATTTCATTTCAAAGTATGCCAGGATTAGCATAAACAAAGAAATTATTTTCACGAAGAAAAGGGTGCCATACCACAGGCTGTCCCTAGGTGTCCCTGGTCCTGCACCCTTTCCTTCGCCAGAGAAATTTCATTGCGTACTGCTGGCATACTTTGAAATGGAAACCAGCTATTGACATTGCAAATGCTAATTTTTATTTCATTTCAAAGTATACCAGTATTAGCATAAACAAAGAAATTATTTTCACGAAGAAAAGGGTGCAGTACCACAGGCTGTCCCTAGGTGTCCCTGGTCCTGCACCCTTTCCTTCGTGAAAGAAATTTCTTTGCGTACTGCTGGCATACTTTGAAATGGAAAACAACTAATTAGCATCTGCAACGCCAATCGCTCACATTTACACAATGCTTCATTTAGGATTCATCTCCACCGAGGGAGCATGTCTTTCTCTCCACTAATTAACCTCTGGAGTTCCATTATTTTACGATTATTTCCCGTTGTCTGCATGTTGGGATCTCTGATCACACAAGCCATCCATCTGCTCCCTATGTTTGCGGTTTCCTTTTCTTCCCTGGATTATCTAAATGTATTTGATCATAACCGCTAATCCTAAAAAAAAAAATAATGATACGCAAAGAAATTCCTTTCACGAAGAAATGGGCGCAGTACCACAGGTTGTCCCTAGGTGTCCCTGGTCCCGCACCCTTTCCTTCGCCAAAGAAATTTCATTGCGTACTGCTGGCATACTTTGAAATGGAAACCAGCTATTGACATTGCAAATGCTAATTTTTATTTCATTTCAAAGTATGCCAGGATTAGCATAAACAAAGAAATTATTTTCACGAAGAAAAGGGTGCAGTACCACAGGCTGTCCCTAGGTGTCCCTGGTCCTGCACCCTTTCCTTCGTGAAAGAAATTTCTTTGCGTACTGCTGGCATACTTTGAAATGGAAAACAACTAATTAGCATCTGCAACGCCAATCGCTCACATTTACACAATGCTTCATTTAGGATTCATCTCCACTGAGGGAGCATGTCTTTCTCTCCGCTAATTAACCTCTGGAGTTCCATTATTTTACGATTATTTCCCGTTGTCTGCATGTTGGGATCTCTGATCACACAAGCCATCCATCTGCTCCCTATGTTTGCGGTTTCCTTTTCCTCCCTGGATTATCTAAACGTATTTGATCATAACCGCTAATCCTAAAAAAAAAAAAAAATAATACGCAAAGAAATTCCTTTCACGAAGAAATGGGCGCAGTACCACAGGCTGTTACTAGGTGTCCCTGGTCCTGCACCCTTCCTTCGTGAAAGAAATATCTTTGTGTATTATGCTACTGCTGGCATAATTTGAAACGGAAACAAGCATTTGCAATGCAAAAGGTCTCGCAATTACCCTAGTTTGAGCAATTGGCATTGTAAATCACAATGCCTTTTATTTATGTTTTGGTTTTTGAAACATAAATGAAACACAAAGCCATTTACAATACCAATAGCTTAAACTTGCATAAATGCGAGACCTATTGCATTGCAAATGCTTGTTTTAAGTGCAGTGGTTGTTAACAAAACACCCGACTATACAAGGGATTAAATCCATGCAGTGGGATGTAATCACAATAACTAGGCCTTGTTATATATCCTCATTTATTCTATTCTGCAAAGTAGTTCAAGAAAAGAATGTGTGACATTAAACAGTGCTTTATGACATAATTCAAGATGCACTGTGATAATAACGTGGAATTTGACCTTTGCGTGACTGACCTGTGACCTGAAGAGCAAGGTTTGGCGGGACAGGCATAAACCAGGGTTTGATCAGTAGTACTAACAAAAGCTAGTCGATGTCTGTATGCAAAAATAAGAAACGTATTCACAATAAGTTTTATGACAAAAATGAATCATTAATACGAATGTGTGTGTGTGTGTGTGTGTGTGTGTAAGTGTGTGTGTGCGCGCGCACGCACATAAGGTGTAAAGTTGCATCGGCAGACACGTACAGGATCGGTTTTTCCTGGGGTGTAAAACTTCTGTTTTTGAAGCGGAAACAATTACGCCTCCCTATGGCATTATAACAAATCTCACTTATGTTGATTTAAACCACATGTTGTCACGGCCAATGGCTCACACGATCCTGGTAAAAATGCCTTTAATTGAACGGATTAGAAATTGCTTTGAGTGTGCTAGGTAGGGTAGAAGTATGTTAAACATTTAAATTATTAGAGCATCTGTGTCAGATAGAGAGTTCGCTGAGAAAAGGCGAGAGTGCAGGTTTCCCTTCCTGTTAGGATCTGTTTTTCATTTCCATTGGTTCATCATTTGTAGCAAGCATAACAGCCACAAAGGTTTCAAACATCATAGTTAAAAAAATGTCGAAGCGTTTGTGAAATATGGGGCCAGTTTTACCAACATTGTGCGCTGGGGTTCCGTCAAAATAGTAAGGCAAACCAGCGCAAAATGTTTTTTATTAATTTACTTTCAGTGCAAAACCTGTTTTGCGCTGGAATGAAAAGTAGTCTGAAAGTAACGCAAACCAGTGCAAAGCACTGCTTTGAATGTGTTAGTGTCAATGAGGTGTTCCATGGGTGGTACATGGGCGTTCCCAGGCAACCACCCTATCTACTGCAAATTGTAGATAGGGTTTTGCGTAAAAAAATGACCACCTCTTACAACCAGGTGTTAAAAAGAGAAATGCTTTCATTTCTTCTTTCTTTTTTCTGACTTTGTATGTGTTCCGCACTGTACAGCACACATACAAAGTAGGAAAGGTTTTAAAAGTTGTTTAGGCTTAGTATGTTCTGCTAGAAGGAAACCCTTCCAGTACAAAACAGATGCTAGACTCCCCCACACAAAACAGAGACCTCACTAGGGGCCTCATGTAGGTAGCATACCAGTTACCACTTCTAAAATACCGAACGATACCGAATCGGTATTTTAGAAGTGGTAACTCGTATGTAGGTAATGAGTCGGTATTTTTTACCGATTCGTTACTATTCGGTAATTACCGAATCGGTATTTACCGATTCGGTAATGAGGCATACCTTCCCATTGATGGGAAGGTATGCCTCATTACCGAATCGGTAAATACCGATTCGGTAATGGGGGGAACACTTGCAAGGGTGGCAGGGTGTCACATTGACACCCTGTTGCACCCCTGATTCGGCCATGTGTGCACATGTGGCACACATACATGCCCTAAGGGCATGTATGTATGCCACATTGCACACTGCTACGCGCGTAAAAATGCATTAATACATACTTTAATTATTTACCACCAACTAAAAGTTGGTGGTAAATACCGACTCTAAAACACACCCACACACTCCCCCTACATCTCGATTTTGGTGTCGGAATTTACCGAATCGGTAAAATTACCGATTCGGTAATTTTAACGATTCGGTAAATTCCGACACCAAAAATTGTCCCCCTACATACCATTAGCCAAAATACCGGTCGGTAACGGTAAAATTACCGAAAATCGGCCGTTACCGACCGGTATTTGGCTACCTACATGAGGCCCTAAGTCTGATATAGTCTGAGAGGTAATGAGACTGGGGTATCCTAACAACAATTGCTAAAGTTCCTCTCATTTCCATGGCCTTGCACATAAAAGGTCCTTCCTCTATAGATTTGGGTGCCCTCACTGCTGCTGTCAGATAAGAACTCACCAGAGGTCAGGGCTGTCTATAAGCTGCAAACAATAGAGTGGTTCTTCACTTTTTGAATACTAAACGCTTTTTGGCTTCAAAAAGTTAATAAAAAGCTATTTAAAATACCTACAGAAAAACATATAATGCACTAAAGAGTGCACCGAGGTCCCATCACAAAGGCAAGCCATTGTGGTACAGGAGAAAGCGCTTTGACACTCTGAAAAACAAAGGAGACGCCACACTGCACCTGCTCTAAAGCAAAGCTAAATTGACCATTCCCACCGAGTTAGAGATAATTTAAAATAAAGTGTAGACTCGCATGGTCCTGACAAAATATATATATTCCCCAATGAAGCTTTTGGTGGATTCCGTTAGAAAGTTCTGGTTATAACTAGATGAGCAAAACTTGAGTTTAACAAAGTGCCTATATGTTTTAGAGAACGATGACGGAAAATCCAATATATTGGCCAGTCCCAACTCTTTAGAAGCGCATTGTACATAGCCTATGCCAGGAATCTTCAAACCCTTCTCACGTGTAAGACACTCTTTGATAGCGTTCCTGTTCAGACTTGCCAGCTCCACTCGCACAGTTATATACCGTGATCTTCATTCTAATTCGCCAGCATGATGCGAGCTGGTAGGGGTGTGGGGATCTTTGGTGGACCCAGGCAGACAGCGGCCTGTGATGAGGTAGTAAAGGAACTGCAGGGGAACTCTGCAAATAACTTGCATTAGGGACGTGATTGCAGATGCAAAACGTCTGACATGTTCTTTTTGGCTTGTAAAAATAGGCTGAAGGGACTAAAACTATATTACCACATTTGGGGCCCCAGGCAGTGTCCTAAGTATAAGTATAAGTATAAAAAGGCTTATAAAGCGCTCGTATACCCGAAGGTGTCTTGGCGCTGTGGTGTGTGAAAATAGCAGGGAAATGAGCTAAGGTTGTGCCTGGAACAGGCGGAATTTGAGCATTTTTCTGAAGAGGGCATAGCCCGGTTGGAGTCGCAGCTCCACAGGCAGTTGGTTCCACAGTCTGGCTGCACAAATGGCGAAAGAGCGGCCGCCCCATCTAGCAAGTTTGTGTCTGGGAATACAGATAAGGCCAAGATTGGCCGACCGCAAGGCACGGGACGGAATGTAAGGTAGAAACCTGTTGGTCCCATCATTCGCGCCCCCGCCGAAACGGGCCCGATGCACCAGACAGAGTGCTTTAAATTCAATTCTTTGTTGAACCGGTAGCCAGTGTAGGGAGTTCCTACCCCCTGAGGTGGAACAACCCCTGGGTAAATTGAGAATTACCCGAACTGCGGCATTCTGCAGAGATTGAAGCTTTCTGACCTGAAACTTGTCAATGCCCAGAAACATGGCGTTGCAATAGTCCAATCTGGACATGAAAAGTGCAGCCATCACAGTTTTTTTTAGCGACAGTGGTATATAGGGAAGGATCTTCCGCAAGGTTTTTAGCAAAAAGAAACAGGAGGACGTTAAGCTGTTGACCTGAGCTGACATATTTAGCTTTTGGTCAAACATGACCCCCAGATTCCTGACCTTGGTGACCGGGAGGGGGCATTTCCCTGCCGCCGATGACCACCAAAGAGAACTCCAGACTGAGGGGCCTTTCCCACATTCCATCACTTCTGTCTTCTCCGTATTTATTTTCAGAAAACTCAGGTGCATCCACTTCATCACATCAGAGAGACAGGCGTGGAATTTGGCTGCTATTCGGTCAGGATCCTCAACAACTGATATCACAAGCTGAGAATCATCAGCATAGGATACCAGTAAGAAGCCATGCTTCCTGACCAAATTAGCCAGAGGTCTGACATAAATATTAAAAAGGGTCGGAGAAAGAGCCGAGCCTTGGGGGACGCCGCAAGGCAGGGCAAAACTGTCAGAGTGTAAACCGGCCCAATTTAAGCATTGCTTTCTGTCTTCCAAAAAAGAGGAAAGCAAGGTCAAGGCTCGTCCTGCAATCCCGACTTCCCTGAGGCGCTGAATCAGCACCAGATGGTTCACAGTATCGAACGCAGCAGACAGGTCCAGGAGGACGAGAATAGCTCGTCCTCCTTCGTCTACTGTCGTCCGAATTCCTTCGGCTGCCGTTATTAGGGCGGACTCTGTGGAGTGCCTAGGCCGGAAGCCGTGCTGGGAGCTGTCAAGCAGGGCGTTAGTGTCCAAGTAACCCATCAAACTTTGGTTGATGGCCTTTTCAATGACTTTGGCCATCAAAGGGAGGCCGGAGATGGGACGATAATTTTTGGGTTCTGTGGGGTCCAGGGAGGCCTTCTTAAGAAGGGGTTTGACACATGCTGATTTCCAAGTGACTGGATACGTACCTACTGCTAGAATCTGATTGATTAGGGTCGTAAGACTTGGGCCAATCCTTTCCGCTATTAGGTGGATGATATGAGGAGGACATGGATCGGAGGCGGCCCCGGACTTTATGGAGCCTAATAGTGCTAAAACCTCCCCGCAGGTTAGAGGATCAAAGTTAGTCAGTGTACATGTAGGCATCACCTGCTGAAAATCCAAGGTGGGGGGTCCTGAGGTGTTAGCTAAATCATTGTAGATAGTAGCTACCTTAGTGTGAAAAAAGGTAGCTAGTTGGTCACAGAAGGACTGGTCCGGACTGAACTGGTTAGTCTGCTGCGGACTTGACAGAAAGACTACAGTTTTAAACAATTCTTTAAATGAATTCCCAGCCTCAAAGATTTTACGGGAGAAGTAGTCCTGCTTGGCTTTCAAAATGGCCCGCTTATAGTTGTGCAGGGCCAGGTTGTATGCCAACTTATGGTCCCTATTATAGTCGGTTCTCCAAAGTCGTTCCCACCGTCTACATTCTACCTTCAGGGCTTTCAACTCCGGACCATACCAGGGGGCACCCGGAGGACGCCTGTTCTGGGTAGCTGACTGGAGGGGAGCAACCTGGTTAATGGCATCCCCAATCCAGTTGGTGAGCTGAACAACAGCTGTGTCATTATTATCCTCCGAGATGGGAGGGGGGCTACCCAGAGCTTCCATCAGGGACTCTCGGGCTACCCTCTTCCATCTCCTATAGAAGATCTTGTTGGGTATGTGGGGACTGCTTCCTACCCTTAGTTTTAGCCCAATCTTGAAGAACACTGCCCTATGATCGGTCCATGGCAGGGATTCAACCCTGAGATGTACCAGGTCGGGGTGACTGGAAAAGAGACCATCAAGGGTGTGGCCTCCATCATGAGTTGGGGCTGTCACCAGTTGAGGTAGTCCATAAGCCTCCAGGCAGTCCAGAAACCTCGTAGTGTCTGAGTTGTTTGTGGCCTCCAAATGGAGATTAAAGTCCCCAAGAATCGTATAGGCCTCGAACTCAGCACAGGACTCTAGATGCGTTTGAAGGGCCTCCAAAAATGGGGCCCTAGGTCCGGGAGGTCTATACACCAATAACCCATGGGCGATGTTAGTGTTTTTTAGAAATATGCTAAAATGAAGTGCTTCTGCGTGCATATTTTCAATGGCCCTGACCTGGACCTTTAGATGTTCTTTGTAAATGATCGCTAAGCCCCCCCCCCTGCCCAGCTTTCTATCGAGACAGTGTAACGCATATCCAGGTGGCATGGCGATGTTCCAGTCAGGGCAGGAGGCTGCGTTGGTCCAAGTTTCCGTGATAAAAGCCATATCCGGAGAGTGGGCGGACAATAAAAGTTCAAGTTCATGTTTATGTTTGACCACAGAGCGAGCGTTCAGGAGGATACAGACCAAATGGTCATACAAGCACCCACCTGAATCCCGGCCGACAGATCTCTTCTGAATGTCACTGGAACCGACACAATGTCCCACCCTCCACCCCGCGCAAGAGGAATGCAAGGATCCCACTCTCCAACTCCCCGCCTCGCTAGCAGCGGAAAAACCACATCCAGGGCAGAGGTGACTAAGTAGGTCTTCTGGATCTGAAACAGGGAGACAATGGGCTGTTTCTTGCATCCGTAGAGCTAGTAGGCTGGAGCGAGAGTATCGTAGGGAACCCGGGGGGGGGGTAAGGGGGGGGAGCCCTGCCACTGGCACGCTCCTGGCGCGGATGGGCGCAGACGGGCTTGCCTTGCCTACACCATACACTGTGCCAAGGGCAGACGCCTAAAATGTACAATCACACAATCACCCTGTATGTCTTTAGGAGAGGCAGCTACCCATCCTGCCCTTTGTGTCATTAGTATGTCCCCAGCTGAAGGAAGGCAAAACCTTTGTTTCTCACAAACCATCTCAGTACCTTATTGAATAGCCCTACACCTGGCTCCCTCTGACCCTGTCGAAGCGGGGGGACTCCCGCAAGGATCGCCACATACGGGTATGCTGCAGGTGGAAGATTGATGATGTCACTTTTGGGGTTTGAGACCACAGTCCTCTCGCTCGCCCATGGCTAATTAAGCTTAAGTGAGGGATTATATCTTCTCAGGTCAGTGACGCCCATGTTTGAAAGGGGCAGATGGGACCCGCAGCCAAACATTTGCCCTAAACCCTGTGTGGACAAGTTAGAGCTATTTGGGGGGAGAGTGAGGTCCGATGGGAGGACCGACTGCATAGATTAAAATGGGTCACCACTTTCACCACGCGGGACTTGCAAAGGGGGAACTAAATTGGTTACATGGTCTTGGGCTTTAGACTCTTTGGTGCCCAATGTACTAACAGGTGAATTCAACAGCTGGGGAAGGGCTGCAAGCTTTAGCTTAATGTTTTTTAAGTGATCAAGTAGTGAAGAAACTTCTGCTTGAAGCAGAGCTTTTAATCTGGAGCAACAATCTTCCACCAAGCGCTCCATGTTGTTGTCGATGGTGTTCTAGGGGTTTCAGGCTGGGTTGAGGAGGGCGTAATAATAGTGGTAATGGATTCCTTTCTTCGTGTGGCTTTTGTGACTTGAGACCCTTACTTTATCCTCTCAGAAGTTGGGGAATGGGGTTAACTGGGGTGTCCTCTGGCAATGACTGTGATAGCAACTGAGAAGTGGCGTCTGCAGTCGAGACAGATGGTACATCTATAACTGGAATTGGACGTCATCATTATCAGTAGCGACAAATACAGGCCCAAGTCTCATGGGTAATCTTTTCGCTGTCAGGGCAATATCTTTACTAATTACCCCCCAGCCATTTCTAACGTTTTGTCTTTTGAGGTACTTTTTGCTGTAGGAACGGTTAAGCTTGACGCCCTGTGGTCTTTCTTTTACCCATAATTTGGAGTGCACTAAGTAATTTTAGACAGCCGATATAAATGTGTGCCAAGGCATAAAGGATCAAACAGTTTGAAATATAACAGTACCTCCAGTTACAGTCCCCAAGAGGGATGGCCCAGACCAGCATTCTCCGGGCTCCGCCAGGTGTGGACGAGCCCACCCTTGGCCCAGGCATTTTCCGGGCACAGCCTGTGCACTACACTTCCCACACTGCAAGAGTTTTGCTGAACTATATAGCGCTGTTGCATGGGCAGGGTCCTTCCTGCTCCTCCTCTTCCCCCTGGTAACAGTTGCACAGGATTATGGGGCTTGAAGTTACTCTGGTTAGCTGATGGCATCTCATGCTGCAGGAGTGTTGCTACACAATAGCGTTGGTGCAGGGGGAGGGTTCTCCTTCCTGCTCCGCCACCTGGTAATGTCTGCACAGGATTATGGGACGTGAAGTCCCCCTGGGTAGCTGATGGTAGTGGTGTTTAATCATGTGTAACATCCTTTTTTTTGCTGGTTGCTGACCTGTTGGAATTCTTGCAACGTAGATATCAGTAACTACTAAGTAGGTTACTTTTAGTGACAGCATAGCTCTCTTTGTGGGTGCAGAAGCAGACTATGTCAGTAACGTAACAAAACTTGAGGGGGCACCCCTGCAAAGTACATGCAGGGCCCCCACGCTCTGGACCCGGTCCTGAGCTCTCAGGCCAGGGACCTGCCAGTGCCAGAGGTGGCCCGGAGCTCCGTGGGCCCCCCGCAATGCAGTGGCTGCGGGGGCTTTTCTTGCGCCACTGGATGGGTACAATGAAAAGTCCATTCAGCTAAACAACTTAAAGCAGTACAAGTGTCATCATGTACCCTTTCACCCCTTGTGACATCACAGTGTTGATCCATTATCCTGTCCTTATCCCCTTAACATCCTCCTTTTTACTGCTGACGGGTTGAGGGTGGGACAAGTAGCGGATCTACAGATGGTCTTTTAGAGCCCCTGCCTTACACGGTTCTCCTGTTGGTGTTTTCATGATCTCTGGGATCAGGCTAGTACAATGCGCTTGAATGTGCAAGCCAGGTGTAGCAGCTGCTACCCATGACTTCACCTAACTAATGCAAACCTGTGTGCCCCCGGGGTGTATGTAAACACCTTAGACATGACAGGCAGGGGCATGCAGGCCTATGAAGCTGCTGTTGCATGGAGACAGGACTACCCAGCCTGTGCAGCAGGGGACCCAGACGTTGTTTGGAAACAATGGCATTCTGTGTAAACACTGGGCTAAAAAGTCATTCAGGACTAAGGAGACATCAGTGGCCTCAGCAAACAGTATGGAATAGAATGTTGGAAATCCATATATTTTAGGCCCTTTTTCTTGCTCTGGCCGGTCCCTGCTTTCTCCCTTTGTGGCTGTTTTGCCGTCTTTCTCGTCTTGTCTGTGTGTTTTCCCTCTTTTGCACTTGTTAAATATCTGGCGCAGGAAAAATAAGTGCCGATCCCCAAAAATAAGTGCTGGTGGACTCCACCAGCAACCACTGGCTCAAATCAAGCACTGCACTCACCCTCAACTTATTGTTGGGAGGCCTGTTGAGGAACGCTAAATAAATCCAGTGTTTATCTTAGGAAAGCATGTCGACAAAGGGGGCATTAGGGGAAATGACCAGCTGTCTTTCTCATAAGGCACTAGGGTGGCTTAGTTAAAGGAACACTTTGAACGTTTTTAGCACTTTGTGCAAAATGTAATTTTTCTATCTAGAGTGCTCCTCGTGGACTGGAAAAGGGACATGTTTAGAACTTTTCAGGTTACTAGGTGCCAATATTAGACTGCTGGCTTACCCATACTAACAGAGGCACCATTATATATGTCAGTAGGGCTCAGTATTATGCATTACACTCACTAGCTATTCCATCAAGTGGTCTTCTGCAATGTAAATAATTAGGGAGATAACAGGATCATTTCCATAGCCATGTAGGTTTTAGAGTACAAAATGTATGTGAAGATTACGGAGTGAGTAAAGTTCTGTAAGTTGTGCTAACAGATTTAAAGTGTGGACTAGCTCCAGTGTAGTACAGATGAGAACCTGAAACTCATGGGTAGTACTTTCATTGTATTATATTGTGTGATTACACAGCATTTGATAACCCGTTGTGGGGTGTTAAAGTATATGGTAGCATGATACAACATAATGGATTGTGTGGTTGGCAAGGTATTGTGTATGTTGCGATTCTCTGTTGGAAACATTTTGATGCTGTGTGTGAGTGAGCAGAGAGGTGCTCTCATCTTGTCTTGAGGAGCAGCCCCCAGCAGTGTGATATTGGAAGAGGTGTGAAAGAGAGGCATGCCAAATAAAATTGTAATTAGCTGGAAGTTCTAGTTTACTTTGCAGGTCCCCTGGTGTTTCATACCTTCCATTATGCAGGAGGCGCTGATTTACTTGGATGGCCAGTGGTATAATACATTTGAGGTTTAGGAGCCTAAAACCTATAGGACGCTGCAAAGCACCAACCTAGCCAGAGGCGCAGTGGGAGGCTGCGCGTGGGCATTACAAGAAAGGGGTTATTCGGAGAAGGCACAGTCATCTATACAGTAACATGCCCAGAGATACAGTCAAATACCTAAAATGATGGCAAGCTGACAATCATGGAAGTTGGCCATGTGAGCAGCAGCCATGCACATATTTAGCAAGGGATACTGCCTGCTGTTGAAAAAATATGCCCCATGACAGTGGCGTAACACAGGCCCCCGCAGCCTCTTCGGTGTCAGGGACCCTGAGCTGCAGGGGGCCCCCCTCAGCACAGTACTCTGGCCCAATAGCTCCTGAATAAATACGGAGCGGGGCCTCTCCATGTACCTTGCAGGGGGACCCCCCTCAATTTCATTACGCCACTGCCTCATGAGCGAGGAAAGAAGTGGCGTAGCAACCGCGGTTGGTAACCTCAGCAGAAAGTAAACCATCATTAAAAGGGTCAGATTACACATACTCCTGCCAGGAAAACGGAAGCTACCTTTTTGAGCAGAGGTTTTCAACTCAGCCCACACCCATGCTCCATAAGGCTCCGAAAAACAGACGAACATCAGTCGGTGAGCCCTGATCAGGTCAAGACTCAGACCCTAGTGAGATTGGCACAGTCCACATTCCAGGGTGAGAGAAAAGACGCTTAGTAATCTGCTACTCTGACTGCATAAGAAAAAATTAGCCTTCATGTCAGCGATAAGGAAACACTGGGGGGAGGTACCATAGAACCTGCATCATCCCAGAGCACATAGCACTATCAGCAGTCACTATTAAAACGGTTTCATGCCTCTGCAGAGTGCTGAGGGTGGACAAACAGCTCACCCTGCATGTGCTGAGAACTAGAGGGGGGGAGGACTTACTGAGCCGAAAGACTGGAACAGGTTAATGGAACAAGCACCTAAGGTCTTTAGAAACGCACGGTTTAAATGATAAATTATTATGTGCTACATAGATCCTATTTGATGCCCGAAGGGACAGACCGACATTTCCGGGTCCCGGATGCCGCCTGTCCCAGATGTGGAGTGGTAGGGACTCACACCCTTCACATGTTCTGGGAATGCCCCGCAATTCGCGCCTACAGGGAGTTATAGAAACGACCAAGGAGTGCATTGGGAGGGAGGTTCCGAACACCCCTGGACACTGCCTCCTGGGCTGGTTTCCCCACCCGGCCAGGACTAAGATCGCAAGCAGATTCCAAGACCTAGGGTACACCCTCGCCAAACACAATATAGCTCACAATTGGAAAGCAGTGGGGGGCCCACGACTGGGGGTGTGGAGAAGAGAGCTGATCAAGTGGGCAGGATGTGAACGGAGAATCCTCCTCAGAGATGCGCAGCGTGGCCTGGGTAAAATAGAGGGCGCCAGAGTATGGGGGAACTGGTGGACTGCCTGACCAATCAGGAGACGCTGGCGGAATCTCCCAAGGGGTCCCCTGGATGACCTGAGTGGCCGGACCTGGGGCCTCGCCCTGCCCCCATGCCTTCACAAGACTAGATCAGGACTGACCACGGGCACGGTGGATACCCTCCCTTCCTGGGACCCAAGACCCGCAGCTACAGTACACTTGGGGTTAACATTGCTACTGTTACGTAGAAGGCGATGCACCGACTCACAGCGGCAGGGGGAGGGGAGTTGAGCTGCTGGAACGGGCTGTGCTGCCCTGTTTCTGGGAGGTCCTTACATTTATTGACATACAAGAGATGTATCTGTATACCCAGCTGATACTTGAAAAACTCAATAAAATCTGTTTACAAACAAAAGAAGAACTTGGCCTGCTCGAGTTACTCTTCGTTACTCGTCCCTCCATCAAAGTACATTGCTGTTCTTGCATCCAAGAGACCCTTGCTCATTTCAATTTACCTGAGGAGGCATCCTCCCGCCTTTCTAGAGTTTCCTCTCATCAACCTCCCCTTTCACTGTTAGTAGTGAAATGACGTTTCGTGACTAAAAAGAGAACAAATGTTGAAGGAGACCACCCCTGCTTCCATTGCTTCAGCTAGGACAGGAGCACGGGGCAGATTTATCAGCCCTCCTTTTGTTGAATCTTAGCCCATATCTTCTCTGACCTGTTAGCCATGCAAAAACTGTTTTCTATATATGTCTCCACAAGATAACCTACATTCCAATCTCCTCTGCCCGATTCCTACCCATTTAACTCCCCACCTTGCTGTGCTATTTTTTTTAACACAAACTTTATTGTTTTACTGATGCATGGTAACACCCGTATCCACTGCTACTTAAGGTACACCGTTATACCCGCTTGGGTTGTAACGTCTCTATACTTCACAGGAGACACATTTACAAGTGGAGTAAATTCCATGAGCAAACGTTTAACTGAAGTGTCCAGTACATAGTTAACTCAATATGACAAATTCATACATGTTTACGAATAACAAACCCCATTGAACAGTTCCCTCCCCTCCCACCCACTTGGCTCATTCCCTACCTATCATGAGATGCTATACTCGGGTTATCTTATCCTGTTTCTGTATATTCCTGTCCAATCGCATCTACATGCAGAACTTGTGTTCTCTACCTTCAGTAGTGATTATGGGGCGTGCTAGTGTCCTATTCCATGTTATAATGTTGGGAGTTCCATAGCTTTAAACGTTTCTAACATGATGTCCCGTTCCATTGAAATTGGTGTTTTTTGCAGGGCTCTGTATTCTTCCCCGTGTATAACTGCACTTCCCCATCTGATCACCTCCTCGTGCCAACTTTGTGCAGTAGGTGTCAAAGCCGATTTCCATCTCATGGTGATGGATCGCTTTGCAATCAGTCAGGCCAAATCTGCAAATCTAATATGTACCTTCTGTTTCTTAGTGCGGCGATGTAATCCCACTATACACCGTTCTGCTGTGTCCCAGTTGGTAGCCCCCGTTACAGTTCCAATTGTGCTTGTGACATGAGCCCAAAAGGCAGAACGGCGTGGGCATGCCCACGTCATGTGCATAAACTCAGCGTCATGCATGTGACATCGTGGGCATTTTCCTTGTTCCTCTGGGTACGTTTTGTTTAGCCGGTGTGGTATGAGCTAAGTCTTCTGTATCACCATATAGTGTATACATTTGAATTTAGCATTAGGGGATACTTTTTGGGGGTATGCCAGAAGGGAGCCCCATTCCTTATCCGACAGCTTCCTGCCTAGATCTCTATTACATGTCTCTCTTAGTGCAGAGAGGGGTGTTGCTGCATGTGAGCCAATGCCTGTATGAGACCATCTAATCAAATGTCGGCCGTTGCCCATTAGGTATAGGGTGTGAACTTGTTCGTGTGTAGAAGGTTCAATGTTATCAGGCGCCCAATGATTTCTGATTTACCTGGTTATATTTACGTCTAAAATGAATAAGGACCTTGGAACTCCCTGTCCATGAGTAAAGTCCTATGATTCAGCAGCAAACCATCGGCAAATAGTGCCCACCGTGTTTACTCCTTCCCTTTCCCATCTGCAGCGCTATTTTAAGTACAATTGTTTTATTCCGCCTCTCTGAATGCAAGCTCCAGCCAGCACAGTGATCTGAGTGAGCCTGCTGGACTCTGCCGTGCTCCCAAATATGTGTGTGCGTGATATGAAATGACGTAGGTGTCAGTGTGTGGGGGAAGGTGCTACCTGATAGATGACCTGTCTCTCCTACCACCATGACTGGCGGGTCTGGTTTTATTGCGGTATCTGCTTCAGTCTTTCCCATGTTAGATGAATCCTCTGATTGTCTGCTGTTGAACAGATACACACAAGTAAAGATGGCCAGAGAGACGCTCTCGCTGCCGGCATCTCCCCGTGACTCGAGGTTTCATCCGTCCTGCCGAGGTGGGAAAAAGGGCACAGTTAAGCGCACCAGTTATTTGCAAAACGGCGACGCTAAGCGCCATTTTACAATCACACCGTTGTTCTTATTATAAATTCAACAAACTGTGCAGCTCCTACTAGATAAAACATAAAAACTGTGATTGCAGGACATATTTGCGGCAGAGCATGAAGGAAGAAGGTGTAAGAAAGTTGCATCAATCAGCTGTTCTCCATCCAATACTTTCCTTTTCGCTGTTCCTCATCCTAACACTGCTAAATTCTATACAATTTCCCACCATTTTTATACATTTTATAAACATTGCCAAGAGCGGAGAAAAGGACATGTGACAAAATAGAAGCACTGGTCAGGCACTTAAAAGCAGACGTGGGACTGTTTTCATGGGAAGAAAGTGAAAAAAACTTTGAGGAAGAGATGCAACAAGCCATGGTCAAAAGGCTGACTTCACTAACTTTTCACTTCTTGCTTCGTTGTGCCAGCTAGAGCGCAAGGCTACACTTGAACAGTTAAATTAAATGTGCAGTGAAAAACACAATATACCACGGTGACAGTGCATTTAAAATATGTGTACACTTGCAATATTGCAAAGACTTTGAGTGTGCTTTAAGCAGAAATTAAAACGAGTTCACACTTGTTAATAAAAACATGTAGCTATACGATAAATGACTTCCTCATGGACAAAGTATATATTTTAGACAGAGTCAATGACTTAACAGGAGTAGAAATCGAACAAAGTTTATTTTTAAAAACATAGAAAAGATCATTGTACTCCTATCTATTTAGGTATGGTTTGGTGACTTCAGGCCCTACTGAAGTGAATAAACCACAAGATATAAAAAAAAAAAGACCTCAATTAATACTTTAAAAAAATGTTTACAGTCTCATTGGGTCAACACCTTAATTTAGATCCCTGTAAATCGCTGCTAAAATATCCCAGAAATAATAGCTGCAGTGGTGGTTGTTTGAAAGTTGCAGCTGTAGCCAAACAAGATAAAACCTTGGCGTGCACAGTGTCCATTTATTAAACTAAACAGTAGAGCATGTGCTTTCCACATCAGTAACAGAACACCTCAAGACATATCTGCTATCCATAAGCCACGTTTTAAAGATACTCAATCTCAGATGGAAAACCACAGGAAACTGACACCAAGGCATGCCTTTGGGCACAATTTAACAAGTATCAGGACAGTGTTTTTATGCTCTGCAGATGTGCCTCGATACAGAAGTGCAAAACTTGCTTGCACCCTATCATGTGGCTGAATACTGTTCCTTCTCCAAAACAAGCAATTCAAATGTTCTTTCCAGGGATGTGGCTTTTCAAAATGCTCACTGGTTATGAATATCTAGGAATTGTTGCTTCTTTTTCCTTCAGTTTCTCTTTCAGTCGCATTTGTTTTACGTATTCATCCCCACAGTACCTAAATTATGTAGATATAAACACACACATGTTCAATGTTTGGCTAGTGCTATTTCGTGACTAGCAGGGGTTGAACAAATTAGCAATTCATGTGAATTACATCATGCCCACATATGCATGCACGTGGAGAAAGATGACCATAATATACCTCAGATGTGTTTGTGGTTTACGGCGGGCCTGATTTGTTTGTTACATATTTCCAGATTCACTCACACGCACAGACCACCACGAGTAAACATTACTAATAAACCAGAAATCCCCAACCCACGCATAAATATCGCCCACTCGCAAACAAGCACACCATGAGATAGCCCATTTCTATTGAAGAACAGATTCACAATTCCACACAATTGCAGCTCACGTGTACCTAGAAATCTATACAGCCAAATTCACAAATTCACCCAGCATTTATCAGCCTACTCAAAAAAACTGAAGTATGCACATGGGCTCAAAAATTCGCTGAGCATCAGCAGATCTAAATAGGCCCTTATTGAGAGTGCAACAACAAGGTGATGGAAGGAATGCTTACATTATTCTCAGCCACTGGCAATCTCTCGGCGGCATCTCAATCCATCATTTTTCACCCACTATGCTACCTCAGTTGGGACCCAGACATATGAAAAGCAGTCTTGACTCTGCTCCAATGGGAATGGTCCAGCTCAAACTGCCAAACCAGGACCTCTCTCAACCGGATTGCAAGCAAACGAGGACCGATTTCACTCTGATAAGGGCTCGCCAGACTGGCATAGCTTGATTCCAGTAGCACAGTGAGCAGGGGACCCACGTCTGAGCATTACCTTCACACTTTGGGTGTCAACTGCAACAAGTGATGAATGAAAGGCTTGAATTATTCTCACCTACTGGCAATCGCCCAGGCCGCATCCCAGTCCATCATTTTTCACCCACCATGCCACCTCAGTTTGGACCCAACCATATACAAATCAGCCTTGACCCTGTTGCAGTGGGAACAGTCCAGCCTGAACTACCAAGCCAGGTCCTCCCTGAACTGGAATACAAGAAACCTAGGACTGGTTTGGCCCTGATCAGAGCTCATCAGCCAGGTATAGCTTGATTCTGGTGGCACAGTGAGCACAGGACCCTCTAAGCTCCCAGTTCCAGACTAGTTATCATCACCTGACATTAAGGACTAGCATAATTATGTCACTCAAGTTCAATCTGGATCGGTACATGTGGTAAAAATGACTTTGGATGACGCTGAGAGCTTGCATAGAATGGGGATAGATGTTGTACCATTCTATCGAGTGTTAAGATATCCCATTGTATACCTTCGCTCAACAGTTCAATATACCCTATCACAAACAGTCAAGTGCTATGTAAAGCAGTTGATGGTCATGTTGAAAAAGGATGAGAAGGTGGTGGCAAGAGATGGGTTTGTCGCCCCCATCCATCAGTTAAATATATCCTACCTCAAATAATTAGGTGCATTGGAAAGCATTTGAGGGCTATGATGAAATAGGATATGAAGGTGGTACACAATTGACCAAGAAGAGGAGGGAGTGATAGTATTTACACTTCTAACTCACCTTGAAACATTATCCAGACTTGGTTACTGCCTAGGGAGACCACCACCCAAGATTATAAGGGGAGGGTTTTAGCATGTCATCCCCAGCCTGCCCATTTGTGTACAGGGAGCAACAGATTAGCAAGGCTCGTGGGAGAAGGTATTGAAACCCCCTGAGAATTGTGAGCTGAAATGGTTTATCGGCTAAAGTAGAGGATTTAGAGTGACAAGCATTAATTAAAAATAATGATATTTGCTACTTCCAGGACACTTGGGCTAGAACAGAAACTAATATGGATGGCTATAGTAGGTATCATGTCCCAGCTATTAATCAAAAAATGGGCTACCGGGGGCGTGGCTTCGCGGCGAACCAACATGGCTGCTAGCTAGGGTTTCTCCAGAGCCCACCTTCCCTACCCCGTAAATCCGCCGCACAAATCCGACATTCCGGTGTTGATATGCAAACCGGAGCAGTAGCGTTGCCCAGCACTGCAACTCTGACCGGTGGCGGACGTCGTGGTCTGGAGATATCCTGCTCGGCGCTTGGGGCCTGCAGCGTGGGAGAAGCCGGGAGCTTGCGTGGTGGTGCCGGCCGGCCGGCGCGGACATAGAGGGTGCTGGAGTGCCCCCAACCCCGGGGGGCAGTGGATTGTGCATGCGAGGCTCGCCAATGCCTCGCCACATCCCTCAAGCTGCGCCGCTGCAACCCCGTACCCCGCTTGCGATCCTGAAGTCCCGATGTGACGGGAAGGTGTCCCTGCGTTGACCCGGGAGCTTCGTGAGGCTGCCATCGGGGGTAAAGCCCTCAAGATTGCTATCGGAGCGGAGCCGGACCTCAATTACATGCACTAGCGGTATCGCCTTGACCGGGGGTGGGGCTCGCACTGCGTGGGGCCCCCGTGGCTAATCGTACTGACACCTGACAAGGCTGTATCCCCGGCTGTGAGACCTCAAAGAACTGGCAGGCCCCCTTCGATTCATCCCGAAGTAGCCATAGGAATCAAGTAGGGCACTTGGACTGTGACATTGGCTGCCCTTGTCCCTGGGACCTCTTCTGTCCGGGCTCAATCGGGTGCAGCAAACCACTCTCTGTTCAGGCTGTACATGTTTGGGCAGGCCTGGGCAACCATCGCTCTTCACGCCTGGATGGTGCCGGCTGCTGGGGGCTCCATGTTCGGGCCCCCCTCTCCCCTCCCTTGCCTCTTTCCGGCTCCTCCACCTGGGCCTCCGCAGGTGGCACACGCCGAGAGGAGTAACACCGACATCTAAGCCCCTGCGTGCTGGAGGGCATACATCTGATGCTTGCTGCGAAAGGCTTGCAGCCTGGAGGTGAGGAGGCCCCCACAATTCACGAGGAGTGCGTGGACCGCTGCGAGAACCCGTTATACAGTGCCTTAATAGCGAACTACGTACTGGGCGACTTGCCTCAAGAAACTCTCTGAACATTGTCCTGTGTGTGGGGTAGCGAGACTGACCCGGTGTCCTCGTCGACCGGCCCATCTTTGACCTTCCGAGTGACCAAAGGCCTCACCATGTCTAACGTAAAAGGCGCAAAGACGTCCCAGAGCAGGCTTGACCGCTACACATGTCCAAGGGTGGACCTGCCTGAACGGAGGGGAACAGGCGACAAGCAACAAAGCGGTGCAGGACAGGATCCCTCTGAGCCCACAATGAAAGACTTAATGGCGGCAATCACAGGGGTTCGCACGTCCATCGATGCCCTATCCTCTGAAGTCACACTAATCAGGGCGGACCTCACAAAATATAGGGAAACGGTCAAACAACTTGAGCTCACCACTGCCAGTCTTGTAGAAGATACTTCGTAAGTGCAGACTGACATCAAGGAACTTCAAGCGTTCCGTAAATTCACAGAGGACAAGCTGGACGACTATGAGGGGCACCTAAGATGCAACAACATACACGTTTTTGGGGTACCGGAGAAATCAGAGGGTCCCGCTGCAGACCTGATCACGACGAAACTACAACCGAAGGATCTATCCAAGCTGTTTGTGATCGAGAGGGCTCACAGAGTACCCGGAGGTCGCCCGAAGCTGGGAGCGCCACCCGCCCTATACTGGCCCGGCTGCTTAACTACAGAGACAGGGACACGATTCTCCAAGCCGCCAGGGTCGCTCCCCCGATCCGACTGGACAAGTCAGACATTACCTTCTTTCCCGACTTCACTCGGGCAGTTCAGATGCGTCGACGCTCATTCCTTGAGGTCAAACGAAGGTTACGAGACAAGGGTCTGAAATACGCTATGCTCTTCCCCGCGTGTCTACGTGTCGAGGCCGATGGAAAAACCCGCTTCTTCGACTTACCAGAGGTGGCATCTGACTGGCTGGACGGCTGGAGGGGTCACCGGAAAAAAGTTCCCACGACCATTGAAGCAGACAGTGTATCTTCATTGGATGTCCTTTGATGGTCCCGGGCCGTCTTCTCTCTCCACAAGCTGGGGTCTGCTTACGGCCTCTAGACGTTCAAAGATGCCGAACTGTCCACTTAACTGCTGCAGAACTTAATATTCTTCACTTTGACTTTCCTCCACAAAATGCACCAATGATTCGCTACGGTAGGGAAGGGGATTAAAGGGGCACTAAAGCCTCCCCCCACGTTCTTCTTTTAGACTTATTGTTGGGAGACAAGCACTCTGCATTTTTATTAATATGGGCAGTTCGGAGCCCAAAGTGCAGGGAAGCAGGGTGGGGGGTTGTTGGGTGGGATTGTTTTTTCTAGTTTTTTGTTTTTTGCATTCTCTCGATGGTATAGTCCCGATCTGTGTAGCAAATTGTTGCGCTCTACATGTATGTCAATGGGTACGCAGCGAAACAAAGAAGTCAAAATCCTAAGCTGGAATGTAAACGGGTTGGGGGACAAAATTAAGAGGAGTGTGGTGTTGCAATATATCAAGAGACTATCACCGGACATAGGGCCCGATTCACAGAATTAACTTAAGACAAAATCCTAAACTTACTACTTTTGGTATTCACAGAATGCACTTACTACTTTTGGTATTCACAGAATGCACTTACTACTTTTGGTATTCACAGAATGGATTTACGACTACTAACTTTACGTCCGCACTCAGGCTGGAAATTCTGGCTCGGAGGCGGAGCTTCTGGCCCGGAGGCGGAGCTTCTGGCCCGGAGGTGGAGATTTCGGCCATGGCTAAATCTCTGCCGGAATCCCCACCTCCAGGCCGGAAGCTCCGCTTCTGGGCCAGAAGCTCCGCCTCCGGGCCGGAAGCCCCGCCTCCGGGCCGGAAGCTCCGCCTCTGGGCTGGAATTTCCAGCCCGAGTGCGGGCGTAAAGTTAGTAGTCGTAAATCCATTCTGTGAATACCAAAAGTAGTAAGTGCATTCTGTGAATACCAAAAGTAGTAAGTTTAGGATTTTGTCTTAAGTTAATTCTGTGAATCGGGCCCATAGTATTGATTCAGGAAACTCACCTTATCGGCAATATGTGTAAAGCAATGCACAGGTGGGGATACTAAATGGTGGCACACGCGGGCTTTGCCTCCAACTTAAGAGGGGTGGGCATTATGCAAAAAAAAGCATTCCCTATATCTATAACGTTCACCTATGTAGATGACCGAGGGAGATATGTCGGGGTCACGGGCACTTGGGAGAGCTGAACTATCACTTTCTTGTCGGTATATGCGCCTCCAGGGCTACAGTCTGGTACATTCACTGACCTCAGTGCTATGTTGCTGACGCTGCCTGATGGGCACCTTGTGCTCGGCGGCGACTTTAATTCAGTCTTATCGGGCTCGCTATATAGACACCCCACTTGCGCGCTGCCCCAGGTCGCACACTCTTCTTCTAGCTTTCTAGAGGCAATGGGATTAGTGGACGGATGGAGGACTTACAATCCGGACAAGATCCAGCACACTTTTCACTCTGGGGCACACAACAGTCTCTCCGTCTTGATTACATAATTGTCCCCGCCTCCCAAGTCACGGACATCCACGAGATCAGGCATCTTGCCAGAGGTATTTCCGATCGCTCCCCACTATGGGTCCACATAGTTCTAGATCACACGCAAGTAGGAAGCATTGCCCCTATAAATCCTTGGCACCTTAAAAACCCCCAAATACGTAAAGACTTGATCAAGTCTATCGACGACTACTTAGTTGAAAATTAACACACTGTCGAGTCCCCTCAAATACTATGGGAAGCCTTTAAAACAGTGGTCCGGGGCCAGGCCCTTTCCCTAATAGCAGGAGCAAAAAAGGACAGGTTAAAGGACATCTTTGACATTGAACAAGAGATTTATCGTCTTGAACAAGACGTGAACTCAGATGCCACGCCTGAGGCCATCCATTCACTCCGTTTGCGCCAGGACGAATACCGGGCACTAGTAACTGACCGCGTCAAACTAATGGGACAAGAAAGACTGGGCCGGATCTATGACTGGGGTGACAAAGCTGGGAAGTTGATTGCCTGGCTTGAGAAAAAGAAGCACGCTAGCAGGCTCGTCCCGGATCTTAGGGACGCTGACAAGAACCCCATAACAGACCCCCAAGATATAGTCAACCAATTTGCAGCCCACTTTCACTCAGTCTACAGCTCAGTGGCACCCTACACTGACACAGACTCCTCAAATCTCATTAAAGATATCTCCCTCCCCATCCTCTCTGACGCTGACCGAACGTTTATGGATAGCACTCTCACCACTGACGAAATAGCACTAGCGATACGAGCGCTCCACCCGTGTAAGGCCCTTGGCCCAAACGGTATCCCAATTGAACTGTACAAGCTCCGCCCAGACAAACTAGCCCCATATTTGAAATCCATGTACAACGCCAGTCTGAAACAGGGATCATTGCCCCTTGATCAGAGAATTGCGACCATTGTCACAATATACAAAGAAGGAAAACCCAAAACGGGCAGCGCCTCTTACCGGCCCATTTCATTGCTGAACGTAGAACCGAAAATCCTAGCTAAAGTACTCGCCAATAGTCCAACACTGGAATGAGGACCTCCAATCTCCGCTGACTGAAGAACAGTGGAACTTTTGTTGCGGGCAACTTATGGAACTCTCTCCAAACTATAGATTAAGGTTGATACATTTTAAATACTTGCACAGACTTTATAGGACACCGATCAGTCTGCATAGGATGGGGCTTAGAGAGGAAGATGGATGTTGGCGATGCAGGCACTCACCTGCCTCTTTTTTGCACATAGCGTGGTCCTGCCCGAAGCTCGAGGGCTTTAGGTCTCAGATTTTTACATTGGTGAATCAAATTGTTGGGCGGTCGGATACCCCATCCCCTGAACTGGGTATACTGGGATATGTTAAGGATACTCCACCTAAATCGCTCAAATTGCATTCTTTGCTTTTCCTTTTAGCTAAAAGGCAAGTGGCGGTATACTGGGGCAGAAGAAGGGTACCTTCAGTAAAGGGCTGGCTGGCGGATGTAGCTTATGGTCACTCACAACTGAACACGTTCTGGGAGCTAATGCCGCCAACCTGCCGTCCTCATGACATCTGGGAACCGTTTGTGCAGTGGGCTCAGACACGACAGGGGGAGGCTGTAGCCGACAATGCCTTAGATGTGTAGATCCTGGGATACAAGGAGATGATATATAGAATGCAAACTGAGAGGTAGGCTACTATTGCAAAATCCTGGTGTAGAATGAAAAAGTATGTATGGGCACGTATATGACTGTAGTACTCTGAGGCAGATAAATGAGAATTTTATGCTTTAACACATGTGTATGACTGTATTGCAGTTGGGAGACCCCCAAACCTAAGTAGCTGTTTAAATGTGTGTATATCTCATGGTAGAACTGACATGCCCAAATGTTAAATGTGTATACGATTACATGAAATCTGAAAGCACCACAAATACTGATAAGATGTGACAATCACTGGCTTGTTTTGTTGGTTGAATTGTTATGTAATTGTTATGTAAGTATTTGAAAATGCTAATAAATAAATAAAAAAAATTAAAAAAGTACTCGCAAATAGACTAAACAAGGTGACAGAGGACTTGGTACATACTGATCAGTCAGGGTTTAAGCCAAGGAGAAACACTGCCCTAAATCTGCGCAGAGTGCATGGGGTACTGGGTAGGGCACCGACCATACGCGAAGGCACTGTCATAGGTTCCCTAGATGCCACTATGGCATTCGACACACTTGAATGGCCATATCTTTTTGCAGTACTTGTAAAACTAGGGTTTGGCCCGATTTTCAGCAGCTGGGTAGGATTACTGTACAGCGGGCCCATGGCAGAACAAAAAATCTGAGACCTTCACACTTAGTAGAGGAACACGCCTGGGGTACCCCCTCTCTCCCTTACTGTTCGCTCTGGCCCTTGAACCCCTTGTGGCATGGATCCAGAAGGATGTAATGATCCGAGGGATGCGATGGTCCGAAGACTGGGAAAACCGTATCTCCCTGTACGCGGATGATATCCTTCTCTATCTCGCCTCCCCCAAGAGGTCCTTGACTGCCGTATTCGATATCCTAGGCGTTTTCGGTAGATATTCTGGATTTCGTGTCAACTGGCAAAAATCTCTCCTATATGTCCTCTGTGGGGGCCCTCCCCCACTACCCCGAGACTGCCCCATACCGATAGTTTCAGAAGGCTTTAAATACCTAGGCATATTCATTTCTCCTGACCCCTCGGTTATATACGCCCACAACCTTGTCCCTCCCCTGCAGAGACTCAAACGTGACATCACAACTTGGAAGTCACTCTCACTCTCTCTATTAGGCAAGGCGGCCCTTTTTAAAATGATGTCCCTGCCCCGTTTCCTCTATGCCCTACAAAACTCGGCTGATCTTGTCCCAAACTCTTACTTCAAGGAAATTGAGGGGCTCCAACGGGACCTTCTATGGAGCGGGAGACCGCGCATTGCTTTACCAAAACTCACGTTCAGTTGGTACGATGGTGGAATCGGGCTACCCGACATTAAAAAATACTACTGGGCGGCACACCTTACAGCAATAAATCATGGCACTTACGGCCGCCCTGACGACCCGGGGTTCCGTATGGATCGTTGGATCCTTCCGAACGGGGCCTTCACTCGAGCACTTTATTCCAAGCCAGACAGATATCCACTTACTGGACCTACCAATCACACAGTTAGGATATGGCATGCTGCAACCAAATCACTGGGCTGGAACGGTAGGTTGACCCTCGCCACACCCTTGTGTCGTACTTTAATATTCGGGACCGCGTAGGGGACAGGGCTCTACCCCTGTCTATCTTGGTATTAACAAACCGCAAATGGTAAATGCGGCATGTACGAGTGCTTTATATATCGTTCTAGCTATGAATGCACTGCGTACACGTTATTCTGCTTCACTACGCGGGTTCCATTTTGGTAGCAGTGGCCATCTTGTCATTGCCCTCACATAGGCTATAATGGAGTAAATACGGGCCTCACAGTACATGGGCTTCTCCTTTGACTTCTCTGTGACCTGGGCAGCTGGCTCTGCTGCCCCGGGTCAAACCGGTCTCACGAGCTCCCCTTCCTCCGTCCACCTGTGATTAGCATCAGGGCTTGACCCGTCATAAAACCCTTTCATTCTATACAATCCACCGGCTAATCTCTTCCACACCTGCTTGTTCCTGCTTTATGACTTGTTTCCCAAAACAGGAGATGCTCATGTTTATTGGGGGGTCTATTGACATCCGATGTGGGATCTGAACCTTACTGTGTAAATCATTGTGGGCTGGCCGAACTGGAATGTGGGATGGTCATCATGACTCTGCCTTTTCTTTGTAATGTACACTTGTATATTGCCGTATCATAAAACCTAGGAATGTATGCTTGAGGCAAGGAAAAGCGTATTTAAGATGAAGTCCGTTCCTATGATTTTCAGCAGTCTCCTGAGAACATACACGCTGTTGTACTTCTAGGATACCTGTCATTGGTCTGCAGCCAATAAACGAATCTTTGACTTCACCTAGAAGACTCTGTGTTTCTGTAGGTCCGGAACAGGGTGAAACCCAGAAGTCATAGGGTGTGTGCCCCTGCACCGCTGGGACTAAAATACCCAGTACTTCAGTTTGGCGCCCAACTCGGGACGATTTCAGCGGTACCAGTCCAAGCCAGAGGTTCGTGAGGAGCTTCGTGTGGAAATTCCGGAGGAAGGCCGCCACTTCATCGACCCCTGCATGTCGACGTGGTCCGAAAGTCTTTTCTGCGAGGTTCTCCGCGTCCCGACGGCTACGAAGGACTGCTGCCCTGATTAATCGACCTGTTTTGGACCCTTGACGAATCTGAGAGAGCGAAACAATCGAGAGAGTCTTCTGGTGACGCCATCGATCAGCAATATTCAGTTAAGTATAAGTGGAGCGTCTCCCATTTGTTTTTGGTATCCTTCGGGATCGTTTGATTTGGTAATTTGGTACTTTGGAGTTTGCAAACGCCAAAACCAGAGGACTCGTGTATTCACGAGAATATCGTAATCGATAATCCTTTGACGTTTGGATCTAGACTAGTGAGCAAAGATGCCTGGTTCTGGACTATTTGGTAGATTATTCTGTTTGGGTTGTGGAAAAGATTTCCAGCTAGAGGAATCATGTCCGGTTCCTCCGGTTGGAACTCCAACTTATGAGCTCTATGTAAAACATGGCGTAGGCCCCATTGCATATAACGAAGTGTGGATCCACTACACCAGGAAAGATGGTGTTTTAAAATGGCCCCAAAATGGTAGTTTTGATACCGATATTTTAGATAATTTGGAAATTAAATTGTTCAAGAAGAAAGCCCGGCCGGCGATGTTTGACTCTTTCCGCTTATGGCGAAAGGAAGCCAAACAAAAGGAAATTAAGTTAGCGAAAAAGAATAAGAGAGAGAAAGGTATGACAGTGATGCAAGCAGCTGTACAATTTAAAGACAATGAGGAGGAGCAAATGAGTGAGCAATTGCACAGGCAGCGCAAGTTAGGGATTGACAAATGTTACCCAGCTTTACCACATTCTAAGCAGAATGGGTTAGAAGAAAAGGAGAAAGATCCCCTGATGTCACATTTGTTGAGTTCGCCACCCCCGTATGCTCAAAATGCCACGGCGCCTCCCCAGCTTGTAAATATGCCACCTCCAGTGAATATATTGCAAGCCTTGCCGCAACCGCCAGTTGCTTTGCAGCCGGCTCTTATCCATGTAGCGCAGCCCTCTCAAGGACCGCCAGTTGTGCTTCCAACTGCCCCCGCACTTTCTGCGACTTTGCCTAATACAGCAGCTGCCTCCCTTGACACTCTTCCTTCCACCACTCCAGTACCTGTCTCTACATCCTCTTTTCTTCCCTCTGTTTTTCCCCCTGTTCTCGCCTCAGCTTCTCCTTCAGCGCGACAGCGCTTAGCTAATGTGGTTACTACATTAATGTCTCCTCTCTTTGAATCATCTGGTGCGACTCCTGGTTTACAGCGTAAGCAATTGCGCACCCAATTGCCTAACCCTGATGAGAAAAAGGTAATAGATAACATGGCGCGTAGATGGATTGTTTTTCCTTCACTGTATAATGTGGAATCAGTTGTCAACGTTTTCCATCAATGGGATGCCCCGAAACAGAGATATGTGTTCGAGAAAATGTGCGAAATTCTCTGTGAAGAATTGGAGGATAGTGGTAAAAATCCGAACCCGCAGGAATTGTGTAGAGTGAGGTTCGATTTTGGAACTGGTATAATTGTGGACCGCGGAGTAGATAAAGCAGTTGCGGTTGTATTGTCCTTCAGGAATGATGATTGTCAACAGTCATTGTTTGAACAAGATGTCCTTGTGGGGAAAAAGGTAAAAGCGCGACAATACCCTATGAGAGAAGTTCCCCCGGTATGGAAGGAAGCAGTTGCAGCTGCCGGTGGTAACCCCGCTGTGGCAGCGCATTTCCAGCGTGTTTGGGTGCATGTTCCATGGAAGCGCTCTGAGGTGTTAGCGCTTAAGCAGTCCTTGCCTGATCCCCGTAAAAACCCAGCAGGTTATTATAAAGAGTTGTCACAGACGGCAGGGTCATGCATTATGAATCTGGCCGACATAGACATGTTCTTTGGTAATGTTGTTCCACAGCCTCTATGGGGATCCATTCGTAATGTAGATCACAACGCAGAACTAGGGGATACATGGGCTAACATTGTTGCTGCTGATGCTAGACAAACTGGTGGTGCGAAACCAGAACCTTTAGTAGCTGAACTGCCTGGTAGAATCATCACATATATGAAGACAATAATGCCTGCGATGCGCGTAAATTGGGACAAGTTATCTGCATGCAAGCAGAAGAAAGATGAGACAGTGTCAGACTTCTTTACTAGGTTTGAAGAAACGTTTATTGATCACAGTGGGCAGGATATGAGTACTGAGGGTGGCCAACGGCTGTTTGTGGATAAGTTTGTGCAGAATCTACTTCCTGACCTGTGTAAAAAGTTAAAAGATCCAGAAAGTTCTTGGGCTGTTTCTTCTTCAGCGCAAATACTGGCTACTGCACAGTATTATGAAAATAGAGATAAAGACGAGAAAGATAGAACAGAGAAGAAAACGAAGGAACTAAAGACAAAGGTTCTTTTACAGCAGGCCTATCCGCCACGTGGAGGTCAGAATAATTATAGACAACCCCAAGGTGTCTATCACCAACCCCAACAGTTTCAGAACAACCAGCAAATGAACGGGTATTATCAACCACGTGTCCCTGTAGGTCCCAACCAATGTTCATACTGCAAAGAGGAAGGTCATTTTAAATACAGTTGCCCTAAATTGATGCAGCGTAACGGCAATATGTATGGCGCCAGAGGAAGGGGTGGTCAGCAAGCTCCTAGAGGCAGAGGGCGTGGAAGTGTTCCCCAGAACGCGCGTCCTCTGCCGCCTCAAAGTACCATCAATAGCTTTGATCAGCAAACTAACGCGATTAGTAATACGGCCCAGTATTATAATAATGATTATTATGCAGAGGACGGTGATGCAGAAAGTAATGATTACTAGGACAGCCGTAGACAGAGAGAGGGAGTTGTTTCAGTGCCAGTGGATCAGAGTGGACCGTATGTTGAGGTGACTACAGCAAATGTAACGGAGCCTTTTCTGCTAGACACTGGTGCTGCAAAGAGTTCAATCATGCATTCAAAACTCCCTGGCGCACCTTTGTCTGGCGATATAAATGTTTCGGTAGGTTTTTCTGGCGCCCCAGTTAGGAACCCGATTTCTAGTCCCATGTCACTTTCTGTTGGACCTTGCGAGCTGAAAGCACCCCTGATTCTGACAACAGGTTGTGGTGAGAATTTGCTGGGATTAGATTTGTTGAAAAGATTGCACGCTACACTGTATTGTTCTCCTTCAGGAGTACAACTCACATTAGGCAAGAAAGTGATTTCCCCAATGTACTTGTCTAAAAATACAATGCCACCTGAATTGTCATCCCTTCCGGATGCCCTTTGGGCTACTGGTCCCAATGATGTGGGCCTCTTGGAGATACCGCCATATGTGGTGACTTTAAAGGCTAATGTCAGACTGCCACGTATTCCCCAGTACAAGATCTCTAATGAAGGGCAGAAAGCATTGTTAGACATTGTCAGCGACTTGATTAATAAGGGTGTGATTGAAGAGACAAGAGGCAACGTTTGCAATAGTCCGATTTTACCTGTCTTAAAACGAACGGATCCTTCACAGCCACCTGTTTACAGATTTGTGATTGATCTTAGAGAGGTTAATAAGATTGTTGTGCCGCAGTTTCCGGTTGTCCCCGATATAACTGCCTTGTTAACGATGATTCCAGCCTCTGCTGCATGGTTTTCAGTGATTGATTTAAAGAATGCTTTCTTTAGTATCCCAATTGCAGAAGAGAGCAGAGACATTTTTGGTTTTAGTCTGGGAGGCCGAAGCTTCCGCTTCAAACGCGCTCCCCAGGGCTACTGTGAGAGTCCATCAATATATAGTCAAGCTTTGAAAGCGCAGCTTGATGCACTTGTTTTACCTAGTGGCGCTATCCTCATTCAGTACGTTGACGATTTACTAATCGCTGCGGATACTGAAAAGATTTGTAAAGAAGCCACATTGTCACTGTTGCGTCATTTATCTGCTTTCCATCACAAAGTGTCTCTCTCTAAGCTGCAATATTGTCGACAAGAAGTGACCTACTTAGGTCATCTCTTATCGAAGGAGGGAAGGAAACTGACCCCAGAAAGAATTCAAGCCATTGCACAGTTGAGTGTGCCAAAGACACAGAGAGAAGTGCGTGCTTTCTTGGGCATCACTTCATACTGTAGGCATTGGATCCCTAGTTTTTCTTTGTTGGCAAAACCTTTGTTAGCCTTAACATGCAAAGACACACCGAATCCTATCCCATGGTCTGAAGAGTGCCAGAAAAGTTTTGTGGAATTGCGTAATGCATTGTGTTCGGCTCCTGTGTTGGGTACCCCTGACTACAGTAAGCCTTTTACATTGTATGTTCACGAGAAAGATGGATGTGCGTTGTCAGTGTTAACACAGCCTTTTGGCGACAGACCGCGCCCATGCGCATATTTTTCATCCACCTTGGACCCTGTAGCAAGGGCATTGCCAAGCTGTCTGAGAGCGACAGCTGCTGCAGCGATGTCTATCCGACAATCTGCTGGTTTGGTAATGGACAATACATTGATTGTTATTGTTCCACACGCTGTAGACACATTATTAAATAGGACCAAGACACAACACTTGACTAGTGCGCGATTATCAGGTTATGAACTTACACTGTTAGCAAATCACATACACATAAAAAGATGCAATACGCTGAATCCAGCTACATTGTTGCCAATTCCAGCAGACTCAGATGAGATTGAGCAACATGACTGTCTGTTCAGAACAGAAGAAGAGACGAAAGGGAGAGTAGATCTAAAAGATACTACCCTGACTGAGTGTGATGGCACTTTATGGGTAGATGGTTCATGCTTCAAGCTCCCTAATGGTGACACGACTGCTGCATATGCTATCACGACTTTGCACACGGTCGTGGAAACTGCACGAGTGCCACATAATTCGGCCCAAGCAGTGGAATTAATCGCCCTCACGAGAGCATGCGTGTTGTCTGAAGGAATGAGAGTAAATATATACACAGATAGCCAGTACGCCTTTGGCGTGGCTCATAATTTTGGGCGACTGTGGAAGGAGCGTGGGTTCCTGACGTCGCATGGAGCTAAAATTCAGAATGGCAAGTTGGTGAATGATTTCCTTGAGTCACTGACCCTACCATTGCAAGTTGCGATCATGAAATGCAGTGCGCACAGGAAAGTCACAGATGATGTTGGACGTGGGAATGCGTTTGCTGATGAGACCGCGAGAGAAACAGCACAGAATGTGAAGACTAGAATGTATGTTGCAGGCCCCGCAAGATGGGTTAATGATGTGGGAATGTGTGAGAACACAATAGAGAGTGTGAAGTCGCTTCAAGCTGAAGCCACAGAGGAAGAGTTAAGCAAGTGGAGAGAAAGTATGGGTAAGTTGGATGAGAATGGTTGTTGGATTGATCTGACAGAACATAGGCGATGGTTGTTGCCTGATGCATATGTGCTTCCAGTGGTTACTATGGCACATGGAATGGCACATATCAGTACGAAAGGTATATGCAAGTTGTTGGCTCCAGTATGGCAGAATGCTGGGATTCCCAAGTGCGCAGAGAATGTGGTCAAGAATTGCATAGTATGCTTGAAGTACAACCCTGGTAGGGGAACCCCAACTCCAGCTGGTCACTTTGCACCCCCATCGTGTCCATTCGAAGTTTTGCAGCTGGACTTTATTCACATGGAAAGGTGCAACAACCTGAAATATGTACTGGTGGTTGTTTGTGCTTTCTCAAAATGGATAGAGGCTTATCCTCTGAAAGATAACACTGCCCTATCCACAGCCAAAGCCCTTGTGAAGGAATTTTTCCCTAGGTTTGGGATGCCAAGAATGGTGTGGTGCGATAATGGAAGTGAGTTTGTGGGTAAGGTGATGAAGAATGTATGTGAAGGGCTAGGGATAAAGCAGAAATTCCATGCTGCAAATCACCCCCAATCAGCTGGATTAGTAGAACGCTACAATGGAGCCTTAAAGCTCAAGCTGGCCAAAATCCAGGCGAGCACCGGTCTTAAATGGCCTGACGCTCTGCCTTTAGCACTCCTGTCCACCAGAATGACCATACACTCACGAGTGGGGCTTAGCCCTTACGAGGTTGTCTTTGGCCGCCCGGCCAATGTATGGGGTGTACCGAGGCCCATGAAGTTCAGTGAGATAGAACATCCAGTACTGCTCGATTACCTGTATGATTTGACTGTTAAACTGCGTGTTTTGCACCAACAGGTACATGATACTCTTCCCCAAGCCTCTGAACCTCCTGGGCACCCTATAAACCCTGGTACGTGGGTGCTAGTCCGAAATTTCCAGCGCAAGAGCAACGACGAGCCTCGCTGGATCGGCCCTCATCTCGTTCTTCTTTCGACAAGATCAGCAGTGCGAGTGAAAGGAAAGAAGCACTGGATCCATGGTAACCACTGTAAAGTAGTCCCCTTGCCTCTGCCATATGACCAGTGGGTCAAGGAGGGTATCGCCGACTCTGAGACAGACACTGTACCTCGTTTTGTACCATTCAGTGACGCACGCTTAAAAGACACAGTTTCAGACCAAGAGAGTGACAATATTCTGCAAGAAACTGTGCCACCATCAAATCGACTGGACACCACTGAGCCTGAACTTTTGTTTCAAGACCAAACAGCACCTGGCCGTCTCCGTTATAATTTGAGACCAAGGCCCATGGACAAATAAAGATTTCCTCACTATTTCCTTTTTGACATTTTTTGCTCTCCCATCTGAAGGACTTTCTTGATTTTTGTTTTTCGAACCACCATCCGGGTTCTGCCGCAGGGTCGCGGTGCCAAGACTTTGGGGTACAGGCCGAAGACGCTAGGTCAACGGTTCTGGTTGGTCTAGGGCGTTTCCCTGGACTGACAGGCGTACTCCTTAGCAGAAGAAACTCATCCACCGCGAGCGGCCCGAGTAGAGGATGGAGTTTTTTAAGATTGAGAGACCGATTGAGGAAATGAACTTTAACGCAAGGATGTGTAGAATTGTAAAAAGTAAATGTTTTGTCTTTTTGTGCCTTTTTACACTGTGTAGTATCATGATGTTTATTGTAGGATTTGTGTTTTTCTCCGCTCAAAAGCCCATTGAACCCACTGAACAGCCTATACCTCTTTCTACTGCCTCCTCTCACTCTTTTCACCCTTTGCCTGAGCACGAACAGACCAGACGATCAGAGTTTGTAAATAACTCGTTTATCCAGCTCTTGCACCAGCACCAACTGGTAATGAATACGACCAATTGCTGGGTGTGTGGGTTAATGCCACATACCATTAACAAGGGTATTCCCTACCTGGTGCTGCCGTACAGTTACAATGGATCGTCATGGGCATTCCAAACCATGTTTCTCTATGCTCTAGATACATACTCCCCTCGCCAACCGCGTTCCATCAGACCTATCACCAATAATAAGGCTTTGATGAAAGGAGTTGCCGATATGAGTAGGGATATCGATGCATACTCATCCATTCCCAAAGAAGAGTTGAGACCTTATGTAGGATGGAACGCGACGGGGTATAGTATTAGTCTGGGTGAAAGGCAGCGAAAAATCTCATCTCCAATCTGGGTCGTACCCCACATGGGTCGGTTCTGCTTGCAGGGTAATGGTCAGAATCCTAGAGCTCAACTGGGACTGTACTGAAACGTACACTTTCCCGTCGCAGTTTTCCCCTGCGTTTTTGGCTGCCAAGGGCACATATTTCATCTGTCATGACCGAGCATATACATGGCTGCCCCCTGATTTCTCGGGCACATGTTATATTGCGAACTTGCTACCGCCGACATTTACTGCTGCCTCTGACTATCACAAGACCAGAGTTGTGAGAGGTGTGATTAGTAAGGAGGATACTGCCGGTCAGGAAGCGGGAGACTTCTTCTTGGGTTTCCTGCCGTTTTGGGGACCTATGGTCAATAGTAGGAACCTGAGACAACTGACTCGTGTGGTTGAATCCACCGTCAATGTAACGGCTGGTGCCCTTAGTAATCTGACCGCTGAGCTCCAAGCGGATCGCCTTATGACTCTGCAGAACCGCATGGTTCTAGACGTTATTCTTGCAGACCGCGGTGGGGTATGCAAGGTCATCCAATCCAGTTGCTGCATTTTCATACCAGATAATGCTCCAACAGTGTATCAAGCCATCTCCAAACTCCATAAAATATCTGAATCCATACACGTGGATAAGGGAGATTGGTCACTGGTGGGGTGGTTCTGGGAATTGATATCTGCCTGGGGTTGGAAAGTTCTGATGGTCATTGGAATGATCTTAGCCATTCTTTTCCTGTTCTGTCTGTGTATACAGTGTGCTCCCGCGATATGTGGCCTCTGTGCTACCTTATGTGTAAGGAAACCTGTATCGAGGGACGAACTAAGTAATAGGATGATGCTACAGCAACATCTCCATGACTTTGCGGACATTGACCTAGACTCGGATTAAGATGAGTATAGTGATTGCCTATGTAAGGGCAAAAGGAGGGTCTGTCGTACTTTAATATTCGGGACCGCGTAGGGGACAGGGCTCTACCCCTGTCTATCTTGGTATTAACAAACCGCAAATGGTAAATGCGGCATGTACGAGTGCTTTATATATCGTTCTAGCTATGAATGCACTGCGTACACGTTATTCTGCTTCACTACGCGGGTTCCATTTTGGTAGCAGTGGCCATCTTGTCATTGCCCTCACATAGGCTATAATGGAGTAAATACGGGCCTCACAGTACATGGGCTTCTCCTTTGACTTCTCTGTGACCTGGGCAGCTGGCTCTGCTGCCCCGGGTCAAACCGGTCTCACGAGCTCCCCTTCCTCCGTCCACCTGTGATTAGCATCAGGGCTTGACCCGTCATAAAACCCTTTCATTCTATACAATCCACCGGCTAATCTCTTCCACACCTGCTTGTTCCTGCTTTATGACTTGTTTCCCAAAACAGGAGATGCTCATGTTTATTGGGGGGTCTATTGACATCCGATGTGGGATCTGAACCTTACTGTGTAAATCATTGTGGGCTGGCCGAACTGGAATGTGGGATGGTCATCATGACTCTGCCTTTTCTTTGTAATGTACACTTGTATATTGCCGTATCATAAAACCTAGGAATGTATGCTTGAGGCAAGGAAAAGCGTATTTAAGATGAAGTCCGTTCCTATGATTTTCAGCAGTCTCCTGAGAACATACACGCTGTTGTACTTCTAGGATACCTGTCATTGGTCTGCAGCCAATAAACGAATCTTTGACTTCACCTAGAAGACTCTGTGTTTCTGTAGGTCCGGAACAGGGTGAAACCCAGAAGTCATAGGGTGTGTGCCCCTGCACCGCTGGGACTAAAATACCCAGTACTTCACTTGTGGGATTCACAAAAGCTAGGAGATCTGGGTAACTCCAAAGCTTTCGATAAATGGGACCTAATTGGCATCTCCCATATTAGGGGCCTATGGAATACAGGGGGCGTGAAGCCTTTCGACACTCTCCAAAGTCAACACTCATTGGCAGACTCGGAGCTTTTCCGATATCAGCAGGTCCGCCATGCGCTACAGACTGTTTTGCCTGGTGACTCGTCTCCACCAGATAGCTCCTCACTCGAGGACAGATTGCTAGATGGCCATCTGCCTGAAAGGGCAATCTCCCATACCTACCGAAAACTCATCAACAATATGGGCAATCCCCTAATATCGCTGAGGGAGAAATGGACTGGAGACGGCATCGAATTGGACGATGAAAGTTGGCAGACGGTGGTCTCCTCCCCCAAAACGGTTGCTATTCCGGCGTGGCTTTGGCTTGTGCAGCTAAAGATACTGCATAGAATCTATGTAACAGGTCCCCAACTGGTACACATGGGTGGGCAGACGGACGGGTCGTGTAGACAGGGATGCACTCAACTAGGCACATTCATGCACATTATATGGCACTGTGAACCAATCCAGGAATATTGGCGTAAAATACATACAGTCATGAGCGACACATTGGAGGTTGAGATTAAGTCAGAAGCGCCCAGATGCCTTCTTAATATTTGGGAACCGACCGACCTAAACACGTACACCACACAATGGGTCACACTCGGATGTATGATTGCTAAAAGGAACATCGCACAGCTTTGGGGGGCCTCACATGCACCCATAATTGCAGATTGGGAAAAAGACCTTGATTGGTGCATGCTAACAGAAAAGACTGTATATACGGCCTGAGGCTGCCCCCGAAAATGGTCCAAGATATGGGCCCCTTGGAACTCATACCGTGGAAACATTTGTACCCCTCCTCGTGACCTGGACAGCGATGACCCCCCTCCCCGTGATTTCCAATGCACTATCCTATTGTATCTGTATGTATGCTTGTTTTCGCTGTGCCCTTTGTATTGACCTTGGTGGAACTGTACCTTGTTATCGAGTCTGTTTAATAAAAAGATTTATTCAAAAAAAGAAAATGGGCTACCCATCGGGTGGCCTAGTGATATGGGTGTCTTTAAAGTTAAGTTTCATTAATCCTATTGTTGTTCTAAGTGAGTCCCTTAATATTGTGCATGGGGCATGGCCCCATGGAGGGGTCATGGACTTTATTATTATCTATGCTCCTCCAGGGAGGACAGATAGAGGTAAATCCATACTTGGCATTCTTGAGAACCTAATCTTAGTGACCAGATCTTATAGTAGCAAATTATCTCAGCATATTACAATAGTTTGTGGAGATTTTAACACTTCATTGGAATGTGGCGAGCAAGGAAATGCACTCCCCAAGGAGGATCTTGTGTACGGAGTACCAGAAGCGGCTATGGTAGGTAATGGGGGAAGTAAGTCCCTAGGGGGAAAGCTTAGGTCTGTGCCATTGACCTGTGGATTAATGCACCTTAATGGCCACATTCTTTCTGATGTCCTGGCATCTGCGACCCATCATGGTAATACTGGTTCATTCAATTAGATTTTATTTTTACAAATATCAAAGCAAGGTCAATGGTGAAGGATATGCAGGTGGTAGTTTGCCCACATAGTGATCACAATCCACTTGTTGCATTTCTCTGAGTTGGGAACAATTTGAGATCCTCCATTTTTGCTGCAGTTATCGAGGATAGTGATATTTGAACTCCCGGCAATGTATCAGAAGGCCTTTAAAGGAGGATCCCTGAAAAATATAAGTATTTCACCCAGGACCTGAGGATTACAGTTCAACCCAGGATTGATCAACTATTGCTGATGGGGTTTGAACAGGTTGATATTAGGGCACTGGCCCTCTTTGAGCAGATTATTGTTACGATTTCTCCCTTTTTGATGGCTTTTAAAAGTGCTGATCATGTGAGTGGCATAATTGTATTGGGAATCGGTTTGACCATGATGTTGGATCAAGCAGAAGGAATTATCTTATGACTTGGTGAGGTGTTATGATACTATAGACTCAGAGGAGATTTTTATCAGATTGAGACAAGGCTATTGAGAGCTGGTTCGGGGAAAGAAACTTGAGCTGCCCCTTAATATTTGGGAAAAGTGACACAAGCATCTAGGGACAAGAACTCTAGGAACTTTTGGTCACTTACTACCTTGGGGTATAACCAGTGTATGGATTAGCAGGCCATGTACGTAGGGGCACAGGAGATGGTTTCACATTTCACTAGCGCTATGCTACTGCAAAGCCTGCAAATAGTCCCCAGTGGATGTTCTCCCCTTTTACTCATTCAATTATAGGAATAAATAGTGGGGATTTTGTCAGATGCTAAGGTAAAAGGTGCTATCTTACAGGAAAAGTCAAATAAAGAACCGGGCCACATCCTTGCACCGATAGATTTTTATAAGGCTGATCTCGCTCTATTGATCTCAATTCTCATTAGAGCCTTTAATGCAGTATTGAGATTGAGCAGCACCCCAGATCATAGTGTACAGCTGCAACTGTCCCATTATTAAAAAAGGAGTAGAATGAATCCATCTAAATGCTGGCCAAGATCGCTATTAGGCAGTGTAGGTAAGATCTATGGGAGGGTGCTGCCAACCACCTTCAAGAGTGGGTTGATTCTGGGAGATTACTATCTGATAACCTAGCTGGTTTTAGAAAGAGCATTGGAACGACTGACCATGCTTTTATATTCTGTCTGTTTAAAGTATTTTTCACAAAGGCGAGTCCTTCTCTACCTAATGTTCATCAATTTAAAGTCAGCTTTTTACTCAGAAGATAGAGGCTTATTATGGTTGGCACTGTGGCAGCAGGTATTGCATCAGTATTTGCTAAAAGCCATACAAGGTCTACACGAAGATACAACAGCTCAGGTAAGGTATGGCCCTAAGGGGGAAATCACAGAGAGTTTTTTGATCAGCACAGGTGTGCGCCAAGTGTGTGTGTTGGCTTTGATGCTTTTTTCATTATTTTTGAATGACGTAGCTCCATACCTAGATAGTTTGAAGTTGGATAGCCCGAGACTCTGGGACACAAGGATCTTTTTGCAAACAATGAGGATCTGTTATCTCTCACCGAGCTCTTGATGCATAGGATGGTTATGGGTTTTGTGGACTATTGTTTGGGGAAACACTTGGTTATTAATGTTTCCAAAAACAAACCTATGATAATGGAACCAAAGTCTGCTTTAAGATGTTCCTTCTCAGGGAATAATGAGATCCTGGAGCAAGTGAATTACTTTGATTATCTCTGCCTATGATACGACACTAAACTGACTTGGAACCACCACGGCGAAAAGGTAACAATTTTAAAACAAGCGGTGGTGGCATTTCTTAGATGTAGAGAAAGGCAAGGGTGCAGTCCTTAAGCCCATTATTGCATGTATACAGATCTAAGACAGTATCGGCAGTAAGATGTGGAGCAGAAATTTGGGGCTATATAGACATGTCCATATACAGAAAATCAAGAACGAGTTTGTAAGATTACTACTGTCTCTGGTACTGAGTACGTCCCTAGTGGCATTCTATTTCAAATTGAGCATTAAACTAATTATGGATATTATTGCCCTTACTCCTATACTCTACTGGGTTAGCCTCCATGGGAACCATTATGCGGGTACATAATTGGAATCTATTAGACAGGTAGTTGGCTACCATGGACCACCTAAAACGCCTGGTGAGATCCTCTTCAAACCACTTTAAAAATGTTTAAGCTTGAGGTCATCTATGAGGATCCAACTGTGATTAATGGCGAGACAGCCAAAAAGATAAAGGAGGCCTACTGGCAGTGTGAATCCCAAAATGCATATAACACTGGTAAGAGTGGATCTTTGTTACACAGATACCTAAAATATAAAGCTCATCCTGGGTTAGAACCCCATTTAGATGTAATTTACCCCAAGGCACACCGCTCATTATGCGTTAAGTTTCATTTGGGGATCCATCCATTAAAATCATACACTGCCAGATGGAGCAAGGCTGTGGGCAACAACAATGATGATCTTTGCAATTTTTCTAGTGGGTGAAAAGAATCATCACCCATTTTATGTTAAAATGCAAAAGTGCAATAGGTCCTCGTAGGAAGTGGCTTAATCCCCTATTCACTGCCTGCAATGTACTGAATGAGTTAGATGCTCTAGATGTGTGCTATAGGACAGATCACCCAGCGATCCAGCACGCAGTTTCCATGTACATTTGGAGTGACTGGATTACGACTGGGAAGCTGAATAGCAAAGAGAAATCTGACCGAATTTAGCACATCACTATTTTAGCCGAGAGCGCACTAATAGTGTGTTTTAAGTTTTACTAGTTATTACTGTTGGACCTGTCATCCTTGCTGTGGTTTTCCCCCGACTTCTGCCTTCCAGCCTTCTGTTTTGCTGACTTCATTTTTGCTGGATTTAGGACTCTGCGTACTTTACCCTTGCCAACCGGTGGTAAAGTGCTTGTGCTCTCTCATTTAAGTATGGTGAAATTGGCTTACACCCAATTGGCGCATGTATTCACTTGTAAGTTCCTTGTGCAGATGTACTACAGGTACCCAGGGCCTGTAAATTAAATGCTGCTAGTGGGCCTGCAGCACTGATTGTGCAACCCACTTAAGTCAACCTTTAAACATGTCTCAGGCCTTCCATTTCAGCCTGTTTGTGAAGTTTTTAAACTGCCATTTCTACCTGGCAAAATATTCCTCTTGCCAGGCCTAAACCTTCTTTTTTAATACATATAAGTAACCCCTAGGGCAGCCTCTGAACAGCCCTGAGTGCAGAGTGCTGTGTATTCAAAATGTTGGGCATGTACTTTAAAGTTTTACTTGTCCTGGCAGTGTAAAACTCATAAAGTTGTTTTTTACATTACTGCAAGGCATACCTCTCCCTCAAAATAACAGTAGGTTACCTTGTTACATTTAATAAGTGATACATTTCATTTGGGAGCAGGTAGACAGTAGCGTTTGGTGTCTAAAACATTTTAATTAAACGCCCTCTTTAATGGTAAAGTTGGATTTTTAATCACAATTCTGAAAATTCAATTTTTAGAAAGTTAGCATTTTCTTGACGTAAACATTTGGCACCTGCAGCTTGACCCTGGGTCACATGACTAGGTGTAGCTATCAGTTGGTCTTTGTGTATTGCTTGTAGACAGTGAGACAAAGGGAAGATAGGTGTTGGCAGGATGGGCCACTCTTAGTTGATGAGGAGCTGTCACCTACCACACTTGTACACAACAAAGGCACTGCCTGAGCACTCTCACAAAGGGTTTGACACTGGTTTTTTGTGACTCCCAGACAAGTTGGGGCCAGGGCATGACTTTCAACACCGTCCTTAATGATAGACTACTGGATAGGCTACAGAATATCGGAATTGGTGGCATGGCACTAAAGTGGCTGACTTCCTTCCTGGACAATAGAAGCCAAGAAGTATGGAATCCCCCTTTTGCAGCCCAAATACAGAACCTGAAGATGCGCGTCATTCAAGGCTCAGGACTGAGCCCTACACTATTCAATGTTTATCTGACTAGTCTTGCTGAGCTTGCTGAAGCCTGTTGAGCCAAAGTGATATTGTATGCGGACGACACTCAGCTTCTCTTCACTTGCGACAAAAGGGCTGAATTTGAGGGTGAAATCATCAAAACATGCCTCTCTAAGATGTTCAACTGGCTGGCCATAAACCAACTTGAATGTAACCCAGACAAATCGGAGATTGTCTTCTTAGGTATTTCACCTTCCGAAGTCTGAAGACAGTGGTGACCCCAGGATGTTCCCTCCAGGCCACTCTTCAGAGCTCAGCAAAAAATCTGGGAATTAAAATAGACAGTGCCATGTCCATGATTCCCCAAATTCAGCCTCTGGTGGGCACCTGTTTCAGTCTGCTACGTACCCTGAAATTGTTTTTAAAACCTGGCTATTTAGCAAATGAATTAATCCATCCAGTCTTGGAGTGCAGACAGCCTTTTAGTGCCAGGACACTCCTCCGAGCAGCCGTGCACTCGACAAATGCTGTTTTATTTGATCATTCATTCAAGAAGGGGATGCCTGGCAACTCAGAGTGATAGAAACCTCTAGAAGCTTTCCCTACCTCTAAGTGTACATCAGTTATAAATATTGGACCCTTAAACCCAACTCTTCAGTACACATCTGGACCTGTGGGGAAACTCAGAAGGACTGCTGTGCTTCTCTGCATATAGGACTGCACTTCTGCTGCCATGCTGCCCTGCTGCCTGCTGCCTGAGTGAAGAACTGGACCTGCTTCCTGAAACCAGGACCACCAGAGGGACTTCAAGGGCTAGTTGACTGGCCTCCTGACCAGAGCCTCAGGGACAGAAGAATCCAACCACCTTGAACCAAGCCGACAGGATTCTGCCTGCTGTGAGTCCTGCCCTCCCAGGTGGTACCACCCCTGACCATTGGAAGTGGGCCTGAAGGTGCTCTGCCAGCCTAACTGTGGTCCCAGCAGTACCGACACATTGGAGCCGCAGCACGATACATCGCCGACCAGAAACTCTGCATCGGAGCAGCTGTGTGACACATAACCTCCCCAGACTGCGCATTGAGACCGCTGCATGTTTCTTATCTGCGTCAGGTATTTATATCACTGCCGGCAGCCTCCCAGGAACTCCCACTGCACAACGCATCCCCGATGCAGGCCTTCACATTGCAAGCACCTCGTTGACGGCATCCTCGATGGCGGCGCAGGACTCCGCATCGCAAGCCCTGCAGCTTCTTCAGAGCCAGCCGGTGTGCAATGCATCTCAACGTAGGACTACACAATGCAAGCCCCAAGTCAGGGGCATCCTCGATGATGAAGTAAAAGTTTGCATCGTAGCTTCACAGCTTCACAGCTCTTAGGAATCACCACTGCGCTACGCATCCTCAACGCAGGACTCCGCAATACTCCGTTTTCAGAATCTAAGGTACTCTTGTTCAGGGTAATTTGTGGGGGGCGCTAGAAAGCCCGCTGTAAAATGGCCGGAAGACAAAATCCGACAGTCATCGGCGGAATGGGTGAACATTGGCAAGAAGAAATATCGGAATAACGTTGCTGATAGTAAGAGGCACTTCTGTCGCCAATCTATACTGTCAAAGATAAAGCCAGACAGTTGTTTTTATGAATCGGGGCATACGGAGCTCAGGCCTGAACAGTAGCAAGATGGCGGTGCCGGACATGTGCTGAGGTCCTGCAGAGACGCAGACAGAGAGGCAGGAACCAGCCATCTATTGGCACGCACCCACAACAGCAGCCCCCGGGGTATATGGACAAGGTACGGAGGTGGCGGATTAGCGTGGGTATACGTGTGGCACCAACCAGCCACCACCATGCTGAAATTAGCGACAGAGCAGCAGCATGGAAAGAAGCTGAGGCAGCGGGAGTGACAATTGAAATTGGAGTGTGTGATACGAGCGTGTGCGAATCCCATAACGTGGACTGCAATTAGGCTCAGCAGAAGGCAACAGCCGTGTCGCTAACTAGAAGGTCTCGCCACAGGGAGGATCGTATCCGATATGTGCGAGGAGCGCAAATGATTAATTGGAAGCGTGGCACCAAGGAAAAATGTGAGAGGGCCGACTACAGCTGACGCAGCACAACAGAATGCGAAACCCCTACGGGATGGTGCTGGGGAGGCAAAGAAGGACTCATATATGGGGACAATAAGACCCGGGGCCCGACACACATGAACAGTGCATGCAGACCCAGTGGAGGTATTTTAGTTTTCAAATACATGTTTGTGGGAAGGCACTCCGAAATAAATAAACGTATACCCGCGTTCCTGAGCGTGGCGGCTGGTGGGCCCACAGGATGATATATGTGACCAGGCAGTGAGAGCTGAAAGCACGTGGAAACGCCTGAGGCTGCTGGATTGATCAGTAAGGTGTCTGTTCCACCAGTAGGCCGGAGACGGCAAGGTGATGCCCAAAATGGGAAAAATGGACAAGCAAGAGGCCAAGTTGTCCTTTGAGTCTCGGTGCTCAACGAGACCGGCGGGAGCGCACTCTGATACTGAACGGGACAGTCAAGCACATCCACACTGGAGGCTACTCTGCAGTTGATGCAACAGAGTCTGCAGGTCATAGATGGCAAAATAGATTCCCTCATGCTCAGAACGGATGGTATGGCCGCCAAATTGGACAAACAGGGCGAACGCCTAACAGTTGCGGAGCAGCTTATTTCGTCTGTCGAAGATGAATCACATGCATCGGTGGATAAATGCTGCATATGAAGAAAATACTGGAGATCATTAGGGTGAAGCACAAAGATTTAGAGGCACGCTCCTGCCGTAATAATTTGCGTATAATGGGTATCCCTGAGAGCACCAATACAGGCCATCTCGAAGACTACGTAGAGGGCATGATCAAGTTTATGTTCGGGTCAGAGTACCTATCGCAGGTACTAATCATCGAGAGGGCACATAGGTCATTGGCCCCCAAACCAACTCCAGGCACCCCACCACGACCTATCATAGCCAGACTATTGAATTATCAAGATTGGGACACTGTATTGCGGGTAGCAAGGGAGAAGCAGAACACTAGTTGCCAGGGAAATGTGGTGTCCTTTTTCCCAGATTTCACCACTGCAGTGCAAGCGTTTCACAGAGAATACGCATCTGTCAAGAAGCTACGTGAAATGGAGATTCCATATGCAATGCTTTACCCTGTGCATCTGAGGATTACGATTGAGGGCAAGATGAGGATCTTTCAGACCCCAAGCGCAGTGTAAGATTATCTGAAGCAGGTGAAACCCAAAAGAAAGAACCCGGGGAGGTTGCCCTCACCCGCGCTCTCGGAGCAGTGACTCTTGGTGTGAAAGCATCGAAAAGCGGGCAGGAGATGGTGAGATGGTCTCTGTTCATGCAGGAAGGTATGATCAAGAACGCGAGTGGACAGGGTAACACACCACAGGACATATGAGATGGGCAGGCACTAGAATGATCCATAACTGAGCTGTTTAGGAATGTGGGTAGTTGGGGTTTCCTAAGTGAGGTTGATAACTGAACAGTGATGGATCAACTGGCGAGGCTTAAACTACTACACACTTCAGGAAATGTATACAGAACTATGTGTTTAAATCCTAGTGGTTGATTGTGCCTGAAGTTGGCCCCGTAAATGACTGTTATGTGTTTCTGCAATCTGATAGGCACACGGTTGTGTCAAGCGGAGATTAAGGTCTTCGTTACATAACCGCATATAGGTTTTTGTTAAGTAGAAAAAGTAAACTATGATAATATAGTAGAATGGTACCCAAAACAAAATGTCATCCCGGCCACACCTGCGCTGTGGGTGGGAGTACAGGTATCTGGCCGCACCCCATTTGGGTTATTCCCCAACCTGGTTGCAATGTTGTTTGCATTCTATTTAGGGATGTGTCGTTGGCATGATTGGGATGCTGAAGTTGGTGGGGGGGTGTTTGAATTGTTATTTGGATGCTCAAGCATGATGCACCACTGGCACAGAGCCGTACTAGTTATGCAGGGACCACCAGATGAGTCACCAGTGCAGACGAATACACAGGATCAGCACGCACTGTACAAATGGTAGGCGAGATTAGACTTATGACATGGAATGTCAAGGGGATAAACAACCCCAAGAAGATCAGGCAGGTTTTACCATACCTAGATAGACAGCAGGTACAACCTGCTCTACTGCAAGAGAAACATCTCACGAGAATTGGAGAGGGCAGGGTAGGTGGAAAATGGTCAATGGTAAAGGCAGCACCATCATATTCTAATTATGCTAGAGGGGTAATGATTTTAGTAAAAAGGGAACTCCCTTCAAACTCACGCGTACTCAATAAGATGATCTGGGATGATTTACTCTTATACAGGGGAACCTTGGGGGTACGTCCATTACAATTATCACAACATATGGCCCCAACATTGATGACCCCGAATTTTATTGTAGGCTGGAGAACAAACTATTTACGCTTCAGTCGGAAGTGGTCCTCTGGGGGGGGGAGACCTGAATACATACTTGAGCCCCAACTTGGATCGCAGTGCAAATACTGCCAGGCAGGGCAAACAAGTTATACAAGTAGTACATGATATCATGCACACCCATAGACTTATTGATATCTGGAGGGCTCGAAATCCTAAGACGCGTGAGGGCACTCACATCTCCTCGGCACATAAATCATGGTCCAGATTGGACTATTGGTTGATCTCTGGGTCGGCTGCTCCCTGGGTAAAGAGAGTGAAGCTCTTACTGTGCACACTGTTAGATCACTCCCCGGTGGTAATGGATGTGTGCATCCCCACACAACACTCACAACTTTTCCAGTGGTGACTGCAGCCGTCCTCGCTGCTGGATCCTGTTTTTAAAGAAGGGGTGGGACAGGCCATTGAGCTGTTTTTCTGGAAAACGAGGGAGCAGTGGCGGAAGCAGGGACATTCTGGGAGGCGTTTAAAGCCACTATTAGGGGGACATGCATTGGGCTGCAGGCAGGGGTGCTCAAGAATCTGCGCTGCCGAATGAAAAAGTTGGAGAAATCCTTAACAATGTTAGAAAAAGAGTATGCTGTCACTCACAAAATGGAGACTCTGGCTGAAATCAGGGATTTGGTAATAGAATATAATGAGACCGCAGACCAAGAATTTAAACACCTGTCTAGTTTGAGAAAGTGGCTCTGTATATACTGTTCCCAAATAGGTACAGTGTGTACAGAGTCCACATTCCCCAGAGGATTGGCAGAGGCTAAAGTTAGATATAACCTTACTCTCTAAAGTGGTAACTTGGTCGAAATGCGAAGTGGGTCGCACACCGCTCGTCATACTAGCAAATAGCCCCATAGGATTCTGGAGGATGTAGTGACAGCGGCGGGTACACCTATGCCACGAGTAAAAAGTTTAAAATGCCATCCCTGGACACGTGTTTCGAGGTAATTGCCTCTCGTCAGCAGGGAGCAGGTATGTATGCGGGGTGCTGTAGACTGCCAAAAATTATCAGGTCTAGTACCTCTCACGGCGCGCAGGTGCGGGATCCGGGCTCGTCAACCCATAGCTCAGGGAGCTTTAAATACAAAATGCGAAGTGGGTCGCACACCGCTCGTCATACTAGCAAATAGCCCCATAGGATTCTGGAGGATGTAGTGACAGCGGCGGGTACACCTATGCCACGAGTAAAAAGTTTAAAATGCCATCCCTGGACACGTGTTTCGAGGTAATTGCCTCTCGTCAGCAGGGAGCAGGTATGTATGCGGGGTGCTGTAGACTGCCAAAAATTATCAGGTCTAGTACCTCTCACGGCGCGCAGGTGCGGGATCCGGGCTCGTCAACCCATAGCTCAGGGAGCTTTAAATACAAAATGCGAAGTGGGTCGCACACCGCTCGTCATACTAGCAAATAGCCCCATAGGATTCTGGAGGATGTAGTGACAGCGGCGGGTACACCTATGCCACGAGTAAAAAGTTTAAAATGCCATCCCTGGACACGTGTTTCGAGGTAATTGCCTCTCGTCAGCAGGGAGCAGGTATGTATGCGGGGTGCTGTAGACTGCCAAAAATTATCAGGTCTAGTACCTCTCACGGCGCGCAGGTGCGGGATCCGGGCTCGTCAACCCATAGCTCAGGGAGCTTTAAATACAAAATGCGAAGTGGGTCGCACACCGCTCGTCATACTAGCAAATAGCCCCATAGGATTCTGGAGGATGTAGTGACAGCGGCGGGTACACCTATGCCACGAGTAAAAAGTTTAAAATGCCATCCCTGGACACGTGTTTCGAGGTAATTGCCTCTCGTCAGCAGGGAGCAGGTATGTATGCGGGGTGCTGTAGACTGCCAAAAATTATCAGGTCTAGTACCTCTCACGGCGCGCAGGTGCGGGATCCGGGCTCGTCAACCCATAGCTCAGGGAGCTTTAAATACAAAATGCGAAGTGGGTCGCACACCGCTCGTCATACTAGCAAATAGCCCCATAGGATTCTGGAGGATGTAGTGACAGCGGCGGGTACACCTATGCCACGAGTAAAAAGTTTAAAATGCCATCCCTGGACACGTGTTTCGAGGTAATTGCCTCTCGTCAGCAGGGAGCAGGTATGTATGCGGGGTGCTGTAGACTGCCAAAAATTATCAGGTCTAGTACCTCTCACGGCGCGCAGGTGCGGGATCCGGGCTCGTCAACCCATAGCTCAGGGAGCTTTAAATACAAAATGCGAAGTGGGTCGCACACCGCTCGTCATACTAGCAAATAGCCCCATAGGATTCTGGAGGATGTAGTGACAGCGGCGGGTACACCTATGCCACGAGTAAAAAGTTTAAAATGCCATCCCTGGACACGTGTTTCGAGGTAATTGCCTCTCGTCAGCAGGGAGCAGGTATGTATGCGGGGTGCTGTAGACTGCCAAAAATTATCAGGTCTAGTACCTCTCACGGCGCGCAGGTGCGGGATCCGGGCTCGTCAACCCATAGCTCAGGGAGCTTTAAATACAAAATGCGAAGTGGGTCGCACACCGCTCGTCATACTAGCAAATAGCCCCATAGGATTCTGGAGGATGTAGTGACAGCGGCGGGTACACCTATGCCACGAGTAAAAAGTTTAAAATGCCATCCCTGGACACGTGTTTCGAGGTAATTGCCTCTCGTCAGCAGGGAGCAGGTATGTATGCGGGGTGCTGTAGACTGCCAAAAATTATCAGGTCTAGTACCTCTCACGGCGCGCAGGTGCGGGATCCGGGCTCGTCAACCCATAGCTCAGGGAGCTTTAAATACAAAATGCGAAGTGGGTCGCACACCGCTCGTCATACTAGCAAATAGCCCCATAGGATTCTGGAGGATGTAGTGACAGCGGCGGGTACACCTATGCCACGAGTAAAAAGTTTAAAATGCCATCCCTGGACACGTGTTTCGAGGTAATTGCCTCTCGTCAGCAGGGAGCAGGTATGTATGCGGGGTGCTGTAGACTGCCAAAAATTATCAGGTCTAGTACCTCTCACGGCGCGCAGGTGCGGGATCCGGGCTCGTCAACCCATAGCTCAGGGAGCTTTAAATACAAAATGCGAAGTGGGTCGCACACCGCTCGTCATACTAGCAAATAGCCCCATAGGATTCTGGAGGATGTAGTGACAGCGGCGGGTACACCTATGCCACGAGTAAAAAGTTTAAAATGCCATCCCTGGACACGTGTTTCGAGGTAATTGCCTCTCGTCAGCAGGGAGCAGGTATGTATGCGGGGTGCTGTAGACTGCCAAAAATTATCAGGTCTAGTACCTCTCACGGCGCGCAGGTGCGGGATCCGGGCTCGTCAACCCATAGCTCAGGGAGCTTTAAATACAAAATGCGAAGTGGGTCGCACACCGCTCGTCATACTAGCAAATAGCCCCATAGGATTCTGGAGGATGTAGTGACAGCGGCGGGTACACCTATGCCACGAGTAAAAAGTTTAAAATGCCATCCCTGGACACGTGTTTCGAGGTAATTGCCTCTCGTCAGCAGGGAGCAGGTATGTATGCGGGGTGCTGTAGACTGCCAAAAATTATCAGGTCTAGTACCTCTCACGGCGCGCAGGTGCGGGATCCGGGCTCGTCAACCCATAGCTCAGGGAGCTTTAAATACAAAATGCGAAGTGGGTCGCACACCGCTCGTCATACTAGCAAATAGCCCCATAGGATTCTGGAGGATGTAGTGACAGCGGCGGGTACACCTATGCCACGAGTAAAAAGTTTAAAATGCCATCCCTGGACACGTGTTTCGAGGTAATTGCCTCTCGTCAGCAGGGAGCAGGTATGTATGCGGGGTGCTGTAGACTGCCAAAAATTATCAGGTCTAGTACCTCTCACGGCGCGCAGGTGCGGGATCCGGGCTCGTCAACCCATAGCTCAGGGAGCTTTAAATACAAAATGCGAAGTGGGTCGCACACCGCTCGTCATACTAGCAAATAGCCCCATAGGATTCTGGAGGATGTAGTGACAGCGGCGGGTACACCTATGCCACGAGTAAAAAGTTTAAAATGCCATCCCTGGACACGTGTTTCGAGGTAATTGCCTCTCGTCAGCAGGGAGCAGGTATGTATGCGGGGTGCTGTAGACTGCCAAAAATTATCAGGTCTAGTACCTCTCACGGCGCGCAGGTGCGGGATCCGGGCTCGTCAACCCATAGCTCAGGGAGCTTTAAATACAAAATGCGAAGTGGGTCGCACACCGCTCGTCATACTAGCAAATAGCCCCATAGGATTCTGGAGGATGTAGTGACAGCGGCGGGTACACCTATGCCACGAGTAAAAAGTTTAAAATGCCATCCCAACGCATTTTGTATTTAAAGCTCCCTGAGCTATGGGTTGACGAGCCCGGATCCCGCACCCGCGCGCCGTGAGAGGTACTATACCTGACAATTTTTGGCAGTCTACAGCACTCCGCATACGTACCTGCTCCCTGCTGACGAGAGGCAATTACCTCGAAACACGTGTCCAGGGATGGCATTTTAAACTTTTTACTCGTGGCATAGGTGTACCCGCCGCTGTCACTACATCCTCCAGAATCCTATGGGGCTATTTGCTAGTATGACGAGCGGTGTGCGACCCACTTCGCATTTTGTATTTAAAGCTCCCTGAGCTATGGGTTGACGAGCCCGGATCCCGCACCCGCGCGCCGTGAGAGGTACTATACCTGACAATTTTTGGCAGTCTACAGCACTCCGCATACGTACCTGCTCCCTGCTGACGAGAGGCAATTACCTCGAAACACGTGTCCAGGGATGGCATTTTAAACTTTTTACTCGTGGCATAGGTGTACCCGCCGCTGTCACTACATCCTCCAGAATCCTATGGGGCTATTTGCTAGTATGACGAGCGGTGTGCGACCCACTTCGCATTTTGTATTTAAAGCTCCCTGAGCTATGGGTTGACGAGCCCGGATCCCGCACCCGCGCGCCGTGAGAGGTACTATACCTGACAATTTTTGGCAGTCTACAGCACTCCGCATACGTACCTGCTCCCTGCTGACGAGAGGCAATTACCTCGAAACACGTGTCCAGGGATGGCATTTTAAACTTTTTACTCGTGGCATAGGTGTACCCGCCGCTGTCACTACATCCTCCAGAATCCTATGGGGCTATTTGCTAGTATGACGAGCGGTGTGCGACCCACTTCGCATTTTGTATTTAAAGCTCCCTGAGCTATGGGTTGACGAGCCCGGATCCCGCACCCGCGCGCCGTGAGAGGTACTATACCTGACAATTTTTGGCAGTCTACAGCACTCCGCATACGTACCTGCTCCCTGCTGACGAGAGGCAATTACCTCGAAACACGTGTCCAGGGATGGCATTTTAAACTTTTTACTCGTGGCATAGGTGTACCCGCCGCTGTCACTACATCCTCCAGAATCCTATGGGGCTATTTGCTAGTATGACGAGCGGTGTGCGACCCACTTCGCATTTTGTATTTAAAGCTCCCTGAGCTATGGGTTGACGAGCCCGGATCCCGCACCCGCGCGCCGTGAGAGGTACTATACCTGACAATTTTTGGCAGTCTACAGCACTCCGCATACGTACCTGCTCCCTGCTGACGAGAGGCAATTACCTCGAAACACGTGTCCAGGGATGGCATTTTAAACTTTTTACTCGTGGCATAGGTGTACCCGCCGCTGTCACTACATCCTCCAGAATCCTATGGGGCTATTTGCTAGTATGACGAGCGGTGTGCGACCCACTTCGCATTTTGTATTTAAAGCTCCCTGAGCTATGGGTTGACGAGCCCGGATCCCGCACCCGCGCGCCGTGAGAGGTACTATACCTGACAATTTTTGGCAGTCTACAGCACTCCGCATACGTACCTGCTCCCTGCTGACGAGAGGCAATTACCTCGAAACACGTGTCCAGGGATGGCATTTTAAACTTTTTACTCGTGGCATAGGTGTACCCGCCGCTGTCACTACATCCTCCAGAATCCTATGGGGCTATTTGCTAGTATGACGAGCGGTGTGCGACCCACTTCGCATTTTGTATTTAAAGCTCCCTGAGCTATGGGTTGACGAGCCCGGATCCCGCACCCGCGCGCCGTGAGAGGTACTATACCTGACAATTTTTGGCAGTCTACAGCACTCCGCATACGTACCTGCTCCCTGCTGACGAGAGGCAATTACCTCGAAACACGTGTCCAGGGATGGCATTTTAAACTTTTTACTCGTGGCATAGGTGTACCCGCCGCTGTCACTACATCCTCCAGAATCCTATGGGGCTATTTGCTAGTATGACGAGCGGTGTGCGACCCACTTCGCATTTGGTAACTTGGTCGAGCAGTAAGGCAGTATCAGAGGACAGTGTAAAGCATTTGTTGCACACACTCAGTCAGCAAATGGTCTCACACACTCAATAACTGAACTCTAGGCCAATGGTTTATATATAAAAAATATATGTTTGTTTTATTTTAGAACCAACAATAGGTATCAAAATACTTTCTCAGAATGAGATGCTTTAGGTAAATAGTTTTGCAATATGCAATTGGCTTTTGTAGAAAGTTACAGGTTGTTGCAATAGGCAACACAATTTTAAACACAATAATGCATTGAGTTCAATGGAAGTTTTAAGTTATTTGCAATAGATTACTTTCGGGATTACTTTTGTAATTCCAGGACTGGATCCTAGATTCAGTCCTGGGTCAGTTCTTAGAAACAAGTGATAAAAGTCGACTTAGTTACTGTTATGATTTTTAGACAATATTTTGCTATTTTAAAAGTTGATACAGAAGAAATTTTCATAGAAAACAGTCAATAATTCCCTATGGAAGAAAATTCAAGTTGCAGGTATAGTATGTTCTCGTTACTTCTGTAATCCAGTACTGGGTGCCTAGACTCAGTACTGGGACCTCTATCTAAAACAGGTAAGTAATTACGTTTTCACAGTTTGTACGATTTTTAAAGAATATTTGAAGTTTTCAAAAATCGACAGAAGAAATTTCACAGAAAAACAGTCAATGATTTCCTATGGAAGAAAATTGGGTTACTGGTAAGAACGGTTGTGAATATTTTTCAGGGTCAGTGCTGGGCACCAAGATCCAGCACTGGGATCTCACCTAATAGCAGGTGAGTATTTTTGTTTTTGTTACTCGGCTGATTTTTGGTGAATATTTTAAGTTTTGAAAACTCCACACAAAAGAAATTTCAAAAGAAACCAGTCAATGTTACCCTATGGAGAAAATTGAGCTATCAGCTTTTGGGTAAGTACTCGACTGGCAGAGTTAAGGTTCTGGGCACAGACTCAGGGGTCTCCCAGGGTCAGGTAGGCACAGTTGTTACACCCTCAGCGGCGCAGGGGCAGCCGGGTGCAGAGTGAGTTAGGCCCAATGTTATCCTATGGGAGGCAGGGGGGCCTTGGTTGGTGGCTGCTGACTAGCAGGCCACGCGTCTGTGGGAGCTGGGCTCCTGGTCACTTGCTCAGGGCAAATGGCGAAGTAGATAGGTGCAGAGGTTACACTGCCAGGGCAACACAATAAGAAGAGGGACAAGGAGCAATTGGAAAGAGGTCCTGAACCAATGCTCCTAAAAGTGGTACATGATTCCAAAAGATGGTTTTAGTTCCTTCAAAGAAGAGAGGGAGTTACAGCAAGCAGGTAAGCTGTAAATAGTAGGGAATGTCTCCATAGGGTAAGTGAGTGTGCAAAGTGGGGAGAGAGTACTCCTTTGTGTGGTACGTTGTGCCCTCACACACCCTTGCGGGTGTATAGCATCATCATTGGGCAAAATTGCTCCTCGTGGGGGTGGCGCTGCAGTCCCTCACGGGCCCTTGGTTAGGGGCTCTCTAGCGGAGATCTTTTTGGAGTTGCCGCATTTGTGTATGAGGGTGTGTGGGTTGGGGAGTGCTAGTGAGTGCAGGTTAAAATGAGACAGGAACCCTAATTTCTTTAATCAAAGGATCCCTGGTTTGGTACATTAAATCCCACACTGGCATCAGTGCGGGTTTAATGTGCTGAGAAGTTTGATACCAAACTTCTCAGTCTTCAGTGTTGCCATTATGGTGCTGTGAAGTTCGTGTTTGACGAGCTCTCAGCACCATGTACTCTTAAATGGCAGCACTGCACTGACAGTGCCCAGGAATTGACCTGGGTACTGTAGGGGCACAGGGTTCATGCTCCTGTGCCCACACCACTGGCATAGGGCACACAGCTAGAGGGGTGGCTGATGTATGCCAGGGCAGTGTAGGTGGTGGGCATGGCACACAGGGGTGTGTGCCATGTCGACTCTCTGTTTTGTCTTGTACCCAGACACTCAGCCTGCAAGGGCAGTGTGTGTGTGTTAGGGTACAGGGCCTCTAAGGGTGGCACAATGAGTGCTGCAGCCCTTAGAGGCCTTCCCTGATCACAAGGCCCTGGGTACCATTTACCAGGGGATGACATGTGGCCAGGGTTTGCCAATTTGGGTTTTAGGATTTTAGGGAAGGAACATAGGCCCTGGGCACCTGATGGGCAGGAGTCCAGGGCACACTCAGTCAAAGTACATTCAGCAATTCAGCAGAAAGTGGGGGCATACCATGCAAGAAAGATGGCACTTTCTCACATCTAGGCGCAGGACAGCTAGGACATATGGGGAGGGAGGACGACCTAGCAGCACTCTGGTGGTAAAGATCAGGTCTCCGTGGACACAGGAGTACATCACAGAGATAGAACGCTAGGACGGCACGAAATGCCATAGCAGGCTTCTAAAATTATCGAGCATTTTAGGGATTACTATTGCAAACTGTGTGGTCCGGGAAAGGAAGCAACGAACGAAGAGGTGCAAACCTTTTTGGAGGAGACAGCACTTGCATGGCTCATCCCAGGTCAAAGAGAGTATCTAATGCAGCCATTTACAATTGAGGATGTGAAGGAGGAGATTCAGGAGCTTCCTTCTGGTAAAGCAGCTGGCATCGATGGTCTGCCTAGTGAGTTTTACAAAGCTTATGTAGACTTGCTAGCCCCTCAACTTCACAACATGTATAGCGAAGCATATGAGAATAGAATTCTACCCCTAACGCTAGAAGAAGTTCTAATTATCACCTTGCTGAAACGGGGTAGGATCCCAGGTAGCTGTGAATCGTACCGCCCGCTTTCATTTTTGAATATAGATACAAAAATTATTGCAAAAATTGTAGCCACCCGGTTTCGTCCCTTGCTACCGGCGCTGGTCCTCCTGGACCAATCGGGCTTTGTCCCGACTTGCTCCACCACACAAAATTTACAAAGCTTATTTGCAGTAATGCATCAAATGGATCCGGAGGTTAGAGCAGCGGCAGTGATGCTTGATGCGGCTAAGGCCTTTGACTCCATCAAGTGGGGTTTCATGTTTGACGTGCTGAGGCGTATGGGGTTACCATTCGAGTTTATTCAATGGATTGAACTATTGTATACTAATCCTGTTGCCAGAGTGCGGATTAATAATTGCCACTCTAAGCTTATTTCGATTTGTAAGGGAACACGACAGGGGTGCCCGGTCTCCCCGTTGTTGTTTGTAATTGTGATGAAACCATTGGCGTGCATAATAAGGCAGAAATATGCATGAGCAGCGTTGGGATTTAGACAACGTCCACTCATTATATTTATGTACGCAGACGATATGGTGCTTTATGTCCGTAACCCGGAAGAGGAGCTACATGCGTTGATAAGGGAATATATCAAGTATGAAATGAAATTAAATGAAATAATGATTTCTAAAGCGCACTGCTAACCGTGGGTGTCTATGCGCTGACTGCCAAAGAACGGGGTGGGTCAGTGTGCAAAATAACACCAGCCTAGTGAAACACAGGAAGGGTGGAGGAGCAGGATAAACTAGTGATTGAAAAACCAAGTTTTAAGAGCTTACCGAAATTTAATAGATTTCCTGAAGTTTTGAGTGTTAGTGGCATCGTGTTACTGAGTTTGGCAGTGGCCACTGCAAAGTTCTTGCCTACCCAGGTAGCTCTTTTGAACTTGGGAACTACCAGGTTAGCCTGGGAGGCCGATCTTAAGGTTCTGGCAGGGGTGTACATATGGAAGAGTTGCTTAATAGAGGCTGGACCCTCTGAGTGGAGGGCCTTAAAGGCTATGCACAAGGCCTTGAACATAATGCTCTTCTTGACCGGGAGCCAGTAGAGTAGGGGGAGGGACTTGGACACCGACTGATGCTTTGGAATTCCCAGAAGCAATCTAGCGGCCGCATTTTGGACCATTTGTAGTTTGTCCAGTTCTTTTTTATGGGCGGTCAGGAAGAGCCCGTTGCAGTAATCTATTTTAGAGAATATCAGTGTTTCGATCACTGCTTTGCGTAAGTCCATAGGGATAAAAGGGGAAACCTTCCTGAGTGATTTAAAGATGAAAAAACATGATGAGGTAATGCCATTGGCATGTCCCACAAAAGACAGTTTTTCATCAAACTGTACTCCCAGGTTTTTCATTTTTGGCACCGGAATGGAGAGGGAACCCAGCCCTTGAGGCCACCAGGAAGGAGACCAGAAGGAGGGTTGCTTGCCAAAGAGTAGTACCTCAGTTTTGTCTGAGTTCAGTTTCAGACAATGTTTTGACATCCACTTTCCCGATCTGTACCATGCAGTTGTGAAAGCATTTAGCTGTGTTATCTGCATTCTCTGTGACAGACACTACAATTTGGGTGTCGTCAGCATAAGAGACAACCGAAAATCCCAGATCTTTGATTAGTGAAGCCAGGGGTGTGACGTATACATTAAAAAGGGTAGGGCTCAGAGCAGACCCTTGTGGTAAGCCACATGGAAGGGTGAAAGACATGGATCTGTGACCGTTACATTCCACATACTGAAGTCTGTCAGTGAGAAATGAGCTGAGGAGTTTAAGGGCCGTACCTCTGACTCCTAACTTGGACAGCCGGTTGATAAGGAGTTGATGGTTGACAGTGTGGAACGCTGCCGAGAGTGCTAACAATATTAGCGCAGCGTTCCCTCCTTTGTGCAGAGTATTTTTGACATATGTTGTAGCTGTAATCAGGCCTGTCTCAGTGCTATTTTGGCTTCTGAAACCAAACTGTGATGGATCCAGTAAATTGTGCTCCTGGATAAATAGAGTGAGCTCGGTGTTTATAGCTTTCTCAATCAGTTTGGCCGGGAAGTCAAGAGATTGGCCTGTAATTATTGGGATTATCGGCATCCAGATTGTTTTTTTTTAAAAGAGGAAGGATTGATGCGATTTTCCATTTTTTGGGAAACATCGAGACTGGAGCATTTGATTATAGGTCCCCATGAGATGTTCAGGATGTACATCTTTCAGGCCGTAGAATAAACTGGGATAAATCTTCGATCTTTCCGTTGACACCCAATACCCTGCCTTTGCATTGGAGTTCCCGCTGGAGTGGACAGTAGACCCAGTCAAATATCTGGGGGTATGGATTCATAGTGATCCCAAGACTGTAATGAGGGAAAATTTTGGTCGAGCGATGGTGCAAACAGAGGAAGAAGTGGACAAGTGGATTAGGTTACCACTGTTGCTGGTGGATAAAATAGCAGTCATAAAAATTACCGTACTCCCGAAGTTTTTATATTTGTTCAATAATGTGCCTATCAGGCTACCGAGGGCATTCTTTGCAAGACTGCGTTCTGTCCTAATCCGCATGGTCTGGGCAGGAAAACAATCTAGATGTAGATGGGAGGTCCTCACAAGGCCATACTCTCAAGGGGGCTTTGGTGCTCCTGACTTGCAGATATATTATTTGTGTGCACAGGCACAATTTGCGCACTATTGGTATTTCCCGCCCCCCTTCCTACCACGTGTGGCAGTGGAAGCGGATGATGTGTTTCCTGAGCTGCTGTCGACCTTGATGCTCAGAACGAGTTCCACATTACCCCGTCAGGAAATGAGCACGACAGACTGTACGGCGCAGGAATGGCAGTGCGGGAGGGAAAGCGTCCTATTTATGCTCCGGCGTTGCCTCTGGCGCAGCACCCTTATATTTCCGTGGCACAAGAGCACCGGTCAATCACGACTTTGGCAGCTATGGGTTTCATTACAATGGGAGATGTGGACCCCGAAGGCACCTTCATTGCACTGGACGACATACATGCGTGAAAGCCCAGCTCTCCATTGACCATATTTTCTTATTACTGGCTAAGGGAAGCCCTCAAAGCTCTTAACGATCAGCATCCTGTCAAACTGTTAGTTTTGAAGCCACTACAAGCTATGATGGCGGGTCCTTCCCGTATAAAGTTAGTTACCAGACTGTACACCTCAATGCAGGCTGACACTGCACCACAACATAGTAAAGCCAGGAAAAGATGGGATATGGTCTTAGACGTTGCACTTGCGGAGAAGGATTGGGAATACTCTTGTTCCTTAACAGGGTTACTGACTGCTAATTGTAATATGCCCATCATCTACTTTAAATTCATCCAACAGTTGTATTACACCCGAAGCAGGTAAAAAGGTATAAAATGCGATAGGCAGCCAATTGTACTAGATGTAAAAGGCAAGATGCGGATTTTATCCACTTGGCATGGCTATGTGAAAGAGTACACGACTTTTGGGTGCAGGTCACTAAATCCTTATCTGAGATGGTGCTGGAGCCAATGAGCTGCACGCCACAAGTTTGTTTGCTGGGACTTGTAGGATATTTATAATGACAGAATAGAAGGTTGGTGATGATTGCCTTATTGCTGGCAAAGAGAAAAGTGGCACAAAACTGGGATAGTAGACACGCTCCCAAGCTACAAAAGTGGCTGGAGAATGTTACAAACTGTAGAGACCAGTTGTTGTATTATGCGGAAGGATTGCCGCTGTTGGCCCATAGGAATGAAGGGGAAATTGCATGCGCAATTTGCGCATACCCAATAATTACTCGCAAATTGCTCATGCAATTTCAAGGGTACAAGGGTGTCAAAAGGACACCCTGTTGCACCCCTGAAATTGATCTGTGTACACATGATGCGCACACACATGCCCCAAGGGCATGTGTGTGTGTAACCTACAACTTTGAAAAATGCACTTTAGTGCATTTTTCAAAGTTCTTGCAAATTACCATCAAGTTCAAATTGATGGTAATTTGCGACTCCTATTAGGTGCTATATTCACTTAAATCTTTAAAATTGCATTTCTACTAATTTCATTTTTTTGTTATTTTGATCTTAAATTATTGATTACATTTTACTCTATTTTTCTAAATTGGTGTGGAATTTTTCTTGTGTTGTGTTCCACTTTAATACTATTTTAATTGCTGCATAAATACTCTACCCATTGCCTCTAAATTAAGCCTTAAATTTTGCTATGCTACCACAGGGTTGAGCGCAGATTAATTTAGGGTTTGCTTGTGACTTTACTGTGACAAGGATTGTGGTTGCTGCTTGAATAGGGTGTCACCCCCTCAACCAGTAACCCGATTTCTTGTAATTACCCTGCCATGTCAGCCACGAGTATGTAGATGGTGTGACTGTAATTTATGTTTTATTCTGTTTTACAGATCAATGATTATAATAGTTTTATTGTACGTAGTGCTGGTTTTATGCCTTTGTTGAGTATATTATTGTGATTTTATCGTGATGTGGGATATTGTTAAGGCATATGCTGATAACAATGCAATAAAATCTTTATTTGGATTTTTGTTGTTGCTTTGTTATTTTGTTTAGTACATTTTACTCTATTTTCTAATTCGTTTTGGGAATATTATTCTTTTGCAGTTCGATTTTAGTAGTGTTTTAGTCCTGCATTAATACTTTACATTTTGCTTCTAAGTTAAGCCTGTCTGTTCTGTGTCATAAATACCAGATGGTTGATCTTACGTTTATTTAGTGACGTTAGTAGTTCACCCGGACAACGACTGGGATTATTACTTGAGGTGGACACTTACCCTCCTCAACTAATAATCCAGTTTCTTACATGTACCTTATAGTTTTTTTTCATTGTCTTACCCTTACATCCTTCATGGTCTACGGGGCATATTATCAAGACAGAAAACTGCCGCTAAAACGGCGATATTGGGCTTGATAATATGCTCTATGGAATTCCAATTGAAGCTCAGGTTAGATGTCCTTCACATAATGCCGTGTGGGCTGGTGTAAACCGTGTGGAGCATCTTTTGTATTGGGGTGAAATGTATATATATATGGTGGGAATTACAGTTGGGATTATTACTGTCTTGGATTTACTGCTGTCAACACGCTGGAATAAACATTTGGATTTTTTGCAATTACTGGTATCTTCGTTATTGCTGTGCTTCCAGTTCTTACAAATACTGTTCTACACTGGAGCCAAGATTTACTATTTTTCATGCAATGTAAGGCCACCTACAAAACAGCAATGCTTCATTGCCTGAACAACAAAAAAACTGTACAGTGCCAGATTTCCAGAGAGTCATCTGCCCATGATGTCCTCAATGGCTTGTTACCATTACAACTCATCCATAACCACAACCTATGCATGCATTGGCAACATATTAGGTAAGCATCTAGTGGAAAGATAAGGTTCAGGCGTGGGTAGACATGAAGGGTGGGAAGGTTTTTTTTTAGCATTTAGGTGCGGGTAGAGGTAAATGGGCATGGGGTTTTTAGCATTCAGGGGTGGGTAGAGGTAAAGGGAGGTAAGTGTTTTTTACAGTTTGGGCGGGTAGAAGCAAGTATGTTTTAGGGATCATGGGCAGGGATGAGGTAAAAGGGGGTACAGGTTTATTAGCGTTTATGAGTCGTAAAGGTAAAGCGAAGTAAGGGACTTGTTAGGTTCAAGTTGGGCAGAGGTAAAAGGAAGTGAAAGGATTTTTTTAGAGGTTAGGGTTGGGTAGAGGTAAATAAAAGTAATGGATTTTTTATGGTTTAGTGGTGGTTAGCACTAAAGGGAAGTAAGGGATTCTTTTAGAGTTTAGGAGTGAGCAGAGATAAAGGGAAATAATGGATTTTTTTAGGGTTAAGAGACACTTAAAGGAAGTAAGAGATTTTTTAGGATTTAGTGGTGGGTAGAGGTAAAGGGTGGTAAGGGTTTAAAAAAAAGTGTTCAGGTTGTTACCGACCAAAACAAGCATTGGCATAGCCAATAGTTCTCGCCTTTGGGACCTATTGGCTTTGGCAATTGCTTTTGGTGGGACCGTACAGCATTGGGACATACACTGGCCACTCAAATGGTTATTTCTAAAGCATTCAACAAAATTAAAATTAATCTATCAAAAGCTGGAGCAGTGGGCCTGAGATAAATGGAATAATGGATGAAGCACGGATAAATGCAAAGTCACTAGAGGTCTTCTCGATTAACAGACCAACTAGTTAATAGCTTATTACGAATTTGGGTGGCTCTTTTGACAGTGCCTTTGGCCTTAATAATCAACTTACAGCCGCGATAAAGGGTGAATCCCCTATAAGCAAACCAGTGAAACTTTGAGTACAATGCACCTGGAGTAGTGTTGCTCACTGGTTAGAGGCGGCAGACCCGGAAGCAGAGGACGGCCCGGGACCAGGGTTCAATTCCCGACGCGGCAGGGTCGTGGACCAGGGCCAGCGGACCGATAATTCTCGCCTCGGTGCCTACTCTAACCAGGGATCACACTCGGCAACTCTGGGCATTAGCTTGCCTCATCTCCACAACGGCCCCCCACATTCGCCTGGGATGCCTGGTTTCACCTTGGAGATACCCAGGAGAGACCATCTCACAGGGATGGCCAGGACGGGTTCCCCAGCGGTCTACAGCGCCACGACGCCTCGGCAGCAGTGCGCTTTACAAAAAAAAACATATATACATACATACATACATACCTCAGCAGCACACAGCAGTTACGAGCAAACATTACCTGACTTCCAAGGTACATCTATCCCTCCACTGCAACCTATCCCTCCGCTGTAACCTATATCACCATAGTCCATTAGTCTTCCAACCACAGTCTTTCTCAACTATGTTCATCTTCCAGCCACTAGCCATCAGAGTACTCCCCTCATATTTCCTTCAGTGATGCCTTAAAAGCCTTGTTCTTCACAGAACTCTTGAAGAAGGGTCTTGTGCAACAGACCACGTTAGGAGGCCATTCAGTCGGTAATGAGCATGATGCAAATCACATGCACAGTCATCTCAACTCAAAGGTGTGAAAGGGCCTAGTGACTGTTCCTCCTTCACGTGACCCAGTCCATGATTACCCAGTTGACTAATGGACTAACAGCATATTTTATTTATTTATGTATTTGCAAAGTTTTATATAGCGCTGGCTAGACCCGTAGGTATCAGAGCACTTTACATGAGGATCAGCAAGTTACAGGTTACATAATTACATCAATTACAGGAGCCAAGTATAGACATAGGAGAAAAACATGACATTACACAATAATATGTGTTATTAGCGCGTAGCATAGCCAAGAACACGTCTAATGGGGAATGGAAGGTAGAGGGGGAATGGTAGGCAGGGGCAGGGAATGCAGATAGAGTCAAAAAGACCGGGAAGGGGCAAAAGTACTTTAGGGGGAACAAAGCAGTCAAAGTCAAAGACTGAAACAACTGGCTAGGGGACAACGGTCCAAGAAAAAAAAACGACCTGAGTATCAGTAAAAGTATATGAAGGGAGGGGGGTGGGAGCCATGGGGGGGAGTAGACGAGAAGAAAAGGTTAATCAATCGAACAAGGAGCAGACCAGCAGCAAAGAGGATAGGTCAAAACTACCAAGATGGAGGGCCCACAGAAGCTGATAGCATTATTCAAAAATGGCGGGATATACAAAAACAAACAAAACAGGGGAGGCAGCCAAAGTATTACGGAGGGAGGAGGCGTGGGAGGGAAGGAAACACAACGGAGAGACGAGGAAAACAATGTCAGATGTCCGGCAGGGTAGGTGAAGACCGAGGGGGTGAACCAGAGCCAAACTCCTATATAGCTGCATAGGACAGCTCCACCGGGTATCCGCCAAGGTTGCTCGAGTTCTGCGGTAACTACAAACAGTTATGGTATCCCCCCAGAGGGCATCGTCATAGTTCCATAGAAATCACCAGTGCCGGTGTTACTGGGAAGCGCCGTCCGCCTCATCCTCCAGCTCGCCCCCAGGTCAAGAGTGGTGAGAGGAGAGGTGGAAGGGACAGTTCACATCACTTTCCAAGTTCTTTTCAGAGGTTTGAGGAGGGCCCACACTCCAAAACTTTGTGCTCAGGGAGGCCCAGTGTACACAAGTTTGAAAACCAATGGTTTACACCATTGATCCATGGTATGATGATGTGCTTTCCAGTTCTGGACAGGGGATGGATGGGTGCATTAATGAGTAGAAGTACAACAGAGGGCGCCAATGGGAGACGTTGCAGGTATGCGGTTGTTGGGTTGCTCAGCACTCAATTTTGCCATTTACCCTCACTGCCTTTTCGTATGCAGAAAGGAAATGGGGACACTTCACTCTTGGAAAGGGGTGCAGATGTGACCTTTTCTTTGTGAAAGGCTGGGGGAGGGAATGTGAGGCGGGTTTGGCCTTAGCAGTGCCACCAGAGCATTTGTGTTGTTTTTCTTACAAAACAAAATACATGGGAGGTTGGTGTATTCACTTTTCTTGTGTTCATATCCTACTATGCATCTTCCCATAATTTTGAGGACAGCGGTGAGTTCCAGGTAAAATTTCAAAACTAAGACAGCATATAAATAGACAAACAATGATTAGCTGTTAACTGGCCACCCCCTAGTTTATCTCATCTATAGACCATGAATAATAAACCATTTAGAACTTGCCCGAGGCCGGGCTGCGAGGAAGGGGTTATGAAGAGATTTTTAAACCTGTACTGTGTGAAGCTGGACTGATTACTCATAACGCCCATGTCTTTGTGCAGCCTTCCAATTAGGATGCAGGGGCTCCAGATATCAGGGAGGATCAGCAGCTCTGCAAAGAGAACAAGCATCACTATGTTGGTTTGACGCTGCTTGTTTACAAAAAATGGCGCAATTGACAGCTCGTAACAGTTCAAGCAGGCACATTGCCCTGCAGAGACCTGTAGAAGTTTGCACTCCACGGCTATACATCTGATATACATTGCCTTGCCCCATATTCCAATATAAAAATGGAAGCGTGTAGGCAGAAAAGGCTGGGGCCTACCCACGCTGGAACAGTTCCCAAAGAGGAAGAGTTTATTATTATTAAAAACACAAGTGTTCCAAAGACTCTGCATTGCATTGGAGCTCCCTCTGCAGAGCCCCAGTGACTCTGCAGGATGCATGACCAGTCACTCCATGGGTCAGGCAATGCTAGTGGAAGGGAGTGAAGCGTCCATGAGTAAGCTTAGTGAGTGAACCCTAGGTCAGATAGCGATGGATCCACTGTATTCCGGTTCTGCGTGCCGACCACAGCTGCTCTTATTGAGTCCTTAGCACTCAGGATACAAGCACATAAGTCTCCCCTGCATGAGGAAGAACCCCTGAACAGAGAAACCGCCCTTTATAATGGACCCTGCATCCCAGGGGGACACACCCGCTTTTGGATGTTTGAATTTAAGAGGGTAGATTGCGTACCATGTCAAAAAGCTCCAGGCGGTAAATACGCATCCCATGCCCAAATGCCCATGTCCGGCTCAAGGTTTCCTTAAATTATCCGATCTCCACCCTAGGGCAGGTGGGGGCCATTGAGACCATACTGGGGACCAGAGAACCCTGCAAAGAAGTTATAGATGGCACTCGGATTGAATAAGCCAGCAAAGACGTCCTGTTTACCGATCCTAAGTCCTAGTGAAGGGGTATCCATCTATAGAAAACAAGCATGGAAAGAGAAGACAAACTACTGTCGGCTTGCGCAAATAAAACCAGCTGAAGGATGAATGTATCCACTTTCATTTAGGCTATTTTTCCCTTCCTTTCGCCGTGTAGATGGAAGTTAGGTGCGCGGCTGAAAGCAGCAGCAGTCAGGACTTTAGCTGGAAGGCGGGAGTCTGATCAGGTAGAAAGACAAATATAAAGTGAGGCACGAGGAGGACAAGGAGCATACACAGTACTATGAGGTCTGGCTCGCCGAAGAAAATGAAAAAGAAAACCAGGCAGAAATAAAAGCGTGCGCCATGTAGGTAAAAGTTAGACACGCGGCCATGAAGTGGGCACCGTGCTGGAAACAGAAAAGCGTGCTGCCTTCAAAATCACACTAGCTGCCTCAAGAATTATAGCCCTGTTTATGGAAAGTCAGAGCTCAGAGCACAGAAAAGATTATACAATGCAAGCAGCTAGGGTTGTCGAAGCTGAGCACAGTCAAAAATTCACACGAGCAGGAAACCAAGAAAAAGTAGTCCCCCAAACAAATCATAGAGATACAAAACATTTGTTCCCTGCTTCGTGGGAGGAAATGAAGGACCAAAAGGAGGGACAAAGAGGAAGGATTGCCAACTAGCAAGCATGCATGGATTTTGAAAGGACACGGAAACAAGCAAATGAAAAGCAGTGGGCGGGCTGTAAGCCCACAAAGAAGTATATACTAAAGTATATACAAGAGGTCTTGAAAGCCAGACCTAGAAAGGGGCATAGTAATTGCATTGTAAATGTAATTTACTTTGTAGTACATTACAAATGCGTTATAAACATTTTCATTGCAAGGTACCACGTTGTAAATGTAAGAGTAGTAATGTCTGATATACATCCTCAGCAGTGCTTGTGGAAACAAAGGCTGTTTAGCACAACGCACAGCCTTGCGCCATGGCACAAAAGGGAGTCAGTGGTATTGCACACAGGATTCTTACTTAAGGGACGCCTCCTGGTACCAGTTTCTATGTGAAAACAGCCGCAGAAGGGCAAGCCAGGTTGCTACATATGTGCTTTCGTTTATAGCACACAATGCACAGGTATCCTATGTAAACTACTGATTTCCCCCTCATTAGCATCAACTTTCACTAGGCATTGGGTTTTTATGCAAATTGAGATTAAGCCGTTATACTTGATTTGCCTTTTTGTTAAAATCTAGAAGAGTTGCACTAGTCTGTCCCGGACATGTTCCATTTGCATAAGTGAACAGCTAGCCCGTCTGTCGGCGTGCAAAGGAATTTGGTACTGCTTTAAAGTTCCCTCTCAGCACTTAAAGGTTTATCAGCAGTGCTGTTTGTGTTGCTTCAGACTTCTTTACACCGCTTTGCCTAAGCCAAACAGCCACATAAACATATAGTAAATCTCAACCTTAATGCTAAAATATCCAATAAAGGTGCCCTTCCTTGAAAGCTTCTTTGCACAGCTATATCCATCTAAAGTTTCCACACATCTTCAAAAGCATCCTGAGAGGACTGGCAAACTTTGCAAAATACCTTTCAAATTTGGCTGAATATTCTGCAAATTCCAGTACGTCATTCTTATTCTGGAGTGTGATGTACCTTTTCAGTGAAATATCAATTTAATCATAGACTTAATTGTAAGGGAGCTTCTCTCATTTCTTAAACGCAGCTCCTAAAAATCCACCTCCTAAACATTTGTGTCAACCTGAAGGAAAGTCACTTTGGCTACGCATTTAAAACATGAACCTTTGGAAAACAGCTACAGATGATGCCAAACCAAAGTGTATCCTCACGAATCTGAACCAGCGGTGTTATAAAAGGGAAAATGGGGTAAACTGTCATGAAGTGTGTCCTGGTGATAGGCTGAGGCGAACTCCATCACACTAAAAACCCTGGCACCATCCAACAAGGCAGTTGCTCAGCAATGTTTAGAAGCGATTGCCTTTTCACTTAAATGTTCTTGTTTAGATCTATTAAGTCCATGCACATATGAATATCACAACCGCTTTTCTTAGCTGCCACAACCACTGGGTCCTCCTACCACTGTTAAGATTATGTCTTGTTTGTAACTCCATTTCCAACCAGCCTCTCTGGTTCCAGCTTCAGCAAGTCCATTATCAGTTTCAGCGCTTGCCTTGCGAACCACTGGTGTTACACCTTCTTCACCATTATACGATATTCAAAATCTTTCGGAAGAGGTCTTTTGGCTAAAATGGCCGCTGGTGTGGAGGTCTGTGTTGTAGCTCCGTAGACACCTTGGAGCCTGTCCTTTGCATTTCCCTATAAAGCAACACCACCTGAATGCCAGAGCGCCATTAGTATTAAACAGAACCCTGGCTCAGTCGTCGGAACCTGTATGAGTTGCTAAGAGACTTTACATTCACCGAGACCAGATGCAATGCTGTGACGCTTCATTTCAGATAAAGAGGTAGCCTGGTGATGGCTGCAATGGAACACAGTGTGTGTGCACCAGGCCATCACTAGCTAAAACAAGAAGTTTGACTCACTTGCGACAGAAAATGCGACGAACGGAGAGAAGACAAAGTACTGCCACTGCGGATAAGAAGACGGCCAAGCAATGGTTCCAGTTAAAGACAATGCATGCTAGGACTAGCCGAGTAAATATGGTCTCACTTGCTGCAAAGTGCATCAGTGCAACGAACATGGAGGTCCCCCAAGACACCAGAGAACACAAAAGGGAAAAGTAGGGGCTTCATTAAGCATTAATTGTTGGCGGGAAACGAAAACAGTTCCTGCGAGTAGGCACTCATGGGAGACACCAGTCCTAAGAGAGGCAGCGATGCTGTTCACCTAATGAAAGATAGCAGGGGCCAGAAAGAGAACAAGCATTGGCATAGCCAATAGGTCTCGCTTTTGGGACCTTATAAGTATTTAGTTACACAGCAGAATATCCTTGGTTCAACAACATCAACTGTTGCATGGCTAAACATTAATAAGGTCCCAAAGGCGAGACCTATTGGCTATGCCAATGCTTGTCTAATCTGTGTTTCTTGCCGCACAGACCCACATCCGGCTTCACATCCAATGCATTCTTCAATATTTGTTATTGCCTAATCACAGGTAGCTTATACATAAATATGTGTCCACTTGGCAGTGGTGATCACATTCTTTCGAAGCAGAGAATATATCCAACTTTAGAATTTGTCATCACCTTATCTAGAACAGTTCTTACTCCTTCATGGGTTTCATATGTTCTCACATGTTTTGTATTATTGGCCAACTGTTTCACTCAGTGCAAACTTGTCATCTCTAAGTGCTGTCCTGAAAGGTGCTCTTGCTGTTACCTCTCACTTCTTCGAGTTAGTGAGTAGCCTGTCATTGCAGTAAACTAACCATCAAACTGCTTTTCATTTTTTTCATCCTCAGGCAGATCGAGGCACTTTACATGCATGTTCATTCCCCCAGTGAGGGAGTACCGGTCACTCCTGTTAAGAAGATGTCCCCGTTTGCAATCTTCTTGAATGTGGAGTACGCTATCACAGTCTCCCCCCGGGGGAACTGTTTCCACCACTTCTCCCAAGTTTGTTAGGATCCTTAATGGGGAGACTCCTCCTTTTTCCCCATCTAACCCACCTTCTTTGGGGGCTGGGGCAAAATCTAATCATTTTGGTAGAGGACCAGAGTTTGGCAACTTGTTTAATATCTTGGAGTGTGTTCCTTTGTTTGATAATGAATTGGGCCCATTAAATAGAAGCTTTATTCTGCAGCTTTTACAAGATATCGAGACCACTGCCTATAGGTCTGTTGGACTTTCTAAAAATGGCTGCCTATGTTCCTGTTTGACATCGTTCATGTGTGCATGCGCTTTCTGTGCAAGTGTGTGTCTATTTTAGATGTCTCTACATGCACTGCACTAAAGCGAAACCTATTGGCTTTGCCAAGGCTTGTTTTGCGCGTGTGTCTGTTATCTCTCTGCTGAGTGGAGTCGTAGGGAATCTGGGAGTGTCGCGTATCGCACACAGCTGTCAAAACACTGCACTGTTATTCTTATCCTCCCGAAGTAAGTCCGAAACAAACAAGCATTGGCCACGCGGCCATAAAAGTAACGGCCGCGCGGCCGTGAAAGCGAAAGTAATCGTGATCAAAGCGAAAGTGACGGGACGCACTGTGTCGCAAGCACGCGAGTGGTGCGCACGCAGCAGTGATTGGCGTCTGCGCGCGTGCACACTCGCGTGAACGCAAGCACTAGGCCACCGAGGTCTGGTAGGTAGCACTTTGGAAACTCGTATACTAAATGTCGAGCAACAGCGCATGCGCTGTTCTAGGCTGGACCTAAAAAGCACTACTGGCCTCCAAGAATCCCCAAATGAAACAGTGTTGTAACAGTGACACCTAAAAACATGAAATGAGGGAATAAAGGAGCCTGGATTACCTCCCCCCATTGTGTCCCATCAACTTAAAAGGCAGAAAACGTGTGAAACAGACCTATTATTCCAACATGTGTCTCAAAACAGACTAATAGTCACCAATGGCAGCAAAAACCATTTAGGCTTTTAACATAAAATTTCCTATAACTAAGCCTGGCTGAACTGAAATATGACCTATAGAAAATGCTCACTGAGAACATGAACGTACTTAGATGCTTAAAAAAGACATTACAAAACTGAAACCCGATATGCACTCCACTAACCAGTGCCCTGGTGTTACAGAAGGTCAGCTGAACGGGAATGAAGAAGCAGACAAGTGCCTATGTACAACTGTATCACACCTGAAAAAGAAGTCGAGAGTGTTCCTTGACAAATGCGAAAATATTCAAAGTAGGTCTAGATGAGACAACATTAGAGTAATAGACCTCAATGAAGAAGCAGAAGGTACCTGTATCTACTATTTTCTTGAGAAATTTTCCAGGAAAATTTTATTAGAGGACCGAAGATTTTGCATTGACAGTGGGCAAACGCATAGAGAGGCCAGTGCTCAACCCAGGGATATTATGGCCAGGGAAACAGTCGGAACACCGCGGTCTTAACCATGGGTGTTCCGATACCGCAAGCTAACCACGCTTCCCTTTACCACGCACGTCTAGCTGCTGGGGACGGAAGCAGGAACACCTCGCAGGAAGAGATCCGAGGTGAGGTAAGTGGGGATGGGCTGTAGTTTTCTGGGCTGGGGGCGATCAGTGTAGCTTTCTGGGGGTGCGTCGGTATAGTTTTCTGGGCTGGGGTGGGTTGGGGTAGTTTTCTGGGCTGGGGGTTGAGGGTAGTTTTATGGCTGGGGGGTCGGGTAGTTTTATGGACTGGGGGATGGGCCTAGGGTAGTTTTTTGGGCTGGGGGGGTGGGTCGGGTGGAGTTTTCTGGTCTGGGGGTCAGGGGTAGTTTTGTGGGCTGGGGGTGGGTAGGGAATAGTTTTGTGGGCAGGGGGTTGGTCGGGGTAGGTTTCTGGGCTGGGGGTCAGGGTAGTTTTTTGGGCTGGGGCGTGTCGGAGTAGTTTTGTGGGCTGTGATGTGGGTCGGGTGTCGTTTTCTGGGCTGGGGATGGGGGTAGTTTTCTGGGCTGGGGGATCGGAGTCATTTTTTGGGCTGGGTCGGGGATAGTTTTCTGGGCTGTGGGTGGGTCGGGCAGTTTTCTGGGCAGGGGGGTAGTTTTCTGGGGCTGGGGGTGGGTGGGGGGAGTTTTCTGAGCTTTGGGGGTGTGTTGGGGTAGTTTTCTGGGCTGGGGGTTCGGGCTAGTTTTTAGGGCGGAGGGAGTTGGAGATAGTTTTCAGGGCTGGGGAATTCGGGCTAGTTTTCAGGGGTGGGGGTAGTTTTTAGGGCTGGGGATCAGAAGTAGTTTTCAGGACTAGGGGGTCAGAGTAGTTTTTAGAGCTGGAGGAGGGTCGGGTAGTTTTTTAATTAGGGGTTAGGGTATCAGGCCTCAGGGCAGGGGGAGGGGAAAGGGTAGTTTTTAGGGAGTAGGGGAGATGGGGCAGTTTTTAGGGCTGAGTCAGGGCTGGGCTGGGTAAGGTTAAAGGATAGGGTTAAGGGGCAGGGGTTTAGGGCTCAGGGCAGGTGGAGTTCAATGGGTAGTCGGGTCGTTATTAGAGCTTACGGGAGGGCGTGGAAATTTTTAGGGCTGGGGGAGCCGGTCGTTTTTTAAAATAGGGGTTTGCCTAAGGACAGTGGAAGGGGTTGGGGTAGTTGTAGGGACAGCGCTAGGGGGTGGGAGGGAGTTGAGGGAGTGTTAAAGAGTTAGGAACAGCGTGGGGGTTAGGAGGGGGTAGGGGTATTTGGACCTCAGAGCAGGGAGGGGACGGGGTAGTTTGTAGCTTACGGCGGGTGGAGGGGCATTGCAATCTTAGCCACGCATACCCCTTTACAGGCACGCAACGCCCATTGGGATTCAAAGGGCTTCAGCCCCCCCCTTGTCATGTGTGTCAGCCCGGCTGAGACAGCTTCGCGGGCACACACACAGCCGCACCCGAGTACTTCACTGGTCTTTAAAAGACCATTTACAGGGGGGCGTGGTCAGCTGCTGACGGGAATGGCCGCACGGTAGCTGAGCTCCGTCGTGCCACTCCCGAAAAATCTGTCTACTGCCGTCTGCCCCGGCCTGATCATTGCCCCGAGAGCCTACATGATCTCCGGTGCCTCTACCCGTGGTGCGGAGTGAATTTTTGGACCCATCGGGTGCCGCTTTGCTATGTATGTATTTTGTATTTAATTGATAAACTGGTCTTGATAATCTGAAAATAAAAATGACGACTTATCTTGATTAAATAATTATATTATTGGATCATTCTTATATTTATCTTTGTCTGCACCGGTGTGTGTTTTGTCAATAGTAGGACCCTCCCCAAGGGCCTCCATGAACAATTTTGGCAGGTAATCTTCTGTTGTTGGTTGTTCTCATCCCCCCTGCTATACCTGCCTTCATTATTTGTCAGGGGTCCCTCTTCTTAGTAGTTAAAGACTGCATCCACCCCGCCTTCGCGCTGCACTGTTTTGCTGCGCTCCTTCGTCTCTGGCACGTCGCGGGGCCCTGTGTCTTTACGGCCCCATCGGCTGCTCAATCAAGGAGGGTGCCTGGAGAAGACAACGCTCCTCTGCCTGTGTGACGCCCGCACCAGCACTGCCGCGAGCTCCGGGCATCACTGGACTGCCTTGCCTCCCGTCCTGCCACATACGGTGTGGGCCTGAGGGCGGGGATCTGCTGCCCACATCGGAGCCTGGTGAGTCGCCCTCCTTCATTTTATCTTGGCAGTAACTCTCGGGAGGCGCCGGCGGTGCCTGGGCCCAATTGAGCAACTGAAGGTGCTATTTTAATGGATGCCATCTCGCAGCAGGGAGGCCATTGCTTTGCCTGTATTGAGGCTTGAGGATCTCTCTGAGACTGCCTGCTGACCTATCATTAGCCCGGTGGATGACTCACGGTGCCGGAGTCATCATTTCCCTGCGCTCTGATTGTGCCACTAGATCCACGCCCTGGGAAGTGTCAGTGGGGCAGGGGCCACAACCGACAGGCCGTGTGGGATCCCCCACGGCAGGCGGCAGCGAGTGGCTCCTGCGTTTTGCCCCTTCGTGGCCTTCCTCCGGTGGAGGTGTCATGGCGATGGGCTGGAGTGGGCACAATGCGGCACAGACCAAGCTGGAAAAGTTTGCGTGGCAGAGGAGCCACGAGGACAAGCAGAGCACCGATCTGATGCAAGACAAAGACTTGGAACCTATTAACAAGGACCTCCTGGCGGCAATAACCAATGTGCGGACCTTTTCGGAGCACAAAATTGACACGGTTGCGACAGAGGTGACCCTCATCCAGGAGGACATGCGTAAAATGGCCGACCGTGTCTCGACCATTGAGACCACCACGACGGAGCTGGTCACTGACACCACCCTCCTCAAGAAGCAGGTTGCCAAGCTGCCTTCATCTCAAGAGGCCTTAGCAGTCCAACTCGCCGATTATGAAGGTAGAATGCGCCGCAATAATATCAGAATTCTGGGGATTCCGGAGCAGTCGGAGGGGCCTACCGCTGATCTCTATGTCGAGGAGCTCATCCTGAACCGTCTACAGCCTTGGGGTCTATCCAAGTGTTTCTCGATCGAGCGAGCCCATCGTGTGCCCGGTGGCAAGCCTACACCAGGGCCCCCCCGACTGCTCCTTGCCCGAGTGTTCAACTATCGGGACCGAGACTTGATCCTTCAAACTGCAAGAGTGGCACCTCCATTGACTGTTGAGAATAGTATGGTTTAATTTTTCCCGGATTTCACCCTGAGGGTCCAGAAGCAATGCCGGAGTTTCCTGGAGGTGAAACGGGATCTCAGAGACCAGGAGATCAAGTACGCCATGTTATTCCCTGCAAACCTTAGAATTGAATCAAATGGCAAGTTGGGGTTTTTTGATCGTCCTGAGGATGCCTGGGACTGGCTCGAGGGCTGGCGCACGGTGGGCAACAAATCCCACAAATCGACACAAAGTGCTGGGGAACTTACCGAGTGGCGACAGCAATCTCGATCTCTGCCCCTCTCTGGCACAAGCTCTCCAGGCCCGACGGGGTGACCATGTAAGACTGGACTTGCTTGAACACTACTGGATGTTTTCTTAGGTTGCATGGTCCTGATGTGGAAGTTGTTTACTTTGTGGGATGTACTTTCGTTATATTCTTTATGGGTAGCCAAATGTATCTTTGGATCCTGCGTGACTGATTCTACGTTTGCATTGACTTTGATGCACACGCTTCAGGACCCCCTGTCCTTTGACTAGTCTAAAAATGCTGCACTGTGTTTTTGCTTGGGGTGTTGGGGCGGGCATTTGTTTCACTGTCTTCTGTTTTAGGGAGTGGGGCTGTACACGTCCCCGAAGTTGTTGTGGGTGGGCGACAGGCGCTCTGCACGTTTGGGGTGGCGGGTGGTTTTAGGCCCGTTCTGCAGGGAGGCAGGGTGGGGGGGAGAATTGTGGGGATGGGGGATTGTTGTATTTGGTTTTGTTCTGTTTGGTACCGGTCTATGCTACTGCCAACCTCTCCATTCCTATACCTGTTTGTGCTGTTATTGATAAATGTGACACTGGCCTAAGTCGCCTAAGGCCTTGCTTGATTATACAGACTCATTTGATCCCCATTGAAGCAACGTGATGGCACGGGGTCTGACACTCACTATGTCCACTTGGAATGTTAACGGTGTGGGAAACAAAATTAAGAGAGGTGTGGTGTTGCAATACATCAAGCGTAATGAGCTTGACTTAGTGCTCATGCAGGAGACTCATCTGGTTGGGAATTCTTGTGGCGCCCTGAACAGGAAAGGGACAAGATGGTGGTCCACTCCGACTTCACCTCGGGATCTAGGGGAGTGGGGTCTTGCTTCGTAGGGGTTGTCCTTATATTATTCGCAACACCTGGACTGATCCCTCGGGTAGATACGCCGCAGTCTCGGGCACCTGGGAGGGGCGTGTTGTTAATGTTGTTTCTGTATATGCCCCCTCCCCGGATTACAGTGCCCGACGCTGCATGATCTGGGTACCCTGCTTTTAGACCTACCACTTGGGGTGTTGATGTTGGGAGGGGATTTCAATCTTGCGATGGAGGGCTCTCTGGACCGTCTTCCTCCCCGGGAGGACCCACCGAGTGGTTCATACTTGTGGGAGTTTGCGAATGCCCTGGGAGTAGTGGATGTCTGGCACTGGTTCCAGCCGTCATTTACCCATTTCACGTTTCAATCGGGGGTGCATGGCAGCCAATCGCGAATTGACTATGTATTTACTCAGGCTCAGGACGTTCATCTTTTTACGAAGACCGGTTGCCTGGCCCGCGGGATCTCAGATCACTCTCCCGTCCTTGCGACTTTGAGTTCTCGATGCGGGGGCCGTCCCGGAGCTATTTCCGTACACCCATGGGCGCCACAAATTCCGAACATCAAAGATGCTCTCCGCAAAGATACCGAATATTACTTTGCTGAAAATACGGGCTCTGTTGAATCTGCAGTGACATTATGGGAGGCCTTCGGGTCAGTAATAAAGGGCAGGGCCTTATCACTCATGGTTGGACATAGGGCGGAACGATCCAAGAGAGTGCTGGAGCTGGAGGCGGATGTCAGTGTTGCAGATCAGGGCATACAAATTCTCCCTACTTCCACGGATAGAGTAATTTCACAGATACACGCACATGCACTCATCATACACTTGGGCCCATTTCACTAACATACGCTCGATTACTCTATCAGCACTGAACCTGCGGAGAGAAAACTCCTAAACACCCTGTATCTGCAGTGAGGTCAATAGGATCAGTTTGATACTGTCCTGAGTCATGATATAAACAACAATAATCAAAAATAGAGTACTCAATAAATGACAAGAAATAACCACCAACACTGTATTTAAAATAATGGTACTTTATCTAAAATTAGTTCAAAGAAATTCAATCAAAGCAAATCATTATTCTCATAATTACCTATTCTAGCTAAATGTCATGAATGGGTCAGGACAGGTCTCTAAGTAGAAGTCTCCCGAGTCGCCGTCCTCACAGCATCGATCCTCACCAACGCAGGTTTGGGAAGAAGTGGCCATAGACCCTCTCTAGGCTAACAATACTTATAGAAAATCTTACAAATTAAAGCAACATAAAATGTTCTGAATATCCGTTGAACCGCTGAGCAGAGCGAGCAGGAAAGGATGTAGCATCGCTACATTTGGAAAATCTCCGCTCAGAAAAATCACAAAAATAAAAAGACGGAAGAAGGAAACTCGAGTTTTGCAAATGATACTTTTGCGCACACATTTCCTCGGAACCACCACTGTAATCACAAAGTTCATTGTGGCTCTCTTGTCCTCCAAGGTTACTTGGACGCTTGCCTGGAGTCACTGTCATCACGGAAACTTTCAAAACTCCAGCAGAAGCCATAGTCAGGTGACTTTCAACAAGGCCTCTCGTCATCTCATTTTCACTCGAGCACAGGCTGTAAACGGCAGCCATTTTATCACAGGCCAAAACGGACCATCTTAATTAAAAGAGACAAAAACAACGTTACCACAGCATAGTGATTGAACAGTGTTAACCCCACTAATACCCTTATGTGTATGTAATTATCTAGCCTTCTGCAACATAGTAAAGCATTAGTACACGTTATTTCAAAAGCATTTTGTGCTTTTATACAAACAGCACTTAGCAACATTCATTTAATTACACCTGCACATTATTATTAAGCAACATATATGCATTCCCACGTGTAATTTCTCTTGTTAATCGTGTTGGTTAATCAGAATTTTCACACAAAACAAATAATTAATGATTACAAATTAGTATTTTAATTATCGACATATAGACAAAACTGGAGCTTAAAAACCCAATAAATTTTCAACAGAAAACTCTGCTCCAGCAATCCCCCCTTTGGTGATATTATCACCAAATAAACAACCCAAAAAAAAAGAATTTAGTCCCATTTTAGGAGAAATTGAAAATGTCTTTTTTCTTTTTCGCAACACTACACACCAGACTCCCTTTCATCATCCCTCTTCGTTTCCAAGTAAACACTCTCCCTTAATTCTTCTAATTCTATTTCTTGTGGTTCTCTTTTTGACCTCTTATTTCTCTTTTCAATATTTCTTTTGATTAATTTATTTTTCCCTCCCCTGTTTTTACAACACAAACACACCAATCTTAGTATCAATAAAGCAACAATTATACAAGTCAAAGGAAACAATATCTTACCTATAATAGTACTACCTATTTTTGCAATAAAACTCTTAACAGCAACTATTTTATTAGCTATTTTGGTCCAAATACTCTCAGCTTCCAGTGGTACTAATTCTTCATGCAAATCAGTAATATTTTTGATATAGACCTTCAGGTCTTTGCTTTCATCAGGAATGTAAGTGCAACAATGTTGAACTTTCAGCATTCCACAGACTCCACCCTCTTTGGCCAATAGAATATCAAGGGCAAGTCGATTTTACATAGACATGGCACGTACGGCAATCATCTCCGTATTCACCAAAAGAAACCCTCCAGCGGTATTTGTCGATAAGCGATCCACCACTGTTGACAGTTTCCGAATTCCATAAGCATTCAAAGAAATTCCCACTGCTGGAATTAAAGCTCCAAAAATATCACCTACAATTTCAGACCAAGTTTCTCTCTTAAAACGTGTTAGTAAATTAATATGTTCTACATCTTCTATTCTATCTATATGAAAGATCTTTGGAAAGACCAGGCCCACATAACACGTGCCATACCAATGGTCAGGCAACCTGTAATAAGCCTTGTTCCCACAAACATAATACACTCCTGGGAAAACTGGATCTTCTCCTCCCTTGAAACCCCATCCTGTTGCAATGAAGTTTGTATCATGACACTCACTAGTCCCAACAAAATATGTATCATATTGGGATTTCTTTCTTGTAATGCATAGCTTACCCTTCTGTGGTGCATCTAGAGCTAAAGTTGGACTAGCCCCATTTCTCAATTCTTTCCCCATCTCAATGTCCCAAATTGTCTCACTCATTTTATATTTCCCTACTTTTTCATGCATACTCATTCTCCTTTCCTCCACCATGTTTAGGAAAGCTTTCTCCTCTTCTTTCAAACGGCAAGTTAAATTGTTCTTAAAAATGTAATCTAATGTTAATTCTTCTTTTTCAATAAAAATTTCACCAAAAATATTAGCTTCTTTAGCTGGATTCAGCTTTTTGTTCATAGGCAATTGCCCAACAATGTTATCTTTGTTAGACATCTCATAATCTATTTTCCCTAACAAATAAAAAACACTACTTAACACACTGCAAGAAATTCCATACGTAGCTGGTAAATGGTGATAAGTAACACCCTCTGAAACGGATGCAGGTAACTGCATACATACGTAGCAATCCCTAACTTCCATTGTCTTCACGTATTCGTACAACAGCTTTGAAAAAACATTGCTAGAAAAATCATTAATTGACCTATCTTTATGTATATAAGTATTACTAATTCTAGTTGGAATTACCTTTTGTGAACTCTTCTCTACATTAGTCACATTCTCTGTGTACATCTCAAATGTACCTATTGTAACTCTAAAAGTAACTAATAAAGCTAATACACCCCAGAGTAGCATTAATATTCCAGTACAGCAGCAGCACATTCTACACCATCTTTTTAAGAAGGCACATCTACTTTGGTTATTCTCTATGTTAGCCATTTTACTACTTTGACCGTGTCTTTTGACTTAGCCTCTACTACTCCACTACTGGAATTTCTAGAACTCCGGATTACTTCAAACAACTAAATTTCAGTCTTTCTTCTTTTCATCCAAGTGATTTTTCTGTTCACTCAATTTGGACACTCATCACTCTTTACTTCATCTTCTTCAACATCAAATTGTATTAAATCTCCAACATCATCCTCAGTATCTTTGTGACCCTCTATTCTGCGGCAAGGGCGGTTTTGGCTCTTGGCTCTGCTGTCTCACAACCTTCTGTTGTTGCTGCTGTAGATTATTCCCCTCGTTCTGCACCTGTTGATTTAAGGTTTTACTCTCATTATTCGCTAATGGTGGATTGGTACATTCAGATCTCCAATGTCCCAGTTGGCCACAGTTGTGACAAGGAAACTTTTTCTTTGCTTCCTCAAGAATCCCCTTTCCTTTCCCTGCATATCTGGGCCTATTCCCTGGATTATTTGCCTGTTCCATCAACTGTGCTTCTTGTCTTTCCGCAACCTTCACTTGTGCCCACATTGCCTTTTCTTTCAGCTTTCTCTGTTTTGCTTCAATTACATCACTGAAGTACTTTGCATGTCTCAGAATCTCATCTATTTTCTTACTCTGCCAGTCCACTGTATGCTCACGAATTCTCTCACTAATCTCAGGTCTCAGGCCATATACAAATCTGTATACAAAATGACTCAAATCTTTGTCACCCAGGTGCTCATCCCCACTGAATTGTTTAAAAGCCAGTATCAGCCTCTCATAAAAAGCATGAACTGATTCTTTTGCTTCCTGATGTGTTCGATCTATCTTAACCCAGTCTGTCTCTTTTGGAGGTACTTTACTTTTCAGGTATACAATCACCTGATCATACTTCCTCATTACCTCTGGATCTGGTGCTCCTGTTCTCTGATCTCTTGGATATTCCTCAGTAGGCCAACTTACAACTATTTTACACTCAGCCCACAAGTCTGCTGGAACAATTATATCAAACAGACTATTCAGATCAATCGACAGCACTTTTGACAATTTCACAAACCTGTCTACCTGCCTATACCACTCGACAGGCTTTTCTCTCAGTCGAGGGAAATCATTCGTAAATGATAAAATATCCTGTCTGGTCCATGGAACATGTACATATCCTCCTCCAGGTATTTCTCTCATAGGATAAGCATCCACTGTTTTCTCTTTTTCTCTCACAGGAAATGCTGAATAAGTCCTGTCCACTGATTCTTCCCTTTTCTTGTACCACCTGTCCTTCCACTTTTCTACATCACCCCATCTTCGCAACAACGCAATCATTTCCTTAATCTGTCCTGTTCTACCAGCACCATTCAGATTTTCAATATCTTTGTCCGTGAAATCCATCCTGTAAGACTTCTGCAATGCTTTCACCTTATCAATGTCAACTCCTTGCTCATTCGCTATTGCTCTTAACCTGTCATGTGTATTTTTAGCTCTCCAGGTGATGTTTTTACACATAAATAATAATTCTCCATCATGATGGTTTTTTAGAATTTCTGAAGAAATTGTCCCGCAAAAAGCTCCTCTAATTCTATGCGTAACTTGGCCACATCAATTGCCTGTGAATCTTTATCCCTCTTTTGAAGGACTCTCATCCAATCATTCAAATCTTCAGCTGTTATTTCAGTAGTTTTTCTCACTGGAACCACTTTTTTTGACATCCTCTGTGGTTCTAATATTGGCATCCCTGGACAACTAGTATCACTAGTATCCAATCTTGTACTAGACTGTACCTCTAATCCTCCACTACATGTGTCATGTCTGGATTGTCTCAAATCACTATTTTCTGTCCTTTTTCCTGAGTCTTCTGAGGGACCAGCCAAACTTGTTATCTTATTCCCAACATATGGAACCACCAAACCATTTTCACCCGTCCTCTGCTTATCAAAAATAGGCATAACCGGACCTATGGTTACAGGCACCGTAACAGCTTCTAGAATCTTTGTCAGCTCTCTAATCTTTTCAGTCAGCTCCGATGTAGTTCTGGCTAATTCTCTCGTATTCTCGTCACCACATCGATTCTCTCTCTCTTTTTCCCTGAAAGGATTACCACTTCTTAACTCAGGTGTCACAACTTCTGTCTCAATGATACGCAATGTATCTCTTATCGGAGAAACATCTGGTGTGCTCTCTTCTGGTTCTGGTCTATATGGAGGTGGTCTCTTGTAAATCATGTCATCCAAGACCTCATCCTCATAATCATTAACTCTATATCTTTTCACTTCTGCCTCAGGAACCCTTTCAGTACCCTTCCTTTCTTCCTTCTCGTCAACTGTTCTCATAGGATATAATCCCTCTGACATACTAGCATCTCGCCATCTCCTCATTCGATCATGATGAGTTTCACGATCATATTTCCTCCCGAACATGTACCTATAGTTGCCTCCAGACCTCTGTTTTTCTCGCTCATGTACTTCCTCTTCCCATTCCACCAAAGCCTCAAACTGTGTCGGCCTTGGTCTAGGCTCTAGACTCATCATTTTCTCCCGTAAATTTCTCAACACGGCCAGATTAAATGAACCATGTTCTGGGAATGCTAGGACACCATCTTCCTTAGTATACCTAACCCAATTCTCCAACCATATACAGGTATGATACCCATATCTCGCAGCCATGAAGGATGCAGGCGTTTTTGTTGGAGGTAACAATTCACCTTCTCTTGTTTTAACATCTTTATCCTTGTCAAACCATCTTTTTATTTTTCCGAACAAGGATTTTTTCTTTTTCTCTTCTTGGTAATACATTTTAGCGTTTACCAAAACTTTCTAATCCCTTCCGTAATACAACTGTACAATACGATTTTTCATCCAATAACAGCGCGACTCACACCAACGCACCAATCCTGGAGCGTCTATGTCACCCTGTACCCCTTCCAATCCTTGCGCGGCTCACACCAACGCACCAATCCCAGCGCGAACACTGTTCTGATCCAATATCCAATCAGAGCGCGGTCTGTTTGACGTCAGCAGTCGCTGCAGTCGCTCCTACTCCTGTTTCCTGTCACTCGTCTACCCCTCCTTTACAAAACTTCTCAGTAGACTTCGTGTCAAATTTTACAAAATCTATTAGTTACAACATATAAACATCTCCATTGTCTGCTTCGCTAACCACAGAATAGTAAAGAAAATCTATTTCACAAGAATCCCGTCTTTCCCTGAAACAGCACTCACTTCTGCTCCAGTACGGAATTAATACTCTCGTTGACACAGTAGCACATCCCTCTACTCTGCCCTTCTATCATGCATTCATTAACTGTTTCCTCTAGGACTGCTCCAAAGAGTCTTACAATCAATTAAATGCTCATACATTCACGCACATTCATACAAGAAAATGTAGTACATACACACAGAATCCTTCCCGAGAACAGCGAACAATCTGTCCCGCTACAGAATTATAACACACGTCAACCAAGCAGCTTACCTCTGCCCAGTTCTTCAAACAAGCTCAGAAAATACCTATTACTTCTCCTGCGATAAGCTTTAACGGCGAACCTTACGGATCCCTGGGACTTAAGACCAGAGTTTCACAGATAACCTTCGCTATCACACGCACTCCTTTTATACCAGAAATATATTTCTAATAGTAACATACGACGATGTCACTGATTCCGAACCCAGACAATGTGACATGCAACTTCAATCGTCACACGTTTCTCCTGCATACGTACAGGACCAACAATCCCGTCTTTCCCGAGAGCAGTATATACTTCCCTTTGCCCTACTACGGAACTGCTACCAGCTCCCAATTTCCAGAAGCACTACATATAACTCAATACGACGACTCCAACATATAGTATTAGTACATATACCAACATCAATCAATAATCAATGAATCAAAAAGCCAATATACAAGCAATCTAATCAGATCAAGACAATAATCAAAACCATCAAATTCTGCTACCAGGAAATTGTTGCAGATCAGGGCATACAAATTCGACCTACTTCTACGGATAGAGTAATTTCACAGATACACGCACATGCACTCATCATACACTTGGGCCCATTTCACTAACATACGCTCGATTACTCTATCAGCACTGAACCTGCGGAGAGAAAACTCCTAAACACCCTGTATCTGCAGTGAGGTCAATAGGATCAGTTTGATACTGTCCTGAGTCATGATATAAACAACAATAATCAAAAATAGAGTACTCAATAAATGACAAGAAATAACCACCAACACTGTATTTAAAATAATGGTACTTTATCTAAAATTAGTTCAAAGAAATTCAATCAAAGCAAATCATTATTCTCATAATTACCTATTCTAGCTAAATGTCATGAATGGGTCAGGACAGGTCTCTCAGTAGAAGTCTCCCGAGTCGCCGTCCTCACAGCATCGATCCTCACCAACGCAGGTTTGGGAAGAAGTGGCCTTAGACCCTCTCTAGGCTAACAATACTTATAGAAAATCTTACAAATTAAAGCAACATAAAATGTTCTGAATATCCGTTGAACCGCTGAGCAGAGCGAGCAGGAAAGGATGTAGCATCGCTACATTTGGAAAATCTCCGCTCAGAAAAATCACAAAAATAAAAAGACGGAAGAAGGAAACTCGAGTTTTGCAAATGATACTTTTGCGCACACATTTCCTCGGAACCACCACTGTAATCACAAAGTTCATTGTGGCTCTCTTGTCCTCCAAGGTTACTTGGACGCTTGCCTGGAGTCACTGTCATCACGGAAACTTTCAAAACTCCAGCAGAAGCCATAGTCAGGTGACTTTCAACAAGGCCTCTCTTCATCTCATTTTCACTCGAGCACAGGCTGTAAACGGCAGCCATTTTATCACAGGCCAAAACGGACCATCTTAATTAAAAGAGACAAAAACAATGTTACCACAGCATAGTGATTGAACAGTGTTAACCCCACTAATACCCTTATGTGTATGTAATTATCTAGCCTTCTGCAACATAGTAAAGCATTAGTACACGTTATTTCAAAAGCGTTTTGTGCTTTTATACAAACAGCACTTAGCAACATTCATTTAATTAAAACTGCACATTATTATTAAGCAACATATATGCATTCCCACGTGTAATTTCTCTTGTTAATCGTGTTGGTTAATCAGAATTTTCACACAAAACAAATAATTAATGATTACAAATTAGTATTTTAATTATCGACATATAGACAAAACTGGAGCTTAAAAACCCAATAAATTTTCAACAGAAAACTCTGCTCCAGCATCAGTAGCTCGGGATTCCCAACCAAGCAACATGTCATAGCCTGGTGATTAAGAGACAAGACTATCAGCAGCTTCTCTTTGATGACGCCGCACCCTGCTCTCTGGCCTCCCGACACCGGATATATGAGCAGGGTGAGCGTACAGGTAAACTTCTAGCGTGGCTTGAACGACGGAAGCAAGCTGCTAGGTGGGTCCACGCGGTAGAGAATTCTGAAGGCACTCTTTGTACTGACCCTCAACAAATCGCTGACACATTCGCTAGTTATTATGCGGATGTCTACACTAGCTCCCCCACGTCCCAGGCCTCCCTGTCAGCTAACCTTCTGGTTACTATTGACGTCCTCATGATTTCCACACAGGACAGGGAGTGCCTGGAGGCAGACATAACAGTGATCGAGGTCCAGAAGGCCATACGAGATGTCCGTTCCGGGAAGGCGATGGGCGCCAACGGGCTCCCAATCAAATTATTTAAACCCATGTCAACTTTGTTGGCTCCCCACCTGTTAAATTTTTACACTGAATGTTTCGAATCAGGGGTCCTCCCCGCAGAGATCCGAACCGCAGCCATTGTGGTAATTCACAAACCAAACAAACCTGTCGAAGAGTGCAAATTGTATCACCCCATATCTCTTTTGACGGTCGAGGCCAAGATTCTGGCCAAACTCCTCGCGAACCGACTCCTCCATTATGTTACTGATCTGGTCCACCCGGATCAATCAGGGTTTATGCCGGGGAGAAATACGGCTCGGAACCTGCATATAGTTCACGGGGTCCTCGGCAGGCTCCATACCCTAGAGGAGGAAGCAATGCTGCTGTCCCTGGATGCCTCCATGGCATTTGACACCGTTGAGTGGGACTTTCTTTTTGCCGTCCTTGTTCGCCTGGGGTTCTGGGCCTAAGTTGATACGTTGGATCTGGCTATTGTATACTCGCCCGACTGCTCATGTTGTGGTTAATAATCATCGCTCCACCACCTTTGAGCTCCACCGGGGCACGAGGCAGGGCTGTCCCCTGTGGCCGTTACTCTTCGCTCTTGTTTTAGAACCGCTGGCGGTGTGGGTCCGTGGTGATCCCGGGATACAGGGGCTCAAATGGATGGCGAGTCATGAAGACCGTATCCCGCTTTATGCAGATGATATCCTTCTATATTTGTCTCCCCCTGCGCGATCGCTGCGGCGGGTGCTACATATTTTTCATATTTTTGGCACCCACTCTGGATATCAGATAAACTGGTCCAAGTCCCAGATGTATGCGCTATGGGGTCCCCCCCCCGGCAAGTCCGCAGGGTTATGAGATACCGGTGGCTCCCTGGGGCTTTCGATACTTGTGCATCTTCGTCACTCCGGACGCGATCTCTTTTTTAACGAAAATCTACTTGTCCCTCTTCAACGTTTTAAATCCGATGCCGCACATTGGCGCTCTCTTCCTCTTACTCTCCTCGGGCGTGCGTCCCTGTTTAAAATGCTTGCACTCCCGCGATTTCTTTACGCCCTGCAAAGCACCCCGATCCCGGTCCTGGATTCTTACTTTTCCCAAATAGACGGCGTATTGCGGGACTTGCCGTGGGAAGGCTGTACGCCGTGGATAGCAATGAACAAACTCACAATGTGTTGGTATGATGGGGGCATTGGCCTAACGGATCTCAGACTATATTACCAAGCTTCCCAGCTGATAGCTGTCAATAGATGGGCGTTTGAACCCCACGACAAGCCGAATTTCCGCACGGACCACTGGCTCATGGGACGAGGTGGGTACAATAGAGCGCTTTACACAGATCCACGCAAAATCCACTTAACAGGGCATACGGCGCGTACAGTCGAGATTTGGCACAGTGTCACCAAACGGCTGGGATGGCACAAACGTTTGACGAATGCAACCCCTTTATGGCAACCTGATGTTCTGGGCCATTTGAGCGCATGTCCGGGTTTTGATAAATGGGATTTAATCGGTATTTCCACGGTTAGAGACCTCTGGGTTAAAGGGAAACTGGCCTTGTTTACAGAGCTTCAGGTTAAATATCAATTGGCTCCGTCCAAGACCTTTAGATATTTGCAAATTGCCCATGCTGTGTCCTCTACCCTGCCGAAGGAGGGCCCCCTCCCCGACTCGTCCCCCCAAGAAGACCGGTTATTGTTGGACCCCATGGATCGGAAGGCCATCTCACTCACATATAGAAAGCTGGTCAACAACCGCGCTGACCAGATGCTGAAACTGAGGGGGGGTGGGAGAGGGATTTGGGAGTGTTGGAGGACGACAAGTGGAGGGACGCCTTCACCTCGCCTCGAGAGGTCGCAATCCACATGCGCATGAGGCTCCTCCAGTTTAAGATCCTCCACCGGGCCTACTTTGATGCCAAATTGTTGATCAAGCTAGGTAGACGCCCGACCCACTTTGTCTCTGCTATTTTAACCAAGAGGGCACCATCATTCATATTTTATGGGACTGCCCACGTATCCAGGAATACTGGGGGAAAATTGCTCGCCAACTTGAGAGGGTGGGAGGCAAGCCCCTCGGGCTATCTCCCCAGTTGTGCCTACTAAATATTTGGGATGCTACGGACCTCACACAAGCTGAACAATCACGGGCCTCTATGGGCTTTATCATAGCGAAACAAAATATTGTGCAGAAATGGGGGGTGGAGGTGGTCCCACTTCTGGTTGACTGGGCGAAGTATATGGATATCACCATGGTCGCTGAAAAGTCAGTATTTAAGGGACGGAGGTGCCCTAAGAAATGGGATCAGAAATGGGGAAAATGGAACAGATACAGAGGGTAAATTTGTATCTCCCCGACAGTGGGATTGCAGAGAGAAAGGCGCGCCCTGATGGCCCAGCTGACGGCGGAAGTGCTGGCTTCCCCCCCTTAGGTGTGATATCCTTGATCTAGGTGGCCCAACCATCTATTGTATAATGTTTATAATCTCTAGATAGCGAAGTCTTTAATTGCTCACTGTAAATTGTATGACTTGTATTGCGAAGCACACAGCCCTACTGTATCGAGGGGTAAATGTCACTATGATGATGTATGTATTGGAGGGGGGATTTCTTTCAGTGGGATGTTTTATATGTGTACCGGTACCCGGCTGTTGTTTTTATAAAATAAAAAACAGTTATAAAAAAATAAAAAAGACCATTTACATGCTAACGAGGCTTTGTTGTGTCTTTACCCCTTCTTAGAGCCTCTGCATCTCCACTCTGCATATTGCTGGGAGAATCAGACCCCCCTGAAAAATTTAGTAGCCCCCCCCAAAATTTGGCTCTAGTTGCACCTCTGCCCCTTTACCATTCATGCCTTTACCACGAAATTACGTGGTAAAGGCATGCGTGGTAAAGGAAAGCGTGGTCAAGACGCATTCGTGGTTTAGGCTGCGTGGTAGGCTGCATGGTAGAAGCACGCGTGGTTTATCCAGTCACGCCTCTATCATACAACCTTCTGGCCATACTCTCAGACTACCACCTAAAAGGAAGAATCGTTAAGGAAGCCAGACACCCCATTGTGCTCACATATCTGGGTAGCCCTGAGTCACTGTTCCAAGACCTCTATGCCACAACAATACAACACCAAAGAGAGCTAAGGCCAGTGACTGAACTCCAAAGGACATACTTCTGACACAAATACCTACATCCATTTGGAATGCACTATATTTGGCAAGATAAGGAGCTCTCTCTGACCACATAGGAAGGTCAGTCATTTTTAGAGGGGTGAAAGACTGATTTGCATATGGCTGGGTCCAAACTGGAATGGCATGGTGAGCAAAAAAACGATGGATTTTGGCCCAGATCTCTGTACTGGAGTGAATGTATGACATTGATCTGCATTCTGTCCATCAATAGTTCTTTTTGCATTTGTCACCCCGAGTGGGACGGGTATTCTCAGACGTGAGTCCCGTGCTCTCCATGCCACTGGAATCCAGCTATCCTGGCTGAAACCCCGAAACCGGTCCTAGGATGCTTGTTTCCAGTCCAGGGAGGACCTGGCCTGGCAGTTTGGGATGGAATGTTCCCATTGGGCACTGGGTCAAGACTGATTTGCATATGGCTGGGTCCAAACTGGAATGGCATGGTGAGCAAAAAAACAATGGATTTAGGCCCAGATCTCTGTACTGGGGTGAATGTATGACATTGTTCTGCATTCTGTACATCAATAGTTTTTTCTGCATTTGTCACCCCGAGTGGGACTTGTATGCTCAGGCGTGAGTCCCGCTCTCTCCATGCCACTGGAATCAAGCTATCCTGGCTGAAGAGGTGTGAAACCCCGAAACCGGTCCTAGGATGCTTTTTTCCAGTCCAGGGAGGACCTGGCCTGGCAGTTCGGGCTGGACTGTTCCCATTGAGCACAGGGTCAAGACTGATTTGCATATGGCTGGGTCCAAACTGGAATGGCATGGTGAGCAAAAAAACGATGGATTTAGGCCCAGATCTCTGTACTGGGGTGAATGTATGACATTGTTCAGCATTTTGTCCATCAATAGTTCTTTTTGTATAGCATACAAAAGGCACTGACGTGCAGCTACTACAGACATATCCTAGATGAGTCTAACTTAAAAACATCCAGGTAGGGATAAAGTCAGATACCAAAGCTGCAACCGAGTCAAGGACTACTATACCCACCTACACATACCTTATGAAGTAACTTCAAGGGCACCAGCAGCTAAATAAGCAGGTGAGCAAAATTCAGGTTGGGCTGAGAAAACTAGATAGCTGGTAATACTACAAAGCATGAACTGCTAGTAGTCAAGATCAGGGCTTTAAGTGGGCTGGGTCCTGCCGGTGCTCAGCACCAAGAGTTTCTACTAAAAAGCAGCTGCTGAGAAGGGTCCCTATCGGGCTCTCCATTTTTGCCCTCACCCTCACTGTGAAAAAAAATCTTAGCTCTGCAGCAGTACCAGTAACTTCAAGGAGACTCGTTATAGTTGTTTCGCAGCCTCATCATTGCAAAATAGAAGCATTTTCAATATTCTCTACAACCAAGCCACAGTTGCTGCATATCTATCTTACGGAACTACCAACCATTGACAAAGCCAATAGTCCTGATAGTCCTGGCTTCTAGGTGTAATGTTACTTGTTGCATTATAGATCTGGATGCAATGGGGTCTCGCATTTATGTGAGTTTGAGCTATTGACATTGCAAATAACAATGCCTTTTATATTTGTTTTCGTATTAAAAATATAAATAAAAGGCATTGTCACTTACAATGCCAATAGCTTTAACTTGTGTAACTGCGAGACCTATTGCATTGCAAATGCTTGTTATAACTTGCAGAAGGCTCCATTGTGAAAATATGAGCAGGCACATGTAAGATGGAGCAGCTATACCTTTAAAAATGCTCAGCCCCAGCAAATCACAAATAACTGTCACTCACAACCCAATCTCCAGTCTTAGATTCAACTCTAGGATTCCAGAGTACATAACATTATTGTCCCAAGTATCTGTCTAGCAAGACATTGTACCCATCCCATCAAACAACTCAACAGCCCCTACGGAAACAGAACAAGGGATGACTACTGGACAAACAAATGAAGGAACAAATAAAGACGTTCTACCGATGGTGACACAGTGCTTCAAAGCAGTGACATTCTGCCAACAGTTAAGATTACTGGGTATGAGCTCATATGGACATTGATCAGGATTTATTCAGAAGGCGAACGCTGAGGTTGGATGAGAAAGCAGGCATGGATCCTAGTGTGAAAGGGGGCATGGGGGCTCTGGCATCCGTACCAATAAGATATTAAATTTTATTGGAGTGAACAAAGATAAGGGGCTTTCCCCTCATGACAGAGGGAAAGGGAATCTTTTCTGTTCTCCATGAGACCCTAGTGAAGCCTAATTTGAAGAACATGTTAGGCCCAGGATGACCAATATAAAGTTAGGGAGAAGTGGGGGAAGAGATGCACAGCACACAGATACAACCAATTGGAATGGCAAAAGGAGCTTCACAACCGCCTCAAGTGCCTACCATTAAATGAAAAGGGTCTGAATTATTTTAACAAGAGGCAGAGGGTTTAGGCATACATTAGAATTCAAGATCCAGAAATACTTATACCGCAGCAAGTACAACGGCTGCAAAGACATTCATTTAAAAAAAGATGCCTTACAATTTTGGGCCTCGGCATATAAGGTGTGGCCATTCTCTGCAAACACCATCCAAGGTGAGAAGACCCCAAAGTAAAGTGATACCTACAGTGTGGATTTCTAAAAGTACGGCAACAACGACATGGGCAAAATAGAACTTTGATTAATCTGTGTGCCCATAACATAGAACACGATTAACTTGTGTCAAAGGCCCTGGTCCCAAATGTAGGAGAAGTGATAATGGAGGGAGACATGAACACGGTGTGAGCTTGATAGGAAAGGCGCAGGGTAGCTGGCCCTTCAGGGGCGATGTATAAAACCTTGAAGAAAAAGATGCAAGATGACACATGGCATACACTACAACCTAATAAAAAAGGATTACTCCTTCCATTGAGACACCAGCCCATCATATTCTCACGTAGATAACCTCTTCGTGGCACAAGGCCCGATTCGCTCATTAGAGATGGCAAAGATAACAGAGATAGCTCTTTCTATGACACTTTTGGGAGCAGAGCAGAACAGCACATTTCGAATGAGTCAGGCATTTGTCCAAATGCTATATTCCAACGATCAAGGGTCACCCTGGGAGATCCATACCTTTATTGAGTGAAATTCCGCTGTTCCCATCGGATAATGTGGCGCACTGGAAGCACCCATCACTAAGGCAGAGCTACACTTCCACTCAAAGCATGAGTTCACATAGCTCCTGTGCCCTTATGGACTGATTCGACAAAATGTTCTTTCCACAGTTGGGTATACAGAAATGACTACCCACTTTAGCACTACTGCAGAGATAGAAGCGGTGTCTCGGCCAGTGCAGGAGGGAATGCATGCCCATTGCACTTTTGTTTACAAACGTAAAAATATTTATGACGATCCTGGACAATAGCATGGATAATATAATGCAGTTTCTGGTTCACCCTGACCCGATGGGCCTCATTAAAGATAGACAGGGGGGAAATATCATCAAAAGGGTAGCTCGACTGGTGGAGAAAACGATGAGGAAGAAGGTGCCCATGTCACGTGTGCCCTTGAACACGAAAAGGGATTTTATCGTGCCTGTTGGCATCTGTTTGTCACACTTCCCCAAAAGATGAGATTGGAATCCAGGATGATGACGTGTAGTGGCTTATCACAAAACGCCATTAGCACGGGTTCGGGGTCAATGGGTTCTGATGCTCAGGGAGACAGGACTGGGTGCCCATTGCACTGCAACAGCAATCCAGATACATCCTAGCATTAGGGAGATTCATGTTAAGGTTGACACATTCAAAATAAGCCTTCCTGCCAATGATGTCTTACGAAACTTAACGGAGATGGAGACATCAATTCATAATCGATTCAACTTGTTATAGTACTTCGAAAGGAAACTGTGGTTCAAAATTACATGACCAAACATCTGAGGTCCTGATTATATTGGTACCTCAAGACAGAGTGAATCAACTACAGGGGCAGAGTATCCTGACATGAATAAATAAGTACTCATGGCTAAACATTACAAATATACAGGAAGGGAAACAACCTATACAACGCAACCATTACATGGCACTACATTTACAACGCAGTCATTGCATCGCAACATACTTTACAACGCATGTCACTACAACGCATCCATTACAATGCATCCATTACATTGCTTGTCACTACAACGCATGACACTACATCGCATGTCACTACAACGCAGGCATTACATCGCATGTCACTACAACGCAAGCATTACATCGCATGTCATTAAAACGCATACCATTACAACGCATAGTACCCCTACACTATCCAACGCTTACCCTACTGTTGCACCCCCTGGAGTTAGAATAGTAATTTTTACCCCCACACTATCCAACACTTACCCTACTGTTGCACCCCCTGGAGTTAGAATAGTAATTTTTACCCCTACACTCTCCAACACTTACCCTAAATGCAATGTAATGGTATGTGTTGCAATGGTATGCGTTGTAAAGGCGTAATGCGATGTATGGAATGCGTTGTAAATGTAGTTTTAAAAATTTGTTGTAGTGGTATGCGATGTAAATGTATGCGTTGTAAAGGATGTTGAGATGTAAAAACTGCGTTGTAAAGGCATGCATTGTAAATGTATGCATTGTAACATCATACATTCATACAGGAATGCTTTCTTTATGTTCAGATGGTAGAGGCACTCCAACTATACGTAGTAAGCTTAAGATCCTTTCTGATGTAGCCAATATGCTCCAGAAAATAGAGATCCTGTTGTATGAGTAGCGTTTTAATATTTCTGGCAAGTAGCACACAGTCATGCAACCAGGACGAGGCATCACAACACACAGTGCAGGTATGTATATTGGGGGATTTGAGTCAGCCTTTGGGCTGTAACCCGGAGGTATTATTATACCTTGGGAGTAATGTACAGAAAATATCTTTACTGTTATGCACAGGGTATCCTTGTATTTCTAAAACGTTTTTCACCTTTTAATTTGGGTTCATTTATTGGATTTAATACAACAAAATGTACAGTATATAGAGAGATATCTATATCCTAATAAAACATGGGAGCCAAACTGTGTGTCTATGTTACAATATAATTATCACACTAATTGTATTTGAAACAGTCCTACGATCTTATTTTAATTTTGGTACATTTCTTTCTCCATCTACAGGTGGCTGTCCTGTATTGGAGTTTTTATACACTTATGAGGTGAGGTCAATTTAAAGAACTTCAGAATTTCTGTCACAGAGTATTTAGACAAGATAGGAGATTACAATATGACACTAGAACGGTATTTGAAATTGTTCGAGAGTCTTACTTTTATATCGGCATATTAATATTGCTGTTTAAAGACAGCTGTCTAATAATGTAATTTTGTGCAAACGTATGAGGGGAGAAAGATTCATAATATTTTTGAGTTTCTGTCACATATTGTCAAGACAACATAGGATGCAACAATATGGGTGCCAAGCAGCACGCCAATATGCTTCTAGGATGATCCGTTACAACAGCTTGTTCAGGTTTGAACAATTGGGTGATTTGGGCTAGTTTGATTGGATCCAGAAGATTCACAGATTTTTAAATTAGCATTATTGTAATAGGGCTGTGAGGAGGAAATATGAGGATGGTATGCATACCCTAATTAGATATGGCTGCCAAACCATATGTTACATGAACCTTCATCTCAATATGTTGCATTGAAGGGAAATGTGGAGTTTTTTAGAGGTAAAATTGATCTTACTGTGTTCTTCTTGGTTACTGCTTTGTATTAAGCTCCTGCATCAGATATGAGTGGTTTTCATAGAATCTAAATGGGATATATCACACTAAGGTTTATCATGCTTGACTTTCATAACTTTTGCTTTGAGCCTTACACTTTTTAACCTCTATGTTCAACCTGTAGCAGTCTTGGCAAGGAGCAGAGGGCTTACAATTGTATCGTATGCTGATGATACACAGTTGGTAGTCGCACTCTCGGATGATTTCGTGGGGTAGGCCTCTAAGTTTCAGGACGATTTTATGGCTATCCCCAGTGGATGACTGCCAACTGTCTCCAACTGAACTCCAGCAAGTCGGAGAATCTGCTGGTAGGGAGAGACCCGGTGCTGTGGGGCGAACATTGGTGGCTGGCCATACTGGGCTGTGCACCTACCCCTAAGCGGTGGTGAAAGATCTAGGTGTCTGGGTTGACTCGGCCCTCAGCTTGTCAAGTCTGGACTATGCCAATATACTCTATTTAGGGGTTAACAAGACTGAAGTCCTGAGACTGCAGAGAATCCAAAACACTGCGGACAGAACTCTTCTGGGCCTCCCTAGAACCTGTTCCACCTCCAGTGCTATTCGTCGGCTCCACTGGCTGCCTGTGGCCAACTGTGTGGAATTCAAGGCTCTCTTTATCGCATTTAAAATTCTGAACCTCTCCTCTCCTGGCATTCTGTTGAACTTGCTCTCATCCTATTCTCCCTCGCATCAACTTCACTCAATGGGACAACACCTGGCGGCTGTGCCCCAGTTGAGGAGGGCTCGGTCGGGTGGGCGCTCTTTTCGTGTATTGGCTGTCAAACTTTGGAACGCTTTGCCAATATTCCTCCGTGCCATGAATAACTACCTGGCTTTCCGTAAGGCTATCAAAGCGTACCTTTTCCCTCCGCTTTAGTGTTTTTCTTCTGTCATCGGCCTCTATGTTTCTGCTTTTAGCGCTGGGACGCCTCTTTGCTGGGGCAGCTGTGCGCTCTATAAAACAGGCTAATATAACATAACATAACAGGTGTGTAAAATAATGCCAGGGTGATATTAGCTAGTTGGATAAGCATATCATTGGATTAAGTTTAGTGCTAGAGATGTTTTATAAAACGATTGATTATATAATTTAGCTTGCTATTTTTGCTTTACAGATAAACTATGATGACCATGATGTGGTGATACCTGTCCGAAGTTAACCAAAGAATAGGAATATTAAATCTTGGTGAGTGTTTTTATAATATAAGATTTGAATAAGAGTAAATTACATTTAATAACCCGGTCAATGAAGTATGAATGCATAATATTTAGTTATAACATTTCTTACTTGATAGCCATCTCGTTTTATAATGTACAATTGATCAGGAGATTTCCAATCTGTACAAATGCAATCTTTATGTTGCAGATCCTGGATCATGTATTCCTATATACGGAATTTAATTTACATTGCCTGCTTCATTCTGTCTTGGAGCACCAATGCTATCTCTTTGGAATTTTGCTCACTAATAGTAAGATAGTGTCAGGATGACAAGATGTGCGTACAACAAAACACATCCATTGCACCAAAACCAATCACTTTAAATCAATGCTAAATAAAGACCGAAAGAAAACTCTTAGGAATTGTCAAACAACCAGCAAACCACTCAACTAACCTGCACTCTACACTTAAGGACTCATTCTCTAGCGATAAGGAGTTCTCTACACACTTCAGAGAAAAGACAAGAAAAATTGAACTAGAACTGCAGCTCACCTTACAAGTACACTTCTTCAGACCCAGACCAATATCTCTCTATTGGTACCTATGATAAGCTCCCCTTTCCTTTGCTATATGGAATATACTCCAAAAAACAACGTGTTGTGGAACTCCTTCTCACTACCAGATGACACTGAACTATTCAAAACAATAACTTCACTGAAACTTCAAATCATTTAAATGATCCTCTCCCTGCCAAGTGTTCCAAAGAACCTAGATCTTTTGTGCTCCCTCTCTGATCTAAGATAGTCCATTAATCACTCATGCTGGGCTTGATTCCTGACTACCTCCAAATAGGTCAAGTTACCCCCATCCCTAAGAAACCGAATGAAATCTTTTCTGATGCTAACAACTTCTGCCTTAATTTTAATAGCATGACTTTAACCAAACTGCTAACCATATGGAACAGTTTCAACTCCTGGACCAATTCGAATCGGGTTTTAGATCTGGTCATAGTACTGAAACTGCTTTAACACACATTGTAAATGACGCCTTGAGATTACTTGGCCAGAACGAACCCTTCTTACTAGTACTTCTTGATCTCTCCTCGGCATTCGACACAGTCAAACAGGACAACATAATCTATCTCCTCGAAAAAGGATGGTATTAACCGGCCCAGTTTTAGCTTGGTTTGCCTCATTTCTACATAACAGATCGTAAAGAATAAACGTCAACTATTCCCTGTCTTACAGTACATAGGTATCAATTGGAGTGCCTTAAGGATCTGCACTCTCGCCCACACGCTTTTCAACTTATTCATGGAACCCCTCGCTGAAATTCTGAACTGCTCTAACATAATATATCACATGTCTGCTGCTGATACTCAACTATACTTCAAAATCTCTTCACCGGATGATAATAAAATCTCTTAACTCTACTCTTTTGAAAACTCAGCACTGGCTAACTCACAATCACCTGATGCTAAATACGCTCAAGACTGAATTCCTCCTGATTGCTCATCAAAATCACTCTGCCACCTTTCAAGACTGGCTTAAACAACTAACAGAGCTCAACTGCGCTCCTCGCATTGTGGACTCCACTAAATCTTGAGGCCTGATTTTGGACAAACACCTAAATATGCTAGACCAATCACCAACTCAACACATTAAGGAAAATAAAACCTTTCCTGCCGCCTGATGACATGCAGCTAAAAGTACAATCCCTAGTCATTTCCTGGCTGGACTCCGGATTTGTGACCTTGGCTGGGCTACCTAAAGTCAATCTAGCCCCCCTAAGGGCTACACTGAACTCAGCCACCAGACACATAACTGGGTCAAGAAAACACGATCACATCACACCAGATCTAACTCAACTAAATTAGCTCTCTCTCAAAGCTAGGATTTGGTTCAAGATATCCTGCTTGATGCACAAGGCACTGCATTAGAACACTCCAACTTACCCGGCTAAAAGACTCCAACTATCTAGTCGAAACCGGACCCTAAGAAGCTCTAACACTCTATTATTGAAACCACAAAAATTAAAGAAGAAGAAAATGTACAACTGCGCCTTCTCCGGTCTTGCTCCAAGAATTTGGAACGCTGTTTCACCAGAAATCAGAGCTAACCCTTCGACCGCCACATTTAAAAAACAAGTCAAAGGTCTATTTTTTAGATACTTCCTGCAATTATAGATCTGAAGTCACCTAACCATGTTTTGCTTCTTCTATACAGCATGGATATAACTCTCAACTATGTAATTGTTAGACTCTTAATACCTAGTATGATCACCCTATGTTTGTTTAAATTCCCTTCTGGTTTTGCCTATATGTACAGCAGTCTGATACCTTATAGGGTCTTGTTTGCACTCTATAAAACTTTTCAAATAAATAAACAAATAATGAAATTTCTTTTAAATGTTTTGGGTTTAACATATTTTTTGAGGCAAGAGAACTGCAGAAAAAGCCAAGAAAAGTGCAGAAAGAGGCAAAAGAGGTACATAAAGAGATAAAAGAGGTGCAGAAAGAAGCAAGACAGGTGCAGAAATAGGAATGGAAAGTGCAGAATGAAGCAACAGGGGTACAGAAAGAGGCAAGAGAAGTGAAGAAAGGAGCAAGTGAGGTGCAGAAAGAGCCAGCAGAGGTGCAAAATGAGGCAAGAGAGGTGCAGAAACAGGCAAGAGAAGTGCACAGAGGCATGAGAATTGCTGAAAGAAGCAACAGAGGTGTAGAAAGAAGTAGGAAAAGTGCAAAAAGAGGCAAGTGAGATGCAAAAACAGGAAGGAAGGGTACATAAAGAGGGAAGACAAGTGCAGAAAGAGACAAATGAGGTGCAGAAATGTGAAAGGCAGCGAGTCTTCTAAGACCCTCAATGCTGCCTGGTGCAGGGTTCCATCTCTAATTCACTTTGGGTTCGCTATCAAAATAATGAGGCAAGCGCTGGAAACTGGAAGACAAGAAAAAGGTTTATTTCTCACGAGGAGATCACGTCAACTGCAGACACTGGGATGTCTGAGGGAGGTGTTCTGCTGATAACTCCTGTGGCTCTTCCTTTTATACAGGTTTGACACAATGCATTTGTTTCATCAACATGGTTACAAAAGCCTGGAGTCCCCGCCCCGGGCAGGTTGTCTCACAAGCACAACAGTAATTCTCTTCCCACCCAGGTCAAACAGACAATCTTATCTTGCAGCTGGACCTTGCTTCAGGGTCTAAAACATGTGAGACCGGCCAGATCTAAGAGTCTGTTCTGTTGATAAAAACAGGTCCCATTCTTGGTAAAAACAAGTCTTGCTGTTTGCAGTGCAATAAATCATGTTGCAAGATTCTTTTTGGTGTTTGGAACCTGTTTGTGTAACTAGGTGCAGTGAGGGGTAGAGTGTCCAAAGGTTTGCCTGTCAACAGAGATGAGAGGAAAAACGAGTTTGTGGCAGCAAGTGGCGCTGAGGTTTGTTGTGGCAATAGAGTTTATAGCCCTCAGCACACATTCCAGGTCGGTCAGAGGGTCAGAGGGATGCTAGTAAGGGCATAGTGAAACAAAGGTGGTCAACAGAGTACAAAATGGCTGTGATAGATTAAAATGACTGTAGCTTCTGTGCACATAGAATTTTCCACCGGATAAGATGGCGCAGGCAATGTTCACGATTGTCGTTTTGCTTTTAACAGTGGCCCCTTTGAACATAACTAGCCAGCTTGTCAGTCTATTTCGATCTCCATAATGTCCTGTATCTCTTGATCCTACATTACTCTCATTTTTGTTAGCTGAGTGTCCATAGTCTTAGGGTGCAAGGTAGTTATACAAAGAGAACACAAAGGTGGTATACAGTGTATACCCAAACAACAACCACATATTGTCAATACTGGGACTAAGAGAATCATTGATATTTTCCAACCCCACTCCTTCAAGATGCCCCAAAGCCAACTTCCAATTGTCCAAGTCTCTGATCCCTGATGAATTTCTGAAGACAGTCTATGGAGATGTTCGATTGCTTCATAGACAGAAGGTGAATTATCAGTAATGTATACACAGCAGCTGGCATCGATGATGCAGCATGCTCCTCCACGGTCTGCTAGTACCACGTCTAGGACCATGCAATTTTTCAGGGTAACCAGACGGACCGCTTGGAGCTCAGCAGTGTTGTTGGTGAGGATGCCAGCAGTGACGTTCAGGGCGGTCTCTACCGCTTGGGACAGATGTCTGATGGCTCGGCTGTTTGCCATCGGACCCCATAGCGGGATGAGCCCTTTTGCTGCATCGAGGAACTGTGATGAGGCAGAGTCTGCTTGATCAGTGTCTTTAGAACGCTTTTCTCGATGATGCTCTGCATGGGCTGTGTAGGTTGGTGGCAAAACAAAGGCGATGTAGCACGTGCCCCTCCAGTTTCTTGGGAGCCATGTGTAGGCTTTGGTTCCACAAACAAAGTACATATTGAGTGATGCAACAAGCGCTGGAGGGTTGGTAGTGTTCAAAGTCCTTGCAATGCTACAGGTGCTATGACCCACTTTCAATGCATACAAGGGCAGAGACGTTCACCACAGATAGGGCCACAGTCAGTGTTGCAGCAGTTCTTTTCTTCAGGTAGGAAAATGTAGCTCTGTTAGGATTATTGAACACTTGCATTTCCACTCGTTCTTAGGAGGGGACATTCATCGGTAATGTCGCATTGAAGGTGTGAGGGCAGAAGGGGGCGGCTGTTCTTCCTGGTTTGTTTCGCCAGAACTCGTTGTAGAACTGGGCGATTGTTCTGTCGGAAGTAGCATTGTCTTTGTAACTTTCTTCTAGGAGTATCATCCAGGCAAGGCAAGATCCGTGAATAGAAAAGAGCGAGGGGATGAAAGGGATGGAATGTTCAGTGGCATGTGGTAACAGCCCACAGACCCAACAGTTGGTAGTATTGGTGGCAAGATTGTACTGGTGGGGACGCTCTGCTCTTCATCTTTTAAACTCGCCGTGAGGGGAACGGCTCCTTATCATCCCACGCTTGCCTGAACTCTGCTATCGCCATACTCTGAGCCGTGAGGGGAACGGCACTGAAACCTCGCCGATACCGGACCACAACTCCCAGGGGGCTTTGCGCCTGGAGTGCACCGGACATCTCCTGAGGGCGTTGGAAGCCTGTAAAAGCTCCGAGAGCCTCCTGCAGCGCGGGACGCTCTGCTCTTCATCTTTTAAACTCGCCGTGAGGGGAACGGCTCCTTATCATCCCACGCTTCTCTCCCCCGCTGTCGCCTGTCACCGCGACCGCTGTGAGGGGAGAGCGTCCGGCGGGACTTCACTACCCAGGTCCCCTTGCAACCTTTCGTGAACCGGAAGGAAACTCCACGGACCTTGCGCGCCCGGAGGCGCTACTTAATCGATCCAGCCCCCCGCGACGCGGGACCGCGCGCGGGCTAAGCCCGGGCAAAGGGCGGGCCCTCTGTGGCCCTCAGAGGCACAAGGAGGCCGGGCTGGGCCACATCTATTGCCATAAAAATCAAGGTACTGTAATCCGATTGGTTTTCCAAACTATCGTGATCCACTGGTGAGGCTGAGTGGTGGACAAAGTTTTTAACACTTATATACTGGTCATTGATTCCTTGAAGTATAAGCAGGGGACCTTAATCTATTCTTTTGATGTGCCCCGACCACTCGGGCAGTGAAGTACTAAATTGTGACTGTAATTTGCGCATTTTGTGTGGGATACACTGAGAGAAGGGGGACTGTGACCGATAGGGTACCATGGCTTCCAAACCTAAAACAAGATCATCGAAGAGAAAACCAAGTACCCCATCGGTGGCCAAACAAACTGGATCGAATATCACTAATGTAGTTGGACACTTAGCCCCCCCACTGCCATAGATCTCATGCTACGTAAGGTCATTGGGGCAGTGGATGGGGAGATTGAGCGCGCTGAGAGACGCCTCTCGATGACCCCTACAAACAACCCCCACTCACAAATACAGAGTACACTCTCGCAGGTGTTAGATATAAATCTTTGTGACAGCTCACAGGACAATACCAATGATATTTCATCTGAAAATGTGCCATGCGGCCAACTGGTATCAGAGATTGACCCCCCCCTTGCTAGGTCAGCAAAAAGACTATTTGTACCAAAACATAGACCACCTAAAAGGCGCACAAAGAATATGCATGCAAGGAAATTAAAATCAATTAACATGGGTGGGAAGACACTAGAAGATGAGATTATAGAAGTAGATGTGCAAGGTCCACTAATCCCGCCAGGATGGCTCCAACCGGTAATAAGTGACCTTCAAAAACATTTAGAAACCTTCATTATCTCACAAATAAAACCTTTAATTAGCAAAATTGATAAAATCACTAATGAATTGCAAAAGTTAGGGAGACTGAAGGAAAATGTAAATCCCATCTCTATTGGAAACCCAACTTCAATTGAAACCCCCTCCTCAAGGATATTACCCATGAATAATAACTGCACAAGCAATGAGCCATGTACTATTGCCCAGGTTCATGTGCCGCCTAAAACTATAGCCCACTCGCAGAACAGAGGCTTTATTGAAAATGTGAAAGAACCTAGCACTAGACCCCAGGTTCCGCAAAGTAGGGCGCAGACGTTGTTAGGGCAGGTCGTTTCTCACAGCCAGGTAAATAAACAACAAAAAGACTATGAGAGCAAAGGAGAAACTCTCCCCCCCCCTCGTGTAAATTTACCCCCCCAAACAAGCCCCTATGTTGTGGTACTTGCTGGGGTGCCTGAACTGAGGATGGGTCAAAAAGAGCCATACTTAGATTTAAAAAACAAGATTATTAATTGGCTTAATATACACAGACCGCTCCGGGGGCAGGAAAGGGGAGAAATTATTCACGTGAGGAGAGTATCATGGCTGGGGACCAGAGAGAAGGATATTGAGGGGGACTGTGTCATTGTAAATTTTAGGAATCCGGGTCTAGTGGAATATATATTGGGTAACTTTAATAAAAATGTAACTAGTACTGTACAGGCTATGCCATTAGGTTATTTCTATCTGAGAAATAGAAACACATATCCCTTGGCCCAAAATCAGGGAAGGAGGGAAGGAGGAATAGACGATTATAGGAAAAGAAAACCTGAATATAGTCACTTCTCATCACTGGATCTGGATGGCCTGCAGTGGAAAAACAGATTCAGTCCCCTTCAATACCTGGACGAAAACGACTGACTAACCAACCCAGATATACAACCTGTGGGGAAAGAAACTAGAATGACCAGGGATAACATTGACTTAACTCCTACAGGAAGATATACACCGAACCCCCAGGAAGGCTCCCAGCAAAATCAGAATGGGGAGATACAAGATACCCGGCCTGAAGAGAGAGAGGCAGACGCTCTCCATATTTGTGATTCAAACTTGATAGGGAAACAGGGGGGAAAGGTGAAAATCACATCCTGGAATATAGCAGGTTTGGCAGGAAAAATAGCTAATGCAGATTTTAGAAATCAATTAAGGGAATCCCATATAGTAGCTCTACAGGAGACTTGGGCGGTTGAGCCCGACCTCTATCATTTGGAGGGTTACAAGCTATTTTTTGTCCCTGCACAAGAGAGTAGGGCAGGCAGAGCTAAAGGAGGCCTAATAATTTATGCTGATATTAATTTAAAGGGGAGATGGATAGTGCCATCCTGGACCTCAAAAAATTTGCAAGCAATAATATTTCATGGCTATGGGATGAAGGTACAACTATTTAACATTTATAACTCAGGCTCAGGAAGCGGCACTAAAACCGTGCTAGAGGAGCTAGACACTAGATTACAACAGGAAGCCGATTCAAGGAAAGGCGGTGTAGATCCATTTGTCCTCTTAATGGGAGATTTAAATTGCCATTTATGCCCATATTTAACCTCAGTAACCACGGACTGGGATCTTTGTCCAGTTAGTAAAGGGCCACACTTCGAGCACAGCTCGGAGGGTACATCACTTACAAAATTAATAGGTAGTCACTCATTAGTACATACCATGGATGTAGTAATCCCAGGGCCAAAGGCTACCTTGGTACCAACTTTTAAAGGCAGGGGATGTTCGTCTATTATAGACTACATCCTGATAACTGCCTTTGCCAAACAATGGGTGGGGATGGTATGCACTAAATGGAGTCCCTTTAGTGATCACAATCCCTTATTTATAGAAATACTCTGCAGGGGTTATGTTGAAATGAATAAACAGCTAGATATTATCTTACAGCCTTCAGATCAAGGAAGGCGCTTAAAATGGGCAAAAATCAATGCCTCAGAATTTTATATTGCACTGATAGTAAAGGGGAAAAAGTGGGTTGAAGAATGTCTAGATTTTAAAATAGAAGGAGCTGATTTAGTATCTGCCTTCAGCGAACTAACTAAATTGGCCGAAAAATTATTGGAGGCGAAAGGTCCTAGAAAATCTGGGACCCACCCAAGATGGTTTGACGCAAGTTGTGCACGAGCGTTAAGAAATCTAAAATTAAGCCTTAAAGTAATTCCAAGGGACACAGTGGAAGTGGTAAAGTGTAGGAAAATTTATAACATTAAGATCAAAGAAAGGAAGGCTTCCCTAAAAGCAGAACTATGGGCTGACTTAAGAGAGGCCGGTGAAAACAGGGATTTTATTGAATTATGGAAAATAATAAATAGGCCCTGTTTTCACGATCAAAATGCCCCAGTTATTAGCACAAATATCCTCCCGCAGCAATGGATGACCCACTTCGAGAGCCTTTATAACCAGTCTAAAGATCCTAAACATAAAGGGGAATGGGATGGTAATAGGAGCTGGGTGCAGGATTTTACACTCTCCGAGATTATCCAGGCAATTAAAGGGTTGACTCCAAATAAAGCCCCCGGGCCTGATGGCACCCCCCCAGATTTGTATAGAAGTAATATTGACTTGTGGGCCCCAATTTTAACGAGGGTGTTAAATGCAGCTATCAAGACAGGACTCCCTAGGTCGTGGTCCACCGCCTTAATTGTACCTATTTTCAAGAAGGGAAATAGGGACAATCCTCAGTGTTACAGACCCATATCACTGATCGACGTTTCTGCCAAAATACTGGGGCGGGTGATCCTAAACCGCTTAATGATCTGGACAGAAGAGCACCATACAATAGTGGATACCCAGTATGGTTTTAGAGCAGGAAAGTCGACCAGTGACCAATGTTTAAATTTATACCTTTTGGTCGCTAAATACACCAGAGCGAGCAATGGTACTATATATATGGGTTTTATGGATCTGGCGGCGGCCTTTGACAATGTAAATAGAAGTAAACTTTGGGAAAGGATGAGCACTTTGGGGATTGACCAGGGACTTATAAGTATCCTAAGAGAATTACACTGGAACACCACAGCCAGGGTTCGCTTTAGTATGGAGGGAGGGCAAACTGACTCCTTTCCATGCTCTAGCGGAGTAAGGCAGGGATGCATTCTTGCCCCCTTCCTTTTCTCATTATACATTAATGACCTGGAGTCATGCCTCATAGCCCGGGCGGTGGACTGCCCCAAGGTACGGAAGCGTCAAATACCGGTACTATTGTACGCAGATGACGCGGTCCTGCTCGCCCGGACACCGAGAAGTCTCCAATCTCTGATCAATGGATTTGTGGTCTTCATGGAAAAATTAGATCTGTCCGTGAATTTGACCAAGTCCTTTGCACTGATTGCAGGCAAAAAACCCATCAAAAAACCGGTGTTTAAAATCGGGACTCATACCATGGGCATTGTAACCACCTTCCCATATTTAGGTCTATTACTTGATGGCAAGATGCAATTTGACAAATTACTAGAGGAACATTGTACTAAATTGGCTTCCTCATGTGGTGCAATTATGAACTTTGCACAGAGGCTGGGACGTTGGTCCCCAGAGCAAATAATGAGCTTGTATCGCTCAATAAGCACAGCCAAAGCAGTATATGGAGCCGAGGTTTGGGGCTTTAGGGATGCCAAACAGTTACAATTAGAGGAAGACAAATTCATCCGTAGAATCCTCAAGATCCCACACTCAATACCAGCTGAAATTGCCCGTTCCGAACTCGGAATTCCGTATATTGTAGATCAGGTCAAGATTAGACCGGTCTTGGCTTGGCTTAGTATTTGGGCTAACCCGGAGGCTGTATTAAGCCAAGAAATCCTCTCTGACTGTATACAAATGGACAAAGGGATGTCAATCCCTTGGCTGAATTATGTTAAACTAACTTTAGAGTCCGTAGGTCAGCACACCCTTTTTAGCACCCCTGCATTAATCACAAGGAACAATAAATTACAAATCAAAAGACTGTTGCTTGACAATTTGGAGAGGCTTAGGGAAACTAAAGCTTTTGCACTAAAACGGTCAGTGGTAGCACACTCCTTAGTTAAAGAGGCACCGGGTATGGAACCGTACCTATTTCTGATGTATAATCACCAGGATAGGTTTTTAATGTGCCGTTTTGGGCTCAATTTGTTGCAAAATATTTTAGCTTATCCGTCTGGTTTTACTGCAACTATTGAGCAGAAGGGTGCCTGCGGCTGCGACAACATGTCTCCGCAGGACACCCTTCATTTTGTATTACTATGTCCATTTTATTGTTACCCAAGGCGTATGTTTCTGGTTGAAATCTTAAAAAATGGAAAATTTCGGCATGCTAAAATAGCCCTCCTGTTTTTACAGAGAGCAAATGATATGCATACCTTATGTTCAGTAATAGGTTTTCTAAAAGCGGCAGTAAGACTAAGAAATACCAGAGACTAACCTATCATGAATAATATATTGATTCTTTTTTTTGTATTTTAACAGGGTGATAGATGGTTAATTTTGATATTGATGTGATAAAAAATCATGTATGTTTCTGTGTTTTAAAATATGTACTTTTTATGATGATTTTTAACCATCGAAATAAAGAATTAATTGATTGATTGATACTGGTGCAACATCTGCACGAAAGAATTATTCCAGAATTCTTTGCATCGTTCTCGGAGATGTGGCGGTAGTGATACCAGGTAGTGTTCTTTCTTAGTGATTGGTTGCATGGTGGGTGACAATGTTCTGTATGCAGGTGCATTCTCTTCAATGATCCAGAGTGCGACCATTAGCAGGAGACAGGTGAGAAATGCGGCTGCAGGTGCAATTGTCTTTGTGCTGTGCAGGTTAGCAGTCTTGGTGTCTTTGAGGTGGCTTTGAAGGTGTTCAGTTTCTTCCATCATCTTCGAGGAGCTCAACAACTGGTAGGACCACAGACTTTTGTCTGGCGCTTTCCTGTTAGCGTTGTTTGACTGTGCTACTGATCTGAGACCTTGACTCAGTTAGTGGCCTGGTCGTTGGAGCTCCCTCCTTTTCGTCGATCTTAGGTTGTACCCTTTCTTGGATGGCACCGTGGGGTTGGGAAATTCTGATAGTTCGAGGGTGTCTTCTTGTGGGTAGCAACTCAGACCTGGTTGGTTCTTCGCAAGTACTTCCTCTTGCACCTCCACCCCTTCACAGGTTGCCAGGGTTGGAGGGACTCGCTTGCAATGTTGAGCGTGCAGCCAGTTTCGTTTTCCTTCCACTTGGAGGGCAGTTCGGGTGGTGATCAGGACTTGCCAGGGGCCCGTCCACATAGGCTTCAGATTCTTCGTTCTTTGGAAGTTGCGAATCAATACCTGGTCGCCTGGCTTTATTTCATGTGCCGGGCCCCTGGATACGTCAGGCAAGGCTTGCTGCACCTGTTGGTGGATAATTGTTAGCTTGTTTGTCAATTTATGCAAATAATCCGACATCAATATGTTCGGGACATCGTTAATGGAGGTGGGTCTTGGTGCTGCCCAAATGTTCATAGGCCTGCCGAAGACCACCTCATACAGGGTCAGTCTGTGTTTGGTTGGGGTGGAGCGCATTGATAGCAATGCCAATGGAAGGGCGTCCGGCCATTTCAACCCGGTCGTGGCAACTATTTTGGCTAGTTTTAGTTTCAATGTTGCATTGTGTCTCTTTACCAGGCCCGCTGATTGGGGGTGGAAGACGGCATGGAACTTTTGTTTTACCCCCAACCCTCTCAGTATTCTCTGTATCACCTTGGCTATGAAGTGGGGGCCGTTGTCACTCCATAAAATTCTGCAAAGGCCGTATCGGGGGAAGAATTCTTTCAGCAATACTTTTGCAGTGGCTAAGGCGGTATTGTCGCGGGTGGGATATGCCTCCACCCATTTGCTAAAAGCGCACACAACCACCAGGACATATTTTAGACCATGGCATCTCTCTAGTTGGATGTAATCCATTTGAAGGATTTCAAAGGGGTGGTCAGGGACTCCAAACCCTCCCCGTGGTACTACTGTCCCCTTCCCTGGGTTGTGTTGTAGGCAGACTATACATTGTTGTACTAGGTGTTTTGCAGATTCTGCTATCTTGACATTATGCCATACTCTGGTGATTAGTTCAATCATGGGGGTGGAGCCTATGTGTGCTGGTAAATGTGCCATGGTCAATATGGGGATGAGGTAGGCATTGGGTAACAGCCATTTATTCCCGTCTTTAGTTCTCCAGCAATCTTCCTCGTCTTTTTTTTTTTTTAAACTTGTTTTTATTTTATTCATTAGCAGCAACACAATACAGCAATCAGACACATAATTTTCCACGATGAAGAGCAATGCAGTAGCCCCTGAATGCGACAAGTTGGCAGAAAACAGTTCAACAGCGGTACATTTCTCCACCATCCACCATCCCGCTCCCCCACCCCCGGGCTCCCCCATCCTAGTCTGAGTCTGAGGCATCGTCTTCAGGGTCCGAGGGCGGGTCACAGATGTCACCCCTATATGAGTTCCATGCTCCCCATACTTTACTCCATTTGCCAGGACAGCCCCGTCTAATAAAGGCCGACTTCTCTGCAAACATGGCCTCGTCCATGTCTGTGCCCCAAGCAGTGAGGCGCGGCAGTTCCCCTGTCCCCCATTTTTGAGCTATGTTGCGTTTAGCAATCATTAATCCTAATGTGGCCCAGCCCTGCGCCAGGCGCGAGAGGTCGTTAGGCTCCCATATATTCAGCAGGCAGCGTCTGGGCTCCGGCACCAGCGTGACTCCCCCCGACTGTGACAGCATGTTCATCACCCCCCGCCAGTACTCCTGAAGCACGGGGCATTCCCATATGGTATGGAAGAAGCCTCCCACCTCCCCGCAACCACGCAGGCAGAAAGGATGCGTCGCGCTGCTGATGTTATGCAGTGTGTGCCTGGTGTAATAGAAGCGGTGGAAGATGCGAAGCTGCACCAGCCTGAGCCTCGATGGTATGCCCGCCTCCCGTGGTGAGGCCAGCGCCTCTCGCCACTCCGGTTCGTCGAATTCCCCCAGATCACGGGACCATTTCTCGCGGAGAGGGCCCATTGGGTCTGGCAGGTTGTTAATCAGCTTACGGTATGTAAACGATGTGGCCCTTTTCGGCATATAATCCGTTAATAACCGGTCCTCCAAGGGCGATGCCTCTGGTACCGCCACACCCGGTGTTAGCCGTGCAAGCAAGGCGTGTTTAATTTGCGTGTAGCGGAACCATTCGGAAGGTGCCAGTTCATATTGCTGTTGGAGACGGTCGAATGTGATAACGTCATTCCCATGCCACATGTCGCCAATCGTAGAGATCCCTATAGCGTCCCACTTGTCAAATCCCCTGCTGTGCCGGAGCCTCCCAAGCTGCCTGGTGTCCCACAGCGGTGTGAGCTTGGTCAGCACCCTGCGCCACCCTAACCTGGCCTGTGCTGCATGCCATATGGCCACCGTTTGTCTGAGAGGGCCGACGAGAGCAGGAGTCAGCCCACCATCATACAGGGTTGCCAACACACCTCGCTCCCCCATTATGTCCCTATCCGCTCTGAATGCCGGGTCCGTATGCGGGACATGAAGCCACTGTTTATTACTTTGAGCTGCGCTGCCCAATAATAGAGCTGAATGTCGGGAAGTGCTATCCCCCCGTCGTACCAGCCGCGAGTCAATTTTGACTGCGCTATGCGCGGCGGTCTGCCACCCCACAGAAGGGTAGTCACCTGCGCTGCTATCGCGCGGAAGTAGTCTGGCGGGACGCGATACGGTGTGTTTTCCAGCACGTAGACGAACCGGGGCAGGGCCATCATTTTAAAGAGGGCCGCCTTCCCAAGCAACGTGAGTGGTAGCGTACCCCAGTGACGCACATCGCGCCTGAGACGGTCTAATGGGGGCTGCAGGTTTAGTTGTAGGAAGTCCGCGGGGTTGGCCGTGATGTGGATACCCAGATACTTAAACGACTCCGTCACCGTCTGCAACGGGCAGTCCACGGGGAGCCGGGGAGTGGGGCCGCGCAGCACATAAAGCACCGATTTCGACCAGTTGAAAGTATAACCGGACGCTCTCCCGAAAATATCACAAATGTTGAGTAGTGCAAGGATAGAGCGTCTCGGGGAGGAGAGATAGAGTAGCACGTCATCCGCGTAGAGGGAGATACGATCCTCCCAGTAATTTGTCCATTTAAGTCCCCGTATCTGGGGTTCCCAGCGGATCCAAGCCGCCAGGGGTTCTAGCACCAGAGCGAAGAGCAGGGGCGACAGGGGGCATCCCTGTCGGGTGCCACGCGTCAGGGGAAAGTCTCTCGATATGTGTCCGTTCACGGCCACATGGGCCAGTGGTTGAGTATATAAGAGCCGGACCCAGGCCCTAAATTTGGGCCCAAAGCCCAAGTGCGACAGTACGGCAAAGAGGAAGGGCCATTCGACCATGTCAAATGCCATTCGCGCATCCAATGAGAGCAGCACCGCCGGTTCCCGCACCTGTCCCACACGGGCCAACACTCCGTGTAATCGCCGCAGATTAAGGGCCGTGCTCCTGCCGGGCATAAAACCCGATTGGTCTGGGTGTACAATGTCCGGCAAATGCGGCGTTAGCCTGGCTGCCAAGAGTTTCGCGAGGATCTTTGCCTCTGCGTTCAGCAGAGAGATAGGGCGATAGGAAGTGCATTCTGACGCCGGCTTGCCAGGTTTTGGTATAGCCACGATAGTAGCTGTCCGTTGGTCCTGCGGGAGTACACCCGCTCGGAGACTATCCGTAAACATGTTGAGCAAATGAGGGGCGACCGTTCCGGCCATTCGCTTGTATAGCTCGACCGGTATACCGTTAGGTCCCGTCGCCTTACCCGACTACAGCGCAAGGACTGCCATTTGCACCTCCTCCACTGTAATGTCAGCCTCCAAGACATCCGCCGCCTCAGGGGCGAGCCGGGGCATCGCCAGATCCTGCACATACGTCCCTGCCTCCTCTTCTGTCATGGAGGAGCTGGAGGAGTAGACCCGCCGAAAGTGACGCGCGAGAGTGTCCGCTATCTCGCTAGGTTTTGTTAGCACCTGACCTGCCTCAGAGGTGAGCTGCGCTATCCACCTGGTTCCACCCTCCCTCCTGTCAAGCCACGCCAGGAGCTTCCCTGTCTTATCCCCCAGGTCGTATATCCTGTGCCGTGTGGCCAGCAGCTGCTGCTTCGTATGCTCCGTAAGGTGCGCCCGATACTTGGTCTGTGCAGCCCTCAGGGCTGCGGCTGACTCTAGAGTTGGGTCCCGAGCCTGCCGAGCCTCCGCCAAGCGCAGTTCCCGTTCGAGCAACTGTAGCTCCGCCAGCGTCGCACGCCTGTGCGCCGCCATGGTAGTGAGCGCCTGATCTCGGAGGACTGTTTTGTATGCCTCCCATAATATCGTCGGTGAAGCAGCAGAAGGGGCATTTTCCTTAAAGAAGAGAACCGTCGCCTTTGACAGCGCTTTATGTATCGCTGGGACCTGGAGACAACCGGGACGTATCACCAGAATACGGCGACGTGCGAGGCAGTCACAGTCATATTTCAGAAGTATAGGGGAGTGATCGGAGATACCCCTAGGTCTAATCTCAACACTATCTATATTGCGAGGACAGTTAGTGGAACCCAGGAAGTAGTCAATCCTAGTGAGACTGTTATGCACCCCCGAGTGGTACGTGTATTGCTTTGTCGTTGGATGGTGCAACCGCCATAAGTCCAGCAGGCCCATGGCCTCCAGAAAACCTCCGAACCGGGACAGTCCCGCCCCACCCGCTTGCTGAGGGTGCCTATCCAGTGCTTCGTGCACTACTGCATTAAAATCACCGCCAATGAGCAGTTCCCCCTCCGGTAGGTCAAGGAGGAATTCGCTAAGCGCCGGCAGCGCGGTGGCGTGCATTGCAGGAGGGATGTAAACGGAGACTATGTTAAGGGGCCGTCCCTCCCACTGGATGGCTATCGCCGCAAACCGCCCCGCTCTGTCCGTTTTATGTTTGTGTATAATAAGTGGGTAGTGCTTCCGTACTAAAATACCCACCCCTCTAGACCCGGAGGTAAACTCCGAATGTACTACCATTTTGTACCCCCACCTGTCCATCGCTTTACTGGTGGTGTCGATCAGATGGGTTTCCTGCAGCAGGACAATCGCTGGGGCGCATCTCTTAAGACTGTGTAAGACGAGGCCTCGCTTAATTTTGTCCCCCAGGCCACGCACATTCCACGTGAGCAGGGAGAGTGGTGGTATCGGAGCGGAGGGGCCCGGCTCAGGCGCCTCCTCCCAGTCCGTAGCCATCAGAACGCTCGTGCACCAGGGGGACTACCGGCGCGCAGCAAACGGCGCGCAGTGTGTGCTCTGTAGTGGTTGCATGTGCCGCACAACAAACATTACTGCCAATGTAAACCTTAACTACTAAAAAAAACAACAAATTACCCTCATACCCTCCAACCCCCTCCCTGCCTCCCTGCCATGCGGACTCCAAACTGCCCGCCACCCCAACTCAGCAGAGCGCTTTGACCCCATATCCCAGCACCTAACTCGTGTGCAAGGAGCGGAAGGTCCGAGGAAGACCAGTACCTTCCCCAGATCGAGTTTCCTTATGTCCCGGGCTACTTTAGGAAGCACAGCCACCTCCCCACCCCAGGGTCATCCCCCTTACCCTGCACCATCCATTTAAGTAAGCAGTGTTGAAGTACTGGGTATTTTAAGCCCAGCGGTGCAGGGGAACACACCCTATGACTTCGGGGTTCTTCCTGTTTCAGACCTACAGAAACACAGAGTCTTCTGGGTGAAGTCAAAGATCAGTTTATTGGCTGCAGACCAATTACAGGCGTCCTAGAAGTACAACAGCATGTATGTTCTCAGGAGACTGCTGAAAATCACAGAAACGAGCTTCTCCTTAAATACAGAATTTCCTGCCTCAGGCATACATTCCTTAGTTTTATGGCATGGTCATATAAAGTATACATTACAAATGAGAAAGCAGAGTCATGATGACCATCCCACATTCCAGTTAAGCCAGCCCGCAATTATTTACACAGCAAGGTTCAGATCCCACATCAGATATCGATAGGCCCCAATAAACATGAGCATCTCCTGTTTTGGGAAACAAGCCATAAAGCAGGAACAGTCAGGTGTGAAAGAGATTAGCTGGAGGCTCGTGTAGGATGAAAAGACTTTATGGTGTGTCAAGCCCTGATGCTAATCACAGGCGGCCAGGGGACGGGGAACTCGTGAGACCAGTTTGACCCGGGGCAGCGGAGCCGAGCTGCCCGGGTCACAGAAAAGTCAAAGAAAGCCACATGTGCTCTAAAAGGCCCGTATTCGCTCCATGCTATAAGCCTATGTGAGGGCAACCATAAGATGGCCACCGATACAAAATGGAACCCACGTAGTGATGTGAAATAGCGTATACACAGTGCATTCATAGCTAAAACGTTACAAGAAGCACTTGTACATACGCATTAACCATTCGCGGTACACTATTACCGGGATAGACAGGGGTAGGGCCTTGCCTCCTACGCGGTCCCAAATTCTAAAGTACGACAGACCCTCCTTTTGCCCTTACATAGGCAATAACTATACTCATTTCAATCCGAGTCTAGGTCAATATTCACGAAGTCATGGAGATGTTGCTGTAGCATCATCCTATTACTTAGCTCGTCCCTCGATACAGGTTTCCTTACACATAATGTAGCACAGAGGCCACATATCGCAGGAGCACACTGTATGCACAGACAGAACAGGAAAAGGATGGCTAAGATCATTCCGATGACCATCAGAACTTTCCAACCCCAGGCAGATATCAGTTCCCAGAACCACCCCATCAGTGACCAATCTCCTTTATCCACGTGTATGGACTCAGATATTTTATGCAGTTTGGAGATGGCTTGATAGACTGTTGGAGCGTTGTCTGGTATGAAAATGCAACAACTGGATTGGATAACCTTACATACCCCACCGCGATCTGCAAGTATGACGTCTAGAACCATGCGGTTCTGCAAAGTCATGAGGCGATCCGCTTGGAGCTCAGCTGTCAAATTACCAAGGGCACCAGCCGTGACATTAATAGTGGATTCAACCACACGAGTCAGTTGTCTCAGGTTCCTACTATTGACCATAGGTCCCCAAAACGGCAGGAAACCCAAAAAGAAATCTCCCGCTTCCTGACAGGCAGTATCCTCCTTACTAATCACGCCTCTCACAACTCTGGTCTTGTGATAGTCGGAGGCGGCAGTAAATGTTGGCGGTAGCAGATTTGCAATATAACATGTGCCCGAAAAGTCAGGGGGCAACCATGTATATGCTCGGTCATTGCAGATAAAATATGTACCTTTGGCAGCCAAAAACGCAGGGGAAAACTGTGACGGAAAAGTGTACGTTTCAGTACAGTCACTTCTTCCCAGTTGAGCTCTAGGATTCTGACCATTACCTTGCAAACAAAACCGACCTATGTGGGGTACGACCCAGATTGGGGATGAGATTTTCCGCTGTCTTTCAACCAGACTAATACTATACCCCGTCGCGTTCCACCCTACATAAGCTCTCAACTCTTCTTTGGGACGGGATGAGTATGCATCGATATCTCTACTCATATCGGCAACTCCTTTCATTAAAGCCTTATTATTGGTGCTAGGTCTGATGGAACGCGGTTGTCGCGGGGAGTACGCTTCTAGTGCATAGAGAAACATGGTCTGGAATGCCCATGACGATCCATTGTAACTATACGGCAGCACTAGATAGGGAATACCCTTATTAATATTATGTGGCATTAAACCACACACCCAACAATTGGTCGTATTCATGACTAGTTGGTGCTGGTGCAGGAGCTGAATAAACGAGTTGTTTACAAATTCTGACCGTCTGGATTGTTCATGTTCAGGCAGAGGGTGAAAAGAGTGTGAGGAGACAGTAGGAGGAGGTATAGGCTGTACAGTGGGTACAATGGGCTCTCGAGAGGAGAAGAATACAAATCCTACAGTAAACACTATCATACTACATAATACAAACAGGCATAAAAACACAAAACGTTTGCTTTTCATTATTTTACACATTCTTGCTTTAAAGTTCATTTCCTCAGTGAGTCTCTCCATCTTAAAAAACTCCATCCTCTAATCGTGCCGCTCGCGGCGGGTGAGTTTCTTCTGCTAAGGAGTACGCCTGTCAGTCCAGGGAACGCCCTAGACCAACCAGAACCGTCGACCTAACGTCTTCGGCCTGTACCCCAAAGTCTTGGCACCGCGACCCTGCGGCTGAACCCGGATGGTGGTTCGAAAAACAAAAATCAAGAAAGTCCTTCAGATGGGAGAACTCTGGTTATCAAAAAAATAGAAAGGTAAAAGGAAAAGAATATTTATTTGTCCATAGGCCTTGGCCTTAGATCGTAACGAGAACAGCCAGGTACTGTTTGATCTTGGAACAAAAGTTCAGGCTCTGTAGTGTCCAATCGAATTGACGGTGGCACAGCTTCTTGCAAAATATCGTCACTTTCCTGCGCTGAAGTTGTGCCTTTTATGCGTGCATCACTGAACGGCACAAAATGAGGTACAGTGTCTGTTTCAGAGTCCGCGATACCCTCCTGGACCCACTGGTCATACGGCAGAGGCAAAGGGATCCTTTTGATGTGGGCACCGTGGATCCAGTTTTTCTTCCTCTTCACTCGAACAGCTGATCTTGTAGCCAGTAGTACGAGGTGAGGGCCAATCCAGCGGGGCTCATCGTTGGTTTTCCGCTGAAAATTTTTCACAAGGATCCACGTGCCTGGTTCGATAGGGTGTCCAGGAGCTTCAGAAGCCGGGGGGAGAGTATCATGCACCTGTTGGTGTAAAACACGCAGTTTAGCTGTCAATTCGTGCAAGTAATCAAACAGTACTGGATGCTCGATTTCACTGAATTTCATCGGTCTTGGCACACCCCATACATTGGCCGGGCGGCCAAAAACGACCTCGTAGGGACTAAGTCCCACTCGGGAGTGTACGGTCATTCTGGTGGACAGTAGTGCTAGAGGCAGAGCGTCGGGCCATTTAAGACCTGAGCTCGCTTGGATTTTGGCCAGTTTGAGTTTTAGAGCGCCATTGTAGCGCTCTACTAATCCAGCTGATTGGGGGTGATTTGCAGCGTGAAACTTCTGCCTTATACCTAGTCCCTCACACACATTCTTCATCACTTGACCCACAAACTCACTCCCATTATCACTCCACACCATTCTTGGCATGCCAAACCTAGGAAAAAATTCCTTCACAAGGGCTTTGGCTGTGGACAGAGCAGTGTTATCTTTTAGAGGATAGGCCTCTATCCATTTTGAGAAAGCGCAAACAACCACTAATACGTATTTCAGGTTGTTGCACCTTTCCATGTGGATAAAATCCAACTGTAAAACTTCAAATGGATATGATGGAGGCGCAAAATGACCAGCTGGAGTTGGGGTTCCCCTACCAGGGTTGTACTTCAAGCATACCATACAATTCTTGACCACATTCTCAGCACACTTAGGAATTCCAGCATTCTGCCATACTGGAGCCAACAACTTACAGATTCCTTTCGTACTGATGTGTGCCATTCCATGTGCCATAGTAACCACTGTAAGCACATATGCATCAGGTAACAACCATCGCCTATGTTCTGACAAATCAATCCAACAACCATTCTCATCCAACTTACCCATACTTTCTCTCCACTTGCTCAACTCTTTCTCTGTGGCTTCAGCTTGAAGAAGACTTTACACTCTCTATTGTGTTTTCACACATTCCAACATCACCAACCCATCTGGCAGGGCCTGCAACATACATTCGAGTCTTCACATCTTTTGCTGTTTCTTTCGCAACTTCCTCAGCAAACGCATTACCACGACCAACATCATCAGTGATTTTCCTGTGCGCACTGCATTTCATAATCGCAATTTGCAACGGTAGGGTCAGCGACTCAAGGAGATCATTCACCAGCTTGCCATTCTGAATCTTAGCTCCATGCGAAGTCAGGAACCCACGTTCCTTCCACAATCATCCAAAACTATGAGCCACGCCAAAGGCGTACTGGCTATCAGTGTATATGTTCACTTTCATTCCTTCAGACAACACGCATGCTCTCGTAAGGGCAATCAATTCTGCTGCTTGAGCCGAATTTTGTGGCACACGCGCAGTTTCCACAATCGTGTGCAAAGTCGTGGTAGCATATGCAGCAGTCGTATCACCATTCGGAAGCTTGAAGCACGAACCATCCACCCATAAAGTACCATCACACTCAGTCAGGGGAGTATCTTTGAGATCTACTCTCCCTTTCGTCTCTTCTTCTGTTCTGAACAGACAATCATGTTGCTCAATCTCATCTAGGTCTGCTGGGATTGGTAATAGTGTAGCTGGATTCAACGTGTTACATCTCTTTATGTGTATATGGTTTGCTAACAGTGTCAGCTCAACCAGATAATCGTGCACTAGTTAAGTGTTGTGTCTTAGTCCTGTTTAGCAATGTGTCCACAGCATGTGGAACCATAACGATCAATGTGTTATTCATCACTAGGCCAGCAGACTGTCAAATAGACATAGCTGCAGCGGCTGTGGCTCTCAGACAACTTGGCAATGCCCTCGCTACCGGGTCCAAGGTTGACGAAAAATACGCGCATGGACGCGGTCTGTCGCCAAAAGGCTGTGTTAACAGTGATAATGCACAACCATCTTTCTCATGAACATACAATGTAAAAGGCTTGCTGTAGTCAGGGGTACCCAACACAGGAGCTGAACACAATGCATTACGCAATTCCAGAAAACTTCTCTGACACTCCTCAGACCATTGGATAGGATTCGGTGTGTCTTTGCATGTTAATGCTAACAAAGGTTTTGCCAACAAGGAAAAATTAGGAATCCAATGCCTACAGTATGAAGTAATGCCCAAGAAAGCACACACTTCTCTCTGTGTTCTTGGCACACTCAACTGTGCAATGGCTTGAATTCTTTCTGGGGTCAGTTTCCTTCCCTCCTTCGATAAGAGATGACCTAAGTAGGTCACTTCTTGTCGACAATATTGCAGCTTTGAGAGAGACACTTTGTGATGGAAGGCAGACAAATGACGCAACAATGACAAGGTAGCGTGTTTGCAAATCTTTTCAGTATCCGCGGCGATTAGTAAATCGTCGACGTACTGAATAAGGATAGCGCCACTAGGTAAAACCAGTGCATCAAGCTGCGCTTTTAAAGCCTGACTGTATATTGATGGACTTTCACAGTAGCCTTGGGGAGCGCGTTTAATGCGGAAGCTGCGACCTCCTAAACTAAAACCAAAAATGTCTCTGCTCTCCTCTGCAATTGGGATACTAAAGAAAGCATTCTTCAGATCGATCACTGAGAACCATGCAGCCGAGGCTGGAATCATGGTTAACAAGGCAGTTATATCAGGGACAACTGGAAACTGTGGCACAACAATCTTATTAACCTCTCTAAGATCAATCACAAATCTGTAAACAGGTGGCTGTGAAGGGTCCGTTGGTTTTAAGACAGGTAAAATAGGACTATTGCAAACGTTACCTCTTGTCTCCTCGATCACACCCTTTTTAATCAAATCACTGACAATTGCTAACAATGCTTTCTGACCTTCATTGGAGATCTTGTACTGGGGAATACGTGGCAATCTGACATTGGCTTTTAAAGTGACCACATATGGCGGTATTTCCAGGAGACCCACATCATTGGGACCAGTGGCCCAGAGGGCATCCGGAAGGGATGACAATTCAGGTGGCATTGCGTTTTTAGACAAATACATTGGGGAAATCACTTTCTTGCCTAATGTAAGTTGTACTCCTGAGGGAGAACAATATAGTGTTGCATGCAATCTTTTTAGCAAATCTAATCCTAGCAGATTTTCACCACAACCTGTTGTTAGAATGAGGGGTGCTTTTAGCTCACAAGGTCCAACAGAAAGTGACATAGGACTAGAAATCGGGTTCCTAACTGGGGCGCCAGAAAAACCTACTGAAACATTCATTTCGCCAGACAAAGGCGCGCCAGGGAGTTTTGAATGCATTATTGAACTCTTTGCAGCACCAGTATCCAGCAGAAAGGGCTCCGTTACATTTGCGGTAGTTACTTTAACATAAGGTCCACTCTGATCCACTGGCACTGAAACAACTCCCTCTCTCTGTCTACGGCGGTCCTAGTAATAACCATCTTCTACATTGTCGTCTTCCGCATAATAATCATTATTGTAGTACTGAGCTGTATTGCCAGTCGCATTGGCTTGCTGATCAAAGCTATTTATGGTATTTTGAGGCGGAAGAGGACGCGCGTTCTGCGGAAGATTTCCACGCCCTCTGCCTCTAGGAGCTTGCTGACCACCTCTACCTCTTGCGCCATACGCATTACTGTTACGCTGCATCAATTTAGGGCAACTATATTTAAAATGACCTTCCTCTTTGCAATATGAACATTGGTTGGGACCTACAGGGATTCGTGGTTGATAATACCCATTCATTTGCTGACTATTCTAAAACTGTTGGGGCTGCTGATAGATACCTTGTGTTTGCCTATAGTTACTCTGTCCTCCACGTGGTGGATAAGCCTGTTGCAAGAGGACCTTTGTCTTTAGTTCTTTCGTTTTCTTATCTGTTCTATCCTTCTCATCTTTGTCTCTATTCTCATAATACTGTGCAGTAGCCAGTATTTGCGCTGAAGAGGAAACAGCCCAGGAACTTTCTGAATCTTTTAATTTCTTACACAACTCGGGAAGTAGATTCTGCACAAATTTATCAACAAATAACCGTTGGCCACCTTCAGTGCTAATGTCTTGACCACTGTGGTCGATAAACGTCTCTTCAAACCTGGTGAAAAAATCAGACACTGTCTCATCTTTCTTCTGCTTACATGCGAATAGTTTATCCCAATTTACGCGCATCGCAGGCATTATAGTTTTCATATAGGTAATAATTCTACCAGGGAGCGCTGCTATGAGGGGCTCAGGTTTTGCACCACCAACTTGTCTAGCGTCTGCAGCAACGATATTAGCCCATGTATCACCCAATTCTGCAGCGTGATCTACATTACGAATGGACCCCCATAAAGGCTGTGGAACCACATTCCCAAACAGCATATCTATGTCAGCCAAATTCATTACACATGATTCTGCAGTTTGTGACAACTCCTTATAATATCCTGCAGGGTTTTTACGGGGATCAGGTAATGTCTGTTTAAGTGCTAACACCTCAGATCGCTGCCATGGGACATGTACCCAAACACGTTGAAAATGTGCTGGAGCAGCAACAATACCTCGAGCGGCATCAGCCGCAACAGCTTCCTTCCATACCGGAGGGACTTCTCTCATGGGGTATTGTCGCGCTTTTCCCTTTCTCCCCACAGGGAAATCTGGTTCAAACAACGACTGTTGACAATCATCATTCCTCAAGGCTAATAAGATCGCAACTGCTCTATTGACCTCAGGGCCCACAATCATACCTTTTTCAAAATCAAATCTCACTCGGCACAATTCCTGTGGGTTTGGGTTTGCACCATTATCCTCCAATTCCTCACAGAGGAATTCACACATTTTATCAAAGACATACCTCTGTTTTGGGGCATCCCATTGGTGAAAAACATTAACAACTGATTCCACATCATAGAGTGAAGGGAAACCAATCCACCTACGCGCCAGATGATCTAACACCTCTTTCTCATCGGGACCAGGCAGCTGACTGCGCAATTGCTTACGCTGTAAGCCAGGAGTCGCACTAGATGACCCAAAGAAAGGCGACATTAGACTAGTAACTACATTAGCTAGTCGTTGTCGTGCTGAAGGAGAAGTTGAGGCGAAAACAGGGGGATAGACAGAGGGAAGAAAAACAGGTTCAGATACAGGTACCGGGGTAGTGCAAGAAGGAGCACCAGAGGAAACCGCTGGTGTGCTAGGCAAAGTCGCAGAAAGCGTGGGGGTAACAGGTAGCAAAACCGGCGGCCCTTGAGAGGGCTGCACTGCAGGGATAGGAGCCAGCTGAGGAGGAGCTGGCGGCTGCGGGAAGACTTGCGGCATATTTACTGGAGGTTGCGCATTTACAAGCTGTGGTGGTGCGGTGGCATTTTGCGCATACGGGGGTGGCGAACTTAGCAAATGGGACATTAGGGAATCTTTCTCTTTCTCTTTTGTCTCATCTTGCACAAGGGGTGACAAAACAGGGTAACATTTATCAATCCCTAGTTTGCGCTGTCTGTGCAATTGCTCATTCCTTTGCTCTTCCTCATTATCTTTAAATTGCACAGCTGCTTGCATCACTGACATACCTCTCTCTCTCTTATCTCTTTTCTCTAGTTTAATTTCCTTCTGTTTGGCTTCCTTTCGCCATAGGCGGAAAGAATCAAACATCGCCGGCCGGGCTTTCTTTTTAAACAATTTTACTTCCAAATTATCTAAGATATCTGTATCAAAACTTCCATTCTGGGGCCATTTTAAAACACCGTCCTTTCTGGTGTATCGGATCCATACTTCATTATATGCAATGGGGCCCACGCCATGTTTTACGTAAAGCTCATAAGTTGGAGTTCCAATTGGAGGAACCGGACATGAATCCTCTAACTGGAAATCCCTTCTACAACTCAAACAAAACCAATTACCAAATACACTAGCACCAGGCATCTTCACTCACTAGTCTAGTTTCAAACGTCAAAGGATTATCGAATACGATAGCCTCGTGAATACACGAGTCCTCTGGCTTTGGGACTTGCAAGCACCAAATCAAAATGATCCCGAAGGATACCAAATTCAAACTGGGAGACGCTCCACTTATACTTAACTGAATATTGATGATCGATGGCGTCACCAGAAGACTCTCTCAATTGTTTCGCTCTACGAAAATCGTCAAGGGTCCAAAACAGGGCGATTAATCAGGGCAGCAGTCCTTCGTAGCCGTCGGGACGCGGAGAACCTCGCAGAAAAGACCTTCGGACCACGTCGACATGCAGGGGTCGATGAAGTGGCGGCCTTCCTCCAGAATTTCCACACGAAGCTCCTCACGAACCTCTGGCTTGGACCGGTACCGCTGAAATCGCGCCGAGTTGGGCGCCAACTGAAGTACTGGGTATTTTAAGCCCAGCGGTGCAGGGGAACACACCCTATGACTTCGGGGTTCTTCCTGTTTCAGACCTACAGAAACACAGAGTCTTCTGGGTGAAGTCAAAGATCAGTTTATTGGCTGCAGACCAATTACAGGCGTCCTAGAAGTACAACAGCGTGTATGTTCTCAGGAGACTGCTGAAAATCACAGAAACGAGCTTCTCCTTAAATACAGAATTTCCTGCCTCAGGCATACATTCCTTAGTTTTATGGCATGGTCATATAAAGTATACATTACAAATGAGAAAGCAGAGTCATGATGACCATCCCACATTCCAGTTAAGCCAGCCCGCAATTATTTACACAGCAAGGTTCAGATCCCACATCAGATATCGATAGGCCCCAATAAACATGAGCATCTCCTGTTTTGGGAAACAAGCCATAAAGCAGGAACAGTCAGGTGTGAAAGAGATTAGCTGGAGGCTCGTGTAGGATGAAAAGACTTTATGGTGTGTCAAGCCCTGATGCTAATCACAGGTGGCCAGGGGACGGGGAACTCGTGAGACCAGTTTGACCTGGGGCAGCGGAGCCGAGCTGCCCGGGTCACAGAAAAGTCAAAGAAAGCCACATGTGCTCTAAAAGGCCCGTATTCGCTCCATGCTATATAGCCTATGTGAGGGCAACCATAAGATGGCCACCGATACAAAATGGAACCCACGTAGTGATGTGAAATAGTGTATAGACAGTGCATTCATAGCTAAAACGTTACAAGAAGCACTTGTACATACCGCATTAACCATTCGCGGTACACTATTACCGGGATAGACAGGGGTAGGGCCTTGCCTCCTACGCGGTCCCAAATTCTAAAGTACGACAGTGTCCAACGCCTTCGGGTTAAGCCTCGTGCTGCAGCCGCGCCGCAGCCATCAGAGCTTCATCTCGGCCAGTGGGGTCCGGCGCCTCTCCTGCCGGTCGTTTTCGCCTGTCGGAACGGCCTGACTGTTTCACTTGTTGCCACCCCTCCAGCCAGTCATGTGCTTCCTCTGGCGATTCGAAGAACCAAGTCTTTCCCTCTGCCACCACTCTCAGTCTGGCCGGAAATAACATAGAGTAGGAAAGTTCGCGGGCCCTCAGGCTCTTTTTGACTTCCAGGAAGCTCCGCCGCCGCGCCGACACCGCCGCCGTGTAGTCCGGAAAGAAGGATATTTGGGAGTTCTGGATACGCAAGGGTGGGGCCACGCGGGCCGTCTGCAAAATGGCATCGCGATCGCGGAAATTGAAAATGCGGGCCAGGACCGGCCGGGGGGGAGCCCCGACTCTCGGCCTCCCCCCGGGCACCCTGTGCGCCCGCTCCACGGAGAAGAAGGCAGAGAGCCCCCTGGGCTGCAGTTCAGTTTTTATAAGGTTCTCCACATAGAGGTCCATGGGCTCCCTTCACTCTCCGGAATGCCCGTGATGCGGACATTGTTGCGGCAGGAGCGCCCCTCCTGATCCTCAAGCCTCTCGACCATGCGTTTATTCTCGGCCTCCAGTCGCGACACCTTTTGAAGCAGCGTGCCAGTGTCTCTCTTCAGAGTGGTAGTCACCTGTTCAACCTCTGTGACTCTGGCGGACATTTTTTGGAAGTCTGCCCGGAGGAGCGTCACGTCCGTGGATATCGACCCCACCGTCGCTTGCACAGTGGTCAGGGCGGCCATGATGTCCTCCAGCATTACTTTAGGCGGGCCGGCCGGGTCAGAGGCCGTGTCAGCGCGCTTGTCATGGTCCGTCGGTGGGGGTGAGCCCTTAGTAAACGCATATTTGTCCAGTTTCCCTTGGTGGTGCGCCCTACTCCCCTTACCGCTCATGGCGAGGCTGGGGACCAAACTCCGTGAAGGGCCGTCGCCCCCACGACTCCAGGGGGGATAGAAAGCCAGGGGCTGCTTCACTCCACACTGGACCCAAGGCAGTATTGCCACCCCTCAGGCGCCGGTACCTCTAGGGGGCAGGGCGATCAACGGATGGCACTTCAGCGAGCCAACACCAGCGCGCCAGGGCCGCCGCAGTCACATCTGCCCAGGGGCCGCACTCCTCCTCTCCCCCTGTCGCCGGTCACCGCTTCTGCTGCTGTGCGTTGCTGGTAGCACCTTCAGGTCGCCCCAGCACTCCCAGCGTCGCCGACGGTGCTGATCCGGGAGTGTTGTCCTGCAAGGGAATCGCCGCTGGCGCCGAGCCGCCACTGCTCCGCAGCGCCTCCACGCTCCTCACTCGGCGATGCCCCGGATGCACCGGGGGTCTGCGTGGCTAGTGGGCGCCCTCCAGGGCAGTCAGGCTCCATGCTGCTCCCCCGTGCCGTCCGCCACTCGTTCCGGCCAATTGCAGGGCAGGGGTGGGGGGCCGCTACTCAGCGACCCCGGGGCTCGTGCACTGTACCCGGGCCGCTGTCGCACTCGAGGTCCCGGCTTCCGCCGAAGGTACAGGCCCAGTTGCGCGGCGCGGCCGCGGCTGCCTTCCCGGTCACGGAGAGACCCCCGGGTGGCACAGACAGGCACCGCTTCGTTGCGGCGCTGCAGGCGTAGTCTGGAAGCTCGCCACAGGACGCGGATCAATGCGCGGATGGCGGGGAGGACGGTCTCACCGCTGGAGCTCCTTCAGGCTGCGGCCATTGCGCTCGGCAGCTAGCCACGCCCCCATCTTCCTCGTCTTTTAGTCCCACCTTTTCCCATTCGGTCAATTCGTCTTGTGTGCCTGTAGTCTGTATGTCCCTTACAGTGGTCCTAGTGTCAGTCCATTGTTCAGCTTGTGGCCTGGTCACATACATTCGTGTCATAGTTCTGTCTCCTGCCGTGGCTCGGGCAGTAACGTCTGCTAGTGCATATCCCTGTCCAATGAGATCAGTCACTTTCCTATGTGCTTGGCATTTTATCACTGCTAACTTCTTGGGGAGGAGGACTGCTTGCGTCAAGGCGGAGACTAAATCTCCATGCAGGATGGGTGTACTGTGTGAAGTCAGGAACCCTCTTTCTTTCCATAAGATCCCAAACTGGTGAACCACCCCGAAGGCATATTGGCTGTCGGTGTATATGTTAACTGTCGTGTCAGTCGCTAGGATACTCGTGTGAGGGCAATAAGTTCTGCAGCCTGGGCTGAACGTTGGGGAATATGGGCTGCTTCCAGAACGGTTCGGGCTGTGGTGACAGCGTATGCAGCTGAGGTGGTGCCGTCGGGGAGTTTGATGCACGAACCATCCACCCATAGTTCTCCATCTGGTTCTAGAAAGGCGGTGTCCCTAAGATCTATTCTACTCTTTGTTTGTTCATCGGTTAGTGTCACACAGTTGTGTAGTGGAGTCACGCTAGGATCATTTTCGGGTAGGGGTAACAGTGTGGCTGGATTGAGGGTGGTTCATCACTTTAGGGTAATGTGCGGTGCTAGCAGGGTCAACTCATATCTTGTCAGTCGGGCGCTAGTCAAGTGTTGGGTTTTGGTCTGGTTTAGTAGTGTGTCGACTGCATGGGGTACTAAAACAGTGACTGGATTGGAGAGCACTATTCCTTCGCTCTGGCGTATCGATACTGCTGCAGTTGCCACAGCACGCAGGCACGCTGGCAGCGCTCTGGCTACTGGATCGAGGGTGGCAGAGAAATATGCAGAAGGGTGTTGTTTGTGACCAATTGATTGTGTTAGGACAGACAATGCATATCCCTCCCTCTTGTGCGTGCAGAGGAAGAATGGTTTGGAGTAATCTGGGGTTCCTAGGACAGGCTCTGAACAAAGGGCATTGCGTAGTTCTTTAAAGGCTGACTGGCATTCGGGGTCCAGGGGAGAGGTGAGGGGATGTCTTTAGCTAGGAGGGAGAGAAGGGGTTTGACAATGAGGCTAAAGTTCGGTAACCACTGTCGGCAAAATGAGGTGAGACCTATCAAAGAGCGGACTTGCTTCTGATCTTTGGGGACAGGGTTGTCTAGAATTGTCTGGATCCTGTCAGGCGTGAGTTTCCTGTTTAGGGGCAAGGACGGTGCACCATGTAACACAATTCAAGAAGCTTCCAATCTTGTGAAGACAAATCTTAGGCATGAGTTTCCTCCCTTCTTTTGATAAAAGGTGACCCAAATAGGTCACTTGTGACTTACAGAACTGCAATTTCTTTATGGAGACCTTGTGACCATTCTCAGCAAGAAAATGGAGTAGTTTGATGGTGGCTGTGACGGCTATTGGTATGGTGTCTGCTGCTAGAAGCATGTTGTCTACATATTGTATTAGTGCCACTCCATCTGGCAATTGTATGGCGTCCAACTGTCTTTTAAGCGCCTGGCTATAGATGCTTGGGCTCTCAGTGTACCCCTGAGGTGCTGTGCAAAATCTGTACGAACGGGAGTTTAAGGTGAATCCAAATAGATAGCGGCTGTCCTTGTGTATAGGTATGGAAAAGAATGCGTTTTTGAGGTCAATTACAGTGAAGGTGGTGGCAGCGGAGGGGATTAAAGTCAAAATTGTCGTGATGTCGGAAACTACTGGGTATTGTGGCACTACCATTTTGTTTATCTCCCGCAGGTCAATGATGTAGCGGTAGGCTTTTCCGTCTCCCTCTCACTGTCTCTTTACAATCGGTAGTATGGGACTGTTACAAACATTGCTCACTACTTCCTCTACCACCCCTGCCTCCACCAAAGAGTGTACAATCTCTATCAGTGCCTTCTCACCCTCTGGCGATATTTTGTACTGCGGTACTTTCGGTAGGGTTGCGTCCTGTTGTATCGTTACATGTACTGGGTCAATCATCATTCGTCCTATGTCTGAATCAGCCCTAGCCCATAACTGTGATGGCAAAGTGTCCAGTAGGGATGCGTCAGTCTCGGAGATGGGAAACATGTTCTGAGAAGGGTTCTCGCTATGACGCTGGGGGTTGTCATACAGGATGACACGCACTCCGTCTGGTGAGCATCTGATAGTCGCATGGAAGTGTTTCAAAAGGTCGAGACCCATAATGGCGTCTGGGGTGTTAGAAGAGAGGAGGAATGTTGTCTCGACGCTATTATTGTCAAGGTTAAAAGGGATCTGTCGGGACAAAGGGCTGGTGGAGGGTGTACCGTCAAATCCTATTGAGGTCACATGTGAGCCTGACAAGGGTGCCCTTGAAATCAGTCGTTTGGATAGTGCACTACGTGTTGCTCCCGTGTCTGCCAAAAATGGTGATTTTGTGCCCAGGACCTTAGCGTTAACATAAGGGCCTTGCTGGTCAACATAGAGCTCGACTGGATCCCTCCCTTGCCCCTGGCTGTCCTATGCAAAATCGTACGTATTGTCATAATCTGTCTGTTGGTACTGATTCTGTTTGGGATGGTCAATTGAGTTCACTCTTCCTGGCCTTTCTTCGTTTGTTTCACTCGCGTACCCTCTCCCACGTCCTCTTCCTCTCTGTCGACTTGCTATTTACCTCACCCCCCTGCCCCTACCAGCTCCAAACAAAGCCGGGCATTGGGTTTTCCAGTGTCCATATTCTTTGCAAAATGCACATTGATCCTGTCCTAGGTCTTGGCTTCCTACATATGAAGTCGATGAATTGTTTCTAGGTGGCTGTACTCAAGGGGTATTCTGCTGGTATCCTCCCCGATATTTCTCCCTTCCTGTATTCACCCCCTGGAGTTGTGCTATCATCACCCTTTCCTTCAAGTCCTTCTTTTTCCTTTCTGTAGCCCTGTCATTTTCGTTTCTCTGATGCTCATAGTACTGGGCCATTTGGAGAATGGCCGCCGGTTTAGATGCTGCCCAACTACTTTCGCTGGCTTGTAATTTCTGGGATACATCTGGCAGTAGTCCTTTGACATAGTTCTGCACAAATAAGTGGTGTGCGGTTGCGGTGGACATGTCTTGTCCACTGTAATCGGAGAACACCGTTTCAAATCTGGAGAAATATTCTGAGACATCCTCTTGTGGTTTCTGGCGGCACGCGGTTACTATGGACCAGTCTATCTTTTTCTCTGGAATCAGCGTTTTCACTTTCTGCACTATTTTGTCAGGGAGGTCCAATATTGCTTTAACCGGTTTTTGACCAGGGTTCTGCTGTTTATCTAGTGTGTTGAGTTGTTCCCAGGTATGACCAAGCAGTTCGGTATGGTCTATTTTCCTAATATGTTTCCACACATCTTCTGGCAAACATAACCCGAAGAACAAGTCTATGTCGGCAAGTGTCATTATTGTTGATCCCAGAGCGGTACCTAGCTTGGTGTAAAAGGCGGCGGGGTTTTTTCGTAAATCCGGTTAAGATTTACGGAACGTTAAAATGTCCTGTCTGTCCGATGGCTGATACACCCAATTGTAGACCACCCTTCTTCTAGCGTCTTGATGGTTCATATCGTCATGAGTCCCTTGTCCTCTAGGAGGTACCCAATAAGGGGCAGCTTCTTTTATCAGCATCATGCTATCTGGTTTTTCCACCGGGGTTCCTGCTATCTTAGATGTCCTGTCCTTATCTATCCGTCCTTGTTCCACGAGGTGACGGAATACTTCCAGTGTGGATGAAAAGAGTTCTGTAACATCGTTGTCGCCTTTATCTCCGGTGTCTACTTTCCTATAGAGAGCCACTAGTCGCCTCTCTTCATATGCAGTAAGAGTGTGGTAACAGAGACGTACAATAAAGTATTGTTTGTGGTTTTCAACATAGGAGTTGCATATGTCAGTTACATACTCTTCTGTCTCCTTCCTATCTATGAGGGATTTAACTATTTTATCAATGCCTGCTCGCTCATTTTTACTTAATCGCGTGACCCTGGGCGCTCCTTTTTCTTTTGATCCTACCTCTACTACTGTATCCTTTGATGAGGCATTTGGTGTGGGTGACTCGGTGGGAGCAGAGGCGGTGGAGACTGAGGCGATCGTGTCACCTCCGGCTATACTTTGGGGTCCTGGCGTTGTACTACGTGATGAGTAGGGGCGTAAGGGGGTGGCATGTATATGATTGGGGGACCTAACAATAAATCATCATCTACCCTTTGTTTTGCCGGTAACTCGGGGTAAAGAGTCGAGGGAGTTCTAACAGAGCATTGACCTGATATTTTAGATTCCTGTTTCTTTTTATCGATTTCTTTTTCTTTTAGTTTTTCTTCTAACCCTTTACAGGCTTGGTAAGCTGAGTTTTGCGTTTCTTTATCTTGTATAGCTTCGTCTCTTTTCTTTCTTTGGGCTGCCTCTTTTCACCATAAACCAAAACTGTCAAACATGGCTGGTCTAGTTTTCTTTTTGTGGAGAGCTAATTCTAACGTTTCTATTTTAGCGGGATCGAAAGATCACGTCAGTGGCCACTGATTTACCCGGTCCTTCCTAGTGTATTTATGCCATAGTTTGCTATAAGCTACGGTGGCTAATCCATACTTTACGTACATGTCCTTGTTAGGGGTACCTTCCGGCGGTGCCGACTGACTGACCTCTAACAAACGGTCTGGTCCAAAACAATTACAATCAAACAATCTAGAGAAAACAGGCGTGACGTATTTATCGGTCAAAATGAATATCTCAATCAATCAATTTAGACAAAAAGTCTGCACTACCTGTCCTTCGCTGTCTGCAGAGAGAGAATATTCCTATTCTTCGTTGTTTGCAAGCAGGGAATGTCTCAAATAACTCAATATCAAAAAGGAATACTAGTATTTCAATCAAACTATTCAATCAATCAATCAATTTAAGTCGTTTTTTCACGACCTTACCCGGACCTTATGGACAGTTCTTCGTCTTCCAGCGCCTGCTTGTCCTCTCACTCCAACAATCAATGCGGCGTTCCTCTAAGGTCCCAGTCAGGACCGCAGGTCACTCGAGAGAGGTCCGTTCGGAACCGGTGAAGTTCAGTCGATCGGCAGCCAGACGAGGGTCTTCTCAGGCAGGTATACCCCAATCGTTTAGTCGTTCACTCCATCGTTAGGACCTCTCTACCAGACCCACGCATCGCTGATGGGCCTCACGTTTTGGGCGCCAATTTGTGAAAGGCAGCGAGTCTTCTAAGACCCTCAATGCTGCCTGGTGCAGGGTTCCACCTCTAATTCACTTTGGGTTTGCTATCAAAATAATGAGGCAAGCGCTGGAAACTGGAAGATAAGAAAAAGGTTTATTTCTCATGAGGAGATCACGTCAACTGCAGACACCGGGATGTCTGAGGGAGGTGTTCTGCTGATAACTCCTTTGGCTCTTCCTTTTATACAGGTTTGACACAATGCATTTGTTTCATCAACATGGTTACACAAGCTTGGACTCCCAGCCCCGGGCAGGTTGTCACACAAGCCCAACAGTAATTCTCTTCCCACCCAGGTCAAACAGACAATCTTATCTTGCAGCTGGACCTTGCTTCAGGGTCTACAACTTGTGAGACCGACCAGATCTAAGAGTCTGCTCTGTTGATAAAAACAGGTCCCATTGTTGGTAAAAACAAGTCTTGCTGTTTGCAGTGCACTAAATCATGTTGCAAGATTCTTTTTGGTGTTTGGAACCTGTTTGAGTAACTAGGTGCAGTGAGGGGTAGAGTGTCCAAAGGTTTGCCTGTAAACAGAGATGAGAGGAAAAACGAGTTTGTGGCAGCAAGTGGCGCTGAGGTTTGTTGTGGCAATAGCGTTTATAGCCCTCAGCACACATACCAGGTCGGTCAGAGGGTCAGAGGGATGCTAGTAAGGGCAGAGTGAAACAAAGGTGGTCAACAAAATACAAAATGGCTGTGATAGATTAAAATGACTGCAGCTTATGTGCACATAGAAATTTCCACCAGATAAGATGGCGCAGGCAATGTTCACGATTGTCGTTTTGCTTTTAAAAGAAAGAGGCAACAGATGTGCAGAAAGAGGGAAGAGAGGTACAGAAAGAGGGAAGAGGGGTGCAGAAAAAGGCAACAAAAGTGAAGACAGAGGCAAAAGAGGTGCATAAAGAGACAACAGTGGTGCAGAAACAAGCAAGACAGGTGCAGAAAGAAGCATGGAAAGTGCACAACGAAGCAACAGGGGTGCAGAAAAAGGCAAGAGAATTGTAGAAAGGAGCAAGTAAGGTGCAGAAATAGCCAACAGAGGTGCAGAAAGAGGCAAGAGAGGTGCAGAAACAGGCAAGAGAAGTGCACAAAGAGGCAAGGGAATTGCGGAAAGAAGCAACAGAGGTGTAGAAAGAAGCAAGAAAAGTGCACAAAGAGGCAAGTGAGATGCAAAAACAGGCAGGAAAGGTACAGAAAGAGGGAAGACAAGTGCAGAAAGAGACAACAGGGGTGCAGAAAGAAGCAAATGAGGTGCAGAAAGAGACAACAGATGTGCAGAAAGAGGGAAGAGAGGTACAGAAAAAGGCAAGAAAAGTGCAGAAAGAGGCCAAAGAGGTACATAAAGAGACACCAGGGGTGCAGAAAGAAGCAAGACAGGTGCAGAAAGAAGCTTGGAAAGTGCAGAATGAAGCAACAGGGGTGCGAAAAGAAGCTAGAAAAGTGCAGCAAGAGGCAAGTGAGATGCAAAAACAGGCAGGAAAGGTACAGAAAGAGGGAAGACAAGTGCAGAAAGAGCCAACAGAGGTGCAAAAAGAGGAAAGAGAGGTGCAGAAACAGGCAAGAGAAGTGCACAAAGAGGCAAGAGAATTGCTGAAAGAAGCAACAGAGGTGTAGAAAGAAGCAAGAAAAGTGTACAAAGAGGCAAGTTAGATGCAAAAACAGGCAGGAAAGGTACAGAAAGAGGGAAGACAAGCGCAGAAAGAGACAACAGGGGTGCAGAAAGAAGCAAATGAGGTGCATAAAGAGGCAACAGATGTGCAGAAAGAGGGAAGCGAGGTGCAGAAAAAGGCAAGAAAAGTGCAGAAAGAGGCCAAAGAGGTACATAAAGAGACACCAGGGGTGCAGAAAGAAGCAAGACAGGTGCAGAAAGAAGCATGGAAAGTGCAGAATGAAGCAACAGGGGTGCGGAAAGAAGCAAGAAAAGTGCAGCAAGAGGCAAGTGAGATGCAAAAAACAGGCAGGAAAGGTACAGAAAGTGGGTAGACGAGTGCAGAAAGAGCCAACAGAGGTGCAAAAAGAGGAAAGAGAGGTGCAGAAACAGGCAAGAGAAGTGCACAAAGAGGCAAGAGAATTGCTGAAAGAAGCAACAGAGGTGTAGTAGGAAGCAAGTAAAGTGCAGAAAGAGGCAAGTGAGATGCAAAAACAGGCAGGAAAGGTACACAAAGAGGGAAGACAAGTGCAGAAAGAGACAACAGGGGTGCAGAAAGAAGCAAATGAGGTGCAGAAAGAGGCAACAGATATGCAGAAAGATTGAAGAGAGTAGCAGAAAAAGGCAAGAAAAGTGCAGAAAGAGGCCAAAGAGGTAAATAAAGAGACAACAGGGGTGCAGAAAGAAGCAAGACAGGTGCAGAAAGAAGCATGGAAAGTGCAGAAAGAGGCAAGTAAGATGCAAAAAACAGGCAGGAAAGGTACAGAAAGAGGGAAGACGAGTGCAGAAAGAGACAACAGAGGTGCAGAAAGAAGCAAAAGAGGTGCAGAAAGAGGCAACTGACGGGCAGAAAGAGGGAAGAGAGGTGCAGAAAGTACAAGAGATTTGCAGAAAAAGAAAGAAACATGCAGAAAGAAGCAACAGAAATGCAGATAGACGCAAGAGAGGTGCAGAGGGAAGCAAGAGTGGCTTGCACACCATTAGTACCAATTTAACACCCACATTTAGCAATTAGTAACAGGTGACCATTATAGGTTTGCAAAGAGCCTTCCACCACACTGTAACACTTGTCACTGCATTTTCGGTAACGTTTGACCCGTTTCAGCTATAAACAAGGCTTTTTTTGTTCAAATCTGCAGATTAGGGTGCAGATGATGAATCATGTGGCTAATGCAGAAAATGTATAATTGTGCGAAAGTTGGTGCAGCCAAACAGTCACATAATTCCATTGGCCCTACTCATACCTCTGACTAGGTCCACAAGTGCTCCTCAGTGATTCCATCTTTTTTTGTCTCACTGAGTTCATAGTTGAGCTTCTATGGAAACGAGGAAGACTAAACCTGGGGTTACCACTCCACAAAACAGACCACCATACCACATAATTACTCTCCATAACACATAATCCCACTCTAAATAATTCCTATACACTAAATATCACATACTTTCTATCCACATAATTTCACTGCACAACATATCACATAATTCCACTACACACAACGTACATCCACTCCACTCCCAAAAAATTTGTAAAAAACGTTTGCATTTACAACGCCAATAGCTCTGATTCTCGCAAATGGGAAACCTATTACATTGCAAACACTTCTTTAACTAGTAGTCGCATTTGCAGAGTGGTGGAGAAAGTGTGCTGGGCCTCCGACCAGCGCCCAGGAAGTCCGGTGGGTAAGGCTTACAGGAGGTACCAATAGGGCTTCTTGGCCCCCAAAGTCCCTCAGGAGTAAATTGGACTTCATTCCCCATCCCGTAGTCTGTCAGGAGGCACGTTTGCAGAATGGTGGAAAAGGGGGGCATGTCCGAAGACGTTTTAGCAATGCCACTGTGCGGGTCTTACTGGAGGTAACAAAAGGAGTAGTTGGCCCCCAAGGACATCCTTGGGGACCTACTACCCCTCCTATCACCTCCAGTAAGTCCCAAACAGCAGCATTGCTAAGTTCGAAGAGCAGGCCATGCCCCCTCTTCCCAACACTCTACAAACGCGCTCCCTGGCACGCTCTTGGATGGGGATTGAAGTCCCATTCGCTGATGGAGGTTCTTTAGGGGCCAACTAGCCTACCTCTTACCTCTAGTAAGCTTCACACAGTGGGATTGCTGAGAGGTGGACAAAGGCAACGCCCACTTTCTCCACCACTCTGCAAACGTGCCCCCTGGCATGTTCTAAGTTGGGGGATTAAGTCCCCTTGAATACTGAGAATCCCTGGGGGCCAGCTAGTCCACCAGGTACCTCCAGTAAGCGCCACACAGCTGGATTGCTGAGAAGTGGTACAAGGCCACGCCCCTTTTTACATGACTTTGCAAACACGGCTTCTGGCGCACTGCTGCTAGGAGGATGAAGTCCACTTGTGTCCGGAGGTCCTCAGGACAGAAGTGGACTTCATCCTCCGAGCAGCAGTGTGCCACAAGCTGTGTTTGCAGAGTGGTGTAAAAAGGGGCGTGTCAAACATTCACCCCCAGTCCAGCTTGGACTAAATCCATCATTATTTTTCTCAACACACCACACCAGTTTGGACCTAGACATATGCAAAATCAGTCTTGACCCTGCCCCTCTTGGGAACAGTCCAGCCCAAACCACCACGCCAGGTTCTCCCTAGACCGGAAAACAGTATCCTTGGTCCGGTTTCGGGGTGTCACCCTTCATCAGCCTGGCTAGCTTGAATCCAGTGGCGTAGCCAGCACAGAAACCACATCTTGGCATATCTTTGCCACTAAGGGCGAAAATTGCAAAACAAAGATGATAGAAGAATGCTGAACAGTCTCAAACATTCACCCCCAGTCCAATCTGGTACTAATCCATCATTTGTTTGCTCAACACACAATTCCAGTTTGGACCTAGTCATATGCAAATCATTCTAGACCTGCTCCTTATGGGAATAGTCCAGCTCAAGCTGCAAGTCCAGGTCCTCGCTGGACCGAAAACCAAGCATCCTGGGTCCAGTTTTGGGGTATCACCACTCATCAGTCAGGCTAGCTTGAATTTGGTGGTGTAGTAAGCACGGGACCCACATCTGGACATACTCTTGCCATTCAGGGTGAAAATTGCAAAACAAAGATGATGGCCAGAATGCTGAGCAGTGTCAAATATTGACCCCAAGTCCAGCCTGGGACTAAATCCATCATTATTTTGCTCACCACACCATTCCATTTGAACCTAGCCATGTGCAAATCAGTCTTGACTCTGCTACTCATGGGAACAGTCCAGCCCAAACTGCCAGGCCAGGTCCTCTGACACTGTTCAGCATTCCGTCCATCATCTTTGTTTTGATATATATCACTCCTTTGTTCGCTTTGTCAATTTGACAAGCAACAACATAGCAGACGCCAATGCAGTTTTATTTTTCTCGATTTTTATTTGCCCTCCGCTGTATATATATATATATATATATATCTACTACACACATAGCACAAATCCCGTAAATATTCTGCAGACAAATACGGGCACAGACTCCGATTTCATTAGTGCATATTTACTTTATTATCAACAACATGTCCAGGTCGCGTTTCGGCCAAACCGTTGGCCTTGATCACATACGCGCTGTAGGATAAACATTTCTTTATATATTAACCACGTGATAGATTGCTCTATGATGGTGACGACAGACTATACAATTGTATTGGTCATGTTGTTAAAAGAAGACAGACATGCACAAATATATATATATGTATTGACACAATATTAAAACCATTGTATTAATGTCTTGATAGTATGACATATAGAAATAAATAGTCATAAAACATATATGTGTGTGTGTGTGTATGTGTGTTTCTGAGTGTGTGTGTATGTGTGTGTGTGTGCGTGACTTCTCAAAGCAACACACAAGCATAAGTGTGGAGTTATCAGGATAGCTGGTCTTCCTCCATAGGTAAGGCCACCAGGGAAAATAATTAGGCCAATTTCAGGGATAATATCCCACTCACCTTTAGAAACAGGTCATGAACGGAATCAAATAAAATGTAAAATAATATATCTAAGGTACCTAACACCTAATTAGTTAAATGAAATCTTTCCCTCTACCCCTGATACATTCTGGCGATGTGCCCCAGGTGGGCTCCTTTACACATATCTGGTGGGAATGTCTATGATCTAAATGCATTAAAAAGAGAATCTGAGATACTTTACAGAGCTCATGGGCATCACAGATCCGGAATATCCAAGCTTAATTTCTTTGGCAGTGAGACATCCTAAGTTAGAGGAACTGAACAGAGTGAAGTGGACATTGCTATTACAAATGTTGTGTGCTTCTAAACTGTTGAAAGTGTTCAATTGGAAATCAAACAAAATTCCTGATGTAGTACCGTAGTTCATGCTGATGGACAAGCTAACTTAACATCTACTGGTCACAGAGACAAAAGTGGAATGGAACACTTTACCACTCCATCTACGTCTGAGCCCTAGTGAAAAGATTTTTTGAATGCAGGGAAGACTTGGCTTTTCTAACCCCTTCTGCTTCGCTCGTTGGGTTCTGTACTAGCTGGATTCTTTACAGCACTTGGAAGCCTGTTAGAGCAGCTATGTACTCTGCAAATCCTAAAACTTAACTAAACAAAATTTTTAGAAGGTTTGGGGCACTCTGCTAGTTTGTGCATTCAATTGGAGCTCTAATGTTAATATCCAGTGAGGCAGATGGCACTACAGTTGTTTGCTTTACACATCTTTAGAAACAGAATCCTGGACCCTTCTCAGTCAGGGTTCCGCAACAACCACAGCACCGAGACCGCCCTCATCACCGCCAACGACATCAGGACACTTCTGGACAACGGTGAGACCGCAGCACTCATCCTCCTAGACCTCTCCGCCGCCTTTGACACCGTCTGCCACTGCACAATACGCACACGCCTCCACGCCGCAGGGATCCGAGACAAGGCTCTGGAATGGACCACATCCTTCCTCTCAGGCAGAACCCAGAGCGCCCGCCTCCCCCCATTCTGATCCGAAGCCTCCGAGATCATCTGCGGTGTACCCCAGTGCTCCTCCCTCAGCCCGACACTGTTCAACATCTACATGACCCCGCTTGTACATGTCGCCCGACAGCACGACCTCAACATAATCTCCTACGCCGACGACACTCAACTGATCCTCTCCCTCACCAAGAACCCCATCTCCGCCAAAGCCAACCTCCACGAAGGAATGAAGGCCGTCGTCGACTGGATGAAGGCCAGCTGCCTGAAGCTGAACTCGGACAAGATGGAGGTCCTCATCCTCGGCTCCAACCCTTCAGCCTGGGATGACTCCTGGTGGCCGACGGCACTGGGGACAGCTCTGACATCCACAACCTGGGAATCATCCTAGACTCAACGCTCTCAATGACCAAGCAAGTTAACGCAGTCTCCTCCTCCTGCTTCAACACTCTCCGCGTGCTCCGCAAAATCTACAAATGGATCCCAACAGATACAAGAAAGACAGTCACCCAGGCCCTCGTCAGCAGCAGACTCGACTACGGAAACGCCATCTACGCGGGAGCTCATCAAATAACTACAACGCATCCAAAACGCCTCGGCACGACTGATCCTCGACGTACCACGCCACAGCCACATCGCCCCCCACCCTGAAACCTGCACTGGCTCCCCGTCAACAAGAGGATATCCTTCAAGCTCCTCATCCACGCACAAAAGGCACTACACAAGACCGGCCCTGCCTACCTCAACAGTCGTCTCTCCTTCTACATCCCCAACCGTCAGCTACACTCCGCCGACCTCTCACTAGCCACCGTTCCGCGCATCCAAAGAACTACCACCGGCTGGAGATCCTTCTCCCACCTCGCCGCCAAAACATGGAACACCCTCCCACTGAGCCTACGACAGACCCAAGACCTGCAGACCCTCAGGAGAACACTCAAGACCTGGCTGTTCGATCAGTAGCAGCCCACCCCCCCAGCGCCTTGAGACCCTTGCGGGTATGTAGTGCGCTTTACAAATGACTGATTGATTGATTGATCTTTTTACCTGAATTATTTGCTGATACACATTATCATTGCAGTTAATATCTAACTGAGTCGCAGGGAGAATACACTGACCATTCCAAGGTGCAAATGAATATGAGATATAACCAACCGACATACACGCTGCATCTGGGAGGGGATAACATCTTGTTATTCAGAAATACTATGGGATGTTCTTGGTATGATTGTGTATAAATGTACAGCCACTGAGGTCAGTAAATAGTTTAAATAAATCTCTCAGAAGATCTAGCCTGTCTTCAAAGACTTAAGGAAATCTGCATACCACATCCCTTTTATAGATCTTGACACAAACAGCACCTGCTCTTTATCATTAGGGTCCAACTTTCGCTAAGACCCCTCTGTTGTATCAGACAAGCAGGCACTCAACAGTCCTGGAAGCCTATAGTTTCCCCACTGTGTGCCTGACCTTAAAATCAATCTGCATATGTAACATACCAATAAGATCGCTCTTTCTCTTACCATGCTCCCCAGGGTTGTTCCTGGACTCTCTCTCTCTCTCTCTCTCTCTCTCTCAAAACTGATTATAAAAAGTGCTTTCACCCAATAAGGTATACACATTCACCCGTTAAAGAATAAGGTATGAGCTATCACCTTCTCCACATCAAGCTGTATTTGGCGCTCCGATATAATAACATAGTCGTTCACCTTTTTCACAATACTCAACTGCAAAACTATGTTCTCAACTTCTTCCTCCACCAATATTACCTCACCATCCCTGCACATACACACATTATGAACTTGTTTGCCACTCTTGCAACATACTGCATTACTAGCATATTACCCAATGCTGCTAGAGACGTGTTTATTACTCCCACACTTAAAACACTCCATCTTTCGTTCCTCACCACCTGTTTACGGTGATGGTTATAAACTTTATTTAGAATAAAGCACCCAGAGAAGCTAGATGATGACCCTAATACTATAACCAGTAGACAAAAGAGAACAGCACCAAATAAGATCTGTCTCTTAGCACCAACCATGCATCTGCATCTAGTCACACCTTCCATTTGACACCTCATAGAATAAGGAATACAGGGACCATGAGGGCTCACAAAGTGCAGCTAATTTGATATAACACAGAAACTAAAGCATGACAAGGTACATTACAACAATAATCTTCTTTCATCCTTGTCAATACTTAAGAAGTTGGTCCCCACACCGTTCACTGTAGTTTTTGTCCAGTCACTGTCCAGCAGGCTCAATTCTTATGACCAGTTGCTTTTGAGTGCATAGTTCATAGCTGCTCTTCTTGCTTGTATTAAAATTGGGGTAAATCCACAGTCTTTCTCCAGGACAAGACTGTTTGTAGCAAGCACAGCTTTCTTCTAGAGATGTCACTATATCCTGTCCAATAAATTATTTGTTCTACTATAATATAGAGGTTTTAATATCGACCTGTAAAAAATCAACTCCAGTATATCAAATACCACTATGTTGTAAACATAACAATATGTACATAAGTAAAGATGTACAATTTCTAACTCAACATCTATGTACCACGGTGATATATTTATCATCACTTCTACCCATGCTTAATGCCAATATGAAGCATCCTTTCTGACAATACTTTTGATTCACAGGTTGTACTTGCTCCCCGGAAATTCCTATGATGTGTTTGCAGGAAGGGTAAGGTCCATATATTGTGTGTTGTACCAGGAAGAACCTGTTCCTAAAAGTGAAGGCCTCTGGAGACTCCAAGCCGCTTTCCACAACCTACTAGAGGGTTGTAGGGGTGCTAGCCAGTGGCGAAGGGTCTTCTGGATAAAACAGTAGCACACTAACGTTCGAGCTCTAGCACAGGGACAGCCTCAGGCACATCATGGAGGACAGGACAGAGAGGGAGTGATTTGTACAGCCTGAAGATGGCGGATCCAAAAGACACTCCTGCTTGATCGCGGTTTTGGTCCAACATATCCTGGTGAATTGGGACATCTTGGCGTGTCTTTCTTGAACCATAGAGGCAGTAATAACAGATGTTCCTCCAAACCTTCACTCTGCTGCTTTTCCCACAGAAGTTGGCTCTAAAGGTATTTTGCACTTAAGTGTGAAAGACGCTTCTTACATGTGGGAAATAGTCCACCAGCCGGTCTACTTGGACTTCGTCTGAAAATGCACATTGAACAAGTAGCCGACACAGCATTGGCTGTAAACAGGGAGCTTCTCGCGCACATTTTGAACGTTCCACTGTTTTAAACATATTATTTGTCAAACAACAGTACTGGCGATTACATGAAAACAGAATTTCACAAGCGCACGTCTGTGATATTTTGGTTAAAAATGGATGTAGGCATTGCATGCACCTAACTCAATGAAATATTTCACGCAAGAGGTTTTCGTATTGAACGTCCGCCGTTTCTGAGCACTCTGGGAAAGGATTAATAAATCCGCATACATGGCCATCAACAATGGTCCAATGATGAACCAGAAGTTACAATGCTGCTGTAGCTCACGCGCAGCTATTCTTGGACATTTCCCAACCCAAAAAAGTTTGCATGTTTCGAAGACAAGGAAAAAAATAAGGAGTTGCCATAAAGTATCGATCTATGCTACTTGCATGAACACACTGATTTATGGGAATATTTAAGTAGCTCCATGGGCAACAATATGCCTACATTCATTAGGTCTCGCGAGCCAAAGGCTCGAAGAGACATTTTATATGTGGGATTTTCAAAGTGCTACCCACAGTTTTTTGGCTGGCCTAAACCTTGAGTGCACGATCATCACATGCACGTGCACAGCTGTTCCTCTGCTCATTGCATTCCCCCCTCCCTTCTCACCCAGCCCTTTGATGCTCTGCTTGATTACTTTCACTTTAGCCACTTTGACCCTTGCATTCCCCTCTCCCTTCTCACCCAGCCCTTTGATGCTCTGCTCCATTACTTTCACTTTCGCTGCTTTGATGTTTGATCGCAAACGCAATGTTTTTAATTACTTTAGTTTACTTCACTTGCAGGAAATGTTTGCTAATTTTGTGTTATGTAAAAGCGGGTAACAGGTCTGTCAGAACCGGGCCCTCTACCAGCCGAGTTCTTTGATATGCGTTAAACATACCGACATTAATGTGTGGAATACTTCCGTGTTTACACAACTGCATTTCTCCCCCCCCCCCCCCCTATGTCCTCTAGCCATTCTCTCCTCCCTTTCCTGCTCGTTCTCCCTCTTGTATGTCCTTTGGTCCTTCTCTCCTCCCTTTCCTGCTGTTTCTCCTTCCCCGCTGTCCTACTGTCTACGCTTTCATACTCTCCTGTGTAGTGTCTTCTGTACAGTTTCCTGATGATTGCCTAGTCCCTTCTAGTCTCTATTCTTTTACCTTTCCCCTATGATCTGTCACCCCCTATGTTCGTCGCTTGCTGCTCTGTTCCTCTCCCGTCACTCCTTTCTCTTTCAGTTGCAGCAACACTCTAGTGCCCGAAGTTACATATTACATAGCATAGCCTAATCCTTACACATGGCACTTTTGCACAGCGTTCTGATCCGTTCCCTCACGCCAAATGCCTCCCTGTTCCTCTCAAATCTCATTCTCTGAAAACTGCATCTTATTTCCTCTGTTTTCTCTCCTGACTCGTTCTCATTCACGTATGCACTCAAGAGTATACACAACTTGCCGTCAGCCAGCTTTGCCTTTGACATAATAAAACATAGCCTAGCGTTGCATACCATTGCATAGCATACCATAACTTAAAACATAACATAACATAACAAAACATAGCCTAGCCTAACATAACATAACAAATCAACACAGCATAACAAAACATAACATAGTATAGCATAATATAACATAGTATAGCATAACAAAACAAAGCATAGCATAACAAAACACAACAAAACATAGCATAGCATCACAAAACATAGCATAGCATAACAAAACAAAGCATAGCATAGCAAAACACAACAAAGCATAGCATAACAAAACATAGTATAGCATAACAAAACACAACAAAAAATAGCATAGCAACAAAAAATATCAAAACAAAACATAGCATAGCACAACAAAGCATAACAAAACAAAACATAGCATAGCATAACAAAACATAGCATAGCATAACAAAAAATAGCATAGCATAGCATAACAAAATAAAACCTAGCATAGCATAAGAAAACACAAAACATAGCATAACAAAACATAGTATAGCATAACAAAACACAACAAAACATACCATAGCATAACAAAGCATAGCATAGCATAACAAAGCATAGCATAGCAAAACAAAACATAGCATAACAAAACATAGCATACCAAAACACAACAAAACATAGCATAGCATAACAAAACACAACAAAACATAGCATAACAAAACAAAGCACAGCATAGCAAAACACAACAAAACAGCATAGCATAAGAAAACATAGCATAGCATAACAAAACACAACATAGCATAGCATAACAAAACATAGCATAGCATAACAAAACACAACAACACATAGCATAGCATAACAAAGCATAGCATAACAAAACACAACAAAACAAAACATCATAGCATAACTTAACAAAACACAGCATAGCAAAACACAACAAAACATAGCAGAGCATAACAAAACATAGCATAGCATAACAAAACACAACAAAACATAGCATATCAAGTTAAACATAGCATAGCATAACAAAACAAAGCATAGCATAGCAAAACATAGCATAGCATAACAAAACGTAGCATAACATGACAAAACACAAAACATAGCATAGCATAACAAAACAAAACATAGCATAACAAAACATAGTATAGCATAACAAAACACAACAAAACATAGCAAAACAAAACATAGCATAGCATAACAAAACACAACATAGCATAGCATAACAAAACATAGCATAACATAACAAAACATAGTATAGCATAACAAAACACAACAAAAAATAGCATAGCAACAAAAAATAGCAAAACAAAACATAGCATAGCATAACAAAGCATAACAAAACAAAACATAGCATAGCATAACAAAAAATAACAGCATAGCATAACAAAATAACACATAGCATAGCATAAGAAAACACAAAACATAGCATAACAAAACATAGCATAGCATAACAAAACACAACAAAACATACCATAGCATAACAAAGCATAGCATAGCAAAACAAAACATAGCATAACAAAACATAGCATACCAAAACACAACAAAACATAGCAGAGCAAAACAAAACAAAACATAGCATAGCATAACAAAACACAACATAGCATAGCATAACAAAACATAGCATAGCATAACAAAACACAACAAAACATAGCATAGCATAACAAAGCATAGCATAACAAAACACAACAAAACAAAACATCATAGCATAACATAACAAAACACAGCATAGCAAAACACAACAAAACATAGCAGAGCATAACAAAACATAGCATAGCATAACAAAACATAGCATAGCATAACAAAACACAACAAAAAATAGCAAAACAAAACATAGCATAGCATAACAAAACACAACGTAGCATAGCATAACAAAACATAGCATAACATAACAAAACATAGTATAGCATAACAAAACACAACAAAAAATAGCATAGCAACAAAAAATATCAAAACAAAAAATAGCATAGCAACAAAAAATATCAAAACAAAGCATAGCATAGCATAACAAAGCATAACAAAACAAAACATAGCATAACATAACAAAAAATAACATAGCATAGCATAACAAAATAAAACATAGCATAGCATAAGAAAACACAAAACATAGCATAACAAAACATAGTATAGCATAACAAAACACAACAAAACATACCATAGCATAACAAAGCATAGCATAGCAAAACAAAACATAGCATAACAAAACATAGCATACCAAAACACAACAAAACATAGCATAGCATAACAAAACACAGCATAGCATAACAAATCATAGCATAACAAAACACAACAAAACATCATAGCATAACATAACAAAACACAGCATAGCAAAACACAACAAAACATAGCAGAGCATAACAAAACATAGCATAGCATAACAAAACACAACAAAACAAAACATCATAGCATAACATAACAAAACACAGCATAGCAAAACACAACAAAACATAGCCGAGCATAACAAAACATAGCATAGCATAACAAAACACAACAAAACATACCATAGCATAACAAAGCATAGCATAGCAAAACAAAACATAGCATAACAAAACATAGCATACCAAAACACAACAAAACATAGCAGAGCAAAACAAAACAAAACATAGCATAGCATAACAAAACACAACATAGCATTGCATAACAAAACACAACAAAACATAGCATAGCATAACAAAGCATAGAATAACAAAACACAACAAAACAAAACATCATAGCATAACATAACAAAACACAGCATAGCAAAACACAACAAAACATAGCAGAGCATAACAAAACATAGCATAGCATAACAAAACATAGCATAGCATAACAAAACACAACAAAAAATAGCAAAACAAAACATAGCATAGCATAACAAAACACAACGTAGCATAGCATAACAAAACATAGCATAACATAACAAAACATAGTATAGCATAACAAAACACAACAAAAAATAGCATAGCAACAAAAAATATCAAAACAAAAAATAGCATAGCAACAAAAAATATCAAAACAAAACATAGCATAGCATAACAAAGCATAACAAAACAAAACATAGCATAACATAACAAAAAATAACATAGCATAGCATAACAAAATAAAACATAGCATAGCATAATGAAACACAAAACATAGCATAACAAAACATAGTATAGCATAACAAAACACAACAAAACATACCATAGCATAACAAAGCATAGCATAGCAAAACAAAACATAGCATAACAAAACATAGCATACCAAAACACAACAAAACATAGCATAGCATAACAAAACACAGCATAGCATAACAAATCATAGCATAACAAAACACAACAAAACATCATAGCATAACATAACAAAACACAGCATAGCAAAACACAACAAAACATAGCAGAGCATAACAAAACATAGCATAGCATAACAAAACACAACAAAACATAGCATAGCATAACAAAACATAGCATAACAAGACAAAGCATAGCATAGCAAAACATAGCATAGCATAACAAAACGTAGCATAACATGACAAAACACAAAACATAGCATAGCATAACAAAACAAAACATAGCATAACAAAACATAGTTTAGCATAACAAAACACATCAAAACATAGCATAACAAAACAAAACATAGCATAACAAAACAAACATAGCCTAGCCTAACATAACATAACAAATCATAACATAGCATAACAAAACATAACATAGTATAGCATAATATAACATAGTATAGCATAACAAAACAAAGCATAGCATAACAAAACAAAGCATAGCATAACAAAACACAACAAAACATAGCATAGCATAACAAAACAAAACAAAGCATAGCATAACAAAACATAGTATAGCATAACAAAACACAACAAAAAATAGCATAGCAACAAAAAATATCAAAACAAAACATAGCATAGCATAACAAAGCATAACAAAACAAAACATAGCATAGCATAACAAAGCATAACAAAACAAAACATAGCATAGCATAAAACACAACAAAACATAGCATAACAAAACAAATCACAGCATAGCAAAACACAACAAAACAGCATAGCATAAGAAAACATAGCATAGCATAACAAAACACAACATAGTATAGCATAACAAAAGTTAGCATAGCATAGCATACCAAAACACAACAAAACATAGCATAGCATAACAAAGCATAGCATAACAAAACGCAACAAAACAAAACATCATAGCATAACATAACAAAACACAGCATAGCAAAACACAACAAAACATAGCAGAGCATAACAAAACATAGCATAGCATAACAAAACACAACAAAACATAGCATAGCATAACAAAACATAGCATAGCATAACAAAACATAGCATAGCATAACAAAACAAAGCATAGCATAGCAAAACATAGCATAGCATAACAAAACGTAGCATAACATGACAAAACACAAAACAGCATAACAAAACGTAGCATAACAAAACATAGTATAGCATAACAAAACACAACAAAACATAGCATAACAAAACAAAACATAGCATAACAAAACACAGCGTAGCATAGCATAACAAAACATAGCATAACATAACAAAACACAACAAAACATAGCATAGCATAACTAAACAAAATATAGCATAGCATAACAAAACAAACATAGCATAACAAAACACAAGAAAACATAGCATAACAAAACATATCATAGCATAACATAACAAAACATAGCATAGCAACACACAACAAAACATAGCATAGCATAACAAAACACAACAAAACAAAGCATAGCATAGCATAACAAAACATAGCATAGCATAACAAAACAAAACAGCCTAGCAAAACACAACAAAACATAGCATAGCATAACAAAACAAAACATAGCATGGCATAACAAAACATAGCATAGCATAACAAAACAAAACATAGCATAACAAAACATAGCATAGCATACACAAAACATAGCATAGCATAACAAAACATAGCATTGCATAGCATAACATAACATAAGAAAACATAGCATTAAGTTTGATAAACTCATAGTAGCGGGCTAGCTAGCTTTAACAGCCAGTGAGTGTAAGCAACTCCGTCAACCCAGAATAAGTCACTCGGTCACCTTTGCTCTTGTATTGCAGTGGCTTTGTTTATTAAACAGTGCCCATATTTATCCTGTTAGCACTTTACTTGTGCAAATTTCAGGGCTCACAAAACTTTAATGAATCGAAATTCACAACTGAGGCTGTTAAGTTCGTGCTATATAAAACCCTAAGGATAAATAAAAAACATTGCCATTTACAATGTGAATAGCTCCAACAAACACAAGACCTTTTTCAAAGTACAAAACATTGCCATTTACAATACCAATAGCTCCAGCTCCAACAAATGCGAGACCTATTGCATTTCCAATGCTTGTTTTTCATATTACGTTATTTTTTCAGTACATCAGCAATGACTATATTTGGTTTGAAAACACTATCGGACTGATTAAGAGTGGGTCGGTTAATTCCGACCACACATTTACCTACCCCTGTTCACGCACAGGTCGGAATTAAGAGTTTGTAGGTTTTTAACGATTCCTGCGATTATTGGATTTGTTAAATAAAACCTCGTTAAATTTAATGTCAAACTGCTGGAATGTAAGGGGGGGAAATGCTATTTGTTGCACAAGATAAACAATGTACCTGGTGGTATGGTTATTTATCAGGTGCATTAAATAACACCTAAACACGTAACCAAGCCCTTTGTCAGTCAAACATGATTGGTGGATCATACAATAAAATCCCACAAAGATAACTAATATTAATTGACATTGGGTGCAATTCTTGTCCTACAAAGTTTCATGAAGGTTCTACTTGACAATCTTCTTGAAGTTTCTGAAGTTTTCTGTTGTTTAATTTATTTTCTCTGTTTTTCCTAAGAAAATTGTTTGGGGATTACCTAAACCACAGGATTGGTAGGTAGCCAGAGTAGTTGGATTCAGCAGAAACGCATTTCTACTGTACCCGGATGTGGAAACATTTTCCTCCACACTTCACTAAAACTGAATGAATGTGTGGCTACTCTCAAGGTAGTTTGTGCTGTCATGCTTCGTTTTAGGGATTTGTTTAGAGGGATTACCATTGCCAAACAAAATTCACAAACTTTAATTGCAGCAAATGATTAATTGGCTTTATATGTACTGGAAAACATCACGAAGAAAAGGTACTGGAACTAAACAGGTGGTGCCAACGTCTTTCCCTCCCGATCCCTGCCTCAGGTCTGGTCATAGTTTATCTGGACATGGCGCGTGTGTTTTTACATTTGCACTTTGTGAGGAGAGCATCAAAGAATCCTGTGTCTGTAGCACTGCCTGCATTTTTAAGGAAATCAATAAATATCTAGTTTTTTACTTTAAGATATTTTTTGCTGTGGGTGAGGTCTGACTGGGCTCTGTTATTTTTGTTTAAATGTATGACCTATCTCGATTCGTGCTGCTGGAGAAGCTCTTTGCATGGTTCACAGACAGGGCTTGCTGAAAGGGAAAGGAGTATATGATATGTTGCAGGTCTATCTTTGAGCTTTATCCTTGCTATTCAGTGCTGTTAAACGCACATGAGATGGTATTGGAGGGATTCAACATCTCCCCTCATTTTAAAACTTTTGTTTGTATCAAGGCTTGCAGTTGGGCATTTGTGTGCTATCGGTGCTTAGTCTGGGGGTGTGTGGTGGAACATGGGACTAGTTCCAGATTTGTTCTCAGCGATTTCTTGGATTGTCGCCAGTGGGTCCTGTGAGTGTATGAGCTTGTGGCGGCCTTGGGTTGGTCCCAGATGCTCTTGGTTCTAATGCATCTAACTACCTTGGGTGCCATGGGTGTGCAAAATGTAGGGCCTTCGACAGGCTCCAAATCTTTCGACATGGGTAGTCAGGGATGGGCTCCAGATATTTTTGCATTTCTTTCCATTTTTCAGATTTTTCTAATGTAGGTGCTATGAGTCTGATGGGTGTGAGTGCCTTGAATTACTCTAGTTTCTTGCTTATTTTAGAGAGTTTTAAGGCAACAGATTTTGCTTGAATTATAGGATTTTTGTAGTAGGTTTCACGAGGTAGCATATGGTTGGTGGAACAATGGGGTATAGGTGGTGCTAACAAGTAGTCTCGGAATTGTTGTAAAACTCAGAATAAGAAGCCAAGACAAGCAGTTTTACAGGACAGACATGCAATTATGAATAATCCTGTAATATATTTACATTGTATTTTTTCGATACCTTTATTTAGGTTTCACAAATCAGAGATACAAATCTAGTGCATCAGAGTAGTCCATTACAATAACCAGACGCCCGAAGCCGCAGAAGTCCTCGTCCAGCAGCAATGGATGTTGGGATGAACAGTCTGAGACTAGGGGGAGAAGGTTGGGTGCTTGGGAAGAGTGAAGAGCGAAGAGCAGGGAAACTGTACACATAACAGGGAACCTTCCTGTTTGTGGGGAGAGAGGTGGATGGGGTGGGGGGCGATTTTGAACAATTGCGCCCACCGTGGGTGCTGCAGGCAGTCTCACAAGGTGGGAAGCATAAGGATGAAGGTGAATGCTGTCCTCCATATGAAAAGTGCAGCTTCATATCAGTTGCCCAGGCTCAGATGGAGGATTGCGTGCAGGGGTTGTCGGAATTAGAGGGGAGGGGTATCGTAGTGCAGCGCTGAGAAGGGGCTGGCTCCCTCAGGGGTGCGCAGAGTCATTTTGGTGATCAGTAATGAGGCTCACACCTGCAGGTAGGTCTCGAGTTTGTCTGACAGCTCATAACTAAGCCTCTTTCACAAGGCAGCTTTGAACATCTCAGTCAACCATTCCATATATGTGGGTTTGTGCAGGGACTGTCAGTAGGGAAGGATGCAAAGTTTAGCTGTGCTTAACGCTGTGGAGAAGATGCGATGTTTGTGGTGCATCAGCATAGAAATGTCAGTGGTGTAATGCAGCGCTACTACCTGCCGAGACATTGGGGAAGGGAGGTGAACATATCTGCTTAACGTGTCTCCCAGTGTGGGCCATAGGTTCCAGACTTCCAGACAGGCATGTACTGTGTCGCAACTAGGTTGTCCAAATCGAGAACAATGTAAGTGGTGCAGTAATCCGGCACGCTCCAGTTTCACAACAGTCCAGTACCAGTCTTGGACCATCTTGAAGAGAATGAATTTCATCCTAGACTACCTCAAAGTGAGGTTCAGGTTCTCTAACACCTAAGCCCATTCGCCATCTGCTTTGTTCCTTTGCAGTCTCTCATGCAACACAGCTTGCACTCTCTGTGTCTGGGGAGTACAGATGCCGTATCAGCATGTTTTAGAGGCCAGACATTATCCCTTTAAAATAACCTTGCTGTGGAGATTGGAGACTATTGAGGAGGACCTCAGCACCCGCGGTGGTGCACCCAGTTTTCTAAAGAGGCAATGGTGAAGTTGCAAGTATCGCCACTTCTGATTTGAAGGGAGATGGGATTCCTTCCAGAGTTCTTCAAAGGTTTTAAGAGTCTCATGCGCATTGACCTGGGATAAGAAGATGATGTCCACCTGCTGCCATAAAGGCCAAATGAGAAAAACTCCGCTGATTCGGATACTGGCATTCTGCTAGAGATGGGGGCACCGTCATGTATGTAAGCCTCAGTTGAGAGAAAGTTGTGGGCGGCTTCCACGAGTGACCATCATCTGGACCATATGATTTGAAGAGTCGTGTCGGGGGTGCATCATGTATATAGAGTGACTGTAGCCCTGGTGGACTGTGGCAGAGATTTCTTTTGATCATGACCCAGAGGGGAAGGGAGGGCTTGTGCTGTTGCAGGTAGTTGTGTTGTGCGAGATGTAACACTAAGTTATAGTGTTCAAGTGAAGGGAGGCCTAGGCCGCAACTTTTGCTGTGGGCAACCAGCTTGGACATTGCAGGGCGTGGTTTTGCGGTGCCCCGCATGAAGCTTTTAGTGTCTTTATCTAGGCAGTGTTGTGTAGCTGGTGGTGATAACAGGTACTCTCAGAATTGTTGTGAGGCTCTTAATAACAAATCATTACAAGCAGTTTTACTGGACAGAATTACATGGTATTTTATGTATTTTATCAGCAATGCCCATGTCTTCTAGGCTGAATCTTTCTTGTTCCCTCTTACCTACAGGAGGAACAAGGAGCTTGTTTTCTAACAAGAGAACATTTTGTCACCTGAACATGGTTTCTAAGAAAAAAGTTGGAGCTGACAAAAACAAAAATCATCAAAGTGGCACAGGTTGAGATCTTAGTCTCTTCATACTGTGGGTGAGGTAGTCAGAGTTGTATTCCTGGTGCAACCATTTTCTCTCAGACAATCACATAGAAAGTACAGAATCCAGTGTACCATTATTCTTCCTGGCAGCAGTGTGTTGGAGCACCGGAAACAGAATAAGAATGACATGCCATGGCAACGGCCCTCTGGAATGCTCTCCCGGGGACCATCAGGAGTGCCCAGAACCACTGGGCATTTAGAAAGTCAGTGAAAACTTGGCTATTCTCGGTCTATTCCCTCAGCTCCTTCTTTCCTTTTGCACTGCGTTCTGGAACCAGCGCTGGGACGCCCCATTGCTGGGGCAGCCATATATATATATAAGCGCAGAGCTACCTCCGGAGAGGTGCTGGGGGCCGTCAGGAAGATTAAGCAAACTATTGCCCAGAGTCACATGGTGCTGGGCTAACCTGCTGCCGGCGATCGAACTGTGAACCCCATGGTCCGGAGTCAGGCACCCTGGCCGTTGCGGCATGCTCTTTATAAAAAAAATTAACAAAACATCTGCAGAGGAGCGTTTTTGTCTCCTCCAAGAAGGCGTCCTTCAGCTTCTCCATAGAAACTAATGACAAGGTACAGTGCAAAAACACAATCGGCAGCACAATAACATCACCTTAAGCCCTTCCCTTGGACCCTGAGGTCCTGCACTCATTGAGACTGGAACAACTACAACTGGATCAAGAGAAAAAGACAAATTTGCTAGAATAAAATTAAGACTGGGACAGAAATAAATCAACAATGTCAAATATACACCTCATGTGTCCTCTTGCCAGGACATCCCCTCAAAGTGTTTCGAGCACAGCAGGGCTATCATCCATGAGAAGGACAAGCCTGTCAGCTGAAAATGTTAGGAGACTAAACAATCTAAAACTGCACAGGCATTTGCTGCCAAAGGATCCTGATGTGCCAGCAGAAGCCCCAGACGGCTGTGAGCCCTCATACTCGGACGCCATTGACAAACCTTCAGGTGCGGCCTCAGTGAAGGAGGAAGGGACCTCATCTGTTCAAACTTCCTATATCCTTCGGAAAAGACCGAAATCTAAAAACGCATTCAACAAACATTGGTATACATTCAACTTGCCAAAAATGATTGTAGTTGTTTTGAAATCAAGGACTGTTAGAACATGATTCGTATATTTTCTGGTACTATGTCGTCATTTAGTAGACAAAGTGTACTGCTACATATTACGTCAGCCATAACATAACTTTGCCCATGCAGACAAAAAACAACAGAAAAACGAACTGCAGGAAAACAGTGATCATTTTGGCGTCTGACAACATTAATTTCAGTACATGATTGTCAACTTCACTATTTTTTGCCAGCACCTATGCTTTCCATATACATTTTTCAGTAAACGGTATTACTTAATTGTTAATAAATCTGATTGCTTTACGTTTTCTGGCCTAACAAAGTATTTATCTAGTTAAGCAAGTGTGTCCCAGAAGGTACATCACAAAGATGGCTTGAAATGACCATCTAGGCACACTTGCTTAATTAACTAGATACTACATAAATTAATGTTTAAAATAACGAATTGCACGGGGCGTGGCCTATCAAGATGGCCACTTGCATGCTATAAACCCGAGCTCCGGATAATAATCTGTCAAAATCCTCCCTGTAACTGCCATAAATCTGCTTGCTGTGGGATGATATTGCATCTTTGTGTGCCCCTGTACCTCAGTTCGTCTTTGGGGGTCAGCTGCCAGCTGTGAGTGGTGCTCCGACCACAGCATTTGAAGACCGCGAGGAGGCTGGGCCTAGCATTGTGACCCGGCGGCTCGAAGGCGCGGAGCTGAGATGGCACAGATTACGGGTGCTGCCGAAGAGCCCCGCTGTCTGTGACGGGCCCTTGGGGGCGTGTTGCATCGGGGCATCTGCCGGTGGAGGACTGAGGGCTGACCTAGGACAGCTGGAGAGTTTGCAGCTGAGCAGCTGGTTTGGGAGCAGCAGGCAGCAGAAGACGGCTGAGTGAACCGGCTGGCGACACGGAGTTGTGGCCTTCCACTGAGGCGATTGTCAGTTCTCCCATATGCTCTGGTGATCGGGCAGCCCATTGGTGACAGGAAATGAGAGTTGCAACCGTGCATTGTGGTGAACTTGCCCAGGGAGCGGGGAAGCCGGCCCGCACTGAAGGTGGAGATGGGTGAAACTTGTGGGGTCTGGCCATGAGTGAGCTTGAGGCAGGCTGACCTGACATACTCAGCAGCAGAGGTGAGGTGAGACTCGAGGGCCCCAGCAGAGGCGCTGGCAGTATGGGCATAGACGGCATGGCAGCCGTGGTTGCCTCTGGGACTCCACTGAGGAAAGGAGTGGCCATGAGGCATCAGACGATGTGGGGACACTGTTCGAAGATCCTGGTGGCGTGGATCACGCTGAAGCTTGAGGGGGGTGGCGATCTGGGGATGCACCTCCAGAGGCTGTTGGACTTGGTGCATCTGGAAGGGCAGGCATGCGCAAAATGAGCTCTGGACAATTGCGGCGTGGGTCAGCTAAAGTGCTTTGGCTTGCACACAGAGGCGATTGGCGGCTCAGCTGTATTCTCTTGCTGTACGCCATTACTGTGGGAGGCAGCCCCCTGGTGGAGGACACATTGCCACTGGCCAGTGCAGGGGGCGTTGAGGCCTGATTGGGGCCACAGAGTGCCATACTGCTGTCTCAAATGGTGGTGGAGGACTGGGACGAAAACAAGCACACCAGAGGTGTTGTGTGCACAGACATGTGCACAGATACTCCTGTGGAGCACAACCACTGGTCCCGGTATGGGAAAAGATGAAGCCCCTAAGGGCCAACAGACCAACACAATTATACAATATGCTCTGCCACCGGGCAATACATTGCACAGCATGCACCAGACGGAGCCCCAGCCCCTGATGCAGAAGGGGAGTCAAAGAGAACAGCTCTCCTTGAGGCTATTTAGGAGTCCCATAGTGCCCTGGTAGGTAAAATTGCCACAGTTGCAATAGAGGCTGGCCTCCTACGTATGGACCTTCACAAAGTGTCAGAGAGAGTGACCCTAACTGAACAATCGATTAGTGGGTTGAGTACCAACGTTGCTACCCTCAAGGAACAAGTCACACGTCTCACAGCTATGGCTAGGGTGCTTGAGGGTAGAGCTGAGGATGCTGAGGGCATATCCAGGTGCAACAACATGTGACTGGTGGGGTACCCAGAATGGGTGGAAGGGGAAGCCACTGAAAGGTTCCTGAAGAAGTGGCTCCTTGACACCCTCAGATTGAAGGATCTGTCCCAGATGTTTGCGGTGGAGAGGGCACATCGGGAGTTGGTGATGAGGCCCCCTGGGCCAACAATGCGCAGATTTTCAACTACCATGACAGTGACAGGAACTGCATCCTCAGAGCTACCCGGGGGGCGGGGGCCTTCAAGATCAAGAACCACAACACTGCCATCTTCCTGTATTACACATATAAAGTGCAAGCCCAGAGATGATCGTTTGTAGAGGTCAAGAAAAAGCTGCAGAACATGGGACTCTCCTAGGCAAAACTGAGGGTGGTGGCACATGGTAAAACACAGTTCTTTAAATGGCCTAAGAATGTCCGGGAATGGCTAGAACAGTGGGAAAAGGTGTTGACTCGAGTCCGAGGAACTTTGAGGACGAATCACAGAGGAGGGTCTGGGAGAGTGAGGACGGCGTACCAGGGTGGACTCCGGCTACCCTGCCAGGCTGCTCGACATCCCGGATACTTGTGCAGGAAGATGGTACACTAGTGGCGGAGCAGATGAATGATAACAGATTGTCCCCCCTTTGATTGGTGATAAGGTCGCTGTCACACCCACTCCCTCAAGTACTGCGGAAGGACAAAATGAGTGAGGCAGCAGTGGACTAAGTGGGAGGTAGTAGATCTATGGCATTGATGCGTAAGTGAAGTTGGCGCGGGGGAGAGCAGTTGCGGTACGTTAGAGTCCTCAGTAAACTGTTGAAGGGGGGTGTATTGATGTAATGATTAGAGTATTTGATGATTCTATTTCTTCTTTTTCACCTACCAATGTATAATTATGACTGAAAGCTATGGGGGACCATGTAGGTTTGGGTAGTGCTGCTGGAGTGAAACCTGGTGTGAGGCTCTTCTCTGTTTGGGGGAAGATCAACGCTGAATTGACTTGCCCCTGCACATTAGGAAGAAGTAGAGTAGTTACCTGTGTGAAGGCTGGACATACCTTTTGCGGAAAGAGTGTCAGCTAGTTAGACCACAGAGGAGTTGGGAAAGGATGTCTGTGCTTCTTGTAGCATAGAGTGGTGGGTGATCACTACATGCTTGTTTCTTGTTATTTAGTGATAGCCCGGGTGTGGTAAGTAGGCAGGGGGAGTGGTTTACCCAAGAGTTTGGGTTGTTACTAAGGTACATGTTACTGTTTGGAAAATGCTGATGTTTTATGCAATGCCAGACTACAGAGATTTGCAGCATTTCCTGGAAGGGAGGAGAGTCAAACTCAGACGAAGGGGGAAGGGGTCTGTCAGGTGCTGTTGGATGATATGATGCATACATATAAAACAGTGACATAGAATGTTAGGTGCCTGGGTAGTTACATGAAGAGGCTTATGGTGTTTTCCTACATGTGGCAGGTGGGCGTGAGAATAGCCTGGTTGCAGGAAACCCATCTCATGGAGCAAGAGGCAGATAAGTTAAAGAAAATGTGGAGGGGGCACTTGATATCCTCCACTTACTCCTCATACGCCCGGAAGGGAGCTATTTTGCAGGGGCCTTGGGTGCCATTTTGGTTGATTTACTCGGAGGCGGACCAGAGCAGGCAGTATGACCTGGTGCAGCGGGCACTGGATGGAGTGGATGCGAACATTTTTAATGTGTATGTAGAAGACAGGGAGTTCTTTCTGGGCCTGCGCACAATAATGGTGGACAACATGGCGGACCGACTACTATGGGTTGGAGGCTTTAACTGTGTCCTGGATGCAGATATGTACAGGCAGCCTACCCGTGCATACACCAAACCCGGTGTGACAGAGTCACTGACAGCAGTTATGCACAACCTGGGGTGCAGGGATATCTGGAGGGAAGTTGACCCGACTAGGAAAGAGTACTCATGCTATTCATCTACTCATGACCCCCAAAGCAGATGGGACAGTGACCACAAGGGTGGAAATTTAGTCGGCTGCATACTTGGGCAGGTATCTGTCAGACCACTCTCCCCTACTCTTGGAGTGGGAGGGAGTACAGGGTTACGGGGAGGGAAGGTGGTCTGGCGCCTACAGACGGAAGCCCTGCAAGTTGCCCCATTTCGGCAAGCGATCGAGGAGACGACATTCGAGTATCTGGTGGGTAACTGGGGCACCACAGGAAAGCAGGGTATTGAGTAGGAGGCACTGAAAGCTGTGATCCAGGTGTTGTATCTTGGTAAGGTGTGTGGCATTAGAAGACAATTGCACAGTGAACTCCCGGACCTACAGGGCAAACTCACTGAGGCCGAGGGAGGGGAGGCCACTTCCTGGGAACTGAGGGGCACGCTGCATAGACTCCTGGGAAACACATGGGATAGGCTTGATAGGTTGACGAAATGGGAATATAGCCTATGACTGCATCGGAAGGGGGACATACTTGGAACACACTTGGGAAACTGCTTGCCTGGCTACTTAGGCGCGAGACAAACAGGACTCCCATTGTGGCCGTGCAAAGGTGGGAAAGGTCGCTAGCCACCTCCCAATTGGTTATCAACCATACACAGGGGGAAAACCTGCATAAGCTGTATAGGGGGTATTGCGGCTGGCCCTGAAGTAGTGACTAGATATGTAGTTGGGTTGGAACTGCAAGTGTTGCCTTCTTTATTGAGGGAGGAGTTGGAAGCGGACATTATTATTGAGGAACTGAAGGAGGCTTTGGGCAAGATGAACAGGGGTAAAGCACCGGATGGTGATGGCTTCCTAGTGGAGTTCTATCAAACCTATGCGGCAAAGCTGAGGGAACCCCTACTAGAAGTTTTTTGTGAGGCTAGAGATGGGGGTGCTTCTACCTACCCTCCGTATGATTCTAAAGCCGGGGGGCAATGCAATGTGACATCAGCATACCGGCCCTTCACCATGCTTAACGCGGAAATCAAGGTGCTGGGTGAGTGCTTGAGGGGAGCAGTGGTCTCCCTGGTAAACGAGAACCAGTGTGGTTTATGCCGGGGAGTAGCACTGCCCTCAACCTGAGGAGATTGTTGCATGTGATGCACTCAGTGCACTGTAGCGGGGAAGATTTATCCCTGGCATCAGTGGACATCACCAAGTCATTTGACACCCTCAAATGGGCGTATCTGATGCAGGTAATACGGAAGATAAGTTTCGGACCCAACTTCATCAAGTGGGTTATGCTCCTCTATATGGCCTCCCAGTGCCCGAGTGCAGAGTGGCCGGGTGGTGTCAGACAAGTGGGAGGTGCAGAGGGGCACGCAACAGGGCTGCCCGCTGTCCCCGCTCCTGGTTGTGCTAATGCTGGAACCCCTTGCAGCAAGACTCCACTGCGAGATGGAGGAGTTTGTTATCAGGGTGGGAGATGTCACTCAACTTCTTTCGCTGGATGACGATGATGTTTTGTTCTACCTAGGGAGGCCCTTAGAGGTGGTGCCCCTGCTGATGGCCCACTGGAGGATTTTGGAGTGGTGGTGGGACTGATAATAAATAAGCATAAGTCCCTGCTTTTCCCAGTGGGGGCGCTCGGAGGGATCCCGGAGGGGAACGTAGCTCCTCTGGGGCTGAGATGGGAGACCAAGATATTTCGGTGTGTAGGCATTATGGTCAGACACTCGATGTATAGTTAACATGAACATAGTATCGAACCGCTGGTGAGTGGCCTCATGAAATCGGTGCAGCTCTGGAACATGCTACCACTCTCGATGGTTGGGAGAATTGCAATGGCCAAATGGCGCTCCTCCCTAGGTGTTTATATATCATCCAGAACACACTCTATGCCCTGCCCTGTAGCCTGTTTAAAATGCTTGATAGGCTTAGGGTCTCCCTGGTTTTGGCAGGGAAGAGGAGCGGAGAGGCATTGCTCCTGCTTAAGCGGGATATCTTGAAGGGTGGCATGGGTGTCCCAGATCTGAAACTCTACTATTATGCTTCTAAACTGCAACATGCGGCACGCTGGGTTGCGGAGGATGACAACTGTGAGAAGCAGCTCCTGAAGGGTACATGCGGGGCGCACATGGTGTTGACATTACTCATGAGGGCCTCTAGGTAGCTGAGGGATGTCCTCAATATGGTGCAGCAGGTGGCGGAGGTGTGGGAGCGCACGATCCCTAGGGTCTTCAAGAGACCACCCTTTGATAGGGAGCCCAACCTATGCCTTATTACTTCTGCCTTTTACTCAAAGTAGCACAGATATGTCTGTAGTGCACTGGAGAGAGGGAGGTTGTGAGCAGTGGCGGCTCGCTGAGGGAGTGCTGTGGGGTGAGGCTGGGGAGTGGCAGGGTGGGAGGGTAGTGGACTCCGACTTACGGTGGAACGGAGATAAGTAAGTAAATAAATAAATAAAACAATTTACATTGCACGCGCTGCATCACAAAATCAGCGATGCAGCGCGCGCAATGTAATTTGTTTTATTTATTTACTTACTTAACTCCGTTCTGCTGTAACTCGGAGTCCACTACCCCCCACCCTGCCCCTCCCCTGCCCCACCATCCGCAGCACTCCCTCGGCGAGCCGCCACTGGTTTTGAGACACTGGGTGACCTATACCCAGGGGATAGGTTTCTCACCTTCGCAGAGGCTAGGGAGTTCTTTGCAGTGTGAGGCAGGCAATGCTTACAATACGCTAAGATAGCGACTACGGCGAGGGAGATCTGGATGTGGTTCCCCAGACAAACAGAACCTCAGCAATTGTTGCTCACAGCGGGGGTAACACAGCACATGATGACACTACTGTACAGAGCATTTAAGTCGGACAGAGTTAAGACCGACCCCACAGAGCATAGGGCCTGGGGGGAGGAGCAGGAGTCCCCACTGACCAACAGGGAGTAGAATGCAACTTGCAAGCTGGTCAAGCGAGTCTCCTGCAATGCCAGGTTCAAGCTGGCACATTTTAACTATGTACACCGTACTTACCTGACTCTGGTCAGTCTTGATCGGATGTACAGGGAAAGAGGAGCGGACTGCCATAGACGTGGAGGTGAAAATGCTTTCTTTCTGCACATAGTGCGGGAGTGCCCCAGGGTGAATGCGTACTGTTTGACTGTGGTATTATGGGTGCATGCAACTACAACACTGCCTGTTGAAATGTCACCTGGGGTGTGTTTACTGGAGATTGTCAAGCAGCCCAAGAGGGGTAAGATGCAAGTTGGTTGTAAGGAAAAATGTCATGTGCTTATGTTGTCCTGTGATCCCACAACGATGGGATTGCTTTGCACGAATGACTAATAAAAAGATTTTTTTTTAAAAGATAAAAAATAGAATATACACAATGGGTCAAAGTAATGTAATCATCACTACCTTTTGGTCGATTAGCTATTGCCAAGATGGTCATGCTGCCTTGGGCGGGCAAGCAACCCAGGATAGCATGGCAAATCCTTACACTACCCTTCCGTCAAGGAAGCCTAAGTGCCCCAGATCTGACACTGTACGTGCTGTGCGCCCAATCCCAATACTTACACTACTGGCTATACCTACTCAAATTTCAGCCACATACCGCTGTCAAGGCAGATTTAACCTCCACAATGACATTTTCCACAGCTCTATAGCAACCCTATAGATGTTCCCTGACGCCTGCAAACATGGTGGACTGTGTGAGATGGGCTTGGGATGGAGTGAGAAGATGAGCATCCTTGGACTGCCTATATGCTCCCTCTATTCCTATCATGTGAAACCCCGCGATACCAGCATTAATGGAGGAGGGAATGCGCACTCGGGCCCACAACAGACACCTATACACATATGCTGATCTATACCCTAATGGCCAATTTCTAGCTGCACCCGCGTCGACCGACACTTTCTTACCTACCAAGATGGATATGCTCCTTTATACTCAAATCCGAGCTTCTTGACGCGTAAATCGTACCATTTTCCCAGCACCTCCACCCATACTACATGCTCTTGAGCATGTGCTCACGCACACCTCCCATCGTAAACTCATCACTAGGCTATATGCAGTGACACAATCAAGACACCAATATGCTCCCCCAAGACGTTGGCCCAGTGGCAACTAGACACAAACCCTCCATCACCACGGAACAATGGACCTATTGTTGCTGGCAGTCGGAGGCATTATCCCCCAACTACAGATTGCGCCTCATACATTTCAAATTTTTACACAGACTATACCGCACTACCCTACAACTAAAACGAATGGGCCTTAGCGAGGAGGCATGTTGTGAAAGATGTTCAACACCACTAGCATCATTCCTACACTTGGCCTGGAATGTCCCAAGATGCTAGACTATTGGCTGGAGATACACTCCACAATTCAACAAATAATAGGGGAGGTGATCCCATTCACCCCACTAGTTAGCCTTATTGGCTACGTTAAAGATATACCTGTGCCCTCACGTTGCCTAACAGCCATGCTGCTATCACTAGCTAAACACCAACTCGCTAAACACTGGGAGAGTAAGGGTGTCCCCAAGGTTGTCTTATGGCTACAAGAAGCGTCGTACTGCCAGGAACAATTGGCCCAATATTGGGAACTAATGCCTCTATAAAGTTGCCCGAAAGATATTTGGGAACCACTCCTAACATATCTGCGCTCACGAGCTACTAATCCCCCCTAGAACAACGATCACAAAAAATATAACTCTACATCTCTACGCCGGGTTAGGGTTAAAAGATTGACATGGTTTGGCTACAGGATGGAGTAGCCTAGCTCTATGTTCTGCAGGAAAATTCAAACTGATCAAGATCTCTGTGTAATTTATCCTATATATTAGAATGATTCGATAAAATTACTTAGAAATGTCAGCTTACTGTACAATATCTAATTGTTGCTTGAGATGCTCAATGTAATACAGTTGATGTAAATGACATATGGATCCCCCTTCTCCTCTCCCCTCCCCCTTCTGTCATTGCTTCCTGCTCCTATTTTATTGTGATGCATTATTTGTATTGTAAGATGTCACTTTTTCAAATGCCAATAAATAAAACAACAACAAAAAAACATTAGTTTCTAACCAGTATTCTTAGGAGCTGCCTATTCACCACATACATCTAAAGGATTTCAAAACATCCTAAACTTGCTGAGACCACAGGCTGTGTTTTGTGTAGATGTGGGCGAGCCAACAAATCACCAAGGCAAGCTGAGCCAGAGCTGAGACAACAGTCTTGTTTAACTCAAAGAGTCTATGCACGAGCCAAGCCTGAAAATGTTTGCCATGTAAATCCTACAACAAATATCACATAAAATATGATAGAGTCTCTTCAAAATTCAAAAAAGCGTTTTTATTTACATGTGGCAGCTTTGACATTAATGCGTCACATTATAGCACTGCACAGAGAAGTACTTAAAAGTGATAGTTTTCAACTTCGAACTATTCCTGCCACTGTACCCACTTTGGTGACAGTGCCACTAGTGAACTAAGAGGCAAGACAGGGGTCATGCGAGCCCTCTGTGTGGCCCAGATTCTTATGGACAGAGCAACATTATAGTCTATTTAATCAAGATCAATAGGTTTTTGTCCAGCTGGTATTCTGAACTAGTGTATTTGAAGTTGTTTTCATATGCAATAGTAAACAAAAAGGAAGATCGGTAAAATAAAATATTTACCTAAGATCACACAATTTGTTTAAGCAGGGAATTTGCGAATATTCCAGGATTTCTCGTTTAACTTTGTAAAATCAGCCACTAAACGGGTAAATATTTGTCTCCCCTTTTTACCTTAAATGTAAATATTTTATTTTCACCTCTTTGTGCATGAGGGTAGAGTGGCAGGCAGAAGCCACATGAAAGCTTGGTTCGTTATGGGCTTGAGGTTCCAGCGACTCACCCACGTCTAGTGATGTGGACCATACAATAGGACTTTTGGTAATCTAGTCATATCAAAGCAAGTTTACTTCTTGTTTTGTTCGATACCTACCAAAAATTGTACCTATTTACTTTTTACTTATGTAAAGCTCCCTTGATTCACAGTGACATGCATATGAAAATTGAAGAATGTATGCTAATATACACAAAGAAAGAGGTATATTGGCACTGATTGCATAATATGATCCAATATCAAAGTAAAACACAATATTTATTAGCAAAGGTCAAGATTAAATGGATAGCAATATTTACACAATTAGATATTGCTCATTTTCATGGATAATAAATATATGTATGTAATGAGCATATAAAATACTTTACGCAATGCTCTGTTGCATAGGTTGAATTAATATTTTTATCCATGGCAGTGTGTATGGGTGATGTGACAACATTAACCATCCACACATTACCACATTCTCTTTCCATCAATATTCCTAGTCTTCTTTTGTTTGATTGTCAGATGTATTGTGCTGTACATTCTACTCCATCGTGAACAGATCTCACTATAGAATGTTTGGTGCATGAAATGGTGAAATTATTAAGCCTGGGCAAAGCACTACGCTACGTTCATATAGTTTGCGAAGTTTGCGCTACTTCGCAATACGCGAATTGCACGTAGCACAGTGCAAACACGCGTAGCGTAGCGTAGTGCAGCGTTCATTTTTTGCATGCTCGCGGTCCTCAACATCAAGTTGGCGACCGCGAGCAAGCAAAATGACATCCCGGCAAGACTTTTTCCTCGTTCGCGATCAGCAACATCAAGTTGGCGATCGTGAGCGTGGAAAATAAACCTCCCGGCGAGATTCTCAACGCGGGGAGGTCATGTTTCTCATTGCGAGAGGTCGCGTATGCTCGCGACCGCTCGCGATGAGAAACAACCAGTCCGCGTTGAGAAAGCTGCCGCTCGAGTAAAAATCTACTCGAGCGGCGGAAAACTACAGCTCGCACTGTGCAAGATGCCGTTTTCAATGATTGCACAGTGCCGGATGCTTGTCCGCAAAGTCTCGCGTAGTGCGACGTGCACTTTGCGTAGCTACGTGTAGCGCTACTTCGCGAACTACACCCAGGGTTAGAAATTATCTACACCTTTCCAAAAAATGTCAGGCCTCTTAGCAAGAAAAGATAATAATTAAACTGCCTTGTTAGTCTTGTACAAAAAAACTCTGCAAATTCTGTGATAGCTTGGACTACCTGGACATGTAATGCTGATAAAGATAGCCAATGCTGACAGGCTTAACAGAGCTATCCTCAAGGGACAATTGAGAAGCTGAACTGATAATGGCTTTGCTGCTGGAAAATGTACAAAGCTGAGCTAAATTATCATGCCCAAGGCTTCAGGGCACAATGCCTTTCAAAACTCAAATTCTGCAAACTGATCTAGTTCTGGCCTGGCAACACATATATGTGTTTTCCATGTGTAAGAAAATCTTGTCTGGCCACTGATGCAGCTGATAAGCAGCTAGATCTCTTTGATAGATATCTAAATCGATTATGAGACATGTTGGGTACCCCATGAATAAACGTGTGCTAATCACCAGGTAAAGAATCCTGAAAATGAATAAAGGAGAAAACGTAGTTACTGCATCGTAAAAGCATGCAGATAAATAGTTGGATAGATACAATCATATACATTAAATAATATAGGTTCATGGTTTTAACCAGTTTCAGTTGCTAATTCAATGTGTATTAAAAACGTAATGTGATGTACTCATGTGTTATAATATTGCTAACTATTCTTCGAAATAATGATGGTTGTGAAGAATTAATTAAATCTAACATGATATGGATAAATGTACGTGTGATATTGAAGGGTTTCATGCTCAATTTTATCATTGCATATATGAAAACGTGTGCCAAATGTGACAAGAGAAAAAGTGGTGCTGCATAGTCATATTTAGTGAAATTGTTTTGAAACCTTTAGGTTATGATCTTTTTAAATGCACTAATGTAAACCATTTAAAACAATATTAATATTTTATGATTTGAAATTATTTTACACCTTAGTACTTTGAAAATGCAGTAATGTGCCATACTTACATGTGATCTCTGCAATCCAACAAATGACAATAATCTGAGTGCTTATAAGATGAAACAATTTTAGAATTGTGATTTTCTTTTGTGAAATGTATGCCTCATTTTCTATACATTTTAAATTGACTATCTTGTAGGCCTACTTTATTCCTTATTCTGTGCTGCTTTACATTAGTTTCATGAACTTACAATGTGAAGGGAAAGTGTGTCTTATTAGAGGAGTTCTCACTCACTTACAAGGACTATCAGCAACAAAGACTTTGGGAACATTTGCTATGATAAACTGTCCACTTGAACTCATTCACGTGCCTACTGCTAAAGCATCATTGTTTGGAAGTTCACATGCCGGATGATCTGACAAAGTATGTGCTTTGCACCATCCCCTTTTCTATAATATGTGTCTTCTTTATGTCACACGACAATCACTCCAATGGACTCAGTGGTCTGACACAATGAGGTGACTAAGGAGGTGTCACCACCGAAACTAGAAGAATATATTATAGATTGATGTGGAGGGAGGAGGGTGAATGATGATTTTACGGATTTGGCAGAACTTGCTTACTTTCCTGACCAGACACTGCCTTCAGGTACTTTGCGGATTCCATGTGCTTTCCTTTTGGATTGACGCATATGCTGTGTGCCCCTTTTGCGGACTCTTTCTCCATGGGATACTACCTATAAGCTGTTATGGCTCATGTCCGTGCTGAACTTTCCAGAGCTTTCGTCACCTTATAGCAACCCTAACCAAATTAAATTGACTAGCACTCCTTACATCCTAAATGTTTATTAATGATGTAATACTTTTTAATATCTTTGATAAATTTTACTTTTAACTAAATCATAGACTCTGAGTTTATCATGACTCAACTCCTAAAAATTGATTGTGCATTTCAATTTATTGATTAATGACAGGGAAAAAACAATATCAGGAGATCTCTAGTTATCAGGTACTAATGTTATTGTTTTGTATTGCCTTACCCAAATTTTTGTGTGGCATGATTTTAGTTCTGCTAAATTTCTTTAGAAGATTTGGACTAGCAGTTATAATTCTTTATTTGAATAGTTTGGTATTAAGAGTCATATTGATGAATATAATTGTTAGTTTGTGAGTAGGTTATCCAATTCCTGATCCTCATTGGATATCCGGACGTTAGATCTCTCATTTTCAACCTTTCAATGGCACAATGCAAGATCCATTGGAGGATCATCCTACACGGTGACCTCAACTTCCACCTAGACAATCCCAGTTACCAGAAAACTGCCTCTCTACTGGAGAATCTCACAAACATGGGACTCAAGCAGCTAGTCACTGCAGTGACCCATACAGCTGGGCACACGCTTGACCCCGTTTTCTCCGCCTGCGGGAACATCACCTACAGCCACACCTCCGAACTTCTCTGGACTGACCACCTCTGTGTGCATCTCATCTTCACCACACCCACCGCACACCACTGCCCTCATCACCCCTGTCGCAGCTGGAACAAGGCTACTGAAGAACTTCTTGTTGACTTCCTCATCACGCCCACTCTGCCAACACCAACACCAACTGCGCCGACACTCTGGCACCCCTCAAGAAGACACCATGCAAGCAACACTCCAAGAAAGCCAGCTGGTTCACTTCCGCCCTCCATGAATCAAGACGCACCTGCAGATGACTCGAGAAGAGATGGAGGAACAACAAAACCCCAGAAACCCAAGAAACCTTCAAATCTGTCTTCAACGCACATCACCTTCACCTTAAAACCACAGAGAAAATGGCCTTCCAAGACAGAATCAATGCTAAGGCACACAACAAGAAAGAACCCTTTGCCATCGTCAAGGAGTTTGCCAGGTCCAACACCGATACCACAGACTTCCCACCCTCCCAAGACCTCTGCAACAAACTTGGCACCTTCTTACACCACAAGATCAGGCAGATATACGACAGCTTCGACATCCAAGACCCTGCCACTACGCCTTCCACCACTGCACGCAACCATGCTGCACTCCAATAGATCGTGCTCAACTGTCCTCCTCTCACCACAGGCGACACACTCAAGACCATGAAGAGTACCACATATTCCATAAAGCAGCTGCATTCATCGCCCCTCAGCTTTGCCGCACCATCAACTGCTCTATCGAAACTGCCACCTTCCCCAATGACTGGAAACATGCGGGGATTAACCCACTGCTGAAGAAACCATCTGCCGACCCATCAGACCTCAAGAACTTCAGACCCATCTCCATTCTCCCCCTCCCAGCCAAGGTCATCGAGAAGGCCATCAACGCCCAACTCTCCAAGTTCATCGAAGAGAACCACCTCCTGGACACCTCCCAATCTGACTTCTAAAGCAACCACAGCACCGAGACTGCACTCCTCGCTACCATCGACGGCATCCACACCCTCCTCGACCAGGGTGAAACCGCAGACCTCATCCTACTGGACCTCTGTGCCACCTTCGACAACGTCTCCCACCACACCCTAATCACAAGACTCCACGATGCCGGCATCCATGAAAGGACACTGGACTGGATCCACTCCTTCCTTACAGGCCGAACACAGTGAGTCAGGCTAGCCCCATTACTCTCAGAACCTACGGAGATCCACTGCGGAGTGCCCCAGGGCTCCTCCCTGAACCCCATCCTCTTCAACATCTACATGGCCCCCCTCACCGCATCGTAAGAAGCCAGGACTCAACATCGTCTCCTTTGCCGATGACACCCAGCTGATCCTCTACCTCACCAACGAACCCACAGCTGCCAGAATCAACTTTCACAGCGGAATGAAGACTGTTGCTACCTGGATGAAAGACAGCTGCCTCAAGCTCAACTCAGACAAGACCAAAGTACTTATCCTGGGACCCAATTCCTCAGCCTGGGATGACTCCTGGTGGCCTACTGCACTAGGAACGCCTCCGACCCCTACTGATCATGCACACAACCTCGGCATCATACTGGACTCCTCGCTCACAATGAACCACCAACTGCCTGCTCCAAAAGACATTCAGATGGATCTCGCAGAATCCAGAAAGACGGTCACCCTCACACTTATCACCAGCAGACTTTACTACGGCAACGAACTATATGCCGTTGTCACCCAGAAATAGCTCAGGAAACTACAGAACGTCAAAAATGCCGCAGCCAGACTGTTCCTCGACATCTCCTGACGCAGTCACATAACACACCTCTGACAACTCCACTGGCTCCCAATCAACAAGAGAATCACCTTCAAGCTCCTCAGGCATGCCTACAAAGCTCTCCATGACACAGGACCGGATGTATGACGTTACAACGCACACTTTTACAATGCATGCACTTACAACGCATTTTTTACAACGCATAATCCATTACAACGCATGACATTACAACGCATGACACTACAACGCATTTTTAAAAAATACCTTTACAACGCATTACCATTACAACGCATACTACCTTTACAACGCATACCATTACAACGCATAATATTAAATTACATTTAAGATAAGTATTAGATAGTATAGGGGTAAAAATTACTATTCTAACTCCAGGGGGTGCAACAGTAGGGTAAGTGTTGGATAGTGTAGGGGTAAAAATTACTATTCTAACTCCAGGGGGTGCAACAGTAGGGTAAGTGTTGGATAGTGTAGGGGTAAAAATTACTATTCTAACTCCAGGGGGTGCAACAATAGGGTAAGTGTTGGATAGTATAGGGGTAAAAATTACTATTCTAACTCCAGGGGGTGCATCAGTAGGGTAAGTGTTGGATAGTATAGGGGTAAAAATTACTATTCTAACTCCAGGGGGTGCATCAGTAGGGTAAGTGTTGGATAGTATAGGGGTAAAAATTACTATTCTAACTCCAGGGGGTGCATCAGTAGGGTAAGTGTTGGATAGTATAGGGGTAAAAATTACTATTCTAACTCCAGGGGGTGCATCAGTAGGGTAAGTGTTGGATAGTATAGGGGTAAAAATTACTATTCTAACTCCAGGGGGTGCATCAGTAGGGTAAGTGTTGGATAGTATAGGGGTAAAAATTACTATTCTAACTCCAGGGGGTGCATCAGTAGGGTAAGTGTTGGATAGTATAGGGGTAAAAATTACTATTCTAACTCCAGGGGGTGCATCAGTAGGGTAAGTGTTGGATAGTATAGGGGTAAAAATTACTATTCTAACTCCAGGGGGTGCATCAGTAGGGTAAGTGTTGGATAGTATAGTGTAATATTATGCGTTGTAATGGTATGCGTTGTAATGGTAGTATGCGTTGTAATGGAATGCGTTGTAAAGGTAGTTTTTAAAAATGCGTTGTAGTGTCATGCGTTGTAATGTCATGCGTTGTAATGGATTTTGCGTTGTAAAAAATGCGTTGTAATGGTAGTGCGTTGTAAAAGTTGCGTTGTAAAGGTTGTTCCCCCACAGGACCAGAATATCTCAACCTCTGCCTTGCATTCCACACACCTGCCAGACAACTCCACTCTGCCCAACTCACCCTGGCCTCTGTCCCATGGATCAACAAGACCAGTACTGGAGTAAGATCCTTCTCCCACCTCACCACCAAAACCTGGAACACCCTGCCCCTCCACCTCAGGCAATCCGTGTCGTTGTCCCAATTCAGGAAGGACATCAATACCAATCTTTGACTGAACCTCCACACCCATATGGATCAGCAGCCCCCCTACCCCAGTGCCTTGAGACCTTCAGGGGTGAGTAGCCATGCTATACAAAATCCTGATTGACTGATTGAATCCACCAAAGGTAGGTCTAGTTTATGGTATTCAAAATCATATTAAAAAGACATACATGTGCACTAGGGAATCTTCTGAATGTTTCATAACTGTCAAGGTGGTCAAATAGATGCTCATCTTGACGAAATATTTGTATAAGAAGATGAATCAGTTAGGTGTTCTCAAGATCCCAGTATCCACTAAACATTATGTTACTGTTCCACAATTTGTATGAGATATAATTGTCATGGAACAACTGTGTGGAGAAATCTCATACACGTAACTCATTCTCTCTCTCATGGACAACACACCCATTACCCAGATCAAGTTCAATGCCTCATTGACTGAAATTGCCCACTGGATGAAGACCAACCGACACCGACAAGACCAAAATTGTGATCTTCAGGAATAGGACTTTACCATGGGACTCCACCTGGTGGCCAACAGAGCTAGGACCAGCCCCCTCCACCCACGTCAAGAACCTCTGGATCGGGATCGACAGCAAACTTGTTATGACCACCCAAGTCAACACCGTCACCACCTGATGCTTCCATACCCTGAAAATGCCGAGGAAAATTTTCAAAGGGCTCCCAATCAGCACCTGGAAAACTGTCAAGCACATCCTGGTTACATGCAAGCTGGACTATTGGAACACCTGCTATGCCCGTATCAACAAAAAACTCACCAGAAGGCTGCAGACCATTCAAAAGTAAACAGCAAGAATCACTCACTATCTCCCTTGCCTAACTCTCATTACACCACACCTGAAGGAGCTCCACTAGCTCCCCATACACAAATGAGCACAATTCAAACTCCTCACCCACACTTTCAAGACACTACATATCATTGGCCGAGCATACCTCAACAATCGCAATTGCCTTCAAAAACCATCCAGACACCTCTGCTCATCCAGGGTCCCACTTGCATGCATCCCATACATACGGAAAACTAGATCCGTCAGTCAAGTCTTCTCCTACTTCTCTCACAACTCGTGGAAAGACCAGCTGCTACACATCATGGCCTCCTTCTCATTTCTTGATTTCCGCAAGAAGTTGAAGATCTTGCTTTCCGAGAGGTCTCACTAGGCCCCTAGACTGCTCATACCTGCTCAGCGTCAGAATACCCTCCCGGCAATAATGTGCTTCACAAGTCTGCATAGCATAACGTAACGTAACATAACATAACGTAACGTGAAATAACATTCATAACATAGCATAGCATAACATTACATAACAATCTAGCATTACCAACATAATTCCTAACAAGTGCACAATAAGAGATTACTGGTTCTGCGATAATTACAGTCTTCAGTAGATGCTTCAAAGTCTTTAGCTGGTCATTAGGTGAAAAAAGCTGCGGAGTTCATAATTAATAGAGAACTCTGACCCATATTCAGTTTGGCAGACAGACTACTTCATCACAAATTTGTGTCAGGCTACCCTCCATAATCTCGGTCTGCCTACTCTCAGAATCATGCAAACCATGAGGTTTCTGCCGGTGGAGCCTCCTCTGGCTCTACCAGCGGAAACCTTACATCAGTGGCGCCATGGACATTGGACCATTGGTCTAAGCACATCAGATTATCCGCTCTATTGCGGGCAGACATTCTGACATAAGATTACCAATGTGAGGTAAAACGCCCTGGGTGTCAAGGTCGTTATATTTTTGTTTTTTAAAAAAAAACTGTTTTGAGCAACTGCATAAAACATGGCAGCTTTTCGGGCAAAGCTACAATGCCTTCAAGGGAGCTTCTCTGGTGACACTGAAGCCACAGAGATATTTGCCAGGCTTGTGAGGATCTCTTACTATGGCAGACTGTATTTTTCCAGGTCAGTGAAGTACATAACTCTGCTACCTTGGTGGAGCAGTCTACCACTCACCAAACTCTAAATTAGCCCCCCTGCTCCATGGATCCAGTAAGGATCTTACCTTACTTCCACCACAATGCATTGCTTCTGTCAATTTTTTTTATTTCATCTACATTATTGATACTTCTTTTCTGGAAGAATTAATAATGTGGCCAATGAGTACTCCATGTATATTTGTTACATAACGTAGCTGAGCATGCTCCAAATGATGGCTTGCGCAATTTCTGTTAATATTTAACTTTTAAGTCCTTCACATGTGACAACCCAACAGAAACAGACAAACCTACACTAAATATAATCACTCACTATCTCCCTTGCCTAACTCTCATTACACCACACCTGAAGGAGCTCCACTAGCTCCCCATACACAAATGAGCACAATTCAAACTCCTCACCCACACTTTCAAGACACTACATATCATTGGCCGAGCATACCTCAACAATCGCAATTGCCTTCAAAAACCATCCAGACACCTCTGCTTATCCAGGGTCCCACTTGCATGCATCCCATACATACGGAAAACTAGATCCGTCAGTCAAGTCTTCTCCTACTTCTCTCACAACTCGTGGAAAGACCAGCTGCTACACATCATGGCCTCCTTCTCATTTCTTGATTTCCGCAAGAAGTTGAAGATCTTGCTTTCCGAGAGGTCTCACTAGGCCCCTAGACTGCTCATACCTGCTCAGCGTCAGAATACCCTCCCGGCAATAATGTGCTTCACAAGTCTGCATAGCATAACGTAACATAACGTAACATAACATAACGTAACGTGAAATAACATTCATAACATAGCATAGCATAACATTACATAACAATCTAGCATTACCAACATAATTCCTAACAAGTGCACAATAAGAGATTACTGGTTCTGCGATAATTACAGTCTTCAGTAGATGCTTCAAAGTCTTTAGCTGGTCATTAGGTGAAAAAAGCTGCGGAGTTCATAATTAATAGAGAACTCTGACCCGTATTCAGTTTGGCAGACAGACTACTTCATCACAAATTTGTGTCAGGCTACCCTCCATAATCTCGGTCTGCCTACTCTCAGAATCATGCAAACCATGAGGTTTCTGCCGGTGGAGCCTCCTCTGGCTCTACCAGCGGAAACCTTACATCAGTGGCGCCATGGACATTGGACCATTGGTCTAAGCACATCAGATTATCCGCTCTATTGCGGGCAGACATTCTGACATAAGATTACCAATGTGAGGTAAAACGCCCTGGGTGTCAAGGTCGTTATATTTTTGTTTTTTTAAAAAAAACAGTTTTGAGCAACTGCATAAAACATGGCAGCTTTTCGGCAAAGCTACAATGCCTTCAAGGGAGCTTCTCTGGTGACACTGAAGCCACAGAGATATTTGCCAGGCTTGTGAGGATCTCTTACTATGGCAGACTGTATTTTTCCAGGTCAGTGAAGTACATAACTCTGCTACCTTGGTGGAGCAGTCTACCACTCACCAAACTCTAAATTAGCCCCCCTGCTCCATGGATCCAGTAAGGATCTTACCTTACTTCCACCACAATGCATTGTTTCTGTCAATTTTTTTTATTTCATCTACATTATTGATACTTCTTTTCTGGAAGAATTAATAATGTGGCCAATGAGTACTCCATGTATATTTGTTACATAACGTAGCTGAGCATGCTCCAAATGATGGCTTGCGCAATTTATTATTAATATTTAATTTTTAAGTCCTTCACATGTGACAACCCAACAGAAACAGACAAACCTACACTAAATATAATCTTGAATATCTCAGATCAATATGAAGTGTCAGATGATAGGTTTATTTTTTGTAGTACTAACAGCACCAAAAATATGACACCTTTAAAAATATTAAAGTGTTATTCCTGTCAAGCTATGTTCATATTAACATGCAGTTTGTGTCAAACATTTTCACTATGTTCCTACTTATGACCTGGAAACTGAAGTCAGTGAATTGAAAGTCTTTCAGAGATACTCCACAGCTTAATCTCAATACCGTTATATATAGAATGATAAACCTGCAAAGATGCTGGTTGAATGACAAACTCTTTTCTGTAAGGGAGTGGAGACAACGTTATGTAGTTGAGTTCAGCTCCAGGGACAGTTTATGAATCTAGCCAAAACACATTTTAAATTACAGAAAAATCCTCAAAATAAACCTAATTTGACATATGTAATCCAAACAGATGAAGGTCTTTGTAGAAAGATGCTTACATCTGTGTATACATAATAAAGTGTCAATCAAAGAGGGAGCCTTTTTCCCCAGCAACTTTGTGAGGTGGGTGTTTGATGGGACAACAACAGGCAAAATCTCATCAGATTCATCAAGATGTCATGTGTCAAGATGATGGATGAACAGTGATTTATGGTCGAACTCTTCTTGGGATTCATTAGTGTCCTGGAAGCAATACTCTTTGATCTTTGGAGCCAGAACCCCTCTAAGGCACTTTCTGTAAATCAGGAAACAAATACTAACCTGGTGTTGGACATGATAAATTCAACACAATATCATGCACTTTGTCCAAGAAGGAGAAAATATATTTATCTTCTTTAGCTTTGGCTCATATTTTTTGGGTAGCTGCCATGATCCTCCACTATACTGAGGTTTGCTCAGAAGCCTTCTGCCAGCACATCTTTATTCCAGGTCATTCCTCTTTCATCTTCCTCCAGACACTCCCTGCCCAATTATCTCACTCTTGCAGGTTCTTTTTCTTTCCTGCTTTCACCCATTATTACAGTTTTTCAGTCTTCCTCTTCCCCTATTTGTGGTTTTTTAGGTCTCGCTGAGACAGCGAAAGCTGTCTCTTTGAGACATTTTATAAGTGAGTTTTTTAAGTGCTTCCCCTGGCATAGAGCTACAGTGCACGAGGCGTGCACGCGCGCAAAGCAGCCATATGGCTTTACGTCGCTCTCCCTCATAGCCCCTCTCCGCCCCCTTCCCTGCTGCTATTTCACACCAGTTTTCATCAGATCTCCTGCTTCTCTCCCCCACCCCCCACCATCGCGTCTCGCGTGTCCAATGCTTGTCTTTCCTATGTCCTTTCGTTTCTTACATGCAGTACCAACCTTGCTTTCACGCTCCTCCGCCCCTCCCGTCACATCGCGCAGCTTTCACTTTCGCGCGCGGCCAATGCTTGTATCATTAAAGTGAAAGCATGATGGCGACACCTTGTTTCTTATTTGCAGGCACGACGTACTGTGTTACATTCAGCACGCCATGCCCACTTTCTGCCCCGTTTGCCCGCCCCACCACCGTTCCGAGATCGTAACTTTTAATTTTTAAACTGATGCGGCTGTTTACAATGATTGCTGTGGTTTCTGTGCTCTGTGGGACACTGCGCTCAGTAAATACAACAAAAGGAAACGTTTACGCATCTACCAAGAGCTGCTTTTAATACTGTGCACTTAAATCACAACTCACATAAAACGTAGGCGCATACATCCATTTTGAAACGTCGAGATTAATAAACAGGCTAGCCATTTCTAGTACAGAGAGGTATTGAGAGCCATTTGTAATGCAGAGAGGTACTGAGACGTCAGCCAGAATCTAGCATCACCCTTAATGGAACCAACTTGCACGTTCAACCTTAGCACTCAGCTGCTACATCTATGGATAAGAGCTTGCTCAAGCGGTACATTGCAATGTAGCAAAAGTGATGCAAATAGTAAGCACCCTGCTGTTCAGCAGAGTTCATATTCGTCCAAGTGACAGCGTAAATGCAGGATACTAACCCTTTCACGCACTGTTGCTAGCACACACAACACAGCACACATGATGTGCACGAGCAGCGCAACATTCTAAACCAGAGATCCCTTTGCCAACACCGCCTGATGCTGTGCTGTTATGGGGGGGTCAATGGAGATGTGGAGGTGCATGGGAGCCTGTATGGGACGGCACAGCAGAGCTTGGGAAGGCAGCAGTCACTGGTGAATCCAATCATCCTGAAGCCTCCTCCAGCGTATCCCACAGGTGTCCACACCAGCATCCAGTTCCTGGGCTTCATGGGATGCGGCTTTAATTCGAGAAAACATGCATGAGTGGTTGTGGTATGCATTACCGTACTCAAACCTATCTCAAAATTCTGGGTGCCCACCACCCTGGCTTAACCGTTCCAACACCTTGATATATTATAACATGAATGTACAAAAGCAGGAGGCGCACACAGAGCATGGAACAATATCTCTTTTTTTTAATACAAGCTACAAAAAGCCTTTCTAGTCCTTGATTCAAAAGCAGGCCCAAATGTATAAGCCATCGCATTCGTATCATCAAAGGCACAATGACAACTAGTCTGTACAAGAAAACCTAGTTGGTACAAGCGCTTCAGTCTGAACACGTCTCGCTGAGGGCCCAAATTGTTGATCAGATCTCAATCTTTGTAGAACTAACACTTTGTCCCAGTGTGTCAGACATCCTGTATAGACTGCAAAAACGTCGATTTACTTTTACTTGTGTTCATACACACAAGAGTCCTAATCGCACAGACCCCTGCACCAGCAGTTTTAGCAGGGCATCTTTGTGACTGCTAGCAGGCCACAGTGGCACGATAACGTTCTGCTACAGGGGACTAACAGAACATAAAAGAGAATATAATACACTGACATAAAACATGATTCTTGTGCACATGCAGCTAACAAACCTTTAATGCACACACTCGACAGCTGCACCGGGATCTCTTGCAGATATAGCGGTCATTCAGTAGCACAGCCAGAAGCGACATGCTGAAAGCTGTTTCTATTAAGATTCGCCTTTTTATTTTAATGTGATATTCATTCAAATAGACAAATGTATCCATATATTAGGAATTACGAATTTCCAGAGTTTGTTTTATAAACAAATAAGGACAGGGTTGGAACTATGGAAGAGATATTAATTAAAAATGGACCACGGAAGGGCAACAGTTTTAAAAATGTTAATTTACTTGCACCTTTTTTCTAATAAGTAGAGAGCGGAATCACAACCACCTATTTAATTTTCTAACCCCATTACTACATAGAATCATTGCCTAATCGTAAGCAAGGGCCATCGGAAACGGAGCAACCTTTCGGGTAAGGTCGGGAATGGGGACAAGGACGTGGTATTTCACTAGCCGATGTACTTCTAGGCGCATGATCTCACTTCCAACGCAATTAGCATTTATACTCGGAGCAGAGCACTCACAAACCAGGAAGAGACCCTCCCCCCCCTCCCCAACGGATAGAGCCCGCTCACACCAGATGTGGCCACTAATACTCAGCCCACTGCTATCACATAACCAAGCACGACAAGCATGGATTATTTGTACTTCTTAGAACACGTTACCACAGAGCTACAAGTAAAAGCTCATGAATCGGGTTTATAAATGAAATAAACACTTTCGAAACATTGACTAAAAAGACAACCCCACAATTCACAGCGAAGGAGTTTGGACAAAGAGGAGCATTTCATGGCCCTCGTCCTTGTGGTGGAAGCCCAGGCCCGAAGGAGGCAGCAAGGGCACGAAGCAAGGTCTTCTAGCCGCTGCCTGCCTTGCTGCCTCTGGTGACGATAATCGGGAGAAAGAACCCTCCCGTCGCACCGACCCCCCATCGCACCGCCCTGGCCCCCCCTCAATCCTGCCTCCTCCAAAGAGATGCCATCATATTACGCTATTCCGCAGGGACACAATGGTCCAACGCGGAGACACGTGTTCCTTTATCAGTGTTTGCAGGTGTATGAGACCAACTGGTTCAATTGTGAACCAGGAATGGAATTCCTAAAATTCACGGGCTGCTGAAGAAAGCAGACGACTGCGAGCTTGTGTCCCTGATGACACGGAGTCATCAGGTCACCTTACTTGTAGGGCCCAGAACAGGTAACAAAACGGACAATCAGAGGGAACACCCCCTTATCGTTTCCACGACCACTAGCCAGCACCGGGTGAGCTTGGGGCAAGAAAGATTCAGGAGGGGCACAGACCCTAGTAGAAACTGCACATCAAAAAACAAAGATGTCCAAACTACAAATAAATCAATAAAAATACCAATCCATAGCCGTGCACTCTTATGCGGCTACACAAACAACAAGCATTTGCAATGCAATAGGTCTCGCATTTACATGAGTTTAAGCTATTGGCATTGTAAATGGCAATGCCTTTCATTTTATGCTTTAAAAACCAACATAAATATAAGGCATTGTCATTAACAATGCCAATAGCTCAAACTCACGTAAATGCGAGACCTATTGCATTGCAAATGCTTGTTCTCTTTTGCTCTAGGTGAAAGTCTGATGAGGAAACATGAGTGGTGGTCACCAAAGTTGAGTGCTGGTGGGCCCCACCTTCAACCACCGGCTCAAATTAAGCACTGGATGGAATGATGCTGTTGACTGTGCCCCTGAGCATGAAAGGCACGGTTTAACTCATTCTTCCACATGAGAACTGAAACAAATGCAATATCCAGCTGCAAGGTAATGCCTCTCCCAATTATGCAGGGCATCGAGAAGAAATGCATCATTTAGCAAGTGTCTCTTTCTTATGCATTGCCTTGTGTTTTGCACGATTCTCCAAGGAAAAACATTTCAGAACACAGACTCAATAAACACATTCCCAGTTTATGACATGTCTCTGTTCACGCCACACTTTAGCTCATTTCTCTTTGAATACACCAGCATCACCAAGCCTGCACACAGTTTCACCGTGTTTGCCACAGGCATATAGACCAGCGTCTCTTCATGCAAAGCCCTTAACAGATATAATCTTACTTTGAGACACATTAACAGTTTCCAGACTCTTTATTTTCTGATATTAATGGCCACATTAAAGCAAAGACTCGCTGGCATTATTTCTGATTCTTGAAAACACATTATCACAACTCCACAACGTCCTCCTTGGCCACGAAATAAAACCTCCTAACAATTATCGTATAAAAAATGCCATGAACCCGTATCACGTCGAAAGTTCAGTGCATATAGTAGGTGCCAGGGAGGAAGGGGTAGTTTGCTTGAGAGGTGTGTGTTGAGGGCTGATCTGAAGGCTTACTAGAGTTGCTGCCTCTAAAGCAATGGAGGGGGCATTCACGAGGAGTGAGCCAGGGAGTGAGAACTGCCCGTCGGTTCTGCCGTTGCTTCTGAAGTCTACGCTCTCTTCTTGCTCATTGTAAGTTTTTGTTCCGGTGACTTTCCCCTCTGTTAACTGAAAGTTGCCCAATTTGACCTTAAATCCACCTCAAAAGATATTTGCATTTCTCTTCATAGACGTGTCCTATGGCAGCCATGCCCTGCCTCGTGCAAGTCCATGTCCAACAGGTAGACTAATGGCGGCGCCTCATTGAGACACAGCTTTCTAGCTGGGGTGGTTGGTGGCCTCCTGGTGCTTCTCGTCCACACAGCAGACATGGCACATCAGATATCATTGAGTCGCTGTGGTGAAAGCCCCATTGATATTCCGCTGCGAATGTTGCCAGAGATACTTAAGCGCTTAAATGCTCACAAAGGCTGTGCAGCATGTGTGATAAGAAACTCTGACAGGAGCGTACTGACATCTTTATTGGTGGGATGGCACATTGTGGCACACCTGCAATGAATGCAAAGCTGTGTGTATGGACTGTAGGAATGCCTGAAATACATGAATACTTGTGGACATACGCTAGCATCTCATGTACCAACACCCTAATTCACGACGCGTATCACTCCCGGGCTCATGAGGTGCTTGGCTAGCTATCTGCATTTTATTCGCAAGCTTTAACACCAAACTTATGTTTGTTGCATTATTGACTGCCAAAAGCACACGTTTGAGCAGTGAGACTACAAATAATGGGTTGCATGACGCAACCACCCATGCCTAAACCACGCGTTCCTTAACAACGCGGTCGGACAACGAACGTGTCTTAACCACGCATTCCTTACCACGCAAGTCTTTACAACGACATGTCTTGGGGAAAGCCCTGGACTTTGGAACAGTATAATTTACTATTCCAACTCCAATCAGCGCAACAGTAGGGAAAGCGCTGGACTTTAAGTCGTTGTAATGACATGCATGGTAAAGGAATGCGTGGTTAAGATGCATTTATTGTTCCAACCACATTGCAAAGGCAACGTGTGGTTCAGCTGTCGTTGTAATTGCTGTTTCCCCAAATAATATAGCACCACTTTCCCCAATATTTCCCCAATGTAAATTCCAAGTGGATCTTGCATTCAAAATCTTGCCGTCACAAAATAACTTGTTGAGAATCATCATTCCCTTGTTGAGGTCCCCCTCTCTATGCGTCCACCTTTTATAGGCTGGCAGTCAAGATGAAAGTGACCCAATGTGATTTTAGGTGTTTGCTTTGGCTACCGTTCCATATCTACACAGTCATTTGGATCACAGCTTTACCCCTCAAAATTGCTTTGTGCGTTTACCCCAAAGCAACTTGGTTACCCAGGCAGTGTTCATTCTTGTGTCGAAAGGAACAGTAACTTTGGGTTTACCAAAAACCATCGGTGTCGGTAACCAGGTCCATAAAACCTTGCATTGACCCAAGGGTTCACTGTCAGCGAGTTCACTTCAGTCAGACATGCTCAGTCACGTTGCCTGGTATTTCAATGGCTGGTTTAAAATGCCTGAGCTGGGACATCAATCACCCATGGCTTGCAAACCTCTAGTGCAGCTTTTGGTGATGGTAGCAGGAGCCACAGCTGCATCATGAAGACTTTCTTCTTGCCTAGCTCCTGCAGCTGTGATGATATGGACCAGAGTTGCAATGCAGCTCAGGGGCAGATTCGTATGGCAGAACTGCTACCTTTGTCACTTCCAAACCACCTCCAGGATATGGGCCAGGAGTGACGAGGCAGCAGTGCTGGGAGCAGGCTTTCAACAACACGTGTCTTTTAATCAGCACAAGAGGCACCAGGCCTTCGTTGCCTGTTCTGCTTCAACAAAGGTCACACATTCGCATCACTTGTGCCACTGAGCAGTACAAGGAAAATTCTATCACTTTTCATGCAAGTGCAGATGTTCCAACAATGCGCAATTATTATTTTTTTTTGCAGATTTATATAGGCCGAAACTTGACCCAGAGGTATCGGAGCGCTAGACATGAGCGCCAGTTACGTTACACAGGGACACATTAATTTTTGGTAGGCACAGGGAGATTAAGTGATTTGCCCTGAATCACAGGTTGTTAAGCCGACGCCGAGGCTCGAACCCGGTTCCCAGATCCAAAGTCAGCAGCTCTGGTCGTTAGGCCACACTCTCTATAGCTGGAGGAGATTCTGGAAGCGGTGTTGACGCAGGCTGCTTTGCTGCCCAATTATTATTCTATGTATTTGATACTTGATAGACACGAACACAGTGTTGTTGCAGCGTCGTAATCTGAGCTCCTGGTTCTGTTTCAGTTGCTGTCATTGATCTTGCCAGATTTACTCCAAAGAGGCTCTCTGTCTATGTTAAGTTGACCATTGAGTTGGTGCATGATGCATATATCAACAATGCCAATGGTCTGATCAATGAGTTCTGTGTGCAGCCCCTCAGAGTTCCTACCACAACCCATGAAACTGGGCATGGAGAATGATGACAGCGCAGTTCAGTATACAATTGACCATTCCGAGGCAAAATCTCAGTGTTGTCGATTGACTTGTACCTTGACACATATGTCTATACAATGTTTCCGAAAGTGTCAGAATATGTGGCATCTTGTGCCACCTCCCACAAAGAACTGTGTTGCGTCGCCACACACAACAATAATGGATACTTAGTAGCCACTGGCCCCAGTGCCGTCTTAACGCATGGGCATGCTGAGCAGTTAACCGGGGGGGCCCTCGAGCATAGAGGCCCCATGCAGACTAGAATTTAACACTAATTTTCCGTTAAACGTCTTTATTCCTGTTAGTGGTTGTGTAGGCAGGGCCCAGTGCACTGCTTTGCCCGGGGGGCCTATAATGCTGTTAAGAAGGCCCTGACAGGCCCTAGTGATGCCTACATAAAAAATAAAAATAATAGACACTACTTATGCTGGCAAAATACTGTACGCACTTAAATGTTATTCTGAGGCTGTATGATCATGTGAATAAAATCACAGTCCTGGCTTTTCATCCACGAAAGCAAATCCTGGAATCAGGTTCCAAGGAATTTAGTTAAACCAGATTGGTCGCACACTGCTACACCTACCAGTCGTGTTCCCCCAATGAAAATGGTCCCTGAAGGTCAGCGTCGGCGGATACACCTATGCTCGAGTGTGAATGCAAGTATGCGTGGCGTGTGCCATCCCTGGACACATGTTTCGAGGTAGTTGCCTCTCGTCAGCAGGGAGTAGGAAAATGTGTGGGGTTGCTGTGTAAGCTGCTAAAATCGTTATCAGGTCTAGTACCTCTCGTAGCGCGCAGGTGCGTAACCATGAGTCCGTCGACTCCACCGGCTCAAGGGAGCCTGAATATAAAGTTAAACCAGATTGGTCGCACACTGCTACACCTACCAGTCGTGTTCCCCCAATGAAAATGGTCCCTGAAGGTCAGCGTCGGCGGATACACCTATGCTCGAGTGTGAATGCAAGTATGCGTGGCGTGTGCCATCCCTGGACACGTCTTTCGAGGTAGTTGCCTCTCGTCAGCAGGGAGTAGGAAAATGTGTGGGGTTGCTGTGTAAGCTGCTAAAATCGTTATCAGGTCTAGTACCTCTCGTAGCGCGCAGGTGCGTAACCATGAGTCCGTCGACTTCACCGGCTCAAGGGAGCCTGAATATAAAGTTAAACCAGATTGGTCGCACACTGCTACACCTACCAGTCGTGTTCCCCCAATGAAAATGGTCCCTGAAGGTCAGCGTCGGCGGATACACCTATGCTCGAGTGTGAATGCAAGTATGCGTGGCGTGTGCCATCCCTGGACACGTGTTTCGAGGTAGTTGCCTCTCGTCAGCAGGGAGTAGGAAAATGTGTGGGGTTGCTGTGTAAGCTGCTAAAATCGTTATCAGGTCTAGTACCTCTCGTAGCGCGCAGGTGCGTAACCATGAGTCCGTCGACTCCACCGGCTCAAGGGAGCCTGAATATAAAGTTAAACCAGATTGGTCGCACACTGCTACACCTACCAGTCGTGTTCCCCCAATGAAAATGGTCCCTGAAGGTCAGCGTCGGCGGATACACCTATGCTCGAGTGTGAATGCAAGTATGCGTGGCGTGTGCCATCCCTGGACACGTGTTTCGAGGTAGTTGCCTCTCGTCAGCAGGGAGTAGGAAAATGTGTGGGGTTGCTGTGTAAGCTGCTAAAATCGTTATCAGGTCTAGTACCTCTCGTAGCGCGCAGGTGCGTAACCATGAGTCCGTCGACTCCACCGGCTCAAGGGAGCCTGAATATAAAGTTAAACCAGATTGGTCGCACACTGCTACACCTACCAGTCGTGTTCCCCCAATGAAAATGGTCCCTGAAGGTCAGCGTCGGCGGATACACCTATGCTCGAGTGTGAATGCAAGTATGCGTGGCGTGTGCCATCCCTGGACACGTGTTTCGAGGTAGTTGCCTCTCGTCAGCAGGGAGTAGGAAAATGTGTGGGGTTGCTGTGTAAGCTGCTAAAATCGTTATCAGGTCTAGTACCTCTCGTAGCGCGCAGGTGCGTAACCATGAGTCCGTCGACTCCACCGGCTCAAGGGAGCCTGAATATAAAGTTAAACCAGATTGGTCGCACACTGCTACACCTACCAGTCGTGTTCCCCCAATGAAAATGGTCCCTGAAGGTCAGCGTCGGCGGATACACCTATGCTCGAGTGTGAATGCAAGTATGCGTGGCGTGTGCCATCCCTGGACATGTGTTTCGAGGTAGTTGCCTCTCGTCAGCAGGGAGTAGGAAAATGTGTGGGGTTGCTGTGTAAGCTGCTAAAATCGTTATCAGGTCTAGTACCTCTCGTAGCGCGCAGGTGCGTAACCATGAGTCCGTCGACTCCACCGGCTCAAGGGAGCCTGAATATAAAGTTAAACCAGATTGGTCGCACACTGCTACACCTACCAGTCGTGTTCCCCCAATGAAAATGGTCCCTGAAGGTCAGCGTCGGCGGATACACCTATGCTCGAGTGTGAATGCAAGTATGCGTGGCGTGTGCCATCCCTGGACACGTGTTTCGAGGTAGTTGCCTCTCGTCAGCAGGGAGTAGGAAAATGTGTGGGGTTGCTGTGTAAGCTGCTAAAATCGTTATCAGGTCTAGTACCTCTCGTAGCGCGCAGGTGCGTAACCATGAGTCCGTCGACTCCACCGGCTCAAGGGAGCCTGAATATAAAGTTAAACCAGATTGGTCGCACACTGCTACACCTACCAGTCGTGTTCCCCCAATGAAAATGGTCCCTGAAGGTCAGCGTCGGCGGATACACCTATGCTCGAGTGTGAATGCAAGTATGCGTGGCGTGTGCCATCCCTGGACACGTGTTTCGAGGTAGTTGCCTCTCGTCAGCAGGGAGTAGGAAAATGTGTGGGGTTGCTGTGTAAGCTGCTAAAATCGTTATCAGGTCTAGTACCTCTCGTAGCGCGCAGGTGCGTAACCATGAGTCCGTCGACTCCACCGGCTCAAGGGAGCCTGAATATAAAGTTAAACCAGATTGGTCGCACACTGCTACACCTACCAGTCGTGTTCCCCCAATGAAAATGGTCCCTGAAGGTCAGCGTCGGCGGATACACCTATGCTCGAGTGTGAATGCAAGTATGCGTGGCGTGTGCCATCCCTGGACACGTGTTTCGAGGTAGTTGCCTCTCGTCAGCAGGGAGTAGGAAAATGTGTGGGGTTGCTGTGTAAGCTGCTAAAATCGTTATCAGGTCTAGTACCTCTCGTAGCGCGCAGGTGCGTAACCATGAGTCCGTCGACTCCACCGGCTCAAGGGAGCCTGAATATAAAGTTAAACCAGATTGGTCGCACACTGCTACACCTACCAGTCGTGTTCCCCCAATGAAAATGGTCCCTGAAGGTCAGCGTCGGCGGATACACCTATGCTCGAGTGTGAATGCAAGTATGCGTGGCGTGTGCCATCCCTGGACACGTGTTTCGAGGTAGTTGCCTCTCGTCAGCAGGGAGTAGGAAAATGTGTGGGGTTGCTGTGTAAGCTGCTAAAATCGTTATCAGGTCTAGTACCTCTCGTAGCGCGCAGGTGCGTAACCATGAGTCCGTCGACTCCACCGGCTCAAGGGAGCCTGAATATAAAGTTAAACCAGATTGGTCGCACACTGCTACACCTACCAGTCGTGTTCCCCCAATGAAAATGGTCCCTGAAGGTCAGCGTCGGCGGATACACCTATGCTCGAGTGTGAATGCAAGTATGCGTGGCGTGTGCCATCCCTGGACACGTGTTTCAAGGTAGTTGCCTCTCGTCAGCAGGGAGTAGGAAAATGTGTGGGGTTGCTGTGTAAGCTGCTAAAATCGTTATCAGGTCTAGTACCTCTCGTAGCGCGCAGGTGCGTAACCATGAGTCCGTCGACTCCACCGGCTCAAGGGAGCCTGAATATAAAGTTAAACCAGATTGGTCGCACACTGCTACACCTACCAGTCGTGTTCCCCCAATGAAAATGGTCCCTGAAGGTCAGCGTCGGCGGATACACCTATGCTCGAGTGTGAATGCAAGTATGCTTGGCGTGTGCCATCCCTGGACACGTGTTTCGAGGTAGTTGCCTCTCGTCAGCAGGGAGTAGGAAAATGTGTGGGGTTGCTGTGTAAGCTGCTAAAATCGTTATCAGGTCTAGTACCTCTCGTAGCGCGCTGGTGCGTAACCATGAGTCCGTCGACTCCACCGGCTCAAGGGAGCCTGAATATAAAGTTAAACCAGATTGGTCGCACACTGCTACACCTACCAGTCGTGTTCCCCCAATGAAAATGGTCCCTGAAGGTCAGCGTCGGCGGATACACCTATGCTCGAGTGTGAATGCAAGTATGCGTGGCGTGTGCCATCCCTGGACACGTGTTTCGAGGTAGTTGCCTCTCATCAGCAGGGAGTAGGAAAATGTGTGGGGTTGCTGTGTAAGCTGCTAAAATCGTTATCAGGTCTAGTACCTCTCGTAGCGCGCAGGTGCGTAACCATGAGTCCGTCGACTCCACCGGCTCAAGGGAGCCTGAATATAAAGTTAAACCAGATTGGTCGCACACTGCTACACCTACCAGTCGTGTTCCCCCAATGAAAATGGTCCCTGAAGGTCAGCGTCGGCGGATACACCTATGCTCGAGTGTGAATGCAAGTATGCGTGGCGTGTGCCATCCCTGGACACGTGTTTCGAGGTAGTTGCCTCTCGTCAGCAGGGAGTAGGAAAATGTGTGGGGTTGCTGTGTAAGCTGCTAAAATCGTTATCAGGTCTAGTACCTCTCGTAGCGCGCAGGTGCGTAACCATGAGTCCGTCGACTCCACCGGCTCAAGGGAGCCTGAATATAAAGTTAAACCAGATTGGTCGCACACTGCTACACCTACCAGTCGTGTTCCCCCAATGAAAATGGTCCCTGAAGGTCAGCGTCGGCGGATACACCTATGCTCGAGTGTGAATGCAAGTATGCGTGGCGTGTGCCATCCCTGGACACGTGTTTCGAGGTAGTTGCCTCTCGTCAGCAGGGAGTAGGAAAATGTGTGGGGTTGCTGTGTAAGCTGCTAAAATCGTTATCAGGTCTAGTACCTCTCGTAGCGCGCAGGTGCGTAACCATGAGTCCGTCGACTCCACCGGCTCAAGGGAGCCTGAATATAAAGTTAAACCAGATTGGTCACACACTGCTACACCTACCAGTCGTGTTCCCCCAATGAAAATGGTCCCTGAAGGTCAGCGTCGGCGGATACACCTATGCTCGAGTGTGAATACAAGTATGCGTGGCGTGTGCCATCCCTGGACACGTGTTTCGAGGTAGTTGCCTCTCGTCAGCAGGGAGTAGGAAAATGTGTGGGGTTGCTGTGTAAGCTGCTAAAATCGTTATCAGGTCTAGTACCTCTCGTAGCGCGCAGGTGCGTAACCATGAGTCCGTCGACTCCACCGGCTCAAGGGAGCCTGAATATAAAGTTAAACCAGATTGGTCGCACACTGCTACACCTACCAGTCGTGTTCCCCCAATGAAAATGGTCCCTGAAGGTCAGCGTCGGCGGATACACCTATGCTCGAGTGTGAATGCAAGTATGCGTGGCGTGTGCCATCCCTGGACACGTCTTTCGAGGTAGTTGCCTCTCGTCAGCAGGGAGTAGGAAAATGTGTGGGGTTGCTGTGTAAGCTGCTAAAATCGTTATCAGGTCTAGTACCTCTCGTAGCGCGCAGGTGCGTAACCATGAGTCCGTCGACTCCACCGGCTCAAGGGAGCCTGAATATAAAGTTAAACCAGATTGGTCGCACACTGCTACACCTACCAGTCGTGTTCCCCCAATGAAAATGGTCCCTGAAGGTCAGCGTCGGCGGATACACCTATGCTCGAGTGTGAATGCAAGTATGCGTGGCGTGTGCCATCCCTGGACACGTGTTTCGAGGTAGTTGCCTCTCGTCAGCAGGGAGTAGGAAAATGTGTGGGGTTGCTGTGTAAGCTGCTAAAATCGTTATCAGGTCTAGTACCTCTCGTAGCGCGCAGGTGCGTAACCATGAGTCCGTCGACTCCACCGGCTCAAGGGAGCCTGAATATAAAGTTAAACCAGATTGGTCGCACACTGCTACACCTACCAGTCGTGTTCCCCCAATGAAAATGGTCCCTGAAGGTCAGCGTCGGCGGATACACCTATGCTCGAGTGTGAATGCAAGTATGCGTGGCGTGTGCCATCCCTGGACACGTGTTTCGAGGTAGTTGCCTCTCGTCAGCAGGGAGTAGGAAAATGTGTGGGGTTGCTGTGTAAGCTGCTAAAATCGTTATCAGGTCTAGTACCTCTCGTAGCGCGCAGGTGCGTAACCATGAGTCCGTCGACTCCACCGGCTCAAGGGAGCCTGAATATAAAGTTAAACCAGATTGGTCGCACACTGCTACACCTACCAGTCGTGTTCCCCCAATGAAAATGGTCCCTGAAGGTCAGCGTCGGCGGATACACCTATGCTCAAGTGTGAATGCAAGTATGCGTGGCGTGTGCCATCCCTGGACACGTGTTTCGAGGTAGTTGCCTCTCGTCAGCAGGGAGTAGGAAAATGTGTGGGGTTGCTGTGTAAGCTGCTAAAATCGTTATCAGGTCTAGTACCTCTCGTAGCGCGCAGGTGCGTAACCATGAGTCCGTCGACTCCACCGGCTCAAGGGAGCCTGAATATAAAGTTAAACCAGATTGGTCGCACACTGCTACACCTACCAGTCGTGTTCCCCCAATGAAAATGGTCCCTGAAGGTCAGCGTCGGCGGATACACCTATGCTCGAGTGTGAATGCAAGTATGCGTGGCGTGTGCCATCCCTGGACACGTGTTTCGAGGTAGTTGCCTCTCGTCAGCAGGGAGTAGGAAAATGTGTGGGGTTGCTGTGTAAGCTGCTAAAATCGTTATCAGGTCTAGTACCTCTCGTAGCGCGCAGGTGCGTAACCATGAGTCCGTCGACTCCACCGGCTCAAGGGAGCCTGAATATAAAGTTAAACCAGATTGGTCGCACACTGCTACACCTACCAGTCGTGTTCCCCCAATGAAAATGGTCCCTGAAGGTCAGCGTCGGCGGATACACCTATGCTCGAGTGTGAATGCAAGTATGCGTGGCGTATGCCATCCCTGGACATGTGTTTCGAGGTAGTTGCCTCTCGTCAGCAGGGAGTAGGAAAATGTGTGGGGTTGCTGTGTAAGCTGCTAAAATCGTTATCAGGTCTAGTACCTCTCGTAGCGCGCAGGTGCGTAACCATGAGTCCGTCGACTCCACCGGCTCAAGGGAGCCTGAATATAAAGTTAAACCAGATTGGTCGCACACTGCTACACCTACCAGTCGTGTTCCCCCAATGAAAATGGTCCCTGAAGGTCAGCGTCGGCGGATACACCTATGCTCGAGTGTGAATGCAAGTATGCGTGGCGTGTGCCATCCCTGGACACGTGTTTCGAGGTAGTTGCCTCTCGTCAGCAGGGAGTAGGAAAATGTGTGGGGTTGCTGTGTAAGCTGCTAAAATCGTTATCAGGTCTAGTACCTCTCGTAGCGCGCAGGTGCGTAACCATGAGTCCGTCGACTCCACCGGCTCAAGGGAGCCTGAATATAAAGTTAAACCAGATTGGTCGCACACTGCTACACCTACCAGTCGTGTTCCCCCAATGAATATGGTCCCTGAAGGTCAGCGTCGGCGGATACACCTATGCTCGAGTGTGAATGCAAGTATGCGTGGCGTGTGCCATCCCTGGACACGTGTTTCGAGGTAGTTGCCTCTCGTCAGCAGGGAGTAGGAAAATGTGTGGGGTTGCTGTGTAAGCTGCTAAAATCGTTATCAGGTCTAGTACCTCTCGTAGCGCGCAGGTGCGTAACCATGAGTCCGTCGACTCCACCGGCTCAAGGGAGCCTGAATATAAAGTTAAACCAGATTGGTCGCACACTGCTACACCTACCAGTCGTGTTCCCCCAATGAAAATGGTCCCTGAAGGTCAGCGTCGGCGGATACACCTATGCTCGAGTGTGAATGCAAGTATGCGTGGCGTGTGCCATCCCTGGACACGTGTTTCGAGGTAGTTGCCTCTCGTCAGCAGGGAGTAGGAAAATGTGTGGGGTTGCTGTGTAAGCTGCTAAAATCGTTATCAGGTCTAGTACCTCTCGTAGCGCGCAGGTGCGTAACCATGAGTCCGTCGACTCCACCGGCTCAAGGGAGCCTGAATATAAAGTTAAACCAGATTGGTCGCACACTGCTACACCTACCAGTCGTGTTCCCCCAATGAAAATGGTCCCTGAAGGTCAGCGTCGGCGGATACACCTATGCTCGAGTGTGAATGCAAGTATGCGTGGCGTGTGCCATCCCTGGACACGTGTTTCGAGGTAGTTGCCTCTCGTCAGCAGGGAGTAGGAAAATGTGTGGGGTTGCTGTGTAAGCTGCTAAAATCGTTATCAGGTCTAGTACCTCTCGTAGCGCGCAGGTGCGTAACCATGAGTCCGTCGACTCCACCGGCTCAAGGGAGCCTGAATATAAAGTTAAACCAGATTGGTCGCACACTGCTACACCTACCAGTCGTGTTCCCCCAATGAAAATGGTCCCTGAAGGTCAGCGTCGGCGGATACACCTATGCTCGAGTGTGAATGCAAGTATGCGTGGCGTGTGCCATCCCTGGACACGTGTTTCGAGGTAGTTGCCTCTCGTCAGCAGGGAGTAGGAAAATGTGTGGGGTTGCTGTGTAAGCTGCTAAAATCGTTATCAGGTCTAGTACCTCTCGTAGCGCGCAGGTGCGTAACCATGAGTCCGTCGACTCCACCGGCTCAAGGGAGCCTGAATATAAAGTTAAACCAGATTGGTCGCACACTGCTACACCTACCAGTCGTGTTCCCCCAATGAAAATGGTCCCTGAAGGTCAGCGTCGGCGGATACACCTATGCTCGAGTGTGAATGCAAGTATGCGTGGTGTGTGCCATCCCTGGACACGTGTTTCGAGGTAGTTGCCTCTCGTCAGCAGGGAGTAGAAAAATGTGTGGGGTTGCTGTGTAAGCTGCTAAAATCGTTATCAGGTCTAGTACCTCTCGTAGCGCGCAGGTGCGTAACCATGAGTCCGTCGACTCCACCGGCTCAAGGGAGCCTGAATATAAAGTTAAACCAGATTGGTCGCACACTGCTACACCTACCAGTCGTGTTCCCCCAATGAAAATGGTCCCTGAAGGTCAGCGTCGGCGGATACACCTATGCTCGAGTGTGAATGCAAGTATGCGTGGCGTGTGCCATCCCTGGACACGTGTTTCGAAGTAGTTGCCTCTCGTCAGCAGGGAGTAGGAAAATGTGTGGGGTTGCTTTGTAAGCTGCTAAAATCGTTATCAGGTCTAGTACCTCTCGTAGCGCGCAGGTGCGTTACCATGAGTCCGTCGACTCCACCGGCTCAAGGGAGCCTGAATATAAAGTTAAACCAGATTGGTCGCACACTGCTACACCTACCAGTCGTGTTCCCCCAATGAAAATGGTCCCTGAAGGTCAGCGTCGGCGGATACACCTATGCTCGAGTGTGAATGCAAGTATGCGTGGCGTGTGCCATCCCTGGACACGTGTTTCGAGGTAGTTGCCTCTCGTCAGCAGGGAGTAGGAAAATGTGTGGGGTTGCTGTGTAAGCTGCTAAAATCGTTCTCAGGTCTAGTACCTCTCGTAGCGCGCAGGTGCGTAACCATGAGTCCGTCGACTCCACCGGCTCAAGGGAGCCTGAATATAAAGTTAAACCAGATTGGTCGCACACTGCTACACCTACCAGTCGTGTTCCCCCAATGAAAATGGTCCCTGAAGGTCAGCGTCGGCGGATACACCTATGCTCGAGTGTGAATGCAAGTATGCGTGGCGTGTGCCATCCCTGGACACGTGTTTCGAGGTAGTTGCCTCTCGTCAGCAGGGAGTAGGAAAATGTGTGGGGTTGCTGTGTAAGCTGCTAAAATCGTTATCAGGTCTAGTACCTCTCGTAGCGCGCAGGTGCGTAACCATGAGTCCGTCGACTCCACCGGCTCAAGGGAGCCTGAATATAAAGTTAAACCAGATTGGTCGCCCACTGCTACACCTACCAGTCGTGTTCCCCCAATGAAAATGGTCCCTGAAGGTCAGCGTCGGCGGATACACCTATGCTCGAGTGTGAATGCAAGTATGCGTGGCGTGTGCCATCCCTGGACACGTGTTTCGAGGTAGTTGCCTCTCGTCAGCAGGGAGTAGGAAAATGTGTGGGGTTGCTGTGTAAGCTGCTAAAATCGTTATCAGGTCTAGTACCTCTCGTAGCGCGCAGGTGCGTAACCATGAGTCCGTCGACTCCACCGGCTCAAGGGAGCCTGAATATAAAGTTAAACCAGATTGGTCGCACACTGCTACACCTACCAGTCGTGTTCCCCCAATGAAAATGGTCCCTGAAGGTCAGCGTCGGCGGATACACCTATGCTCGAGTGTGAATGCAAGTATGCGTGGCGTGTGCCATCCCTGGACACGTGTTTCGAGGTAGTTGCCTCTCGTCAGCAGGGAGTAGGAAAATGTGTGGGGTTGCTGTGTAAGCTGCTAAAATCGTTATCAGGTCTAGTACCTCTCGTAGCGCGCAGGTGCGTAACCATGAGTCCGTCGACTCCACCGGCTCAAGGGAGCCTGAATATAAAGTTAAACCAGATTGGTCGCACACTGCTACACCTACCAGTCGTGTTCCCCCAATGAAAATGGTCCCTGAAGGTCAGCGTCGGCGGATACACCTATGCTCGAGTGTGAATGCAAGTATGCGTGGCGTGTGCCATCCCTGGACACGTGTTTCGAGGTAGTTGCCTCTCGTCAGCAGGGAGTAGGAAAATGTGTGGGGTTGCTGTGTAAGCTGCTAAAATCGTAATCAGGTCTAGTACCTCTCGTAGCGTGCAGGTGCGTAACCATGAGTCCGTCGACTCCACCGGCTCAAGGGAGCCTGAATATAAAGTTAAACCAGATTGGTCGCACACTGCTACACCTACCAGTCGTGTTCCCCCAATGAAAATGGTCCCTGAAGGTCAGCGTCGGTGGATACACCTATGCTCGAGTGTGAATGCAAGTATGCGTGGCGTGTGCCATCCCTGGACACGTGTTTCGAGGTAGTTGCCTCTCGTCAGCAGGGAGTAGGAAAATGTGTGGGGTTGCTGTGTAAGCTGCTAAAATCGTTATCAGGTCTAGTACCTCTCGTAGCGCGCAGGTGCGTAACCATGAGTCCGTCGACTCCACCGGCTCAAGGGAGCCTGAATATAAAGTTAAACCAGATTGGTCGCACACTGCTACACCTACCAGTCGTGTTCCCCCAATGAAAATGGTCCCTGAAGGTCAGCGTCGGCGGATACACCTATGCTCGAGTGTGAATGCAAGTATGCGTGGCGTGTGCCATCCCTGGACACGTGTTTCGAGGTAGTTGCCTCTCGTCAGCAGGGAGTAGGAAAATGTGTGGGGTTGCTGTGTAAGCTGCTAAAATCGTTATCAGGTCTAGTACCTCTCGTAGCGCGCAGGTGCGTAACCATGAGTCCGTCGACTCCACCGGCTCAAGGGAGCCTGAATATAAAGTTAAACCAGATTGGTCGCACACTGCTACACCTACCAGTCGTGTTCCCCCAATGAAAATGGTCCCTGAAGGTCAGCGTCGGCGGATACACCTATGCTCGAGTGTGAATGCAAGTATGCGTGGCGTGTGCCATCCCTGGACACGTGTTTCGAGGTAGTTGCCTCTCGTCAGCAGGGAGTAGGAAAATGTGTGGGGTTGCTGTGTAAGCTGCTAAAATCGTTATCAGGTCTAGTACCTCTCGTAGCGCGCAGGTGCGTAACCATGAGTCCGTCGACTCCACCGGCTCAAGGGAGCCTGAATATAAAGTTAAACCAGATTGGTCGCACACTGCTACACCTACCAGTCGTGTTCCCCCAATGAAAATGGTCCCTGAAGGTCAGCGTCGGCGGATACACCTATGCTCGAGTGTGAATGCAAGTATGCGTGGCGTGTGCCATCCCTGGACACGTGTTTCGAGGTAGTTGCCTCTCGTCAGCAGGGAGTAGGAAAATGTGTGGGGTTGCTGTGTAAGCTGCTAAAATCGTTATCAGGTCTAGTACCTCTCGTATCGCGCAGGTGCGTAACCATGAGTCCGTCGACTCCACCGGCTCAAGGGAGCCTGAATATAAAGTTAAACCAGATTGGTCGCACACTGCTACACCTACCAGTCGTGTTCCCCCAACGAAAATGGTCCCTGAAGGTCAGCGTCGGCGGATACACCTATGCTCGAGTGTGAATGCAAGTATGCGTGGCGTGTGCCATCCCTGGACACGTGTTTCGAGGTAGTTGCCTCTCGTCAGCAGGGAGTAGGAAAATGTGTGGGGTTGCTGTGTAAGCTGCTAAAATCGTTATCAGGTCTAGTACCTCTCGTAGCGCGCAGGTGCGTAACCATGAGTCCGTCGACTCCACCGGCTCAAGGGAGCCTGAATATAAAGTTAAACCAGATTGGTCGCACACTGCTACACCTACCAGTCGTGTTCCCCCAATGAAAATGGTCCCTGAAGGTCAGCGTCGGCGGATACACCTATGCTCAAGTGTGAATGCAAGTATGCGTGGCGTGTGCCATCCCTGGACACGTGTTTCGAGGTAGTTGCCTCTCGTCAGCAGGGAGTAGGAAAATGTGTGGGGTTGCTGTGTAAGCTGCTAAAATCGTTATCAGGTCTAGTACCTCTCGTAGCGCGCAGGTGCGTAACCATGAGTCCGTCGACTCCACCGGCTCAAGGGAGCCTGAATATAAAGTTAAACCAGATTGGTCGCACACTGCTACACCTACCAGTCGTGTTCCCCCAATGAAAATGGTCCCTGAAGGTCAGCGTCGGCGGATACACCTATGCTCGAGTGTGAATGCAAGTATGCGTGGCGTGTGCCATCCCTGGACACGTGTTTCGAGGTAGTTGCCTCTCGTCAGCAGGGAGTAGGAAAGTGTGTGGGGTTGCTGTGTAAGCTGCTAAAATCGTTATCAGGTCTAGTACCTCTCGTATCGCGCAGGTGCGTAACCATGAGTCCGTCGACTCCACCGGCTCAAGGGAGCCTGAATATAAAGTTAAACCAGATTGGTCGCACACTGCTACACCTACCAGTCGTGTTCCCCCAATGAAAATGGTCCCTGAAGGTCAGCGTCGGCGGATACACCTATGCTCGAGTGTGAATGCAAGTATGCGTGGCGTGTGCCATCCCTGGACACGTGTTTCGAGGTAGTTGCCTCTCGTCAGCAGGGAGTAGGAAAATGTGTGGGGTTGCTGTGTAAGCTGCTAAAATCGTTATCAGGTCTAGTACCTCTCGTAGCGCGCAGGTGCGTAACCATGAGTCCGTCGACTCCACCGGCTCAAGGGAGCCTGAATATAAAGTTAAACCAGATTGGTCGCACACTGCTACACCTACCAGTCGTGTTCCCCCAATGAAAATGGTCCCTGAAGGTCAGCGTCGGCGGATACACCTATGCTCGAGTGTGAATGCAAGTATGCGTGGCGTGTGCCATCCCTGGACACGTGTTTCGAGGTAGTTGCCTTTCGTCAGCAGGGAGTAGGAAAATGTGTGGGGTTGCTGTGTAAGCTGCTAAAATCGTTATCAGGTCTAGTACCTCTCGTAGCGCGCAGGTGCGTAACCATGAGTCCGTCGACTCCACCGGCTCAAGGGAGCCTGAATATAAAGTTAAACCAGATTGGTCGCACACTGCTACACCTACCAGTCGTGTTCCCCCAATGAAAATGGTCCCTGAAGGTCAGCGTCGGCGGATACACCTATGCTCGAGTGTGAATGCAAGTATGCGTGGCGTGTGCCATCCCTGGACACGTGTTTCGAGGTAGTTGCCTCTCGTCAGCAGGGAGTAGGAAAATGTGTGGGGTTGCTGTGTAAGCTGCTAAAATCGTTATCAGGTCTAGTACCTCTCGTAGCGCGCAGGTGCGTAACCATGAGTCCGTCGACTCCACCGGCTCAAGGGAGCCTGAATATAAAGTTAAACCAGATTGGTCGCACACTGCTACACCTACCAGTCGTGTTCCCCCAATGAAAATGGTCCCTGAAGGTCAGCGTCGGCGGATACACCTATGCTCGAGTGTGAATGCAAGTATGCGTGGCGTGTGCCATCCCTGGACACGTGTTTCGAGGTAGTTGCCTCTCGTCAGCAGGGAGTAGGAAAATGTGTGGGGTTGCTGTGTAAGCTGCTAAAATCGTTATCAGGTCTAGTACCTCTCGTAGCGCGCAGGTGCGTATCCATGAGTCCGTCGACTCCACCGGCTCAAGGGAGCCTGAATATAAAGTTAAACCAGATTGGTCGCACACTGCTACACCTACCAGTCGTGTTCCCCCAATGAAAATGGTCCCTGAAGGTCAGCGTCGGCGGATACACCTATGCTCGAGTGTGAATGCAAGTATGCGTGGCGTGTGCCATCCCTGGACACGTGTTTCGAGGTAGTTGCCTCTCGTCAGCAGGGAGTAGGAAAATGTGTGGGGTTGCTGTGTAAGCTGCTAAAATCGTTATCAGGTCTAGTACCTCTCGTAGCGCGCAGGTGCGTAACCATGAGTCCGTCGACTCCACCGGCTCAAGGGAGCCTGAATATAAAGTTAAACCAGATTGGTCGCACACTGCTACACCTACCAGTCGTGTTCCCCCAATGAAAATGGTCCCTGAAGGTCAGCGTCGGCGGATACACCTATGCTTGAGTGTGAATGCAAGTATGCGTGGCGTGTGCCATCCCTGGACACGTGTTTCGAGGTAGTTGTCTCTCGTCAGCAGGGAGTAGGAAAATGTGTGGGGTTGCTGTGTAAGCTGCTAAAATCGTTATCAGGTCTAGTACCTCTCGTAGCGCGCAGGTGCGTAACCATGAGTCCGTCGACTCCACCGGCTCAAGGGAGCCTGAATATAAAGTTAAACCAGATTGGTCGCACACTGCTACACCTACCAGTCGTGTTCCCCCAATGAAAATGGTCCCTGAAGGTCAGCGTCGGCGGATACACCTATGCTCGAGTGTGAATGCAAGTATGCGTGGCGTGTGCCATCCCTGGACACGTGTTTCGAGGTAGTTGCCTCTCGTCAGCAGGGAGTAGGAAAATGTGTGGGGTTGCTGTGTAAGCTGCTAAAATCGTTATCAGGTCTAGTACCTCTCGTAGCGCGCAGGTGCGTAACCATGAGTCCGTCGACTCCACCGGCTCAAGGGAGCCTGAATATAAAGTTAAACCAGATTGGTCGCACACTGCTACACCTACCAGTCGTGTTCCCCCAATGAAAATGGTCCCTGAAGGTCAGCGTCGGCGGATACACCTATGCTCGAGTGTGAATGCAAGTATGCGTGGCGTGTGCCATCCCTGGACATGTGTTTCGAGGTAGTTGCCTCTCGTCAGCAGGGAGTAGGAAAATGTGTGGGGTTGCTGTGTAAGCTGCTAAAATCGTTATCAGGTCTAGTACCTCTCGTAGCGCGCAGGTGCGTAACCATGAGTCCGTCGACTCCACCGGCTCAAGGGAGCCTGAATATAAAGTTAAACCAGATTGGTCGCACACTGCTACACCTACCAGTCGTGTTCCCCCAATGAAAATGGTCCCTGAAGGTCAGCGTCGGCGGATACACCTATGCTCGAGTGTGAATGCAAGTATGCGTGGCGTGTGCCATCCCTGGACACGTGTTTCGAGGTAGTTGCCTCTCGTCAGCAGGGAGTAGGAAAATGTGTGGGGTTGCTGTGTAAGCTGCTAAAATCGTTATCAGGTCTAGTACCTCTCATAGCGCGCAGGTGCGTAACCATGAGTCCGTCGACTCCACCGGCTCAAGGGAGCCTGAATATAAAGTTAAACCAGTCCCTTGGGGCAACTTGCTGGTGTGACGAGCAGTGTGCGACCAACCTTTGCTTAATTTATTACGGCTCCCTTGAGCCAACGGGCTGACGAGCCTTGGATCTGCACCTGCGCGCCATGAGAGGTACTTGACCTGTTTTAACTACATTTTGGCAGTCCACACGGCACCCCTTTACACTGACCTGCTCCCTGCTGACGAGAGGCAACTACCTCGAAACACGTGTCCAGGGATGGCTAACGCAACACATACTGTTCTTTATACATCGTGGCATAGGCGTACCCGCCGTCGCCACTACATCTACCACAGTCCCTTGGGGCAACTTGCTGGTGTGACGAGCAGTGTGCGACCAACCTTTGCTTAATTTATTACGGCTCCCTTGAGCCAACGGGCTGACGAGCCTTGGATCTGCACCTGCGCGCCATGAGAGGTACTTGACCTGTTTTAACTACATTTTGGCAGTCCACGCGGCACCCCTTTACACTGACCTGCTCCCTGCTGACGAGAGGCAACTACCTCGAAACACGTGTCCAGGGATGGCTAACGCAACACATACTGTTCTTTATACATCGTGGCATAGGCGTACCCGCCGTCGCCACTACATCTACCACAGTCCCTTGGGGCAACTTGCTGGTGTGACGAGCAGTGTGCGACCAACCTTTGCTTAATTTATTACGGCTCCCTTGAGCCAACGGGCTGACGAGCCTTGGATCTGCACCTGCGCGCCATGAGAGGTACTTGACCTGTTTTAACTACATTTTGGCAGTCCACGCGGCACCCCTTTACACTGACCTGCTCCCTGCTGACGAGAGGCAACTACCTCGAAACACGTGTCCAGGGATGGCTAACGCAACACATACTGTTCTTTATACATCGTGGCATAGGCGTACCCGCCGTCGCCACTACATCTACCACAGTCCCTTGGGGCAACTTGCTGGTGTGACGAGCAGTGTGCGACCAACCTTTGCTTAATTTATTACGGCTCCCTTGAGCCAACGGGCTGACGAGCCTTGGATCTGCACCTGCGCGCCATGAGAGGTACTTGACCTGTTTTAACTACATTTTGGCAGTCCACGCGGCACCCCTTTACACTGACCTGCTCCCTGCTGACGAGAGGCAACTACCTCGAAACACGTGTCCAGGGATGGCTAACGCAACACATACTGTTCTTTATACATCGTGGCATAGGCGTACCCGCCGTCGCCACTACATCTACCACAGTCCCTTGGGGCAACTTGCTGGTGTGACGAGCAGTGTGCGACCAACCTTTGCTTAATTTATTACGGCTCCCTTGAGCCAACGGGCTGACGAGCCTTGGATCTGCACCTGCGCGCCATGAGAGGTACTTGACCTGTTTTAACTACATTTTGGCAGTCCACGCGGCACCCCTTTACACTGACCTGCTCCCTGCTGACGAGAGGCAACTACCTCGAAACACGTGTCCAGGGATGGCTAACGCAACACATACTGTTCTTTATACATCGTGGCATAGGCGTACCCGCCGTCGCCACTACATCTACCACAGTCCCTTGGGGCAACTTGCTGGTGTGACGAGCAGTGTGCGACCAACCTTTGCTTAATTTATTACGGCTCCCTTGAGCCAACGGGCTGACGAGCCTTGGATCTGCACCTGCGCGCCATGAGAGGTACTTGACCTGTTTTAACTACATTTTGGCAGTCCACGCGGCACCCCTTTACACTGACCTGCTCCCTGCTGACGAGAGGCAACTACCTCGAAACACGTGTCCAGGGATGGCTAACGCAACACATACTGTTCTTTATACATCGTGGCATAGGCGTACCCGCCGTCGCCACTACATCTACCACAGTCCCTTGGGGCAACTTGCTGGTGTGACGAGCAGTGTGCGACCAACCTTTGCTTAATTTATTACGGCTCCCTTGAGCCAACGGGCTGACGAGCCTTGGATCTGCACCTGCGCGCCATGAGAGGTACTTGACCTGTTTTAACTACATTTTGGCAGTCCACGCGGCACCCCTTTACACTGACCTGCTCCCTGCTGACGAGAGGCAACTACCTCGAAACACGTGTCCAGGGATGGCTAACGCAACACATACTGTTCTTTATACATCGTGGCATAGGCGTACCCGCCGTCGCCACTACATCTACCACAGTCCCTTGGGGCAACTTGCTGGTGTGACGAGCAGTGTGCGACCAACCTTTGCTTAATTTATTACGGCTCCCTTGAGCCAACGGGCTGACGAGCCTTGGATCTGCACCTGCGCGCCATGAGAGGTACTTGACCTGTTTTAACTACATTTTGGCAGTCCACGCGGCACCCCTTTACACTGACCTGCTCCCTGCTGAAGAGAGGCAACTACCTCGAAACACGTGTCCAGGGATGGCTAACGCAACACATACTGTTCTTTATACATCGTGGCATAGGCGTACCCGCCGTCGCCACTACATCTACCACAGTCCCTTGGGGCAACTTGCTGGTGTGACGAGCAGTGTGCGACCAACCTTTGCTTAATCCAAGGAATTTAGTGTACACGTTTCATTGCTCAGATCCATCTGCAAAATGAGCATTCACGTATATCCAGGATGGTGAAATCCTTCACTTCTTTTTACCCATCTTGGAATTTTATTTTCACTGGTACCCAGAATTCACTTCTTAGAATTTGTTACATTTATTACAATTATTCGTTCCCTGTTATCCTTATGGTCCACAACACATGAACACCATCTCTGGACCACCTTTGTAACAAACCACAATCCAACATTTAACATGAATTCATTGGGAGTAAGGCCAGCAGCATTAGGCTATGGTATAGGGCGGCTTCAAAACACTGCAGGCTTGATTCCCAAAGGTAAACTTAAACTTTGTAATAAGTTTACTACTGTTTTAGTATTCACAAACTACGAGTCTTATTTTACTACTAGTAATTTTGCAACTGCGGAGACTCGCCCAGGAGTGGAGAGTCTTTGCAGTCGTAAAATTGTTAGTAGTAAATTTACACTCGTAGTTTGTGAATACAAAATAGTAGCGAACTTACGACAAAGTGTAAGTTTACCTTTGAGAATCAAGCCCTGCATTACTGCATAGGGCAAGCCACACAATGGTGTCTTAGTATGTTCTACAATTGGTTGATAAAAATCAAAGTCCTCTATCAATTGGAAAAGACACAGGGAGGAATCTCAGCTGGACAGATAACGGTGATGTAGAAAGGTTCGGGTTCCTGTTGGATTCCTGAACTGCCAGGCACAGGAATCTGTTCCTTGGAATATTACCTCATTGTCTGCTGCATCATTTGCTCTTCTAACATTCCTTGATCTAGGACTTGCAAAATGGAATTTAGAGGTAATTTCGGATACTAAAGATCCCGCGGTGACTAAAGACTACAAAACCATGTTTTATCAGCCTGTGTCAGATTTGTTATTAGGCATCTCGGATAGGGCGAATGCACTGTGCAAGACCCAGCAACACACTTGGCTTCTTAATCGTCTTTTCCAGGAAATCTTTTTTCAAAGGGACTCAGAGGTACTAAAAAAGTAAAGTCATTGAAAAATTCTTCTCTTCTATGCCATGGGCGTGCTGCAACCCCCAGGCCACCTCCTGCTTGCAGGTCCCTTCCGATGAACCAGGACCTGCCTGGAGGTAAAATGTGTATGCACATTTATGGCGCACAAATTTGTGTTTCATATTTTTTGAATTTTCCCTCTGGGTTCCAACCAGAGAAGAGCTCATCGATTAACCAGCGGCCTTCTTACCCCGTAGTTCCCAGAGTGTTCTTGGTTCTGTAAGTAACAGAACTGTGGCCCAACATGTTAACATGATGGATGAGAGTGTTAATAGACTTTAGAAAGTAGGAATGTTGGGGGCTTCAATGAGCGACAGAGGGACAGCAGAGGCTAATGTAGCATGATGGATAGCAGAGTTCTAACATTTCAGAGCTTTTATTTCATTTAGAACATTCTACCCTCACTGGGTGGAATATTTTAATACCACTGTATCCCTTCTGCCACATATTATGCTAGTGATGTTCTATAACGTGGGCCACTGAAATTATGCATCGGGGAGCAACAAACCGTATGGCATGGTTGACTCAATTATGCTGCAAGAAAAGACAAATTGTGCATCCTAATGTGGCACATTTCTTGACAGCATTACTTCATTATTTTGTATTTTTTTCACACGGTATTACTGTCTGGTCAAATATTTCACCTCATTAGTACCAGTTTAACTGCCAAATGCAGAAATAAGCAACTGAAACATGAACAGTTGTCCTTTGCAAGAGCCTTTCACTGCACGCAAACACACGTTGCCACGTTTTTAGTAACCTATGATCTGTATGAGTTAGAAACAACTTTTTTTGTTAAACTCTGCAGATTATGCAGCAGATGAAGGACTATGTGGCAAATGTGGCAGATCCATAATTGTGCGACAAAGCTGTGGCTGCAGAATCACATCACTCCAGCTGCCCTGTCTATAACTTGGGTTGAGGGCCTTAAAGGCCTGTATCGCTCTTGGCAGTAGGCTATAATGGAAAATGTTAACAGATGAGCAAAGGATAACACTATGTGTTGGGATATGACTATGTGCACAAACACAAATCACATATGGAGCCATCGGGTCCTGTAACATACGCTGAGCAAAGGAAGCTCTAATTGAAGACATGCCTCTTCCACTACTTTAGGGTGACCAGTGTCTTGAACAGTTAAAGAGCTCAATCAGCTCTGTTTTACCATTCAGGGCCAGCTGTAGGGCAGTGCAACCAGTGCGGCCGCACTGAATGCTGACCTGTAGAGGGGGCGCTGACCTCAAGGAGGGGGGGCGCTGTGTTTAACAATAACTTATATTGGAGAGATGAGGAGCACTTTTGCCCGGTGGTAGTGGGAGAATCCAAGGAGGCAGTCATGGGGTGTGGGGGCGCCAAAACTGATTTTCGCACCGGGCGCCTCCAGTGCTAAAGCCGGGCCTGTTACCATCTCAGACAGTGATAAATAATTGCATGTCACCGGAAATTTAAAGGCATGTACTGCTTTCGGCAGGATATGTAGTAGTACCTGTTGACATATCTAAAGTAAACACCAGGGCATAATACAATAACACACACAAACCAACACACCATCACAAATAAAACATTGCAGGACATAACACAACAAAATGGTCAAACCAGAACGCAACACAAGAACCCCAGTACAATACAGCAACATCACATAGGACTAATGCAGCACAAAAACACAGTCGAGCAAAACATAACAGAACACATCGCCACCACAACAAAATGCAACACAACAAATATGCACAAACATTCTTGTCATACGTTACCTACCACCTTCAGAAATTTGCTGTAATAACACTGTACTAAACAAATGTGTGTGCACCAGGCACTGCCTTGCTCACCACCAAGGACATGAAATAGCAGCAGTCAACAATGTTTTGTGATCTGCCCCATAGGGACAGAGGCGTGTTATAGCATTCGCACAGTGGGCTCTGGCCCTGGGCGCCAGCCTTCCGGGTGACCCTGGTAGAGCCAGCTCTGTTCTGCACTGAGTCTTGGCCCGATAACCTTGAATAGGTCTAAAACAGATTATTTCAAACACCATTTCCCTTTAATTTATTTTTTAATGTTGGTGATGTGTGAGAGTCAATTACAGACATTTTGCAGAGAAATGTGTTTATCTTTCATGCAACATCCTTAGTGTTAAATCAACTTTATTTCGACTCATTTGAACCATAAAAGTACGTAGTGCAAAACAGTATATACAATAAAAAAAACATTATAAATATTAGTCTCAGTTCATGGCAATAAATAAATAATCATACAGCATCAGTTGTCACGTGCAACATCCATAAAAAAATCTTTTAGATCAAAATAGGACCTGACATGAGAAATGGGAGGGTTACAGAGATTATTTGCAGTAATATTAGTGAGCTGCTGCTGTTACAATATTGAAAACACTTCACTATCCCTGAATATTAGATGTAAAGAAGATATTAGAATTTAGACCACTGTCCCTTGGACTGCCAGTGACCTGACCAAAGAGGGCATGAAAGAGTTGAAACTGATCATAAATCCAAAGCTGTGCTGAACAGGGGGCCCCCAAAATACGTTTGGCCCAGGGCCCCCGAAATCCAAAAGATGTCCCAGCATAGGGATGATTACAGACTGCGAGCCTTCTTGACTTTGCAGCACTAATATGGCAGTCAAGACGCGCACTCACAGTTCACGCTCTAGTTTGTCCACAGTGGATTTGGAAGGCAGAAAGTGAAGCGCGTTTGCAAATAGTATTCACAGTCCTGAAGGGAAGATGCAGACGATCTGTCTAAAAGACTCCCTAGATTCTGCTCAGCTCTCCAATAGCCCTGGGGTAGTTAAAGAAAAGGTTAAAAACTTAAAGTATCTTTCACACAGTTTTCAATATTCCTGAATAAACATATTTTAATCGCCTCGTTGCAAGCGAATAGAAACCATACTATAGGGAAACGATAGTATTGATTGTAAACCCAATCCTAGCGGGTCTAGTCATGTGTTCTGCATCAATCATGTTTTCTTTTCACATAACTCAATTTATAAAAGAATAGCCTCCCAGGGGGCCAAGAGAGACTGGTCCAGCAGGGACGATTCCCTGGAAGCAGATGTGCTCACCACCAGTTTCCCTTATGAAATGAATGAAATGAAAATTAGATTTATTAAGCGCTACAGCTGCCCTGAGGCGTCCAGGCGCTGGGACAGATGGGACCCTCTTGAGGTTACTAGCTAAGCATTAAACAGCAAGGTTTTTAGTTGTTTACGGAAAGTGGTCAGGTTGGGGTTGTTTCTTAGCTGCAAAGGGAGTGAGTTCCAGAGTTTGGAGACGTTATACGAGAAGGAGCGTCCTCCTGCTCTAACTCTGCGAGTTCTGGGGATCTCAGCCAGGAATGCTGTAGAAGAGCGGAGGGATTTATTTGGCCTATAGGGAGAAATCAGGGGTCGGTTGATGTCTGGGCCCGTTTCCCAGAAAGTCTGGTGGGCAATGCAGAGCGATTTGAATCTTACTCTGTCCCTGATAGGTAGCCAGTGCAAGGTCCTCAAGCTGGTTCTCACTGAGGTCCTCTGGGGGATGCCCAACAGTGCTCTGGCAGCACAGTTTTGGGTGCGTTGGAGCTTCTGTAGGGTGTAGTCCGGGGCCCCTAGGTATAAGGCGTTATTAAAATCCAAGCGGGATTGGATAAGGCCTTGTATAATTATCTGTTTGGCCTCGAAGCAGAGGAGGGGAAGGACTTTCTTGATCACTCTGAGGAGGCCAAAACAGGTGGCTGAGATCTTAGTGGCCTGTGTGTTAAAGCTCAGAGACTTGTCGAGCCAGACCCCTAAGCTTTTGATGTTATCTCTAGAGGGTGGAGCCACTCCCATGCTTGACGGCCAGCTCGGCTCTATGGAGACGGGGGAGGCTGTGCCCAGGATCATCAGCTCAGTTTTGTCATCATTCAATTTTAGACAGGAGCTCATCATCCACTTCTTTACGTCCTCCAGACAGGCCGCTAGGTCTGGTGGTGCCTGGAGGCCGCTCTTTTCTGCCAGGGAGACCACCAGCTGGGTGTCGTCCGCATAGGAAATGATCTTTACACCATGCGGACGGACCACCTCAGCCAGTGGCCTCATGTAAGCGTTGAAGAGCGTAGGGCTTAAGGAGGAGCCCTGGGGGACTCCACATCCCAAGGGACGAGTGGATGAGCGTGATGTGCCATCGAAGACCTGAAAGGTTCTGTTGGACAAAAAAGAATTGAACCATGTCAGGGCATCTCCGGTCACTCCTAGGTTGGCAAGACGAGTTAGCAAGATTTTGTGATGCACCGTGTCAAATGCGGCACTTAGATCGAGGAGGATCACTGCCACTGATCCTCCCCGATCCAGGAGCCGTCTTGCTTCCTCAGTCACAGCCAGTAACGCCGTCTCAGTTCCGTGTTTGGTACGGAAGCCTGTTTGGGAGGAGTCGAGGAGATGGTTTTCTTCAAAAAACATTGTCAGGGTGGTATTGACATGTTTCTCCAGGATTTTCGATGCCCAGGGGAGTAACGAGATCGGACGATAGTTGCTGGGATTAGCTGGGTCTAAAGTAGGTTTTTTCAGCAGGGCCCGCACCATAGCATGCTTCCATGTTGGAGGGACTATCCCACTGATTATGGAGGAGTTCATGAGCTCCAGGAGCGTGGGGAGAATGGCAATATTGGCAAGATTCAGTGGGCCTGGGGGGGCGGGGTCGCACGGGGAGCCAGATTTTATTTTTTGTGCCAATGTCTGTGCGGTTTCCAAAGTAATCAAGGGGAAAGAGTCTAGGCACTTGGATGAATTAGAAGTCAGGTGCAGGTTCTGGCCAGGGGAGTCGGAGGGGGGATTGGGAAAGGAAAGGTAGATTTTATTAATTTTTTGGAAGAAGAATTCCGCCAGATCATTGCATTTGGTTGGAGAGTTATTGTTATCTGTGGCTGGGGACGGTGGTTTGATCATGGAGTTAACTATGCGGTAGATTTCTTTGGATTTAGATTTTGCCGTAGTTATTTTAAGGTTATAGAAGGCAGCTTGCGAAGATTTAATAGCCAGTTTATAGTTCCTGATCATTTCCCTGTATGTGGCTTTTACTTCAGGGTCGTATGAGGTGCGCCACTTTCTCTCCTGTTTTTTGCAGAGACGTTTGAGGTTCCTGAGCTCTTCTGTGTACCATGGAGCTGTTTTACTATGTCTCTTGGATTTGGGTGCGTATTCTGGGAGGACCTGGTCCAGCGAGGTGGTTATCCATTCTTCGTATTTCTTGTTATTAGCAATTGGGTCTTGGGAAAGGGAGGGTTTCATGGTACCTAGAACTTGTAACCAGTTGTCAGTGGAGAGTTTGGACCAGTTACGGGTTTTCCTAATAGTAAATGAAGAGGAGGGTGGTTTGCTTGTGGTCCAGTTGAAGGCTATTAGGAAGTGGTCTGACCAGGGGAGTCTGGTTATGTTTCCCACTTCAAGTTGGTCACAGTTGCTGAAAATAGGATCCAGCAGATGTCCTTTTTCATGTGTGGCAGATGGTACTCGTTGCTCGAGTTGATATGCAGCCAGGCTTGACTTAGTCTCTTGTGCCGGCAAGTCTAGTGCGTTGTCAAAATGAATATTAAAATCTCCAAGTAGGGAGAAGTTGGACGGGGAGACAACCGACTGAGAGGTCACAGAGAGCAAGGAAGTGTTAAATTGTCCTTATGATGGGGGAGGGCGGGAAGAGGTGCTCCGAGTTGTTTCGTGCTTTTAGCAACATTGCAGATGAAAGCAGAACATCCAGCATTAAAGGTAAGCATTTAAGTCATATTAGGCACAGAGACGGGCAATTCCTGGTTGTTGAAACGTTGGTTGGTGCAAGAGCTTCATCGCAGCTGGAACTGCCCGGAGCGCGAATGGACAGCAAAGGGCAGACAATTACGGTCTGTTAAAAGGCTGCATAAGTAGAAGTTACTTTCTAATGTAACCTTCTATTATTGGCTACATCGCCTAGTTCCGCAAAATGCTGTAAGTGTAAGTGCACAAATTCGCAGGGCTTTAGCTGCAATATTCGATCAACCTCTCATTTTCCCTTACATTTACCTAGGTCTTTAAACTGATCGATTTTAAGTAAAACCTACTGCTGTACAGGATGTCTGAGTTTTCTAAATCTGCATATGACTACTTCTCTAAGGAAGAAATACAAGTGTGCCCCTCTATTGCTTAGCAGAAGTAGGCTCTCGTGTAAACAAAGTAGAGAATGTCCACCAAATGAAGGAATGTTGCCGCAGGCGCAGGCAATCTGTTTTGCCTCTACAGACACAGGGCCTGATTCACAAATAAAGTGGAGATTCACAAATAAAGTGTCGATTCACAAATAAAGTGTAGCTTCAACATCTATACTCACACCCATGGGCAAGGCATACTACCAGAATATCGAGTTTTAAAAATCGTCCACTAACAATATCGACCAGCATATTATTGTGAGATATATATATATATTCACTGAAAAAAACAAAGGTTTCAGGGGCGTTATAGTTAGGAATTGGCATTTAAAAAACCTTAGAAATTCACTGAAAAAACCATGGGTTTCAGGGGTGTTATAGTTAGCTGGACATTTCCCTCATACAAAACCCTAGAAATTCCCCTGTTAGAGTTAGTTCAGCTAACTATAACTCGCGCCCCCGCAATGCACTGCTGATGACGTCACATATTACATCACTCATGACATGGTTAGTGACATCACTGATGACATCACTGATGACATCTCAAATGACATCACTGATGACATCACTGATGACGTCATCCGTGTGATAAATTAGTGCATCTTCTCAGACCCTAATATAACCTTTGATACACCGACTCAAAATTTCAGACGGCCATTTTGAAAACCATAGATACTCCAATACGAATAACTACATACCCACTCATTAACTCTTAGGTCTACATACACCTCCACTCACTCACCTGTACAGTCGCTCATTCTTACAGTCACTCCGTACAAGACTATCATATGCATTTATACACCTACATAGACACTCACACACCACCAATCATCCATAGAGGTACTCTCACACCTAGTCAGTCATGCAAATAATTAATCACACTCCCATTTACTCACCTACGCAGTTATACACACTCAAGTTCACGTACTCATAAAAATAGTACCACATTCTTACGCTCTTATACAATCATTGATACAAGCACACACTCATCCATACAGCCACTCTCACAATCACACACTCTCACATATACCCACTTATATACTCTTACACGCATATATACTGCCTTTCACATATGTAGTTAGTCACACATGTACCACTGAGATACACATTCAATCCCTAACACACCCATACATACACTCACTCAACCATACAGTTCATCACAGATGCACTCTTAAAAACCATGCACCCATAGAATCACCCACTCACACATCTAAGCATAGAGTCACACACACCCTACCCACACAAACACTCAGGCACCCATACAGATACCCAGACAACCAATCAATAACCCATATAGACACTAATATAGCTATTCACAAAACCATGCAGCCACTTATACACCTACACACAGACACATACAGACATTCACACAGTTTAGTCACTAGTCTGCAGTAAGATACATTTAATGACTCACTTATAGAGTCAGTTACGCACCTAGAAAATCATCCATTCACACACTTGTACACCCACTCATTCTTCCACAGGCCTTTCACTATAAATATATAAAACATATTTAAACTTTACAGAAACACACAGTCACTGGATGACGTCATCAGTGATGTCATCAGTGATGTCATCATGATATCACTGACCATGTCATGAGTGATGTAATATGTGACGTCATCAGCAGTGTATTGCGGGGGCGCGAGTTATAGTTAGCTGAACTAACTATAACAGGGGAATTTCTAGGGTTTTGTATGAGGGAAATGTCCAGCTAACTATAACTTTCCCTAAAACCTATGGTTTTTTCAGTGAATTTCAAAGGTTTTTTAAATGCTAATTTCTAACTATAACGTGCCTGAAACCTATGGTTTTTTCAGTGAATATATATATATATATATATATATATATATATATATATTATCTACTGACGGTCGCCAGTAGATAGTTATAGTTAGGACCTATTTTCCATAGGAAATCTGCAACATTCTATTCCCAATAAGTCTGGCGCCGGTTGACGAATCCTCGCGAAATTTTCCAAACTTTTGGCCAGCTCCGCGCCGCTCCTACCCTGAAAGTTTTGCGGTGATTCGTCAAGCGGGGGCCGAGAAAAAAGGGGGAATTTCTATGGTTTTGTACGAGTGAAATGTCCAACTAACTATAACTTTCCCTAAAACCTATGGTTTTTTCAGTGAATTTCAAAGGTTTTTTAAATGCTAATTTCTAACTATAACGTACCTGAAACCTATAGTTTTTTCAGTGAATTTCAAAGGTTTTTTAAATGCTAGTTTCTAACTATGCCTACAGAGGAAGGACATGTGATGAAAGAAGAAACAACGTGCAGAAAGAAAAAAAAGAGATGCAGAAAGAAGCAACAGAACTCCACCAAGATGAAGAAAAGTGCAGGAAGAAGGAGAGATGTGCAGAAAGAACCAACAGAGGAGCAAAAAGTCCTCCTGTGCCCACAACTTTTTCAGACGGGTACTGGTGGTAATTGACTCTGACTAACCAGGCCTAGAGCCAGTGCTATGCTAAAAGACACTTAGAATACAGTGAAAACACCTACATACACTAGGGAACACTATGCGTTGGGGTAACCCTGTGATTAGCATGACCTCCTCTGTAAGACCCTAGTACATAATAGGGCAGGGGGATTAAAACTACCTCTTAAAACGTGCCACAGGGCGCGTTTGCACAGTGGTGAAGGGAGGGGGCGGGCCCTGAGGTGACATGTGTGCAAACACGCCCTGTGGCGCGTTTTAAGTTGGGGAATTAATTCCTCTTCAATACTGAGGGTCCTTTTTTTCTCGGCCCCCGCTTGGCGAATAACCCCGAAACTTCCAGGAGAGGAGCGGACCGGAGCGGGCCATAAGTTTTGAAAATTTCGGCTGGTGCCAAAGTTATTGGGAAAACAAAAAATGCTTTTTGAATAGAAACAAGGTCCTAACTATGACTCCCTACTGGCGACCGCCAGTAGGTAATATGTATATATATATCTATATATATATATATATATATATAGATATATATATAGATATATATATAGATATATAATTTTTATTTATTTTTTATTTTTCAATGAAAAAATAAAGGTTAAACTTTTGTTATAGTTAGGAAAACTTTATTTATTCTTTCTATGCAAATACTACAAACTCTACACTTATGGTTATACCTTCAATTTATAATGTAAGCACCACCTTTACATTACTATAGCTTTATTTATTCTTTATCTATAAACCAATCTTAAACTGCACAAAAATAAAAAATTTAAACTTATACCTTTAATATATAATTTACGCAGCACTTTCATACTATTATAACTCGCGCATCTCCATACACAGTGTATTAAAATCGATAGCCACACTACATTAAATATGTTTGTGTAGTTTAACTTTGGTTTGAATACAAAGAATAAGAAAAGGTTTTCCTGACTATAACAAAGGTTTAACCTTTGGTTTTTTCACAGAATTTTTAAGTATTTGAAATCATAGTGGTATAGAAGAGTGCAAAAGATTGTTGTACAGTGTACTTTCGTAGAGCATAGTGTTGTAAATTGGAGCAGAGTGTAGGGTGGTACATTAGAATGGCGTACAGTGGATTATCATACAGTGGAGTGGTGTAGAGGGGAGTGGTGTACTGTGGAATGTTAATGAGTGAAGTGAGGTTGACTGAAGTGGGGTACAGTGGAGGAGGGTAGAATGGAGTGGAGCAGGGTGGAGTGGTGAAGCATATAGTGGAGTAAAGTGTCATAGAGTGCAGTGGCGTGTTGTATAGTACAGTGGCATGGAGTGCATAGAGTAGACAGGTGTAGCGAAGAGGTAAGTAAACTGCCATAAATCGGAGTGGCTTATTGCATAGTGCAGTGGAGTGGCAAGTCGTAGAAATTTGGACAGTGTAGTCAAGGGGCATACAGTGGAGTAAATTATGGTACAGTGGCAAAGAGTGTGGTAGAGATTTGTACAGTGTAGTTGCAGAGAGTGGAGTAGACTGTGGTAAAATGGAGAGGTGTAGAGTGGAGTGTTGTATAGTGCCATAGAGTGGGGTAAAGCCTCTTACAGTCGAGTAGAGTGGAGTGGAGTCTTGTGGAGCTGCATAGCGTAGAGTGGAGTAGCGTGTTATAGAGTGCAATGGAGTGCAGTGGAAGAGAGTGGACTGGTGATTCATGCAGTGTAGTAAAGTGTTGCAGAGTGCAGTGGTGTGTCATACAGTGGATTTTAGTGGCCTGTTGTAGAGTATAGTACCGTAGAGTGCCACAGAGTGTATTAAAGTGCGGTACAATGGAGTGGCATAGAGTACAGTAGCGTGTGGTACAGTATGGTAGAGTAGAGTAGAATAGACTAGAGTGGCGGATAGTGGAATAGCATACAGGGAAGTGGTGTAGAGTGGAGTAGCGTGGAGTGGAGTGGCATACAGTGGAATAGCATACAATAGAGTGTTGCACAGGGGAGTGGAGTAGAGTGGAGTGGCATATACAGAATAATGTACAGTAGAGTAGCATAGACTGAATTAGTGTGGAGTGGAGTAGCGTACAGTGGAGTGGCGTACAGTGGCATGGCATAGACTGGGGTGGCATAGAGTGGAATGGTGAAGACTAGAATATCATACATGAAATGGCGTAGATTGTATTGGCGTAAAGTAGAGGTAGCATACAGTGAAAAAGCGTAGAGTGGAGCATGAAACAACTTGGCGTACAGTGGAGTGGGGAAGAGTGGAGTGGCATAGAGTCGAAAAGCGTAGAGTGGGGTGGCATAGAGTGGAGTGGCGTAGAGTGGAATAGTGTACTGTGGAGTGACATACAACTGAGTGGCGTAGAGTGTAGGGGCATACAGTCAAATAACATAGAGCGGAGTAAAGCGGAGTTGCATACTGAGGAATAGCATAGAATGGATCGATGTAGACTGGAGTGGCGTAGACTGGAGTGGAGTAGAGTGGAGTGAGGTAGAGTATAGTGGCGTAGGTTTGAGTGGTGTAGAGTGAAGTGGCGTACAGTGGAATAGTATATACTGGAGTGCTGTACAGTGGAGGGGCATAGAGTGCACTAGCGTAGAATGGAGTGGTGTACAGTGGAGTTACTTACAGTGGATTAGCATAGACTGGAGTGCCGTATAGTGTAGTGGTGTACAATGGAGTGGCATACAGTGGAGTGTCATACTGTGGAATTGTGTACAATGAAATAGAGTACAGTGGAGAGCTGTAGAGTGCAGGCAGTGGCGTAGAGTGGAGTGTGGTAAGATGGAGTGGTGCACAGTGGAATAGCATACGGGGAGTGGCATAGGGTGGAGTGGTGTTGAGTAGAATAGCATATAATGGAGTGGCGTACAGTGGAGCAGGGTACAGTGGAGTGGTGTACAGTGGAGTGGTGTACAGTGGGGTGATTTAGTGCAGAATAGCATACAGTGGAGTTGTGAGGAGTAGAGTGGCCTACAGCTGAATAGCATACCGTGGAGTGGCAAACAGTGGAGTGGCATAGAGTGAAGTAGGATAGCATGTAATAGCATACAGTGGAGTAACGTAAATTAGAGTAGCCTAGAGTGCAGTGGCATACAGTGGAGTGGTGTTGAGTGGAGTTTCATAGAATGTAATAGCATAGAATGGAGTGGTGTACAGTTGAGTTGCGTGCAGTGGAATAGCAGAGACTGGAGTGGTGTATAGTGTAATGGCATACAGTGGAGTGGCGAAGAGTGGAGAGGCCTAGAGTGGAGTGGCGTACAGTTGAATAGAGTACAGTGGAGTGGAGGAGAGTGCAGTGGCATTGATTGGAGTGTGGTAGGGGGGAGTGGCATACAGTGGAAAATCTACAGAGAAGTAGCATAGAGTGGAGTGGCATACAGTGGAGTGAGGTAGAATGTAGTGGCATACAGTGCAATAGCGAGAGTAGGATGTATAGAGTGGAATGACTTAGAGTGTAATAGAGTATAGTGGAGTGACTTACAATGGAGTGGTGTAGAGTGTAGTGACATAGAGTGGAATAGCGTGGAGTGGAGTGAAGCGGAGTTGAATACAGAGGAATAGTGTAGAGTAGAGTGACATAGACTGGAGTGGCTTATAGTTGAGTGGAGTGGGGTAGGGTATAGTGGCATAGAGTGAAGTGGTGTACATGGGAGGGGTGTACAGTGGAATAGCGTATAGTGAAGTGCTGTACAGTGGAGTGGTGTAGAGTGGTTGGTGTGGCATAGAGTGCAATAGCATAAAATAGAGCAGCGTGCAGTGGAGTTGCTTACAGTGGAATAGCATAGATGTGAGTAGCATATAGTGAAGTGGCATACATTGGAGTGGCTTATATTGGAGTGGCATACAGTGGAATGGCGCACAGTGGAATTTAGTGCAGTGGAGTGGTGTAGAGTGTAGTGCCGCTGAGTGGAGTATGTTAAGGAGGAGTGACATAAAATGGAACAGCGTACAGGGGAGTGGCATAGAGTGAACTAGCATAATGAGGAATATCGTACAGTAGAGGGGAATTGGGTGGAGTGGTGCAGAGTAGAATAGTGTATAGTAGAGTGGAATGGGGTTCAGTGGAGGGGCGGACAGTGAACTGGCGTACACTGGAGTGGTATAGAGTAGAATAGCATACAGCTGAGTGTTGTAGATTGGAGTGTCGAAGAGTGGAGTGGCATACAGATGAATAGCATATAGTGGAGTGGCGAAGAGCGGAGTGACGTAGAGTGAAGTGGGGTATTGTGTAATAGCATACAATGGAGTAGTGTAGAGTGCAGTGATATACAGTGGAGTGAGGTAAACTGTAGTGGCATACACTGGAATAGCAAAGGAGTGGAGTGGCGTACAGTGGAGTGGCGAAGAGTCGAAAAGTATACAGTGGAATAGAGTACAGTGGTGTGGTTTAGAGTGCAGTGGTGTAGAGTGGAGTGTGGTAGAGTGTAGTTGCATACAGTGGAACAGCGTACAATGGAGTGAGGTAGAATGTAGGGGCATACAGTGCAATAGTGCAGAGTGGATTGGTGTAGAGTGGAGTGGCGCACAGTGAAATAACATATAGTAAATTGACGTGCAATGGAGTGGCGTAGAGTGTTGTGGCGTACAGAGGAATATCTTCGAGTGGAGTGGCATAAAGTGGAGGAATAGTGTAGAGTAGAGTGACGTAGACTGGAGTGGCATAGACTGGAGTGGGATAGAGTACAGTAACATAGAGTTCAGTGTCGCACAGTGGAATAGCGTATAGTGGAGTGCTGTACAGTGGACTGGCGTACAGGAGAGTGTCATAGACTGCAACAGCATAGAATGGAGTGTGGTATACTGAAGGTACTTACAGTGGAATAGTATAGACTAGAGTGGCGTATACCGCAGTGGAATACAGTGGAGTGGCATAGAGAAGAGCATGATAAGGTGGAGTGGCGTACAGTGAAATAGAGTACAGTGGAGTGCTGCAGAGTGCAGTGCTGCAGAGTGGCATTTAGTAAGGTGTAGGGGTGTACAGTGGAATAGCATACAATGGAGTGGCGTAAAGTGGAGAGGCATAGAGTGGAGGGGCGTACAGTGGAATAGCGTATCATAGAGTGGTGTAGAGTGGAATGGTGTAAAGTAAAATAGCATACAGTGGAGTGGCTTAGAGTGAAGTGCGGTAAAGTGGAGTGGCGTAGACTGGCATACAGTGGAGTGGTGAAGTGGTGTGGTGTAGAGTAGAATAGAATACAGTGGAGTGCTGTAGAGTGGAGTGGTGTAGATTTGGGGGTACAGTGGAATAGCGAACAGTGGAGTGGCATAGAGTGGAGTGGCGTACAGTGGAGTAGCGTATAGTGGAGTGGCTTACAGTGGCATGGTGTACAGTGGACTAGCGCAGAGTGGAGTAGCATAGAGTGAAATACTGTATAATGGAGCGGATTAGAGTGTAATGGCACACAATGAAGTGCTGTAGAGTTTAGTAGCTTATAGTGGAGTAGCGTACAGTGGAGTGGGGTAGAGTGGAGTGCCGTAGAATGTAATGCCCTAGAGTTGAGTGGCTTAGAATCTAGTTGCATACAGTGGAATAGCGTAAAGTGGAGTGTCATAGAGTGGAGTGTGGTACAGTGGAGTGGCATACAGTGGAGTACAGTGGTATGGTGTACAGTGGAATAGCCTACAGTGTAGGGTCCTACAGTGGAGTAATATAGGCTGTAGTGGCATACAGCAGAATAAGATACAGTGGAGTGCCGTAAAGTAGAGTGGCGTAGACTGAAGTGTTGTGGAGTGTAATAGCGTAATAGTGTACAGTAGAGTGAAGTGAAGTGGCATAGAGTGAAGTGACATAGAGTACCGTACAATAACATATAGTGGAGTGGTGTCCAGTGGAGTGTGTACAGTGGATTGGTGTACAATGGAATAGCCTACAGTGCAGTGGCATATAGTGAAGTGTGCAGATTGCCATGAGATACAGTGTAGTGGTGTACAGTGAAATAGCGTACACTGGAGTGGCATAGAGTGGGATGGCGTGGAGTGACATACAATGGAGAGGTGTAGACTGCAGTTGCGTACAGTGGAGTGGCATAAAGTGGAATAGCGTACAATGTAGTGTCGTAGAGTGAGCTTGCCTAGAGTGAAATAGCATACAGTGGAGGAGCATTCAGTGAAGGAGTGTACAATGGACTGACGTATAATGAATGGTTATCGAATGGAGTGGTGTAGAGTGGAGCAGTATAGAGTGGAGTGAGGCAGACTTTAGTGACATACAGTAGCATAGCGTACAGAACAGTGGAGTGGCACAGAGTGGAGTGACGTACAGTGGAGTGTCATACAGTGGAATAGCATATACTGTAGTGGGGTAGAGTGGAGTAGTGTAGAATGCAGTGGTGTAGAGTGGAATAGCTAAGAGTGGAGTGCCGCACAATGGAGTGGCATACAGTGGAGTGGCATAGACTGGACATTATAGTGGCTTACAGTGGAATAGCGTACACTTGAGTGGCATACAGTGGAAAAGCATAGAGTTGAGTGCAATACAGTGGAGTGGCATACAGTGGGCTGGCATGGAGTGAAGTGGTTTACAGTGGAGTGGCATACAGTGGAATAATATATACTGTAGAGGTGTAGAATGGAGTGGCATACAGTGTATTGGAATAGCGTACAGTATAGTTTTGTAGAGTGAACTTGTGCTGAGTGGAATAGCATCCAGTGGAGTAGAATACAGTTAAGGAGCGTACAGTGGAGTGGAATACACAAGAGGGTCATAGAATGGAGTTTGTGTAGACTGTAATAGTGTAGAGTGGATTAGTGTAGAGTGGAGTGGCATAGAGTGGAGTGGGGTAGCATAGAGTGGAGTGTGGTACTTGAAACAGATGTAGGATGAAAGTGGATGACTCAATGTCAACGTAATTTGGCAGGAGTATAGCTATGAGGTGTAAATTATAATTTTTGGTAGCAGGTGTAAATAGCGCAAGTAGTAATAATTCATAGGTGTTCAAATACTTAGGTATATATTGTGCCGCAGTATACCGTGATCTACCATGGTACATGATGATGAGAAGGCAATTTATGATTGGCTAATGACTGTCTTTACAAAATGTAAAAGGCAGCCATGTTGTTTTCTGCACACTTTTTCTGCATTCTCGGTAAGCTGCTTAAATTTAGGTAAGTACTAGGTTTTATTGTTGCTCCCTACATCTTACCAGTTTAATAAAGTGGTAATAGATAGAGAAATGTATTTATATGTTTCTATATATTTTCGCACCACTTTATGGAGAACCTGCTTTTAAAAATAATATTTTTTAATATGTTTAATTAGCATGGTATCACAGTACTCCCTTGAGTTTTTTGCAGAGAATTAAATATGGCAAAAATTGAAAATACACTGTGCAACACTATATTTGTAAAATATACTGTGATAGAGTTAATTTTACAATGTTTAACATATATTTTTTTTTAAGTTCCACTGTATTTTCAAGACAGGACCACGGTACTCCATACATTAAAAATATATATATATATAGAATCTTATAAATAATTTTACCCCTGTTACCACTTTAATTAAGTAGTAATAGGTTGGGAAAAATCATCATGTAGAGCGGTAGTTTTGTGAAATACAGCGAATTACGGCGAAATTTCACAAAACTACAGCAACAACAGATATAACTATGTTTAAATGCCTTATAACTTAACAAAATATTTGCCATGTAGTACCCAAAAGGATCATATGCACACCATAATGTATAATCCTGCCAAATTTCATGTAAATTTGTTAAGCCTTTGTGCGCTACGTACACTACCAAAGCCTATAGAAAATGCATTTTTGGAAAAACACGTTTTGGAACCCCCTTTTATCTATGCACCCCTTTGACCAATCACCGCAAAACTGTCCATCCTCAGCTAATGTAGCAGCAGCTACAGGTTTGGATACATACATACATACATACATACATACATACATACATAGATTTATTATAGAACATTTCACATCATTGTACCATAAAAATATATATTTCTTCCAAGGTACATAGATGTAGAGTTAAGAATAACAAAGCTATTTAGACTTACCCTCAAAATATTATGATAGGCGATATTCTAATTTCTGGTCACAATATCTTTTTAAGGACGATATTTTTATACTTGAAATACAGACATAGAATCCACCCACCATGGAAAGCATTTCACTTCCGCCCGTGAGAGGGCTCCATTTCTGACATTTCCAGGGTGGGAAAAGGTTAGAGAGGGATATGGGAATGCTTGCAAAGGGAAGTATTTGCAGGAGTTCTAAAACTCACACGACTAACCACGCTATGTAGCACCCCCCACCATCTCTTGAGTGGCAGTTGCTGCTGCGTAATTACTTCTGCTGTGGCATGCGATTACACAGACGAAGTACATGGATTTATGATGACTGCGAAGTATCCCTTTGTGAACCGCTAGCTTGAGTAAACTCATCCACTGACGCCCTTCACCGTGCGCCTACAACTGAAAAGCGCTTTGTGAATCGAGCGCACTGAGTTTAGTGACTGGACGTCTGGCTAGTAGGCGTTGAGAACATATTTCCTCAATACGACTACATTTCCCACTGAGACATAAATGAGGCCTGGCGGCTATCCAGTCTGCAGCCCCCCCCCCCTCCCTCACACCCCCTCTCCTCTATCTATGACGCACTACTTTAAGCGTTAACTACAACATGTGCTACATAATCCTTTGATTTGAACATAAACACGCATTATTTATGGAAGGCGGAGGTCAGGCTGGTATGAGTAAAGAGAAAGGATTAGAATAAACTACATTTGGAGAGGAGAGAAGTGAACAGGGGCCTTTGCAGACGGGTTTAAGTTGATACGTTTGTAGACGCGTACTATTTAGGACGTGTAGCAAACAATAGTAGTGACAAACTGTGCATCAGTCTCACTGCTGTTGATAGTCCTTATGTCTCGTGCAGCAGAGATGGGCCGATGCTTTAGAATGTCTGCGGACGCATGCACTCGTGCTCAAGTGGTGCGCGCTGGGTGCTAAGGGCGAGGCTGGTGCAATGGGAAATGAAAGGCTGTGATGGAAATCTTGCATTTAAAAGCTACAGAAGAAAGAAGACGCCACAGCACACCTGAGGCCCAAACTCATGCAGGTGATAGACTCCCTGGCGGGAGTGAAAAACTGCCAACACCTCTAAGCTGTGGGTCAGCTTGTTCAAACGCAGAGACAGCACATGTCCCATTCTAATGCTCTGTACTGACTACACTATGTATATTATTACGGTGGCGCTGGAAGCACAGGCCATTTGCCCTACACTCCCTTAGAGCACAGAGAACACAGGCTTCCTCTTAAGACCGCTCCCCTCCGTCGTGTCACATTAAATAGTGAGGGGCAGATTTACAAGAACTGGCGCATCCCTGCATATCAGCAGGGATGCGCCAGTTATTGTGCCTCACGGCTCCACCACCATGGATGCGCCGCATTTACAATGCTGCGCACCATGGGGCAAAAATGGACAGATGCGTGACACATCTGCTGCCGTAAAGGCGGCGCATTGCTGGAGTTGCATCGCAAGCGCGACGCAGATCCAGCAAGGCTCGTGGTTGCCCTATCTTTAAAATGCTGCGTCAATCCTTACGCCTGCTTCAAGCAGGCGCAGGGTTTTGACGCAGCACGGCCTTAAAAGTGGCTGAGTGAAATCTTGTAGATTTCACTCAGCCACTTTTACGAGGCGTTCCTGCGCCGGAACGCCCCCCCCCCCTGCGCCGGAACGCCTACATGTGGCGCAGGGCTTTACAACATGATGCATCTCCCAGATGCGCCACGTTGTAAGTACCCCGCACCATGGTGCTGGCTTTGCGCCGCCGCTGCATCACAAAAGTGACGCAACGGCAGCATAAAAGAGGCGCAATTGGCTAGTAAATCTGCCCCAAAGTTCTTACCTCTCATATATTCGTAAAGCCCTCCTGTCGGGCCCAGTCTTGCTTGCTTCCAATATTTCAATATTTCTGAACTTCCATCTTACAAATTCTCCTCAGAGAACTTGCATAAATCCAAGAACTCATGCATGCAAGGTCTTTTCCCTCTTCATAAGGACATTTATTTGGTTGCAAAACTACACTTTTGGCTACGTCCAAAGCCAAAAAACATATACTCCAGTTAGTGTGGACGGCCTGGCCTTTAGCCACAGTTGTAACAGAAGCAACTGCGCGGAGCCCTCAATTGTGGAAGATTGAGCGTAGGTCCCAGTCTTTGGCGGAACATTGATTGCGTTATCCTCTGTTTCCTGGCTTTAGACCTAGCACTTAGACAGGGCCTCTCACAGTGCCAGATAAAATCCTAGGGGCTATGATTGTGTGTTTGATGTTGATGCGGGTAATGATCTTCGTTAGCTTCCCAGTGAAGTAGTTACTGAGGGTGTCCCATTTTTTCATTCAATGTTGGTTAGGCGTGGGTGGAAGGGGTTGATGCAGTGCCTAAATGAGCACTTTATTTCTGTTTCTTTCCTCACTAGGGGCCTCATGTAGGTAGCCAAATACCGGTCGGTAACGGCCGATTTTCGGTAAATATGCCGTTACCGACCGGTATTCAGACAAGTGAGATGTAGGAGTCCAAAAAACACTTTTCGGTAAATATGAGGCGGTAAATACCGATTCATATTTACCTAATTCTAAAATACCGATTCATATTTACCGAATACATTATTAACGAATCGGTAAATATGAAGTGGTAAATATGAAGTGGTAAAAATTGAAAATGACATGTAGGAGCAGTCGGTAATTAAGAAATCCAGGAAAATCGGTAAATAAGAGTCGGTAATTAACACGGATGGAAAGCAGGTGGTAACCATCAACAATGCATATAAGCAATCCCAAAATGCAACAGCGTGGACAACATGGCCGCCATGTACGTCATTGCAAGGCGCCTACGTCTACAGGCAGCAGGACTGAGGGTGTGGCGACGGGAGGAACAAATCTACAGACAGCGCATCACACTATTCCAGCTGACTGATGCAGAGATACATGAGAGGTACAGGCTACACCCCGAAACCATCATGGACTTAATCAGGGACCTTCACCCACTCCTGGACCAGCCAATAAGAAGGGCGCACGCCATACCCCCACATGTGCAGGTGCTCTGCAGCCTACATCTGTTGGCATCCGGCAGTTATCAGGTGGTGATAGCTGCGGTGGGTGGGGTATCCCAGAGTTGCCTGTCACGTTTCTTCAGGAAGTTCCTGGATGCCATGATGCAGAGAATGCACCACTACATCAGCTTCCCAAACACACAGGCTGCACTGCAGAAAACAAAAACAGACTTTTATCACATGGCACAGTTCCCCCATGTCATCGGCTGTATTGATGGTACACACATCCCAATCTGTCCTCCAGCTGACACAGAGCACATCTACAGGAACAGGAAGTCCACCCACTCCATCAATGTGCAGGTGATCTGTGATGCAGGGAACATCATCACAGATATTGTTGCAAAGTTTCCTGGGAGCACCCACGACTCTTACATCTTCCAGAATAGTGGGATCTACACACGACTGAGAGCCGGAGAATTCGGAGAGGGTTACCTGCTGGGTAAGTAACAGTGACGCCCCTTGAAACCTGCAAATCAGAGTGTATAGAGGCATGTAACTGATGGTTCCCTTTTACTCATCCAGGCGACAGTGCATATGCATGCCGTTCATTCATCCTCACTCCCTACCTACACCCAGCAACCCAGAGTGAGAGACGATACAACGTGGCCCACAAATCTACACGCAATGAGGTGGAGCGCACGTTTGGACTGCTGAAGAGCAGGTTCCGCTGCCTCCACAAGAGCGGAGGCGCACGCCAGTACAAACCCATCACCTGCTGCAAGATAATTGCCACTTGTGCAATGCTGCACAACCTTGCCACGAAAAAAGGTACAGATGTGGAACTAACATATTTTGAGGACAACGAGGATGAGTCAGGCCAGCCAGAGGGCAGCGCAGCTAGAGTGCCAACTGCAATCGATGGGAGAGAGAGACGGGCAGAGATCACATGCAACTATTTCTGAGTAAGTGAGGGGACACAGCGAGTCGTGAGAAGTCATGACGTAGTTTAATGTGGCACCACGCCATGAACACATGAACAGGCCAATCTGGCAATATGCCATCTATACAATGAGTATGTCCAGGGTTACGTCACCCAATGGCAAGTGGATAAGCAGGGCCACATCAATGTTTGCGCATACGCGCTGCAGTGGTGGATTGCACGGCCTGTGCATCCTCACTAGAGCCAACCCCAAGCCGCCTGCTGCTCCTGCGTGCTTCGGGGACGGGGGGTGTGATGCTGCTGCTGGTGTCGATGCTCTCCGCAGCATCCCCTGCAGCAGTTGTCGACGCCTGACTTGTCAATAGCACCCCTAGTGCACTTGTCACCTGCACCATCCCCCGTGACAGGTCGCTGCAGCACTGTGTTAGGCCCTCCTGCATCGTCACAGAGCGCCGGCAAAGTAGGGAAGTCGCAGTTGCCAGACGGTTGAGTGCCCTGCTGGTAGTGTCCCTTCTCTGGCGTTCCCGGCGCCGTGCTTCGATGTCAGCATCTAATTTGCTGCACAACTGCTGGATTGACTGGGACATGTCCCGAATGCCCGCAGCCATGCCGCCAATGTTTGTGTCCATGTTGACTAAGCTTGTCCTCATCACCCGCATGTGCCTCTGGACTGACATTACTGCCTTTGATTGCAGGCGCTGTTGCTTCAACATTTGGCCCTCGAGCCCCAAGAAGACACCATGGCCGTCAGTGGGTGCTGGTGGACTCTGGACACGCGACCTGCGGCGCCCTCTTGCTCCCGTCGGTGCTGCCTGTGATGTTTGGGGCACAGTGGGATGGCTCCCTTCCTGGGGCCCGGTGCGGTCTTCTGGGCCCATGCTGTCGTCTGACGAGGTGTCTAAGGCTCGTAGCCTGGCTGCTGGACCCCTCCTCATTCTCACACCTGCAAGCGGAGATGTGGCCGGTGAATCGAACATGAGTGGCGATGCTGGCTCTGGTGGTGGTGATGCTGGCTCTCGGTGAGGTGATGCTGGCTCTGTGTGCGGCGAGGCTGGCTGCGTAGGTGGTGCGGCTGCAAGTGGGCCTGCTCCCTGGTCTGCACTCGTGCTGGCTAGAGGTGATTTTTGTGGCCGGTGTGCCGTCTCCCCTGCAGCATGCCCTGTACTGCATGATGTCACATCTGTGGACAGAAAAACAACATTGGCTCAGTGTCCCCGAAGGGCTGCATTGCAAGCGTCACAATAAATCATTTCACTTTCCAATCTGTCCTCTGTCTCCTTGTGCCTCGAGTGCGTGACATGCCTTGTTGCCCTGTGACATTTACGTCATGGTTAGTGTTGCCCTGACTACATCTCCCGGAATGCATTGCCTGTCTGCACTGACACGTGTGGACTGCAGTGTGATTCTCGTGTCACAATGGGGGATGTGGGATAGGGGTAGGGGCGGCTACATTGCTGTGCTTTCGTCTTACCTTGGTGTGTTGCGGCTCTGGCAGAGCTGTCGGCGTCCCCAAGACCCACGACGCTCTCTTGCTCGAGTGTGGCCGCCACCAGCTCCTCCAGTTCGGTGAGGGCAGGTGCCCTGTTGGTTCCACCTCCGGTCTGGCTGGCCTCCTTCTGGATGTCGCCCATCTTCCTCTTGGTCACAATCCTCAGGTCATACCAGCGCTTTTTGAGGACCTCAATTTCCCTGTGGGTCACTCCCACAGCATTGACCTGCGCCTGGATGGCCAGCCATATGTTGCGCTTTTCGGCCTCAGGCACTTGCAGGGATTGCCTCCCAAACAGCTTCTGGTGCTGCTTCACCACCTCCTCCACCAGCACCTGGAGTTCCTTGGGGCTGAATTTGAGCTTCCTCCTCCTTTCCCCTCCGTCTTTCTGTGTGCTCTGGCTGGACATGCTGTTCGTTTCCCGCTCGCACATGCAACTGCTCCCTGCCTCTCCTCTGCACTCCGAGCCTCTCCAGGGTCGGCTAATTATGTACACCTGCCTGGGTGTGGCCACTTCGGCTAATTGTGTACACCTGCCTGGGTGTGGGCAGTTCCTGGTTGGGTGGGCTGTCGTTGCACAGGATTAGCTGTTTCGTCAAGTCATGTGATGTTATTTACCGAATCCGTACGTACCGATTCGGTATTTTCCGATTCGGTAGATACCACCTCGGTATTTTCCGAATCGGTAGATACCACCTCGGTATTTTCCGATTCGGTAATTATCACCTCGGTATTTACCGAATCGGTGAATTCCGATTCGTATTTACCGACTGTTACCGAATCGGTAACTGTTACCGAATTTTTACCTACATGTAACTTACCGATTCTAATTTACCGATTCGGTACGGCTCGGTATTTAAGAACCGGTAAAATTTATTTACCTACATGAGGCCCTAAGTGTGGTCATGTAGAAGATGATTTTCGTTTGGTGATGATCCACCTTCCAGTTTTTCATGTCTTCAGTTCGAGTGTTTGTTCTCCGAGAGGTATCGTCAGCACCATTGTGCTGACAGCATTGTGCTCGGAGTATTGTGTTTTGAGTGCTGAGCTAAGACCGACATGGTTTTTCATGACCCATTATGCAAGTTAAGAAGTGCCTTGTCATCTGATGAAGGTCACAGTGTGAGGGAGACCCAGATGTGTTCCTCTTGGAGAGAGTCAATGGGGATGTCTTTGAAGGAGCTATGAGTTTGTGTTTCTTTTACAGTTAACCTGAGAGCATTGGTGTGGTGTAATGAATGGAGAGGGTGGCGAGATGATCTGCCCAGTCCAGAGGTGTTGTGCACTTGCAATGAATTGAAGATGAGGCAGTTCTGATTAAGTTGAGGGTATTGCCTTGGGAATGAGTAGGCTCTTTGATGTTTTTGTTGATGTTTAGGGGTTTGAGGTGTGTCTAAGGTGATTGTTTCATGATCATGTTCATTAACTGTGGGAGCTTGATGTCTCCAAGGAATGTGCGATGGGTGTGCTGCAAGGAGGCAGATGGGATGAGGTTAGTGATTTCTACAGAGAAGTGCTTGTTGGGTTCAAGGGGTCTGTGGATCAGTAGTCTAGGATGTTGACTGTGGGAAGTGGCCAGTGAGGAGCTCAAACACTGGTTTGCTAAGGGTGCAGGGCATGATAAACTTACTTGGGGATGACTGCAAGTCTTCTGCATGTCTTTAGTGTGCTGTTGGCACATTGGATGCTCTACTCGGCATGGATGAAAACTTCCAAGATGTATATGGATGACAGTACGAGCCATGTTTCTCTAATGAAGAGTGCATTTAGTTGCTGTTGTGCGATGATGGTGCAATGTTAGTTGCATGGAGAACTGCTAAATATCTGTTGATGATCATGAGGACAACGTTGTTTTGTTTTCGTGGTGTGGGTATGCTGTGAGATGTGGATGAGGTTCTGCGTATTTGCCATGCGAGGTGACTGGAGTCTGAGTGTTAGGATGAGTTGTGGTTTATGGTGGACGAGGTACATGAGGTAGATGGATTACCTTGAAGACCTTCCTTGACGTAGTGGGCTCAAACACTAAACATTAATGGCTGCCCATATCTGAGGAAGCTCTGTTCCCTGTTAAGGGTTACACATTTAAAAAAATATGCGGCTATAAAATAATGCCAGACGGAATGCGAAGCTTATTGTTTGCATTTAATGTGTTTGCAGTCTATAGTTGTCTCTTTAATTGCAACGTGGTGTGAAAACTGTTTTTCTGTAAAACAGAGTATCCTGCTGTTCACTGTTCAGTCAAACACGATTTTATACAAAAGCAATTTTTATGCAACAAAAGAAAGTTTAGTTATGCAGGAGCTGAAGTTGCATCCGATCCCAGTGTATGAGTGAGAAACACAATCAGAAGGGCTGAGTGGACTTTCAGCAAATAATTTAGTACATCATTGACTTTGTTTTTGCTGACCTTGGGCCGTATTACACTTTGTGCGCCCCCAGGACATTTTGGTATTACAGAAGGGGCAGCAGACGCTTGTGTGGCCCCTTTTGTAATACCCACAGTGCTGGCGCACATAAAGCGCCAGTGCTATCTGCAGGGGGCGTTCCCTCATTTGCATGGGGGCGTGCCCCATGGAAATGAGGGAATCCCTTTGCCTCTGCGTCTGTGTCATGTTACAGATGCGGGCGCAGAGGCAAAGAAGCCCTCAGGAGGCGCACTGTCAGTGTGCCCCCTGATGGCAGCCCTCTGGCAGGGAGAAGAGGGGTCCTGTGGACCCCCCAGACATCCCCTTGCAGGCGGGTGCAGTCACTGACTCTTATCCCCCTTCAAAGTGCAGGCGGGTTGCCGCCTGCACTGTGAAACACAGAGCGGCTGTAAAGCAGTTGCTCCGTATTTAAGTTCACATATGCCCTAGGGGCAGCGCATTCATGGTAATACGGCACACTTTCATTGTTTGCACCGGGCTTACCTTTTTAATGTAACCCTAAAGGTCACATCACTGCCTGGCAGCAAAATTCAAATGGTATGAAAGAGGTGTGCAATTGAGTGCTGAATAGAGACCCTTCCCATCAAGCATGATCACAATCTTTTATTCCTCACTTTCTTCCAGGAGATCCACTCTGACTCTAACATTAAAACTAGCATAATTAGCAGCTACCAGTGGTGCAGCCAGCACAATGCACTGGGGCCCAGAGGTGGAAGGGGCCCAACTACAAAAGCCATCAATTAACCTTGCTGTAGTCCTAAGGTGAATGAACATTAAAGATGACTTTAAAATTTGTTTTAATCCGGTGGCATTTGCAGTGCAGTTCAAAGGGAGAGGTCAAATGCCATTCTAGACTTGTAACACATTGCTGCTTTTAACTGATGTTAGCTTCCACTTACTGCAAAGTGTGAGAATTTGGTAAAGTGAACTATGTGACAATCTTGCTGTTCTTTTTTCTCTAATACAAAAAAATGTAATTAGCTATAAATTAACTGTACAGATACTTCAATCTTAAAAAAACAGTTAGTAAAGCACAAATGAAGTGCTTTTTTTGCCTAAATCTAAAGTGTAGTGGAAACAACATTTTTATTAGGATGAAAACAAATCAAGAAAGACACTTTACCTGGTGACGTGCAGCTGACAAATAGTCTCTGAAACCCAGTTTCCACGTATTATTTTTTGTATCAGTAAAACTACATTTTTGTGCAAAGGTAGTGGTCAATTCAATGGGAAATGTGCTGTGTGTAAATGACAGTCTGCTACAGTAGCATGCTTTAGTAATATATTTGTGACAGTGTGCTCCCAAATACCACACAAACTAAATACTACAACCGTACTATAACCTGCTGAATTAGTGGGGCTCATTTGCAACACTTGTGCTTTGTGTGGTGCATGGAATTTAAAAAAAACCCTATGAGTACAGTGATGTCGCATTGATTACAGCACCCCCACTCTGGAAATTATTCCAGCACCACCGCCTACTAAGGCCATATGAGCTCTTACAGCACTGGGAGCTTGGATTCCCTCATTTGCAGGAGTCAGATTCCAAGCAGCACAATGCACTGAAGCACCTGCAGCGGCACTGTGAAGGCATCATTGCATTCGTACTGCAGGGCCAAGCAGTTTCTTTTGGAAATGCAGAATGTACCATTCAGCCCTAGCTGCCTGCCGCCCAGCAGAGGTCAAAGTAGAAGTTAAGCTATTCTGCTGCATGGCCTCTGAAGACAAAATAGTCGCAGGAATCACTGCATTCAGCCTCCTGGATGGAGAACAGATGATAGCGGTTATTAAAAGAATATAGACTTACGGAGGACATAGTGCTGGAACTGGGAAAGTTAATTATTTGCAGGTTTTTTGCTTCACTTTATGCTAAAATAAATGCACAGGTAACTTTACAACAACCTCTTGAGGTCACTAAGGCACCATTCTTCCCAAATCATAGCAGAAGTAGGAATAGTTATCCTTCTGAGATCCGTGGTGAAAAGTGGCCAAAATCTCAAAAACAAGATGTTGCCCCACTGAGCGTGTTACTGGAATTGTGCAACAAATATTATGTAAAATATGATAAAGTGTCCTCAAAAATCAAAAAGTGTATTTCTTTAACAAGAGTTTCACCTAAGTTCATCTTATTATTATATCACTGGATTGAGAGGCATGTATTAAAAGTGATAGTTTCTAACATTGCACTTTGAAACACTCACGCCTCCATTCACCTCCCTGACAACAATAGCATTAGTGAACTAAGGGCCAGATGTATGTAGGGTATAGTTTGCGATTACCAAATAGCAAATGTTTGCGATTCTCTAGTAGGTAATCACAAACACCCATGTACGAACGTGTGTTTTACACACTTTGTGATTCCCAGTGGGTCGCAAATAGACCTACCTCATTAATATCCATGAGGTAGGTCTCGGCTTGTGAACCATTGGGAATTGCAACAAGCATTTGCAATGCAATAGGTCTCGCAGTCACACGAGTTAAAGCTATTGGCATTGTAAATGACAATGTCAATAGGCATTGTTATTTGCAATGTCAATAGCTCAAACTCGCGTAAATGCGAGACCTAATGCATTGCAAATGCTTGTTCTTCCACCTATTTTACTATGCAATAGTGCAAGTAACCCATCTGATTTAAAAAGCTATTTATTTTATTTATTTTAATTTTTTTATATAGCGCTAGCTTGACCCGTAGGTATCAGAGCGCTTTACATACATACTGTAAAGAAAAACAGATGGAAATTGCATTACATAGTAGGCAGGCAGTAAGGAAGCACAAGCATTGGAAATGCAATAGGTCTCACATTTGTTTGAGTTAAAGCTATTAACGTTGTAAATGACAATGTATTTTACCCATGTGTCATGGAGTGTAAGCATGTGGTGCGTTGTGGAATTATGTGGGTTGGATTGAAACTGTTAGTTGTGGAAGTGTATGGTGTGGAATTTAGTGGTGTGGAGTGGATTTGTGTAGTGGAATTATGTGGTATGGTGTGCAGTTGAATTATATAGATAGTAATTATGTGGTATTGAGTGTACTGTAATTATGTGGACCGGGATTTTGTGTAATGGAGTGAAATATGTGGAATAGTATTTTGTGTCTTGTGTAGTGGTATGAAGTAGAGTTTATATGGTATGCTGTTGCATTCTGTTTCATGATATGGAATGTGGTGTGGATTGGACGTATGTGGTGTGGTGTAATTGTGTTGTTGAGTTGAATTATGTGGTTTGATGTCAAATTATGTGGTGTGGATTGGAAATGTGTGGAGTTGAATTGTGTGGCGTGTAACTGTCTGGATAACTTTGCCTTTTTGGTGCTAAAAAACCCAAATAGGAACTAAGATCCAAATCTGTGTCCCTGAGATTCGATCAAAAAGTATGTGGGTAATTAAGACACTTGCTTGGCCGCAAGGCCATAAATCTACATAATCTTTTAGTTCTGGACATGGCCCTAGCATATACATTTGCAATCATATCTAGGAACTCAATAAATAACCATGTAGGAGGCCAAATCAGCGGCACACATTTATAAACTTGGTACCGAGGCTGGACAGGATAACCAGCCTTGCCATCTTGATCGCACCTCCAATAAAGATTGCCTATTTGTGCACTGAACGCAAGCAGTGGCTCTGGATACTTTAAACATCATTCCACTTGGACTAGTCCGATTACCCAAACCAAAAAATCCAATTACTATAGGTTTTATTCTGATGCACATCTAACACCTGAGTTTGAATGTTTGCCTTTTATTTGAATAGTTTTAAGCCATACTAAATTATATAAACTTAAGCCGCTTTGGCTCCCACCTTAGAACATTTCAACAAGCAGGACTTCTTGTTGACATTACAAATGCATTCCCGGAGTCATCAGCATTCATGCCCTTTAGATAGGCTAGCATGAATAGCACCAACATTGTGCCTTTACAAGTGCCACAGTGGGAAGAACCCAATATAACTGGCTGCATTCTGTAAATGAAGATATGCAAGTATGCCAATCCACCTACCAAACATGGCATAGAAAGTACCTGAAAGTCGGGAAGCCGCGTCAACATTGCAGTGTTCTAGAGGAAGATAGGAATATTAAAGTAACTGTGGCTGAGTGCTAATCCAAAATAACGTGCTTTGCTTGGTGTAATGCATTGAGTTATGTGGCGCACATATCAGTTTCAATCCGATAACTTCAGCAAACATTACCATGGTAAGCGGATTTGCTGTAAAGTTATTACTGTACATTCCGAGCTCGCAGAGATATATGGGTTTTAGAAGTTACGATTAACATTGGCACACACATCAGGCCGCTCTTGGCAAGGTCTCTAGTGGTAAGCGTACCTTTCTAGAATTAGAGAAATAGAAACTGGGGTGGTAATATGCAGCAGACATGCCAACTGCCACTTGACTATCTTCCCATTAGAATGAAAGCAGAATTAAAAGGGTGTTTAACTTGATAGGACTGGAAAAACATCAACTACAGGCTATGGAGCAGTGGGAAACACTGCAGACTTAGCATTATATCCGCACTGGCACTGCGGACAATCGATTAATAGCTAAGGCTACTGAAATTCTGCAATACCGGGAGAAACAAATTATGCTGCAGGGTTAAATAGATTGTATGGCAAGTAAGAGCAAAATATACGATTTACATAACCTTGGCATGTTCACACATTAACATTGTCTGGGCAAAGGTTTAACCTCATTCGCACCATTTTAACATCCAAATACACTAGTAAGCAACTTAACAGGTGGCCAGTCAACCTGTGCATAAGGTGTTGCGCAGCAACCAGTGTAGCTGCAATTTTAGTACCTTTTGAGCTAGACACTTTTTGGTTAAAATCTAAAATATGCAGCGGATAATTATGCGGCAAATCCGTAATTCTGCAGCTCTGTTAATAGCAAAGGCAATAGATGTGAAAGTGGCAATTAAAGTGCAGTTTAGGTCATCCATTTTCGACAGCTTAAAATATAATATATTTATAATAATAATAAATTTAACAGCGATGAACACATTTCTGCATAATTCGGCTGCAACCGGTTAAATTAAGAGGGCTGTGCAGGTTTTATTCATTCAACTCGTTCTGGGAGTTCCACCCGCAGCCTCTTTCCAGTAAAATGCATGTAAATGTAGTCTCTGAAGGGACGTGCTTGGCTCCACCCGAAGCCTCTTTCCAGTATATCTTATTTAAGATAAATGTAAATGTAGTCTCTGAAGGGCGTGCTTGGCTCACGTTTTGCTTTTTGACTAACTGTTGATACCTAAAAAATGTGGAAAGATGAGGAAGCTTCTGTGAAGTATCGCATGACTGGTCAAAGGCAGTAACTTCCTTTTACCTGTCTCGGTTCGTTTAATCATGGAAGAGGTCTCCAACAGCACTCAACAACTTTAACTAAATTATTCAACGCGATTATCAGAGTGTTAGTTACCAATGACTGCACTTCAGTACGCCGACTCATGGTGGATGTGGTTTGAAACACTCCAACTAATTAAACCAAGAAAGGCAAAAAGGTTGCGGTTAACAAACACATGGGGTGCAACATACAAAGCTGGGGACTTTAAAACTGGGGAACGAGGTTCTAGTCTCGGCATAAACTCTCTGTGCCTTTCAAAAATAAAATGCAGACACATGTTGAGTATTAAAAATACAGCAAAGCAAAGGCGAAAGCCTGCTATTTGTTGTTGCATGTGTAAAATTTCAAAGAGGAGGCAGGCAGATGCAGTGTGGTGTGAGAATACTTGTGACAACTGAAAACAAGCTTTGTGACGCGGCCGCGAAAGTGAAAGTGATCGCGATCGCGATTACGATCGCGTGCTACGGAGGAAAGACACATGGCGCTGCGCGCGTGCACGTTCACGTGCACTGAAGCTTTAGGCCACGGCAGCACTTTGAAAAGCCTGTATACAAAATGTCTCGGCCAGATCAGCGCAAGCGCTGGATCAGACGAGACCTAAAAATCACAGGGATGGTGGCCTGCTGGGGTCAGCAGACCACCATTTCTGGGACTGCTTTTCAACAAAGCAATGTTTTTTTTAAAAATGCAGTCCTGTTTCCTTGAAGGAAAACAGGATGCGTTTCAAAAAGAAAAATGAATAGTTTTCTTTTCATTTTTGAAGAGTAGGCAGTGGTCAGTGGGGCAATTGCCCAATCTTAAAACATGTTTTAACAAACATTTACAAAGGGGAAGGGGTCCCTTGGTGACCCCTTCCCATTTGCGAAGGGTTACCACCAAATTGAAATAGGTGGTAAAATATGAAAGCATTTCGGTCACAAAATATTCACACACCACTGCGATTCGGTATTAGGAAGGAATGCCCTGAACACGCACCTTCCTAATACCGAATCGCAAACCCAATTTACGATTCAGTAATAGGTTACTGAATCGCTAAGTGGGGCTTTGTACATTGAAAAAGGCTTTATTTCATTTGCAAACAGCCTGATTCTGCAAATTGGCCATTTGATAATGAAAAAAACTTTTGTACATCTGGCACTAAGAGGCTAGTCATGTGCATCCTATATGTGGGCTATATTCTTATTTCATGAAGAGCAACATTTTATAGTCCATTAAGTCCAAAACAGGAGATATTTTTGGACAGCAGCCATCCTCACATATATCAAGGTTTTCTCATATGCAATAATGAAAAAAATAGGAGATGCGATCAAATAAAATAATTGCCTAGAATCACACAATTTGGTTGAGTGGACAAGCTGGGATTGATCCCAGGTTTTCTGGTTTCACATTGTGTAATTTGCCCACTAGGTTGGTATCCCCTTCTTGGTCCTGTTTGACATCAAAGTTTAATGCTTTGTCTTTCCTTCTTGTTGCATTAGGTTAAAGCGTGGTAGCAGACAGAAGCTAAATGAAAGCTCAGTTCGTTTTGGGCTCGGGTGCTCAAGAGGACCTTGAATCTAATCAGAAAACCTGGCATCTGGCTCGAGCCTTCTAAGGCTCACCCACCTTCATGCTTGAAAAAAATATACCTGAAATCGGTTTCGATGCTGGTGCCAATGTGATACCTGTTTGGTATGTGGGGCTATATTAGCTTACACTGCTGCTAGCCATCTTGTATCTGTACTGTGTGTGAGGGGAACTTACACTGCTGCCAAATGCTGCACATTGTGTGTGTGTTTACAAACATGCTTGGACTGCTGCTATAAATGCTGTCCATGTTCTGTGTATGCGGGGGAAGATTGTGTTGTTTCTGGCCAGATCAATATACGTTCCAATGGTGTGAGGGCAGGATATACATTTTCCTGGTGATGTACCTGTACCTGTTTTGTGTGTGGAAATCTTGCTATGCGTGTGAGTAAAGTTTGCACTCATACACCCCAGTGCAGTTCCTTACACTTGTAGCAAATCTGAAATGCTGCTTATTCGTTGTATCTAAGGGAGGCATTAAATGGTGCTGCCCAGTGCCACAGTTGTTCCATGTCTTTAAAGGAATCTTTCAGTGCCCCTGCAGTAACACACTTGTTCCATTTCTTTGAAGCAATCTTGCACTGGCCTAGCAGTACCGCACTTGTTCTAAGTCCTTGAATGAAGCTTGCATTGGCCCTGCAGTGCCATATTTGTTCCAGGTTGTTATACGATTCCTACAAATAAAGCAGAACTGTGTATTAGACCAACATGAATTTCAAAATATAGAAACTCAGGGCCTGATTTATATTTCAGTGAATGGGTTACCCGGTCACAACGGTGACGGATATCCTGTGTACTGAAATATAAATCCCATAATATTCTATGGAATTATATCTCGGCGGACGGGATATCTGTCACTGTTGTGACAGAGTAACCCGTTTGTCTAAATCTAAAACAGGCCCTTAGTCCACATATACCAACAGTAAGTGTTGGTGGGTTTCAGCTAGCTCACATTACCACATCCAACCCCTAAATCAACCAGGGTAACAGATATTATTGGCAACCTCGAACATGACACTCTGATTCCCAAGGAATCTGTGGAAACAGATCTAACCCTTTCGTTTGGTCACCATTGCATGTCCAAGCTAAACACAAGACAGATTCCACAAAAAATTTTCAAATATTTATTTAAATGATCGTATTCTTGCAAAGAAAGCATGAGCTGCGATAATTAGAAAAATTAGACCTGCCACTGTAATCAACATTATTAGAATGGTAAACTAAATGAACAATTCAAACATGTTAATTGTTGCTAATGTTTGCTCACTTCTATCTGTATCTTATACTGTACTAAAGAGAGCACAGCGGTAATACCCTCTGCCAGATTAATTGAGATAGCCTAATCCCCATATCTTGGTCTAAGGTGTCAGGAAGCTGGTCACAATGTAGCAGTTATCTTCCTTAGCAAGATGAAGGTCAGAGTAAGCAGTGCTGCATCTCAGTCACAGTTTGCAGTGGATCCATGCTACTCCCAGCATGAAAAGGCTCCTCTTAGAGAGCTCTAGCACAGGCACTGTTTATATAATAAAGTACTGTTCGTATCAAACTGTGGCAGAAGCACAGAACACCTCATTTGGTTTCATCTAGCTAAAATGAAGTGTCTCCGAACCGTCACAGAAAGAAAGAAAAATAGTGGCATTGTGTTCCTAATGTACAACCCTGGAACTAACTGTACAGAAGACCTATCCAAGATGCACATACAGCACATTCATGCAGCAGCAGAAAAGTGTGGCAAAAGGCACCACAAAAAGAGATGTCACCTAAGGAGTTGAAACTAAAATGGAGACTACACATGTGCCATGCAACAAGGTCTTTGAAGAAAGCTTGCACTGGCTGGCACTGCAGCACCACATGTGTTCAATTTCTTTCAGGGAAGATTGTGAATCTCTTGACCAATGCTGTACGTCTCATGCATGTGAGCCAGGCACCCACTGTGCGTCTGCACAAAAAAAAATGGTTTTAGCTGTCTTACCAGCCTCATGTGTTCTCAAAAATAATGCATAATCTTGCTTAGACAAAATGGGCTTTGGGTAAACCCACTTCAGTTATTCACATATTGGTTCAACCCTTCAGAACAGCATACATCCAATTGGCCAGTGGATCAACCCTCGTCAGCCATTGACTTTGTTGCAGTGTTTGACTCAGCCTAGTAGACAGACGCTGGTCTTAAGCCTGTCAGGTAGACTGAGCAATAGTATATTGCCTGCTTTCTTTCTTACTCACCATCCAGAGAAGTTTGGCCTTAGGAGATATTTTGTTTAGTTCATACCCCATCAGCTCACCTGCAACTGCAGACCACCACTAATCGAGTCATGAGATTACCAGCAGCTCAGCTGCCATTGCTACTGGACAACAGTTTTCTTCTGCAGAGTATCATGCATCACTGCTGCAAGCTTTAAAACCATGCCATTATCTTGAAATGGTATTATGCACACTTCATCATTTTTACTGTTTCAAGATGGCAATCAAGTGCAAAGCTTTGCTTTTTATTTGTTATTGAAGCACATGCCCTCCACATTTAGTAGACATACTTTTTTATTTTATTTTTCTTTATTTATTTTAGCATATGCCTGCACTACAAAGGACATCACCACCATGTTTTTAGTAGGCAAGTGGGACTTTTTTATGCCAACAATTCTCCCTACTAAAGTCTACAAGGATCCAACTCACATTGTCGCAGTAGTGGTCCAAGTGTTGCTAATGGGAGATTAGAATCCCTCAGTGGACATTCAGGCTTCAGTGTAGTTTACCTCCACAGCTTTTGAATTGCAGTAGTGGACTGATGCACCAAATACTCAACCTGTTTCTCCTATGACACCATTTGTCCCAACTCTGTTCCTTCCCTGTGAGCTGTGTACCTGTGTGTAAGCCGTGTGCTCGTGTGAGCGCAGGATAGCCACCATGTGAGGAGGGTGCCTGTGTAAATGCAGAATTATCATTGGTCTTTTGTGAGTGCAGGGTAAGTGATCTACAGGTTGAAAGTTGTGCCTGTGTGACTGCAGAGTGAGGCATATGCCTGTGTGAGTGCAGCGTGAGGGGTGTACCTTTGAGTGCTTGCACTTTACAAAGACCAAACCTATTTGCTTTAGTAATAGTTTTTAGGGTTATGGCTTTCACTTGCCGAAATACAGTGCATGGAGTGGTAGAATAGTGTGTGTATGGTATAAGCAGACTATTTTGAAGGAACTTGAGGATGGTTGGGGCAGCTGACAGCCTGAGAAGTCACCGTAGTGAGTGGACCCAGTTACTTTGCCTGCACTGTGGCCCATGGCAGCCAAGCTTTGCCGCTAGGTATGACTCTAACTCTTTGGCACAGTAAAGTCTTCAATCTAATCTACATAAGACTGGAGAATCAGACAGCCCTGTACAACTGCTACAGGCCTCTTTCAGATCACAGAGCACACGCCTGGTAAATCTGTTTCCTATCTACCAGGCTTTAATTTTTTGACCTCATGATTGTACTTTCTATACGTTCTATTTCCTCTTTCCTCTTTACCTTTCTCTTGCTCTTTCATTCAATTTGTTTGCACTCCTCTCTCTTCCTATTACACTTTTAGTTTTCCCTGTTTCTTTTCATATTTCTTTCTCATTTTGTCTTCGATCTCTCTTTCCCTCTCTCTCTCAACGTTCCCTTTGATGTTGTTTGATGCTTCACCCTTCTACCACTCTTTCCTCCTATTAATCTTTTTCTCACTATATACACTTGTTACTTCTTATCCTTGTAACACAACTGGGGAGTGTTCTTGCCTGGCCACGGATTAAAAAAAATATATATATTCCATGTAGCCACTAGGCGATGAGAGGGCTTTTAAAAATAAACTGCAACTCCTGCTCAATGAGAATAGAAGCTTGTGGAGAGGTGCAGAACTAGGTACAAAAAGCAGGACTGCTGCTCCTTGACTCTGAGCCCTTCCTCTGGTGCCTTCCACTTGTGGCCACCACCACCTACCTCCTTTCAGAAGACCCCATATTTAAGGAGTCAATCAAAAAAGAAATTGAACAATACATAGAAATCAACAAAGATGCGATCTCTAAACCTCAAATAATGTGGGATGCATTGAAAGCCACAATTGGAGGCCACAGGATTAAACTAATGTCTAAGAAGAACAATTGAGATAATAAAGCCTTAGACCATTTGGAACTCCAAATTAGGTCACTAGAAAAATCCCTTAAACTCTCCAGAGATGAGTCACAACTGGACCAAATGACCATACTAAAGTATGAATTCAACCAAATCCTAAGAAAGCCCATCTTCTAATTCAAAGAAATAAAAGCATCAAAGCATGTCTCGAAACAAAGCAGGTAGAATACTAGCTTCTTATTTAAAGCAAAACTATTGTAAACCTAGGATGACCTCTATAACGAACAAACACGGCATATACTCCAACAAAGAGAAAGGCATTCTAAACACTTTTGAGGACTTCTATTGCAAACTTTATGCAAAAAGTAATGACGCTTCATATGAATCCTGCTTAGACTACCTTAAAGGAATTAATATTAAAAAAGTAGATCAGGACGTCAAACTCTTCCTAGAAACCCCTATTTCTCGACACAAAATCCTATCTGCAATCAAAAACTCAAACCTAGGAAAGCTCCAGGCCCGGATGGCTTCCCAGCCTCCTTCTACCAAACATGGACATCCTCTTTAGCTGCCTCTCTAGAGGACCTTTTTACCCATTTTTCCACCCATGGTGCCATTAAAGGTCCTCAGCGGAAGCAACGATAATAGCCATTCCCAAGGAAGGGAAAGACCCTTCCAACCCTAAAAACTACCGTCCTATATCCCTAATAAATTCTGATGGCAAACTATACGTGAACGTTCTTGCACTAAGACTAGAACCCATACTTAACACAATTATACATTCCTCCCAAACCGGCTTCATCAAAGGCAGATTTAGCACGGATAATATCAGACTATTCAGCCATACTTTAGAGAAAGCCCAAGGCCTTGAAAAGCCTGCTTGTGCAGTATCTTTGGACGCAAAGAAGGGCTTTGACAAGGTCTCTTGACCTTTCCTCCATGCCACTCTCACTGCCTTCAAACTTTATCAAAATGATACTTGCCTTGTACAGAGACCTCAGAGACAGAATAAGCATCAACGGCGGTCTATCTAATACCTTCAACCTACAACAAGGTACCAGACAAGACTGCCCTCTCTCCCCACTTTTGTTCTTCCTAATACTGGATCTCCTTCTGATACAAATCAGAGAGGGCCCCTCCATTCCAGGCATTCCCTTCAGAGCAGGAACGCAGAAAGGGGCAGTTTACGCCGACAACATTATCCTTTTTACCTCCCAGGCAATGACGGCTCGCACAGGTAACACTGTGGGGCGGTGAGGCGGGGTGGGGCTGGGCTGGGTGTGGAGTAGTGGAGTGTGACATACGACGGGAAAGTGGAGAGTAAGGTAATAAATAAATAAAAGCACTTACTTTGCGCTCGCAGCATTGCCAACTGGGTGATGCTGGCAGAGAAAAGTATGTGATTTTATTTATTTACTCTCCACTTTCCCGTTGTATGTCACACTCCAACACCCCCCACCCAGCCCTGCCCCCGCCCCACTGCCCCATAGCGTTACCTGTGCAAACCACCACTGCTTCCAAGCAAATATAGCCCTACCCAACATTATGTCCACAAAATCAAAGACATTGTAGACAGCAAATCCTCTAGATACATCACTTGGTGGGCACTTAGCCTTTAAACTTTACTTTCCCCTATCACCTATCAGCTCTCCACTAACGAAACCAATACAAAATAAAATGGGAATCACTCCTCTATGACACTAACAGCCCTACAGCCACTCCATTGAACTGGCAACACATCTGGATAAGCCTTACCTCTAACAAAATCACACCTGCATGAGCTCAGAGTATATACTGGGTGGTGCATATGACCCACTGGACCCCTGCAAAACTATTTAAACTAGACCTCCGTAACTCCAACACATTCTGGAGCTGCAAGAAAGAACTAGGGGACTGCGGCCATATGCCAATAGAATGCACCTATTCTAAAAACATCTGGGCCGAAATAGAAGAAACCATAGCACAAATTCTAAACTTGACATCGGCACCAACTCTAGACTCTATTTTCCTGGGTATCCTTCCCCCCGACATGCAATATAAGGCAAAGAAAGAAGACCGCCTTCTCTGGGATATTATTGTATCAACTGATCTCAAAGTCATTCTTTCTGAATAGAAGGATCTTTCCAAACTATGCCCACACACCTGGTGGGAATGGATACAATTCACCAGAGGGGCGGACAACTCCTTAAACACATTTTTAAAGACTAACTCAAGGAAAAAAATAACATATGGTCCAAGTTAGACAACTTTATTCGGAATACACACCCATCGTATCTGCCACTCCCTTCTCCCCTCCCCTCAACCACTCCCTACTCACATCACATCCCCATTCCTCCCTGACACTCCAACACCCCGAAAAATCCATCCCCTCACCCTTCACTCCCACTCTCCTTTTGCATGGCTTATCTTCTCTCTATCCTTCTCTATCCTTTCCTTTCCTTCCCATCATAGACCATGCGATCAACAGGGGTAACCAATTTCTGCTGACCACCTATCAGTCAGTTCCTCGTAATCCTTCATACAAACATCACTAAAAATCTACATCTTTACAACATACTGTCAACAACTACACACACAATCTGCAGTGTGCAATGTTTTTCCACCGATAACTATAATATTGATTTGAACTGCCTTTTATGATACCCCCTCAGGAACTTGTTTTTCTTTTCTCTTTATATCTTTACTGTACCTGTATTTTACTCATGTTAAACCCTAATAAAATGTATCTAGAAATAAAAAAAGCAGCACTGCAAAATATTTCACTACAAGCTCCACATTACAAGATTGCTACTGTGATGTCAATCATTAGTGATTTGAGACTAACATGAACCTCAACTGGCCAAGCAAGTAAAAAAGGAAGATGAGGTATATATCAGTTGGATCCAACTATTGCCTTCGTTGTCTTGCCGCCTTGGAGAAAGGAAGGAACTTCAGTTTACAAGCAAGGAAAGCTGCAGGGTTCCATTCCTCGTATGACAGTGATCCGGCGCAACCCCTAAATCCATGAACCAGGGACTGGGACACATATCAAGCATAAATCACTTACCAAACAACGGGGTCCATCACACATTACCTATAAATGATCCCTGAAGACAAGCGCCTGATTAGGGGGGTTTCATTTGTCAGTTTTGTTTATAAATCTACTTCTATATTTCACATTAATAACACATTTATCATTCCTATTTGTAACTTCAACTATCTTCTTCTGGTCGATGGACCATTAGTTGATAAGTTGATGGTGACTATGATTACCTAAACAACTCAATATATTTAATTAAATAACCACAAAGTCATTTATTCATTTAATAGTTTATCTTAGTAATCTATATGCTCTTTTGAATCAACAGTGCACACACAAGATCGCTCATGAGAGAAACAGTTATCAAGCAATGTAATCAAATGAATCAACAGCTTCAACATCAAAGCGTGCATAGGGATAAGGGAAAAGAAGGTACAGCAAAAATACTTTGCAGAATTATATTGCAGAATTAAAAGCATATAAGGATGGTGATACCCACCACGAAACAGGAAACCCACTTCCTTGGCCGAGGTTGTGGTAAAGGTCCTCAGAGATAGGCTCCAAAGGACAAAGTTAACAGGACAGATACATTTAAGTAAATTAATAAATCAGAATTAAGACAAAATCTCCCGACCTATCTACTTAATCTAGTTCTCCTCGGACGCAGACTCCTCCCAGGCACTCCTGCAACGTTCTCGTACCTAAAGTGCTCTCTCTCGATGCTCTAGTTTGGACGCTCCAGTTCTCGACTAGCCGACCACACCCCAATTGGGATTTCAATTATACCCTAATTCTCAACTCACTATCTTACAATGTTGTAGTGTCCATAGAAACTCAGCCTGTGATTGGTTAGCACAAGTCATGTTAGACTCTCCTCATCAAGTTCTCATCCCCAGTCCATCCCACACTGGTTTTAACAAAGGAAGTATTAAGAATAAATGAAATCATGTACTACTAAAGTAATCATTTATACAATTTGCAACATTATCAAATCATGACATCTGCTTCACATTCAATTGCACGTAGCGATAGCAGTTCCCACAGTCGCTGTCGCATCTTGGCACATAAACAATAGGTCTCAGGTCAACATGTCCTTCACACAGATTACATCAGCTGGTACACTCAGCAGTTTGTGAGCAGGCAGAGCTTTCAGCGCATGCACTCTTCTTTCAGACCAAGACAACCACATGCGGGCTCGGGCAAGAGGCCATTTTCGTGCAGATCCAAATCTCGGACTAAAGTAAACAAACACAAAAGAATATTAATTCGCGAAATGAAACCCATTATGTTTACCTCCAATCATACTATTACCCTGTATTAATTATTACCTAGCGAAACCTATTAATTTAAAGCAGCTTTTCTGTTATTCGTGCACAACATGCAAAATGTGCAATGTACAACACACCATAAACATGCACTAGTACAAGCTTTTGAAACGCTAACAGTTAATATGTACTCAAGCCATCACGGTTTAGTATATTAAGTAAAATGTGTTTTCCCCATGTGTGTTCAGGGTTGGTTAGTCCATGCAGTTAATATATCATTATGGAGGTTTTTAACTTCATGAGGATGTATTTTACAAACCTCACTCCATCAATCCCCCCTTTGATGGTTTTACCATCATAACATTTTTAAAATACGATTTGTCAAGTTATATAGCTGTTAATATGTCTTCTGGCCCTTGCTCCTTACATTTTGCATATAATTTCTCTTTAAAATTCTCCAACTCGATCTCTTCTATCTTCCTTTTTCTTTCTTTGCATTCTTTACTTAACTTCCTTTCTTTCCTTCCTTTGCGTCTTTTCTTTATACAACTATGTAATTCTCATAGTAATATGATAACTACTACAGAAACTATTGGTATCATAAATTTACCTATTAAGGAAATACCTATAGAAGAGTACCAATGGCTTATAGCAGAGAAACTTTTGCTCAGTCTCTCCCAAACTCCGTCAACCTCCAGTTGAGTTACTTCCTTATGCAAATTTGTAATATTCTGAATATATACTTCCAGACTCTTACTGTTATCTGGAATGTAAGTGCAACAGTGTTGAATTTTCAACATTCCACAGACTCCACCCTCTTTTGACAATAATATATCAAGGGCAAGTTGATTTTGCATTACCATAGATCTCATAGCAATTATTTCAGCATCAATCATCATGAATCCTCCAGCAGTATCCGTTGATAAACAATCAACCACTGTGGATAATTGTCTAATTTTGTATGCATTCAGTGTAACTCCAACTCCAGGTATCAATGCTCCAAATCTATCTCCTACAATTTCTGAAAAGCTTTTTCTTTTTACACGAGTTAGTCCTTGCTTGACTTCATGGATTCCATTGGTGCTTTTGGCTACATGATAGACTTTTGGAAAGACAATCCCAAGATAACAAGTCCCACACCAATGATCTGGTAGTCTATAATAAGCTTTCTTCCCACAGACATAAAATGTACCTGGGAAAACAGGGTCAGTTCCTCACTTTAATCCCCAACCACCAATAATTTTGTAAGTATCTTCACATTCGCTGGAACCAATGAAGTAGTTGTTGTAGTTAGTCTTTTCCCTACGTAAGCATGATTTTCCTTTATGAGGCCACTCCAAGGCCATTGCAGCATAAGTCTCGCCCTTTTCATAGTAGCCTTCTCTGAAAACCCAAGGTGGTGACTGTAATTTTTCCTCTACAGCTTTCTTCTGAAACTTAGCCCTTCTTTCTTCCACCATTTAAAAAAAAAATATTTTCCTCCTTCTCTAATTCACAGGTTAAATTCTTCTTAAAAGCATACACTATATCTAAAGGCTTAGTTGTCAGGAAAGATTCTCTCATGACACGTGCGGGTGCTATCTTATTTAATTCAGGCACTACAGGGATTTTAGAAAAGATTGTATCTACATTGGAATAATAGTCATCTAATTTTCCTGTCTTATATAACAAACTTGACAAGACACTACATGTTACACCATAAGTCAAGGGAAGATGAGGGTAAGTTACACCTTCTGAGACAGACGATGGTAACTGCATACACACATAACAGTCACTCACATCCATAGTTCTTACGTATTTGTACAATAATTTGGTGAAAATATTTAGAGAAAAATTATTAACTAATCTATTGTGATGAAAACTACTAGCATCTATACTATTTAGGTATGTAATTGGAATTTTCTTAATATCAGTATCTATTCTTGGACTTGTCAAATTGTTAGAAAGAAGTGTATCTTCTTTTATCAGATGTAAAGGTATAACAATTGTTAATATCACCCAAAACATTATTAGTATACAAACAAGACACAGACAAACTTTATAATATCTACACATAAATCTACATCTTTGTCTATTTGCTTGTGTATCCGCCATATCTAATTAATTTAAATGTAGTGTGATCCCACACTTCAAAGGCTTTCTTCTTTACCCCTTCTTTTATTTTAACTAATCCAAATTTTCCATGAACACCTTCTGAATCTTCAGAAATGTTCTTCAATTGACAATGTTGCACCTTATTTTGTTTACAGTCTCCTAAGGTAGATTTATATCACTCCTTTCAATCTGCTCGTTGTCAGTGCTGTTCCTTTCTCTGCTTAGATCTTCTTTGATTTCTTCCAATACTATGTAGGTCCAATCAGGTGACTTGAACTTTTTGTTAGGTTTTCTCACTCTCTTTGGTCGCAGCACTGATTCATCATCTGACTCTCACTGTTTTATCTGACTTGAAACTTCATTAATCTGTTCTGGCCTATCTTCAGGTCTTCCTTTCACTATCCTGTATTTCAGTCTTTTAACTCCGCTTGGCCAATAGTCATCTTTCCTTGCCCTCTTTGATTGTACTACTTCTTTTTCTTATTTGTTTGATTTGTATGTTCGTTTCTTTGCACCTACTCTAAGTTTGCTTTTTTCTTCACTTTCTTTTTCTTCTTCTGTATTTCTTTCACCTGTTTCTATTCTAAACTTTCCCTCTTTGTATAGAATGTGCTTTTCTTCTTGTTGAACAGCAGTTTCTTCAGTCCCAGTAGCTGGTAAAACACTCTACTTGGCTTGTGCTAGGCTGTTCAGCATCAAACTGCTCTTTGGAGTCCTCTTGTTCGAACTCACCAGTTTCACAGTCTGTCACTCTAGCTTCACCAGTCTTTTGTACTTCAGCTTCTGATTCTGAGCTCGAATCTGAGATCTCTAGAGGCCACTCTACTGGTCTTTCAGGTGGACTTGGGACTCGCTGAGTGTGACAATTCGGTATGCCAGCACACTTTACTGCTGTAAATATGACCTGGTGTTGTCCTTCCCAGCAGGGCTCTAGGCAAGTTTTCCTTCTATGCCTTTTCACGTGAAGCCACTCACCAGGGCTCAGGTCATGGACTTGAGCCTGCTGTGTTGGGGTCGCGTCTGCTCCAACCTGATGAAACACAGAACGTACCACATCAGCCAATCCTTTACAATAGTCAAGGATGTGATCATCAGTAATATTTATCAATTTGTTTGCAGGTATGAATGCTTTTCTCATTGCCCTTCCCATCATGGGGACTTAATCCTGACTTTTTGTCAGGAATGCTTCTGAGACTCATCAAAACTAGGGGTAGAGCATCAGGCCAAATCAGTGCTGTGGATTTACACACTTTTCCTAATCTGTTCTTGATCGTGCCATTTATCTGCTCCACTATTCCAGAAGCCTCTGGACGATAGGCACAGTGAATAATGACATCACATTTAGTGCATGAGGCGTTGACACCTTAAAACGCCTCATGCACTAAATGTGATGTCATTATTAACTGTGTAGAGACGTTACTTGCAATTTGTTTCTTAAAATTCATACTACTTGTCAAAACAAACCGTAAGCGTTGCCTGAGCCTCTCTTAAATGTTCTCCCTATTTTATGTTTGTATGTTTGTATAGTAGGATGCAGGCTTGTGTCCCACTTTTCAGTATTTGTGTTTGTTTATATCCAAAAAACTTGTTGATAAATTAAATATTGAACCTCTGTCCGGCTGGATAAGTTAACTAATACAGCACTGATTGGGTCTGTATTCATTTGTTACTTCCTATCCCTACCTCCCTAGGGACCATTGTAGCACACAATAATTGATTCCCGAGGTACCTGGCTGACTTTACTTGGGTCCCCTTGTTGTTTGAAAAGTTGGAACTGTATCATGACATGTACAAACCTAACAACAAATAGAGCAAGGCGGTGGCACAAATCCAAATAAACACTGTCAGACAGTTTGCCACCACAAACACACTACCTCACAGTGCAGCTGACTGACAGGAAGGAATAGTGGGTATGCAGGTGAAGTGAGTGTATCCAAAAGCATGATGGGTTTGTAGTCACAGATAGTGCTCCCCCTCAAGATTGGCCCATAAAGACCTCTCTGAAACGTGCCCACATCACAGGGAGTGGAAAATGACTGACAAGATGGCTGACACTGGGTCCTGCTGTGGGAAGCACAAGGCCCTGGTAGGGTTGTGTGCAAATCTGAAGCAGGCCACTGACTGACATCCTGAAAGACAACTTGCGCTCCCTCCAATGGAAGCACATTCCATGGTGGGATGTCTGGCCGGGTGGGAAGGAGGACTGACAGCTCTGACCATACTTACCAGCATGTGGAGACACCCCCCTCAACACAAACTCCACACAACTCACCGGGTAGAATGCATTGACCCACACCTCAGTGAAATATCAGCAAAAGATACACCATACTGGGTGCTGCTGTGTGAAGCACAGGGGCTCTCTTTGGACTTGTAGCCAAACAAACACCAGGATATCACAGTCAGCCATCTTGCCATTGCTGTCACACCCCCTCACAGGGAAGCAGAGTCAAGAGGAAGGAAGTATGGGCATGCTGGGAAGGGGGATGTAGCTAAGAGCATGATGGGAGTTGCAGTCACAGGAAATCCCCAGCCACCCACATGGCCCAGCAAGCTCACACTGAACCATGCTTGCCTCACAGGGAGTGGGAAGGGACTGACAAGATGTCTGACACTGGGCTCTGTTGTGGGGAGCACAAGGCCATGCTGGGAACTGGGCACCAACAAACACCAGGACTTCACAGTCAGCCATCTTGCCATTGCTGTCACACCCCCTCACAGGGAAGCAGAGTCAAGAGGAAGGAAGTATGGGCATGCTGGGAAGGGGGGTGTAGCCAGGAGCATGATGGGAGTTGCAGTCACACACAATCCCCAGCCACCCACATGGCCCAGCAAGCTCACACTGAACCATGCTCGCCTCACAGGGAGTGGGAAGGGACTGACAAGATGTCTGACACTGGGCTCTGTTGTGGGGAGCACAAGGCCATGCTGGGAACTGGGCACCAACAAACACCAGGACTTCACAGTCAGCCATCTTGCCATCGCTGTCACACCCCCTCACAGGGATGCAGAGTCAAGAGGAAGGAAGTATGGGCATGCTGGGAAGGGGGGTGTAGCCAAGAGCATGATGGGGGTTGCAGTCACAGACAATCCCCACCTACCCACATGGCCCAGCAAGCTCACACTGAACCATGCTTGCCTCACAGGGAGTGGGAAGGGACTGACAAGATGTCTGACACTGGGCCTGAGAAATGATGTATCTGACAATCACACATATGCACTGGCCAAACAAAACCCGGTCGCACACACAGCCATTGCAACCATATGTTCTAAATCATTGTCTGGGGATGCAGTGTCCAGGGGTGCCCCCTGGCCGGGCAGGGGAGGTGTGTCTTGCAGATGACAAATGTGGAGACCCATATATGGTACATTACACAAAACACACAGGAACTCACATATACATCATTGACAGGGGACATCTGACAGTGAATGGAATGGACACACCAATATAGCCGACACCATAGCACGTTTGCATTCACACACAGTGCTGTTGTGAGCTGCATCCCACTCCTACAGCGTGCTGAAACATAGGCATCCTTCACACAACACACCACTCACTGACATAGACACTGTAGATACAAGGTCAAACCTGGACAGTATTGGATGAGACATGCAACTCACAGCAGCCAAACTGCAACACACACACCACCGGCCCTCACTGTCATGAGCATTGAAAAGCCAGAGTGCTACCTTGCCCAATCCATGTCACCATGGAGAACATTCACAAGTCAAATCACATATGCACGTACAAAACGCAGCAACAGACTCATTAGCGATGGTGACATTATCACTTGTATGAAATTAGATGGGACCTAGGAACACTGGAAAAAAACACTTCCTCCAAAGAGATCACAGGCATACCGGACTGTGACCAGTTCGTACCAATACACCAATGTGGCACACAAAGACTAGCAAACTCTGCTACCACACATGCCCCAATAGTACAACATATCCCCAGTGGAATAGCACGTATGTCCTTGTTAAATCTCACATGTGTACAGGGATGACACACCTGTGTCAGCAACGTGATGGCCCTTGAGTATTAATGGTCATGTACCGACAAATCTATCCATGAGCTGGGTATGCACACACGTCGACATGCACATTGAAATGTTTCATTTTGGCTGGGCAATGTGCAACAACAATATCAATCTCTGTCCGTGACAAGCCGGAACAAAGCAGTGTACAGGCAGGCATCCGTTCGTACAGTAGAAAATGTCATGTTTGTGAACCATTGATGCCTGTAGAAACATAACTTACATTGTGTGTCTCTTCCAAACACAGGTGGTGCTGGGGACACAGCAACAAATGAAGAGGATTCCCAGTCCCAGACTCTGGTTGACACTCAGCTCTCTGGTTTGTCTCTGTCTCTGTCCTCTTCGGATGACGAAGAACAACCTGGCACCTTCGGTGTGAGTCATCATGCAGCACCAGCAGCACCAACATCTGCACCCCCTGTACCCACGCCTCCAGCATCTGGAAACAGACAGGGCACCCCCGCCAACACGGACAGACCAAGGCCACAGAACACCCACAGCACAGGGACACCGGACCCCCCGGAAGCTGCAGCCAACACCACCAGCAACACCACCCAAGGGGTCCCAGTGTCACCTGTGCGTGCCACCACTGGTCCTGCCCATGTGGATAGGGGTGCTGGGAGTGGTGGGAGGCAGAGGGCGCGCCTTGCAGAGGGGTCTGGACTGCATGATGACTTCCAGCTGGCACGCATCATAGATGCATACCAGGATAGCACCGGAGGATTTGGCCAGGTAGTGGGGATCCTCAAGGACATACAACAAGAGCAGGCTGCCCACCATGCCCGCATGGAGGCAAAGTGGGATCAGTATTTCGGGGGCCCTACACCGCAATGCCCTCGGTGTGGGAAGGAGGGGGCTGACTTCAAACACATGTTCTGGTCCTGTGGGTCACTAAGTCGCTACTAGGACGAGGTTATTGATTGCTTAAACCAGGTGACAGGGCAGGAACTGGAGGTGGAACTGGGAGTTTGTTTGCTGCTATGGTTTCCCCACACTCCGCGTACACAAATTACGAGCAAGTTTTGCGATTTAGGGCTAGTTATGGCCAAAAGAGAAATCACCCTGCACTGGAAATCGAGAGTTGGTCCCAGCTTTGCGAGATGGAGAGCGACTTTCACCAAATGGGCATGTAGTGAGGGCACGTTCAGGCTACAGTTAGCACTGCGGGGGAACGATGAAAAGGCGCTGGACATGGCACGTGCATGGGAGGCACTAGTGGTTGAGCTCCAAGGGTGGGTAACGGATGAAGTAGGGGACGATGATACAGTGGAGCAGCCTGCGGAAGCGCAGTAATAGAGATGTACCAGGTAGAACACAAGCGATGGAACGAGTACACCACTGTTACTTACAGAACTGAGCCTGACTATTGAAGTGGGGAGTAGCCCACAACCAACAACACAGCAACTTAAAAAGAGAGAATCATCCTTATACCTTGTATTATGGCACACTGACATGGGGGGGGAGGGTGAATATGCATATAGGAGTGCTGATGGGTACAGAATATCTGGATGACAGCGAATTAGAACATATAACACATTGATTTCCGGACGTCGGATATGTGCATCAGCATGAGGGTAATTAATGAAAGGTAATTGTAACTGAAATTATGCAATAAAAAATTGTTTTTGCAATGGAGGCAAAGTGGGATGCCCTTACTGCGGTGCATCGGGACATACTCCAATGCCTCCACCAGATCACGACAAACATGTCCTCACCTCCCTGTGTGGCCACAACATCTGTTGCCACACCATCAGCCAGTGCCACAGGGAGGGAGGAGGACTCTGGCAGAGAGACCCCTGCACCGCAGAGGCCTGCACCTGAGGATCCCCCCCCCCCCAAGAAGAAGAGGGGTCGTTCGAAGAAGGACATGTGAGACGCAGATGTCCCTGCACATCCTCCAGGGCCTCTAAACCTGTTCTGGACAATGTTCTTTGTGCGCAACCCGTTCACCTTGTCCAATCGGACACAACTCGCTCACATGACATGGAGGATTCATGTTGGTCCAATGTAGCAGATGACTGGGGACTTTACTCTGGACATTTCATCTACCAACACTTCCAACTCTACTGTGAACTTTGGATTCAAAACCCAATGTACAGCACCCACCATCCTGTGCACTTTCTTCACACATGTTCGAAAATAAACTCACCAGTACACCATACTTGCCTCTGTTGTGATTCCAACTTGTCATGTGTCATGGAGATGTTGATCTGCTAAACAACACAGTGCATGCCAAATACTACAACAATGTGACCACCGTTAGGTGAGTCATGGTGATGTGACACATGTGAGGGAGACACATCACTATGGCAACACAACACATACTCACCATGGCCATGTTACTCATCCCACACAATGATGTTAACCTGAAACACATTGGTATGCACAGACACAACACCTATCCACAGTCAATGGTAACAAGTCCACAGGTGAGGTAAGCAAATGTCACTCAGATGTGGGAAGACAGACAACGCACCTAACAAAGCATAGCACAGGTTCATTACACATCAGCAACATGTTTATTCTAAAATAGTTGCAAGGCAATTGTACGTTACGGTGGACACACGGTCACAGAGTGTCTGAGAATTGAAGTCCAGGGGTTTGTGGCACATCACTTGATGGCAATTGACTACTCCCACACTGGTGTTGGATTCTGGGTGTTAGGGGTCAGTGTTGACCAAATAACTGGCAAAGTACCCTGGGAAGGACAGACACAAGACACAGTCAAAAGCACAGTAGAACAGGAGAGAGATGCAACACACATGCACAAAACATGTCACAAGAAACCTACACAGAAACAAGTCAGCAGTACTACACTATTGTACAGACCACCTGAATGGACACATCACTGCACGCATCCAGTCAAGTAGCACACAGACACACTCAGATAGCAACAGAGCAGCCACAACACATTTCAGGCTAACTCCATACATTGACATAACAGCCCTGTAAACTCACATTCAGGTGAAGAAGTTGTTGATGAGCTGTGTGCGGACGTCACCCTCATCTTCATCATCACTGGCATCGTGGCCCAGGCCGGGATCCTCCACAAGTGGCGGAGGTCGGTCATCGTCATCCTGGATGAGGGGCACCTTCTTCCGCACTGCCATGTTGTGTAGCATGCAGCATACAAGGATAACTCTGCACACCTTTGCAGGCTCATATGGGAGGACCCCTCCGGTCTTGTCCAATCAGCGAAAGCGACTTTTCAGGAGGTCAAACTTCCGCTCAATCACCCTCCTGCTCCGACCATGTGCCTCATTGTAGCGCATCTCAGCTGGTGTCACAGGGTTCCTGAGGGATGTCAGCAACCACGGCATGTTGGGGTATCCGGAGTCACCTACACACAAACAATTGAACAATTAGCTGAGTTTTGTAGGAGTGCGGAATACAACATTGCCAAACACACACAATGGTAAACAGTCAGTACACACCGACAAGCCAGGCACGCTGGTCTGGCATCTGTGACATCAGCGTTGCAATGCGACTACTCCTCATTATGTAGGCATCGTGCGCAGAACCGGGGAACCGTGCACACACGTGTGATACACATGTCTGCAAGACATACCACCAGAGCATTGATCGAGTGGAAATGTTTCCTGTTCTGGTATGCCTGCTCATGTGCCTGTGGGGGTATCAGGGCCACATGTGTACCATCAATAGATCCGATGACGTTCGGCATCCTCCCTAGTGTATAAAAGGCACCCTTTATTTCAGGGAGTTGAGCTGGGCTAGGGAACTTGATGTACAGGTCAAGGTAATGCAACATCCCCTCCAAGACATCGCGTAGCACATGACTAAACATAGTTTGCGACATACCACCAGCAGTAGCCACAGTGTACTGGAAGGTAACAGTAGCGAAGTAGTGCAGGGCTGCCATCATCTTCACCTCTGGGGTCAGTGCTGAAGGGTATGTCCGGCCAGGTAGCAGATGTGGCGCCAACTGCTCCGCCAACTCCTCAATCTGTGGCCTGGTGAGGCGATACCGTCGGATGCAGTCGCGTTCCTGCATGGTTTCAAGGTCTGGGAACGGTCGATGGACAGCTGGTGCCCTGCAGAACAGAGATGCACAAAGGAAGATTGTTGGTTCATCCACCCATGTGGCCATGACCAAGCAAAATATCACATGATACATCATGACATTACACAATGTACTGAGGTGTGTGCTGTTGGCCATGGACACATATGTCAACTACATGCCCATCACCTCACATCTCATTTCCACATGTCCACATAAGTCCCATGTAGTGCATTGGCCAATCATTGGGCTGTGTCACCCTACCTATGTACTGCTGTGACGTTACAAACACACACCACAGTGACAAGTGAGGCCTGATGTCTCCCAGGCATCACAGATCTTTGCCATGCAGATACCCAGGGTCCCTGTATTGCCACATCGACACTGGCAAGACATGGCGCATCACGTACACGCCACAAGGCAAGCGTGAGTCCCACAGGTAGTGGCCACTGTTGTCTCTGCAGGCCCTACATGGACGTCTCTAAGACACACACAACATCAAGGTTGATGCACAAACCACATGGATGTGGAGACTGTCTCCCATTGGGCACATTTGATCATCCACATCTGAGACACAACATGCACATAGACTGTGGGTGCACATCAGAATTGTGAATACAGGTCTCACTGTGACGTACATGCCATCACCCCCAGGACTCAGGGTGTATGTGACATGTCCTAAACATATTCAACCTGCAACTGTGTCCATGACTCATGCCCATAACTGTACAGTTGCACATCACAGTGGTAATGTGCACACACAAAGGATTCTGCCCCCATGAACACGTGCACAGCCTGGGAGTGGCTGTTCAAAAGTGCCACACAACAAACCAAATGTTGCCCCCCCAACACACTGGTAATGCAGCCTTACATGCCATGGGACACTGTGTGGCCAATGCTGTAGTGTGGTAGGTGTGCACATGTGTCCCTGGTAAATAATTGCGTGTTGAAGCTGTCAAATAGTCCCACCAATGAGCTCCGACGCTGGTGACAATGCGTACGCATTGCACGGTTCATGACCGAGCCGTGCGTACGCTTTGCCATTGACTGCAATGAGGTCCGACGCGGGTGACAATGCGTACGCATTGCATGGTTCATGACCGAGCCGTCCGTACGCTTTGCCATTGACTGCAATCAGGGCTGATGCGGGTGACAATGCGTACGCATTGCACGGTTCATGACCGAGCCATGCGTACGCTTTGCCAATGACTGTAATGAGGTCCGACACGGGTGACTATCATGCATGCGCATTGGGCAGGCATGTTCCGAGACAGGCCACCCACAGATACACCATCCCCAAAATGCTGAGGCCTTCCCCCCCTACCACTTGCTCTTCCACCCCCGGTCAGACGGTTAGTGCCACTGATGTGGGGACCGTGTACCCCCCCCCCTGTCCTGCCGACCTCACCTGAACCCCATTCCGCTCCCATTGAGTTAGGCACTGCAGTGGAGTCCACGACCACCCCGTCTGACTTGGGCACTGCAGTGGGGACCCAATACACTCCATCTGACCTGCCCACTGAAGTTGTGCCGGCACCCACCCCATCTGACTTGTGCCCCACAGTTGTGACTGCACCCACTACTTCAGTCAGCTCCACTGCAGTTGCCAGTGACTCTCCTGCATCCACCACCCCTTCACTGCCTCCTTCTGCTGTGCCCTGATCCTGTCCCTGCGGTGCCTGGCCTGCCGCCATGTATACCCCTCCGAGGGGATGTCCCCTGTCCATAGCAGTGCCGGCAAGCAACGTGTGACAGTTGTCACTCAAGTTCACTTCTTGTCATTTGATAATGGACTGGCCATTGCCCTTTGTTTTGAACGGACGTTTAATTTTTCATCTGCTGAATAAAGCTTTTTTCTTTATCCTTGTGAATTTAATTTAGCTGTACATTATGTTGATGATGTTTACCATGACCTTGCAGTTCTAATGCTGGATTTCAAATGTTGAATACTGAGGTGTTGATGTGAGGTACTCCATGAGGTCCATGAGATATGTATCCTATTCTGGTCGGTATCCATGTCATCCTTTGCAGCTAACTGGGTGTGTCATGATTAACAATTTGTGAACATCTCTGTGAACATTTCATTTGCATGGTCACATCTGTGGCTTGCACACATGCACACATGATGTGCTTCCCATTGTCCAATTTGTCTATTTCCCTGACTGTGGGCAACTGGGTCCTCTGTGCTAACTTGCTGGACATATGTGTTGAGTATGTGCAGATGACTTAAGGGAGATTCCCGTACCCAGGCTGGTGTGACCAGAGGCTTCATTGTGTGGTAACTGATGGCTGACTGACCAAGTGTTCTGCTGACATGACTGAGACCTGCTGGGACTATGTTTGGCACAGCTGGGCTTCCACAGGAGTTGAGTCCCCTCAAGTAAGTGTGTTGTTCCATGACATTGCCTGGGCCCATGGTGTGTGTTGTGTGAGCATGTGTGTGTGTGTCCACATCCCTTTTAATACACAGGCAGTGTTCCCTTGATATGTTCCTGTTGTTGATGCTTGCTGAGTGGTCCCGTGTTCATCCCACAACTTTGCCATAGGCTACCAGATGTGTGGGTGTATAACACACTACTGTTAATTGGTGTTTCATCATTGGGATTTGTCAGTTCTGAGTGGTGATGATGTTGTCAGACGCAGATGGGACACAGTCAGGAGCCCCCAAGGCACTTGTTTGTTTGCAATATCATGTAGTTGTCCCTAGGTGGTACCTTTCAGTGTTTGAGACATGTGTATGTGTGTGTGACTGCTCCCACTTGTCCGGTTCAGGGCTGAAATGTTTGCAGGTGTCAGCATGTGTGCCTTGTGGTTCTCCTTGGCTTCTGCATTGTCCCGGGGCTGTGGCAGGTATTCCGCAGGTTACGTGAGCTTTGACGTCATGGCCATGTACCACATACTGTGCAGTATGTCTGTCATTCAGCAGGGTTCTAAACTGTCCTTGTGTGTCCTCCCAACATTACTGTGTTTGTCATGGGTGCATGTGCAATGTCACCTGTCCATGTGGGCTTCACAGATGCACATTGGTGCAGTTCAGGGTGTGTGGTGTTGAGGGTGGACTGATGTAAATGTTTGCATGGATGTGCCCCTAGCTCCCATTTGTCCATGGATGACGGGCCATGCTGAGTGATTTGTGTTTGTGTAGGTGTGATGTACGCTTTTGGCACAGGACACATGTCTGGGTTTCTCAATTTGTACGACATCTACCTTTTGTCAGCACAGTGGAGGTGTCATGCATGCTTGTGTCACCCCAATGTCTGGTCCCTGGGGGTAGTGCTGTTGTGTGTCAGTCTCTTGCTGTGTTAGTTTGTGTTCATTCCAGCTTGTGTCACATGTGTCTGTTGTGCTCCCTCTCATCTCACAATGCCTGATTGCCCACTAAGGGGGGGCCCATTGATGGGTTACTTTTGTATGGCACTGTATCCACATCTGTGTCACTGTGGTTCAGCCCCCCTCATGTGTTGTGTAGTTGCATGGGGATACTGACACACACACACACACATGTTGTGTCAGATGTGCAGTGTGAGGTTGCCTTGTGTTTGTGCATCTGCACCAGTGCATTGGATTGCTGTTGTGGGCCATTGTCTGGATGTTGTTTTTGTGATTTTCCCTGCTGTCCCTGTGAGTCATATCACACCATTCTGCACATTCATCCTGGTTGTTAGGTGCCATTGCTGGCATGAAATGAGAGTTTGTGACCTGACACCTACAGTCTACACAGGTTGTTTTGATTTGTGTGTCTATTTTCAAGATGTGTGTATGCTTTGTGATGGTCACTTCTGCTTTTGTGTCATTGTACACTGTATGCATTGTTAGCCCCCATGGGTGGTGCTTGTCTGCACATGGCCGAGAGTATGTTAGGTTATCACAGCACTGTGAGCCTCACTACATCTCTGTGGGTATGTGACACAACCACTACTTTGGCCCAAAAGTGTTTCATGTGTTGGGACCAGGAATCATACATGCTGTTTGGCATTTGCAGTTTTGTCCATGATGACACTTACCTTTTGCTCACTGTGATGAGGGGGGTTTTAGACCCCATCACCACAATGCTCAACATCTGCTGCAGTTTGGAACCCCACACCTAACTTTTGTTCTACACAGTGAGGGGGTGTTATTTTTACATTGCCACAGTGCTAGTGATGCTTGCCTTGTGTAGGCCACACTCAGGGCCCGATTCACAGAACTAACTTAAGAAAAAATCCTAAACTTACTACCATTTTGGTATTCACAGAAGGCACTTACTCATTTTGGTATTCACAGAAGGCACTTACTCATTTCGGTATTCACAGAAGTTAGGAGTCCTAACTTTAGTACTCCTAAATGCCTTCTGTGAATACCGAAAGTCTTAAAATTAGGATTGTTCTCAGTTTAGTAGTAGTATAGTTAGGACTCCTAACTTTAGGACTCCTTAACCCCTTCAGTGCCCATGACGAGCTGGACTCGTCATGGGCCGCGGTGGCGCTGTGCCCATGATGAGTCCAGCTCGTCATAGACCCCGCCCGCTAATGCAACGGCCGGCACTGGGCGGGGAAAGGGGCGGGCACTGAAGGGGTTAATGCCTTCTGTGAATACCGAAAGTCTTAAAATTAGGATTTTTGCTCAATTTAGTAGTAGTAAAGTTAGGACTCCTAACTTTAGGACTCCTAAATGCCTTCTGTGAATACCGAAAGCCTTAAAATTAGGATTTTTCTCGGTTTAATAGTAGTAAAGTTAGGAGTCCTAACTTTAGGACTCCTAAACTGAGAAAAATCCAAATTTTAAGACTTTCGGTATTCACAGAAGGCATTTAGGAGTCCTAAAGTTAGGACTCCTAAATTCTGTGAATACCAAAGTGAGTAAGTGTCTTCTGTGAATACCAAAATGAGTAAGTGCCTTCTGTGAATACGAAAATGGTACTAAGTTTAGGATTTTGTCTTAAGTTAGGTCTGTGAATCGGGCCCTCAGTTTTTGGGCACACATGTGATGGTAGTTACATTGTATGTTCGAAGTCATGATCACTGTTGTGGGCATTTGTCACAGACTACACACTGTTTTCCTGATGTTAGGGGGATGTATTTTGCTGACTTACATAATGTTGGTGTATGATGGATGTGTGGCGCATCACACATCCTATGAGTGGGGGTGACATTAGTGCTGGACAACAGGTCCCCTATGGGTGGGGGTGGCAGTAGTGATGGGCATCATAAGCCCTATGTGTGGGGGTGGCAGTAGTGATGGGCAACAGGTCCCCTATGGGTGGGGGTGGCAGGAGTGCTGGGCAACATAAGCCTTATGGGTGGGGGTGGCAGCAGTGATGGGCAACATAAGCCCTATGGGTAGGGGTGGCAGTAGTGATGGGCAACATAAGCCCTATGAGTGGGGGTGGCAGTAGTGATGGGCAACAGGTCCCCTATGGGTGGGGGTGGCAGTAGTGATGGGCAACAGGTCCCCTATGGGTTGGGGTGGCAGTAGTGATGGGCAACATAAGCCCTATGTGTGGGGGTGGCAGTAGTGATGGGCAACAGGTCCCCTATGGGTGGGGGTGGCAGTAGTGATGGGCAACATAAGCCCTATGAGTGGGGGTGGCAGTAGTGCTGGGCAACAGGTCTCCTATGAGTGGGGGTGGCAGTAGTGATGGGCAACAGGTCCCCTATGGGTGGGGGTGGCAGTAGTGATGGGCAACAGGTCCCATATGGGTGGGGGTGGCAGGAGTGCTGGGCAACATAAGCCCTATGTGTGGGGGTGGCGGTAGTGATGGGCAACACAAGCCCTATGAGTGGGGGTAGTAGTAGTGAATGGCAACAGGTCCTCTATGGGTGGGGGTGGCAGGAGTGCTGGACAACATAGTTCCTATGGGTGGGGGTGGCAGTGGTGATGGGCAACATAAGCCCTATGAGTGGGGGTGGCAGTAGTGATGGGCAACAGGTCCCATATGGGTGGGGGTAGCAGTAGTGATGGGCAACATAAGCCCTATGAGTGGGGGTGGCGGTAGTGATGGCCAACAGGTGCCCTATGGGTGGGGGTGGCAGGAGTGCTGGGCAACATAAGCCCTATGAGTGGGGGTGGCAGTAGTGATGGGCAACAGGTCCCCTATGGGTGGGGGTGGCAGTAGTGATGGGCAACAGGTCCCCTATGGGCAGGGGTGGCAGGAGAGCTGGGCAACATAGGCCCTATGGGTGGAGGTGGCAGTAGTGATGGGCAATATAAGCCCTATAAGTGGGGGTGGCAGTAGTGATGGGCAACAGGTCCCCTATGGGTGGGGGTGGCAGTAGTGATGGGCAACATAAGCCCTATGAGTGGGGGTGGCAGTAGTGATGGGCAACAGGTCCCCTATGGGTGAGGGTGGCAGGAGTGCTGGGCAACATAAGCCCTATGGGTGGGGGTGGCAGGAGTGCTGGGCAACATAAGCCCTATGAGTGGGGGTGGCAGTAGTGATGGTCAACATGAGCCCTATGGGTGGGGGTGGTAGTGGTGCTGGCCATACAACCCCTATGGTGGCGTGTTGTTTGTGGCCAGGATATGGATCCCCTGTGTGTGTGTGCCATTTTGCGGGTACGTTTCGTTAATTTGTGTGGTAGGTGTCTGACTTACCGTCTGCGCCATCCGCGTCTGTTCCTGATCCGGTCATAGATGTAGAGTACTGGTATGACCTGCGCGATGGGATTCATGATGTGTTCGTCTCGTACACGCTGCTTGTTGCTCCGTCTCGTACCCGTTGCAAGCTGGTCTGTCTTGTAGCCGTGGATTGAGTTGTGGCGCGAATCGTAGCTGATATGCTTCTTTTCCGGATGCTATGACGTGCCATATGTGGTGACCCGTCCGGTGCGTAGGAAGTACGCATCGTACTTGTCAGGGCGGAAACTGCTATGGATACTGCTTCCGGGCGACTAGGATCGGCGTTAGGAGTTACGGCTCGGACGGAGAATGAAGCTTGAATCACAGCCTACGTGTAGGTCGGGTTTTTGGCAGTTATGCGCATCGTACTTCATCAACAGGACGGACCGGCTACGGGTACATGTCGGTCGCAAGGTAAGACTACGAACAGCTCTCCGAGAGCTGTCCGACCCGTATCGGAATCGACCCCTTTATGTCTACCTTCTGCCAAATGGATCAGTAAGGCAACAGTATCTGTAATACAAGCCTCTCTAGTCTTTGATGCCACCAGTAGGTCATCAATGTACTGAACCAGAACCGAATTTTCCGACATCCTTAAATCTTCCAGACACTTTTTCAAGATCTGGTTAAAAATTGAGGGACTCTCAGTGTACCCTTGGGAAACTCGGCACCATGCCAAAACACGGTCTTCAAACCGTAAAGCAAATAGATACTGGCTATCCGGGTGCAAAGGAATTGAAAAAAATGCATTACACAAATCAATCACTGTATACCATTTAGCATAATGTGGTATTTGATAGAGAATCACTGCTGGATTTGGCACAACGGGACAACAAGGCACAATCATTTTGTTCACCTTTCTTAAATCTTGCACTATTCTATATGATCCGTTTGGCTTTTTCAGTCCCATAATAGGTGAATTACAAGGACTGCTCATTATTTCTTTTAAAATTCCTTGCTCAATCATTTGATCAATTATAGGAGCTATTCCTGCTATTACTTCTGGCTTCATTTTATACTGTGGCGTATTGGGATATTTAGCATCCTCCTTTACTGTAATTTTAATCAGGTCTACATTTTTGATTAACCCAATTTCATGTCCTGTGAAATCCCACACATCTGAATTTACTACCTTCATCAATTCTTCAGGTACACTTTTATTCGTAAGAAGTGAAAATAACTCATCCACTTCTGTTCACTGCTTTGCTAGCACCATCTTAAAAGCAACATCTTCATCAGGTGTCTGAAATGCAATACCATCCGGTGTGCAGTAAATAGTGCAATTCATTTTGCAAAATAAGTCTCTCACTAACAAATTTACCGGACTCGAGTCACAAACTACGAACCGATGCATTTCTTTAAATGGACCAATATGTACTTCGATTGGTTTAGTAACTGGAGTACTAATCTGTTTATATGAAACTCCCACTACTTGGATAGTCTATCCTGGGAGGGGTAGGTTTGGAATGTCTGCTGCTCTCACAGTAGAATGGGTAGCACCAGTGTCCACAAGAAAGGTGATATCATTACCTTCAACTTTTCCTTCAATAAATGGACCTGTCTGATCTACCTCTAGAGTAGTGCCAAACACACACTCTTCCTTCCCCCTCAGGCACTGTCATTGACTCAGCTCATCATCTCTTCCACCACATTGCATCCAAAATTGAGGAATCACATTTGTGTTAGTATTTTTACCAACCTGGTCTCCTCCATGGAACCCTGTATCTGCACTGTATCTTTGAGCATTTACATTGTGTGGTAAAGGTTCTTGCGGGACCTGATACTGGGTATGGACTACCTGCTGCTGCGGTGGCTGTTGCACACCTACCTCACTCTGCACCTGTGGAGTTAAAATTTGATTTCCTCCATTAGTTCTCTGCATTGATCTACACTCATTCTTCCAGTGTCCATACTTTCCGCACGCATGACAAGGATATTTCTTTTTCGCTTCTTCCCTGCTCATTTGTCTTCTACCTCTACCTCCATTAGGTTTTTGAGCATTCTGACTAACTCCTCCCATCTGATTTATAGACTGAGAATTCAATTGTGCTTCTTGCTGTTCTGCAACTTTTACTTGTGCCCACATAATTTTTTCTTTTAATTTGCGATGACGTGATTCGATATCGTCGCTACAATATTTTGCATATTTTAAGATTTCATCTATTGTTTTAGCTTGCCAAAAAACATATGTTGTTGAATCATCTGACTAATCTCAGGACTCAATCCATACACAAATCTATACACAAGATGACCCATATCTTTGTCACCTATGTTCTCAAACACACTGTAATGCTTGAAAACCTGTAACAGTCTTTCATAATATGCATGAACAGATTCATTCAGCTCTTGAGTAGTTCTATCTATTTTTACCCAATCAGTTTCCTATGGGGAAATTTAACTTTTCAAGAAAGTGATTACTTGATTGTACTTTGTCAGGCCTCCGGAGGACAAAGAGGCGATAATGGGGGCAACGTTGGGGTCTTTCTGCCGCCCAAGACTGAACCGATGGGCAAAGAACAATTCATGGACAGAATTAAATAGAAAGAGGAACTCCAAGATGGCGGCCGCGCTGGAAGCATAGCGGCAGTCTAGTCTTTCTCCCCACAGGTGTTCCGAGGTTAGGTGAGGCGCGCGCTCCAAGAGGAATGCGCACTTCACTGAGGTAATTCAGAGAGAGAGCAGTTCGAAGTTAGAGTTCCTGAGTAAAAATAGAGAGAGCACCAGAAGAGTTAGTTAGTAGCGTCAGAGCAACTAAATAGTTTTCCAAAGTCAGAACCCTACACGATTCCGAGAGAATTACGGAAGAGAATTCCAAAGTTTCACAGAGACAGAAAAGACGAAGAATTCACTCCTACCTTCGTGAGATTTTCCGAAGCATCTTCGGGGTCCTCGAGCAGATAGTCGGAGGTCTTTGGCGCCATCCTGTGACAGAACAAGAAGACCGAAGCTAAGTACTTTTGAGGGGCATGGGAGTCAGAATGTAAAAGTATATGACAGAAGAGAATGCATAGACGACGTACCTGATTATCCAAGTCATCAGTAAGACGCCCTGAGGAAATAAACAGACGTGTTAATATAGAGAGTAGAAATAAACAACATAATAAATATACTCACCTCAGTTCTCCTGAACTAGGAAACTAGAGAGAAGGAAAAGCAAGAGATATACAAGTTTAGCGCAAGAACAGTATAGAGTAAAGAATGACACTACAAGAAGAATACATGGAAGGAGAGGACAGCTAGAAATGACCACTCTAGAAGTAAGCCCAAAATAATAAATTTCTAGTTAAAATAATATTCAAAAAGAGAAAAAGATAATGAGAAAGAATTAATAGAAGGTTGTTTTGTAGAGAAAAGAGTGGGAAGGAAGCATCCAGAATCGCAGAAAAAGAATGGAAAGAAATTACACTACACAACAAGACAGACATACAGAAGAGGGGCACAGAGCTTGAAACCCAGGGTAGGTGAAAACACGAAGAGAGATAGAGAGAGTTTAGAAGCAGAAGGGAGCAAGGAAGTCATTGTGTCGTCTTCTTATTTAAGGTTCTCACTAACAAGAGCTGACAACAAGGCTAAGAAGAAGCGGAGAAGAATAGTGAAGAGCCGGAGTTTCAGGACCAGTCTCTTCTTGGTTTATTATTTTATCCACTTCCCCCTTCCCCCTGCAGGGTAGTGCGGAGTCCAGGTGAATATTACTGGAACTCTGGTTGCCTTGTAGCGGGAGTTGGGAACTAGCATCTCTGTTCCTGTGCAAGCACTTCAGGCCAACGTTTTCTTGACCCTGACATACTTTTTCATCAATTCCTCAGAAGGTGCGCCTGTTTTAGAATCTCTAGGATATTCTTCTATTGGCCAATCAACCGTGATTTTACACCCTGTCCATAAATCTTCAGGGACAACAATTTCAAACAATCCATCTAAATCTTTTAACAAAACCTTTGAGACTTTCACAAACCTCTCAACTTGTTTGTACCATTCCACTGGCTTTTCTCTCAAACTGGGGAAGTCATTTGTGAAAGACAATATATCCTGTCTAGACCACGGAACATGCATGTAACCTCCTCCTGGAACTTCTCTCATGGGGCATTCAAGAGCTACATTTTCTGCTTCCCTTACTGGACGTAAATGTATTTCTTTATTAGCTGTTTCTTCCTTCTTTCTCATCAATCTACCCTTCCATCTGTCAACGTCTCCCCATTTTCTCAACACAACCATTAACTCTTTTATCTGTACTCGCCTACCAGATGTGTTGATATTTTCTATATCCTTTTCAGTAAAATCCGCTCTATATGTCTTTTGCAACACCTTTGATCTCCCTATGTCAACTCCTAGTTCATCAGCAGCTTCTGTTAATCTTTCATGCATATTTCCCGCTTTCCAAGTAATACTCTTACACAGATACATCAGTTCATCATCCTGATAGATCTTTAATCTATCTGGACTTATCGTTCCAAGAATATTTTCTTCCAAATCAACTTTCAACTTGCTCACATCTATAGGTTGTGGCTGTGTTTATCTCCTTTGTAACCCTTTCACCCAATCATCTAATTCTTCTGGTGTCGGACCTATTGAAGCTTCACATCTCGGAATTTCTTCCAACTCTATTCTTTTTGGATTTAACTGCAATATTCCTCTAGGTGTTTCATTATCCGTTAAATTAGTTGGAGGTGTTGACCTACTGTCTGTCATAGGCTGTTCACTTTGTACGCTTATAGTATTAATTCTACTACTAGCTGATATTGCAGCAGATTTTAGTGGGATAGTCAAAGAAGGTTCATGAATAAGTCCATTTTCAAATACAGGTATTGCTGGACCTATAGTTACTGGCACATTATTGTATCTATCTTCATATTCATTTGGTTTAATTTTTCAACTACCTCTTTTGTTTTTATTGCTAACTTTGCTTCTTTTTCATGCACTTCATTACTTATAGTTGTGATTTGTATCGTTTGAGGTGTTATTGAAGTTTCCATTGATGGTTCATTTGGTGTCACCATCGTCAGATTTTCCTGATAAGGAGGTGGTCGCTTAACCAATATGTCATCTAGTAACTCGTTATCAGAATCATTCGGGTTATATCCATATCCTAAAGGCTCTAGATGTTTCTTTTTCTCCTTATATTTACTCCCTTCAGTCTCTCCTACAGTTAAAACTGGATACAATCCTTCAGTTATTTCTCCATTTCTCCACCTTTTCATTCTGTCCTCATGCTTTTCCTCATGAAATCTTCCAAACATAAACCTATTACTTCTATCATCTCTATGGCTTTCCCTTTTATACATTTCATCTTCCCATTCCACTAATGCCTCAAACTGTGTTGGTCTAGGTCTCGGATCTAATGTCATCATCTTGTCCCTCAAATTGCGAAAAACTGCTAAATTAAAAGAACCATGCTCTGAAAAAGCTAACACACCATCATCCTTCATATATTCTGCCCAATTTTCTAAGCAAATACATGTGTGATAACCATACTTCAACATCATATAAGACGCTGGTGTCTTCGGTGGAGGAATAGGAACTCCCTCTCTTGTTATTACAGGTTTGTCCTTCTTGAAGAACCTTTTAATGTTGCCAAATAAAGTCAATTTCGCCTGTTTTGGTTGTTTGAAATACATTTTTACTAATTAACTACAATCTTGCTCACAAACTCTTAATCTTCGTTAACACAATCCGCTATGATTCACCAATCAAATTCCTTCGCTTCTCTAGGCACCTGACCATTGTCACCGCAACACTCTCTAACCCTCCAATCAGAGCTCTCTACGTCTCAGCTCTTTTGTCCAATGCCACCGCGGCTCACATCAACCAACCAATCTGAGCTTACCACGTTTCCGCAGTCTGACCGGCTTTCTGTAACATCAGCTTCTCCTCTTACTGCTGACCCTCCCTTTACAAAATTATCTGCACTTTTCTAAGTTATTTTCTTTTTATAATAACTCATTAGTCACAACATAGAACAATACCACATTGTCTGTTTACAAATAAAGAGATAGTTTTTCACTTAAAATAATTTTTCTTTCAACACGGGCAAGTATGACAATTCTGCTATTCCTACTCTTCATCCAAGCTAGGGGAGGACCTGTTACTTCTTTAGGGATATGGCCAAAATTTCCCAAGAGGACCTTTAAGTTAAAAGGAGGTCTCGATACTCCCCCAGGATAAGGCCCAAGTTTCACAAGTGGACCCTTCGCTAGCTCACCTTTTTCTACAAACACACTAGATAGTCCCTAAACTAACACATGAGTGTTATCACCGTTTACACAGACAATGCACCTATTTCCGTGCGATTCCACTTTTCACACTTTTCTTCTGCCTTATTTCAGGCTAACTTCATTTGCGGCTTCACAGATACTTCTCTGTATCTGTGTTCCAAAGACTACATAAAACGCAACACTAACTCACTTTACATAGAATGTTAAACATATAATCAATAATCAATAAATCACTAAACTAATCAATAATAACCATCAATCTTCTACCAGAAAAACTGATCCGGCGCAACCCCTAAATCCATGAACCAGTGACCAGGACACATATCATGCATAAATCACTTACCAAACAACGGGGCCCATCACACATTGCCCATAAATGATCCCTGAAAACAAGCGCCAGATTAGGGGGTTTAATTTGTCAGTTTTGTTTATAAATATACTTCTATATTTCACATTATTAACACGTTTATCATTCCTAACTATTTGTAACTTCAACTATCTTCTTCTGATCGATGGACCATTAGTTGATAAGTTGATGGTGACTATGATTAACTAAACAACTCAATATATTTAATTAAATTACCACAAAGTCATTTGCGACCCTTGACCCTGTCCCTGGCAGACAGGTCGCTCCCCAAGCCGCGCAGCTCCACCTGACTGCGCCCGTTCCCTACTGCCTCCTCTGAAGCGTGTTCGAGCCCCCTGAACAGCTGTGCCTCCGCTCGCCACCTTGATATGGCCTGCCCTGTTTTTTTTCTTTTAGTGTGCTCAATGTGTTTTATTGTGATTAAGTGCTTCTCTGTTTCTTGTCTGCCCCACTGTGTTTCCCTGTGCTCCTTTCCCAGTTTGCCTTCTGTTCCCTTCTTCTCCATCGTCCCGCCGCTGCCTCCCCTGCGGCCCGCCCCCTTTTTTCTTCTATGTCCCTCAACACTCCCGCCGCTGCGTTCCCTGCGGCCCCGCCCCCCGCTCCCATTCGCCATTCGCCTCCCAGCTGCCCCTCCCTCCCACCTCCCCTACTTATGGCGGCCGCTGTGCGACCGCGCAGCGGACGTGCTGGAGGCGCGTCAGAGGCAAGCCCGTCTGCACCCGTCCGCACCTCGACCGTGCCCAGCGCCAGAACCCCTGGACCCCACCGACGCCACGACACCAGACGCCACTACTATGCCAGTACCCTCCACGCACTCAATATCGGCCGAGACCGCAACTGCTTCCAGGCCGCCCCGAAACGCACCCACGGACCTTTCTCCTGCCACACCTGCAGCTTCACCTGCAACAGAGCCACCAAACCTCTAAACACCGGACCCAACCACCTTCGCTGCATTCTCCTCAACACCCGCTCCGCATGCAAACATGCCGTCGAGCTCTGGGACCTGCTCGACACCTCTACCGCGGACGCCGCCTTCCTGACCGAGACCTGGTGGAACGACTCCTCGGTGCCCGACATCGCCATAGCCATCCTGGACGGCTACAAGATCACCCGCAATGATCGCACCAACGGAATCGGCGGAGGAATAGCCATAGTCCACAAATCCACCCTCCAGGACTCCACCCACGCAGACGACACCCTCAGCACCACCGAACACCTGCATTTCCAGATCCACACGGACCCCAACACCACCCTCAGACGAACACTCGTCTACAGACCCCCGGTCCCCGGGCTCAGTTCAGCGACCACATCGCCGACCTCGCTAGCACACACGCACTCGCCTCCGCGGACTACATCCTCCTCGGGGACCTGAACTTCCACCTCGAGAACAACAACAACGCAAACTCCACCACCCTTATCGACAACCTCGCCATCCTCGGCCTCAGACAACTCATCGCTGCACCCACTCACGCCGCAAGCCACATGCTTGACCCCATCTTCTTCACGAGCACCCACGTCGCCTTCAACCACACCACCGAACTCCACTGGACAGACCACCACTGCATCCATTTCACCTTCAAGGGACCCACCATGCATCTCCTCCCCCATCAGCTACCACGCCGCTGCTGGAACAAAGTCACCGCAGACCAGCTGACGAGCACCCTAGCCCAGAACCCACGCACCGGCCCCACCGACCCAGACGCCGCCGCCCGCAACCTCAGACAGTGGATCGACGACTGCGCCAACACCCTCGCCTCGCTCAAGAAACCCTCCAACAGCCGCACCAGCAAGAAAGCCACCTGGTTCACTGAAGAGCTCCAGGCCTCCAAACACGCATGCCGCAATCTGCAGAAGAAATGGCGCCATGACCACACTCCGGACAGCCACACAGCGCACAAGGACACCACCGGCAGACATCACCCGCTCATCAGACTAGCCAAGAGATCTTCCTTCAAAACTCGCCTAGACAACAACGCACACGACAGCAAAGAGCTCTTCAGCATCGTGAAGGAACTCTCCAACCCCAGCGCCAACGCCAACGAAATCCCACCATCACAAGAACTGTGCGACTCGCTGGCCACCTTCTTCCACCGCAGGATCACTGACATCCATGACAGCTTCAACACCAAGTCTACCCCGACCACGCCAGACCCCACCCCCCCTGCGAACACCACCCACACCAACCGCCTGACCTCCTGGACCAATGTCAACGACGACGAGACATGCAAGGTGATGAACACCATCCACTCAGGCTCACCATCAGACCCCTGCCCACACCACGTATTCAACAAAGCAGACGCAGCCATCGCATCCCAACTACGGAAGGTCATCAACATCTCCTTCGAGACAGCTACATTCCCGGAAAGCTGGAAGCACGCCGACAGCAGCGCCCTCCTCAAAAAGCCCAAAGAGGACCCCAAGGCCCTCAAGAACTTCCGGCCCATCTCCCTGCTCCCTTCACGGCGAAGGTCATCGAGAACATCGTCAGCACGCAACTGGCCCGCTACCTCGAGGACAGCAACATCCTAGAGCCATCCCAGTCCAGATTCAGATGAAACCACAACACCGAGACAGCCCTCATCGCCGCCACAGACGTAATCAGGTGCCAACTAGACAACGGTGATACATCAGCCCTTATGATCTTGGACCTGTCAGCCGCCTTCGACACGGTCTGCCACCACACACTAAAGACTCGCCTCCATGAAGCCGGAATCCAAGAGAAGGCCCTCGACTGGACCACGTCCTTCCTCTCCGGCAGGACCCAGAGCGTCCGCCTCCCACCCTTCCGTTCCAAAGCCACCAACATCATCTGCGGAGTACCCCAGGGCTCAGCCCAACATTGTTCAACATCTACATGGCCCCCCTCGCACAAGTGGCCCGCCAACACGACTTCAACATCATCTCCTACGCCGACGACACCCAGCTCATCCTCTCCCTCACCAAGGACCCACTCACTGCCAAAACCAACCTCCACGAGGGAATGAAGGCTGTCGCAGATAGGATGAGGAGCAGCCGCCTAAAACTGAACTCGGACAAGACGGAGGTCCTCATCCTTGGGCACACCCCCTCTGCCTGGGACGACTCCTGGTGGCCGACCACCCTGGGACCGGCACCGACACTCACCGACCACGTACGCAACCTAGGATTCATCCTCGACTCCTCCCTCTAACACTCTCCTGAGGCGGAAAGCCGGGAGCGCTGCTAATCGTTTTTTTTAAATTGTACAGTCCTGTGTTGTTTTTACTTACTTGCACTGACGCCAGGATCCCAGGCGGACTCTTGACCCCCTGACAGCCATTCTTGTCACTGCCACGGGGAATCCTCCCTCGCTGCCGCCATCATCAGCGAGCGAGCTAGCTCCGCCCACTTCGCCGGCCACGCCCCCCTCTCCAGGGTAAAAGGGTGCGCTGGTCTCTCACGCATCCATTCTAACACTCTCCTGAGGCGGAAAGCCGGGAGCACTGCTAATCGTTTTTTTAAATTGTACAGTCCTGTGTTGTTTTTACTTACTTGCACTGACGCCAGGATCCCAGGCGGACTCTTGACCCCCTGACAGCCATTCTTGTCACTGCCACGGGGAATCCTCCCTCGCTGCCGCCATCATCAGCGAGCGAGCTAGCTCCGGCCACTTCGCCGGCCACACCCCCCTTTCTCTTTCTTCCTCCCCCTATAAAACAATGTGCATGGGCCGGAAGCGCAGCGGACGGGCGCAGCGGGCGCGACGATGGCGCGCCGAAGCGGCGCCTAAGGCAAGCCCGTCTGCGCCCGTCCGCGGACGTCCGGGGCTAGGGGCATGTCACTCTGCCCAATCATTCATCTATTCCCCCGCCCAACTCCGTAGCCTCCAGGGCCCATGGTCTCTATCAGCCACTACCTGTTCTCTTATTTCTTCTCTTGGCTTGTCTCCCACTCTTTCCCCCGCTACCCTTCCCCCTCACCATATCCCCTCTCCCCTCCCGGTGGATGATGTTAACTCTAGACTACCTAAAACCCTCTTGGTTTACTATTTAAACACCCGGTCTGCAGTAGCCCACTCGCATGAACTATCGGTGCTGCTAGACCTTCATGCACCAGATCTTCTCTTCTTAACAGAAACATGGTTTTGCGATGACTCTCTCCCCGTTCTATTGGCCACTCTCCCAGCCCCTTATTACGCTATACGTGCGGACCGCCATAACGGTAGAGCTGGGGGCGGCGTTGCGGTCATCACTCGAACTGACCTCCCCTTTCAAACTCTCTCCTTACCAGATATTGCCACTACGGAGTACCTGGCTATCCGTACCACCTCTATTACACCTCCTCTCACTTGCCTACTTATCTACCATCCCCCTCAATCCCCCTTAGTGTTTCTCCCCGATTTTTTGGAAGTTGTGGCCACGATCTCAGTTAACAACTCTTCGGTTCTGCTCTTGGGTGATTTTAACTTTTGGCCCTCAGACCCCGCAGAATGTCCATCTTCAAAAGAATTCACAGACACCCTTCAATCTCTTAACTTTACACCTCATATTCATTCCCCTACCCACGTCAAGGGTCATATCCTAGACCAGATTTGGTCCTTGAACTGTCCCGTAGAGTCCCTATCCATCTCACCTTGTGCGTGGTCAGATCATCATTTGATCTCATTCGCTCTTCCCACTCATCCTCCGGCCAAGCCCCCACTTCCTAAGAACATCTGGGTTCGCGCTTGGGGACGAGTAGACCTTGAAAACTTATCTTCCCTTCTCACCACCTCCTACCCCTCTCTTCAAGGTCTATCCACTCATTCCCAGTTCACGGCCATTGAACAGTGGCTTTCCTCTGGCTGTGACACTATTGCCCCTTTGAAACGGGTTACCTCAAAGCGGGAGAAGGACGCCAATCGGTGGTTTAATAAAGATCTTAAGGCCACCAAACTTGCGGTACGTCGAGCGGAGCGGGCCTGGAGGAGAAGCTACTGCCCCTCACTACAACTGGAGTTCATCAACATCTTGACCCTATATAAAAAGGCCATCTTGGCGGCCAAAACTACCTATTTCTCTTCTAAAATCCTCGCAGCTGAGAACCTATCGAGGGAAATCTTCTCGATTGTACACAACCTGGCATTCTCCGACAGAACCACTCTGAAGCCCACCCCCTCCCTGGAACTCTGTCACTCCCTAAACAATTTTTTCATTCAGAAAATCGTCACTATTAAAACCAATATCCCTCCCCCCTCTCCTACCTTTGTGGACCCCCAATTTCCTCCCCCCAAAGGACAACTCATCACCTTCCCCTCCTTAACTAAGGAATCCCTGACCTCCTTAATCCCTCTTGTCAAATCTGGCTCTCCGTTAGATCCCTGCCCTGCTCACATCCTTCGCCTCATCTTTTCTACTTGTCCAGACCCCCCCCTTCACTTTCTCAACAGTTCCCTTTCCCAGGGCGTGGTACCCAATCCGCTCAAAACTGCAGTCATCGTGCCCATCCTGAAGAAGCCGGGTGCCGACCCCTCAGTCCCTGCCAATTTCCGCCCTATCTCTCTTCTGCCTTTCTTGGCAAAGGTGCTCGAACGCCATGTCACCTGCGCTCTGAGCTCCTTTGTAGAGAAGTACGGGGTCCTTGCCCCTCGCCAGGCCGGATTCCGCCCCGCACACTCTACGGAATCCGTAGTTCTTTCGGTCCTTGACAACCTCAGGGAGGGAATGGACACTAACCAGACCCAGGCCTTGGTTCTCCTCGATCTCTCAGCCGATTTTGACACGGTCGATCATACCATCTTGCTTTCCCGTGTCAGGGCGGCGGGTATCGGGGGCACCGCGCTGGTATGGTTATCCTCCTTCCTGAGTGACCGCACCCAGGCAGTTCGCCTGGGTGATTTCTCGGCGGACTTTCGGAAAGTTCAGTGCGGGGTCCCTCAAGGCTCTTCTCTCTCACCTCTCCTGTTTAATCTTTACATTGCCCCTCTTATTTTTTCACTGCAGCAAATGGAGGTCACCGTATTTAATTATGCGGATGACCTCCAACTTGTCTTTAATCTGTCTTCTTCTCCTGCCTCTATCCTTAACTTCCAATCTGTCATGATTCATATCCGGGACTGGATGAACCACAACCATCTGAAACTCAACCCAGACAAGACTGAGCTGGTGCTGACGGGTGGTCCATCCAGCCCCTGGTCTTCCTTGTTTTGGCCCCCTTCCCTAGGCCCTCCACCTGTCCCTTCTACCTCAGTAAAAACATTAGGCATTAAGCTCAATCCTCAACTCACTCTTCATTCCCAGGTTAGTTCTGTGGTCTCCTCTTCTTTTCTTTCTCTGCGCACTATACGCAAGGTGTCCCGTTTCTTTTCTTTTGACGCTCTGAAACTGATCACCCTGGCAATGGTCATCTCCCGCCTGGATTACGGCAACGCCTTATATGCAAGTATACCTGCATATAGCTTAAGGCGTCTGCAGCAGATCCAAAACCAGGCGACGCGCTTGGTATTTAAACTACCAAAGTCCCACCATGTTACTCCCCTTCTCAAGTCCCTACATTGGCTCCCTGTCCGCGCGCGTGTCCAGTTTAAGCTTGCTTCTATCCCCTTCCAAGCACGACTGGGCACGGCCCCTGCTTTTATCTCATCTGAGATCATTCCCTATGTTCCCTCCAGAGAACTGCGTTCATCTACCCAATCCTTTCTCACAGTCCCGCGGTTCCGGAGGAAGAAATGGGGAGGATCGAAATTTGCGACCCTTGCTCCTCTCTTCTGGAACTCCCTCCCTCTTGAGCTCAGAGCCTTAACTCTTTACCCGCAATTCCGGAAACAGCTCAAAGCTCATCTGTTCACTAAATTCTTTAATTAATCCATTACTGGTCTTTGCTTCTGCTTCCTTCGACTTTGCTTCGGCTTCCCCCGCCCAGATAACTGTTAGTTGCAGCGCCATGAAACCGCTGGTGTACGTGCGCTTTATAAATAATTTTAAACTCAAACTCAAACTCTCCATGTCAAAACAGGTCAACGCCGTCTCCTCCTCCTGCTACAACACCCTCCGCATGCTCCGCAGGATCTACATGTGGATCCCCACCGAAACAAGGAGAACGGTGACCCAGGCCCTCATCAGTAGCAGGCTGGACTACGGCAACGCTCTCTATGCAGGAATCCCGGCCAAACACCTGCAACGTCTACAACGCATCCAAAACGCCTCCGCCCGACTGATCTTCAACATTCCCCGCCGCAGCCACATCACCCCCCACCTGAGAGACCTACACTGGCTCCCCGTCGACAAGAGGATCACCTTCGAGCTCCTCACTCACGCTCACAAAGCACTCCACAACACCGGACCAGCCTACCTCAACAGCAGACTCAGCTTCTACACCCCTACCCTCCAGCTCCGCTCCACCAGCCTCGCCCTCGCCGCTGTCCCCCGCATCCAACGAGCTACCTCCGACGGCAGAGCCTTCTCCTTTCTCGCCCCCAAGACCTGGAACACCCTCCCTACCCACCTGCGGCAGACCCAAGACCTGCTCACCTTCAGAAGACTCCTCAAGACCTGGCTCTTTGAGCAGTAGCGGCACCTCCCCCCCTCAGCGCCTTGAGACCCTCACGGGTATGTAGTGCGCTTTATAAATAGATTGATTGATTGATTGATTTATTTGTTCAATTGTTTATCTTATTAATCTATATGCTCTTTTAAATCAACAGTGCACACACAAGATCACTCATGAGGGAAACAGTTATCACGCAATGTAATCAAATGAATCAACAGCTTCAACATCAAAGCATGCATAGGGATAAGGGAAAAGAAGGTAGAGCAAAAATACTTTGCAGAATTGATACCCACCACAAAACAGGAAACCCACTTCCTTGGCCGAGGTTGGGTAAAGGTCCTCCGAGATAGGCTCCAAAGGACAAAGGACAAATGACAAAGTTAACAGGACAGATGCATTTAAGTAAATTAATAAATCAGAGTTAAGACAAAATCTCCCGACCTATCTACCTTAATCTAGTTTTCCTCGGACGCATTCTCTTCCCAGGCACTCCCGCAACATTCTCGCACCTTAAGTGCTCTCTCTCGATACTCTCGTTCGGACGCTCCGGTTCTCGACTAGCCGACCACACCCCAATTGGGATATCAATTATACCCTAATTCTCAACTCACTAGCTTACAATGTTGCCGTGTCCATAGAAACTCAGCCTGTGATTGGTTAGTACATGTCATGTTAGAGTCTCCTTATCAAGTTCTCATCCCCAGTCTATCCCATACTGGTTTTAACAAAGGAAGTATTAGGAATAAATGAAATCATATACCACTAAAGTCATCATTTATACAGTTTGCAACATTATCAAATCATGACATCTGCTTCATATTCAATTGCACGTAGCGATGGCAGTTCCCACAGTCGCTGTCGCATTTTGGCACATAAACAATAGGTCTCAGGTCAACATGTTCTTCACACGGATTACATTAGCGGGTACACTCGGCAGTTCGTGAGCAGGCAGAGCTTTCAGAGCATTCGCTCTTCTTTCGCACCAAGACAACCATATGCGGGCTCGGACAAGAGGCCATTTTCATGCAGGCTCAAATCTCGGACTAAAGTGAACAAACACAAAAGAATATTAATTTGCGAAATGAAACCCATTATGTTTACCTCCCACCATACTATTACCCTGTATTAATTATTACCTAGTGAAAGCTATTAATTTAAAGCAGCTTTTCTGTTATTCGTGCACAACATGCAAAATGTGCAATGTACAACACACCATAAACATGCACTAGTACAAGTTTTCGAAACGCAAACGGTTAATATATACACAAGCCATCATGGTTTAGTATATTAAGCAAAATGCGTTTACCCCATGTGTGTTCAGGGTTGGTTAGTCCATGCTCTTAATATATCATTATGGAGGTTCTTAACTTCATGAGGATATATTTTACAAACCTCACTCCATCGACACTTAGAAAGAGACCTGCTTCATTTCCTTCCCAGGTGTGGACAGCACATGGCCTGGGAGCCAGGTCTGCAGCTGTCTGAAATTTGATTAGACAACGAGTAAGCCACAAGAAATGCCCGTAGCCTTTGTCAAGTGAGGTATCATCTGATGAAGTATCTGTTTACCCCAAATCTGCCTTCCCTGTGTTGGCATTGCATCTGGCTGCAGCCAAGTAGGAGGCAGGGATTTGTGACAGGAGAAGAAATATACATTTCATGGAATAGGAGGTGACCTATTGCTGATGTTCTGATTATTGGGAAACCCGCCGTTTTTTGGGTGCTGTGCAGTTCTTATTCATTGTTGTTGGTTTAGTCATAGAGCAAGGGTGATATTAGGCCCCCTGACAGTGTCCAGTGAATTGTTTCTCTTTGTGCCTGGTGCAGTGAGGCGTTGGGGCACATCTCGGGTCTTGAGCCTATTCCTATTGTGGCCTGGCCACGGGTACAATCACGTGAGGTGTGTTTTCACCGACCTCAATTCACCAAAATGCCACGGGTAGCATAAGTGACATTAAACATGCCTGGACACCAATAATATCAGAGAAAGTGAAGCCACATGACTGAAATGTCTTCCCAGGAAAGGCTGACATATGACCTTTGACCCTCATGACATCACAAGAAATATGCCATTCATCCACTCTTTCTTTCCAACTAAGCCTCTTATTTCCAACTATATCGCCGTCATTTTCGCATCTCTAGCTCTACTTGTCCCTTGTTCGCCTACATCTCTGTTTCCTCTCACCTCCACTCTCTTATTCTCTATATTCGGTTTTGTCACCTCCATATCTTGAATTCTCTCTGCACATATGTACTTTGACAACATATATTTTTAAGCTAGCTAGCTGTTGAGCTAAGAAGAGTGAATCAATACTTACCTATATGCACTTAGTTTCTTGATATTTTGTCTACGATATTATGGTAGCACAATATTTAAGAAACAATATTTTGACATACAACCCCCCAAACACAAGATTGATCAACAGGGGGTGGTATATTAAAATCTTCCACAGTTCGCTGGTCTCAATTAACAGCAGAAAAACAGAAAGGTGAAACTGTTCCAGCAGGAAAACATTACCTGTAAAACCAAGAGGATGTGGTGATGGCCAAAGTTTGCTGCCCATATCCGTCTGCAATCGGTGTTATCCTGACAAGATTTTCCGGTGTGGGTTTGATTGTGAGATATTTTAAATTTTCAAGATGCGGACTGAATATGGGGTTGCGTTTCAATAACAGACCACTGCATTTGAATATCTCTTTGCAGTGCCATTTATTTAGCTACATTTCCTGAACAGATGAACTGGGAAAACGTGTTTCGGGTGAATTAAGGGAGGAAGTATAATAGTTTTTCATTTCCAGTGGATTCACCAGCATTTAGATGGATGCACATTTTGGTGAAGATGATTTTCTTCTGGCACAGGTGACCCTGGGTGTAGGAGAGCAACAGATGTCTTGAAGAATGAAGTGTGTAGCTCTGAATATGTCATTAGTGTGAAGCAGTACTTATGTTAATGTGCATGCCACTGATGGGATACAACATGACATGGTCAGTTTTGTTCATTTCAGGGGTATGTTTGTAGTTGTTTACTCTAGCACATGGTGTAAAAGTATATGCATAGTGGTAGTGTTTCCTGGTGTTGGCGTTCAGAACCATCATGCCCATAATTTGTAACTATGGAAGATTCCTCATAATTGTGAGCAGAGTTTGATGCTGCTACAATGCAAGACTTCCTGTATTTGAAACCTAATTGAATGTTCTTAGGTGCTAAAACCTATTCCAAACAACATTTATATTCTGACAAAATGGTGTCCTCCTTACCACAGAATTGTTACATAAGACTGAGTCCTCAAATGGGTTGTAGTAAAATTCTCATTATGGCCTAAATTGTAATTAGGCCGTAATTCTTGACACTGAGTAGTGTGGTATTTATATAGGAAATTAGAAATGTTTTTGTGGTAGCAAAATACATTCCTGACATCCATTCAAACCTATTTCACTTTTGTGAAGACATTGAGTCAAACGACTCGAGTTGCAGCTATTTTGTGGTGCTGAGAAATTTGACTAGACCTAGGCACACTCCCAGTCATTCAAAACATTTAAGGCCCTAATTACCAGTTGCCTCCAACCGACACCATCTTGGTGTGCGAACCAACCGACCGTAGGATGTGCCATCGCAAATTCCCATTTCCCTATGGGAGCCTGTGCGGCGTTTAGAAACCGGCTGCAGCACAAGCTTCCATAGAGAAATGGGAGTTTCTAGAAATCCCTGCACCGCAGTGCAGGGATTTACAGGAGGCCCCTTAGGTGCCCCCAGAACCCCAGCCAAATGTTTCAGAGGCATGAGGGCCCTGCTAGTGGCCCCCACAGCACAGTGGCGACCAGTGAACTTTGAAAGTGGTGAGGCTTAAATTGGAAGAGTGACTTTACCTGAGAGAGTGTGACTGTCCCGAGGAGTGTTTGGGGGCGGGGTGGTTTCTCCCCCAAGAATGTTTTTGAGAAAATAAGTTAAACTGGGGCAGTTTGCAGTACAATATTGATAATAAAATGATCAAAATAATAGCTTCCACTGGCATTTCTAAACAAACAGTGTCAAATGCTCATGACTTACACCCTAATGGGTCTTCCTGATCAACCTCTCTGTGCAAGTGACAATTGCCTCAGAGAGAACGCAACAATACCTGGACCAGAGAAATAATGACACCAACAAGGAAGAAAGGGTCAGAGGGTGATATTGAATGGAATTGAATGAATTCAAAGGTGAGGAGAGAAAAGAGAGGTGGAGTGGAGGAAGAAGGTACAAAACGGAAAGAGCAAAGAGTAAGGCCACAAGTCAAACCAGAGCGAGAAATTCTGTGGTGATCCTTTCATGTACAACATTGGTGCAGAAGAATTGGTTGTTTATTTTCTTCGAAGTGGACCAGCGATGGTGCCAAGAAAATGTGCTAATTGAGGCAAGCAAAATGCGTCCCCACTCCGCTAGATGAGTATTAAAATGCTGAGGTAACAGTACTTCAGTGGGTCTTTGGGACCCAGTGCCACAACACTATTGTATCTACGCTTCTGCTACTGAAGGATTAGGAGATCACTCTAAACAAAGTCTGTGTGCATGGATGACATCTGTGCTTGAGCAGGATGCCTGGATAAGACCATAAGGAGGATGTGCTGAAAGAAGATTCGGACAATGAATTGAGAGTCTGACGGAAATCAGTTCCACAATATCTGAAGTGGACCTGCAAGTGGAGAAACAGAAACAGTGGAGGAAGCTGAGGATATGGAAGTGCAGGAACCTAGAGCGAATGGATGCTTTAGCAGGCTGAATGTAGTAGCACCTTGCAAGAACATGGAGCTATGGAAGTACCATAGGAGCCTGGAAGGAGGGAATAGGTGCAGGAACCTAGAAGTGGGTGACTCCTGCAGGGAGAGCAGCTCCGCAGGAATCTGGAAGAAGGGAAGAGTTGCAATAACTAGGCAAGCGCTGAAGGAGTGCAGTGCTGCAGCAAGTTTGTTGGAGAGCAGCACTGGAGGACTCAGACAAGAAGGGTGCAGCTACAGGTGCCAAGTGCGAGAATGATGCAGCATGAGCGTTTAGTGTGAGAAGAGTTGCAGGAGCCTGAGGAGAGGGAAGAGGTGCAGTAACCTGGAACAGGAGTACTGTAGAAACCTGGAGGAAAGGGATTCTAGAGGAAGCAAGTACTGCTGAAGCCTGGTGTGAATATGCACATTGATTTAAAATTGTATTACACACAGTATAACATAAGCTGCAGCAAAATGTGCAGAGTTTTAATTTCATTTTAAAGCCAGTGTTAACCTTCCATTCCAGGAATTCTGCAACAATTTCAAGATATTCTTAGACCTTCTCAATAATCAAAAGGGCGTGATTTCCGATATTTATCCCTTTCCTTTGACCTCATTCTTGGATTTACTTGAGAGAATTTGTCACACATTCAGCTGCTAAATGTCACTCATAAGTGCAATGAAACCATGGAAATATCACACATAAGCAATCTAAAAATGTGGCAGCTATGCAGAGGCAGCATGTCAATACTGTGTGACACACAGTGGCACTGTGTAGGTTGGGAGGTCTGAATGTCCATAATCATATATGTCCCATTATACCCAGTTCACACTTCTCCATGAGCCAGACTTAAAATCGACACCACCAATGCCTTTTCTCCTTGAGCTGTTTACTCTGCTCCACCTAAGAAACCACACAGCCTTATTCTGAGGTGAAAGGGCAGGGTCATGCTAGGCTTATGTAAAACGAGACGCGACTATTCCTATTTGACATGGAATTTCAAATATGGACAAATCATACACAAGATTACACGAACACTTGAAATTGAGGCATTTCTCCCCAATCCTTCTCTAACCATTTAATAATTCGAGCAACAAACATACCTCCAGCCTTCTACCCAATGTGCTTCTCGCAAATGCACACCTGCAATGATTTATTCAGGACCCAGCAAGCTAAGCAGGTGGCCGGGCCTTGAGGGTTAGGGCAGGCTGAGGAATGTAGCTCAAATTTAGTGCTGCTGAAATCACTGTATATCTATAAGCACTCCACAGCTACAGAAGCCTATGAGAGGGCACTACTACATCCAGAGGTTCATTTAAAAAGACTGCCACCAGCTACTGATGCACACTGGGAAATGGATGTTTTATTTGTAAGCAAAATAACAGGACCGTCTGCAGAATGTAAGTTTCCAGTATCAAATATTCATATGTTAGCTGAATGGGGGTGCCCTGAAGGACTGGGACCTCTGTGCACCGCAGGGGCATTTGTTACACCCCTATTTGTAGAAAACATAGTATGTTACGATAGCTATTTAATTGGCCCCATGCCCTGAAGGTGTCCTTCAGCCAGTCCGTTTTTTTTGGTCAATGGTTCTAAACACATAAGGAGACAGAATACGTGGAAGTGTTGCTGTTAATTTGCAAACGCACTCACTCACCTCAAGCAGCCTACAAGTCTTTCCTGTCTTCCCTGTGTCTGGGAAGAGTCACAAGACAAAGTGTGGAAGCTAAACTGCTTTCTGCAGCGTGATCTCTCTTGCAGGCTGGATTCTATGGCGCGCAGTTTGAACAGCAACGTGGGAAGCTGTGAACTGGATTCTGCTCAGTGAGTCCTTGAAACCCGAGCTGATACACTGCGCAGAATCCACTGCTCAACATCTCAACCCCACTCTTTCCCAACTCGTCACAGAGTGAGGTGGGTCAATGAGGCCACCTGAACCCACCCCACCCTGTGATGAATTAGGGAAGGGTGGAGTCAGTGGCATTGTACCAAACCTTGACTGACGTGAAGCTCCTGACGCTGCAGGGCATTAGGCTGCAGCGCCCAGTGCTAACTTTAATAAAACGTCCTCAAGGGGTGGAGCTCAGCCCATGAGGCTATTGCTATGTGGGTTGATGACATCACAGGCCTCAGGGATGTCAGATCGTCAGACCCGCAGTTTCATTTTGGCAGCCTGAGATGAAAGGCTACGCAAATTGCGCATGCGTGCCATCCACCAGAGATTAGTTACTATGACAGATGGTGAGTATTGCGTTTGTAACAACTTAAGTTACTTACGTTGTGTGTTTGTATGTGTGTGTGTGTTATGAGTGACTGTAGCCACAAGTGCTACTACAAGTGTGTTTTGCTTTTATTCCTATTTCATGTCGTTTTCAGTATTTATGTCAGACAGAAAAGGAAAGCAAAATAAAGACTGGGGCGGCGCTCTTACGCCCACTAGGGGTAGCCGCCCCTGCCACAGTCGCTTTCCGACAGACTTTTCATGTTTTCATGTCGGAAAGCCAGACTTGAAAAGCCTGTCGGAAGCAAACAACCTAATTCTGACAGCGGAAAAGCCATCCGTAGGGGATTTTGTGCGGCCTATGACTGGCCGACGGGCTCCTTGAGCCTGTGGGAAGCCAGTCGGTCCAATTGGCCGGTTCAAACTGCGACCGCCTACATTGTTAAAAGGCGGTCAGGCTTTGAACCATGGATGTCGGAGGATTTCCGACTGACATCCTAATCGGATCCTAAGAGTCAAACGCGAGGTTCAACCTTTCAGCAACAACTGTCCTGGGTGGGGTCCTTCTTCTAGATTCCATTTTAGTTCCTACAATCTTTTCCATATCACCGACATTCTGTCTCTGCCTTTGATAAATTCCTTTTGAGTTTCTTTTGTCATTCAGGTCCCTACCTCTGTGACAACTTGGTCATCTGCTAAACTTATAAAGCTTAACTATCACTGAAAAAAATGTAACTCCTCAGCCACTTCTTTTTAGGCCAAATCATCCTAAGCTCAGTTTATTTTGAGCACTGTCAGACAAACCTTTTGAATACCTTACGGTTTACTCTGAGGCTCCCATAGAGGTCATTGTCTAGGCCACCTCATTCAAATATTTATCGTTTTAACCCCATAAGGTTTCCAACAACAGTTCACCTTACTTCCAAGTGTACCACAAATCAGCTGAGGTTCTTCTAGCTCTAGAGAAAGCAGAGACTAGGGTGGACCCTTCCTGGCAGAACATGCAATTCTGTACTTACAAATATATTGTAAACAATGTAAGAAAGTTCATTTCACCACCCATATATTTCCATCCCCAAATATGCTCAAAAACTGTTAATAAAGAGTTTATCCACCGCTGTCTGTTGAAAATCTGTGGCGCTCCTTCTGAGACATTGTGTGGAAATCTATAAAATCTATGAAGCAATGGTGATCAGGAAGACTTTTCCCCAATTTCTGGTGACTTTACCCACTGGATTTTTCTTGCACCACATCTGGCTATGATTATATCTGTTGTCTAAAGCTGAATTTAAGCTGAACCTGTTGACTTTGGGCTCTCAGGGACCCACATCCTCCTTTCTTTTTGAAGGATTTTGCAGTTGTGTTGATCAGAGCAGTTGAAGTGTACAGCAGATCGTTGACCTCTGAGACAGTCTCTGACAAGATGACATTTACAGAAGTAGAAGCATTGCTAACAAATAATAGGCCTAGTTTGACCCATCAGATTTTTCTACTTTTACTTTTAGAACCATTACTTGCATTTCATTCCCATAAGAGCTTCTTGAGTGACCTATTATAGAAAAGAGAATGCTGATGATGAGTCCCTTAACATCATAGATTTGTCACACTGGATGTCTCACATGAAATGAGCAGAGAGCCTGTGCGTTGTTGGTCAAGTATGACTTTTGTATGGAGGTGATGGCAGTAGTTTGAGGCGTAATGTTTGTGAACTCTCGGCTTCTTTTGACACTGTTGACAAATCTCCAAAACTGCAGCACCTGGCCAATCATGCTTTCGATGACTCGCTCATCAAATTGAATTAATTCATACACTCTTTTCCATTCATTTTCTGCATTCTGCCCCAGGCCACCCTCCTGCATGCATACAAGATTACCTTATTGAAGTATGCTGTCAACTCCCAGATCTGCCTTGGTTTAAAGAGTCGGGTTTAGTGTCCTTAGAATGATCAGCATAATGAGTACTATAGAATTTCATATATGTTAACAACAAGGGCATGCCTATTTGGGATTTGAGGCTCTGGCCTACCAGCACAGGCTTGTGCCCTATGCCATGTAAAGTGTTGTGTAATGTAAGGCTTTGGATTAACTTGGTTTAGGTCTCACTCTTACTGCCTCACTTGGCACTTTACCCTGTGTGGTTTTTTTTTATTACAGCTGAGTATTTTGGAGAGAGTTTTAAAGTGTGTCTCAATTTCATGTGGGGTAAGTACAGTCAATGTCTATATCTTATCAAGATCATAGTATGACCATTCCCTATATCTTGGTCTCCCTGCATGGTCTGTGATTTAGTTGCAGCAGGAATGCTGCTGCCTACCCTCTTCCAGGTCTAAAATATTTTTCCAGATGTATTCAGCAATCAAATAGCTCCGCTGGTTGATGATCGTGAAGTACATTTCTTCTACTGCTTACTGTGTAACTGACCAAACATTTTACCAAGCAATGGCTTCTACCATAAACAGGAAGATTTACTAAGAGCCCTATTCCTCCCCAGGCTCATTCTCCACCCCAGCGCTTGTCATCCACCAGCTTTGTAGTAGGAGCACAAACAGCAAATCACAGCCATTCTCCAGCAACAACCCTTATTTGCTGTGACGTATATACAGCACCAATCTTTATATTTTAACCCTTCCCCTTTTTGTAGATGGGGATTACCGCTGACATACTAAAAATCCTCAAGCCCCCATTATTTCTTTCCACCCCTAAACCCTAAAAAACCTTTCCCACCCTTTACTTCTAGCCAACCCTGAAGCCTATAGCCTTATAGCCCACTGCCGAGGGCTGTACGGGTTGCTAAAAGCCATGAACCTGAGTTTGAGGCCTGAGCCGCAGGTGAGAGCCTATAACGATCAAGAGAGCCTTTAAAAACTGGTATAGCAAAAGGCAGAAGAGTTATACGGCTATTAGAACATTCCACCCACTAAGGGTAGAATGATCGACATTAAAAAAGGGAAAAACATGAAGACATACATTGAAATGTTGGAGTTTCCCAGCCATTATAAGCCAGGAGCATCTCCATTGTTTTCAATGACGCTCTCAACATTTCAATGTTCTAATCCAAAATACTTACCTAATTCGTTGCCAGCGCAGATATTGCAAACGCGTGCATTAAAAACAACCATGCATTGGAAATAATGTGTGGTAACCGTGTGTCATGGTGATGGATGATTTGTAATGGTAGCAACCCTATTTAGAAATGTGCACCAGTCCAAAGTGCTATGATATGTCTGAGGGAACAATACAAAGTAGTTTTCTTCCTTTTCAAAGCTTTTCAAATATTTAAATAGGAGTCATTTTATTGCACATTGAGGTGATACTACTGGTTCATAGCTGTAGTAAGAAATGGATGACCTATCTTTTTGGGAAATGAAGGGAATTTCAAAATGTGAATGCAAACACACGTTGCACTTTATGTATGGATAATATACAGACCGAATTTGGAAACATAACCCTGTAATAGTTCCGGGTTGTTGTGGGTATTTTGAGGTTAAAAAGGGTTACTTTTCTTGGTAACTGTACTTAATATAACTTCAGAGACAAAATACATTTTGCCATGGTAACAACGGCTACAGTATTGCTATCAACGTAAATGTTACTACAGAAAATTGTGAACCCATTTCAGCTCGCAATGTGCAAAGGACTACAAGAAATCGAGTGACATGAAACTGGTGCTAGGGATAGTAGAGAAACCCATTTAATTTTTTTTAAAGATTGTATCATGCGTGCACATTTTCAGGTTAACCAGGAAAATTGGTAAATCTGAGGAGTGAAGGGCTTTAATGTTGTGATAATAGTTAGAAAAACATGTAGTGTCTGTAAATGGAGCGAGGCACTTGACTAGAATGTACTTGCTCCACAAAAAATCAATGCCCACGTCTGCGCTACAGATGCTGAGACAAGTATAAAATTATTTCCACATTTGTACAGTTTCTAACAATTTTAAAAGGGTGGAAATTAATGTAGAAAGCACATCACAGTACATCTAAGTGACAATGAAAAGGTTTGCAAATTGGCACGTCACACACTTAAAAAGCATTCCGACATCTGCTTAACATTGATGGTGGACAGTTGTGGGAAACGGACAAGGTTTAAAAATGTTCCCAAACATTGCGACATCTGAGAACACAACTGTGTGCACTAATCCTCACTTCTGACATGTCCAATGGTCAAACGGTAAAGTCTACGAGTCCTGACAAGACAGACTTATCCTTTTGAGGTATAATGTGTACCTTTAATTTGGTTAGTAGTAACATCTTCTCTTTTACAGTGCTTAGAAACAGTGGAATTGTAGCATGTAGCATTATATAAAAAAGTCATTTTTATAATATATACCAAACACATATAAAAACAGTTAAGATTACTGCAATGTATGCTTGGCAAACATAGAGCTTACAGCATTCTGTAACTGCTTGAATGAGTCGGTATCAATGTGGGTTCGGCGTCTCGAAAAAATTGCTGCCTAGGACCGAGCTCCACTGTGCCAGGATCTTCAAACGCCTTTTTGGCGTTTCTGAGGTTGTGCAGAGTGATGTTCTTTTGAGGAAGAGCTGGCGGAAGATGGAGGGATTCTCAGCTGGTGCTCTCCTCTGAACACCAATTTATTTTGGGGTTGTGTTATCATCGTCGCAGCCGTTTCCTCAGAAGCGGCCGCCATCTTGGAATGTTCCAGGTTGCCGTTTTCGGCACAAATAATGCTGTATTAGTGTCGTACGTGAAGTAGCGTACTAGTCTTTCGATCAGAGGACAGTCCTCTTTCCATTGTATGTTGCCTCCTGACGTCACTGGCCAATCCGATGTCGAGGATGGCTGTGACGTCAGGGGGCGGCGGGAGGAGGGAAAAAAGAGCGCGAGGACGATAGCCGGCGGTTGTTCCATCCGCTGCTCCTCGTGGGCCGTAATATTCTATGTACTTAATAAAAGGCTCAGATATACATAGCAACGTGTCTCGCCTCCCTCATTCATGCCACTACAAATGGCGACGAGGGTTAAAGCTTTCGTTACGGCCCACGTGTGAGTCCCGATGTGCCTGATGTTCCGGTGTTGCTGAGGCGGCGCGCCGATGTCTCCTCGCTTGATCCTGCGCGCTGGATTCCATCGCAGATGACTCCTTGTACCTGCCCATGCCTGCTGAATGCGCGGCTCTGCCAGTGAGCCCTGGGGTGCAGCCTACTGCCGCCCGCTGTGATGATGTGCTGTGGTGCCCCGACGAACCCGTGAGCTGCCCTTGGTGAGCTGCTGTGGGGAGAGCGCTGTCTCTGCTGTTCCTTGGCGCTTCCAGTCGCCTGAGGCTGTGTTTGCTTGCTGCTGCTCCCAGCTCCTGCCTCCCTGCGACCGGTGGTGTCCTTCTGAGCTGCTTGGGAGCTGTCTGTGTGCTGCGCTCCTGTTCCACGTTACCTGCTCGCCAGCCATGGCGCAACCTATCAACATTTGTGTGCCGCCCCTCTTTCTGGACTCCCCTGGTAAGCCGTGTATGAAGTGGAAGGGGTGGCTGCGCGCATTTGAGAATTACATCGTCTCCATTGATGGCGAAGGGTATAGCCCCGAACGTAAAAAGTCGCTTCTATTCGGACTGTTGGGGAAAGCAGGTCAGGAGGTTTTCGACAGCCTACCGGTTTATGCGGACCCTCCAGGGGCCCTTGCCCCCCTGAATGCGTACCAGGAGGCGGTTAAGCGGCTCGAACTGCAGTATTCGGAGGAGGGTAACATCATGGTGGGGCGCCATAAGTTCGCACTGCGAAAGCAAGAGGAGGGAGAGACTATCGAGGAGTATATTGCTTGTCTACGCGTCTTGGCACAAGACTGTGAATTCGCTGAGATGACTGATACCTACCTCAGGGACCAGGTGGTGTTCTACTGCCATTCTAAGAAGGTGCAGGAGCGGTTGCTTTCTTGCAGAAATCCTTCGCTGAAAGATGTGGTGGCCATTGCGAAGGCCGTTGAGCGCTCCATGGTGTCCACGAAGGAACTTGCGAGCACAAGTCAGGCTTCTAATGTGTTCTATGTGCAGGACAGACATAAAAGCTCGCCCAAGACTCCAGACAGGGCGGCGAGTGAGAGAGGGGGGGGAAAGAGACAGCTCGTTTGTTTTAGGTGTGGGTCGAGGGACCACTTAGCGGATAGCAGGACCTGCCCGGCCCTGTCCAAAAGCTGTTCTAAGTGCAGGAAGGTGGGCCACTTCGCGGCAGTGTGCAAGGCCAGGAGACCTGGTGGGGGCATGAAAGTGAGCTCGGTGAGCGATTGTGATGTGGATGCGGATGCGGACATCGTACTATCCATTGATGCTGAGGATGGTAGAGTGAAGGGGCCTATTGGCTCTGTCCTGATCGGTGCGGTTGAATTGCCATTTACGGCTGATTCTGGTTCCCCTATTACCCTGATATCTGATACTACATAGGATTCGAAATGGCATGGTGTGCGATTGCATGAGACGGATGTGAATCCGAAGGCCTTTGGGGAGCAAGACATAGTGATGATGGGGTACTTCTGGGACTTCCTCACTTTCAGGGGGCGTACAGTGAGAACGAAGATCTATGTGGCTGAGAAGGGAAGGAGCCTGGTGGGATGGAAGGACCTGGCAAAGCTAGGGGTGATGCTAGTCCCGGGGGCGGACGATCCCATAGTTCTGAGGGATGATTGGGTCAACTACATGCAGCCAGATGACGCGCATGAGGGCTTGGATGAGGTCATCGGCAAGTTTGAGTCCGTTTTTGAAAACAAAGTAGGGTGCGTGAGAGGATTCGTGCACGCCATTCGACTGAAAGAGGATGCTGTGCCGATAAAGCACAAGGTCAGGTCGGTTCCCTTATCTGTCAGAGGGGAGCTCAAGGCTGTTCTTGATAGACTGAAGTCGGAGGGAGTGATAGAGGAAGCAGGCGCATCAGAGTGGGTGTCCGCAATCGTGGTGTCCAAGAAGAAGAGGACAGGGGACATTCGTCTGTGTGTGGATCTGCGATCCTTGAACAGAAATATCCTGGTGAACTGCTATCCTCTGCCCAACATTCAAGAGATCCTGTCTTCCACGTCTGGATCGAGGTTTTTCACCTTGATAGACCTGAAGTCCGGGTACCACCAGGTGTGCCTCACGGAGGATTCCAAGAAACTGACCACCTTTATTACCCCATTCGGAGCGTACAGGTACGTCCGTCTCCCATTCGGCCTCGCTTCGGCTTCCGGTGTCTTCCAAAGACTGATGGATCTGCTCTTCTGCGACATGAAGGGCGTTGAAGCCTTCCAGGACGACATCTTGATACACACCGCGGATGAGGAGGGGCACCTGGAGCTGCTGGGCAAAGTGCTGGAGGTGCTGCGAGACAAAGGGATGACGATCTCCAAGGACAAGTGCAAGTTCATGGAGGGCAAGATCGATTACTTAGGACACGTGCTGACCCCGGAGGGCATAGCGCCTAAAGATGACTTGGTGAGTGCCATACGTGATGCTCCATGCCCCGGAGACAAAGACGCCCTGCGATCGTTCCTGGGGCTCAGTGAATACTACTCCAAATTCATGCAGGGATATGCGGCCAAGGTGGAGCCTTTAAGGAAACTGTTGAGAAAGAACGAAAAATTTACATGGGCGCAGGACCAACAGGCTGCTTTCGAATCGGTCAAGCAGGCCATCGTGGCGGCTCCGGTGCTACAGCCGTACAACAAGGCATTCCGGAACGTAATCACAGTTGACGCCAGCGCCAAGGGTATCGGCGCGGTGTTTTGCCAGTTTCATGGGAAGAAGGAGAACACGGTCGCTTTCATATCCCGGTCACTGAGCGACGCTGAAAAGCATTACAGCACTATCGAGCGGGAGACGCTCGCGTGCGTATGGGCCGTGGAGAAATTGAAGAACTATCTGTGGGGTATGGAGTTCGAACTGGTCACCGACCACAAGCCCCTGATCTACATGATGGATGGCGAAGGTCGCGGCAACGGGAAAGCCAGTTCGAGACTGCTACGTCTGTTGTCCAGGCTGCAGGAATATCACTTCGTCATCAGACACATCAAGGGGGGCCTCAATTGCAGGGCGGATTGCCTGTCGCGCATGCCGGTCAGTGGCGAGGAGGACGTTTCCCTAGATGACACGGAGTGCGTGGTGGCGCTGGTGGACGCTACGGCCATTTGCGAGGGATCCATATCTGAGGAAGAATGGTTGACGGCCCAGGAGAAGGATATGACTATTCGTAGGGTGATGGACCATATGACAGCTCGTTGGCCCCCGATCCGGATCTTGAACGGTGCTCTCAGAAGTTTCCAACAGGTTAGCCCTGAACTCACCATCGAGGGCGGCTTCGTGAAGAGGCATGAGCTGTTTGTGCCGCCCGAAGGGTTGAGAGAAAAGCTAATCAGGATAGCTCACAGGGGGCACCCGGGCAGTACTGCCACGAAGAATCTTCTTAAGCAATACTACTGGTGGCCAGGGATGTGCAGCGACGTCGGCAGTTTCATTGATCGGTGCGGACCGTGTTTGAGGGCCGACAAGCATTGGAAGACGGCAAAAGGAACGCTGCAACTGGTGGACGTTCCTGCCGGTCCATGGATCAAGGTTGCCATTGACTTCGCAGGCCCGTTTACCCTGCTGCTGGACGACTGCAGACATCTCATTGTCCTCACGGATTACTTCTCCAAGTGGATTCACTACAAGTTCGTCAGGGAGGTTACCACTGAACGAGTGATCAAGGAGCTGAAGAAGATTTTCGCTAGTGAAGGTCAGCCGAAGGTTTTGGTGTCCGACAACGGCACGCAACTGGTCTCCAGGCAGATGAAGGACTTCCTGGCCAAACTGGGAATCAAGCAGGAGAAGACCCCGCTCTACAGTCCCAAGAGCAATGGGCAGGTCGAGCGGATGAATAGATTTTTGAAGGAGGGTGTGCAACAGGCGGTTGCCTCCAACTTAGATGTGAAAGCATTTCTGGCGGACAAGGTGCACACTTTTCACAACACGCCCAATGCAGTCACGGGGCACACTCCGTTCTACCTGATGAGAGGGAGAAGGTGTATGAGTGAGCTTACTCCCAAATTTAATAAGTGGTATGACATGAGGGAGGAACCTGAGAATATACCTGATGAGAGGTTGAGTGTCAAAGAGAGAATTGTGGCTAAACAGGAAAGCAACAAACGGTATGCAGATATGGTGAACAGAGCCAAAGTTAAAGAGGTAGCGCAGGGGGATTGGGTATTGGTGAAGAAACCAACCAAGGTGATGAAAGGAGAATCTGTTTTTCAGACCCCTGCACGTGTGCAAGGAGTGACTAAGCGAGCTGTCTGTTTGGAAGGAGGGGGATGGCGTAGCAAGGACGACATTGTCAGACTCAAGGCAGGCCAAGAGGAAATCATCATGAGAGGCAACCAGGTGCGCGAGGCCGAGAGCGATGATAGCATGTACGAATGGCAGGTTCAAGAAGACAATGATGGTGCCACTGGTGATGGTGTGAGTGGTGATACGCCTCCTGTACGAGGGCGGACTGCGCACGGAAGTGCAGACCGGTGTGAGAATACGTGGCACGGCCTAGGGGATGCCGAAGGCCGTAATGACAGCAGTCCTAAATCAGTGAGGAGTGACAGTCATAATGCGATGAGTGCAAGCCAAGGTGGTACAGGCACCAGCGGTGGGGGGTCCACCATGTATGTCACTCCCCGCAGACCTACAAGGCATATCAGGGCTCCCAAGAGGTTCGAAGATTTTGTTATGAGATAAAAGTTATGTATAATTCTCTATTTGTTAAGAAAGGGAGATGTGGGAGTCGGGGTCCCTCAGGGCTCTATATTGAGCCCGACCCTTTTTAACATCTTTATGACCCCTTTGGCGGCGGTGGCGGAGTCATTTGGTGCCCGGATCGTGTCGTATGCCGACGACACCCAGCTTCTCTTCTCTTGCGAGAGAGGGGCTGACTTTGACGGGGAGAGTATCCAGAATTGCCTTGGGGCTGTGTTCGCATGGTTCCAACTGAACAGCCTCAAGTGCAATTCCGACAAATCGGAGGTACTCTTCTTCGGGTGCGATACGGAGCCTAGCTGGCAGGCCTGGTGGCCCATCGACATGTTCCCTCCGTCCGGCTCTTCTCCCATGGCTAAAAACTTGGGGGTTAAGATGGACAAGGGGCTGACGATGAAAGCCCAGATCTTGGGGGTAACCGGCACTTGCTTCGGCCTGTTAAAAATGCTGCGGAGGTTCTTGCCTCTCTTGTCCGAGGAGCACAGGAGGCTGACGGTGCAGGCTCTGATAGGCTCCAGGTTGGATTATGCCAACATTCTTTACCTGGGCCTGCCAGAGTATCTGCTACAAAGGCTTCAAGTTGCACAGAACGCGGCGGCCAGGGCCATCTTTGGCCTAAGTAGACGGGCCAGCGCCTCTGGGTTGTTGGTGACGTTACACTGGCTACCCATCCGCAAACGGATTGCCTTTAAGGCTCTGACCTTGGCCTACAAAGCGCTCCATGCTGTGGGAGCTAAACATCTCCAAAAGAGACTGACCTTTTACCATCCGACTCGCTCGTTGAGGTCAGAATCTCTACTTTTGGCGGCTGTTCCGCGTGTGAAGAGGGCTCGCCTTGGGGGCCGCTCTTTCAGTCTGTTGGCCCCACAGATGTGGAATGCACTACCGCTCCCTTTGCGGGGGGCGTCTACTCTCCTTGATTTTAGAAGAGGTCTCAAAACCTGGCTGTTTTCCCAATAGGTCTGCCAGTAGTTTTGTTTTCTTTTTGTTTATCTTTTAACCTCTTTTAGCTGTGTTGTGTTATTCTGAAATCTGTTCCCCTTACCTAAAAGCGCCGGGACACTCTTTTTGAGTAACCGTTGCGCTATACAAAAGAATAAATAACATAACATAACATAACATACGTGAAGTAGCGTACTAGTCTTTCGATCAGAGGACAGTCCTCTTTCCATTGTATGTTGCCTCCTGACGTCACTGGCCAATCCGATGTCGAGGATGGCTGTGACGTCAGGGGGCGGCAGGAGGAGGGAAAAAAGAGCGCGAGGACGATAGCCGGCGGTTGTTCCATCCGCTGCTCCTCGTGGGCCGTAATATTCTATGTACTTAATAAAAGGCTCAGATATACATAGCAACGTGTCTCGCCTCCCTCATTCATGCCACTACAATTAGCTTGCTGGATTATTTTCTTTTTTCCTTTTCTCTCTTTTCTTTTTGTTTTTTTATTGTGAACGCCTCACAATGTAGTTCACACTAATGCTAAGTAATTAAGGGCTTTCTTTCCCTTTGTGCATGAGTCATTGGGCTTGACATAATTCTGATAACCCTACTGTTGGACGCCTGTGAGCACTCTTTGGAGTTTTTGGAGTCCTGGCTGCTGTTATATGGTGCTGGCTGTATTTGTTTTTACCATCCTTCCTTTATGGGCAGATTAAAAAAGCCACAGTTTGTATAAACACCTAAAAAGCAGTCTACTACTTCTTCTAATAGTAGTTCTACTACAGACACTATACTTTTGGAAAATTTCACTTCCTCGGGAGAGATGGCTACTTCTACTGCTCCAGGTACTTCCTCCGTGCAGCCCTCCTTAAGCAAAACTCAGTCACTCTCTTCAGCAAAAGGTTAAAACAAGACCCGCAGTCACCGTTAAAATCTTCTTTGGTCTCTTTAGAAGTATTACTTGAGGCGATTCCAGCACTGCGTCCCTTTGTTGAGGAGACTAATAAGCATATCCAAAATCTGGATGATAAATGTTAATTAATGGAAAATTGTATTTCCTTGGTGGAGCAGCAGGTGGTGGGCTTACATAATGAATCATCTAAAATTCATCGTTTGGAAAAGGAGGTTGGCATGCTTAAGAAACATGCAGAAGATTTGGAAAACAGGAATAGCGAAATAATCTCCATATTTATCGTCTTCCGCAGGCACTTAAAGGTGATGATCCTGCCTCCTTTTTTACTTCCTTTCTTCCAAAACTGCTAGATATGCCGTTCTCCACCTCACTCAACATCCAGAGGGCTCATAGGTTAGGTTCTCATCTTACTTCTTCTACGTCACCTATGAAACCAAGAGGAGCCATCATATTATTTCTACAATTTACAGATTTGCTATCGGTTCTTGCTGCGGCAAAAGCTAAGAGACAAGTGTCCTGGTTAGGACACAAGATATTTTTGTCTCAAGATGTTTCTAATGCCACTGCAGCCAGGAGAAAAGAATTCCTTAATCTTTGACCTTCTTTGAAGAATTTAGGCGCCACATATGGTTTTTTTCATCCCTGCATTTTATAGTGACATCTCAAAACAATACTATGGTATTTGAGGATCCAACAGAACTTTAAAAATGTATAAATCTTCATACATCAGATGCCATGGATAGTGGCGGTCGTTATCCGCATTGAATTTCATCTTTGATACTGTTTTGTCCAGTTGAACTTCAAAGTCCATAGAATATTGCATGTTGGTTATTGGGGTCACAATGGGTTCATCTATGATTTGATTTATTCTTCCAGATTGGTCTTTAAATGTTTTTACTAGTTTTTCCTTATTCTTTATCTTTTGAAATATTGTCATATTTTGTAATCTCATTTATTATATTATCCCCTCTTTTTCTTTTCACAGAATCATCTTATTTGTCTGCACAAAGCAACATCCCTCCTGAGTATATATGGTCCTGATGTGGCGTGGGCTCCTTCCTTTCAGGCGTGTCATCTGTTTTTGTTTTCGTCACCACCCCATTCCCTTCTGTTTCTCTTTTCAGGTATGTCTTCACAGTCGTCCTGTTTGGACATGTACTGTCTTTTCTTCTTACTCATTGTCTCCTTTTTATACTTTCCTTCTTATCTTCCTTCCTTGTCCTTTTCCTTCTCTTGTGGTGCTTTTCTTCTCTTTGTTTTCTCATTACTACATCATGCTTTTTCTTTCTTGTATTTTGTGTTGGCTTCTTCTTGTATGCCTTAAGGCTCTTAAACAGTTATTATATCTCTTTATTGTGCATAATTCCGGATAAAATCATGGAATATTAAAGGAACTCTTAATCATGTTAAACGGCAGAGAGTATTATCTCATCTAGGAAAATCTGATCCGGATTTGGTTCTGCTTCAGGAAACTCACCTCGTTCACTCTGAAGTCTTGAAATTTAAGCGGTCTTGGGTGGATCATGTGTTTGTTTCCCCATAGCTGAAGAAAATGAATGGTATTGTTCTATTGCGTAAAAAGTTACTCTATATTACTATGGTATCTCAAGAAGTAGATGATATGGTAAGATGGATTATTGTAAATCTTGTTATAGACAATGTTCCTCTTACTATAATGAATGTATATGCCGCTACACAACCTGATTTTGTGTTGTGGCCCTCCATTGCACAGAAATACACACAATTTAATGATACATTCTTTATCCTAGGAGGAGACTGCAATCAAATAATAGATCTGTTTTTAGATAGACAATCCTCAGTTCAATTTGTGCCAAATAAAATGTATACGCAATTTCATTCAGCTATCTCTAAAGGAGCATTGGTAGATTTCTGGAGATTGTCTAACCTGACTTGCCAAAATACAGTGCATGGAGTGGTAGAATAGTGTGTGTATGGCAGAAGCGGACCATGGTCGAAGGAACTTGAGGATGGTTGGGGCAGCTAACAGACTGAGAAGTCACCCTAGTGAGTGGCCCCAGTTACTTTGCTTGCACTGGGGCCCATGACAGTCGAGCTATGCCACTGGGTATGTCTCTAACTCTTTGGCACAGTAAAGTCTTCAATCTAATCTATGTAAGAATGGAGAATCAGACACCCCTGTAGCAACTGCTGCAGCCTCTTTCAGATCACAGAGCACACGTCTATGGCTTGTAAATCTGTTTCCCATCCAATACAATTTCATTTTTGCCTTAATGATTGTACTGTGTATACTTTCTAGTCCCGCTTTCCTCTTTACCTTTTTCTAGCTCTTTCATTCCATCTATCTTGCACTCCTCTCTCTTCTTATTACACTTTTATTTTTCCATGTTTCTTTTCATATTTTTCTCTAATTTCGTCCTCGATCTAACATTCCCTCTTTTTCTCCATGTTCCCTTTCTCTGTTTGATGCTTCACCCTTCTTCCACTCTTTCCTCTTTTTAAACTTCTTTACAGTATACATACTTTTTCCTTCTTATCTTTGTACCAAAACTGGGACAGGATCTTGCCTGGCAGAGGATTTGGAAAAACGAATATTCCACTGTAGTCACTAAGGGCTGAGAGGGCTTTTAAAAATAAACTGCAGCTCCCAGTCGATGTGAATAGAAACTTTTAGAGCAGTGCAGAACTAGGTGCAAAAAGCAGCACTGCTATTCCTTGACTCTGGGTCTTTCCTCTGGGGCCTTCCACTCACCACCACCACCCACCTCTTTTCAGAAGACCCAATATTTGAGGATTCAATCAAAAAATAAATTGAACAATATATAGAAAACAATGAAGACTTGGTCTCTAATCCTCAAATAATATGAGATGCATTAAAAGCCACAATTCCAAGTCACATAATTAAACTAACTCCAAATAAAATCACAAGAAAATCTCTTAAACTCTCCAGAGATAAGTCACAACTAAACTAACTGACCTTACTGAAGGATGAATTCAACGAAATTCTAAGTACGAAAGCCCACCTTCTAATGTAAAGAAATAAAGGCATATGTAAGTATGCGGTCGATACAAAGCATGTAGAATACTAGTTTCCTATTTAAAACCAAACTACCATAAACCTAGGATAACCTCTATAACAAACGAACATGGCATATCCTCCAACAAAGAGAAAGACATTGTAACCACTTTTAAGGACTTCTAGTGTAAACTCTAGGCAAAAGGTAATGACTCTTCATATGAATCCTGCTTAGACTACCTTAAAGGAATTAATATCAAAAAGTAGATGAGGACGGCAAACTCTCCCTAGAAAGCCCTATTTCTTGAGGCGCAATCCTATACGTAATCGAAAAACTCATACCTAAGAAAGTCCCAAGCCCAGACAACTTCCCAGCCTCCTCCTACCAAACATGAACATCCTCTTTAGTCACCTCTCTAGAGGGCGTTTTCACACATTTTCCACCCTCTGGCGCCATTAACGGTACATCAGAAGAAGCAACAATAACAGTCACTCCATAAAAAGGGAAAGACCCTTCCAACCCTAAAAACTACTGGCTTATATCCCTTATAAATTCTGATTGCAAACTACATGCAAACATTCTTGCCATAAGACCAGAACACATACTTAACAAAATGATACATCACTCCCAAACCAGCTTCATCAAAGGCAGATTTAGCACGGATAATATCAGACTATTCAGCCATACAATAGAGAAAGCCCACAAGAGAGGAGTTGGCCTAATGGCTAGGGTGCTCGACCTCGGACCTGGGGAACTGGGTTCGAGTCTCGGTAATGATGCTGAACATCCTGTGATTCTGGGCAAATCACTTAATCTCCCCATGCCTAACAAAGATGAATGTGTGTCCTCATGTAACGTAACTGGTGCTATGTAAAGCGCTCTGATACCCGATACCGGGTCAAGTTCGCGCTATATAAAACTCTGCAAAAAAAAAAAAACTTTGACCAGCCTGCTTCTGCGATAGCTTTGGACACAGAGAAGGCCTTTGACAAGGTCTCTTGGCCTTTCCTCCATACCACTCTCACTGCCTTCATCCTAGGTCCCTCCTTTAATAAAATGATCCTCGCCTTGTACAGAGAACCCAGAGCCAGAATAACCATCAACGGCTGCCTATCTAATACCTCCAACCTACAATAAGATACCAGACAAGGCTGCCCTCTCTACACACTTTTATTCCTGCTAACACTGGAACCCTTCTGATACAAATCAGAGAGGACACCTCCATTCCAGGCATCCCCTTCAAAGTAGGAATGCAGAAAGTGGCAGCCTGTACCGACAATATTCTCCTATTTAACTCTCAAGCAAATATAGCCCTACCCAACATCATGTCCACTATAAACAAGTACTGCCCAAGTCTCAGGATACTGTCTCAATAAAGACAAAACTGAGGTGCTTCCTCTTAATATACACCGCAACAGCTCCATTATAAGTGACCTCAGCCTCAAATTGACTCCAGATAAAAAAATATATCTATGTCTATGGTTCTCCCAAAACCTAAAAAAATCCATAGATCCCAATGAGAAAATGATCTTATCCAAAATCAAAGACATTGTAGACAGTTGATCCTCTAGATACATCACTTGGTGGGGACGCATTGAATCGGTTAAAATGATGATTACCCCACTCATGAACTTCCTAATCAGCATGTCACCAGTTCACCTTTCTGATTCCGTCTTTACCATAATAGATGCAATTGTCACGAATTCTTATGGCAATCCAAAAAAAAACAACAGAGATGCAATAAAGAAACTAAGACTGCTTACTTCCTCCTTTTCTTCTCTTATTCTTCTTTGTTTTTTTCTGGGATCAGCATGGTGGAACTCCTTTGTCGTTAATCACTGCTGTTTCCTGTGTGCCATAATTTCCGTGGTGTTTCCTGGGTCTTAGGGCAGGGGGTTGCAGGCGCAAATGGCCTTGATATTCCTCCACATCCTGAACTTCCTGTTTCAGCGCCATTGCTTAGATAGACTGCTGTTTACTGTTTACGTTCATCATTCTGCCTGCCATTTTTCGCTGCTGGGAAACTGTTTGGCACCTGATCCTTCCATCCTCCTCTATTATAAAATGTAAACCTTTATTATCCTGATCTCCTAATTGGGCTGTTCAGAGACTGAGAGTAGGCTAGCGTGGAGATTCTGCTCCCCGAGGTGCTGACTGTGATAAAATTGCCTTCTGTGACTCTGACTGTTTAGCGGCCGGCCCCGGGGGTTGTAGGCCCATACGTGTAATTGATTGAAATATCAATAAAGGTTTTTCACAAAAAAAAAAAAACAAAAAAAAAGACTGCTTACTTCACTGGATTGCCTAAAGTAAGAAAATAATAGCAGAATACTCAACAAGCAGCCTTACATGCACAGCATAAGCACTCTGCAAAATTGATAACAAGCTTCTAGATAAAATGCAATACTGCACGCTGGCCTTACTATGGCACAACGATCACCTGACACTTGATGGCAACACATTACTCTTAGAGAACTGGGCAAAAAGAGGCATACTACACATAGGAAACATAGGTTCCCCCAACAATCCTTTGCCCTTCTCTCAACTCAAAGTTAAATTTGACTTAAATGAATTAGGGGCCGATTAGGATGTCGTTAGGAAAGCATTCCCATCGGAATGCTTTCCGAACGACTCGGAACGGGGGAGTCTGACCCACCGATTTGGATGCCTCCTCCGGATAAATCCAGATACGATTCGTTCGAACTCCCATTGACTTCAATGGGAGCCTGTGTTCTGAATGTAAACACAGGCTCCCATTGCAGAAAGGGGTGGTTGGGGAAAGTCGTGCACCCTGTGAGGGCACCCCATGGAGCCTGCCACACTATGAATGCATGGGAGACCTTTGGTTACCCCCACAGGCACGATTCGGAGGGCCCCGGGTGAAGGGGGCCTGCTATGGGCCCCCAAACTCCGATTCCCACAGCTGTTTTGTCTCAGCTAGACCGATTAGGAATGGCTGTCCGAGCCGATCATCGTACTCGCTCGTTCAGACACCATCTCCATTGGGCTGTATGATTCGGCTACAACTGACACAGGGTGCCTGAATCCCGTTTGGAACTGATTTGGACACCCTGGATGGCTCTCTTGCATTGTACTTGGTCCTCCAGAAAGGTGACTGATTTGGTCGGAAACAAGGCTTCAGAATCGGATGCGAACGAATCGAATGCCGTTTGGAGCCTTTCCTGACGAGAATGTAATCGGGCTCTAAGACTTCAATTACATTTTAAAAATTAGAGTTATTATCTCCAAGCATAAAATCCAGTGATTGCTGACCTGCCTACTACTCTACAAACATATTCTAATGGGGCCACTTAACCTCTAAACTCTACTTCCTCCTTTAACCCACCAGCTCTGCACGAAGCCAATACAAAACAAATAGGAATCACTCCTCTAAGCAATTAACAACCCTACAGCAACTCCATTGAACTGGCCACACCTCTGCGTAAACCTTACCTCTGACAAAATCACACCTGCTTGAGCTCAGAGACTATCTGGAGCTGTGAGAAGGACCAGAAGACCTCTGCCATATGCAACTAGAATGCATCTTCTTTAAAAACCTCTGGGCGGAAATATGTACAACCATATTACAAATTCTGAACTTAACATGGACACAAACTCTAGCCTCTATTTCCCTTGGGTATCCTTCCCCCTGACATGAAATATAAGCTAAACAAAGAAGACAGCCTTCTCTAGGATATTCTTGTATCAACTGGTCTCAAAGTCATTTTTTCTGAATGGAAAGATGTTTCCAAACTATGTCCACACACCTGGTGGGAATAGATACGATTCACCAGAGGGGCGGACAACTCCTTGAACACATTTCTAAAGCCTAACTCAAGGACAGAAGACAAAATGTGGTCCAAGTTAGACATCTTTATTCAGAATACAAACGCATGGAATCTGCCACTCCCTTCTCACCTCCCACCACCCACTCCCTACCCACATCCCCCTTCCTCCCTGGCACTCCACCACCCCTAATAATCTGTCCCTTCACCCCTCACTCCCACTCTCCTCTTGCATGACCTATCTTCTCTCTATCCTTCTATATCCTTTCCTTCCCATCATAGACCATATGATCAGCAGGGGTAACCTATTTCTGCTGGCCACCTACCAGTCAGTTCCTCGTAATCCTTCATACAAACATCACAAAAAAAATAATCTTTACAACATACTGTCTACAACTACACACACTATCTACAGTACACACTGTTTTTCCTACTGAAAACTATAGTACTGATTTAAACTGGCTTTTATGATAGCCCCACAGGAACTTGTTTTTTTTTCCTCTTTATGGGCCATATGTAGGTAGCATCACATTTACCGATTCATAAATACCGAATTTTACCGATTCGGTATTTATGAATCGGTAAATGTAATGTAGGTAACCAATCGGTAATTATTACCGATTCGGTAAATATCGGTATTTAAGAATCGGTATTTACCGAATCGGTAATAATGCATCCCTTCCCATTCATTCCTATGGGCCTGGAGGCCCATAGGAAAGAATGGGAAGCCAGTTACCATTACCGATTCAGTAAATACCGAATCGGTAATAGGGGAGGCATTATCATGGGTGGCAGGGTGTCACATTGACACCCTGTTGCACCCCTGATTCGTGCATGTGTGCACATGTGGCGCACATACATGCCCTAAGGGCATGTATTTCTGCCACATTGCACTTTTCAAATTGCACAAAAATGCTTTTTGAAAGGTATTCGTCATTTACCATCAACTAGTAGTTGGTGGTAAATAACGAATCCAGACACCAATGATGCACTCACTTGAATGCCCCCTACATAGCATTTCTGGATTCGGTATTTACCGAATCGGTATTTTACCGATTTCTTAATATCCAAATCGGTAAATACCGAATCCAGAAAATCTGCCACCTACATCGCAAATGCCTAAATACCGGTCGGTAACGGCATATTTACCGAATTTCGGCCGTTACCGACCGGTATTTGGCTTCCTACATGAGGCCCTATATCTTTACTGTACCTGGACTTTACTAGTAAAACCCTGATAAATGAATCTTGACAATAAAAAAAGCAGCACTGCAAAATGTTTCAATATAAGCTCCATATTACAAGATTGAACTAAAGTGTAGAACCATTCTATCCCTTTTTTTAGATCTGGCGCACTCCCTGATTAGAGGGTCGGACCTTTGCAGTACTGAAGAGCATGTATTTCCCTATACCAGCAATGTATGCATGGTCTAAGAGGAAACTTGTGCTCCAATGCCTCGTGGATGCTTACTAAAGACAAGAGTTACATGAATAAGAAGGTTAAATAAAAGCTGGCACCCTCCAAACAGGTGATAAGCTGCGGTAGCAGCAGGTATTTAACACCTACCTCCTGCAGGTGTAAAGCCGGACGACTACCTGCAGTAGGCAACGGAACCCCGCACACAGCCACACCCGAAGAGCAAACAACACCATGGAGCTACTCATCATGCAGATCGGAGCCCCAACAGGCCCACAACACCCACCGCCACCACCCCCAGGACCGCCACCAGCCCCAGGACCTGAACCCACCCCCCGGACCACCACAGAGGCAGCGCAGAGTAGGACAGCGGACATACAGAAAGCACACCAGTCTCACATACCTAAAGCCCGAGGAAGTCATTGCCCACTACAAGGTCAAAAGGTCAACCATCATCCGCATCATGACCCACATCGCCCACATGCTGACGGTCCCAACACAGCGGAGAACCAACATCCCTCCGCAGACAAATCTGCTGGCTGTGCTGCACCTGTTGGCCTCTTGTACCTTCCAACCAACAACTGCCAGATTCGGAGGGGTCTCACAGCCAGCCTTATCAAAGTTCATCACACCTGTCCTGGATTCCATCCTCAGCTTCATACCCCGGTACCTTCACTTCCCCCACACTGCGCAGGAACAGCAGAAGACCAAGTGTAGGAAGGTGGATATCTGACTATGGTTACCCCCAAATTTTTGCCTAGTGTCTAGCTGGTTTTTCGACTTAGTTGGCCTGAGATCCTGCCATTCAGGCTCTCAGGCTATCTGCTCTCTCTGTAAAATGGACTCCATGTACCCTAGGTACATACCCAATTGGTTGGATCACCCTGTCAGCCCCTGTACCAGTGTACACTAGGTACCCAGGGCATTGGTGTACCCAAGGCCTGCCAGGGGCTGCAGCATGTATTATGCCACCCCAGGCTTGGCCTAACAATCTGACACAACTGGCTGATCACTCAGCTGGGGTAAGTTGGTGTAATCACCTCTTACTTAGGTGTAGTATACCTATACCTAACCTTAAATGGGACACCTGGTAACCTATAAGTCACTCCTATGGCAGGCCTTAACAATCCTGAAGGCAGAGTGCTTGGTTCCATGTGAGATGGTGCTCTGGCATGAGCTGAGCCTGTCTGCAGTGGTCGGAACAACTTCCTTCTACTGTTTCCAGATATCGTCATACCATATACTCTTAAGTGCATTATGAACCTCGCGGTTAAATGCTATCTTTGGTTTGGCTTTATCAAAACATGTCGAGTAAGGTGTCATACGAATTGGAATACTAACCCCTCGCCAATTCTGGCGACGGGGTTAGCATTCCACCCTCCTAGAGGGACACGACATGTACAGTACCTGAAACCCGGGTAAAATCAGACATAGCCTCAGCTCCACAAAATGGATGCTGCCACCACAGACACAAGTCTGCCCTCCTGCTGCTGGGAGTCCTTCCAGCTTGGGAGGTGTGGACAAAGGGTTTCCTGCCAGGGGAGGTGCGTGCACCACCCCAGACAGGATTTTGTGTATTGGTCAGGTAGGGCTTGAAAGAAACCAGACATGCCTGTGGCTCACAAGGAGCCTCGGTGCATATGCCAGTTCAAACCGGTCCTGGGGCACACCAGTCCCGGGCCTGGGGCGAGCTGGACAAAGGATTGGGGGTGTAACCACCCCCCTTCCTGGTCCCACCCATAGGGAGGGACCTAGCAGGTAGTCCGGCCCCTAGAATCCGAATAAAGGTAGGAGCTGTGTCCTAAGACTTCAGACATCCTGGAATCAACTTGAAACTAAGAAGAAGACGGGAACTTCGACATTCTGCTGCACAGAAGACTGAAGAAAATCTCCCCTGTGGTCAGGGAGTGACCACCTTGCTAACGCAAGCACCATCCAGCGAATCACCGTCTGCTTTGCCGCCGCCTCCCGCCGGAGCCCGAGCCCAGAGACTGACAAGACCTGGACCTCCAGACCTCTCACCGCCCAATCCACAGTCCCTGAAAAGAGGAGACCCGTGGAGGCACCGAGACACGTGGAGCCAGCCATCTTGAAACGACTACGACAAGCTGACCAGTGCAACAACCGAGGCTCCCTCCAAGTTGTGCTTTGGGTCCTGAGAAGCCCAACCCTCGAGCAGCATCTGCACCAAAGGTGAGCCCTCCAGCATCTCCACGATCTGCGTGGGGCCCTTCTGCATTTTGCCACTCGACGCGCCTAACCGGTTGCTGGCCCGCTGGCTAGTGGCCATCTTGGCGACGAAATCTACGACAAACACCGCTGGTCTGGTTGCTCCAGACTGGCCCTTGCTCCCCTCCAAAGGAGCAATCCCTCTGACCTTGCTGGTCAGAACCAACAGCTGATTTCCGAATCCTCCTACAATTGCTTTTGCCAAGGCTTGTTTGCTTCGATCAAGTCGCCGACACCGCCGACAGCGAGAGCCTGCGTGGGACAGCTCGTGAGCCGACTCCTGGACGTCGTCGACCTCCAGGGACCACGTGGCTGCGGAGACAAGCTACCCCTCATCACCTGTTTGCACCCGACATCGCCTGGTACCCACCTGGTGCCACGCTGGTCACTGGCTAGTGACTGTGAACACTGTCCCCTCTGCTTACAGGTCTTCAACATCTCCGATCCACTCTTGGATCCACTGCATCTCTTCCCGACCGACCGCCTGCAGCATCTTTGTCCCAGGCTCAACGGAACAGATAGAAGAAACCCGACGCACTTTGAGGCCTATGCACCCGCTTCCTGTGGGTGAGGTAAAGCTGGTACTCCGGTGCCCATGTGTAGTAATACATCTCTAGTGCCTGTGTTCCAAATCTTAAGTTCCTAGGTCATCCGGAAGATTCCTTTTGCAGTAACTTTGTACTTTTTACGCACCCATTGAAACCTATGGGAGCACGCGTGTGACTATTTGCTCTGCACACGCCACCCGTGGACCTCCTGGTCACTAACTGACGTTAGCTCCTTGTAGGCCCAGCGATTCTAGAGGCCCTAGGCCTTTTCCCTTTTCTGTTCGTGGTACTTATACCACTATTTTAGTATATGGTTTGAGTGGCCACCAGGGCCTATCCATATAAAGTGCAACTTCTGTGTATTCTACTGTAATCTTGTTTGACGATTTGTGCTCCTGTGCTCATAAAGAGACTAGGGGTTACTTTGAGAAATAAATACATATATATTTTGAATATATATCTGTGTGGTGTCCTTTCATTGGTATAAAAGGGGGTTACTATTGGTAAAACAGCTTGCTTAACACGCATCACGAGTTTAGCCTCAAAGACTGCTTAGCCTACGCTACCACTAGGGCAGCTAGTCCAAAAAGGTTGACTTACAACCACACCATAAGGGTTGCTTGGCATGGTACAAGGTGGTCACTAGAACTAGTGAACAGCATATACCAGGCCAACTTCTCACATTGGTGGCAGCGGTGGGATTTGAGCTTGCTGTGTTTTACCATTGTAATCTCTTGGTTACCAATTGAAAGATCACATAGTTACCTGTAGGTACATATAAAACAAGATTAGATATACATAAGTTCTACTGAACTTAGTTGTTGTAGAGCAAAGGGAGTAGCACACCCTGACTACAACTACTAGATAGGTTTAGTAGGTAAACACAAGTGTAGGTAGATTGCAACACATCCACCCACACTTAAGAGCAATGGCCGGGGCAGAGGGGTCCACTGTACCCATCTCTGTTGAGAGTGACCCCCAGAGGGCAACATCCAGCTTTGCTACCCTTAACCAGAATGAGCTCAGGCATTTGGCAACTCTTAGAGGCCTTAAACAGCCCAAGAACCCTACCTCTGCTGAGCTCAGAGAACTCTTACAAAATGATGAGAATCAGAGAGAACTCAGGAAAGCTTCCCAGTTAGCCCCCTTAGGGTCAGGAACAGGAGGCCCCCCTTCTGAAGATGCCACAGAGGTACCCCCTTTCAATAGTCACCCCTTAGATGGGATGCCTACCACAGAGGAAGAAAGTGATGGGGATACAGATGTGAGTGGGGATGAAGGGAGAACTAGCCCAGTGCCAAGTGTTATACTTGGCCCAGCTAAACTAAGGCTATTGGGGACTGACAGTGGGTTCACCCCATTGGATCTCCCCAGTGGACTTAACACAGGGCTTGGAAGGCAAAGGAATCGCTCAGGTGACTCCAATGCTTCCCATGGCTCTAGAGGCTCTCAAGGTCACTCCAGAAGGAGACTGACCACCCCTCAGAGGAGGGAACATGAGGCCAGAATGCAGGAAGCCCAGCTGAGGATCAGGAAGCAGGAGCTAGAAGTAGCCCTGATGGAAGAAAAACTGAGCAAGGCTAGGCAGCATAGAGAGAGTGGGTCTATACCCACTGGTGGCAGCAATGTCCCTAGGGACAAAGATAGGGTCTTTGACAATAGGAACCTGTCCAAGATTGTGCCCCCCTACAAAAGTGGGGATGACATCCACAAATGGATGACTGCTCTTGAGAGAGCCTGCAAAGTGCAGCAGGTTCCTGAAGACCAGTGGGCAGCAATCTTATGGCTCTCCTTTGAGGGGAGAGGCAGAGATAGACTCCTCACTGTTAGAGAAGAGGATGTCAGAAATTACAGAGTCCTGAAGAGTGTCCTAGTTGATGGGTTAGGCTTAACCACTGAACAGTACAGGTTAATGTTCAGAGACACCCAGAAGACACAGACTCAGGACTGGTCTGAATATGTGGAATGTGCCACTAAGGCTTTGGAGGGTTGGTTGCTGGGAAGTAAGGTGTCTGATTATACAGGATTGTACAATTTGATGATGAGAGAGCAGATTTTAAGTAATTGTCAAAACCAGCTTCTCCATCAACACCTGGTAGACTCAGATTTGACCTCTCCCCAAGAATTGGGAAAGAGGGCAGATAAATGGGTCAGGACCAGGATCAGGCCTAAAAACCAGGGTGGTGACCAAAAGAAAGATACCACCAAGCCTCAAGAGAAGGGTGGGGATAAAGAAAAAGAGAAACCTTCCTCAGGGCCCCAAAACTCCACACAGGGTGGTGGGTCCCAAGCTCCCTCCTCTACCACAGCTAAAAAGCCCTACTGCCATGAGTGTAAAACTCCTGGGCATTGGAAAACTGACAGCGGTTGCCCAAGGGCTAAAAACAAAACTGTTCCTCCAATTACTCCTGTCACACCACCTATTACTGTCAGCAGTAATCCCCCAGGTGGTGGGAGTGCCCCCAGAAATCTGGGTGGGTTTACTTGGGGAACACAGGGGGACCCTGGCTTAGCCAATTCCCCTACAGCAACCACTCTTGTCTGTGATGGTGGCATGGGGTTTGCCAACTTCACTGCCTGTCCCAACACTTTGGGTAGGTACAGACAGGAGCCCTACATCAATGGTACAAAAGCTGAGGCCTACAGAGACACTGGGGCTAGCATCACAATGGTGGCCCATTGGCTAGTTCCCTCTGAGCAGCTTTTGCCCGGTTTCTCCTACCAGGTGACTAACATTGATGGCAAACAGAACAGTCATCCCATGGCAGAGGTATGTCTCAGCTGGGGAGGGGTCACTGGCCCTAAAAGGGTAGCAGTGTCCCCAACCTTGCCTGTAGACTGCTTACTGGGGAATGACTTAGAACTCTCAGCTTGGGCTGGAGTTGAACAAGACACCCATTCTAAAATGGTAGGCCTTTCACAAAAGGGTAGGGGGGTTGTGCCATTCACAACCCCTGTCCAAATAGATTTCCTCCCTGAAAAGGTTGGAAGGGCAGTGGTAGCCACAGCCCAGGCACAGACAGACTTCCCTGTAGGGACTGGCAGAGCTGTGACAGTCACAGCTCAAACACAAACTGAGTGCCCCCCTGAAAAGGTTGGCAAGGCTGTAATGGTCTCAGCCTATACTCAGACTGACATAGGTGTAGTGAAGCCTGAAACAATGGATCACTCCACACAAACTGAGAGTAGTGGGGAGGAAGAAAAGTCTCCCTCTCCCCAGACATTAGGAAAAGGTCAGCCTCCTCAGGGATCTGACCTCACCCCTTGTGAAGGAACTGCCCCAGAGGTAGCCAGGCCTGGCCTGGCAGAGCCTCTGATGTCAGTGGCCCCTTCCAAGGTGGGATCCAGTCTGGTGCAGGTAGCCTGCCTCTCTCTACCCTGCCTCAGTCAGCCCAGGGCTGCAGAGGTCAGGGAGGCCAGTGGACCCCCAGAGGGCCCCTGTCCACAAGAACCCCCCCATCAAAAGAATGAGGATTGCCTGGCTAGTAGCCCTAGTCAGGTGATGGGTAAAAACATTCCTGAGGGATCTCCTTTACAGGTAGTTAGGGACCTCCCCCAGGGGGATTCTGTTGGGCACAGGCAAACATGGGACCTTAGGGCCCCAAACCTGACCTGTCCCTCCAGTAAGCCCACAAAAGGGACCCAGCCTCCAGCTTTAGGTAGCCAGAGGCTGACCCTGAGAGCACAGTGCAACTCAGTTAAAGAAAGAAAGGCATCCATGGTGGAGGATGATTGGAGGAAGCTGAGGCCTCACTTTGAGGACACTCACTTCAGTACTCCATCTCAACACCAGCCTTTTACTTTGCCAAGACACACCACAGGTAGAGATTCCCTATGGTGGAGACCCTCTGATACCCTTAGGGTGAGGGATTGCTTAGTGGACCATGAGACAGGGGGTAACCATGCCAGTGCTGGTTCCTCCTTATATGGCCACTTGGGCAATATAGGCTTACCTGGTCAAGGTCAGCCTTATCTCCCTTCGTTTGGGGGGGGGTTGTGTAGGAAGGTGGATATCTGACTATGGTTACCCCCAAATTTTTGCCTAGTGTCTAGCTGGTTTTTCGACTTAGTTGGCCTGAGATCCTGCCATTCAGGCTCTCAGGCTATCTGCTCTCTCTGTAAAATGGACTCCATGTACCCTAGGTACATACCCAATTGGTTGGATCACCCTGTCAGCCCCTGTACCAGTGTACACTAGGTACCCAGGGCATTGGTGTACCCAAGGCCTGCCAGGGGCTGCAGCATGTATTATGCCACCCCAGGCTTGGCCTAACAATCTGACACAACTGGCTGATCACTCAGCTGGGGTAAGTTGGTGTAATCACCTCTTACTTAGGTGTAGTATACCTATACCTAACCTTAAATGGGACACCTGGTAACCTATAAGTCACTCCTATGGCAGGCCTTAACAATCCTGAAGGCAGAGTGCTTGGTTCCATGTGAGATGGTGCTCTGGCATGAGCTGAGCCTGTCTGCAGTGGTCGGAACAACTTCCTTCTACTGTTTCCAGATATCGTCATACCATATACTCTTAAGTGCATTATGAACCTCGCGGTTAAATGCTATCTTTGGTTTGGCTTTATCAAAACATGTCGAGTAAGGTGTCATACGAATTGGAATACTAACCCCTCGCCAATTCTGGCGACGGGGTTAGCATTCCACCCTCCTAGAGGGACACGACATGTACAGTACCTGAAACCCGGGTAAAATCAGACATAGCCTCAGCTCCACAAAATGGATGCTGCCACCACAGACACAAGTCTGCCCTCCTGCTGCTGGGAGTCCTTCCAGCTTGGGAGGTGTGGACAAAGGGTTTCCTGCCAGGGGAGGTGCGTGCACCACCCCAGACAGGATTTTGTGTATTGGTCAGGTAGGGCTTGAAAGAAACCAGACATGCCTGTGGCTCACAAGGAGCCTCGGTGCATATGCCAGTTCAAACCGGTCCTGGGGCACACCAGTCCCGGGCCTGGGGCGAGCTGGACAAAGGATTGGGGGTGTAACCACCCCCCTTCCTGGTCCCACCCATAGGGAGGGACCTAGCAGGTAGTCCGGCCCCTAGAATCCGAATAAAGGTAGGAGCTGTGTCCTAAGACTTCAGACATCCTGGAATCAACTTGAAACTAAGAAGAAGACGGGAACTTCGACATTCTGCTGCACAGAAGACTGAAGAAAATCTCCCCTGTGGTCAGGGAGTGACCACCTTGCTAACGCAAGCACCATCCAGCGAATCACCGTCTGCTTTGCCGCCGCCTCCCGCCGGAGCCCGAGCCCAGAGACTGACAAGACCTGGACCTCCAGACCTCTCACCGCCCAATCCACAGTCCCTGAAAAGAGGAGACCCGTGGAGGCACCGAGACACGTGGAGCCAGCCATCTTGAAACGACTACGACAAGCTGACCAGTGCAACAACCGAGGCTCCCTCCAAGTTGTGCTTTGGGTCCTGAGAAGCCCAACCCTCGAGCAGCATCTGCACCAAAGGTGAGCCCTCCAGCATCTCCACGATCTGCGTGGGGCCCTTCTGCATTTTGCCACTCGACGCGCCTAACCGGTTGCTGGCCCGCTGGCTAGTGGCCATCTTGGCGACGAAATCTACGACAAACACCGCTGGTCTGGTTGCTCCAGACTGGCCCTTGCTCCCCTCCAAAGGAGCAATCCCTCTGACCTTGCTGGTCAGAACCAACAGCTGATTTCCGAATCCTCCTACAATTGCTTTTGCCAAGGCTTGTTTGCTTCGATCAAGTCGCCGACACCGCCGACAGCGAGAGCCTGCGTGGGACAGCTCGTGAGCCGACTCCTGGACGTCGTCGACCTCCAGGGACCACGTGGCTGCGGAGACAAGCTACCCCTCATCACCTGTTTGCACCCGACATCGCCTGGTACCCACCTGGTGCCACGCTGGTCACTGGCTAGTGACTGTGAACACTGTCCCCTCTGCTTACAGGTCTTCAACATCTCCGATCCACTCTTGGATCCACTGCATCTCTTCCCGACCGACCGCCTGCAGCATCTTTGTCCCAGGCTCAACGGAACAGATAGAAGAAACCCGACGCACTTTGAGGCCTATGCACCCGCTTCCTGTGGGTGAGGTAAAGCTGGTACTCCGGTGCCCATGTGTAGTAATACATCTCTAGTGCCTGTGTTCCAAATCTTAAGTTCCTAGGTCATCCGGAAGATTCCTTTTGCAGTAACTTTGTACTTTTTACGCACCCATTGAAACCTATGGGAGCACGCGTGTGACTATTTGCTCTGCACACGCCACCCGTGGACCTCCTGGTCACTAACTGACGTTAGCTCCTTGTAGGCCCAGCGATTCTAGAGGCCCTAGGCCTTTTCCCTTTTCTGTTCGTGGTACTTATACCACTATTTTAGTATATGGTTTGAGTGGCCACCAGGGCCTATCCATATAAAGTGCAACTTCTGTGTATTCTACTGTAATCTTGTTTGACGATTTGTGCTCCTGTGCTCATAAAGAGACTAGGGGTTACTTTGAGAAATAAATACATATATATTTTGAATATATATCTGTGTGGTGTCCTTTCATTGGTATAAAAGGGGGTTACTATTGGTAAAACAGCTTGCTTAACACGCATCACGAGTTTAGCCTCAAAGACTGCTTAGCCTACGCTACCACTAGGGCAGCTAGTCCAAAAAGGTTGACTTACAACCACACCATAAGGGTTGCTTGGCATGGTACAAGGTGGTCACTAGAACTAGTGAACAGCATATACCAGGCCAACTTCTCACACCAAGCAAGGCTTCTACGCCATAGCTGGATTCCCAGCCGTGTTGGGACAATAGACTGAACACATGTCCCACTTGTGCCCCCTGCGGATAGTGCACACCACTACCGCAACAGAAAGCACACACATTCAATCAATGTGCAGGCAATAACGGACCACAGGGGAATGTTCACCAATGTCGTCGCAAACTACCCCAGCCGTGTGCATGATTCTTACATCTTCCGCCAGTCCATCATCAACCAGCGCTTCCAGGATGGCACATATGGAACTGGACTGTTCGTTGGTAAGTGCCAAATCAACACACCACACACCTCAAAGCCACCATCACACAACATACAACTGTGGGGATGCACACGTGACCAAACCACATACAACATGTCAATCAACATGCCCACCTACCAAACACAACAACACTACTCTGTGGTGATCCTGGGCTACCCCTGCACACAATACAGCTATATCATGGCACCACAGCCACACAACAGCTGAACGTGTGTAGATGCGGAATGAAGCCATGTGCAAAGGATGCAAGTGACCCGTGAATGGAAATGTACACAATGACAAGTGAGGAGTGGATGTGCAGGACAGACATGGGTATGCAAACCACAGATATGTCCATGCAGACCACAACTGCTGGTGACTAGAGAGTAGTGAACAGTGGACGCAACCATGTCACCCAAGACCATGGGTCAGATAGCGGAAATGTCGCTCGCTGCGTCCCTCCCTGTGTGCGTGAGCGTAGTGGGTTGGCCCTGAGTATGCCAGGCCTGCGCAGTGGTGTGGACAAAAACCCCATGGTGCAGAGCGTGGTTCTCTCCCGGAAAGGCTAACGTCACAGACAGGGCGGTGCCTCGCAGTCCGCCATGAGGCCGATGCCATGAGCAGCGGGGCCTGCGACCCTGTGCACCTGCTGCACCCCAGGACGATGATATCCAGACCAGGCCTGCCCCCCCAAGGCCACACTGCTCACCTACCGACACCGTTGTGTGTCAAAGAGGGCCCACCACGTGCCGTGGCAAGCTCCAAGCACCAGTCCCGCAACCTCTGCACCCTCCGTAGACCATTGTGGCCAAACCACATACAACATGACAATCAACATGCCCACCTACCAGACACGACAACACTACTCTATGGTGATCATGGGCTACCCCTGCACACAATACAGCTATATCATAGCACCACAGCCACACAACAGCTGAATGTGTGTAGATGCGGAATGCAGCCATGTGCGAAGGATGCAAGTGACCTGTGAATGGGAATGTACACAATGACAAGTGAGGCGTGGATGTGCAGGACAGACATGGGTATGCAAACCACAGATATGTCCATGCAGAACACAACTGCTGGTGACTGTAGAGAAGTGAACAGTGGACGCAACCATGTCACCCCAGATCGTGGGTCAGATAGCGGAAATGTGGCTTGCTGCGTCCCCCCCTGTGTGCGTGAGCGTAGTGGGTTGGCTCTGAGTATGCAAGGGTGTGGACAAAAACCCTGTGGCGCAGAGCATGGTTCTCTCCTGGAAAGGCCAACATCACTGACAGGGCAGCGCCTCACAGTCTGCCACGAGGCCGACGCCGTGAGCAGCGGGGCCTGCGACCCTGTGCACCTGATGCATCCCAGGATGCTGATGCCCAGACAAGGCCTGCCCACCCCAGCGCCCCAAGGCTGCACTGCTCACCTGCCGACACCGTCGTGTGTCAAAGAAGGCCCACCACATGCCGGGGCAAGCTCCAAGCCCCAGTCCCGTGACCTCTGCACCCTCCGCAGACCATCGCTGGCACCCACGACGCTGGCCCACATCACTCCTTTCTCATTGATATACTCCACCGGCGTCCTCTTTGTCCCAGTAGGACCCACATGTGGAACTGTGTCCTGAGTCCTGAATGGCAGTGACTCCAAGTCCGTGGCAGCGGCCACAGCACCAGACTCCCTATGATCAGTGAGGCAACGCAAGCCTGTGACATGTGGTGCCACTAACCCTGTTCAATGCAAGCCTGCGGCATGTGGTGCCACTAACCCTGTTCAACGCAAGCCTGCGACACATGGTGCCACTAACCCTGTGTGCCGTGAGTGACCGTCAGCCTCCGGCGGAACATCGCTGGTGTCTGAGCTTGTGGCCTGGGGGTTGTCATCAGCAACAGGCAGGTACGGACTTGGTGTCTGGCATGAGAAGGTGGCATTCATATCCGCCATGTTGTCGGACACAGCTGGCATGTGCCCTCTGCATCATGCCCTGGAGGTAGACCTCCCATTCTCCCCCGAGACACCCCGTGGAAGGCACCTATGACACATACGAGACCCTGCTCTGCCCTCACGTCCCTACCCCAGTCTCCCGCAGGTCAGCGTCCCGTTGCGGTGGACCCGTGTCGGCCTCTATGCATCCGGGGCCACTAACCCTGTGCAACTCAAGTAATGCCCCCTTGTTGTTCTGACATTGCATTTCTGAGTGCCTGATAACTGTTGGAGTTGTTACACTCACCCCACACAAAGCCAGCACAGGCGTCACTGGATTAGTGGGCCTGCCATCACATCCTGCCGAACCAAGTATTGACTCTTTTCTCCCTGCACTGTCACAGGTGATCAAGGATATGCACTCTGCCCTTGAATGATGACACCCCTCTGAGACCCGAACACACCCGCCCAAAAGCAGTTCAATGCGGCCCACATACGCACCAGGGGCATCGTTAAATGCACATTTGGCGTGTTGAAGTCACGTTTGAGGTGCCTGGACGGCACAGGTGGAAAGCTCCTGTACAACCCGGACATAGTGTGCAAGATGATCGTTGCATGTTGTGTGTTGCACAACATCTGTGTACGCACCAATGCCCCATGGATCCCAGTTCCAGAAGTACCAAATGATGATGGGGACGATGGGGTAGGTGGCCCACATCCCACTGCAGCTGCGGCAGGAATGGCCCATAGGAATACCATCATTGACAATTACTTCTTATGAGCACGTGACAATGTGGCCATCCCTGGCAATCATGGGACAGTTCAAAATGTCCAAAAGCACAGCATGTGTGAATAAAACATATTTGCAGGTTACATGTTTTACTTGTACATTGTCATGTCACAGTTTCCTGCTGTGCCAGATGTGATTTGCCAAGTTGTGCACATTTGCGGCACCAGTTGTGTCCTGTATTCTGATGTGGAGGTGTTGCTGTTTGTACCGGGATGCTGTCAATGTCGAGGTGCACTTAAACTTATGTGCGTATTCTGCACTGTGGGTGATTCGCTCCTGCGGCTCTGATTCACTTTCATGCGGTGTGCCTGTCAGTTTTGTGCTTCCGCGGTGCTGAGGTGTAGCAGACTTGGTAACTTGTGCTCTTTGTCGAGTTGTGACTCTTGGGCATGGTTTGTCCACAGATGCGTTGTTGACGTCAGGGGTTGTTTGTGAAGGTGGTTGTGTCTGAGTGTGACCTGCTCCTTTCCGGTTGTTGTCCGCACTCAGCCACCCCAGTGTCCTGCCGTGTACATTGTCATGGTGATTGGACTGCAGCCATACTACTCGTCATGTGGTGTCTCTTGCATTGTCAGTGTGGCTGACGTATATGCATGTTTGCTGTGTTTCGCACATGTTCATGTACATGGGCACATGGTGTACGTGGGACTACTTGGTTTTTGTGTGTGTGCTGACGTGTTCCTGTGGGATCAGGGACATGATCCTGAGTGATTGTGGGTGTGCAGTGTGCTCTGCTTAATTGTGCATGTGTGCCATTGGGCCCATCTTCCCCTCCGTCCACCCACTCCCTGGTCAGTGCGCACCCTGTTGATGTGGTGTCGGGTCATGTTGGACAGTGTCCGGATCCCCGACTCCTGTCACTGTCTCCCGACTGGTGACTGTGGCCAGCATCTTCTCCATGTCATTCAGCTTCTGGTGTTCTGCTGGCCCCCTCCTCTGGGGTGCGTTGCTGCTTTCGTGTTGGCAGCGAGTTTCTGATTGGTTTTGCCATTCAAATCAGTCCAGGGCCTCTTGTGCTCTTCCATTGTCCTCCTCTGCCATGCGACGGCATTCACATGGTCTGAGGTGGTGTGCCATCTTTGCCTCTTTGTTGCCAATGACACGTTGGAGGTGACGTACAGTTGGTGGTGGTGTTCTGACTCATCCGTGAAGATAATTGGGTTTTCCTGGCGACTGTACCCCTTCTTCCTCTTCTCATTGGCCTTCCACGGGCCCTGCATTCCTGTGTGTTCCTCCATGGGGATTATGGGGTTCATGATGTCCTCTGCAGTCGGTCAGGGTGCATCCATGGTACTCTGAAGTTGATGTCGTTTTTAGTTGCATTTTCCATATGCTGTTCTTGTGCTTTTCCCCACATTACGCGTGGGTATTGCTGGCCTCTCGCTGGTTCTCACTGTTTTCTTATCGCATTTGGGCACTTCGTGTCTTTTTACGCGTTGGGGTTTGTGTTTTTATCTCCGTCGCTGTGGTTGTATCGCGGATATTGGCCGCATTTTCGCCGGACTATCGCATGGTACCACAGTGTTGTGAATTCCATGTTCACACGGGGTTATTTTCCCGCATAGGCTGCGATAAAGTTGCGTTAACATTTTTGGGAGATGTTTAGCACACGTTCTTGTGAATATGCCCCTTCGTTTCTTTATATTTTGCCTACGATACTATGGTAGCACAATATTTAGGAAACAATATTTTGGCATACAACCCCCCAAACACAGGATTGATCAACAGTAAGTGGTATATTACAAACTTCAACAATTTGCTGGTCTCGATTAACAGCAGAAAAACAGAAAGGTGTAACTGTTCCAGCAGGAAAACATTACCTGCAAGACCAAGAGGATGTGGTGATGGCCAAAGTTTGCTGCCCATATCCGTCTGCAATCGGTGTTATCCTGACAAGATTTTCCAGTGTGGGTTTGATTGTGAGATATTTAAAAATGTTCAAGATGCGGACTGAATATGGGGTTGCGTTTAAATAACAGACCACTGCATTTGAATATCTCTTTGGCAGTGCCATTTATTTTGCTACATTTCCTGAACAGATGAATTGGGAAAACGTGTTTAGGGTTAATTAAGGGAGGAAGTTAAAAGTTTTTCATTTCCAGTGGATTCACCAGCATTTAGATGGATGCACATTTTGGTGAAGATGATTTTCTTCTGGCACTGGTGACCCTGGGTGTACTACAACTAAAGAATATGCAATGTTGTCAATAGTACGCACATATAACAAAGAGAGCAACAGATGTCTTGAAGAATAAAGTGTGTAGCTCTGAAGATGTCATTAGTGTGAAGCAGTACTTGTGTTATTGTGCATGCCACTGATGGGATACAACATGACATGTTCAGTTTTGTTCATTTCAGGGGTATGTTTGTAGTTGTTTACTCTAGTACATGGTGTAAAAGTATATGCATAGTGGTAGTGTTTCCTGGAGTTGGAGTTCAGAACCATCATGCCCATCGATTTGTAACTATGGAGGATTCCTCATAATTGTGAGCGGATATTGATGCTGCTACAATGCAAGACTTCCTGTGGAGGAAACTTAATTGAAGGCTCTTAAGTTTCAAAATGTATTGGAAAAAACATTTATATTCTGACAAAAAGGTGTCCTCCTTACCACAGTATTATTAGATAAGACTGAGCCCCCAAATGGGTTGTAGTAAAATTCTCATCACGGCCTAGTTTGTAATTTGGCCGCAATTCCTGACACTGAGTAGTGTTGTGTTTATTTATGAAGTTAAAAATGTTTTGTGCAGTAGCATAATACATTCCTGACATCCATTCAAACCTATGTCACTTTTCTGCAGACATCATTGAGTCAAATGACTAGAATTACAGCTTTTTTGTGGTGCTGGGAAATCTGACTAGACCTCGGCACACTACCAGCCATTGAAAACATTTAGGGCCCTAAGTACGATGTCGTAATTAGGAGTTGCCTCCGACCGACACTGTGTTGGTGTGGGAACCGACCGACCGTAAGTCGGCGGTTCAGAATGGCGTATTATAATGCGACCGCACATGGTGTGGTCGCAAACTCCCATTTCCCTATGGGAGCTTGTGCGGCGGTCGGAAACCGGTCCCAATACAAGCTCCCATAAAGAAATGGGAGTTTCTGTGAGGTGCCTGCCACGCGGTGCAGGGATTTACAGCTGGGCACCATAGCTGCCCCGCAGTCCTCCAACCAGAGGCTTCAGAGGCAAAGTAGCTTTCCGACAGGCTTTTTCATGTAGGAAAGCCCGACATGAAAAGCCCACCAGAAACCGACATCATAATCTCAACGGCGGAAACGCCACCCATAGTTAGGAGTCCTAACTTTACTACTACTAAATGCCTTCTGTGAATACCAAAAGTAGTACGTTTAGGATATTATCTCAGATTAGTAGTAGTAAAGTTAGGAGTCCTAACTTTACTACTACTAAATGCCTTCAGTGAATACCAAAAGTGGTAAGTTTAGGATTTTATCTCAGATTAGTTCTGTGAATCAGCCCCATAGATTTTTTCCTCTGGGTGTCTCACATGAAATGAGCAGAGTCTGTGTGTTGTTGGCCAAGTATGACTTCTGTATGGAGGTGATGGCAGTAGTTTGAGGTGTGAAGTTTGTGAACTCTCGGCTTCTTTTGACACTGTTGACAAATCTCCAAAACTGCAGCACCTAACCAATCATGCTTTCGATGACTCGCTCATCAAATGGAATTAATTCATACAATCTTTTCCTTTCATTTTCTGCATTCTGCCCAGGCCACACTCCTGCATACATATAGGCTTACCTTATTGAGGTATGCTGTCAACACCCAGATCTGCCTTGGTTTAAAAGAGGTGGGTTCAGTGTCACTAGAATGATCAGCATAATGAGTACTATAGAATCTCATATGATATGTTAACAACAAGGGCATGCCTATTTGAGATTTGAGGCTCTGACCTACCAGCACAGGCCTGTGCCCTGTGCCATGTAAAGTGTTGTGTAATGTAAGGCTTTGGATTAACTTGGTTAAGGTTTCACTCTTACTGCCTCACTTCTTTACCCTGTGTGTTTTTTTAATTACATCTGGGTATTTTGAAGGGATTTTTAAACTGTGTCTCAATTTCCTGTGGGGTAAGTACAGTCAATGTCGATATTTTGTCAAGATCATACTATGGCCATTCCCTATATCTTGGTTTCCCTGCATGGTCTGTGATTTAGTTGTAGCAGGAATGCTGCTGCCCACCTGCTTCCAGGTCCAAAATATTTTGCCAGGTGTATTCCTCAATCAAATAGCTGCACTGGTTGATGATCATGAAGTACATTTCTTCTACTGCTTACTGTGTAACTAACTAAACATTTTACCAAGAAATGCCTTCTACCATAAACAGGAAGATTTAATAACAGCCCTATCCCCCTCCATGCTCCCTCTCCACCCCAGCGCTTGTCGTCCCCCACATTTACAGCAAATCACAGCCATTCTCTAGCCAGAAACATTATCGTCTGTTATGTATATACAGCACCAATATTTATATTTATATTTTAACCCTTCCCTTTTTTTGGATGATAACCTCTGACATCCTAAAAATCCTTTACCTCCCTCTACCTCTACCCACCCCTAAACCCTTAAAAACCCCATACCTCCCTTTACTTCTATCCACCCCTCAACCCTAAAAAACCCTTCCCACGCTTTACTTCCTCCCAACCCTGAACAGTACCTTTGTATAGCCTTATAGGCCACTACCGAGGGTTATACCAGTTTTTAAAAGCCCTGAGCCCGGGTTATAGGTTTGAGCTTCAAGCAAGGGCCTATTACGAGGGAGAATGCCTTTAAAAACTGGCATAACCCTAGGCAGAAGGACTATGAGGGTATTAAAACATTCCACCCAGTAAGGGGAGAGGAGTTGGCCTAACGGCTAGGGCGGTCGACCTCGAATCTGGGGACTTGGGCTCGAATCTTGGCAATGACGCCGAACATCCTGTGATTCTGGGCAAATCACTTAATCTCCCCGTGCCTAACAAAAATGAATGTGTCCTCATGTAATGCAACTGGTGCTATGTAAAGCGCTCTGATACTCGATTTGGGTCAAGTTTGCGCTATATAAAACTCTGTAGAAGAAAATAAAGGGTAGTGTTATATGTCCAGTGCAGGCCCATTGTCATTTTCCCTAAGTTAGCATGAGCACAACTGCCCTCTGCTTTGCGCACGTTACTATACAAACGTATGTTGCTTTGTGCCAGACTGTAATTTCACACAGAACCTGTTGTTTTCGCATTCTGTTCTTTCCTGGGATTTACTCTGCACACTGTAGACAAGGTCAAGCAACAATGGCCCTTGTTATTTTGTTCTGGTCAGGCATCAAGGCAAAACACACAAATGCAGCTGTTGTTTGGTAACACGTACTTTGTCATATAGCTATGTATAGAATAGGTAACAAGATACTTGGAGAGGGATCTTTCCATAGAACAGATTGTGACAACTCCTGAGATGCAGAACTTTCATCTTTGCATGCTAAGGTATGGGGTCTGCTGCCAACAACCAGAGATCTTCTGATATATAATCACTTTGCTTCTGTAGAAGGGGAGAGATGATTAGGCTAACCTTTATGACTTATGGGCTACTTACTATGCTGAATGTATTTGTGTTAGGCATCTTCTTACTTATTGTGGCACGCATGCTGCATACTAGAGCACGATAGTTAACATAAACATTTTAAACCTTTCTCGTGTTTCTGTCAGATCTTATTGTGGACTAGTATGAGTGTGTGAGCGAATGCATGTGTCCTGCAACCGTGAATCCCGAGGGGGTCAGGAGTGTTGTGTTCTGGGGAGCCTAATCATTTGTTCATCTGTGAGTGAGTATAAGGGAAAGTGAGACACTATAGCTAGTCGTTCCCGGGTTCATTTAGGTGGTAGAATAACTCAGTTCCTGCCTACTAAGGTTCTATGATCCCAAGCATACTTCTGTGCCTCCGCAGAATCCCTGCAACAGTAGAATGTTCTAAATTAAAAAGGGAGAAACATGAAAACACACATTGGAATGTTGGAATATACCAGCGATTATAAGCCAGGAGCTTCTCCGTTGTCTTCAATGGAGCTCTCAACATTTCAATGTTCTAATACAAAATACTTACCTAATTTGTTGTAAGTTCATATATTGTAAATGCGTGCATTGAAAACAACCAGGCATTGTAAATAATGTGTGGTAACTGTGTGTCATGGTGATGGATGTTTTGTAATGGTAGCAACCCTATTTAGAAATGTGCACCAGTCCAAAGTGCTATGATGTGCATGAGGGAACAAACAAAGATGTTTTTTTCCATTTCAAAGCTTTTCAAATAGTTTAATAGGAGTCATTTTATTGCACATCGAGATGATACTAGTGGTTTAGAGAAGTAGTAAGAAATGGAGGACCAACTTTTTGGGAAATGAAGGGGATTTCAAAATGTAAATGCAAACACACGTTGCACTTGAATAATATACAGACCGAATTTGGATACCTAAGCCTGTAAAAGTTCCACGTTGCTATACGTATTTTGAGGTTAAAAAGGGTTACTTTTCTTGGTAACTGCACTTAATGTAACTTCAGAGAAAAAAATAATTTCGCAGTGGTAACAATGGCTGCAGTATTTCTATCAACGTAAATGTTACTACAGAAAATTATTAACGTATTTCAGCTCGCCCAGTATGTAGGAAGCAATGTGCAAAAAGACTACATGAAATCCAGTGACATGAAACTGATGCTAGGGAAATTAGTGAAACTCATTTAATTTTTTTAAAGGTTGTATCATGCATGCACATTTTCAAGTTAACCAGGAAAATTGTTAAATCTGAGGACTGGAGGGCATTAATGTTGTGATAGAAGTTATGAAAACATGTAGGGGAAGACTTACTTAGATTTTACAACTTGTTTGAGTCATAAAAGTGACGCAAACCGAAGTAATATATTTTTTTCCGATTTACTTTCCAGCGCTAAACTTGTTTAACACTGGAAATAACATGAGAGTCACGCAAAGCAGAGCATAGCACTGCTTGGCATTACTTAGCGCCAAGGGGGTGTACCATGGGTGAAGCATAGGCATTCCCATGCAACCACCCAAGGTTTCTGATGCTAAACCCTATTTACTAAATAAAGTAGACAGGGTTTAGCATCAGAAATCTGGACCCTTTTAACCCCTTCCCTGCGGGGGTAAGTCCCCCACAGTGCGGGGGGGAGGGGTGCGGCGCTGCTGTGCTTGTGACGAGCTCAGCTCGTCATAACTCACAGTGGAGTTACAGTGAGTCACAGTGGAGCTGTGCTCATGACGAGCTGAGCTCGTCAGGACCCCGCCCACTGATTAATTCTCACGCACAGGCGGGGAATTTATCGTGCGTGGGCAGGCTGCGGCCGTTATGACGAGCTCAGCTCGTCATGAGCACAGCTCCACTGTGACTCATGACGAGCTGAGCTCGTCATGCGCATGGAAGGGGTTAAAGTAGACGCAACAAAGGAGAAATGCTTTAATATCCCCTTTTTCCGACTTTGTACGTATGCTGCACTTTACAGCACACATACAAAGAGGGAAAAGGGTTAAAGTCAGTCTGTACACAGTATTTTGTACTGGAAGGGTAACTTTCCAGTACAAACCCTATGCTAGACTCACTAAGACACCCTTGCATAATGGCGCAAAGGTGCCTCTGTGGCGGATGGCAACTGATATCAGCGCAGGTGCAAGGGAAAGGGGAGTAGAGTGCCATATTTCTGTAAATATGGCGCTCTCCTCTTCTCTCTTTTTCACGCAGTGCAGCACAGCATTTGCGGCTGCTGCACTGCGCTGTGTGAATAAGTGTTAAATCAGGTCCGTAGTGTCTATAAATGGAGCGAGTTACTTGATTAGAACGTACTTAAGCCACAAAAGAACAATCCCCAGGTCTGATCCATAGATGCTGAGACTTGTACAAGATGATTTTCACATTTGTACACTTTTCTAGCAATTTTAAAAGGATAGAAATTAATGAAGAAACAGTGGCGGCCGTCATGGCTCGCAGGTGGCAGACTGGCGGGTCACTCGGGGGTCTTGCGGGGATCGCGCATATATAAAAAAACATGAAAAATAAATAATCTTACCTTTGCACTGGGTCCCGCGTCTCTGCTCCTGCTCTCCTCGTGGAACTCGAGGAACAGGAAGCAGGCCCCACTGACAAATCACAACGCTGCAGTGCACCGTTGTGATTGGTTTTGAGTGTCATGGTTCAATGCTCATCCAGGGAATGGGGGGACTTGGCTTGTTCTCCATGCAGGATGTAATGCAGCCTGCATAGAGAATGGAGAAAGTGCACATGACTGGTTTGGGCAGAGCGAGAGGGCCGACCAAAGAGTCACTGCGCACTTAGGAGTGGGAAAACCATTCCTCCCCTGCCCCTCTCCGAGAGCAGAGCAGCCCGCCCGCCCTCAAAGCAGCACGAAGCTTAAAATGATAATAAAGTTATTATCATTTTATGTTTCTACTTCGCACTCCTTAAAAGCAGTGAGGCAACACTCCTCCGCCATAGCAGAGGAACCGCCACTGTGTAGAAAACACATTACAGTACATCTGAGTGACAATGAAAAGGTTTGCAACCTGGCACATCACACACTTAAAAAACATTCCGACATCTGCTTAACAATGATGGTGGACAGTTGTGGCAAATAGACAAGATTTAAAGGTGTGCACAAATATTGCGACATCTGAGAAAATAACTGTGTGAGCTAATCAGAAGGAAATGTCTTCGAGTCCTGACAAGACATACTTATCCTTTCGAGGTATAATGTGTACCTTTAATCTGTGTAGTAGTAGCATCTGCTCTTTAACAGTGCTTAGAAACAGTGACATTGTAGCATGCAGCGTTATATAAAAAAGTCATTAATATAAAATATACCAAACAAATTTAAAAACATTTCAGATTACTGCAATGTATTCTTGGCAAACACAGATGCTTTCAGTATTCTGGAACTGCTTAAATGGGTCGGCCCCACCTTACTTCACTCAACACACTAGTGGGGGCAGGTTAGCACAACACATAAAACGCATAGTGGGTGACGGCTGTACATTAATAAGGGAGGGCACATAGTACTTCTGAGCAGGTCAGCAGATGGCAATTCATTTTATTTTTCCCCAGCCAGTTTTTGAATGGAACCAGTGGCCTAGGGGCTCTCGTGCCCGTGCCAACCTCTTGACCCCCACTCGTTTGCACACTCTTTAACATCTCACCTTTTCATTGTCATTGGCTGGTCAGTCAAAGGCAAAGGCCCTCAGTAATTATCGAATGAAGAGAAGGTGTAATCTCCAGGAGGAACTGGAATTCATGAGCGATATTTTCTAGCACATTGTACGGTATTGCAGCATTTCTGCAGCACTTTTCTACTTCGTGATGAGGCCCCAAAGTACTCTACAGTGGTTCGAGGGAGCAACTGCTTTGCTTATAGCATATGGGTGGGCGTAGTGTTTGGTTAAGGTGCCAGCTATGAGTAGTGTTTGTTGATGTCAGGGAGAGAAGGAAGGAGGGGAGGGCTGCCTTAGCTAGAAGTCATTTTGAGACACATTCAAAGCACATTAGACCGAAACAGTGGGAGAAAGCGGGAACATTTAAAGACAACTTTTGAAAGAGTTTATATAGGTTCCCCCATTCTGAGTTTTTTAAGGAATGTGGCAAATAACGCATCACAAAATATATTTGAGCAGTACTGTCCATAATTTACAAATAAATGAATGAGATAATTAAGGATCCTCCTCCAATATATATTTGAAAAAAAATGTACAATTAGTAAATTTGTGCCAAATGGTTAGTGTCGGATTCCTACGGGCTGTGGACTCAACACAGATTTGTGAATTGAGCCCTTTATGATACAGAATAAGCCGCATCGCTTATCATGGCTGCTCAACAAGCATGCATGGCAATTCTATCAATCAGAGCAGGATTAATACCACAGTAAGCAAAATAGCTGCTGTCACTGATGATCTATCGCCAAATGGATTTACTGTGTGAATACGTTTGATAACTGTGAAAAAGCATTTATATATGATATCCCTTTTCATGCATCACGCGTGCCGCAGGACATTCCAACCAATATCAATGGCATTATTTCACCCTCCTTTTGTCAATTCATCCATCCATCCAGACTTCCATTTGTCCATCCACGCATTGATCCAGCCTTTCATAATGCCAGCCATTCTTTCACCCACCCATGGAAATATTGTTTTCAACTACCATTAGTCCTTTCATCCTTGGATGCATCTTTTCATACATATTGGCCTTTCTTCTTGTCAGTTTCTTTCATCTTTTATGTGCCATTTATTTCACTTTTCATTCCAGTCCTTCTCTCACAGTCTGAGTAGCATAGCCATTGTATTGTGCGCCTTACTGTAAGGAAATAAATGTACCCCTACCTGGCATTTAATTGTTAAAATGCAGCAAAAATCAGAGTTCAGGTGGCCTGTTCAGCCTCTGTGACACTGCACCTGCTGTACCTATGAAAACTATGCCTCTGAGAACTCTTTTCCTCTCTTTCTGCCATCAGTTCAACTTTTGGGTCTCTTTTTCTGTGATTGAATTTGCACCATGGACCTCAGTTTCCATTTCCTTTACACCGTGTTTTTAAGAGCTTCTGTCTGCAGGGGTGCAGACAGACAAGGCTTGTACATAATTCCGTGTGAACACCGGCCCCACTGAAGTTGAGAAAGTGAGGGTTTCACTGCGCCACTGGTGGAGTACCCAATGCAGAGCACGGCAAAGCAGCAACTTGCTCTGCTTGCGCTACTCCAGATTTAGTAAGCCACGCAAGGTGGCTCTGCGTGGCTTAGTATATCTGAAATAAGCCCTTGCGATGCCCTGCAATGGCAATAAGTTTCACCGGGTAAAACTGGTGAGCATTTTTTGTAAAAATAGTGCATTTGGACTGGAGGAAAACGTACACAATTTGCACCTAATTCCACATTCCATGTTCTGTAACTCAGAATAAGGTGAAGGTTGTGCACACTTTTCTCTCCCAAAGAATTTTCAGGGAGGCTTAATGGAGGTTTCTTTCTTGTGGAAGGTGCAAAAAGCGAAAATGTGTGCAGTTGTTCTTTGCACTTGTGGTTGCACCTGCTTCCGATAGCTGATGATGCAAAGATGCCGCACAGTCCATGCTTTGAAACAGCAGTTGCTAATAGATCCCTCCCGTTTAAAAATGCTTTGCAAAATTGGGCAGGGGGTATTATTGGCTTGTGCAAAATTAGCAGCAAACACGTGTTCAATGTTATTCTCCATTTTTGCGGACAAGTGATTGTCAGGTGCTATAAAAACTCTTGATACTCAATATAAACAATATTTATGTAAGGGTGTAAGGGTGTTTTGCACTCATAATTAATGTCAAATTCATAATAACATACTAGCGAATAGTGGTAAATAAAGCTTACTTGGTCTAGTTATATGTGGATTTTCAATGCGATTCCGGCACAATATGTGGCAATGGTACATGTTAAAGCCCAGAAACCAAAAAATTATTAAAAGCGGGAAGGAGTAAAAGATAGTAACAAATGTTAAATATATGATAGCACATTGGCTCTGTAACACTGGGGTAAACTGTACAGTATTTAGAGACATTTTTACAGGAGTCTGCGGATTCTCCTCTTGGAATCTTTGGGAAAAGTAGAAGCATGCATGGCCACAGAAGCACTGATTTCGATTGTCAACAGTTGTCTATAGTAACAAACATATTTTGCCCCAGATTCTGAAAGGTTTAGCATCGGGTTAGCGTTACTTTTTTAACGCTAGCCCGAAGCTAAACCCGCTTTGGGATTCACAAACCAACACAACTAAATATTTGCGTTGGTTTGTATGGAAAAGTTGCGCAAAGCAGCTCGAAACTCTGCTTTGTATTACTTTATGTTAAGGGGGTGTTACTTGGGTGGTACATGGGCGTTCCCATGCAATCACCCATGCTTTTTGATGCTAAAACTGATTCTCTAACATTAGTGGAAGGGGTTTAGCTCCAAAAATGAACGCTGCTGAAAAGCAGGCGTTAAACAGAGAAATGTTTACAATTCTCCGTGCCTTTCCGACTTTGCATGCGTGCTGCACTGGTGATCATGAACAGCACATTAGGGACACTTTCAAGAAGCCAGACAGGCTTTAAAGCTTGCATGCTCTCCCTGCTGGAAAAATCCACAGTGACCTGTTCTATACCCGAGTGTCTGATGTTAAAAGGGTCAGGAAAAAAGGTCAACTTCAAGGGGGTTCTTTCCGCAGAAACATCAGCACTTTGGTGACACAGCTGCACAGTGGAGTAAAAGAGTGCCTTATGTCTAGGCACATGGTGCCTCAGCCTCAATGCACGAAGTAAAGCTCAGCACATGGGGGTATTCTGACAAATTATTGTGTCAAAAATATTGTGAGACACAAATATTGTATCAAATACATTTTGATGTCCAAAATATTGTGCAATAGAATATAGATGGTAAGCATAGTTCTTTTGTTTTAAAGTTTTAAATTATTTTTTATGTGGTTTTACACAATGTCGTATTTTACTTATTCTGTTGGCTTTTTATTACTTTTTGTTTTATAAATAGTTACTGTTTTAATGATAAGTATGCTGAATTATTTTTAAGTTATTTATTTGTTTGACTTGTTGATTTTGTTTTTTGATTTGTTAATAACGGTCAAGTTTTCCCCCCAATGTTTTGTGGGTTGTTGGGTTTGGAGGGGAATAGGAGGGGAAGTGTTTTAAATATTTCTTTTTTTAATTGATTATAAAAAAAGGCATACCTTTTAATTTGTTGATTAGATAATTCATCATAAAAATCCTTTTTAGTCATTCAATAGAGAATTTTAACAATTTAGGTGCCGATTCCGATCCTGTAAAACCCGGGTACAAATGGTCGTATGGAGCGTTTTCTCCGTACGACTCGTACCCGGGAATTCCACCGTACAAACCAGCAAGTACGATTCGTACAGAAATACCATTTCCGTACGATTCGTAAAAAACACCGTACGGCTAAAAAATACATACAATTCCGATCCTAGACAGCGCGTACGTGACGTCCGCACGGAGTCAGTCAGCGTTTTACGGACCAGCAAGTATGATTCGTACGCACAGCAATCCGCACGGCTACATTTTTACGGGAGCCCAAAAGTGCTGGAAAAGCTAAGTACGCCGCGATACACGAGGAAAAGGGGGCCCGGTATGCGCCGTACCCCCAGCCCCGTATGTATGCGCCGTACCCCCAGCCCCATATGTACGCGCCGTACCCCCAGCCCCCCCATATGTACGCGCCGTATCCCCAGCCCAGTATGTACGCGCCGTACCCACAGCCCCCCGTATGTACACGCCGTACCCCCAGCCCAGTATGTACGTGCCGTACCCCCAGCCCCCCCGTATGTACGCGCCGTACCCCCAGCCCCGTATGTACGCGCCGTACCCCCAGCCCCACCCCGTATGTACGTGCCGTACCCCCAGCCCCGTAGCATAGCGCTGGGGGTACGGCGCGTACTTTCGGGGCTGGGGGTACGGCGCATACATACGGGGCAGCTGGGGGTACGGCGCGTACATATGGGGGGCTGGGGGTACGGCGTGTACATACAGGGGGACTGGGGGTACGGCACGTACATACGGGGCTGGGGGTACGGCGCGTACATACGGGGCTGGGGGTACGGCGTGTACATACGGGGGGTGGGGGGTACGGTGCAGACGTACGTGGCAGGGGTGGGAGGCTGGGGGGGCCGTACAACTTGTACCCCGGGCACAAGTGTACCCGGGGTAGGGGTTGTGCAAAGTTCGCTCCGTACGGGACGTTTTCCATACGCTTGTGTATTCGGGACGCCGGTACGGATCGGACTTGTGCGCTCGGACTTCAGTTTTACGACTCGTACGTAAAACTGTCCGGGGACGTCTCGTAGACTTTTCCCGAGGTCATTCGGATGTATTTTTCACGTACGAATCGTACTTCGCCATTTGTACGGGACTTGTACGATTCGTACGTAAAAAAATGCGGATACGAGTCGGACGGTAAATTTTTTTAACGGATCGGAATCGGCACCTTAATAATATTTTTGTACTTATTAATTGGTAATTGGACGATTGCTTTAATTATTTCATTATTTGAATAATTTGGATTGTATTTACTTATATTTGCTAAAAAATGTGTTTAATAATTAATTTTATAGTGTGATAATATTTTTAAAATAATGTGCATTGTTATTTTTCTCTTAACGTATTTTATTTTTGTAGTTGTAATTTAAGAATAATAGGGCTCGAACCATTATAAAACTACTTTTAATGTTTAATTGATTTCATTTTTAAATATTTCATGTTGAATTTTATGTATGAATCTCATATGTTTAGTTGTTTCTAAATATAAATATATATATGCCACTTGGCATCACGTTTGTCTGTTTATTTTATTTTGTCTGGTTATTTACCTGTTTGTAGTAACAGAATCTTTCCTCCCCACTTCCGATCCACAGGGCCCCTTGGCACAGCTACTGCATGTGGATACTTCGTCTTTATTATGACACATTGCCACTGGGTCTGAAATAGGAGGGATACGTGTGCGCACTATGAAATGTCTCAGAGTTTATAACATCATGCCGGCAGCCATATACATATCCTTTTACCTTTGTGAGGCGGCATATGTGAGACCTGGTAAATGCCCGCACTTTAAAAACGGGATGTCTTAATTTTGTTGATTCACGTAATGTACATATAGATATATTATGCCTTTATATCAATTGTGATATATTTAACATTAGTTTAAAAACGTGAGCAGAGTCTGTCTTTACTTTTGGACAGATTCCAACATGAATGTATTTCTTTTATGTTTACATATTGTTTTTTTAAAACATTTAAGCACAGCCACTTCCGGGTCGTGGAGTGACTTTGACAAAGACCGCGAGGTTGAAACGTGTCAGTCAAATACATTTATTTCTCTAAAGTAAAATCCTGAGTGCGACTTTACCTTATTGCTGTGGAACATAAGGAATCTGTAATATATATATACACACACACACACACACACACACGCACGCACGCACACACACACACACACCGGTAATCTCCAATTTTACCTTTATTTCATGCTTTGCTTGTCTGCCATTACGTGTTTCATACACTACTGTGATCTTGTTCATGTACATCATCAAGGAATTTCATCACTTAAAGATTTAAAAACTTGGACAAATAATTATTAAAAAAGCCAATAAAAAGTCAAGGTACAATATCAACAAGGCAAAGTTAATACAGTGCTGGTTACACAAATCTGCCTATAACCATTGGAAATACAAAAAAAGAGCGCTAGGAGCAAATATTTAATAATAGCATCAAGGAAAGCATGGGTACAAAGAAGAGGGAAATTAGTAACCTCAAAGAGAGATAGCAATGAATAAATATCCTACAACAAAGTGAATCAACGTAGGAGTGATAAAGTCATCAGAGCATAGGTACATTGTAATATCAGAACAGCAATGTGCAGTAAGGGGAAAACTATGTAGACCACAGATAGTACAGTGCTAAAACCTGTTTGAAAACCCATTCAATACTGAGCCTACATGAGGCACTACATTTTTTATGGCTTACCCACAGGGCAAATAGATATTTGGCAATGCTGAAGACCACTACTCTGCTAGTATCAGTTTTCAGTAGTCTAAATTCTTCCATGTATTTTCTGGAGCCCAGATTCTTACATAATGGCACAATTCACTTCTTCCGAAGCTGGCAATAGGCTGGACAAAAGAAAAGTACATGGGTAAGAGATTCCAAACCTCCTTGGCAAGAAGATCATCTGTTATTCCCTTTATATGCCATTTATTACTAAAAGCTTTGATGGCTAAAGAACCACACCTGAATTGCAGGTACATCTTCCTTTCCGGGAGAATAGGGGGGACAATTTCATCAATTGTGTGCTCATACTGCACACTAAGTTTAAAATTAAAGAAGGTTAACAATAGGGACCCTTTGTAGTTCAACACATTTTTTACTAGAACATCCTCTCAATAGTTTGCTTTTATACTGGCTCTGATTATTAAACATAACTTCTCCGAAGAAAACCAGAATTGGTCTGGGCTGGATTTCTGGAGCAGATCCTTAACATAGAGGAACCAGGGGATTTTCACAATACCCTGGGAAGCTATAAGGTCTATAAGCCCCACCCTGCAGGAGGCTAGCCCTGGGGAGGTCCAAAGTCATTGCCAAAAAATAAATACCTGCTCTGGGCCAAGTCTAGAAAAAGAGGGTCAATGGGGTACTCAGATACAAAGGCAAATCCGTCTGCGCCCGTCCGCGCCCAAACGGGCCCAGGGGCCAGAGATGCTGGTCTGCGAAACCTAGACACACTTATTTATTCTAAAGAACAGTTGATATTACTAAAACCGCAGGTGCACCCGGCCTGCGCCCCACAATCAGAAGTCAATAGCACCCCATTTACCAACACTATATGCGCCCAGTGTGGCTATGAGCTACACGCTAACCCAATTAGGCAAACTAGGACTAATGGTGCTCACGGGTCCAAATGGTACGCAGGCCTAATCAATGCCCGTTCATTTCCAAGGCATACCGCTGAGATAAGAGCCTCATTAGAAAAAGACCCTTTAGACATGCTGTTTGTGATCGAAACGTGGTTCAATGACAGCTCAGGCCCGGACAGCCATCTTGCCCTTCCTTTGGGTTACCAGATACATAGATTGGACTGGACAGAGAGAGCAGGGGGTGGTATTGCTATTATCCTGAAAGATTAATTCAAATGTATTATAACTCAGCTTTATCTCCCAGAATGTGAAAGTCTATAGTTTCACATAGCACTATCCCCTTACCGCACCTTCTCTGGAATACTTATTTATAGACCCCCCGGCACAAGCTGCAGGTTAATGGAGGCATTACCTGACACCTTAATTAGTTTTGCGATCGAGAAATCCCATATGACTATTTTGGGTGATTTTAATTTTCACTTTGATGAACAAGTTACCCCTCACATCAAACAGTTGCAAGGTGATTTAGAAGCTCTACAACTAACGCAACGTGTGACCTCACCCACGCACGAAAAAGGGCATATACTTGACCTTATTTTTTCTAATGACCCCAACATCACTGTACTAAAAACTATCACTATCCCCAGGTCAGATCACTTTTTAATTAGATTTGGCCTACCCAAACCCGCACAGCAGGAGAAATCTCAAGCTCAAATGGTTGTAAGGCGTAGTTGGGCTAGATTGGCCCCAGAAACCTGGCAGACGATCCTAACAGACAATATTCCAAAATTTGCTGGTAATATAGAAGAGAAATATCAGCAATGGGAAGACTGGATTACCCAGTCGGCTGACATGTGTGCCCCCATGAGAACTATTAACAATAAAACATGCCCTAGAAGAGCACCATGGTACAATGAACAGCTTTTGGAATTGAAAAAACAATGTAAGAAACTGGAAAGACTATGGAGAAAGAATTATGAGCCAGCTTTAAAAACCAGATACAAGCTGCTAATTAGGGCCTATCATAATGATATGAAGAATGCTCAAGCGAAATTTTATGAAGAAAAAATCTCTCAATCAGTTAATTCTTCAAGGGAATTATTTAGAGTGGTTAAAACGCTAACTAACCCCCATGAAAATACACAAACCCTCCCGGTCTCAGTCGAAAGACGTAATGACATAGCTACCTATTTCCATAAAAAAGTAATAGAAATATATGACCTATTCCCAAAGGATAGGGACTTTGAACTCGGAGATAGGTACAGAGGTAGAAGGACCCTTATCCTTCCCAAAATTAGCTCATTTCCCCAGACTTGAGGAAGAAGACATTCGTAATCTAATTAAAGGTACTAAATCTGGATCACCTATTGATCCAGCCCCGCCCCAGATTTTATCTAAAGCACTGGAGACCATTTTACCAGGGGGGGCTGGTATTAAGGGGCGTAGGGTGCGTTGCCCCACCTAACAGCATCGGGGAAAACTAAAGGGAGAGAATGAACACCAATGGAGCAGTTTAAAGAAGTTCTCACTGCTTGGTGCTCCCCCGAGGAACTTGAAAGACAGTTAAACTATGTAAAATATATATTTATTTTTACTTACTTTGTCTCGAAGTGGAAGAATCTTCCTGCGCAATGTGCGCATGTGCAAAGCTGGGCGAGAACTATTCCTCGCCCTCGAGGCACAAGCGAGGAGCGAGGAGACAGGTGACATCAGCCTTGTGGGAGTGGCTGCATAAAGCGGCAATGCATGGGTTTCAAATGGGGCGCTAATGAATTGGCCCAGGGCACGGTCAGTGGAGCGCCATTCAGGGTAATGGGAAGGGGCAGGGCTGGCTCACAGTTTACTGAGTGCAGAGGGTGGTGACAATTGCAGCACTCCTTTCGCCTCCGTAAATTAGGCTTCCTAATTGGGTAAGGCCGAGGCAACTAGGAGTGGCTATGCATTTAGTTTCAGTTTGGCAGGCAGCTCCTATTTCCGTGAGGGGACACAGTTGCTGGAAAAAGAAAGGCGCCTGCAGCCGTGGTTTCAAACGACACACGTGCAGGTAAGCCTTTTCCCCTTTTTTGAACCCCATGACTCGGCAGACCACAATAGGATGGTTTATTTTAAACGGGCGGGAAGTGGACTTGTTCAATGGCTCTATCCCAGGCAAAGGCTTTGATTTGCTTGTTGTGTGAGAGGGGGTATAGTGTGGGGGGTCTGAAGAGCTACTGTTCATCAGACCTTGCAGGTTTACCGACATTTGATTTCACAAAGAAGCCAGCACTGGATAAACAGCATTTGTAGGTTGAGCTGTCAGTCACCCTAGGTACGCGCGCGGGCATCTGGCGTCGCGGGGGATCCAGGTACAGTCTAGCGGGAACGATGCTTTGCCGCAGGGGATGCCTCTGCCTGTTACGGTCCCTTTAGTTATGTAATGTGAAATGTTTGGTGGCGCGTAAGCTGTGAACTTGCGGTCTTCTTTTGAAAAAGTATAGGAGGAATTTCGTGACCAAAAAGCAACCAGTTCATTTTATATGAAGGCACAGTAGGGTAAAATGGAAGCTTAGGTTTCCGAATCGAACTTAAGGTCAACTGTTGGGCTATGTGTACAGCTAGGTGTAACAAATCTGTGTTGTCTTTTTTGATTTCTGATCCACTCTCATCGCCCAACAGCGGATTTACTCTTCCAACCTTGCACTCTGCCCTCTGACCTGCAACATGCGCCACTCGGCGAAGCTGTTCTACCCGAGATTCTCTCAGTGGCGGCTTCTTCAGAGGGGCGTGGGGGTTCAGGCTCGCTTGCTACGCAGTGAAGTACAACAATTGTCTTACGCCTAACCACTTTCAAATGTCACCAGCCGCTCCTGCATTTTACCCTCCATAAAGGAATGCTCAACCTATCATTAGAAACAGCTTCGGTCCCAAAGGCTTGGAAGCATGCAATCATTAGGCCTTTACGACAAAAAAAACCAATATGGACCCCAATCTACGCCCTATCTCACTTTTGCCATTTATCAGCAAACTCTTAGAAAAACATGTAAATAATACCTTGACTAACTTCCTGGAAACTAATGAAATACTGCATCCCACTCAGATGGGTTTTCGTGCCTCCCATAGTACAAAAACAGCACTGTTGGTGGTCACAGAGGAGTTAAAGGCCCTATTGGATGAGGGTGGTTCTGACACCATCCTTTTGTTAGACCTCAGTGCAGCATTTGACACTGTAGATCATACCACTTTAATGGGAAGACTAAGAGAAATAGGAGTCCATGGCCTTACCATCGACTGGTTGGCTTCTTTTTTAGAAGACAGGTCCTTCCAAGTGATGGAAGGGGACTGTTTCTCAGACCACCTCCCAATTACATGTGGCGTCCCACAGGGATCTTCCCTTAGTCCTACCCTATTTAATATTTATGTACGACAGTTGGCTAATATAGCACAGGAAGATGGTATCTCAGTGGTATCATATGCTGACGACACTCAGCTGATAGTCTCCCTAACAGATAATGCAAATCAGCAGTTGAGTCACTGTCTGGAGAGAGTGGTAAATTGGATGGCAAATAGCCATCTGAAATTAAATGGCGATAGAACAGAGATTATGCTATTGGGAAAATCCAATATCCAGGCACCCCTGACACAGTGGCCCCCTTGTATGGGAAACCCACCTATACCCAAATCAGTTATAAAAAACATGGGGGTCTGGATAGAAAACTCACTCACGATGGATTGCCAATCCAGGAAACTGTCAGGAATATGTTTCTCTCTGTTTAAAATATCAAGGAAGATTATTGAGGTGATCCCGGAACATCTGAAAAAAATGGTCATCCGGTCTCTTATAATCTCGCACTTGGACTATGGAAACTCACTTTACGTTGGCGCGCCTAAATATGTGACGAAGAGACCACAGGTAGTAAAAAATGCGGCAGCAAGACTCCATCTAAAAATCCCCAAACACATCTCGACTAAAGAAGCACTGAAACAGCTACACTAGCTCCCTATTGAAACAAGAATAAAGTTTAAGTCCCTATGCCTGGCATATAGGGCTGTTAACAAAAAAGGTCCAATAGAACTGAGACAAATGATGTCCAGGTATATTCCGACCAGGCATCTAAGATCAGCCCAGCAACAGCTTCTTAGGACAACGAGAGCGAAAAGAGCCAGGGGGGGGGGTAAGGGGGGGGGGGGGCAGATCATTTACCCACCTAGACGCCCTATGGATAATAGCTTGTAAACAGTACTCTTTACTCTTTAGCGCTGGGAAGCCCTTGGGCAGCTACGCGCTCTACAAATTGTTAAATATAAACACATAAACATAAACAGGGGAAGGTTTAATATGGATCTTAGGAACCTGTGCTCTCTAGTGTAATGCTTTGGATATTCGTACAGCCTTACATCTCAGCCCTGTACATTATCGACCCCAGGGCCTTGATGTTGTAGATCTTAACGGCAAGAATCAGCCTTCTGGGTCATAATTGTCCTATGTATCTTTGCAATACTAGCAGTGTGCTGCATTCCGGACAACTGTGCCATTTCTAACTGCCTTGCCCAACTCAGGTTGGGGGTGAGTCTTATGCCTGCCTATGTAATCAAATTCGGCCACTGCATCTATCAAGGTATCGCCCACCAACAGGTGTCTCTTGAAGTGGGTCACCCTTTGTTTGGAGAAGAACATACATTTGGTCTTGGACCTGTTAAGCTTCAAGCCCCGCTCATCGCAGAATGACTGAAAGGACTTTAGTAATTGTTGCAACCCCTGGGGTGACTTCAAAATCAACAGAGTATAATATGCAAAGAGAAGTCTGGGGACCCTCTTCCCACCTGTTTTGTGTACATCACAGCTGTCCTTGTTCACATACTTGCTTGGCCCCCACTGCCCCACTGTACTGTGGCTGGAGCCCAGGGGATGGGATCCCGGGGCTGAACTTGACCGAGGGAGGGGGGCTAAATGGCCCCCCTCCCCTTCTAATAATTGGGCAGGCATGTCCATCCACCTCAGTTGTATGCAAAGGTCTTCCTGCATTTTGCCAGGATGATCGACAACTTACCAAAAGGCCACCCAGCGGGTTTTCCTCCGGTTTTGGTGACGTGTTCTTGATGCTGAGGAATATGAGGACATTTCCACAAAACAGAGCACTTACTTCACATAGATATCAGGAAGTAACATTGTTTGGTGGAGATTTACCTCTTTGTAGTCTTTTTTTCCTCTCTATGGGAAGATTCATGTTAGCACAGATTTCTGGATAAAGACGCAGAAGGAACAATCTCATTGCCAAATGCACACAATGTCACTGGAGACATTTCCTCACGGTCCATTACAGAGACATAATGTAGAAAATGCACTGGACATTTACCGAATGATGTAGCAGTTACTAATTAACCAGAAGAACGTGCTCCCCTTTGAGTAGATAATTTAGACAAAACTGTGGACTCTTGTTGGATAAAAGGGAAGGTGTGGTTCCTTTGTGGCTGAGTCATTCACATAGCTACTGATACACAGATACTCAGATACCCACTCACATACTCAGACACTTACACACCGACTGATAGACCCACTAAGACACTCATACATCCACTCACAGATGCACTCAGACACTCATGCACCCACTTACTGATCCATACAGTCACTCACACAGCCACTCACAGACCCACTCAGAGACTCACATACCCACTCACAAACCCACTCAGAGACTAATGGACCCACTCACACCCCCACTCATGCATTCACTCACAGACTCACTCACACACTCATGGAGGTACTTGCAAACCTCCTGTGACACTCTCACACCTACTCACATACACACTGAGACACTCATACACTCACTCAGACACCCACCCAGACACTTACGCACCCACTCTCAGACCCACTAAGAACTCATGCACCCAATCACACATCCACTGAGACACTTGTGCAGCCACTCCCAGACCTATACAGACACTCGCATACCCATTGAGACACTAGCACACTCTCTCACACACCCACTGAGACACTTGTGCACTCACTCACACACTCACTCTCAAAAGTTACAGGTAACAGCTAACCGTGGGCGTAGTGCTCCCCTCCGCTTGCGGAGTGCGCATAGTGTTACCTACTTCGCTGTCTGCGAAGTAGGTGTAGTAGGCAGGCTATGCACACGCCACTGCGAAGTGGAGTTGCCCGCCACCTGCCTCCCTCCTGCCCTCTTTTAAATGCCCATACAATCTTTAAAAGCATTTTAAAAGTAAATAAAATGACTTACCTGAGCTGTGGCGTCCCGGGGCTCCCTCTTCCTGCTTTATCGCCTACTTCTTCCTCACAAATGCACATGTGCGGGCACCCGCGCATGCGCATTTCTCACCTCTCACATTCCCAATTATTCACCCATACACCACTGACATACCTACTCACTCACCCACACAGTCACTCACTCACACAGCCACTCACATAACCACTCACCCACCCACACAAACACTTACACATCCATTGAGCCACTCAGCCCCCTACTCACACATGGATATGCAGTCACACAGCCACTCACATAATATACGTTACAAATAATATCACTCATTAGTAGTACACAAACTATACTCATTTAACTTTTGTAGTATCTTAGTATATATTTTTAACACTCAGAAACCTTCAGAAAACACTCACAATCACTGGATAAAGTCATTAGTGATGTCTTTTGAGATGTCATCAGTGATGTCACTGACCATGTTGAGTGATGTAATGTGTGAGTTCATAAGCAGTGCATTGCGGGGAAGTATGTTATAGTTAGCTCAGGTAACTATAACTATGGAATTTCTATGGTTTTGTACGAGTGAAATCTGATCCTAACTATAATGTTAGTACATGTTATACAAGGCTTCTTTAGTGGGTGGCACAATAAGTGCTGCTATCCACTACTAGCAATGACCGGCCATTAGTACATGTAGTACCATATACTAGGGACTTGCAAGTAAAACAAGTTTCCTCATTAAATGTAGGCCAGGTTTACCATGTTTTCAAGGCAGAACACAAGCACTTAACCACTCTGTAGCAGAGAAAAAAAGTGCACAGAATCCTAAAAGACACGAAAAACAGGTTGAGGTGGGAACAGTAAACCTTACCCCTACAACATCCAACACTTTCGCTACTGTTGAGGTTGAAGTGGCAGTAGTCAATATGATACTTCCAAAAGTTCAACACATTCCTTACTGTTGCTCAAGTTGAAGTGGAAATAGTTTCTCCGACCCTCCCAAAATTCAACTCTTTTCCTACTGTAGCTCAGGTTACACTAGGAATAGTAAAGAGTAAATCTAAACCTTCCAAACTTCAACACTTTTACTAGTGTTATTTATGTTTGAGTGGGAATAGTAAGTCTGACCCTTCCAAAGTTCTACACTTTCCCTACTGTTCCTTACTTTGGAGTGAGAAAAGTAAATATAACCTCTCCAAAATACAACACTTTCCTTACTGTTGCCTATGCTGAGTGGAAATAGTAAATCTGACCCCTGCAAAAACCACCATTTTCTCTATCAGTGCTCAGGTTGGAGTATGAATAATTTTACCCCCCCCCCCCCCCACCAAGTCAAACATTTTTCATTTAATTTTTTTACGTTTTTTAAATATATATAGATATATTTTTTGCTTTAATTTGAAAAGGTAACTTAATATAAATTATTACTCTGTATTTCTGGTAATATTGTTATTAATTTTTGTATTTGTTATTAGTAACTTTTTAATTTTTTGGTGCATTAGCATTTTTCTTATTTTTTGTGTTTGAAAAATAATTTTATCTTTTAAATATTCTGTTTATTGCTTGCTTGCAATTATTTTTAAATATATTTTTATGGTGGTGTGACCAAGCTGCCAATGGAGGTAGATGTGTCTCTCTGTGTCTCCACTCCACCGCAGCCTTCTTGAGACGGATACTCTGCATCAGGGCTTGCGGTTCCACGCCTGCTGCTCCTTCTGGTGCCCTGCTGCTTTCTGCCACACAGGGCTTGGACCTGGTGCCTGCCCCTGCTTGCCGGTAGCCCTCTCTGTCACCGTCGAGCGAGACCCGGTCAACCCGAATCGCCATCTTGGGGCCTCCTACAACACCGCCGGATGCTCCTGGGTTGCCTCATGGAGCAGTGGAGCAGCCCACCCAATATCGTGGCTTCACGCAGTGCTTCGCCCCGCTGTGAGCAGGGGGTGAAAATCGTCAAAAGACACTTGTGGCCTGGCTGTGAAACCGTGCAGAGGTTCATGCTCCCCCCCCCTTCCCCCCACACCATTGCTTTGGCTCTGGCCCCCGTGAGGCCTTACTTTCTCCTGAACACCACGTGGCTTCACTTACTGCCTCTCATGGAACATTTGCCCATGCTCACCACCCACCCCACTAGAGCTGCCCTCCTCCCACACAGCTAACCTGTTGCAGCTACTTGACTTGTTGACCCAGCGCTTTGGCACCACTCTGACACTATTGGGAAGCAATGGAACCGGTGTGGAGCTCCTGGCTGATATTCCTGCTGCCTCCATGGCCCTGCCCTAGGGTCTAGTTTGCACTATTTGTGACTCTAGCCTCTCCAGCTCCCAGTTTACTCATTCTGCCCCTTGACTGAACTGTTGTAGGGGGACTCTTGTACCTGGGGGAGACCCAGCCTGTGTCTTACTATACACATTGAGCCGTGCCCTCACTGGTGAGTGATACCTGAGGCACCTTGCTTCACTGCGTGTCCCCTGCAGGACCGGACTCTGCTGGCATCATACAGCACTCTCTCCCAGGTCCCTCGGGTGTCGCATCCGGCAGCAAATGATTGTGCCTTGGTTTTTGGGGCCCCCGTGTCGCCACCTGTGGATGGCCTGCTCTAGCAGAGGTGTTCCCTCCAGGGCCTTGCCAGTCATCCTAGGGACAACCTGGTCGCTTCTCAGTAGCTCAAATCAGGCCCCAGACTTTGGCTACCACCGATTCTCCTCCCGCATCCACGTCCAGTCACCCCGCCATCGTCCCCCACATGCAGGCTTATATGAACGATTTCCCCCAGGACATAAGGTCTGAAATTGGCTCTCTCAAGACAGAATTCAAATTGGGAACGCACAGTGGATGACCGCTCGAAAGATAAGGAGAACTTGTGGTGCAGAATGGCTACCTTGGAGGAACAACACACTGACCTCCTACTGAAACAGGATGACTTGGAAAACAGGAGCAGGAGGAATAACCTTTGCATTGGAGATCTACTTAAGGGGGCTGAAGGCTCAGATATCATGGTGTTCACAGTGGATCTACTCCAGATAATCCGAGAGGATGAGGATGCCTCCCTCACCAACCTGGACAAAGCTCATCCAGTGCCCACAGATCTGAGACGCCCAGACCTCATTCCTGACATCCTCACACAAGTGAATTTTTTCACTGAAAAGGAAGCTATTTTACAAGTTCCTCATTGCAAGGCGAACCTGGTCTTCAAAGGACACTCCATACAAATATTCTAGGATCTTGCCCTAGTGAGGCTACAACACCGTAGAGACTTCTAGCCTGTCATGGACAAACTGCGTGACCTCAACATCAAATCAGATCTTCACCTGGGAGGGCATATGCTGGGTGATTAGCTCATTACGTGAAGCTAAACAGTGGAGATTCGGATGGACTCCAGTGAGACTAGTCCGTTGCCTCCTCAGGAGTCACCCGAGAGACTAAACACCCAGAATGGTGTACGGTGCCTCCTTCCAAACCCAAAACGCATGATAACGAACAGTCCTCCTCTCAGGCCAAACCGAATTCATCACCTCTGCACCATGGATGGTGCAAATTCTCCAACCCGCTCCACCTCAGCTTCCAATTGAGCCGGGGAGTGCTCCACCCTAGACCATGCCTTGGACCGACTACCTAGTGCCAATATCCTCTGATGCAACTGGGCCCCGAACTCTGCTCACGCAGCAAGGACATGCCGATAGGGTCCACCCCCAGGGACTAACAGCTTTACACTATGGAACTTTCCTCTACTTACCACCTGATACTATGGCCCTGAGACAGAGGTGCCTTTGGGCCCGCTCTGTCTTTGAGTTTAGCCTCCTTGCGGGGTGTACCCCCACCCTGATGACCACCAAGTGCAGAGGCTAGAGACTAGATGACCTATTAGTTAACTCTGCGCCCCCCTGCTCGACTTCAACTCCGTTAGTTGGGAATTTTTACGTGCAATCCTGCAGAAAATTGGTTTGGGACCAGTCATGACATTTCGGATTATGGTGCCCTATTCCTCTCGCAAGGAGCAGATTTGGATCAATGACCTGTTCTCCCCACCTATATGTGTGCAAAGGGGCACCAGACAAGGCTGTCCGCTCTTGCCCCTGCTTTTTGCCTTAGTAGTCGAACCATTGGCGATCTCTATATGTCAGGAGGAAGACATCATAGACATCCCTTTTGGCGAACTGGAGCATAAGGTTGCTCTTTTTGCTGAAGACCTATTAATTACCCTGGTCAAACATGGGACATCTCTGCCTGCCGTAGTAACTCCCCTCCGGTCTTTTGGGGGGCTATCGGTTTTTAAAATCAACATGGCCAAGTTAGAAGTTGAGATGCTGCTATTAGCATCTTAAAGGCTATTGTTATGATGTCAGCTGTCAATAGTCCTGTGAGATTCTGTTCTAGACTGGAATCCGAGGGAGAGGGTTTTTGGCAGATATTGTATTTCCCAGGCAATTTGTACCAACTGAGCTGGATCCTGAAGTAAAAGAAATTATTTACCTCCATGGCCTCGCTTTGTTTCACTGGTGATGACGATTTTCATTAACTTTATCACCCCAGGGGAAGGAACAGTTGTTAAAAACTGGAGTTCCGTGGAGCCTGCTGAAGTCTAAGAAAAGTGATGCTGACCGTTGAGGAGGTCCAGGTGTGCAGAGCTTACAGTCACTTCACCAGGGGTAACATTGCTCTCTATTACGGGAGTGATGATTGTAAGTTTAACTTTTAATAGATTTGGAGGCACGCACTGATGAGGAGTGCAAGAAAGAGACTCCCTGTAACGCGTGAGGTGTTTAGCATAGTCGTGCTGATGTGCATGGGAGTGAGGGCATCACAGCACTACTAACAGACGGAGGCAGAGAACATGTGTGGCAGGCACGCGGCAAGCACGCAATGTACGGGAGGGAACCTATGATGTGATGCTTCAAAGCATTTTTGGTTGCTAAGCAACATCTCTTCTTAGGAAAAAAAAATAAAGAACATTTGGAAATGGAGCGTGTGTGGCAGGCATTTGCTTGCTCTGTGTCGTTCCGTGCTAAAGCATTTCTGTTGCCTGGCAACGTTGTTCCCTACATAGAAAAAAATAAAAATTTACACCTGTGAAAGAATACACCTGCTTGGACGTAGTAACTTTGAAAATAATATCCAGATCTGGAGAAGTCAGTAAGTGGTGAGAGTTTCTTCTGCAGCAATAAACTTTATTACATATTCCATCCTGAAATCAATTTGGTGTTAGGAATCCAGAATGGAGGGTCTATCAGCTCTCATCATGTTTCTACACAGCCCAGGTGAACCTGTAGTGTCATGGGAAGATTGGTGAGAAGGCTTTGAAGCCTTTATTCGAGCAATTGGGGGTGATATTTTTAAGTCAGCGAGAAAATTAGTACTCCTTAAATACTGATTGGGTGCGGAAGGAAAAAGAGGTTTGAAGCATCTTCCACCTATTTCCTATGAGGAGAAAGCGGATGACAAGGTGAATGAGTATACCACTACCATAAAGCAGCTAATGGAAACGTTTGGCAAAAAGTAAAATGTAGTTCTGGAAAGATTAAAGTTTTTTTAAAAGAGATCAAATACCTAGAGACTGTACACACATACATAGCCAGTAAGAGGTCTCTTGCAGCAACATGTGATTATAGAAACCTGTGGATGAGATACTGAGAGATCAACTAGTGTTGAAAGTCAACAACAAAAAGGTGCAAGAAAAACTGTTGAATACAGAAGGCTTGATGTTGATAAAAGCAGTGGAGATGGTGAAAAGTAGGAAAAATACTGATGAGGGCTTGAAGGCATTGGCCAGGAGGGAGAAAATTGAGTCTATTCAAAGAGGGCTACTGAAAGCAAAGAGAGACGAACTAACAAAACAGCAGTTTTTTCCAATCGGGTGACAAGTCTTCTTGGGTTTGTTTCAATTGTGATCTGAGGGGACCTGTGTCTACTGATGAGATGTGTCCTGCAATTGGTCAAGTGTGTCATAAGCGCAATACAAAGTATGTAGGGGCAAAATGGGAGAAGAAAAGAAATATGTCAGAACCCTTGTGAGTTTAGTAGATCAGGATGTTGAGGAAGATGCGAGTCACCAAGAAGAAATCTTACAGGTGGCACAAGAAAGAAATGTCAATGATGACAATCCACATTGTGTGATCAAGATGGATGGTGAGAGAGTGAAGGTAATGTCAGATTCTGGTACAAGATACACACTGATAGGTGAAGAACACTTATCTAGATTCCCGAACCATGTTGTCAATCCACCTGATGTCAAGTTGGTAGCTTTTGGGAACAAACCCATAGATTTAATGGGTTATATTGATGCTCATTTGGAGTTTCAGGAAGTGGAAGTTCATGCAAAGGTTTATTTTTCCAAAGATGGTTTGTTTCTTTTGGGTTGGCCCCAGCAGAGAGATTTGTGCATGAGATTCGATCCCAACCACCCTGACCAAGTTTTAGGAGCCCAGTCAGTAGTAACTCTGGCAGGGAGTCTGCCTCAAATCCCTTTCTACAAAGAATTCCCAAATGTTTTCATTGACAAGTTCGGTGCGTTGATGGAGTTTATGCACAACATTGTCCTGAAAGAAGGAGTGGGGCCCTATGTTAATAGGCTTCGTGTGATTTCCCTCGTTATGAGAGCAGGGTCACATCAGGAGTTGGAAGATTATGCGGCAAGGGAATTATTGAAGAAATTGAAGCATCAGAATGGTAGGCTCCAGTGGTAATAGCCAAGAAAAGCAATGGAGATCTGCATCTGTGTGAAGCTCTGAGGAATCTTAATGCAGCCATTTGGATTGACCTGCACTGGTTGCCCAGTATTGGCAGAATTTTGACCACCATCAAGGAAGCCACAGTGTTCACCACATTGGATTTATCCTCAGCTTACCATCATATTGTATTGCACCCGTAGTCATGCCCATTGACATCTTTCAGAACACCAGATGGGTATATAGGTACAAGTGGATGCCTTTTGGTTTGACCTCCAAGGAAGCTGTTTTCCAATGTGCCATGCTCCATATGTTCAGATTCCCCAAGTCACTCAATTTCAGGATGACATTTTGATATTTGGTAAGGATGATCATGATAAGGCTTTCAGAGCAGTGTTGCGAGTGTTGGATAAGGGTGGTTTAACTATAAAGAAAGAGAAGTGTAACATCAGGAGTTGGAAGATTATGCGGCAAGGGAATTATTGAAGAAATTGAAGCATCAGAATGGTAGGCTCCAGTGGTAATAGCCAAGAAAAGCAATGGAGATCTGCATCTGTGTGAAGCTCTGAGGAATCTTAATGCAGCCATTTGGATTGACCTGCACTGGTTGCCCTGTATTGGCAGAATTTTGACCACCATCAAGGAAGCCACAGTGTTCACCACATTGGATTTATCCTCAGCTTACCATCATATTGTATTGCACCCGTAGTCATGCCAATTGACATCTTTCAGAACACCAGATGAGTATATAGGTACAAGTGGATGCCTTTTGGTTTGACCTCCAAGGCAGCTGTTTTCCAATGTGCCATGCTCCATATGTTCAGATTCCCCAAGTCACTCAATTTCAGGATGACATTTTGATATTTGGTAAGGATGATCATGATAAGGCTTTCAGAGCAGTGTTGCGAGTGTTGGATAAGGGTGGTTTAACTATAAAGAAAGAGAAGTGTAACATCAGAGTGAAGGGAGTGGAATATTTGGGGCATTGGATTGATGAAAACAGCATTTCTCCAAAAATGAAAGTGGTTACAGCTATTGAGAAGGCCACTTCCCCAGAAAACAAGGAACAACAATGGTCATTATTTGGGTTAGCTGAGTATTATTCAAAATTCGTTCCAAGGCTTCCAGTTAGAATTGAAAGCATGAGTAAACTTATGTAAAAAGGGAAAATGACAGTGAGTGTGAGGAAGAACTTTGTTTCTTAAAAAAATGTTTTGCTGCAGCCAAGGCAATTAAATCTTTTGATACTAGTGACACCACCATTATCAACGCGGATGCCAGTAGTGCTGGTCTAGGTGCAGTGATGCTGAAAGTTTGTGATGGGTTTGAAGTTGCTATTGCTTATGCCGCTGGGCCTCTGAGAGCTGCTGAGGAAAATTATTTCATCATTGAAAAGTAGGCCCAGGACTATTGGTGGGGAGTGAATTACTTCAGAAAGTGTGTGTGAGGAACAGAGTTTAAATCAGGAATTATTTATTTATTTGACGAGTTTCATATAGCGCTGTCTAGACCCAGAGGTATTAGAGCTCTTTACATAAGGACCAATGAGATAACAAGTTACAAATTAAATCAGTTTCAAGGGCATATTAAAACATGGGAAAAGAAAAACAAGGTTACATGGCAAAACTTGTGTTACTATAGCATAGAACAGGGGTCTCCAACGAGTAGCTCGGGAGCTACTGATAGCTCTCCAGCACCCTCAAAGTAGCTCTCAGAGGTGAAGCAAAGCCCAGTGTCTCAATTAGAGAGTCTTTGCATATTAATAAAGGCAGGACTTCTCATCTCAAAACCCTTAGTATGGCAACCAGCCAAATCAATGGTAGGGACTCATGGTAACATCAATCACACATTGTTTCAGCCTACACTACAGGGTCTGCAAATGACCATCTATCTCCACTCTCAATATAGTTGAGTCACAAGGAGGTTGGCCTTGTTGTAGGCCCTGCCCCATCAGTCACACCATGTGTGTGTATAGTGGGCCATGAAAGAAGAGATGCAGCAGTAGCCTGAGCAATACCCAGTGCTGCTGCTCCCACCCACAAAATGTGGGACCGCAGAAGCCGGAGTGTAAATGTACCAGTTGGGTGCATGATCTGCCTGAGAGCTGAGGAGAGTAGAATATGGGTCCAAAGCTGAATCAACTAAGAGCCTCATGTGTATTTATCTGTGTGAGTGTATGTATGTGTGTGTATTTGTGTGTGAGACTTTGTATTCTTCCATAATAAGCAGTGTCACTCTCTGAAAACTATGCGTGGTGTGAAAGACCACCAAAAGTATATGCTAACCCCCATCATATGGTGTTTATCTCTGACACAAATGTGTCCATTCATTGCCAAGTGATAGTAATGGCAAATTAACAACCATTTTAGACATATTTTTATTTCTTTTTGAAAAACTTTTTATTGGCATTTTCTGTATTTACGTACATTACAGCAGTAATGATGGCATTGTTATACACAATAAAAAATCTCGCATACTCTACATATTGGCATGAGTTCAGGTAACATCATGGTCTACATAGGGTGATAACATTTGCTAGTAGCTCGGGTGGACTTTCCTTGAGCAAAAGTAGATCTCACTACAGAAAAGGTTGGAGACCCCTGGCATAGAATAACAACAACCCATAGAAAACTATGTTACACGGTCAAAATAGAAAATAGAGCATAACATAACAGAGACACATGTCCTTAGGGGCATAGAAGGTAATTGGGGAAGAAAAGGGAAAAGAAATGCAGCTCCGGTCAGGAAGACCTGCACCGTGAGAGAACTGGGATGGGAGGCAGCCACAGGATAAAGGAGGGAGGAGGGCAGGAGATCGTCGATCCCAATCGGGTCCACTATGAGCAGAGGTTCATTGCTAAGATTAGCTCAGTTGTAGACAGAACATCGGTAATTCTATGGACGGAGGGGGAGGAGGGAGACAGTGAAGAGATGAGGAGAAATGTGTCCAATGTCCGGCTGGGTAGGTGACGGCTGAGGGGGTGAGCCAGAGCCGGTCTCCTCTATAGCTGTCTAGGCAGCTCGATCCGGCATCGGCCATGTTGCTAAGTCTCGTGCATACATGGAAATATGTTGTATTGTTTCATTTTTAGATCAGTCTGCATAAGATGAGGCTTTCTTTTAGTCTGTAAATTTGCAACTCACCCCGCGCTTAGTAGTTTGTGTAAGATTTCTGACCCTGTGCTTCCTTTCACTGCTGCCAGTGATTAGCGCCTTGGGATCGCCCCGTGTGCTTCAGGCCACCAGAACAAGGCACCTCGAGAAATTCGGTTTTGTGCCTGTGAGTCTTTATAGCAGGGCAGGTCTCCAGGACAAACCATCGATCCATGGGACAGCTTCGGCCTGAGTCAGGGAAAAAGATGAGTGAAGTAGATGGGGCCCCACTCGGCAGGACAAGCGGGAGAGAGTAGCCTTGCCTCCAGGCAGCACCAGTGAGAGACGCATCAGGTGGGAGGTTCGTTGGCAGGGCACGGTGGCAGCCAGTGAAAAACCAGACAAGGCTGCGGGCTGCATTGAGGCAAGGTCACATGTCCAGACTACGTCCCTCAATAGCCTAACATGGGATCCAGGGATTCGCCATTTTAGGCCCACACAGCTATGCCATTGAGGAAGGGGATGAAGCGTGGTGCGCAAACCCCCGGGAGGATCAGATTAGCAGGGAATCAGCATGTCAAGTGGCGCAAACAGCACTGAATCGTCGGACGCCGACGAGGTGCTGCACGACCAAGCACACTAGGAGAGATCGATCCTGGAGGTGGTCAGCACGGGATGTGCGGAGGGTAACGTCAGACTCCTGCCGATCGATGAGCGGGTGAACAAAGCATCGACTCGTCTGCGGCAGAGGAGATGTTGCACGCCCTGCACACCTCGAGTGCTCGATCCGGGAGGTGAGCGGCGAGGAGAAGAGACAGATTAGGTGAAGGCATGCTAGGGCTCTTGAAGATCATTCCAGCAGGTGAGTTACGCTGAAATTGGCGAACCAGTATCGCAGGGAATAGGATGCCAGTTGATAGAGAGGCGGAGGGTAGGGCTAGCAAAGGGATATCAGTCGATAAGGCAATGCCCAGCCCGGGAGCTCCGGGAGCTCCGGCGAAGAGCTCCTACTTGGTGGCCATCTTGTGTGTATGTCACATACATCAGTATGAATCATGAACCATTATTGGATGTGTACTCTACGGGGTTCCAGAAGGATTTCTCCTAGAATTGCACAGTGGGTGATGAGATTACTAGAGTTTAATGACAAAATGGAATATGTTCCTGGGAAGACAAATATGTTGGTGGATTGTTTATCTAGGTGGTCTGCAGACGGGTTTAGAGAGGATGTAATGAAAATGACAATTGCACAGTGGCCATGTGATGATGATTGAGGAAGGAAGAATATCTCATTAAGAATGGACAACTGACTTGAATGAGGATACAGTGTTGCAGGGGGTAATGAAATACCTTATTGAGGACTGGCCTGTGAGAGGTAAAGCTTCTAGTGATGCAGTGTTTCTCAACCAGGTGAGTACTGAGTTGTATGTGATAGATGGTGTGTTGCTGAGAGAAGAGTTGTTGGTGGTGCCAGTCACACTAAGAACGAGAATTGTGAAACTGGGGCATGAGGGGTCACATTGGCATGATTGCATCCAAGCTGAGTACTGGTGGCCTGGTCTTGATCCGGATGTTGAACACTGCATTAGAGTATGTGTACCATTTGCTCGGAGTGATAAGACACAAAAGTTGGTGAAATACCCTCCACTGATATCCGTAAAATATGATGGTGCATAGAAGAAAATCGCTGTCGATTGTACCAGACGCTTAGGGTAATTGGCCTTAGTTTGCCATTGTAGTGGTGGAATATCACACTACTTGGCCGGAAGTTAAGTTCACTGACCATATTACTAGGGATGTGCCAGTGGAATTTTTGTGCGAGTTGTGGGACAGAGAAGGGGCGCCTGAAGTTTTTGTCACCAACAACAGTGTGCAATTTGTATCCGAGACCATGAAGGACTTTTTAGAAAAGTATTGTGTTAAGCATGTGCAATATTATCCTCAAAGCAATGGTTTGGTGGAAAGGCGGAACAGAATGCTCAAAGAAGGGATACAACTCTGACTCTTCGTAGTGGGATGGACTGCAGAAATGCAGTGTGGAAGTTGTTGCGGTCGTATCATTCTACCCCTCATGGAGTGACAAGTTAATCCCTGCTTCAGCCGATGAGAGGTCGCAAGCCCAGGGCTTTATTGTCCAAATGTGTGGAGAGAAAGACTGGTACCCTGGAGGGTTGTGCGGGGGAGTGGATTATCAGGTTGATGACAGGGTGTGAGTCTTGAAAGGATGGAAAGTGAATAAATGTAAGTCCAAATTTTCTGGACCTTTGGTTGTGAAGTGAGTAAACAAATATACATTGTTCCTCAGTGATGGAAATGTTTGGAACAAGGGAAAAGTTGTGAGAGTCTCTAATTGTTTGAAGAGGGTGGAGAGAATGGAGAGTGGAGGAGTACAGTGTGTTTCCGATGGTGAGGTAGAAAATGACAAGGTGCTCTGTGACCAAAGTGAGATTAAATTGCCCTGATGATCTGATGAATATACATTTTACTGACAGTTGATGATTATATATTGTACTTGTATGTTGCAGGAAGATCTTTCTGTATGATGTTGGTTTGGATGCATTATTTTTTGTTTATATGAAAGTCTCATTTATATTCTAGAAGTGCAGTTAATATTTTAATACTATTTATATTTATATTGTCATTTTGTTATTGTAGGGAGGGATGTGTGTTATGATGTCAGCTGATGTCAATAGCCCAGTGAGATTCTGTTCTTGAATGGAATCCCAGGGAGGGGTTTTTTGTTAGTTATTGTGTGGAGTCTCCTTCGGGAGGTTTGTACCAACTGAATTTGATCCTGAAATAAAATTAATTGCACACCTCCCTTGAGTCATTTCATTTGAGCTACCTCTGCCCTTTCCCCCACTAAGCTGTTTAACCCGTGATTGCCTACAAAAAAAGGAGAAATGCAGCGACTACATTTTATTTTGCATTTCACAAACTCTCGCTTTGAGGCTTCAACATATGTTATCATTGTCTGTTTGTTTTTCAACCAATGGCATATTGTATTGTGGGGTTTGTAGTTTTGCTTTCAACAGTTTCATCATGGACTCAAAACCCCAGCATACAATTTGCTGTTGGCTAAAATCTCAGAATTGGCCCCTTGTCAGCAATGTTTTTTCAATGTTACACAGTCCACTATTCCATTAAAAAAATTGCATGTTTCACTCATAAAATCATATATTTTGTGAGGGTTCATTTTTTCACTCATATGCATTAAAACAAGCATTATGTGTAATATAAAATGTTATACCACACTTCACAACACACAAAAATGTACAACTTGCATAGCAGCAGAGCAACCTTCCATAACCCAAGTAAGATGTTAAGGACAGGTGGCAGTAGCAGAAGGAACAGGACATGATTCTCTAACACATACAGGACAGGTCCAACACAGACAGCTAACACACCAGCGAGGAAGTCAGAGGATTTAAAGACTTTTGTACGAGTTCCATAAACATGCAATAAGTACAAACGTCCTGGAACAAACAGCCAAACCTTTTAGAGTACTACTGCTCACTGGTTGTAAGTTTCCTACTTATGGGTTCCCTAGTTTGGTTGCGGCAATGTCACTTCTGTGACTATTTATGAACTACCTTTGTTAAAATGTCAGACCTGTTTTAAAGTTGAACGTGGGTCAGCTAAAATGTTGCTTACTGGTTTCTCCCTGATTCAAAACAGGAGTGCTGAGCAACAGATCCTATTTCTCTTTTTTATCAACATGTTTTGGTGCTCTACATCACTCCAAACAGTGCCACTCTATGCCACTCTATGTCACTCTACTCTATGCCACTATACTCTTCACCACTCCACTCTATGCCACTCTACACCACTCTATGCCACTCACATCTATGCCATTCGACTTTACACCACCCTACTCTATGCCACTCTATTCTATGCCACTTTACTCTATGCCACTCTACATTAGGTAAATTTCCTCTAGCCACACTCCTTGATGAGACCTTGCAACGTGCTTTTGGCAAGGCTGTCAACAAGTGTGGTATGTTTTGCAGGGTGAGTCGCTGTAATCGTAGTCTGCACTATGAATTAGGCCATGCCCACACTGTAGAGCAGCACCTACAGCTGACTGGGTGTAGGAAGTGGGAGTTCATAGGCATCGAGACTGCAAACCAAGTGTCCAATACCAAAGCATTTCACTCACTACCAGTGCAAGAAAGGCAGGTGTAGTGAGGCAATGATGGCCAGGCCCCATAATGCTGAGCAGCCCCGTCTCAGTTGCATCCTGTCTAGAAAGGCAGCAATGTGGGGCTGAGGAGAACAGTTCTTAGCTCATCCTATAACTACAGCCCTAATCCAAGTGTCTCTGACATATACTTTTTTTATAGCTGCCATACAAACGTTTACCTTACAGCTTTATTTTAGATTGTTTCACTCAAGCACCTTAGAGTATATCACTGTACGGAGTGTCCTTTATTAGAATTAGTAAACCGCAACCTTGCTGCTGAGACAGTTTTATTAATGACTGAAGAGACAATTCAGTTGTCTTCTTTCTCCTATATAACCCATTATTTTTTAGAGATGGGGCAACAATATGGACTTTTATGTCATACACAAGAGCGATTGTTGTACAGTGCACATCCTGAACTGAATTATTTGAAGGTTATTTGATCACAAAAAAGGAGGGACAGGGAAGAAAAGTAATTGTCCAGGGTCGCACAGTTCGGTAAAACTGGAAAGCTGTGAATCAAACCAGGATCTCTGAGATAGGGCTCCTTAAATAGTTTTTGTCCTTGCTCCAACAAAAGCTTTTAACTGGCCTGGCCATGTAATGAAAGCATTCAAATGATCCATTGTTGAATATGGTAGGGCAAAAGTAGTGGAAACACCCCTTGGAAACACCCCTCTTCATAGAACAGCTACGTCTTGGCAAACCCGTACAAGCTTCCCAGCTTCAGATGACAGGCACAGCTTGAATGGAATCAGCACAAGCCATTCCCATCATAGCACAGGTACAAACTGGACAGCAGCAGTGAAAACTATACTTCCTCACAGAACCAGGACAACATTCTTGGTTCGGTTAATATTCCAAATCAGCATCCTGAAAGTCCTGTTGTTTTCAGTTAGAGACCTGCTGTTTGTGTTGATTCTTTGGTGATCCAAGCATCAAGAAGTAGCTATCACCTAGTTGGTCATTGTTATTTGGAGCAGACTCGCCACAGTAACTATGCTTTAAAAGCAGACAGGTGCCAACATCTACGTAAAGGTTTGGAGTGCACGAGCACTAGGCACTGTGCAATCCCAGGCTCGGTGCTGCACCTGTTCAACATGTTGAGGGCCGCCAGTGCATATACCAAACCATTAGTACACCATGGGAAGATCATCTGCCGTCTGGCTTGGTATCTGCTCCCACCCAGGTCGATGGTTGTCTGGTGGCAGTAGCATGGAGTTGGTCTTCCATGCTCTTGCTACTCAAGAAGACCTGTTTATAACCAGTCACCTCACCTCCGGGTTCCCAGTGCCACCTATAAAGGCAACGCCAGCTGGGGTGTCTTATAAAGCAAACCAGGCCCTCTATAACCTATCTATTGCATCTGACTTTTGATTTATCTTACAAGTCATTGCTCTGATCCTCACTGAAAAGAGCTCTTATTATTCTCACTGAAATGGGCACTCGCCTATTTCTCTTTGGGTCATGTGCGAAATTTCCACTGAATGTTCTCAATTCTACTCCGAATTCCCCTTCAATGTCAATGTTGTTAAATGTTTCCCTCTCTAAAAGGTATTGTGCACACACACCGTCTCTGCCATTTGTTAATTAGACATATCCCAAACTAGCAATTACTCTTGTCATCAAGTCCCCTTTGCTGCTGCCTATGTTTCTCCCCACCATGATCATTGCTGGTGTCTGTGGTCCATCTTTCCACTGCTGTCTTGCTTGCTATTTGGGTCAGCCTCAACTGGTCATCCGTGCAACTAGTGTCTGTAGTCCTTTTTCCTCTGCTTACCCCTCCTATTATTGGTGTTTATGCCCTCTCTTCCTCTACCTGTTTCAATCTCTACCAGTGACTGTAGTCACTCTGCCTCCCCTTGCTGGACTTGTTCCCAGTGATCTTGTTATTGGTGTGTGTGGTTCCACTTACTTCTTCCAATGACACCTTCAAACAGTTCTAAATGTCCTCATAATTGGATAAATGACATTTTAAGTCGTGTGTTTAATGGTGTTGGTTTCAAGGCCTTGCCACGCACTTGCCCATAAGCAAAGAAATGGCCTGTTCATAGAATTCCGATGAAGCTTATCTTGGCTTGAATTTGCCCATTTAGGGCCACTCTGGAAACAAGCTAGCCTTACCCGGAAATGTCCTAAGTGCAGCAAATGACTGTCTCAACAATGCTACAGAATTAAGTGGCAATCTGGAGGGAATTCAGTTTGTGAGCCCCAGGCCTGGCATATTTGGGACTCTAGTATTGACAGGTAGTTCAAGCCCACGAAGTGAGATATTAGGGAGCTCCAGAAAATGAATGGTACTATATTGACCACGTGGCAGGGGTTTGAACACACAACAATTCACCAGAAGATGCCATCCTTCTCCAAACTGGAATTACCAATGGAACTTCCACATTTGGTCTTTGATGAAGTAGTTGATGGCACTTGTAGGCCTCCCAGAGTTCCAGCCTCATGGTATTCAACACATGAAACCCCCCTGGGAAGATACCAAATACAATTATTAGTAAGGTTTGATCAGTATGGCACAGCTACAGAAATAAAAGAAGGATGTGTGAGAGTTAGACTTCTCTCACAGGGTTCTAATAATGAACTGGAGTGATAACTTAGCTGAGAGGCATACAAATAAGAGTCCAAACTATTCTAAGCCATAGGGCAGGCAGAATCTACAGATATAAATGAGTTGGGGGTGGAAGAAGCATTTTATTTACTCATAGCTACATGATTTCTACACCTTTGAAGTGTTTAGAACGCCTTAAGAGTGTTTTACGACTGCCATGTTGTTCAGGTTTGCATTGATACGTGTTCTGAAATAATAGTAACACATAGTAAGAAGTTTCGGTTTTTAAGAAATGATTATTCGCCATGTTTTTGTTTTTATTGAGCAGTAGCTCCCTCTCCTACTCAGAAAGTTTCACAAAATATGAAATCAACAAACGTAAAGGAGAGACACCGTGTGACAACAGATGGGCTTGCACTGTTGTGAGAGCTGAAACGCCCTCTGCAGCAGCCAAAGGCAGCATCAGTGTATATTGATTTACTTGCTGGTGCGCGGTGCGCCATTACCCAACACAAGTAAAGTGGAGTACATCAGTATGGGTGAGAAAGGAAAGGAGAAATGGTGTATACACTGCATGCAGCCCCAAAAAGCATGTCTCTGCATACATTACAATCACAGTCAACTGAAAAACAGAAATCAGTATACAGAACATTCAAGCACAATCAGTTTCAACACATTATTCCAACGTATGACAAACAAACTGAATAATGGTGCAATTAAGCGTACAAAAGATGCGCCCGAAACTATCTCAGTCATAAAGTTTCAAGAACATGCCCCACATCAATGTAAAATCTTCTTCGTTCCCAGGAGAACGTAACTCTTTCCAGAGTTGCAAAGTTAGATAACCAGTTGTGCAGCAATCTATTTTCAGGGGGGGGCTGTTCTTCCAGTACATCTTCGTACATAACCATGCAAGAGGAAAGAGACAAAAGAAGGAATTCGAGATGCAAGAAAGAAAATTAAACCACTCCTAAATTCACCTATTTTGGTGAATGTGTCTCGACCTCGGGTTGTCAAATGTCAATTGAGAATACATCGCTCAGCTCGTTTTAGGTCTGTTAAAGACAACTTGAGCTGTCTTTCAGCATGACGTGTTGTTTCCAATACAGGACAAATGCTTAAAGTTGGATATGGGTCAGCCATTTGGTCATGACTGGATGGCTTTGATGTCTATCTCAGCTGGTTGATTTTGAATCAGTGGCTTTCCTCTCTATTCTTGAGTTTGTCTTGCCCAGTAGCATTTTGGTCTCAAGTGCTGATTGGATCAGTCGTATCCTTCCACTGCTAACGTGACGGGACTCTTTTTTTAGTTTGCATTTAGCATTCCATGGAAACTGATGTGTTTCTTTGCTTACTCCTCAGCTTTTTTCTATGCCCACCTGTGATCTTTTCTCGCAGTTCAACATTAGATTTTTTTCAATTCTTTTTTGTGAGAGTCCAGCAGCTACAAAGTGTTGCCAAGCTGCTTGCTTCCTTTATGCGTGGTGATGAACACTTTGATTTACTTTTTTGTGCCCCCTCAGATGCTCCCTTTTTACTCCACTCCCCAATGCTCCCTGTCCTGCTTTCAGTTTTTAAAATTTCATTTTAATAAATTTTTCTATGAGGGCCTGGCAGCTGCAAAGTTCTCCACTCTCCGATGCTCTTTTCAATTTTCTTTAATGTTCTTTTTCTTTTAAATTTTTACACGGGTGCCTACACTTTTTACCATTTTTGTGCCCCCTCAGATGCTCCCTTTTTACTCCACTCCCCAATGCTCCCTGTCCTGCTTTCAGTTTTTTAAATTTCATTTTAATAAATTTTTCTATGAGGGCCTGGCAGCTGCAAAGTTCTCCACTCTCCGATGCTCTTTTCAATTTTCTTTAATGTTCTTTTTCTTTTAAATTTTTACACGGGTGCCTACACTTTTTACCATTTTTTTTATTTGTCTAACATGGAAACCACAATGTTAAATCTGTGACTTAAAAATTGCCTCCTTGTATCACTATGTGGGCACGCTTAGGTATCCAGCTTGAAATAGATTTACTTTAATAGAAACTTCAAAATTATTGCCCATGTGTCATGGTGTGGGTATTTGCATTCGGCCAGTAAAAAAGCATTGTCAAGTTCAATAGTTCAGCATTTTAAAGCCGGGACCGCTTGGCTTTGTCAATGCTTGTTTAGGTCTGGTCTGGAGAAAGTATTAGCCGTTTCGTTATACTCATGTCATAAAAAAAAAACAAATAAGAAAAAAACATACATATATACATGCATCGAGGGGCTTTGGGTCAGCCCTTTTATCCAATGATCTGTTCAACTCTCATCCACATTTTACTACTGCCCACCACAGCATATAGCACAGTGCAAAGTGTCAGCTCACGTCAGCCAGTGGCATCTTACATTGTGAATGATGGAAATATGCTGATCAAATGTTTTTTTTTTCATTTCATTCTTAATCCTTTTTTTCAGTCATTTTTGTGTGTTTACACTATGGGCCTTATTATGAGTTTGGCAGTCTAACCTCCGTAGGATCGTGTCTGCCCCGCCAGCAGTCCATGGTACTGTCGGTTCAAAGACCACCATCTTACGAGCTGGCCACAGGGCCAGCAGTGTAGAGGCGGAGATCTTGCAGCTCTGGTGAGTATTATTCACAAATATATCGATGGCTATGTGTGCATTTCGACTGCAGATATGTCAGATGCACACATATGCATGAGATATGTGGAAAAATACCTTATACCCATTACCCGGGTTCAGCCAATATGTTGGCAGTCCTGGCGATGGGTAGATGGTTCGAAAAGGACTCACCTGAAGATCGCCGCAAACAGGGCTGTAATCATCGAAGATCCTACTGTGAAGGGGGTACCTAGAGAAAGGGATCTACTTCTGAATCTGCCTGGAAGAAGAACAAAGGGGTAATTACTCACCCCAAATCCTTTGTCACTACCACCTTGAAGCAGGCGGTCAGACCTTCCCGGTCCGCTCGTGGAACAGGCAACTCATAATACAGATGGCGGTGCAGCTCCCCTGTACCACCCTATGGCGCCTGCCTTTACCTGACTGCAAACTTGGCGGTCGGCCATCTGCTGGGAGTCTCGGCGGTCCAGCGGCAGTCTTTGTAAAGCTGATCCTACCAACTTGTAATAATGCGGTCGCATGACGATCTCACTGCGATCGGACCGCCACTACGGCAGTCCGCCAAAGTCGCAATAAGGCCCTATGTCTTCAGAATACAGTAATTAAAAGCCAATAGTACATTTTCTTTCGTGCCACAATGAATCTTATGTTTTTGTAATGTGCAAAAAGAAATAAAAAGAGTTTCCATTCCCGTTCTTAGTACAAGAGCCAGCGAGGAAGTGACCATACAGTCCTATTCAAATTCTATTCAATGGTTATTTGTATAATTTCTTTTTTGCAAATATATCTTTGCATGTGGTAAGGTTCTTAATATTGAAGTCTTAATATCATGTGTACCAAAATATGCTTAGTATATTGCCTTTATTTTTGTAACTAGAATATCAAAGTTTAAAATTATATATCACTTTAATATTGTGTTTGTAATATTGATTTTAAGTATTTTGTTAATGTTTAGTTAATTTTATTGTAGTTTTTTTAAACAATAGTTTTTTTTTTAATTTTGAGTTTTATTGCAGTGTTTCTACACGTTTTAGCTTCATATTTTCAATTTTCTCTTGTAATTATATTTGTAACTGAATATTTTTGGGACTTTGGGTTTGTAAAGGTTTTTGGTTGGTAGTGTTTTAAATCAACATTTCAAACTTATTTATTTTTTAATCCTTAAAATATTGTATTTATTTTTATATTTTTATTGCATTTTAGAAATATTTACTTTTTTAGTTTAATGTTATTTATTTTTGAGATATAGGCTTTACAGTGTTTTGGTTGGGGAGTGCTCTAAAATAGTTTTTGAATGTTTTTGAAGTTAATTACATTTTTTAAATTATTTTTTATTTAATACATAGATATATGGTTTGATTTAGTTTCATGTTGTTGAGTTTTATAATGGTTTTGGGTGGGTAGTGTTTTAAAATGCATATATTTACATTTTTTCTATTAACTATTCGTGTAGTTTATGGTTAACATTTTTCATAGTATTTTATATTGTTTTAATAAAAAGGTTTCACAAATTTGTTTCTGTTTTTTAAAATATTTTCAATTTTTTTATTTAAGAAAGAAATCATTCATTGTTAAACATTTGGGGCCAGATGTACATAGCTTTTTTTTGCAATTGCAAATGGCCCTATTCGCAGAATTGGGCTGGTTGTGCCCGCAAAAAAGCTTTTACAATGTACAAAAGGCAAAATGTGATTCAGTGACTTGTTAATGAATCATAATTTGCATTTGCTAACAAATACCAATTTGGCGTATGTATGGTATGTATTAATGTTTTGCAACCAAATTCTGGTCGGAAAACAGTAATACTTTACCACCAGTTTAAAAGAAAACAACTAGCGGTCCCGTGGGTACCCCATCCACATTGAGAATGTTAAAAAAATATTTTTTAAGAGCAGGCAATGGTCCCATGGACCACTGCTTACCCTTAAAGTATGAAACTGCACAGTTTAATTTTTTCTTTTTATACGCAGCTTGTTTTCCTTTAACGAAAACACGATGCATTTTAAAAACAAAAATGATTGCTTTATTAAAAAGCAGTCACAAACATAATGGTCTGCTGACCTCTGCAGGCCACCATCCCTGAGATGGCTGTGATTCCTAATGGGTAACAAATTGCGGCCTACCTCATTAATATGCATGAGGTAGGTCCTGTCATGCATTAGGAATACCGATTTCCTAATTGGGATTCGGAGAGAATCGCAATTAGTGAAACGGTATTCATAATGTTTGGACATGTGGCCCTTGGTAACTGAAATTATTCTGTTATTCTAAATTTATATGTCAGAGTTTTTATGTAACTCCACTGAATTCTGCACAGCATTCCGCGAGTTCCGCCCAGGCCTAGAAAATAGTACTTTGACATAACCATTGAATTAGAAGTAGATTACACCACTGCAGCCGTGGTGGTATAACAGCTGTGCTATTCACATTGATGGCTACAGACGTTAAATGATTCCAGCACAGCCATTGTATGATAAGATTTGTTTTTCTGTACTGGCTATAGAAGTAAAATATCAAGTCCTCTGGTGTACATCAATGTGAGGCCTTTTCCCTGGGTTGTGTCAACATAAGTAGTTACAGAAAGTATTCTTGGTGGGTGCTCTTGTTTACCACTGGTCTTCCGAGGCTTCAGTACTATAGCACTCGTATTGGTTAACCCACTTACTTTTTTGCTTCAGTATTCAAGGTGGTAGTGGTTTTGAAACTAAAATGCTGTATGATGCAATGATCACTTCCAATAAACTGCAATGTCCAGCCAGACCTATAAATGTTCAAATGAATTAGCCTTACGGGCCCTTTATTAGAGATAGAACATATTGTGTAATTAATATGACAAAAACTATAACTAAACCAGAATGTTTAAAGATCTTCTGAGGTGAGCTACAACCCCACTCTAAGATTCTAGTGTAACCACTGTAAGGGTAATGGTTCTAGTGTAGTAAGTGAAATGACTTTCACAGCAGAAACAAAGCCAGTACGGTGTCAGTCAGTGTTATTCGTTTTAGAAAGCCTTTATTGCAGAAGTGGACTGTCAATCAAATGGAAGCAGTATTTCAGGTGAAGGGCCAAACAAATTGCTTGTTTATGGAAGCTGTTTCAGAGGACTGTCAGGTGTGGATCAAAGAATGGTTCAGGGTGAATGTAAAGGGGGCAAGAGCAGGATCCCCATACACTTACCACAGTCACAGGGAAGTAGTTATGATTTCAAAGTGAATCTGTTTAAATCAGTAATAACTGGGGAGGATGAACACTTTATTGCGAGGAAATAAACTCAAAATGAGTCATTAGACTTTCTTGTTAAAGAGGTGCTTCCCTTATGAAGGCTGCACATTGAAGAATATAAATGAGAAGTAAATAAAGTTCTAGTACATCAGCGACTGTAATCTATATGCTCCGTAGGCTCTATAAGTATTCATAAACAAAAATAAATACACACAAGAAATGATATGGACCATTGTTATTGAACTTCACTGTGTATCTTATGTTTCAGCAATTATGCATTTTCCTGCCTTCCAAAGGAGGAGTATCGATCTTTATTCTATTTTTAAAATGAGGCAAAATGGAGACACTTTGGGGCATATTTACAAGAAAGTGGCGGAGCGCGGGTTAGCTCCAAAATTGTTAATGCCACGCTCGGTAACTTTAGAAACGCTGGGATGCGCCATATTTACAATAATACGGCTCCTTCCTGCATTTCTCCCTGCGCTGGCGCTAAATTCAGCTGCCTAGCTTCAACACAGGCACTACTGCACCATAGTGCAAGGGTGCCTGCATTGAGGGAATGATTGTTTATGTGCAGGAAAGTTTCCCTTCCTGCACATAAACAATCCAGAATTGTGTTTTGCAACTCCTATGTGTGCTGCAGCACACATAGAAGTTGCAAATAGTCCTTTTTTTAATGATTGTTCATCTGCAGGAAGAGACACCTTCTTGCACATAAACAATAATTCATGGCGTTTTTCTGTTTCTATGTGTGCTGCTTAAGGCAGCACACATAGAAACAGCAAGAACTAGGAGAAATAAAGCATTTGTCCTCATTTCGCCATCTTAAGACCAGATTTTCCCTGGTCTTAATTTTGGTGCTGCCTCCCATTTGAGCCACCCTTGTAAATCGGGGGCAGTGTAAAAATCAATGGGTGTTGGGGCAGAACGCCCACCGCAACACCCACTGCCCACCCCTTTCACTCTAAGTCTAGCGTGGCCTTATTGACAAGGCGGCGTTAAGCCATGTTAAGTGGCTTAACGCGGGCTTGTATATAAGGGAAAGCCCCTATCGCCACAGGAATGTCGCAAAACGTGACGTTCCTGTGGCGATAAGGGCTTGTAAATATGGCCCTTTATATTTTAAATATATAAATAACTTAATTCATCCCACTGTTGGAATGTTTTAGTTGTGTTAGCTTTGCTATGTATCCTTGGAGTTTTCGAATAATTGAAATTGGAGTAGCTTAAGTTAGATTGCTGAACAAGCGAGATGCTTTCTCCTGTTAACCCCATTATAGCACAAATATGTAAAAAGCAAAAGGAAGGGTCAAGGTCACAGTGATTCTGAAGAGTGCACAATGTGTAGTGCTAAACTAATTGTGAATTAAAGTGCTCAAGGAGTCTAATGCATTATAGTAAAATAGCAGAGGTGTCTATGGATAGTGTTATTGTATAGAGTCAGGGCTAAGAGTTCTATCCATGAAAAGCTTCAGGCCTCAGATCTTATGCTAGTGATAAGTTTAAAGACTCCCAGTCAATGGTACTTGAGATGCCTGGCAAAAATGTACAATGTAAGCAAAATATGTTTGCTTACTTTCTCAGTGGCCATGGGTGTACGGCCAACTCAGTAGCTTTAATACCCAAAGCCTCACCAAGAAAAAATGAAATGGAATTCTCACCCACATAAAATGATGATTTTAATTTGCAAAAGAACTGGTCCAAAAGTTGCAGTGTCCATTTTTGCTCAGTCAGCAATAATCAGACACCCGACACAGTTAAAGGGGAGATCAGTAATTGTTTTAACTTGTCTCTTATGTAAAAGCTACAACTGGGTCACACTGGTGCTGAAACATGGCTTGCAGTTGTGGCATGTTTCACTGAGGTACCGATCTTTCAGGGAGATCTCTCTGGTACTGTTGGTCATGCTGCACATTGTAGGTGTTAGACATTGGTGTTTCTGGTTGCCAGCTTGGACAACTCAAAATCCATGTATGTAGCTGCAGGTGCAGTTATGGGACCTCCAATCAGAGACTTTATTTATAGAAAAGCAAAAATGCCAATCAGGATGAACCGAAAAATAAATAAAAAATGGCAGTTGAAGGGAGTTGGAAAAGAAATTGCCAGTGAGGATCAGAGACAATTGATTCAAAGTTGTCTAGATGTGGATAGTAGTATTCACCAAACTACTGTGAGGTACTGCGCAAATACAAGTCCTACCCCACCATTGCCACCAATATTAGAAATTAAGGTTTCTGGTTGGCAGAGTATACACCCTGTCCAGAGCCACAATCCTAGTCAGGGTAAGTCAGATACACAACCTAAATTAACCAGTGCTCATCCTCTCGTAGCTTGGCACAAAGCAATCAGGCTTCACTTTAGAGGCAATGTGTAAAGTATTTGTGCAACATCTAAATTAACCCAGTGAAAACACCACAAAAAGACTTCACACCAGTTTAAAAAAATAGAAAATATTTATCAGAGTAAAACAAGACCAAAATCTCAAAACTCCAATCAGAAGAACTTGAGAAACACATTTTTAAAGATTAAATGTAAAAACAGTGATTCGAAGTCACTAGCAGTCAAAAGGTTACTTGAGGTCGCGGGGGACCGGTGCAAATCCAAATTTCAGGACGAGTGGGATGAAGGAAAGGCCGGCTACAGAACCCATACAGGGTCTGCTGAAAAAGTACCTTGAATGGAGCAAGGCATAGATGCTGAGAGCTGCGTCGTCATCGAACCTTGCAGCCAGGATCCGCATTGTTGTCGAATCGGCACTGCGTCGGAGGACACTGCGTCAGTTCCGATCAGCTCAAGGGAGGCCACTGAGTCGATTTTTTAGGGAAACAGCTGCAGCACCCACCTTTGAGGCCAAGGACTGGAAGGGGCACCTCAGGCAAGGGTAGGACTCGCAGATTGCAGCTGCACCAGTGGATATTGTGCGTCCAGAGACACCAATCTCCAAATTTCTATCAGCTCCCCATTGGAAATTACACTTACAAGGTGTTTAAGGGAATCCCAATGTTAACCTATGGGAGAGATAGGCCTTGTCACAGTGAAAACAATAATTTAAGAGTATTTCACTACCAGAATATGTAAAACGTAAAAGTACATTTCCTACTTTTTAAATACACTGCACCTTGCCCAAGGGACCACCTACGGCCTACCTCAGGGGTGTCTTAAATGTAATAAAAAGGTAGGTTGGGGCCTGGCAAGTAGGTTAACTTGCCAGGTCGAAATGGCAGTTTAAAACCGCTCACACAGCTCTGCAGTCTCAGGCCTGAGCCATGTTTAAAGAGATACTGAGTGGGTGCCACAATCAGTGCTGCAAACCCACTAGTTGCATTTAATTTACCCACCCTGGGCATATATAATGCACTTTACTGGGGACTTATAAGTAAACCAAATATGCCAATTGTGGATAAGCCAATATTACCATATTAAGGGTACAGAGCATATGCACTTTAGCACTGGTTAGCAGTTGTAAAGTGCCCAGAATCCTAAAGCCAGCAAAAATGAAGTCAGCAAAACAAGAGGTCAGAAGGCAAAAAGTCTGGGGAAAACCATGCCGAGGATGCCAGGTCTAACACATGTCCCCCCAGCTGAAGGTGAGGAAAGCACCCAACCCCATGGGAGTTCTCTTCACTAAAGCAGAAGACTCTGGAGAGACCATCAGCATTAGCGTGGTCTGTGCCAATATGGTGTTATACCATAAAGTCCATTCCCTATAGGGAGATGGACCTCCTCAACAGTTTGGGATTCTCACATCTCATCTGCATTAACCATATGAGAGGCCTGGTGTCTGTCTGAACCCGGAAGTGAGTGCCAAACAGGTATTGCCTTAGCTTCTTCAACGCCCAGACCACAGCAAATAATTCCTTTTCAATCGTGCTCCTCCTCTGTTCCCTGGGAAGTAGCCTTCTACTGATGAAGGCTACAGGCTGATCTAGGCTCCCTTCATTTGGGAATTGTGAAAAACCAAAGTGTCTCAAAAAGAACATGTTTAGCAAATGAGCCGTGCCCATTCAGAAGGAGACTGAAAGAAAGTGTAGTATGTGCATTTTGGAGCACACTGTCACAAATATATCATTAAAGCATGGTTTGGTAGTGAGGTATCGTTGACGGACAGCACATTTTCCATTACAATGGGTGCTACATTTGCACAGTTTTACTGATAAATCTATAAAGTGCAGAAGTGATAACATGGAAAAATGGGTTTCTGCAAATTTCATATGTGCGTCACCAAGTAAAGTGCCTTGATTTGATCCTATTAAAATGTTTGTTTCAATCACACTTCAGAATTCGAAAATGTGCCTAGTTTAGTCTTTCTTTTCTGTTGATACATTTAAAAATATTTATACAGTTAATTTACAGGTATATACGTTTTCTTGTGTGTTAGAAAAAACTGCCATCTGACAATTTTGTTGTGATACAGGGAGTGTGAACTTTCACACTCCCTGTATCCTAGCAAAAGTTTCAGGTAGATCACTTTACAAAACCCTCTAACTTTGCAGTCAGAGAAAGAAAAATACAGACCAGTATTTATTTTCAAAGAATATGCAGCAATTTGTCATAAGGCATAGCCTGATATTTGACCCAGTCTATGAATGCATTGGAAATGCAACAAGACATTAAACAAACTTTATAGGTATTGTTATTGCTCATTCACCATCTGAAATACAGCATGATTATTTTGGGGGTGCAGCAGCACCCCCCCTTCAACATCTAGTTCCAATATCTATGCCGGTTATGCTCCTTGTCTTGGGGCTTCCTTCCGGCAGCATAATGGGCAGTGGGGGTATTTGTGGTGTTACACCCCCCTAATAAATGCATTTTCTGATAAATAGTTGGGTACAGGAGCTTTCAGTCGGGTATTGTGAGATGTGCATTGTGAGATGCCAGTCAGATTTCACCAGTAATTTTTACATACACACAGAAAAAACATACAACCACTCTCACTCTCTGTTTTGAAAGTCCTAAAAAAAGTGTTTTTTCCCAAAATATTGTGTTTTCTCTCTTAGTACTCCTACCAATTGGCATTCCTCTACCATTCCACTGCCCTTTAGGCCCCTCTAATGTACTCTGCTTGTCCTATAATGTATCTAAACATTATAAGCCAGCCGGATCGTGGGAAAATCTAGAGCTCACACCCTCCCATCATCATGACCAAGCCACGCCCCTGATAATGGGTCTTATTTAGGAGTCCTTTGTTAAGCCTCCAGCACTCCCCTTGCTATCCTTGGCGTCCCAGAAATAACGCTTTAAAAAACCTGCGTAGTTTCTATTGTATCCACTCCTTTCCGTTTCGTAGCCTCGTCAGCAAACAGAGGAGTGTTGAGGGTGGCGCAAGGGACATGTGATGTCATCAGGGGTCAAAGGGTGTTATGTCACTCTCACTACGCCTGGTATTTTAGTCACAGAGGACGTCCAGCTTTAAATATAGTCTACACACGCAATGCAGTCATGTCCCTTTGTTTCTTTTGTTATGAGATCTTTTCTTTGCTGCTGGGAAGAATAAGTTAGACTATTCATAATATTAGCTTTTTTTACTTTAAAAGCATTGCTGATTCGCACACGTTAAATTATTGCAGCACTGGCCTTTTACTATGGAGCGGTTTGTAATTTTCCATTATGTCCAAAAATAGCAACGTGTGTGCGTTTTGACTGCATTGGACTCGAAGGAAGTTTTGGAAGGTCACAGCAATAAAGAGCTTGTTTTCTACTGGAAAATGCGAGTCAGACCCATCCATATTAGGGTCTCCTGAGCCCATCTTTATGTACTTGGCTTTCAGACAAGGTGTTTGCGCGAGATGGATGACTGACTTTTAGGTGGGGGCCCTGTCAGTCAAATGAAAAACAACTGGAGAAATGAAAACGAAGCAAATGCAATGTAAACTAGCAGAATAATAAACAAGCATTGGCAAAGCCAATAGATCTCGCCTATGTATGTGAGAGCTATTGGCTTTGCCAATGTCTTTTAGTCATGTTCTACAGCTGCATGGCTGCTGTTCAACATGGCTAAAAGTGTATGGCATATTATAGTGAGTTCTTGACATAGAGGAGAGTGCCCTAGAGTGGAGTGGAGTGGAGTGGAGTGGTGTAGTTTGGTGTGACGTAGAGTGGAGTGGCCTACAATAGAGGAGCATACATTAGAATGGCATAGTGTACAGTGGCATAGAGTGAAGAGGCATAGAGTAGAGTGGGATAGAGTGCTGTGGTGTAGAGTACAGTGAATAGGAGACTAGTGTAGAGAGGTTTATAGTGGAATAGAGTGGCCTAGAGTAGAGAGGCCTCAAGTAAAATGGTGAAGGGTAAAGTGATATGGTGGAGGGTACCTTGGCTGCACTGTGCAGCACACATGCAAAGTAGGATACGTTTTAAAGTGTGTCTACGTATAGTATTTTGTACTGGAAGGTTATCCTTCCAGTACAAAAACTATGGTAGACTCAGGCACACACCCTAGCAATATGGCAGTAAGGTGTGTGCCTGGCGCAGTGCAGCTGAAATCAGTACCTGTGATAGGGAGAGCTGAGGAGAGAGCCATATCTCTGTAGAGCACAACGTGTTTGGCTGCTGTGCTGCATTCCATGACTCTTTTGTAAATCTGGCTCTAGGTGTCTCTCATTTAGATTAACACCTAAAATGTGAATTATTGTTCACTCAACATGTGGGCGTATGTACAATATTTGAGCGCTTCTTTCCCACACTACAAACGTCATCTGTTACTAGCAGAGAACTTACATATAACAAACACTTACTGCCACAAAAATATTTCAATCTCTATAGAATATATGTACATTTCCACCCCTATTACACATAAAAAGGGTTGCTCTGTGTTTCTGAACTAAAGGTCGGTGTTGCTGCTTTGTTTCAATATGATCGTACGGCTTATACTTTCTCAATTAAAACTGTGCTTTTGTTGGACAACATAACTGTCAGAACTGCACGAGACTGATTCCTTGCACACCTTCCGTGTATGTTGGCCAAAGTCTTGCTAGCTCACGATGCACCATATGTACCCCTAACCTGACAGGGTAACAAATGGATTGTGCACCCTCAGAACACGACGACCCTGAATCCCTAAGGAAATCGTGGTAACAGATCTAGAATCCTTTCGCGTAGTCACTTATCCATACCCAAGGAGATACACAAGGAATACACGGTAAAACGTTCCAATATTTCTTGAAGCATTGGGATTCTTGAGTAAAATGCTTGCACTGCAATAATCAATAGAAGGAAACAGAATAATGTGATAGCATTATGAGAATGGTTCAAAAGATGAACAGTTCAACCATTTTGCTTATTACAAATAATATATGCTTGCATACAAGTACTGTAATATTGTATAGGCCTACCTAGCACATCCTAACCTATCATGTCCAGAGTGAGTAAATCTGCCAAATGCCCGTAGGGTGATCTAACTCCCCATTAGTGTCATCTAAGGTTAGTGTCATCAAGCAGCACTTCTTGGTACAGAGTTGGATAGCATCACTCGCATGAGAAAACTAGGAATCAGCTGAGCTGAAATTCCAGCATGGATCGACTTCTCAGTGCCAGCTAAATGCCCCTCTGTCTAAACAAAGGCTTGATGTCACATATATAATAACATCCTCCATGTTACAAAGCCGAAGCCCCAGCTAGGCCGATATTGTTTATTCTATTGTGATAGTTTTGTTATGGAGTGCCCAAAACAAATAACATCTTGTGTGATGAACTTGGCCCTTGTACAGAAGGTTCAAAATGTTTTGATAAAGTACATATGAAGCAATAGTGTAAGCAAAACCAAGTTCGAGGAATATTATCCATGTGCACACAAATGATTGTATGTCAAATGTCATCCTGTTTAAGGCAAGAAGGCAACTTAAAAACGTGAGCATGTAAAATGGCGCTTCTTAACCCTGCCTCGTGTACCCACATGACACCCACTCCTTGGACGTGAGGTGACTAAAACAAAGCTATCTAAATATAAACTATGTATAAAAGCATAAAAAGGAACTATGCTGGTGTGAAGGTAAAGGCCTACAGAAAGCCAATTTTAAAACTATATTAATTCAAATTCTAAGTAAAGTAAAACCTGGTTGATCATTTAAAACAATTTGGGGTGTTAATCATGTTTCCAAATTAAAATATTCCCACAACTCAAAACTGCCAGATTGTTTATGTGTCCCAAGGAGTTGACAAAACATTGCTGTTCCCAGTAACCACAGACAATGTTCCCAGATGCACTGAACACATCAGGTTTATGGAGCAAAGATGTTCCAGTCCATCCCCCTCAGTGTCTGCCAAGGGAGGAACAGCCAGTGCTGATTCAGCAGAAGACAAGCCAGGATCCAAATCACCAAGAGCCAAATCCTCCCAGGAGGGCTTATTATATGTATTTAGGAGCAATGGCAGGTGCAAAGGACAACGGTACAAGTGAGCTATTAATGGACCCACCAGTTGTGATTCCAAGCATATATTCAGGGCACACTCAAAATTGCACAGCAGACAGTGGAAAACGGGCTGCATACAGTGTAGCAGACAGGCCGAAAGTACATGAACCAGTGGGTCATTAAGTTACTGAAGCAAGGGTGCACCAAAGCACTGTATCATTCATTCACAAGAAAGGAGCACATGTGGTGATGCTATCCCCATTTTAACTTGTGATGGGACATATATTGTGGAGCAGAAAAATGAAGAGCACAGTCCCAACACATAGGAACAGGACAAGGGGTAAGCCTCCAAAGATGTTTCTAAGCACAGAGTGTATGAATGATGGAATAACTCCGAAGACTGTCTGGAAGATGCTAACCAACTCCCCAGAGTCAATTGTCTTAAAAAAGTACGCTAATCCTGCAGTATGTGACATGTTAAAAATGCGATGCACAATCACCCCAAAATGGTGTGGGAAATTAGTGCAGAGTAGCGACTGTATCTAAGAAAAGGACCTTGCAACTTGAAGATCAGATGTCGCCCTTGCAGATGTTAAGGCCACATCTTTCCGGAACAATAAGACTTTCAGTCTGCTTAAAGCATCAAAGCGCACATTTGTGGGATTTTTATAAACGGCCAAATCGTCACATTCCTAACTGTACAGCAAGTGGAAACAGTACTTGTGTACAACAGGTCACAACCGCAGGGACCATCACCAGATAGGCGATACCCAGTCTCATCCCACAGCAGCCTTGATCATTCAGCATAAAGTAACTCCCATTCGAGAGTAATCTGAAAGCCGGCTGGATCACAGCAGCCGGGCAACCTTTTGAATAACATGACAAGCTTGCCTTAGACGCATTACATGCTGCATAAAGTGAAACCTCCCTGCACACTAAGGAATGAGCCAAGGTACCCTCACAGTCAGTACCACTAAGAAAAACCTCAGTCTCCCTATTACAACATCAGTATTTGAAAAGTAAGCTCCATGACGCATGTACATACCCCTCTCCTAGCGCCTCATATCTGCCCACTTGATGATGTTGTAGCAGTATTGAAAGTGAAATGTCAATCCACAGATGGTGTTTTAGCAACAGTGGATGGCAATTTCTCTAACTTCTCTATGTGTAACATGGTATATGTATTTGCCTTTTTGGCCATGGTTATTTGCTGATCGTAAGGTTATATGGCAGAAACAAGCTAGTCCTATTAAAGTGAACGTGACCATCCTAAAGTGCCTGCATAGTTCTGCACAGTAACATTATAGCCCTAAGCTGCGACTGCTCATGTTGTAAAGAAGACGTTACTCTGTATGATGTCAATTGTGGATGACACTATGTTACCCAAAGAGTAAATCCTGGTAGAGTAGTCATACCATTATCTATTACTGCATGAACCCTTTCTAAATTTCCCCTTTCAATTTTGCACAATCTCTCAGCAGATTCCTGCTATGAAATCTTCCACACTTGATTGTGTATTGCATACAGAAAGCACTTTTGACGTGGTCTTCGAGGATCTAATAAAAAGTCCTGTAAACCCATGTCATCAGAAAGAAGGGACAAGTGTTGTTTCACCTGAGACAATCTTGAGGTTTTTAGCCAGTCTAGGCCCAACTTCCCAACACTGTAAGTAGTCACCACCCCTGAGTGCTGTGCCTGCATGTATCTCGGGCCGGGCCTACTGATCCTAAACCCGTAGGTGTCACCCGGAAAATGAGCCTGACAACCGTTAGTGTCTAATGGCCACACTAACCATCCCTTCTGATTGGTACGTGAAGAATTGTATGAGCCATTGCGAAGCATAGTGTCTAATGTTTCCACAGTTTAATTTGTGAATTGTCTTTCCAAAAGTCAAACCCTTGTACAGACAGCTGAGAAATGAAAGATGCAGAATAAATCAGATTGGTGTCAGTGAGCAGTTTTCTGAGCCCGTGAGGGTGTGAGTTTATAATAACTGACTCTGGGTCAGCAGGATTGTGAATATAAAAATATGCAAACTTCTGTGCAAATGCTTTTGAGCTACCCCATGGTGGAATAGGGCAGTGTTCCCATTGTGTGTAATTAAATACCGCCCATGGAATATTTGCTTTATGCAGTAAATGGTTACCATAATGATGGAAACAGAACATTTAATCATAACTAGCCATGCCCTCATACATCTTGTTACCATTGAAACTGTTGAATGCTGCAGATCACCAAGCATTTCATGCACAGTATCAGTGTCCCACTCATCAGAGACAGTAGTAGGAGTGATAAAGTCATGCAGAGAAATTTTAAACACATAAGGAATTTAAATTAATTTAGTCAGTCCAAATATATTACAGGATACCCTATCCCAAACAATTCCATCAGGAACTGGAACAGCAAAAATGTTCAGCAGGAAATAGTCTTTTTTCCCTTCGGGTTATGAAGTATGGGGTGTTAAAACCAAGTTCACCAGTTCAACAGGATCAAGAAAAAGACTGTCACAAAAGCAATCCAAACAAAGAGGAAAAGTAACGAAATTGTAATCCAAATGTATATTGGTGTGATAAAGTATGTATTTTTCAGCCAAATGTAGAATTCACGCAATCTACCTCGAGGCAAAAGTGTTGTTGGGTCAGAGGAATTAGAAGAGAAGTCATTTAAGTCAATGAAGTAGCCAGAGGCTGTTCGGTCTATTTTTGGAAGCTCTGGAGACTGTGTAGAACTAGGAGTAGACTCAAGTGGTGGTACGTTTCTGTAGTTTTCTATTATTTAAAAAAATAGTTGAATTATAAAGAAATAAAAATAGCAATATTGTTTAATAATTACAGATTTTACTAATTTTCTTTTATGTCTGTGTGTTATAATGGAGGGATGCTTGAAGGATATTGTTTATTTAATTATTTTATATTTAAATAAAAATAGTTTTGTGCAATTCTGATATAATTGTTAGTTTGTTACATGTTTGATGTATTTTTTTTTTTTAGAATGGAGTTAGAACAGTAAATCTGACACCCTCAATGTCTTTATTTTGCTCTTTGCTTGTTAGTTGGAGTTTATTCAATTCAATTCAATTTCAAGCTTTATTTCGACTTATATCATCATAAAAGCAACATACATAAACATTATCAATATCATATACAAATACACAATCCAGATTCCAAGTAATTCATACGAAGGTCAGACCACAATAAATTATATCCGCAGCTATGCTAAAATCAAACATACATTATAAATTAGTTAAAAGCCAGATAATATTTTGGAGTTTATTAAATTTGCCCCCCGTATTGTATGTACTTTTTCCAATGATTGTTAGACTAGATTTGAGAATAGTCTATCTAAACCTCTACCCAAACCCATACCCATATATTAAATTAGAGTTAGAATGGTACATCTGAACCCCCAATATTGTGCTTGCCCCAGTATTTGTTAGACTGGAGTTAGAATGTCCCCTCCTTTTTATATATGTGCTTTCTACAATGTTTCTTAGGCTGGACTTAGAATAGAAAGTCTGAGCCCCCGCCCCCATTTCTCCATGCATGCACTTTACATTTTATCTATAATGGCTGAATACATAATAGAGATGTTTTAATATTTTTTAAAGTGATTATAAATTTACATTTTCGTGTGGCTTTTCATTCTTGAACATAAATTACAATTGTTATAGCTTTATTTCAGCATTAATATTATGTGTGTAACACATAAATTGTAATTTATAATTTAACAATAACATATATATTTCTATTAATTATATATGTTTTTATAAAGTTATATGTATTTTGTTAAAAAAATAATGTTCAATCAAGCAATCAATCAATGGGGATTTATAAGCACGGCTAATCACCCGCTAAGGGGTTTCCAGGCACTGAGGGCCTTGCTGCTTCAGGTGGTTTCAGCTGAACACCCAGGTCTTGAATCCCTTCCTGAATTCCAGAAGAAAAGATGCGGTCCGGAGGTGAAGGGGGAGGTCATTCCAGGGCTTAGCAGTGAGGCAGGAGAAGGAATATCCTACTCTGTTGCTTTGGTGGATTCTGTGGGTGTGAGCAAGGGAGAGGGAAACAGAGTGCAGGTGTCTGGAAGCTTCTTGAGGTGGGTGATGAAGTGGGTCCATTTGGGAAAGTTGAGGATGGGTCTGGGTGCTGAGTTCTGTATGATCTACAGTCTCTTCAGGGGGCGAATGGTGATCCCTACTTAGAGTGTTTTGCCGTAGTTCAGCCAGCTGGTGAATAGGGGTTGAGTGACACTTTGTCTGGTGTTGAGCAGGAACCAGTTGAGGATGTTCCGGAGCATGCAAAGAGTGAGGAAGCAGGCTGAGGTGACTGCATTGAACGGACTTTTTATGGTGAGTTTTCTGTCCAGGATAATACCGAGGTTGCGGGTACGGTCTATCGGATTGGGCAATGGTCCTAGTTCAGCGAGCCAACAGGAGTAGTTCCATGGGGAGGTATTGTTCCCAAAAATCAATACTTCCGTTTTGTCTGTGTTAAGTTTTAGGCAGTTGCTTTTCATCCAGTCGGCAACGCTCGTCAAGCACCTGCAGAGGTTGGCCCTCATGATGGAGGGATCTTCTGATAGCGCAAGGATGGACTGGATGTCGGATATGATGCTGAGTTCGTGGGTTCTGATGATGTTGGCCAAGGGGATCATGTAGATGTTGAACAGTGTGGGGCTGAGCCTTGAGGGATGCCTCAGATGATGGTCTTGGGTTCCAAGGTGAGCAGAGGTAGGCCGATTTTCTGGGTTCTTCTGGTGAGGAAGGAGGTGATCCATTTGAGGACAGCTAAGTAGATTCTGATGGGATGAGGCTTCTTGATAACGGTGTTGTGGGATATGTTGTTGAACACTGCTGAGAGGTCGAGGAGGATCAGGGCAGCAGTTTCTCCCCAGTCAAGGAGGATTCTGATATCATGTGTGCTAGCAATCAGGCTGGTTTAGGTTCTGTGGTTGGTGCGGAATCCAGATTGGAAGGTGTCCAGCAGCTTGCTGTTCTTCAGGGGTTCGATGAATCGGCAGATGATGGTCTTTTCGAGGACCTTGGTGGAAAAGGGAGCTGGTAGATGGGACAGTAGTTCCTGAGTTCGATGTGGTCAGCGAACGGTTTCTTGAGAAGGGGTTTGACTTCTGCATGTTTCCATTCTTTGAGGAAGGTGACTATGGTGATGGGTGCATTGAAGATGATGGTGAGCTCACTGCTGATCCTCTTGCTCCCTAGGTTGAAGATGTGGTGAGGACAGGGGTCTGTGAGTGCTCCTGAGTGGACGGAGTTCATGGTGGAAGTAGTGTTCTGTGTGGTGAGCTGGTCCCAGGTGGCGAGTAGTGGTCAGGGTTCACTTCCATGGGAACCAGGAGGCCTTTGAGGTCAGAGGTGGTGGGTTGGGGTTTGAAGTTTTTGTAGATGGTGGAGATCTTGTGTTGGAAGACGTCCACCAGGATGTTGCAGAGTTCCTGGGAAGGGGTGGTGATGTTTTTAGTGGCTGAGCGGTTGGAGAACTCTCTGACAATGTTGAAGAGGTCTTTTGACAGCTTGTTCTAGGTTGGTTACTGTGTCAGTGTGGGAGGTATTGAAGATGTTGGTCCATTGACTCTCTGACACTTTGTTCCAGCTGCAGTGAGAGGTATTGTGTGACTTAGTCGCGATGCCAGGTGATCCTGTGATGGTGAAGTGGACAATAGTGTGGTCTGTCCAGGTGATCTCAGTGACATGACTATACTTGACTCTGTCGCTGCCCATGGATATTGTGTCAAGCGTGTGTCCTGCATTGTGTGTGGGGTTGCTGACAAGCTCGATGAGGCCAATGTTGTTCATGCGCTTGAGGAGGTTGGTGGTGTCATTGAAGTTGTCAAGGTGAAAATTGAGGTCTCCAAGGAAGATGTAGTGTTTGGAATGAATGGTGAGTGAGGCAATGAAGTCAGAGATGGTGTGGCAGAAACTGGGGCATGGTCCTGGAGGTCTGTAGATAAAGGTGCCTCTGATGGTAGTTTTGCAGAAGGTTGGCGTCAACGAAAGAGGTGAAACTGCAGGAAAAGCGAGCAGCTAGGGGGCCATCTCAGGACAAAAAAGCCTAGAAGTACAGCAGAAACGGGCAAAATTAACAAAAGGAAATAAGGCTGTTATAAGTTAAACAACAAGCAAAAGTGGCAAACGATTTATATGGCAAAAACTAAAAGCTTAAAAGTTAAAAGATAAAGAACAGGAGAAATGACAAGGCTAAAAGTTAAAACAACAAAAGAAATGGCGATAAGATAACAGGTAGAATACCAATGGACGGAAGTGGCAATGCAGCGGAAGACAAGCAGGGCAGCAGAGAGACATGAAAGGCAGAGTCAGGGAGACCTGCTGATCGGACAGCAAGGGGTGAGCTGACTCAAGGACTTTACTACTCAATACATGTGACTACATTAATGTTTATTTTTTGTCCTATTGTGTTTTTATTTAAATATATTCATTTTAATTAAAAAAAAATAACTAGTATGTTAAATTACAGTAATGCTAGATACAATGAAATATAAATCCTCACAGGTTATCGCAGCACTTGAGACCTTTTTAGTGAGGGGCCCTTTTAATAATAACATGATTATCATGGGGGATTTTAATACTTGTTTTGAGCCCTTGGCCAGCGATGATGGTAGATTTATTGAGGAGGAGGATGCTCGCTGGGGCGTGCCACAGTTGGATCTACAACCCATAAAGAAATGGACAGAGGTAGCGCTCCAGGTTAAAGGGGTGTGCCTGGAATGGGGCCTTAGAGCTGCCAACGGTAGGACCAAGTCTGATGCCTTGGGTGCAGCGACCTTCGACAACGGTCGCTCCAAAAGCAGGATCGATTATATCCTGGTAAAATTGGAAATTTGTCACATTGTGCTAGACATGGAAGTACCAATTCGGCCTGAAAGCGACCATAACCCCTTGGTTCTTACTATGGATATTCAAAGCTTTGATCCCACGACTGTCGGGAATACAGTAAGTTGTTGTGCCCCGTTAATACTGGGTAATGACTTGAGAAGGGTCAAATGGGCTAAGGTGGCACTAGACGAAATAAAGGTGTTAGAAATCAGGGCCCTGGTTTCAAGGGCCCTAGGAGAACTCAATGAGTGTAGTTTACAGGAGATTCTTAACGTTAAGTTGCCATTGATTCATATGGAGCTCATTAGTAGGCTGAAGAGCTATTTTATTAATTCTAAGCCTATGAGGGTCAATCAAAAACTTGAACCCAATTCTTGGTACAATGAGCTATGTAGGTCTACTCATAAAGCCCTTTTGACCGCAATTAAATCTAGGAATTACCCTATAATCAAACAGGCCCGGGTTTTGTATAAATCCACCTTAAGGCAGGCTAAAAGAGAGTGGGACGAGGAACGTTGGAAGGACCTGCTGAGAGCATGTAAAGGCAGGAACATGTCCCAATTTTGGGATTTAATAAAGTGGGGGAATGGGCAAAGGTTGATAATCCCAAGTAATAATGTGGACCCCCACCATTGGGTTGTCCACTTTGAAGCCCAATACCAGCAGGGCTCGGAGAGGGTCTCCTCTGCTCTATTTATATCCATAGATGTTCCTTTGTGGTTCAGTACCAAGGAGGTTGAGGCGGTCTTGAAGAATATTCCGAGTGGTAAGGCACCCGGTCCTGACTGTATTCCAGCGGACCTATTTAGGCAGGATGGTGATCTTTGGGTCCCTTACATAACGAATCTGATGAACTCATTGGCGGGGGGAACTCCATTTCCCAACTCTTGGTCCGGTGCGGAAATAATCCCGATTTTTAAAAAGGGGGATCGCTCCGCACCGGGCAATTATAGGCCAATCAGCCTTATCAATGCCTTGCAAAAGATCATTGCCCGTGTCATCCTAGGAAGGATCCAAAGTTGGATGGATGAAAAGAATATATTATCTAATCTTCAAGTAGGGTTTCGGGCTCACATGGGAACACTGGACCAGGTTTTTAGGTTCGTTTTACTTTATTGGAAGGAGGTCCTTTTGGGCAAGGGGCTAATCTTTGCAGCATTTGTGGACCTAAAATCCGCATTTGAACTTGTCCCCAGACCTAAACTTTGGGATGTTTTATTAGGGTTAGGGATGCCTAAGGAACTAGTGGATTTTGTGATCAAGCTTCACAGCTCCAATTATGCTCAGGTTCGTTGGGGGAAACCAGGAGAGGTCACTGAAAGATTTAAAGTAGAGAAAGGAGTTTGTCAGGGGTGTGTCCTGGCCCCAACCCTGTTTTCCCTATTTATAAATGGGGTTGTACAGTATTTTGATAACTATCCTACTGATGCTCCAAAGTTGGCTGGTCAAAGGGTGCCCCTGTTCATGTTCGCTGATGACACCCTGATATTATCCAAAACACGGCAGGGTTTGCAGCGGGCCCTATCTCGCTTTGAGGTGTTTTGCAGCGAACATGAGCTAGAGGTTAATGTGGAGAAAACGAAATTTATGGTACTCCATGGGGCTGGTGCTGTCTCGGCAAGAGTTTTTATGAGTGGGAAGCTCTTGGAGCAGGCTAAAGTCTTTACTTATCTAGGCATTACCCTTGGCGAAAAGTTGAGCTGGACTCCTCAGGTGAAGCTCCTAGCATTGAAACATTCACAGTTAGCAGGAGCCCTTTTGCGGGAGCATAGGCTCTCCCAAACTAAGCCAGTGGCTCCAGCTGTCAAGCTGTATTCCCTGAAAATAGTCCCTGCTATTTTATATGGTGCTGAGATCTGGGGTTGTAGTAATCTGTCCGACTTAGTTCTGGCCCAAAACAAATTTTTAAGATCAATTGTGGGCCTCCCACGATCAACTCCACGAATCCCTCTTCTGTTCGATCTTGGTTGCAATCCCATTGAGGATATTGCACAGCTCAGAATGTTGTTCTTCTGGAGAAGGCTATGGTCTACTCCCGAACTACATCAATTCGCAAAGGCCCTTTCTGAAGTAAGGGGGTTGGACCACTCAAACAAGATCATATGGTTAAAAACTATCAAAACCCTACTTACTGATATGGGGATGAGGGATTTGTAGGTATCTCCGGAGGTGGCTGATTTTCCAACCAAATCGGAATTCAGAACAGCATACTGGAGTTTAGTAAAATTTAGGAGATACTCTACTCTGGTAGGCTCTCCATTGACCAGAGACTTCTGGGATTTAAAAGATGAACCATCCCTCGAATCTTATTGGGACCTAATTACGAAACCTAGAGACCGTAGGTTGTACCATCAGTTTTGGATAGAAACGCTCCCACTTAGGGAATTTACCAGCAAATAGAAAACTGGTAAGGGAGATAGGTGTCCATTTTGCCCTAATTGTATAGAAAGTGTAAGCCACCTCCTTTATGTTTGTCCTGCCTATCATTCAGCTAGGAGTATGTGGCTTAAACCCCTGAGCAGAACTCTTGGTACGACTTCTGCTCTGACTGCCAAAAGGTTATTGAAAAATGGCGATAACGAAATAATTATTATAGGGGTTGCCAAATTCCTTAGCTGGTCTTGGGTTATTCGTGAAAGAAATGGTGGACTATAGTAGTTTGTGGATTTTTTTTTTTAGAAGAAATTTTAATGGCTATTTTAAATTTTTTAAAGTATTGTATTGGTTGTGTAAGACTATTAGATACTATGATATTCAAACTATGGTCGTGGAATATCACACTGTTTTATCTGTATATATATGTCTTTTAAGATGAATAATCGTAATAAAGACTCTTTTGAATTGAATTGAAATCCTTACTGGGTCCTTTCAATTGCAAAAAGGACGGGGAACTTGTCAAAATATGTAATGAGGCAGGTTATGCTCATTTTTCACATAAGCCATTATGCACTTTCTCTGATTATAAAAGAGTTTTTACAGCTAGCCTACACTCTGCGGCAGTGCTATATGGATTTTATCAAGTTCATCAGTTTTAAAACCGATGGATGGCATCTGTCTGGATGGTGAGCGTTTCAACTGAACGATTGAATGAGCTTAATAAAAGAAGGTGTTCTGCAGCTTATGATGTTTTATTTACCTTTATATAATGTTGATATTTTGGACCACAATGTCTAAAATCTAAAAAAAATTGTACTATACATTATACGATTACAAAGTCGATATTTTAGTAATTGATGTTTTTACCCCAACATGTTTCCAGCACAATTTTTTTGTAATCTTAGTTCATATAATTCTGCCACACTACTCAAAACATAATATGTAAGATTGCAAGGGAGTTCCACGCCTAAGCTAAACAATGATCCTTAAACCTTTGTTCATGAATGGTAATCCAACCTGTTCCTATCCAACATGGTGGGCTATCTGCAAACCAAGTGGAATTTCCTCTTTTTACATTCTTTCAACCGAACCATGAAAAGGAAAGAAATCTCTGCGCCCCCAAACCACTTGGGCCGGCTAATTATCATTTCAGTTCCTAATGACTTGTTCAGCAATGACTGCCATCAATTACCATTCTCTTCTATACCACTAAAAAGCCCCACAAGAAACTTGAGAGACTCCTGTTTAACAAGTGCTTGTCCACAGGTTTTTATTTTTAGAAACTTTTTTTATTCATCAACATGGTGTAGAAACAACATTACATAAACATCATGTAAATGAGTAGGTGCAAGAGGAAATCGTACAGTATTATTGTATTATTGTACCAGTCAAAGTCAGACACATCAATTAAGGGACATTTCTACACATAGCAGGTTCAAATACAAGCATTAATCAACACAAAGACATTGGAACAACAAGGAGATGCAGTTAAAGGCAACTCAACAGAAAGGGGGGGGCATTGAATCGTGAGTGGTATATCACATCCTTAAGTTTCAGAATCAGTATCCTCATCACTGAGATCACCCTCAGGGGCCATAACAATGGTCAACTTATCCATAGGTTAAAGGGCATCTCGATACACCAAGTATCTGACATGGAATATTCATGGTTATAAGAACATTTTAACTGATTTTGATTCCGAACTGAAGGGTCTGAACTACTGGATATTTATTCTCCAGAAAACTTGGTTACGGGAAAGCCCTCATCTCAACAGGTACCTAAGTTGTGTTAAAAATGTCCACCCAAATGCCTACGACCATCCATCAGGGGGACAGCTTACCTTGGAATCCATTCCTTATGGTAAAAATCTGGAGATTTTAGATAAGACTTGTAATTGTTTGTTATATTGATATATTGTATTCCTCAGGCTTCACTAAATCATTGGCATGTATATCTATATTTCACCAAAAGCGACTATTTTCAAGGAAAATCTCAGTAAGCTTCACAATTAGTTGATGTTATGTGAACATTTTTTGGCTGTTTTTTTATTTTGGCAGGGGACTTGATGTCAAAAATATCTTTGCATTTTTTTTTAATAACTTGCAGGATGATTTAAGGAGATTGCATGGAATCCCCTCAGTAGCTGCTGGAGAGGGTAAATATATGGGCAGAGAATGGCAACTACTGCCTTTGTTAGTGCAACATAACCTGTTAAATTCAAAAAGCTGAAGTGCAGACGACAGGCCGGCTAAGGCAACCTTAAGAAATTCTGGGAGTGTGACCTCGATTGATTATGCTGTTGTTCCTATTGACAAATTATATGCAGATGCCTACTTTTGGGTGATTGATCTCCTTTTAGGCAGCCATGATATTATTGAAACATCTCCTAGGGCCAAACTACGAGTTTGGCAGTGCAACGCCTGGTCTGCCCCACAGTCCGCACCACCAAACCCATGGTTGGGCCAGATTACGAATGATTCTCATGTCTAGGAGGCTTTTTTTTATGTTTACACAGCAGTGCCCTCAAAACGGCACCACAATGGGAACGCCAAAAACAGTTCCTGCACGGCATGGACTGAAAAGTCCATGCTGTACAGGAACTGGGGTGCATGCACACAGGATGTAGCCCATGGAGCAGAAGCACAAGCCCTTGTTTCCTCTCCGCCATGGTTTTCATAGAGGAGAAACTGCCATGAAAACTTTGGTGGAGAGGAAAACTTGTATTATGCTTGGGGCGTTCGTGGCGGTCCCTCCAAGCATATTGCTGCCGCAACACTGCCAGGGAACGGCGGTTACATGGCTGCTGCAGCGGGACAATGTCAAAACGACTGCCCTAACTGTAATAGAACAGTGGGAAGAGCACCATGGTCTGGCCTCCACGAGTTTGGCTGTACGTGGACCGGCCGACTCAAAATTAGACCCTTCCAATTCAATGTTGTGGCAACGCAGTTTCTTCAATAGATTTAAGTTTTAGCTATAATCATAAATTGCAGATCACCTCTCAGATGAAAACCTGCAAGAACTATTTGCTGTAAGGCTAGATTCTGTTCATAAAATTACCGGTAACTGTCACAATTTAAATTGGTACCATGCACTTATAAACGAAACACTGTTTCTGCTGAAAGCCCAAATTTAGACCTTGCCATTTACAAGAAAAAGAAGTAGATAAAGTTTTACTTCAGGCTGGTTCGATTAGAAATGCCGCTTGATGAGGAATGCTCTTAATAACCTCCACTGGGAGTTTATATAAAGTGGTAGTGACAAAATGAATAATGAGCTTACTATAGTGAAAAAGAGGTATTAAATCCTCCTACTGGGAAATACAGGTTTTATTACTGTCATTGGAACATAATGAACCAAGCTATTTTCCAGAGCAAAATAATGCTGGACCTTGGGTAACTTGTAAATAACAATCTATCTGAGTAGCCTTGAGGCCCAGTTCTGGGAATCCCAATGGGTAGATTATACTGCGGAGTTATATAAATGTCCGTTCAACTTAGCAAAAACTACATCTGAACTGGAAAATGGCAGTTCCCTCTTTACTAACAAGAACCCAGGAAGTGGCAGTTGTTGCTGATTTAATGTTCAAAATGAAACCTTCCCATGCAGGGTGCCCTGACTCTCTTCCGGTCACATTATTCAAGGCTAACCCCTTATGATGGGCCAATCGTCTCAGCCCATTCTTTGAATGGGTGACAAGTACTGGTCTCATGTTGGAATTTTGCGAGGTGCCATTATAAAACCAATTCACAAGAAAGGCACTAGATCTCAACCCACCATCTATCCTATTTCTTTGCTAGACATGACTTCAAAGATCTATGCTAAAACCCTTTTATTACTTCTGGGAAATGGGGCTTTTGGAGCAGGGAGGCTTTAGGGAAAACTATTTCATGGTGGACCACTGGCGGCCCTTGGAAGGTGGTGAGTAGTCGGTAAGCACAGTTGCTATATTATGCTGTCGCTTTGTTGTCTTTTGAGCTGCTTTCAATCTGGTCAACCCTGCAATACCATGGAACAGGTTGGGATCTTAAAATCCCTCTTGATCTTCTGATATGATGCAAGAGCTCCATACGCAAAACTGGGTGCAAGTGGACCTAAATGGAAATGGTCCAGGAGGGCCCTGATGTCATCGGTGGCTGCGATGAAGACTGTCTCGGTGCTGTGATTGGCTCAGAATCCAGATTTAGAGGGGTCCAAGAGGTTGTTGTGTTCCAGCTGTTCAGTGAGTTGCTGGTTTATTTCCTTTCTAGCACCTTTGATGGAAAGGGGAGCACAGATATGGGCAAGCAGTTATTCGGTTCTGCTGGGTCAGCAGATGGTATCTTCAGGAGGGGCCTCACTTTGGCATGTTTCCAGTCATCAGGGAAGAAGGCTGAGGTGATGGAGGTGTTCAGGACTTTCTTGAGCTCTTCATCAATCACCTTGCTCCCAAATTTGACGATGTGGTGAGGATACGGGCCATTGGTACCTCCGAATGCACGGAGTTCATGATGGAGATTGTGCTTGAGTTGTGAGAGAGTCCCAGTAGTTCAGCAGGTGTTCGAGGTTTGTGTTCTTAGGTGTGAACAGGTTGATGCTGTCAGTGGTGAGAAGTTAGGGTTGATGGCTGAGATCTTGTCAAGGAAGAAGTCCACCCAGGAGTCACACAGTTCTTGGGAGGGGGGATGAGGTAATTCTTGGTGGCTTTGGGGTTGGAGAACTCCTTCATGATGGTGAAGAGTTCCATATTGTGGTTTGTGCTGGATTCTATGCGGCCCACTAGGGCTAACTTCTTTGTTTTTCAAAGAGGCATTGGTATTGTTTGAGTGCTGTCTTGATTGTGGTATGGTCTCCTGTCAATCAATCAATCAATCAATCAATCAATCAATCAATCAATCATGGAACTTATATCGCGCACTACTCACCCGTAAGGGTCTCAAGGCGCTTGGGGAAGGGGGTCTGCTACTGCTCGAACAGCCAGGTCTTGAGCTGTTTCCTGAAGGCCAGGTGGTCCTGGGTCATCCGCAGGTGGACGGGTAGGGAGTTCCAAGTCTTAGCTGCCAGGTAGGAGAATGACCTTCCTCCAGCGGTGGCTCTCTGGATGCGAGGGACGACGGCGAGGGCGAGGTTAGCGGAACGTAGCCGGCGGGTGGGCGTGTAGAAGGTGAGGCGGCTGTTGAGGTACCCTGGGCCTAGGTCGTGGAGGGACTTGTGTGCGTGGGTGAGGAGTCTGAACGTGATCCTCTTGTTGACAGGGAGCCAGTGCAGGTCTCTCAGGTGGCACGAGATGTGGCTGCGTCGGGGGACGTCCAGGATGAGTCCAGGATGAGTCGGGCGGAGGCGTTCTGGATACTTTTCTGAAGCTTGGCTGTAGTACCGGCGTAGAGGGTGTTTCCGTAGTCTAGTCTGCTGGTGACGAGAGCGTGGGTGACCGTCTTCCTGGTCTCGGTCGGGATCCATCGGAAGATCTTTCGGAGCAAGCGGAGGTTGTGGAAGCAAGCTGAGGAGACGGCGTTGACTTGTCTGGTCATCGATAGGGAGGAATCCAGTATGACGCCCAAGTTGCGTGCGTGGTCCGTCGGTTCAGGTGCGGTGCCTAGTGCCGGGGGCCACCAGGAGTCGTCCCATGCGGAGGGTGATGGTCCCAGGATGAGGACTTCTGTCTTGTCCGTGTTCAGTTTCAGGCGGCTGATGTTCATCCATTCAGCGACGTCTGTCATCCCTTCGTGCAGGCTGGCTTTGGCGGTGTCGGGGTCTCTGGAGAGGGAGAGAATCAGCTGGGTGTCATCGGCGTAGGAAATGATGTTGAGGTTGTGTTGGCGTGCGATGGCAGCGAGGGGTTTCATGTAGATGTTGAAGAGAGTAGGGCTGAGCGACGATCCTTGCGGGACGCCGCAGATGACTTCGGTGGCCTCGGAGCGGAACGGAGGGAGGCGTACTCTCTGTGTTCTGCCGGAGAGGTATGAGATGATCCATTCCAGAGCCTTCCCTTGGATGCCGGTGTCGTTGAGGCGTTGGACTAGTGTGCGGTGGCAGACAGTGTCAAATGCTGCGGAGAGGTCTAGGAGGATGAGTGCCGCTGTTTCGCCGTTGTCGAGCAGGGCTCGGATGTCGTCGGTGGCTGCGATAAGGGCGGTCTCGGTGCTGTGGTTGGCTCTGAATCCGGACTGTGATGGGTCGAGGGATCCGTTCGTCTCGAGGAAGGCTGCCAGTTGCTTGTTGACGACCTTCTCGATGACTTTGGCCGGGAAAGGAAGGAGCGAGATGGGGCGGTAGTTCTTGAGGTCGGTCGGGTCCGCTGTTGGTTTCTTCAGCAGAGCGCTGAGTTCGGCGTGCTTCCAGCTCTCCGGGAAGGTTGCTGTGTTGAAGGAGGTGTTGATGATGTCTCGGAGGTGGGGTGCGATGGTAGAGGCTGCCTTGTTGAAGACATGATGGGGGCACGGGTCGGTCGGAGATCCGGAGTGGATGGTGTTCATCATGCGTGACGTGTCTTCGGGGGTCACCTCGGTCCATGTCTGGAGGGTGGCGGCGGGGCGCGAAGGTACAACCGATGGGTGCGGGGGTGAAATGTCGAAGCTGTTGTGGATGTCGGCGATCTTGCGGTGGAAGTACGAGGCGAGGGAGTCGCAGAGGTCCTGTGAGGGAGTGATGTCGTTGTTGCCGGTGCTGGGGTTGGAGAACTCCTTGACGATGTTGAAGAGCTCCTTGCTGTCATGGGCGTTCTTGTCCAGTCGTTCCCGCAGAGATTTCTTCTTGGTGGTGCGGATGAGCTGGTGATGTCTGCGAGTGGCGAGTTTGAGTGCTGTTCTGTTGTCGGCGGTCTTGTTGAGGAGCCAGGCCTTCTCGAGGGTGCGGCAGGCCTTCTTGGAGTCCTTGAGTTCGTCGGTGAACCAGGGGGCCTTCTTGCTTCTGGGTCTGGAGGGGGGGTTCTTCAGTGGGGCGAGGTCATCGGCACAGGAGGTCAGCCACTGCGTGAGGTCGAGGGCAGCTGTGTTAGGGTCCGTGGTCCTGGCAGGTGGGCTCTGGCTGAGGGAGGTGGCGAGTTGGTCGGTGGTGATCTTGCTCCAGTTTCTGTGGGGAGCCTGCTTCGGGTGATTGTGGACCGTGTTCTTTCTGAAGCTGAAATGGACGCAGCTGTGGTCGGTCCAGTGAAGTCCGGTGGAGTGGCTGAAGGTGACGTGCTTGCTGGACGAGAAGAGTGGGTCGAGCGTGTGGCCGGCGAAGTGGGTGGGGGTGTTGACCAGTTGCTGAAGTCCGAGGTTGGCGAGGTTATCCAGCAGGGCGGTGGTGTTGTGGTCATTGTTGTTCTCCAGGTGGAAGTTGAGGTCCCCGAGGAGGATGTAGTCGGCGGAGGGGAGGGCGTGAGGGGTGATGAAGTCGGCGATGTCTTCGCAGAACTGTGCGCGTGGTCCCGGGGGTCTGTAGATGAGGGTGCCTCTGAGGGTAGTCTTGGGGTCGGTGTGGATCTGGAAGTGCAGGTATTCGGCGGCGTTGAATACGTCGATGGAGTCAGTCGAGATGCGAATGGTGCTCTTGTGTACGATGGCGATGCCTCCTCCGGTCTGGTTGACGCGATCCTTCCTGATGATCTTGTAGCCGTCCGGGATGGCTATGGCGATGTCGGGGGCTGAAGAGTCGTTCATCCAGGTTTCCGTGAGGAAGGCAACGTCCGGAGATGCGGTGTCGAGGAGGTTCCAGAGTTCCACGGCGTGTCTGTGGACGGAGCGGGTGTTGAGCAGGATGCACTTGAGGTGGTTGCTGTTGTCCGTCTTGGTGGGCGTGGTGCTTGTTTGTATCTTTGCTGGTGCCCCACTTCCTTTCTAGATGTCAACAGTTGAATTTAATAACTTTCAGTTCCCTGGCAAACCAGCTGGCTCTTCTGGAAAATCTCTATGGAAGGGTTTTTAGTGGCCAGGGAGAATAGGCGCTCAGCTAATTGATGCTAAAGAGATGAGAAGAAAAAGTATAAGTATGGTGCAACCAGGTGAGGGGATACGCCCTGTAACCCCTCAATTTATGTTTGGGAAAGTCCCTCACAATTACAAATAAAGCAAAATCCTAGGCACACATAATTATAGACAAAATAGTATGTAAGTTATTACTGGAACTACAGCAAAGTAGCCACAATTTCGAAAGAGACGTCTTCTGAAGGGTTGGATATTGTTCAGTCTTTATTTTTCTTTTGCATAGAGCCAACGAACAGAGGGAAACCAGCCAGGTTGTCTACAATTATGTGTGCCTAGGATTTTGCTTCAGCTGGCTCTTCTGGTAGGTCTATTGGATTTGGCAGGTTTGGCGTGGGGTGATCTTTTCAGCGCATTCTGTGATCCACTGGGAGAAATTCATTGCAGCCTGTTCTGGGTTGGGTGATGTGCCTGTGAGATATGAGTTGAGAACGTTGTTCAACTGATTTTCTGATATCTTTTTCCAGTCTCTGTTTGTGGAGCTGGGAGGCACTGTACTGATGTTAGTGGGTCCTGAGATGGTCAAATGGATTTTGAAGTGGTCGGTCCAGGTGAGGTGTGATATGTGGTTGTACTTGACTCTGTTGCTGGAGGTGAAGATGGGATTGGGAGTGTGTTCTGCAATGTGGGTAGGGTCAGTTACAATTTGCCTTAGACCGATGTTGCCCAGGCTTTCCAGGAGGTCTGTTGTGATGGTATTGCTGGGGTAATCAAGGTGGAAGTTGAGATCACCTAAGAAGATGTAGTGCTCGGAGTCAATGGCAATCGGGGCAATGAGGTAAGTGATGGCTTTGCAAGAGCTGGGGCGTGGTCCTGGTGGTCCTGGTGGTCTGTAGTGATGAGGTCCATAGCCAAGATGTAGTTACATGTAGATTTATAAGTTACAGTTACAAGTAGTTGAGTTCTTGTGATGCAGCCCCACCAGGAGTAGTTAGCCTGCTGCTCAGTCCATACTCCAACTGTCCCACTCATGCATCCAGGCACCCAAATATTTCATTCATGATCATCACACCAACATTCCATGTATCACATTCACAATGGCTGAGCAGCTAGGGAGAAAGTAACAAGATAAATAGGATACAGGTTACTGCATATCCTCCCTTCTTCCACAAAACAAAAATAGAAACCGCAAATGAGGAAGAGTTCAAACAAGGGGTACCCAAGAATAGACTAGTGCATCAGTAGAGAAAAAGCAAGAAGAAACTAAACCCAAACATGAAAGGATTAAGGCATAGATACAGAGAAACACCACTGTGAATATGAAAGAAAATACACAGGAGATATGCAACAGTGAGCACAAGACTTTACCCAAAATATAGGGGAATAAATGAACCAGAAAAAAACATGGAACATCTACACCCAACATGAACCGTAGAAAATAGTTAGGGGAAAGAAAGAAAAAGAACTTTGACTGCTAACCATGCAGCCCGAGAGGCCTAGGGGCAGACAACTACGAGTGTGGCATATGGTGAAAATTATATACTATACAATAAACATGCAGCACAGGATGAATTAAACACTGCTGCAAACAAATATAAGCATGTACCACATTGTTGACAAAACAAAGGCACTCATGGGACTAAAACCTATTAGAACCCAACGTGGGGTTAGAAATGTACACAGAGCAACAGAAAACATTGAACTGGTACCCATTAGCAATAGAAAACATGGGACTGGTACCCATTAGAACCCCTATGTGGTGCTTGGAGTGTGAATAAAACAATAGAATACATGGGACTCGTACCCATTAGAAACAGAAAAACATAGGACTCGTACCCATTAGAACCCCTATGCGGAGGTTAGAGTGTAAAAAAAACAATTGAATACATGGGACTCGAACCCATTGGAACCCCCATGTGGAGGTTAAAATTGTATAAGTGGAAAGACCCCTCGAAAGTACCCTCCTGTAAAGGAAAAGACTAACTGTGCTGACTGGGATTAAAACCCACAAACAGTGAAAACTGGGTTGAATGGGACTTAAACTCACAAACAGTGAAAATAGTGTTGAATGGGACTAAAACCCATCAAGTGTGAGAACGTTAAATGGGACTAGGACCCAAAATCCATAAACTAGTGTAGAATGGGACTAAATCCCATCAACTGTGAAAACTGTGATGAATGGGACTAAAACCCAACAACAATCCTAAGAACATGTAAATACTGTTAGTATAACGTCAAACAGACATAAATAACTTGAGGAAGGAAAACAATGTATAAAATGGCCACATGAAGGCAAAATTACCTGAAAATACATACAAATGAAAGTGAACAAACCTACCTAGTACCTTTACCAATCCAGTAAGATCACAGCACAGAGCATACATACCAACAACAATGCCAACAAAAAGATGAATATGCAGAACACGAGACAATCGCATACAAAAGATCAATGCACAACTGCACAAAATATAAAACATGCAATGTCCTCATAAAAAGTAGTTGAACCAGCATCGATCAATTACATAACTATGGAAAAAATTATATCAAAACAACAGATAGTAAAGCAAGAATAAAAACATAAGAAAAAGTGGCATGTTGTAGTAAATATCCATTAGCAACCTGTTATCTTGTGATGCAGTCCCACCAGGAGCAGTCTGCCTGCTGCTCAGCACATACTCCAACTGTCCCACTCTTAGCATCCAGGCACCCAAACATTCCATTCATGGCCATCACTCCAACATTCCATGCATCACATTCACACTGGCTCAGCAGCTAGGGAGAAAGTAACAAGATAAATAGGATACAGGTTACTACAGGTCTGTAGGCAAGGGTGCCTCTGATGGTGCTTTTTCCGTCTGTGTGGAGTTAGAAGTTGAGATGCTCCATTATCAGGGTTGAGTCATCTGGGGACGTTGTGCAGCGGAGGCTGTCCTTGTAGATGATGGCAATTCCACCTCCATGTTTGTTGGTTATATTGTAGCCTTCGGGGATGGCGATGACGATGTCTGGAGTGGAGGCAGGTTCAGCCAGGTCTCTGTGAGGAAGATGACGTCCGGGGTGAGGGATGAGATTGTGTCCCAGATCTAAGTGGCATGTTTGCCGATTGACTTGCATTGAGTAGAATGCACTGGAGTTGTGCTGTGGCGGTCTCGATTGGTGTGGTGGACGCAATTGTGTTTGCTGTGTACCTGGTGCTATTGGTTATGTCGGTTCTGCAGGTGTAGCAGCAGTACCGGCAGGAGAATGGTCCTTTGGTGCAGCATAGAGATGTGTGGCAGCAGTGGTTGTTGTCGATGTTTCCAGGATCCAGTGCTCGGAGCATACTGGCGTTGTAGCTGTGCAGGTTGGAAGGACCAGGGTTCCTGATGCTGGGCACGATTCAGGCACGGATGGACCCAGACGGGCTTGCCTTTAGCGTGCACGCCAGCCGCGCAGCCACGTAGCAGCCTCCATAAATACCTAAATAGTCTCAGGAGGTGGGAGGGGCTAGCAGGGCAGCAGGAGGGTCGGGAAGAGGAAAAACGGCGAGGCTATGGAACTGTGACAGTCACAACATCTGTAGGGTGTAGCAGCAGCAGTGGGGGAGCGGCATGCTTGATCTTAGGGGTCGAGGGCTACTCACTGGAGCTGCGCAGAGGCCTCCATAAATAGCCCTGGGAGGGGCTGGCAGGGAGGTGGGAGAGTGGGGAGAGGAAAAAGCATTGGGCAGCAGGGAACAGCAAGTCCAATGGGACTTTGGCAGAGTCACAGTTACTGTAGGGTGTAGCAGCAGTGTTGGGGGAGTGGCATGCTTCACCTTAGAGGTAGAGGGCTTATGAACATCATAAAAGGACACATTAACAGAATAAAAACCTCTTTAATGGCTTTCACAAATGCTCAAAAAAGATGTGATGCTCGATATGGTGGGTAATCTGTTAACCCTTTAAAAAAAGTTAACCAATACAAACTCGCTCCACAAACTCTGATTTACTGTGCCTTGGTAACCGAGATGACTGCTGTAGTGTTGAAAGGATGTGTCTTAAGAAGCTTCTTTATATTCCTCAGAATGTAATGATCCAAGATGTACTCCTCTAATAGGCTGACCTTGTGGGAAATCTGTGCCCTGAGGTTCGTATTTTTGGGGGTAAAATGGCAAGAAATCAAGATTTTCCATTTTTCATTGTGTGGGACGTAGAGTCTAATTCAGCCCCCTTTTCAAGTCAAATTGTTAACCTTGCTTTTAATTCTGAGCTCGGTTTCAAAGTTTCTAATCTTGACTAACAAACAAATATGTGGATGGAAAAAGCCTATGAATCAGCAAAGAGGATCAGCTTATTGTCAGATCGGGGCTACTGACTAAACAAGCATTTGTAATGCACCCGTCTCGCCTTTAGGACCTTATATGTATTTAATAACGCAGCATATTAGCCTGGTTGCTGAAACATTTACTGTTGTTTAATATGGAGGGAAAGTAAGCAACAAACTGCGTGACACGCCTGGTATGGGAACATATGGAGAGAAATAAGCTCTGCGAATGTGTGTGTGTAAGTGAAAACCGAGAGAATGGAGAGACAGAAGGAAGGAGAAAGAAGGGTGCGTGTTTGTGTGTGAGTGAGAAAGTGTGTGACAGAGAGAAAAAGCAATAATGAAAGATAAATAGAGATAGTGTGAGAGTGTGCGACATAGAGAAAGCAATAGGGAAAGAGAAATAGAGATAGTGTGGAGAGAGAGAGAGATAGAGAGAGAGAGAGCGTGAGAGAGAGAGAAAAGGGGGAAGAGGCTATGCATGCACATAGGAAGGGACAGACAAGATCTGAAGTCGGCACTTTATCCAAGATGAGAAAGTATGGCAGATGGATACTCTTACGGGTGATTAGAGAGCTATACCCACCGAGGGCCTAATACGTTCAAACAAAATACTTTACACCAAGGGCCCGATTCTGATGTGGTTTGGAAAGCTTCCCGGCCCAATCGGTTTGGATATGGTTTCCGACCCGCTCGGATCGGGAGAGTCCGACCGATGGAGTACGATGCAGCCGGATGCTTCCAAATATGATTTGCTTGAACTCCCATGGACTTCAATGGGAGCATATGTTCCTAACCGCATCGTAATTGGGACTTCGGTCAGGATGACACGTTCCCGATCCGATTTGGAAGGAGCAGATGCTATTAGGAGGCCTTCTTAACTGCATCAGAATCAGGCCCTTGGTGGTTATGTTTTCCTAACGGCATCAGAATCAGCGAGGTTAAGTGCTATACAAACGACCCTTCCACACCAGTACAAGACGAACTTATCAGGCAATTATTCAAGATAAACATGTATGTATAAATCTCAAGACAAATCAATGTATGATCACGTTTATTCATGCACACGCCACGCATAAAAACCATCATCTAGCATACGACTAACAGAAGTGAGGTGTAAACACAGTTAGAGGCCCATTGGTATAGCGGGCGGATCACCACTGCCCGTATGGCGGTGGCGATTCACCTGCTAAAAACCTCCGCCCGCTGCCAATTCCCCCCCGCCACATTACCATGACAGGATGGACCCTGGCGGATGGGAAGACCGTCCGCCGGTTTTTCGCCAGCAGGCAATCCACCCGATTGCCTACCGGGCGGAAAAGCAGTTTATATGGTGGTGGTGTCTAGTAGACACCGCCATCCATATTACTATGCAGGCGGTTTTTGACATTGGGGGCCCGTAGCGGACCCCCAGGGATTCTGGGGGGTGAGTGGTGCACATGGGGGTTACCTATGGTACCCCCCTGCATTTCAATGTACAACATGGCAGGCACCGCGCGGTGCCTGTCACGTTGTGCATTGAAAGGCACAGTCTGCCTTTGTAGCATTGCAGCGGGCGGTGCTCTCTGCACCACCCGCCGCAATGTTGCAGATGCGCTATGCACCTGCCAGTGTGGCGGGCGCATGCTAATCGAGAGTGCGGGACCGCTGCACCCTCAGCGGGCGGTCCCATTTCCCGAGGGTATGTTCGCCCGCCATACTAATGGGGCCCTTAGTGTCTAGCACTATTCCTTCAGTGTCGTTGCACAATTACAGCAGGCACAGGGAGATCACGTGGCAGCGAATTAAAGAGCCAGCGCAGGTTTGTGTGCCCAAGCCTGAAGGCTACTTGGCAACACAAGCGAGATCATAACTTATTGAACGGTTGGTGTTGCATTGTCACAGCGTAGGCACTCGATATCACATGGTCAACGTTCGCCATGTGAAAACGAAAATAAAAATTAAAAAAAGAAATCTAGAGACAAACTCATCTAAATGTTCCTTCAAATACTTCTAAAGGTACCCTAACATCTTTGCTCCTGGCACCACGACCATCCAGCAAAATACACAATATACAACTGCTAACAAAGGTGGGTGTGAGAATTATGCTTCCACGTACGCCATCGATAAAATAAAGTTCATTCATTTTTATTTCAAAATTACACAATAGTGGGCAAAACTCCACTTGATACCGTGAATGCACAAAAACTGTTGCAATGACTCCAGCTTACAGAGGAGTCAGAGCATTTTAACTTTCAAAGGCCTACACTTACTTTGCATCGAGACCTGGAAACAAATGGGTACTGCCGACCCTTGCGGCACAGAAGTCAAACACGTGCAGTGAGGACCCCTTCTCATGCAGCACCCACTCCTGTGGTACGCGCGACACGGGAGGAAAAGGGAAGCAGCAAAGAAGACAAGGATAACCAGCAACAGAGGCCCAGTGCAGTAAAATAGTCTGCACCCCTTTGCCGTGGCACAAGATGCATTTGCCACCACTGTACTGATCACTCACCCATCGGTACCCACCTCGGTCTTATGGCAGTAGACCTTCTGCAACATATTACGAGCAACATGACAATATGATGCATGCAGATGAACCCCACTGCAGCCTGACAACTAGCACCCCTATTTCCGCCAGGTGCGCAACCAGATGCTACCTGTCAATAGTGCCACTGCTCCAAGTAACGCTAAGGGCGCCCCACCTCGGGCCTCCAAGGTCTGAAGATGCCGTCACACATGGGCTTGCAGGCACACCACCCCCCTTGAAGATACATTATCCTCTGCCTCTGTAATGAAAGCCCCTGCCTGATCAAAGTCATGGCCAGCCAGGGCCCACCTCCTAAAGGCCAGGCAACAGCACCTTTCCCCTCCACCCGGTCATGCCCAGTGGCGCGGAATTCCACCACCCCGGATGTTGGCGGTCCGTGAACAGTTATGGATCACGGTTAGACAGCAGCACGCACTGCCCAATGCCCACCAGGCCGCCGCTAACGCTCGCCCACTCCCTGCTTACCGGGGAACGGTGGAGGCTGAAGCCGGGCGAGCTGCGCAGTGACTCAGTGCGGCAGCGTGCGAGAGACAAGAGAAGGCGCCCCTCGGTTGTCGGCATAAAAAGGAACGGACGTCTCACCACTCACGATCATATACATGCAGCCCCCCTCTGCCGCCACTGCATTGCACACATCGCCAAGGGCAGCGATGCATGACGCTGTTTACTCCCGTAGGCTGTTCAAGGCACTACAATGAGACAGCCATGGAGCCCCAAATTGTGCTTCAGCATTTACTAAACGATGCAGCACAAAAGTCAAATTATGCGGCGTGACGGAGCACATTTTGCAGTGGGATTATTTCACAATTTTTTTTCATTTTAGCACAGATTAAATTGTTTGGGCAGGGGTTTTCTAAGATAGCTGGCAGAAATGTCACACGGGAGGAGAAGTGCGTTCCAAGCCTCATTCTGGGAAGAGAAATGTTATTGGTTAAAGAAATAAAGGAAGGGGTAGGCTATGTAGTGCAAAATCGACCTGCGAAGGGATTTATATGAGCACTAGTTGCTTACATCACACAAGAACAAATTAATTTTTGTGTATTTTTAGGCATGGGGATATTAAATTATTTGCCCAGGATTTCAAGATGGTGAGCCGATGCGAGACTCGAACCGGGTTCCCTGCTTACTGCCCCTCCCCCCTATCTCCCTCATTTCTGGCTGACGTCGCGGCTCCCGGCTCTGGTATGTGACCCCCCGGGCAGCGGAAAAGTAAAACAGCCCGGGTTGCCTGGCGATCGTGAAATCCGCCATCCGTCCACACCTGCAGCCTCGCGCACGCACACACGCATCCACTCATCACACGCTTGCCTCGAGGTAAAAAAAACAGGAAGAGAGCACGTCATCACGTGTGCACCGTTGTGATTAGGTGCCGGCCAGAACAAAGAGCGGAGAGTAAAGGGGCCAGTAGCCTTGGAAGGATACAAATGACGACATAATCGTCATAAGGCGGGACTAACAAGCCTTAATTCAATCGGAAGGCAGCATTTACTGACCTAGGCCAATGGAAAAGATGGGCGGACAGTGGGTGGAGCTTCAATGAAGGGGAAACATCCTGAACAACGACACCGGAACAACGAGTTCCAGAGTCACGCAAGCCAAACAATGACTTGCCCGAACAACGACTCAGCCTTAACCACGCATGTGCGTGGTTAAGGCTGAGAAGCTCTAGTGTTCGGGCAGGGCGGAGTTCGGCTTGTGCGTCGGAGGAACAGGTAAGAGGGGTTAATTTTCAGGGGGTGGGGGAGGTTTAAGGTTAGATTATAGGGATAGGGGTTCAGTTTTTGGGGGATATGGGTATACCTATTTATTTTAAAGGATCGGTGAATTCGTCTATAAGGGTATGAGAGCACCAACAGCAGTCACACCGATGACATCATGATGTCCACAAAGTGCACTGTGTTTTCCTTCAGAGTGTCTTGAAGTTGCTACAATCCTTTCGCTTTAATAGAGGGTGCACTGATCTATGCAAGGGCTTGGCTTTGATCCATACCCAAGGAATTGTAAGAAAACTGAACGGGATTACCAGGTGTTCATTTCTTCACGCCTCACACGTTAAGGAACTGGATGTGACACTAAGGTGGCACCTCACTGTGCAGTATGTGTGATCTTATCAGTGACTATTGGTGTTCTATGCATGGGTGGCACTGACGTTCGATGACAAGCAGGTCTTTTATGTAAGGGGGATCACAGAGCCCGACTTCCCGATTGGCCTGACTAACCAGCACAGTTGACGCCACCAAATGTACCATTACCAGCTGCTGCATGACCGTGTGACACATGCTTGCCCTGATACTTCACTATGTCCAGAGGTTATGTCTAGTACACCCTTGTGTGTGTCAATGGCTGACGTGGACAATATTTGCATCATAGAGGAGCATTGCCTCATCCAATTCATCACAATGGGATGGCCTGCTGTAATGACAATGCATACCAGAGCACCTGTAACTGACATAGACAATGGTATCTCTTGCATTCCACTGCCACAGCGGTCACTACTTGCATAAACTCACCGAGATTCATTGTCCAGGATAGTAAAAGTGGAATTTTTGTTGAAGCACTATTGTTTTCTATATATGTGTTTCCTGCATCTGTTGTAAATTAAGGCAGAATATGATTAAGCATTTACTGAAAACATTGGTGTTTCCCTTTTATCGTGTCTTCCCCATTATGTTGGCCGAAGTCCGGACTCCATTTTGTATTGACATGCTGCCATGTGTTCACCACGAGGAGAGTCCGACTTCTGTGTTAGTTGCTCTTGTAATCTGCCTAGCAACAGGTTATAAATAGCTCTCCCTTGTCCATCTGGCGCATGCCCAGACTTGACCACATCTGTTATAATTAGCTTTGCTTGACCATGTGTTTTCGCGGGCCCAAGGAGTGTGTTAGCTCCGCCCATGTATTGATTCGGTATCGAGAATGACCCTACATGGTAATGTTCTTCAACTCTGTGGTATCCACCCACTCATGAGCCCCTTCGCTGTGTATAAAAGGGGACTGTGTATGCAAGTTCTTTGTGCTACTCCTTGCAATACTGAAGAGTGTTGTGTGGATTGTAGGACCACCCTTAAGGGTTAATAAACGTTGTTTTTGTACTTTGCAGTTTCCGTGCCAACTTCCTTATAGATTTCGTTACAGAAGAGCGAACCCTTGTCTCTTGCGGGCCTAGCTGGGGCTTGTATTCATCAATTGGCGCCCGTCACGTGGGGCTCATCGGCGACTCGGATGCTCGAAGGACTGGTCGCGACGAAGGTGAGGAGTTTGGCCAGGGACGTGATCACTGCCAGCGGCGTCTTAGCCTTGGCATCCCGAGGTTTTTCTTCCTTCCCTTCCGAGCTGACCATCTGGGTGGCGCCGGTCATCGACTGAGACCTCTTCTGTCGGTCCTGCCGTGAGAGCCGTTTGGGCGATTGTGGAGCTTGGCAGTTGGAACCTGGACTCTTGATTGGTAAGAACCGTTGTACGGTACTTGCTCCGAGTTTTGAAGCCTGGTCTGGCTATTTGAGTTTGATTGATGGTGACTAGTCATATTTTGAATTTGTCTTTGTGAAAATATATGCGTTGCAACACATATAGGCAGGTAATGTGGAGAAATTTCTCCGGAGCTGTGTAAACTTTGAACGGCGCAACGATTAAGTGCCATTTTTGATAATACTGCATATTTTGCATTATTCCTAGCATGCCTGCTTTTAGCGCACTCCGTAAGTGGTGCTGCTGTTTGGGTAACCGGTTGAACCTCGAGGAATCTGCTCCAGCTCCCCCAGAAGGGACTCCTAATAGAGATATGTATGTGAAGCATGGTCTTTCTTCCATAATGTACAGCACGTTATGGAGGAAATATACTAGGAAGGATCCTGAGTTGCGATGGCCTTTGTATGGATCGTTTGATATACGTAAGATTGAGTATGTGGAACAGTGTATGTGTAAGCGACGTGCTCGTCAGGATATGTTTGAGTGTGTGCGATTATGGGTGAAGGAAGTGCGTGAGCGAGAGAAACGTGAGAAAGCGCTGTTTGATAAGGAGCAGCGAAAGAATGATCATGTGCGAGCGCAGGAAGCGAAGCGTCGGGAGGATAAAGAGCAAACGGACAGACAAGAGAAAGAGCGTAGGCTACAAGTTTCGGGTCAATATGTTGTTCGCCAGCCGCTTTATCCTGTCCTTAATAATCCTGATGATGATTTTTATTTGCTAGATCGCTCTCCGCCCCCTTATGTTGGCGCATCCGCTCCGCGGCCGCAGGATTCTGACCCGGCTTCGGGTAAGGTAGACACACGGTCCATGTTGCCGGCCGAGCAAATGGCTGAGCTTCGGCAAATTTCCTTCCGTGCGCTTAAAGGCAAGGTATCTATGGAGGAATTATTTCAAATTTGGGGGCCATGGCAGGAGAGAGATAAAGTGTATTTTCTGGGTCATTTCGCGGATGAAGTGATTAATGCTTTCCGAAAATATTCTCATGTTTTTGAGCCTGACGAAGTGTCTTCGGATGCCAGAGCAATACGTAACGGTGCTTTTTCTCCCTCTAAGGCTCCTGAGGCGGCTCGGCGGCTGTTCGCCTTGCGGGACGAGGTGCTGGCCCTTCGAGAGAAAGCACGCCAACGAGCGGAGGAGGAGAAGCGGTCGGATTCAGTTGCGGCAGGGGGCCACTCATCCACCTCCCAGTCAGATAAGGATAATGTAGTGCATGCTAAACCGATGCGAGAGGCGGCGCCTTTGTATGTTCTTCCTAAAGGAGCGGGGACTAGCTCGGATGTTAACTCCGCCGATGCAAGGGGATATTTTGTATATAACTGGGTTTATACTCCATGGCATAGGGCCGATGTTATGGCATTAAAGAATGCATTGCCTGACCCCCGCAAGAATCCAGCGGCCTTCTATGAAGAAGTCGAGGGGGCCTTGAATTCTTGCATTATGACCTTGGCGGATATAGACCTGTTCTTTGGCCTTATCCTACCGCCGGATACGTGGCGCTCTGTCCGGAAGGTAGATGATGCGGTTGCCTTCAAGGCCCGGTGGTCCGACCTTGAGGATGAGGATAGGGAACGGAAGCCCGCACAGAAACCACCCCAGAATATTTTAGATCTCCCTGCGGCTATTGTGGCTAAGTTGAAGACGATTATCCCCCCTAAAAAGATTGACTGGAATATGTTAGCAGCATGAAAACAGAAAGCTGACGAGTCAGTCGCGGACTTCTTTACGCGTTTTGAGGAAACGTTCCATGATTTTAGTGGCCAGTCGCTTACTGACGACACGGGCCGCCACCTTTTCGCGGACAAATATGTGGCCAATCTGCTGCCGGCAGTTGCGGCCCGGTTAAAAGCGAGTGAGAGTTCTTGGTCCTCCGCGACACCGACGGCCCTTCTGACCATTGCCCAGTATTATGAGCGTCAGGAGCACGAGGCGAAGGGCCAGGAGGAGAAGAAATCGAAAGATCTTAAAACCAAAGTGATGTTAGCACAAGTATATGGCCCGCCCCGCCGGGGTAATAATAATAGAGGAAGGGGCGGATCTTATGGTCCCCCTTCGGGCCGATCTGATTTGAATAGGAACCAGTGTGCGTATTGCAAGCAGTTGGGTCATTGGGCCAGGGATTGCCCAGCGTTGCGTGCTTCGCGGCAGGGGCACACTCCGGGTGGGCCGAGAGGTAGAGGGGGCTTCTCGAACTTTAGAGGGAATTCCAACGATAATGTCCGTTTCGATACTGCCGGACAGCACCGAGATAGCTCAAATGTTTTCGATCGCCAGCACCAGTATCATGTATCGGACAGCGATCGATTGGGATATCACGATTCTCAGCATGCATAGGAATGCGTAGGATGGGGGTCCGAATCAGTTGAGGTGCCGGTCGATCAGACGGGTCCTTATGTATCGGCTGAGGTTTTAGGTTCTACTGATCAGTTCCTAGTGGATACAGGAGCGACACGTAGTGCATTGTCTAGGTACTTGGTTCCGGGGGCTCCCCCATCCGGCTCAATAGTTACATCGGTAGGGTTTGACGGTACACTTTCCCGAAGCCCTCTTTCACAGCCCCTTGCATTTAAAGTTGATTGTTTTTCTGCGCCTTGTCCGTTTCTGCTTGCTCCGTACACACCGGATAACATTATGGGCCTTGATATGTTAAAGCATTTTAGGGCTACAATTCGCTGTTCCCCTGAGGGTGTGAGGGTGATATTAAATGACAACTACCCCCGATCTGGGCGGATGTGTACGATCTCAGAGGACGCGTTGTTGGCTACCCTCCCCCAAACTTTGTGGGCGACTTCGGACACAGATGTCGGACAAATGGTGATTCCTCCGGTCCACATTAGTGTCCAGGAGGGGGCGGTGCTACCACGCCTCCCACAGTATCGTATTTCTCAGGAGGGCGAGGAGGCTCTCATACAGATTGTGCAAGACCTGATCGCAGTGGGGGTAGTGGAAGAAGTCCCCTATAATATCTGTAACAGCCCGATTCTCCCTATTCTGAAAAAGGACACGGACGCAAAGGTTTATCGGTTCATAATTGATTTGAGGGAGGTGAACAAGATCGTGATACCTCAGTACCCGGTGGTTTCCGATATCACGACGTTGCTTACCTTGGTCCCGCCTACGGCGACCATGTTCTCAGTGATTGATTTGAAAAATGCCTTCTTTTCTATCCCCATTCACCCTGATAGCCGATTTCTTTTTGGGTTCACATTAAACAATAGATCTTATCGTTTTTGTAGAATTCCCCAGGGCTATACAGAAAGCCCTAGTATTTATAGTCAGGCTTTGAAGCGGCAGTTGGATTCCTTTGTTTTACTCGAGGGGGTCGCCCTCATTCAATATGTCGATGACATCCTGTTGGCGGCTGACACCCTGGAGTTGTGCGAGAAAAGCACGATAGCCTTACTTTCCTTTTTAGCATCCCACAATCACAAGGTCTCTAGGAAGAAATTGCAATTCTGTAGACCAAAGGTGACTTATTTGGGTCACCTTTTGTCTAAGGAGGGGCGTGCACTCACACCAGATCGTATCCAAGTAATCTTGGACACACCAAGGCCATCCACGCAGAAGGATGTGCGTGCATTTTTGGGTCTTGTTTCTTTTTGTAGACAGTGGATATTGGGGTTTTCACACATAGCTAAGCCTTTACTAGCGCTCTTGACAAAAGACACGCCTATCCCAATCCCTTGGTCAGATGAGTGTGATGCTGCTTTTCAGCAATTGCGACAGGCCCTTTGTTCAGCACCAGTGTTAGGGACCCCTGATTATACAAAACCCTTTTCGTTGTATGTGCATGAGAAAGATGGATGTGCATTATCAGTTTTAGTACAGATGCATGGTGATAAGCAGCGCCCTTGTGCATACTTTTCGGCTGTACTTTATCCTGTCGCCCGAGCATTACCAGGGTGTTTTCGCTCGGTTGCGGCAACAGCTGTGTCAATACGGCAGAGTGAAGGAATTGTATTGTCCCATAAACTGTTGGTGTTAGTTCCCCACGCTGTTGATGCCCTGCTTAATCAAACAAAGACGCAGCATTTGACCAGTGCCCGTTTAACGGGATATGAGTTGACGCTTTTAGCTCCTCACATTACGTTAAAAAGGTGCGTGACATTAAACCCGGCCACATTGTTGCCATACCCCGAGACCCAGCCTGAGGCACAGAAAGCGCATGATTGTATTCTTGTGACTGAGGAACAAACAAAGGGTCGTATTGATCTCCAGGATACGCCCTTTTCAGATGTAGATGGAGAGTTGTGGGTAGATGGATCATGCCTGAAGCTACCAGATGGTACGACTTCAGCAGCGTATGCAATTACTACGTTACAGACGATAGTGGAGACAGCACGCATACCACAGAAATCAGCTCAAGCAGCGGAACTGATAGCGTTAACACGAGCGTGTGAGCTCAGTACAGGATTGTGTGTGAATGTTTACACAGACAGCCGCTATGCCTTCGGAGTAGCGCACGATTTCGGCCTACTCTGGAAGGAGAGAGGGTTTCTAACGTCACATGGGGTACAGATAATGCATGGGGAGTTAGTCCACAATCTTTTAACTGCATTGACATACCCAAAGAAAATTGCCATTGTTAAGTGTAGTGCCCATAGGAAAGTGGTTGATAAGGTTGGAGAAGGGAATGCGTTAGCGGATCGAGTAGCACGGGAGACTGCGATGCAGCCCGGTACTACTGCCATGTATGTAGTGAAGTCACAGGTGGAGAGATGGCATGATGCGAAGGAGGAAGTGCGAGAAATACAAAAGACCGCTTCTGACAAAGAGCGGGAACAATGGGCTAGCGAAGGAGAACTGGATGACGAGGGTTGCTGGAGAAATAAGCAGATGGATAGATGGAAATTACCCACGGCTTTTGTACAACCTATGGTCCAGATGGCACATGGGCTAGCACATGTTGGAGCTTCCGCGATTGTGAAATTGCTTACCCAAGTCTGGGAGCATCCAGAGATTGCTAGCACAGCAAAGAGGGTGGTGCAGACCTGCATGATTTGTCTGAAGTACAACCCGGGGAAAGGCACGCGAACTCCAGCAGGAGGATTTGCGACACCCACTGCACCCTTTGAGGTTCTGCAGATGGATTACATCCAGCTTGAGCGCTGTAACAATTTGAAGTATGTTCTAGTAGTGGTTTGCGCCTTCAGTAAGTGGGTTGAGGCGTACCCTGCGAAAGACAATACTGCAATGACTACAGCGAAGCTATTGCTGAAAGAGTTTTTCCCCCGATACGGCGTCTGTAGACTTCTGTGGAGTGATAATGGCCCTCACTTTGTAGCAGATGTTATAAAGTATGTCTTGAAGGGCCTAGGCATCACCCAGAAGTTCCACGCCGTGTTCCATCCTCAGTCTGCAGGACTAGTCGAGAAGTATAACGGTACACTGAAGCTTAAGATCGCCAAAATTCAAGCTTCAACATCTTTGACTTGGCCAGACGCCTTGCCACTGGCGTTATTGTCAATTAGGTCGGTGCCACACTCTCGAACCGGCCTTACACCTTATGAGATTGTGTTTGGACGCCCAATGAATATTTGGGGTCCACCAAGGCCTAAGGCTGTGTATGATGTACCTTGTGTGATGATGAGTGACTATCTGGCACAGTTAACGGATAACTTGGTTTCTATTCATCAACAGGTCCGAGAGGCGCTCCCTGATCGGTCTACCGGTGAAGGACATGGTCTCCGCCCTGGGGATCATGTCATGCTGAAGGTCTTCGACAGGACGAACAGTTTGGAGCCGAGATGGGTCGGACCTGAGCAGGTCCTTCTTGCAACGAGGACGGCAGTGCGAGTCTCGAACAGGAAGAATTGGATCCATTCCTTGCACTGTCGAAAGGTACCGCCCGGATTGGTGGAGTCTGCCGTGTTGACCGATCAACGAGACATCTTAGCAGCAGAAACAGGCCGTGCTGCGGAGCCAAACGACACTGAGGAGTTTTTTCCGGACCATACGACTTCTGGAGGAAGGCGATATCATCTGCGACCAAGGAAGTGAGGTTTCCAGTACCGGGACATACTGTCAGAACGGCCCTTGGGTTAGTGAAACGGAGAGCCGATGAGGCAAGGGGGGGGGATCAGCCCTGCATTAGTGTAGTGACACCCGTCTTGGCCCGCTGGTGAAGAAATCAACCGCTGCCCAAGGGGAAGAGTTCTGACAGACTTTTAGTTTCAGGAAGATATCAGGGTATTATTTCCTTTGACATGGAGAAGAAGAAAATTCTTTGTGCGTTGGGGTTCATGCTAACAGTAGCTATCATTGGTATAACCACATGGTTTGTGGAGGAGGCAACTCCTGCCCGAGAGACACTTGTGTTGACGACTCCAGTGCCTGCGGAGCACTACTTTTATACATTGCCATACCAAGAGTTGAAGCATCGACAATCCTATTTGAATAACACTTTCATTCAGATGCTGCATCACACCCACGTTGCTACGAATGCTACGAACTGTTGGATATGTGGGATGATGCCAGCCCATCAGAAGAAAGGAGGTACGCCATTCATACCACTTCCTTTCTCTCACAATGGCTCTTGTAGAGCATGGTACACTCTGTTGTTTGCCACTCGAAAACCGACAGTGGGACGATTGCTTTTCAGACTTAATAAAGAATGCCATCAGGACAAGAATGGATATCCACAAGCGAATGGGACAATTTGGGAATGGGAAGAGTACCGACCGGACAATGAATCCATTCCCTATATCTTCACGAATACCAGAGACACTGTGGGGAAGGAAAAATTTGTGATCCAAGTGGCCCAAGCCCAAGCGGACCTGTGTGTCCAGAGTGTGGGTTTTATCCCTGTCGGTGTCAGTGATTGTATAACCGTATTAAACATCGATGGGCTGAACAACAGCACCTTCCTAGCATCCCATAATACCTATTTTGTATGTGGAAATAAAGGTTATTACCGTTTGCCGGCTGGGTGGTCTGGGGTATGCTATGTATCATTCCTATTACCTCCTGTATTTCTAGCACCCGCGTCCTATCATAAGGATTTGAAGCTGTTGAATAATGTGACTGTAAATAGATATAAACGTACATTATCGATCGATGATGTGGATCAAACTGATACCAGTTTGCAACAGTATATTGATTTTAATTTAGGACTGTTTTTCTTTGTCGGAGCCGCTTTGAATAGTAGGAAGATCCGAAGATTAACAAGAGTGGTAGAAGCTGTGACAAATCAGACTGCTGCTGCTCTTGGGAATCTTACGGAAGAGTTACAGATTACCAGAATTGTTGCATTGCAGAACCGTATGGTATTGGATGTAATGCTAGCTGATCGAGGAGGAGCCTGTAAAATTATTGGAAGTAGCTGCTGTGTGTTCATTCCTGATCATACGCCATCCGTTTATAACGCCATTAATAAGCTGCATAAAATAGCAGCTGAAATCCACACGGAAAACGGCACTTGGTCCTTTTCTGGATGGTTTTGGGCGTTGGTTACTGCCTGGGGTTGGAAGGTTCTAACTGGTCTCTGCATTATTATAGCAATTCTGTTCTTTCTTTGTATGTGTATTCAATGTGGACCATTGTGCTGTTCTGTATGCATTTCATTCTGCATTCCAGACAAGAAAGCTATTGCCGAAGTTGCCCGCCAGAAGGGTCTAGCTAAAGAGGTTAAAGGAATGATGATAATTGACATATACGATGATTATTCTTGGAAGCCAGATGTCTTCAGTAAATGCTGAAAGGGTCGTCTGTTGTAAATTAAGGCAGAATATGATTAAGCATTTACTGAAAACATTGGTGTTTCCCTTTTATCGTGTCTTCCCCATTATGTTGGCCGAAGTCCGGACTCCATTTTGTATTGACATGCTGCCATGTGTTCACCACGAGGAGAGTCCGACTTCTGTGTTAGTTGCTCTTGTAATCTGCCTAGCAACAGGTTATAAATAGCTCTCCCTTGTCCATCTGGCGCATGCCCAGACTTGACCACATCTGTTATAATTAGCTTTGCTTGACCATGTGTTTTCGCGGGCCCAAGGAGTGTGTTAGCTCCGCCCATGTATTGATTCGGTATCGAGAATGACCCTACATGGTAATGTTCTTCAACTCTGTGGTATCCACCCACTCATGAGCCCCTTCGCTGTGTATAAAAGGGGACTGTGTATGCAAGTTCTTTGTGCTACTCCTTGCAATACTGAAGAGTGTTGTGTGGATTGTAGGACCACCCTTAAGGGTTAATAAACGTTGTTTTTGTACTTTGCAGTTTCCGTGCCAACTTCCTTATAGATTTCGTTACAGAAGAGCGAACCCTTGTCTCTTGCGGGCCTAGCTGGGGCTTGTATTCATCACATCTGCTTTGGTTTTTCATGTCAGCAGTGTAATCGTGTTTATTTTTAGAGTGGGGGGGAATTAGTTTAGTGTGTGTGGACAAACGTGTTTTTTTTAGGGTGGGTGGAATAGTTATTAATGGATGGGAGTTTGGGGTACTAGCAGGGCCGGACTGGGAACTAAAAGCAGCCCTGGCAAATTTCGGTAGACCAGCCCCCCGTAAGTCATGATAGCGTGCGAGCGCAGCAAGCGAGCCGGACCGCTACTAGGGGGGTTTGGGGGGGTTATCCCCCAAGAAAATTTTGGAAAACGACAGACCAAAATGGTGAATTTTACAGCACATTTTTCATTACATATTCAATTGTATCAACTTTCAAAGCATAGTAAAAAGTGAATGATGACCTTAAAGAGCACCAGGTTACCCTCCCAGTCATATGTACCCATAGACATTCTTTCAGGGAGCACCAAAAATAGACACAAGTAGTGGATGTCGGATCCTGTGCTTGATATTAAGGGACTGAGGCATCACATGCTAGGGATGAGTGTGTGTCTGTCCCGTGTCTCTCTCCTCTTCTCACTCTTACAATTGGTTCGGGCTGGCTGAGACCTTGGGTCTGGTTGGAGCTACTACCCAAGATGGCAACATACGACCATATTACACATATTACCTGTAACGTATTTTGGGGTAAGTTGAATTGAAAAGTGGCTTTGTTGAAGCAGTTATCTTAAAGAGCCTTTGCCCCAGGAACTCCTTTGATGTTGTGTTTTTAAACTGCTTCGAATTAATTATTGTGTACCTTAGTCTGTGTCTGACAGGCCTTCAGAGATTAACCAGCAATGTATCCCTTTTCTTTTGCATTTGATATCTACCTTCAAACGCAATTGTTACATTTACACCTCCATATTAACTACAGGGATGTAATCCATCCAGCAGCCATGTTGCGTATGGGCTGAAAGATTCCAGTTTGTGTGACCTTATGCACATAAATGGTAATCGCAGCTTTTACTGTACAGAGCCAAAAAGATCAAGTTGCTTCTGACTATTTATTAATATTTATTTTATGACTTTGCTATAGCACACACCTGGCTCCAAGGGGAATTCAAGAGCTTCGAGAGCCTTTCTGTTGTCAGGATTAACACCAGCTGCTATCAATTAAACCGGGATGTGTGTCTGTGGGTTTTGCTTCAGACTAGATTACAGAAATTCAGAATGTGAGTGGCAGGTGAATGGGAATATTTTATTACAAACTACTTGATACCTTCAAAGGTGGCCATCTTGGATATGCTTGCAACCGTGATTTGCCATCTTTAAACACTTTTTATTTTTTTTTACTAATTCTGTTTAAAGAATGCTACCGTGGATGCATGCACATCCACGGTGGCCATCTTTGCACTGGATTTGTACACCTGAAACAAATCCATTTAAAGATGCCGTATGTGAATGCTTCTGCAGGAGGCCATCTTAAAATGCTAAAACATTTTTTTTTACGATGGCCAGCCACCAATAGTGTGGTGGGCGACATAAAACTAAGTGGGGCGGGCGGGTAAAGAGGAAGCATAGTGAAAAAGGAGAGGAAATGTTAAAAGAAAAAGTGCAGGCACTGAGGCTAGGAAGAAGAGAGGAGAGAGAGAGAGAGACGGGGAATCAAAATAGACCCTCATGTGCACTGCAATAAAAGGTCTGATGTCAGCAGTGGAACACCACATCAACCAAACAAAACGCTGTGAGACCGAATGCTTGCAGGTAGGACAAACAGAAGACCAGACAAAAACTACTGAAACCAGAGCAAAGAAGTGAACTTGAAAACAAAAACTTCCAGTCACGAGAAAGGGGCTGACCCAAACTCTACCCGGTCTCTAGAATGTATAGGAGACAATTAGACTCCAAAAGAGCCTGTAGCCAAGGCTTAAAACTATTGAATCCTGACAAGTATTAGTAAAGTTAGTATTGACATTAAAGTCCCACAGCCTTGAAATATCGCTGATCAATCTGAGCAGACTCTAATAAGTATTGCCGGTCTCTTAGAATGCCAAACTCCAGGAAAAAAATTATTCTTGCACAACTTCAAGACCACAGATCCTAAACACAAGGCAAGCTGGCTTCTACTTCAGACAAAGAATACTACATTGATATAAGTACGGGACAACCTACTGGAAGAAGCAGACCTGAGCCCTCCTCCTGCCCCCATGTCTCCGTCACCTTCAACACTGTGACCACAAAATTCTCATCTACTGATTGCAATCAGTGGCTTTTTATCTCAGACCCTTCCACCAAGTGTTTCAAATCATTCATCTCAGACTGCAGCCAACACGTGGGAGATGATATCCCCCAACTCCAGCCTACATGCATATGAAGCTCCTCGACACCCCTTCTAAATTAACGTAATACATCTCACAGACCAAACTTTCTCTCACATCTTTATCAGAGACTTAGAGTAAGGAAACTTGGTGTTGTATGGGATGCAGACCTCTACTTCCAAAGTGGAGATTTAGTAAAATGTACCCCGTTAATGGAATCTCATTAAAAAAAAATGCCTTGCATCTCTCCATAAAATCACCACGTGGTATGGGGCACTAGTCAACTAGTGAGTGAACTATGGGTGCACTATACTGGCCTACTAGTATACCAAGTAATTTACTAGGGAGGTTGCAAGTGCCAGTGGCAACACCAGTGGCCAGTGGAAAACAAAACACTTGTGTAAAAAAAAACCACACACACTAGAAAGCCCTGTTGTCTGCTTAAAATATGTTTCTCAGCACAAGCCCCAAGTTGGGGCTAGTGCTGAAAAATATATTTTAAGCAGACTTGCTGACCCCAACCTTTGCCCCAGTTACAGCCCCCAAGAGTCAAGCAGCACAGCACAGCACCACCAAAGGGAGCACACGAGTCACAACATGTATCCTGCCTGCCTGCTTGCTGCTGGCTTGGAACATTTCAGCTGGCCTGGCCCTGCTCGGAGTTCGAGTCTCGACTCGGACACACACACACGAACAACAGACAACATCTGACGGCTGACCCTGACGAAAAGAAAACCCATAATTGTTACAGAACCTGACCTGAGCAGCTGAGCTCAGCAGGGTTTGAGCCGGAGCCCGCAGGTCAGTGCTGCACTGCTGGGGGCGGCGGGCAGCCCGTGGGCCATGGCAGGGGGAACCAAAGCAGGCAGGGCTGCTCACAAATAAATCCACACTCAGGGGCCAAAAATGGGGCCATGCCGATGCGGCGGGCTGTGCAGAAAACGCCGCCTCGTTTTAGCGCTATGTTGTTCACAGCACATAAACAGCATTCCTTATGAAATGTCATGTTACAAAGGCAATGGCAAACAATAAAAATGCGCAGACACGCAATGAAATTATCTCTCCAATAAACTGCCTGCCCACCATAAATGACAATGGATTATGGAGCTAATACAAACATAAATGCACGCTTCCTGTCCCACTGTGGTGACCCTCTAGTCTTCAGCTGAATGACGAATAATTATGCAGTGGTATGAAAGGAAGACGCAGAACTCCCAAACACAGATCATACTCGGTTTAGTGCAAACATCACCAGTGAAACGTCTATCATTCTAAATGAGAACATTGCTTACTTTCCAAGAGAGTATATTAATAATTAAAGGTATAATTTAAGATGGCAGAATTCACAGAAATTATGCACACGTTACATTTTTGATAATTCCCGCACATCCATCTGTACTGTTACTTTAGCTGTCATGGCCCAGTCTGTCAGGACCCATTCAATTGCAACTGAGAATGGCATGACGTGTTGCTTTCTCTTTATTTACTGGAAGATCAAATGACTTACCACGTGGATTTATGTAATATGTGATAAGGAATTGAGCAGATGACAATGATAGCATAATACAGCTATTTGAATTCAACACACAATTATTACCCATAATATTTGTTTCCAACGCGCTTGGATTGAATTTCAGTTAAACCCAGCTTTAATAGCCCAAGCATTGGTGGACACCACAGATGTTGCTTTAACGTTGCTCTTGCAAATTCAGGCCGTAAATTGTCTCTCCCGGTAGGGAACAGTTATCAGTGAAATCCTTTGGTATGAAACATTTGTTTACTTTTCCATCGACTTGCAATTCTGTTTAGTAATTGAATTACTAAAGAGGCCTTGCTAGTATACCTGTCTGCATCAACTTTCGTAATTATTAAAACCGTTTCTCAGTTTACAACTGACTAACAGGTAAGATCGAAGGAAATTGATGCAAAAAAACTGCTTGGTATGCAGTGAAATGAAGCATACATCTGTTCCCATGGTCTCAGGTGCCTGGAACAGATCCAATATAAATGAACCTATTTCTCTGGGAAATAAAATGTTCACTTTATCAAAATGAACGTTATAGGACGGAACAATGCACGCAGTTGCCCATATGTCGTGTTCACCGAGCTCAGGTTTGTGTATGTAAGTTACGTAACAGAGCAAAAGGAAAATCCAGATCAGACTCTGATCTGGATTCTCCTTTTGCTCTGTTACGTAACTTACATACACAAACCTGAGCTCGGTGAACATGACAATCAGAGAATACCAGGTCGATCCCTTCCCGTTGACACCGCGCTCCTACTGCTGTGCATTATCTGATTGAAAATGCAATTAGCAAAAATGCAAAAACAACACTCACTTGGCGGCGGGCGGCACTGGGACACACTGGGACAGGCAGGGGCTAGGGGGCTATAAATAAATTAAATTATGGGGTGGCGAGAGAGGGCCTCTAGTTCACTCGTCAAGGTCTCAGTCTCTGCTGGGTTCTGGAACTTGGGGATCACGCACACTTTTTATTGCGTGAGCTCCAATGCGCATGTGTCAACTCACCACCAACAGCTGCACCCGCCCCACCCCCCTAAGGTGGGTGAACTGCGAGTCTGCGACTAAGAGCAGGCCGCGCAGACGCGGCGGTGGAGACTTCAGCGCACCGCGCTATTTATCCAGCACTGACCTACAGTCAGCAGATTAAATAAATTCATTAATTGTGTTCATAAATTTTGCTTTTTTCCGCACCGAGCGAGGGAGACGCAGTCACGCAGCAGAGACAGTACAGAGCAAACAGTAAGTAAGTGACAGTGTACAAAAAAATCGGCCCCCCGCCCCATCCAGCAACAAAACCGGCCCCCGGCCCAAAAACCGGCCCCCACCCCTGGCAGCCTACCGGGGGATTGCCCGGTGCCCGGCATTGCCAGTCCGGGCCTGGGTACTAGTAGAAAACCATTTTTATTAACACGCATTCCTTTACCATAAAAAAGTGTGGTAAAGGAATGCGTGGTAAAATAATCGTGGTTTAGAAAAGGTCGTGGTTGGGGCCTCGTTGTTAGGGAAGTCGTGGTTGGGGAAGTCGTAGTTACAACATAAAACCTCAATGAAGCTTCCACACTAAAGAGTATACTGCATGTCTCTGAGAGACAGCGCAAGTGCTGTCTAGGTGAGACCTAAAAACCTGCTAGCTATTCGAAATTGGGGACATGAAGGAAGAATTTCCTTACCATACTAAATTACCAGATAAGAGAATGAAGCCAAATTTCGCAGATCCGCATAGGCATATCCCCTTTCTGCAGAAGGCCCTCACTTTTTAACAGCGTTAGTTATAATGAGGGTTACTGCCCTTGCAGGCTAGTAATGAAATACAAAATAAGTCATTTGTTCTTTGATTGTTAGTATTTTAAAGAGTTTAAAATACAAATCCTTCACACAATTTTTAAAAGATATGGGGCCATATGTAGGTGGCCTAACATTTACCACTTCATAAATACCGAATTTTACCGATTCGGTATTTATGAAGTGGTAAATGCTATGTAGGTAATCCATCGGTAATATTTACCGATTCGGAATGGGTCGGTATTTTAGAATCTGTATTTACCGATTCGGTAATGGTAACTGGCTTCCCATTGATTCCTATGGGCCAGGAGGCCCATAGGAATCAATGGGAAGCCAGTTACCATTTCCGAATCGGTAAATACCGATTCGGTAATGGGGGGAGCACAATCAAGGGTGGCAGGGTGTCACAGTGACACCCTGTTGCACCCCTGATTCCTGCATGTGTGCACATGTGGCACATATACATGCCCTAAGGGCATGTATGTCTGCCACATTGCACTCTTCTAAGTGCAAAAAAATGCATTTTCAAAGCCATTCGTCATTTACCACCAACTTTTAGTTGGTGGTAAATAACGAATCCACACAACACCCACACACTCCCCCTACATCTCATTTCAGGATTCGGTATTTACCGAATCGGTAAAATTACCGATTCGGTAATTTTACCGATTCGGTAAATGACCGAATCCTGAAATGTGCCCCCTACATACCAAAAGCCTGAATACCGGTCGGTAATGGGATTTTTACCGAAAATCGGCCGTTACCGACCGGTATTGGGCTTCCTACATATGGCCCATGGACTTTTATCAAGAACAGAGGCACTAAGCACTTTATTTGTGCTGAAAAGTTTTGACACAGCAATAGCTCTAGTAAGATTTATTAATGCAGCTCAGAAAAAGTTATTCTTGTAAAAACAGTTAATACAGCGTTTTTTCTTTCTTAATTAATCATTGTTAATTTGATGCTATGGTCTAAGACAGAAAGGCAGGTGCTACGCAAAAGTAAGATTGAATTTACCTTTTTGTCTATTTTAAACTGTGTTTTGAATATGATGGTTTTATTAGCCCCATGTGAGATGGTGTCCTTCTTATTAGGATGTTTGCGTAGCACTGTGATGCTCAGGCCGAATTGCGTTCAACTATTACAAAAATGCAATACATCGTAGTCATTTGTAAATGGATACGTAGATTTTACTTTTTTGTTAGTGACCGTGTAACACTCTACATTTCTATACAATGTTTTCTTGCAAATAAAGAAATTACAGAAAAGGAAGAATAGCATTCAAGAAACCTTTGTCCTTGGGTGGTGTGGCCAAGACTGCTATGGAAAGAAATGTATGCGCCAGAACTCCAAAAGAGGATCTCCAGTATTTGAAGCAACCTGGTGGAATCAGGAGTCACTTTCCCACCTAGATAATTGTGATAGCGGTCTTGCTACTGGTGCACTTGGCGGTGTTCAGAGAGGAGCCCCTGAGAGGGAGAACATTGCCCGAATGAAGCTGCGGGGTAACTGGGATCACCGATCTAAGATGGCCGCGGGCGCCAATGGAGATCCAGAGGGTGTTACTGCAGAAGCTGCTGCTTGAATATAGGCTGTTGATGTGATTTGGACCTATCTGAGCGCACCAGAGGCAGAACTGGATTCAGTGGTGCACTGAAGGGCCCCCTAGCAGGTTGGGGGTGGCTGGCCCCACAAAACTGTTTTGCAGTGGCTGCTTGCGTGGAGACCGCCATTCGGGATAGTGACACATTGGAGTACACTCACAGGTGAGAGTGGGTTGGAGGTGTATGGAGTGACACACCAACTGTTTTAGGGTAACCAGCCTCCTGAGACTGCATGCCAGTGGCTGAGGGTGATCCATCGGCCCATGAAGTATTGGTGAATTGCTGCTGATAAAAGGCGGATATATATTGACTATGAGGGGACTGATGCGCTTGAGGAGCCACAGTTACATAAATAGAGCATGGTTAGTGATGCCTCTGAGTGTTACGGCTAAGTAGGCCAGCCGACGCCACTTGCAGGATAAGCCTGACTGTATAACTGAGAAAGGTGCTGGGGTATCATAGGGATATCATGCTCTGTCATAACTGCCCTGAATTGTGTTTGTAAAGGTTTGGACATTATGATTCTAACATGTCCACTGGAGCAAGTTGAGCTACAGCTAACACCCTTGACACAAGATGGAGGTTACTCTTGCGATCCCATGGATGCAATGAAGATCCACATATGGGGGCCGATTCCAAACCTGGAAAAAGGCTGTACAAATCGTTGTACGGAGAGTTTTTCCCGTACGACTCGTACCCGATAAACTTTACTTACAACCTAGGAAGTACGATTTGTACAGAAAGCCTTTTTCCGTACGAATCGTACAAAAGACCATACGGCTAAAATAAACCAACGATTCTGATCCGGAACAGCTTGTACGCAACGTCCGGACGTATTTAATCAGCGTTTTCCGGCCCAGCAAGTACGATACGTCCTTACGGCACTACGTACGGCTCTTTGCTTACGGGAGCTAAAAACAGCCGTGAAAGCAGAGGCCTACAAACGGTACGCGACATACACGCCATGAACCCCGTCGTACGTGTCATCCCGGTCCTCTTGGCCTATGACCTGGTGCACCGGACCCGACGCACACGCCGCAGAAGGTGAGAACAACACCCAGGGGCCAGGGTGGGGGTGTGGGGCAGGAAACATACACCATACCCAAAGCCAAACCTATAATATGGAGCCCATACATTACCACCAGGGTCTGGTCACTTGGGGGGGCGTGTCCAGCAACCCCTGCATACCGCAACAACGGAAGTGTGCGTGTACACGTACCCGTAGGCACCAGTACAATAGTGATACCATGCATACACATGCAATGAAGGGGGGGTACGGTGCATTTCACACATACAGGTACGCACTAGTTCAAACGTACAGGTACGCACTAATTGTACGGTGCGTTTCACACGTACCTCTACGGCACTAGTTGTACGGTGCGTTTCACACGCTTACAATGGTAATAGAGGCATACACATGCCAGAAATGGAGGGCTACGAGTCGCACAAGGATGTCCATCAAGTACTTGTCATTGCATATTGTCATGTGCAGGCCCTAGGTGTGGCAGCCAGTGATATTGCACAGGTCATCTCATCTAGTTGCACAATTGATGTATGATGACGTGTGGACACATGTCATGTGTGATGGGGCACTATGTGGAACACATCACCTTGCCACTTGCCACATGTGTGTCTGTAGTCCAACTGTGTCATGCACAGCAGCAGTGGGATGGCACAGTCATCAACACCCGCACCTGTCTCCTGATGCCAGGGACAGGGACACTCTATCAACTGACATGTCACCAGCAGCGGTCCGTGGAGGGAGTTCCGTGGGGTGGAAAGGCGGGGCGGGGGAGGGGCAGGGTGGGGGGTACTAAACACCGGAATATGGATAATTGGAGGTAAGTAAACGATTAAATAAATAAAACTAATTTCGTAGCTTGCCCTGCATCACAAAATGCAGTGCAGCGCGCGCTACGAAATTCGATTTATTTATTTAATTGTTTACTTACCTCCAATTATCCATATTCCGGTGGTTAGTACCCTCCACCCTGCCCCTCCCCCGCCCCGCCTTTCCGCCCCACGGAACTCCCTCCACAGACCGGTGCTGCATGTCACGATCAGCGTACCCCTATGTGACTATGTCAGGTGTGTGTCATGTGTTCCCATGAGCTTGCTGTCAGTGTTCCGTCAACTGCATCTGCTGTTGGTGCATCCAACATGGGTCTGTGTGGAGATGGGCATGCAACACATCTACGCACACCATGCCACATGTGGATTCCCATGGCTGTAGGGTCTGTGTGCATCGGACATCATATTTTCCCACGCATACATGTCTGCGTTGTCTCAATGGCTGTGTCTTTCTGTTGTCACGTGTACCCCTTCATCGCAATGTGTTTGATATGTACATTTGACATTCCATGTGACCTGTGCGTGTGTCTTGCAGTCAGCTGTCTGGATGAGATGACATCCTTCCAATGCAGCTATGTGGTTGTGTGTCACTCCGGTGATATCTGTGGCTCTTCACTCAGACTGGCCCCCAGCTCATTTCAGGGCATGTCATGTAGACTTGACAATCAACAGGTGTATCTGGCTTTTTGTAGGAGTGCCAGCAAGCTGGCATATGTGTCCTGTATGTATTGCACACACCCGACTCCATAGTTACCTGATGTGTATTAGCAGTGTAGCATGTACTATGTTCATTGACATTGATATTGCCCGACTCTCAATCTTCATTCTCCCAAACAATGTCTTGCAGGGCACCGCCTGTCCCAAGACCAATGCCAGACTTGGGTGCCATGAGGGAACGTGCCTGCATCCGCCGTTACAGATTCACTCGCCAGTTGATTGAGGACTTGACAAACAAGCTGGCACCACACCTCCAACCGCGACATAGGTATCCTACTGCGCTGACCCCCAAGATGAAGGTGATGGCAGCCCTACATTTTTTTGCCACAGGTACGTTTCAATTGACCATAGCTGATGTTGATGGGATGTCACAGACAATGTTCAGCCGTGTCCTGCGTGATGTTTTAACAGCCATGTTGGAGCACCTTGATGAATTCATCAAATTTCCTACTCCTGAGGAGTTGACAGATGTCAAGGGTGATTTCTATGCCCTGGGAGGGATGCCCCATGTAATTGGGTCCATTGATGGTACACATGTGGCTTTGGTACCACCACAGGCACAGGAGCAAGCCTATCGCAATAGAAAACATTACCACTCGATAAATGCCCTTGTGGTGTGTCTTGCTAACATGCTGATTTCCCATGTCTGTGCACGTTTTCCAGGATCAGCACACGATGCCTACATCATGAGGCGTAGCAGGGTGCCACAAATGATGCTGCGGCTGCACAACGAACGAGCATGTCTTGTTGGTGGGTATACTCTGTTTGTCCTGTGTGTTGCGGTATCTTTGGCTCTTACAGCATCTCCTGACCCACTTATTTACATGATGTTTCCATGTAGGGGACTCTGGCTATCCCAATCATGCCATGGCTGCTGACACCTCTCCGCAACCCAAGAACAGCTGCAGATCACCGGTACAACAATGCACACGGGCAGACCAGGCGAGTGATTGAGAGGACGTTTGGACTCCTGAAGAGCCGATTCCGGTGCCTGGACAAGACAGGCGTGTCCCTCCCTTATGCCCCGGAGAAGGTCTGCCAAAACTTCCTCGTGTGCTGCATGCTGCACAACATGGCAGTTCAGAACGCAGTGCCACTCATCCTGGATCCGGATGAGCAGGAACATCCACCAGTGGAGGGTCAAGGGCTTGCTCACGAGGCTAGTGATGAGGAGGAGGAGGATGATATCCGGAGTCAGCTCATACGCAACTTCTCATAATGGTGAGTCACTGGGTATGAGTGTACAAGCTTGTAGCATTGAGTGGCATGTGTTGCAATGTGTGTGTCCAGCTGACTGAATGCAAAGTGACTTTGATGTGTGCTCTGATATGTCACTCGAGTGATGATGTCATGCCACACAGTTTTGCAGAGAGACTTTCTTTGAAATGTACGTGTGTCCAACATTGTTCATGTTTTGTAAATGACCATGTGTGCGGCGAGACTTGTTTTAGGTGACTTCTTGTGTGTCTGTCATTCCCAGGTTTTTGCGCTTGTTGTCTGCTCGTGTCATCGTTGTCCTCCTGCTATTCCTCATGAGGATTGCAACGTGTGCTGAGTCAGCGTTCTATGCACGGATATGTGGAAACGTCAGTTTGGGTAAGGATTGCAGCCAGGCTTTTTCGTGGTGGTACGGGTTGGGAATGTGTGGGCCTGCTTCTGTGCATGTTGTGGTACCATGCATACATGTCTTCTCACCATGGAGCATATAACATGTAGCATCACTCCCATGACATGATAGTCACCCTTCTTGACAGTCAACTGTAGTGGAGTGTGGTGTCTGATGAAGGCATCATTGTGTGTAAACCTTGCCTCTGAAACATTGCGGATGCTACGGGTGGACATAGTGGGGGACACTGACATTGCGTATGTAGGGTGCGTACATCAACATTGGTGCATACAACAACATTGCATATGTACGGTGCGTACACCGACAGTGCGTATGCAAGGTGCGGACACCGACATTGCGTATGTACAGTGCGCACACCGACATTGTGTATGTCGGGTGCGTACATCAACATTGGTGCGTACAACAACATTGCGTATGTACGGTGCGTACAACGCCATTGCGTATGTACGGTGCATACACCGACATTGCGTATGTACGGTGCGTACACCGACATTGCGTATGTAGGGTGCATACATCAACATTGGTGCGTACAACAACATTGCGTATGTATGGTGCGTACACCGCCATTGCGTATGTACGGTGCGTTCACCGACATTGCGTATGTAGGGTGCGTACATCAACATTGGTGCATACAACAACATTGTGTATGTACAGTGCACACACTGCCTTTGCATATGTACGGTGCGTACACCTACATTGCGTATGTACGGTGCGTACACCGACATTGCATATGTACAGTGCGTACACCGACATTGTGTATGTAGGGTGCGTACATCAACATTGGTGCGTACAACAACATTGAGTATGTGCGTACACCGACATTGCGTATGTATGGTGCATACATACGCGCTGTTGTTCTAAGGTGCGTACATATGCATGGGGGAGGCATGTACGACTTGTACCCGGGGAAAACCTTTCCGGGATAAGAGTCGTACAAAGTTCGCTTCCTAGCGGGTAAAGTCATTCCCCGTGTACGGGACGTTTTCCGTACAATTCGTAAATCGGAAAGGCGGTCCGGATCGTACTTGTTCGGTCGGACTGTATTTTTATGCTTCGTACGGAAAAGTGTCCGGGTCCGCCTCGTACTACTTTTCCCGATCTGATTCGTACAGATAGGGCAGACCCGTATGTATTTTTCACATACGAATCGTACTTCATGGGTCGGACGGGACTTGTACGATTCGTATGGAAAAATGTACGGATACAGATCGTACGGGAAAAAAAATACAGGATCGGAATCGGCCCCATGGTGTTTATTTTGTAATATCTTGACTTGCTGGAATGACAACAGCATAACTCCTGGGTGCTAACACGATCTGTGTGGAATAAATGTATTTTGGATGTGGGAATGCTACAGGGGAGGGGAGGTAGGGGCAGATCTCCTTCCTGGACAGAAGGGCTCCAGAATTGTGTGCCCTAAATCTATCAATTCACAGCCTGGTAAGGACATGCTGGAGGAGGGTCATAAAAGTACAGGTGAGCATGATGGTGTGAGGTGCCTCTTGAGAAACATACGGCCAAAATAATAGCTGCCATTAAAGCTTCCAAGACTACTCTTAAAAATAAGATTGATTCTGTGAGGTGGGTGTGCTTAGAGCGGAGCACAAAAAACAGATTGAGAGGCTCTCCAAGAAAGAATCTGTTGTGGAAAACGTTCAGCCATCTGTAGTAAAATTGCAGTCAAGATGCCAGATGATGAGCAAGGAGATATAAATGTTGACTAACTACCTGGGTGATGCTGGAGGCCACTCTAGATGCAACAATGTGCACCTGGTTGGCGTGCTGGGTTGGCGGATTGAGAAAGTACTGAATTGTTCATTGAAGAGTGGCTATCTCAAAAAGTTCTGATTGTGAAACCTTCCACATTCTTCTCTAATGAGTCAGCCCATGGAGTCCCAGCAGTCTTACCAGCACCAGGAGCCCCTCCCCGTCCTATAGTGCCTCAATTACTGAACTTCCAGGATTGAGATCATATATTGCACTCTCATGGCACCTGGCAAGTGGAGGAAAGTAACATGAGTATTTTTCCAATTTTATACCAATGCCATACAAAGATAGAGGTGGACAGTTATTGAGGTCAAGAAGAGAATATATCAACTTATCTTTAAATATGTACTGTTTTTCCCTGAAAAGCTCTGGATTCTACATGATCACAAATCATGCTTTTTGCCTCTGCTGCAGGGGTGTGGTTATGGCTTGAGGAATGCGGGCACTCAGTGCCAGAAGACCTAAGAGGTCAACAGACAGTTGGATGGCAGGAACAGCATAAAAAGTGTCAATCTTAAAAAACCAACTGTCAGGCAGACAAAGAAACAGGCGGAACTTTAAGGCTCTTGATTGGTTGATGCCCTAAAACAGCACAGTGACCTAGTCAGAGCAAACAGATGGAATGTACTGGCGTCAGATGCAGGAGGGAATGATGTAGAGGCAACCAGTCGGAGGTGGAGAGGAAGGAGTGCCGGTAGTGACCTCCCATGACCTCAAGCACTATAATTAAGCATAAGAGGTGGTTGCTGTGTCTCAGTAGTAGTGAGTGTTGTTGATAGATAATTGAGATTGACAACCCCTTTTTGACCATGAAGGGGGACTTTGTATTTATAGTTAGGGCCTTCTCCACTTGAAGTAGCTGGGTTGGTCCTTATGGACGTGAGTTTTGTGCCTTATTGTTTATCAAGTTATAATAAGGAAATTGGTGTTTTTTGTGCTTCCAGGGTGAGGGAGTTGGGGAACATGTTTTTGGTTCCAGTATTCATGGTGTGCTTTTTTGTAGTGAACTCTAGATTGACATATAGGGGCCGATTTCGATCCGGGTCAGAAGGGCACGAACGCGATCCAGTCTGAAAACTACGAGCCGTACGCGTGTTTTTCGGCCTGCTCGTACAGCTGTATGAGCGAGCAAGTACGATGCAAGCTACGTGAAATTCACCGACCGAGTCGTTTCCAGGTCCGAACCGCTCCGTACGTCTCGGTCGGAAGCTAACCGTGCCGTGCAATGGATGCGATTTACGAACGAGTCAGTACGATGCACGCGTCGGACAGCCTGTGTGAGCCGGAGTGTCCAGCTCGCAAAACGTCCGGGTGGTTGCCTTTGGGGGTCCACTTCGGACCCCCTGACACCCGCAGCCCTACGACTCGGACACAGGGGGAGACCCATGGGTCTCCCCAACACAGGCATGTACGGTGCAGACGGCACCAACGCATACCCACTGTAGGGGGCGCACTTGTCCACGACGTACCCATTCAGTCAATGGGAGCCCATGTACGACCGGCTCCCATTGACTTCTATGGGAGTCCCACCGAACCGGCAGCATACGGCCGCATCGTACTCGCTCGGTCGGACTGCAGGCCTCCGCTGGGTCGGAAAACACTCCGGATCCGGCTCGGTCGGAGTGCTTTCCGACCCGGATCGGAATCGGCATCATTGTAGACACCAAGGAGCCGATTCCGATCCTGGAAAAACCGGGTACGAATCGTCGGACGGAGCGTTTTCTCCGTCCGACTCGTACCCGGGAAAAATACCTTACAAACATGCAAGTACGATTCGTACGGAAACACCATTTCTGTACGAATCGTAAAAAACACCGACCGGCTAAAATATACCCGCAATTTCGATCCGGGACACCGTGTACGCGACATTGGCATGGAGTCAGGCAGCGTTTTACGGACCAGCAAGTACGATTCGTACCCACAGCACTTCGCACGGCAATATTTTTACGGGACCCAAAAAGTGCTGGAAAAGCTAAGTACGCCACGATGCACGGCGAAAAGGGGGCCCGGTACGCACCGTACCCCCATCCCTACACGTCCGCACCGTACCCCCAGCCCCCCCATGTCCGTGCCGTACCCCAGCACCCCCCCATGTCTACGCCGTACCCCCACCCCGTATGTACGGTGCGTACCCCCACCCCACCCCATAGGTACGGAGCGTACCCCCACCCCGTGTAGGTACGGAGCATACCCCCACCCCCCGTATGTACGGTGCATACCCCCACCCCCCGTATGTACGGTGCGTACCCCTCGTATGTACGGTGCGTACCCCCGCCCCCCCGTATGTACGGTGCGTACCCCTCGTATGTACGGTACGTACCCCCACCCCCCGTATGTAAGGTGCGTACCCCCAGCGCTACGCGCTGGGGGTACGCACCGTACATACGGGGGGTGGGGGTATGCTCCGTACCTACGGGGTGGGGGTACGCTCCGTACCTGCAGGGTGGGGGTACACTCCGTACCTACACGAGGTGGGGGTACGCTCCGTACCTACGGGGTGGGGTGGGGGTGCGCACCGTACATACGGGGGTGGGGGTAGGCTCCGTACCTACGGGGGTGGGGTGGGGGTACGGCACGTACATGGGGGGCTGGGGGGTACGGCGCGTACTTGGGGGGGTGGGCCTCGGGGGGTGTTCGGCGCGTATGCGGACACGTTTGGACGTCTCCATGGTTGCTATGGGAGTTCGCTCCGTACGTGTTTTTTCCATACGGTTGTGCATTCGGACGGACGGGACGGATCGTACTTGCGCGCGCGGACTTCATTTTCCCGAATCGTACGTAAGAATGTCTGGGGACGTGTCGGACACTTTTTCCGACCCGAGGACGTGTCGGGGAATTTTCCCAGTTTGTACGGGACTTGTACGATTCGTACGTAAAAAAATCCGGATACGATTCGTACGGGGAATATTTTTAACGGATCGGAATCGGCACCATAATATATACTTATCTCTGCCATAGAAACATGGACATAGCGTATATTCATGAAAAGCATCTTGACCCAACTGAGATTAATTGGGTATAGAGTCAGAATATCGAATTGGTAATGTCGACTTGCACTAATATCGACTTTGAAATATCGAGACAGAAGTATAGACAGCAAGAATATCGTGGGCAAGAATATAGAGTTTAAGGTAAGAAATATATTTTTTTTTAAATATTGAAGTCATTAATATCGTTTGCGAAAATATAGTTAAAAATATCGTTTTTTTAATTAGTGTTATGTATTTTAGTATGTCTTTTAAATGTATGTGCTCTATTTTTTTATTGCTTTTGTTTTTTAATATATGTGATTTTTAGTCGTTATTAATTTTCTTTTAAATTCATTTTGCATTTTAGTTCCATAGCAGGTTGTGGGTTTTTAGGGGAATAGGGTAAGAAGTAATTTAATTATAATAAATTAAATATCAATTTTTATTTATTAGTATTTATATAATTTAGAATTTATAGTATTAATTGTAGGAATTAATTTATTATTAATTATGTTATTTTTTTAGGAGCGGGTTGTGGAGTTATAGGGGAATATGGTGGGAAGTAATTTAATTATAATTAGATTATTATTTTTTATTAATTAATATTTATTTATTTAGTATGTTATAGTGTTAATTATGGGAATTAATGTATTATTAATTGTTTATTAACTGGTTGTTAATTATTATTAATTAATTGTTAATTATGTTAATCGTGTCATTTTTTTAGGAGTGGGTTGTGGGTTGATAGGGGAGTAGGGTGGGAAGTAATTTAATTTTAATATATTTAATAATATTTTTTATATAATTTTTATTTAATGTTCGTTTATCGTGTTAACTGTGGGAATTAATTTATTAATAATTATTTTTCATTTGCTTGTTAATTGTTATTCATTAATTAATTATTTGTTATTTAATTATGCTAATTGTGTCATGTTTTTAGAAATGGGTGGTGGGGTTTATAGTTGAATAGGGTGGAAGGTAATTTATTTTTAAATAATTAATTATTTGTTAATTAATGCTCATTAATTAACATTTAAATATGGCAATTGTGTAATTAATTTGATGTGTGAGTTGTGGGGTTTATAGTGGTAAATGGTGGGAAGTAAATATTTGTAAATTAATTAATGATTTGCGATTAATTTATATTAATTTATTAATGTAAACTTATTTATGGAAATTGTATAATTATTTTTAGGTGTGTGTTGTGGTGTTTATTGGGGTAGAGGGCGGAAATTATTATAGTTTAAATTAATTAATCATTACTTGATCATTAATATTCATTTATTACTTGATAAATATTTTTGGTGATTGTTTATTTTTTATTTTGTTTGTGGATTTTGGTTATATAGGCGTAACGTTTGGTTAGTATATTCATTTTTATATGTTTTTTAATGTTTATTTTAATTAATAATATTTCTTTAATTGATCATTAATTGTGTTAATTATGGAGGTACACTTTTTGTAAATTTAGATGTGTGTTTTAAATTATGTGGTGTTATCGGGTAGGTAAAAAAATGATATATTTATGTAATAAATAATTTTTTGATTATAAATAACTTTTATTACAAAATATTTGTTTGTAAATTATTTTTACATTTTTTTAAAATAATCTTTGTATGTATTTTAAGATTCTTTTAACATTATATTATGTTTCTCTGTTTTGTAATTTTTTATATTTTTATATGTTTTGTTTTTTGAATTTTGATTTTCTTTTATATTGTAGTTGATATTTCGTTTGTTTTTAAATTTAAATTTTCTTCAGTGGGAATAGTAATTTATACCCCTCCGCTATCCAACACTTTCCCTACTGTTGCACTTGCTGGAGTGGGAATAGTAATGTTATCCCCTCCGCTATCCAACACTTGCCCTACTGTTGCACTAGCTGGAGTCAGAATAGTAAGTTTTATTCCTCCGCTCTCCAACATATTCCCTACTGTTGCACACATTGGAGTCGGAATAGTAATTTTATTACCCTCTGCTATCCAACACTTTCTCTACTGTTGCTCTCGCAGGAGTGGGAATAGTAATTATTTTCCCCTCCGTTATCCAACACTTTCCCTACTGTTGAACTCGCTGGAGTGGGAATGGTTATTTTATCCCATATGCTACCCAAAACTTTCCCTACTGTTGCACTAGCTGGAGTGAGAATAGAAATGTTTACCCCTCTGCTATCCAACACTTTCCCTACTGTTGCACTCATTGGAGTGGGAATAGTAAATTATTCCCCTCCGCTATCCAACACTTTCCCTACTATTGTATTCACTCGAGTGGGAACACTAATTTTTACCTCTCCGCTATCCAACACTTTCTCTACTGTTGCACTTGCTGGAGTTGTAATAGTAAATTTTTAACCTTTGCTATCCAACGCTTTCCCTACTGTTGCACTCGCTGGAGTGGGAATAGTAATTTTTACCTATCCGCTATCCAAACACTTTCCCTACTGTTGCATTCGCTGGAGTGGGAATAGTAAATTTTACCTCTCCGCTATCCAAAACTTTCCCTACTGTTGCACTTGCTGGAGTGGGAATAGTAATTTTTACGCCTCCGCTCTCCAACATTTTCTCTACTGTTGCCCTCAATGAAGTGCAAAATGTAGGTTTAAAAAATATTACATATTTTAATATTTTAATTTATAATATATAGTTATACATTTTTATGTTATAGGTGGATGTACATATATATTTATTTGTAATTTTCAATATATTTATAACATTCAAAAAGTAGTTAAAATTAATATTTATTTATTGTTTTAAAAAAAAAGAAAGATATATTACATTTTATATATGTATGTTTATTTTTTTTAACTTAATTTATTACTTTTAAGAGGCCGATTCCGATCTCGGTCGGAAGGGCACCGAATCGGGTTCGGCCGTAGCGGATCCGATTCCGATGCTCCTTTTCCGACCAATCCATACACGGGTCCGGACGACGAAGTACGATGCGAAGATGCGCAAATTCTCCGACCGACTCGTTCCCGGCTCCGACCCGATCTGTCCGACTCTGTCGCACGCAAACCGACATACGCAATGGAGGCGATTCTTGACCAAACAAGTACGATGCTCGAATCGGACAGCTCGACTGAGTCGGAGCGTCCGGCTCTCAAATGCTCCCGGAGTCGGACTTCGGGGTCCACGTCGGACCCCCCAACACCCGCAGCCGTTTGACTCACACACAGGGGGAGACCCATGGGTCTCCCCCACACAGGCATGTACGGCGCGGATGGCACCGACGCGTACCCACTGTAGGGGGCACACTTGTTCGAGACGTACACATTCAGTCAATGGGAGCGTATGTACGCGTCATACAACTGGCTCACATTGACTTCTACAGGAGTCCGACCGAACCGATTCCGACAGCATACGTGCGCATCGTACTCTCTCGGTCGGACTGTAGGGGTCCGGCTCGGTCGGAAAACACTCCGGATCCGACTCGGTCAGAGTGCTTTCCTTCCCGGATCGGAATCAGCACCTAATTGTTAACATTTAGAAATAAATCTAAATAATTTTTTTTAAAGTGTAATTTATTATTTCATTTGTGTTACATTATTTTTTATACATATAAAAAAACAATATTTTATACATCAATATGTTTTACAATGATATTGTTTTCTCAATATTTTTGTACTTACCATTATGAAGATAGGCGGTCGATATTTTAACCAACGATATTTTTGTCACGATATTTCTGTAGATCAATGTTGTTGTTGTCGATATTCTGTCAGTGATCCTTAAGAGATGGAGTGGTCAAATAGTGGGCACGTCTCATTCCTTCTATGCAAGGGGTATGCTACTATGGAGAGCCCCAAGGGTGCCTTACGTAATTGAACACACGCAAATACATGAACATCGCAGATAAGTGATTGCAGAAGGCACACTGAAAGGGGATTCAATGGCTTTGGCCTGTATTTATGCACCCAACTCGAATTATACAGCATGCTTAGACTCCCTGAATTTCACTTTATTCCGAGATCCAAATATCAAGTGTGTGTGGGGAGTGGATTTCAACTGTATGCTGGATGCTTGACCGTTCGTACCATCCGACACGTGGGGTACAGCATTGCACTCTGACTAAGGGGCTCATTATATTGTTAGGAACCGGCCGCCAGTCATGCGGTGGACCCACCACACAAATTACGATGCGCCCGCCAGTATGGTGGGCGCATTCCGGGCCTTTACCATTGAGTACGGTGCTGCTGGATGCAGCACCGTTCGCAATGTTAATTTGGTGCCTGCCACTTAGTTCTGGGAAATGTTGGGGGTACTATGGGTACCCCCCCAGTGCACCCCCCCATAACACAGAGGGGGCCCGCAACGGGCCCCCGAATCCAATCACTGCAAGCCTTTCCATGGCGGTGGAGGCTGGACGTAGCCAGCATTGTAATCTGGCGGACGGTGCCTGACAGGCACCACCATAATTTACAAGGTCCTTTCCGATCCGCCAAGCAATCTTAACGATTGCCTGTAGAAGAACGATTCCCCCCACCATTGTAATGTGGCGGGGGGAAATTACCAATTGGATTGCGGAGAGCCCGCCACCGCACGGCTGGCGGTGGCGGGCCTTCCGCCATCCTAATCAGTCCCTAAGTCTTTTAAATGGCATAGACACAGATGATTGATATATGGTGGGACTTGCGTCCAAACTGAAAATAATTTTAAATTTTTTCATCAATACATCATTTGCACATTGCACATTCAAATAGATCCGTTTTTGGTTTCACAAGGGTTGGAGACCAAGGGTCCTGATTCACAAACTGCACTTTATAGTACTTTTTGTAGTACAACAATAATACTACAAAACGTACTACAAAGTGCTATTTACAAACTACACTTTTTTTTAGTAATTTACATATGCAACTGACACTTTACTCTAATACACTATTTTAGTAACTTGCATGTGTAGCTCACACTTTTGTAGTAACTTACACTTTGTAATAAGATCAGCACTACATATGGCCAACCACTGGTACTGCAACGTCCTTCAATAGAAAATAATGGCTGAAGGGATTTAAAGTAGAAATAAAAACCCATAGGAAATAATGCTAAACTAAATAAGATTATTTAGAATTGTTAAAAATATAAAGAAATATTAATTAATGTAGAGACATATATATATATATATATATATATATATATATATATATATATATATATATATATATATATATATATATATATATATATATATATAATATATATATTCACTGAAAAAACCATAGGTTTCACACATGTTATAGTTAGCGGAAATTTTACTGATAAAAAACCAATGAAATTCCCCCGTTATAGTTAGTGCAGGCAACTATAACTCACGCGACCGCAATCCTCTGCTGATGCTAATACTGTATTTAGACACTTATTTGCCCATGTCTTCTTCCATACATTTTTAGCTATACATATATTACAAATATTTTTTTTTCATAAAGACACATATGTCATCAGCAGAAGATTGCGGTCGCGTGAGTTATAGTTGCCTGCACTAACTATAACGGGGGAATTTCATTGGTTTTTTATCAGTAAAATTTCCGCTAACTATAACATGTGTGAAACCTATGGTTTTTTCAGTGAATTTGCAAGGTTTTTTAAATGCTAATTCCTAACTATAACGTGTGTGAAACCTATGGTTTTTTCAGTGAATTTGTACGGTTTTTTAAATGCTAAGTTACTTTACGCCATTCGTGGCGTGCACGCCCACTTAACGCAGTTCGTTCCGTGCGCGCACGGTGCACTTCGCGCACCGTGCGCGCACAGTGAGCACGCGGTGCGCTTCGCGCACCGCGCGCCCACTTTACGCAGTTAGTGCCGTACACGCAAGGTGGGCACACGGTGCGCGTAGCGCACCGTGCGCACATGGAGGACATATTATGCGCTTCCTTGTGATAGGTAATCTGTTAAATTTAATTTGTAAGTGATGACAATAATACGCCATGCACAGAGAGTGTTTTTTTTTTTTTATTAAAATTTTTAGCGTAAGCGCACCGTACGCGTACGGTAAGCGTAATCGGCGAAATTTTCAAAAAATAAAAATTTACCGTTTTTGGCCTTAGGGGATCTTTGAGGACTCAACTAACATGGCTATGTGCATGGGCGCTGTCTAAACAGCCCCTTTATATGTTTTTTGCCTTTGTTTACAGCCCCCCCTCAGAGTGCGAGAGTGAAAATGGCGGCCGCCGCTTCCTGGCTTCGACCGATTCAAATGTTTACTTAGATGTAACAGCCAATCAGAATCGCGCTCGCGCACGCCACCGTACGCGTACGGTAAGCTTACGGTAAGCGTACCGTAAGCTGGCTCAGATATATATATTGATTTAAAAGCTATTTTCTCAGAATCTACTGAACAGATTTACACCAAACCTACAAAAGGCACTTCCTTGACCTAGGGACTACCTCTCTGCCAAATTTCTAGTAATTCTGTTCAGCCGTTCGGGCTGTAGCCCTGTCTAAAGGTCCTATGGAAAAATGCATGGGAAAAACGCGTTTTGGGACCCCCCTTTTATCTCAGCCCCCGCTTGACGAATCCCCCCGAGACTTTCAGGGTAGGAGCGGAGCGTAGCGCCCCACCTATTTTGAGAAATTCGCGAGGATTCGTCAACCGGCGCCAAAGTTATTCAAAATAGAATGTTGCGGATTTCCTATGGAAAAGGGGTCCTAACTATAACTACCTACTGGCGACCGCCAGTAGGTAATATACGAATGCAGAGTGAGATCTACAACCCGACTGTGAAGTCTCCCTTTGGTAAAGTGTAGGGAAAATGTATAACATTTATTTAACTTGAAATAAATATTAAGGGCATTATTAGGATGGCAGACGGACTTTGTCCGCCCACCATCCTTTCGTAGAATGGGGCCGCCCGCCATAGGTGCGGGGGTCCCGTGGGTGACATTAGGGTGTGCCCGCCACACTGGTGGGCGCATCCTGCATTCTTGACATTGCGGCGGGCGGTGCTCTCAGCACCGCCCGCCACAATGCCAAAAAGGCATGTTGTGCAGTCCCATGCACAACGTGGCAGGCACTGCGCGCTGCCTGCCATGTTGTGAATGGACCTGCAGGTACCCCCCCATGTGCACCCCCCAGAATCCCTGGGGACCCATAGAACCACCTGCCTTTCCATGGCGGCAACACCCCCACGGAGAGGCAACACCCCGCATGCTTCATAATATGGATGGCGGCGTCTACCGACACCCCTACCATATTAACTGCTTTTCTGCCCGGAAAGCAATTAGGCGGATTGCCTACCGGCAGACGGTCTTTCCATCCGCCGGGGTTCCCCCAGCCATAGTAATATGGCAGGGGGAATTGGCATGCGGGCGGGCACAAATGTCAGGTGGATCGCCACCACCATGCGGGCGGTGGCGGTCCGCCCGACATGCTAATGGGCCCCTAAATCTCTTCTTATGTTAAATATGAATGTAAATTAATTATATATATTTACTTTCAATGTAGACAGCATTATTAAATTCATTTTGAAATAGACTAATTTAATGAAAAATATAAATATAAATTAACATTATTTTTCTAAAGTTTAAATTAAATAATAAATTCCCACAGGAAGAAAAAAATATGTTTAATGTGCATTAAGAATGATTAAAACTGTTATATACAATTAATTAATATTGATGTCATTATTTTTAATAAAATGTAATGTTATAATGTGTTGTAAATAAAAAAATGGGCTATCCACACTTTAATTTATATTTATTTATAATTTGACATATCTAATTTAATTTACCAATATTTCCTATGGGGTTTTATTTGAAGTCCCAAACTCTAATATTTTCTACAGGGGTTTGTTATACCACCAGTGGTTGGTCATATGTAGTGCTGGCCTTACTACAAAAGTTTAAGTTACCACAGAAGTGTAAGTTACATGTGTAAATTACTACAAAATTGCAGTTTGTGATGTCTGAAAAGTAGTAGTAAACGTACTCAAGAGTGTAAACTTACTAAAAAGTGTAAGTTACCTTTGTGAATCAGGCCCTGGGTTGGGGTGGGTAGGGTGTCTGGTATTCCTATGTGGCAATTTAAAGTGAAGACACTGTTAGATGCTCTGTATGAGAAAATCATAACAAGAGATGTTTCAGAATGTACGAAGCGCTAGAACCCAATAAATAGCTCCCTTCCCTCCGATGGCAGGAACAAGTGTCTGTAAGTCTCCAGAAAACATAACGCAGGTGTCTACAAATCTGAGAAAACAGCTTTAGCTCCCAAAAGCTTGCATTGATTTTCCTGTGGCTGCCTCCACCCATACTACTGAAGCGCTATGCGCAAAGTAATTATAAAGAAATTCCAAACAACTGGAATTAGTAACGTAAATGTTTTCCAGAAGCCACGCTATTGAGCCAGAGTGGGTGAGGGTGGGTGAGAGGAGACAGAGTTTTCCGGGCTGCTTGAAGAATGTAAACTAAGCAGCCAAGCACCTCAAGCGCAGGTGACACTGGCATTTAAGCAGTCACTTTGGAGTCAGAGAAAGAAAAGAAAACAGCGTCTGACATTTGATCTCGGCAGTGAGTGAAAACACCAGTACTCCTGCCAGGGCTCTTAAACAAAGGGAAAAAAAGTTCCTAATTGGCCATAAAATGACGGATAGTGGAGGGATAGTGTACTTATTCCCTGCTCTTGGGGAGGGGTAAACAGAGGGAGAGGCATGACAAATGAATGCCATGGACAAATGGGGAGAAAGAATAGGAGAGTGACAATGCAGTCAGCAAATGGGAAATCTATGGGCCGGCTAAAGTCCACAGAGTAGATACAGCATATTTCTTCAAGACAGCACAAGCATTGTCTAGTCGAGACCTAAACACTAGCATCACTAACTATTTTAAGGAGATTGAGTATACAACACCTGATGTGTGTCTGACGCTTTTAAGGCGGTACTAACCGGCATTTGCATCAAGACGTCCTATGGAGTCAAATCTTCCCTTTTGGAAGATCTTTCCACTACATAACTACTTTTATGTGTTTTAGAGAACTCAGCTCTGATTGATGAACTAGATGCTGAAAAACATGATAGCAACATACAATAAAGGCACTAATCTAGCACTGTGTATATCTAATAATGAGTATAAAGAATATATAGCTGGAAGACATGATGACAGCGATAGGACAGGTAGACTGTTAGCCTGGTTGGTTTAGCCTGAAATGCCCAGATCTCCTATATGTTTGGTCCAAAGGAGCACAGGAGGGATTGGTAATACACAGAGCAAAATTAATGATGTAGTTGCAGACAATTATGCAATGCTGCATACAGATAACTCAGATAGGCAGATACCCAAGTAGAATCATACTTGGCAGACATACCAAGGAAGTTCTTCTCTGCTGAGCAATGTTAGTTGCTTGAGGCCCCATTGACTGCGGGTAGGATTAATGAAGTGATCGAACAACTAGCCAGGGGGAAGTCTTCTGGTTCAGATGGGTTTCCAGTGAAGTGGTATGCCTGTGTTAAGTCACAATTGATCACCCAAGTGCTTAAGGTATACTAGGTGGCTATGCATCTACTGCCCAGTGCTGCATTATCCTTGTAGTGTACCCTTCCCAGACTGACATAATTGCAGTTTCTACGTTGTGCAGCACTTCACAACGAATCGAAGGTGAGTTAAGCGCACAGCAGTGGAAATGTAAAAATGAGCAAGCCACTAGGCATCACTCCAGGGATAGAGAATTAAAAGGACCTGTTCACTACTACTGATCACTACATGGTATCCTGTCACCCCCGCATTCATGCTGCAGAACTGCCGCAACAAGACTGCGGTCCATGAAACAGGCATATGTCATGCACGCATGCATACTCCGTGTTTGCCTATGACAGCATTAGGGAGACAAACATCAGTCCAGTTGGGCACTCAGGGCAGGGGTGCATGTCCATTACGATGCAGAGGACTTTTCCATCCCAACAGGAAACAAGCAGGAGATGGGTGGCGATTGGGTAATGAGATGGATGTGTGATGGTGGGGCAGGGGCAGGGGCAGAAAGGGAGAATATGCAGGCTGACCTTCCAGTGGGTGAACCCTGGCCCTGGTGTTGGGCAGAACAGGCCCCTTCTTTCGACCCTATTGATGTTGAAGGTGGCCAGGGCATGTTGGCAGAAATATCTGAGGAAGACAGGAGAAGTAACACAGTATTCTCTCGAACTAGCATTCTGGTGTCTGCCTACATTAAACGCGGTAGCGACATCACATGACTGCAAACCTTGGACCGAGGCTGGAATATCGAAGTTGAGGTATTTGTTCACCAATGGTATGATATGCTCATTTATCGAGCTTCAGGATGTACATCAATTCTTGGGGTAATTCCAGACATTTGGAGCCACTATGGGAGCGATGGCAGGGATATGGGGGTCTGGGTACTCTGAGCCTTACATGTGCTACTCACTCATGAAACAGATAAGAAAGCTGTCACTACACTATACTACTATAATACACTGTTACCAGCCATAACACTGAACGTTCTAGATTTGAAAGCAACATGGGAAACACAGATTGGACAACCGCTTGAGGTTGTCCAGTGGATGGGATGCTTAGAATATGCTAAGGCAGTGTCACATAACCCACACATTAAATATAAGCAGTTCAACTACTTGAACCATGCCCACCTGTCCACGAAGCGCATTGGCAGGATGGATGCTGGAGCATCCTCTGAGTGTTTATTGTGAGCATCAAGTGATGCAGACTTGTATCACCTGGAGTGGCTCTGCCCCTGGATTGTGCCTTACCGGACAGCTGTTGTGGCAGTATTACTGGAAATAACAGGAAAGCAGTTGGCTCTGATGCCAGGTGTGGTTATAGGGTCAATGAACCAGGTCCAAACATGCCAAGTATGGATGCCGGTGTGCGGACCTGATGCTGGTGCTGGCGAAGAGGCGGCTAGCCGTGGCATGGGAAGCCACTGCTGCCCCAAGCTGAAGGTTGTGGCTCCGAGATGTTACATTATGGGATAGCAAAACCAAAGGAAATGATGGACGGAGTGTTGAACATTGCAAGCACTCACCCCCAGTCAACTGATCTGGGTTTAATCCATCACCCTTCTTTAGCCCACTCTGCCACCCCAGTTCAGACATGGCCATATGCAAATCAGTCTGACCCTGTGCCTCATGGGAACAGTCCAGCCCGAACTGCCAAACCATGTCTTCCCTGGACCCGAAACAAGCTTCCTAGGACCGGTTTCTGGCATTTCAGCCGTCTTCAGCCAGGCTTGCTTGAATCCAGTGGCAAAGTGAGCAAGGGACTCACGTCTGAGCATACCCTGCCAACTTATGGCGAACAAAGCAAAACCAAAGGAAATGATGGACGGAGTGTTGAACATTGCAAGCACTCACCCCCAGTCAACTGATCTGGGTTTAATCCATCACCGTTCTTTAGCCCACTCTGCCACCCCAGTTCAGACATGGCCATATGCAAATCAGTCTGACCCTGTGCCTCATGGGAACAGTCCAGCCCGAACTGCCAAACCATGTCTTCCCTGGACCGGAAACAAGCTTCCTAGGACCGGTTTCTGGCATTTCAGCCGTCTTCAGCCAGGCTTACTTGAATCCAGTGGCAAAGTGAGCAAGGGACTCACGTCTGAGCATACCCTACCAACTTATGGCGAACAAAGCAAAACCAAAGGAAATGATGGACGGAGTGTTGAACATTGCAAGCACTCACCCCCAGTCAACTGATCTGGGTTCAATCCATCACCGTTCTTTAGCCCACTCTGCCACCCCAGTTCAGACATGGCCATATGCAAATCAGTCTGACCCTGTGCCTCATGGGAACAGTCCAGCCCGAACTGCCAAACCATGTCTTCCCTGGACCGGAATCAAGCTTCCTAGGACCGGTTTCTGGCATTTCAGCCGTCTTCAGCCAGGCTTGCTTGAATCCAGTGGCAAAGTGAGCAAGGGACTCACGTCTGAGCATACCCTGCCAACTTATGGCGAACAAAGCAAAACCAAAGGAAATGATGGACGGAGTGTTGAACATTGCAAGCACTCACCCCCAGTCAACTGATCTGGGTTTAATCCATCACCGTTCTTTAGCCCACTCTGCCACCCCAGTTTAGACATGGCCATATGCAAATCAGTCTGACCCTGTGCCTCATGGGAACAGTCCAGCCCGAACTGCCAAACCATGTCTTCCCTGGACCGGAAACAAGCTTCCTAGGACCGGTTTCTGGCATTTCAGCCGTCTTCAGCCAGGCTTGCTTGAATCTAGTGGCAAAGTGAGCAAGGGACTCACGTCTGAGCATACCCTGCCAACTTATGGCGAACAAAGCAAAACCAAAGGAAATGATGGACGGAGTGTTGAACATTGCAAGCACTCACCCCCAGTCAACTGATCTGGGTTTAATCCATCACCGTTCTTTAGCCCACTCTGCCACCCCAGTTCAGACATGGCCATATGCAAATCAGTCTGACCCTGTGCCTCATGGGAACAGTCCAGCCCAAACTGCCAAACCATGTCTTCCCTGGACCGGAAACAAGCTTCCTAGGACCGGTTTCTAGCATTTCCGCCGTCTTCAGCCAGGCTTGCTTGAATCCAGTGGCAAAGTGAGCAAGGGACTCACGTCTGAGCATACCCTACCAACTTATGGCGAACAAAGCAAAACCAAAGGAAATGATGGACGGAGTGTTGAACATTGCAAGCACTCACCCCCAGTCAACTGATCTGGGTTTAATCCATCACCGTTCTTTAGCCAACTCTGCCACCCCAGTTCAGACATGGCCATATGCAAATCAGTCTGACCCTGTGCCTCATGGGAACAGTCCAGCCCGAACTGCCAAACCATGTCTTCCCTGGACCGGAAACAAGCTTCCTAGGACCGGTTTCTGGCATTTCAGCCGTCTTCAGCCAGGCTTGCTTGAATCCAGGGGCAAAGTGAGCAAGGGACTCACGTCTGAGCATACCCTGCCAACTTATGGCGAACAAAGCAAAACCAAAGGAAATGATGGACGGAGTGTTGAACATTGCAAGCACTCACCCCCAGTCAACTGATCTGAGTTTAATCCATCACCGTTCTTTAGCCCACTCTGCCACCCCAGTTCAGACATGGCCATATGCAAATCAGTCTGACCCTGTGCCTCATGGGAACAGTCCAGCCCGAACTGCCAAACCATGTCTTCCCTGGACCGGAAACAAGCTTCCTAGGACCGGTTTCTGGCATTTCAGCCGTCTTCAGCCAGGCTTGCTTGAATCCAGTGGCAAAGTGAGCAAGGGACTCACGTCTGAGCATACCCTGCCAACTTATGGCGAACAAAGCAAAACCAAAGGAAATGATGGACGGAGTGTTGAACATTGCAAGCACTCACCCCCAGTCAACTGATCTGGGTTTAATCCATCACCGTTCTTTAGCCCACTCTGCCACCCCAGTTCAGACATGGCCATATGCAAATCAGTCTGACCCTGTGCCTCATGGGAACAGTCCAGCCCGAACTGCCAAACCATGTCTTCCCTGGACCGGAAACAAGCTTCCTAGGACCGGTTTCTGGCATTTCAGCCGTCTTCAGCCAGGCTTGCTTGAATCCAGGGGCAAAGTGAGCAAGGGACTCACGTCTGAGCATACCCTGCCAACTTATGGCGAACAAAGCAAAACCAAAGGAAATGATGGACGGAGTGTTGAACATTGCAAGCACTCACCCCCAGTCAACTGATCTGAGTTTAATCCATCACCGTTCTTTAGCCCACTCTGCCACCCCAGTTCAGACATGGCCATATGCAAATCAGTCTGACCCTGTGCCTATGGGTCGCGAACGTACACGGGGGGGTTCGACTCAAACGTACACGGGGGGGTTCGACATGTACACGGGTGTACATACAGGGGGGTTCGGCACGTACGTACGGGGGCTGGGGGGGGTCGGCGCGTACGTACGGGGGCTGGGGGGGGTCGGCGCGTACGTACGGGGGCTGGGGGGGGTCGGCGCGTACGTACAGGGGCTGGGGGGGGGTCGGCGCGTACGTACGGGGGCTGGGGGGGTCGGCGCATACGTACGGGGGCTGGGGGGGGTCGGCGCGTACGTACGGGGGCTGGGGGGGGTCGGCGCGTACGTACGGGGGCTGGGGGGGGGGTCGGCGCGTACGTACGGGGGCTGGGGGGGGTCGGCGCATACGTACGGGGGCTGGGGGGGGTCGGCGCGTACGTACGGGGGCTGGGGGGGTTGGCGCGTACGTACGGGGGCTGGGGGGGGGTACGGTGCGTACCGGGCCACCTACTCTGGTCGATTCGCGCCGTACTTCGCTTTTCCGGCACTTTTTGGGTGCCGTGAAAATATTGCCGTCCGGACTGCTGTCGGTCCGAATCGTAATTCCTGGGTCGTGAAACGCTGCCTGAAAGCGTACCGACGTCACGTCGCAGCATTCCCGGATCACATTCGTATGTATATTTTCGTCGGTCGGTGTTTTTTACGATTCGTACGGAAATGGTGTTTCCGTGCGAATCGTAATTCCATGTTTGTAAAGTTTTACGACCGGGTACGAGTCGGACGGGGAAAACGCTCCGACCGACGGTTCGTACCCGGTTTTTACCGGATCGTAATCGGCACCTTAATGTCTCCAGAAAAGTAGTGAAGAATCCTGAGAGGTTTTTACATAGAAATAAATGAGCACCTGCACAGAGTGAGTTGGCATGTAAATAGGTGGTGAGCAGGACATTACAAGCATCCAACTAATCCACCAAAAGTAAACATTTCCAACACAAGAGCACAACTATCATTAGTGAAGTATGTGTGTGGCACTGGGGCTCAGGAGAGTGAAGGCTTACTGTACCTCTATTATGGCTGTCTTTTGCTACCCAACCGGAAAAAGTGTTGATCATTTCCCTTTTTACATTAGGGACTATTGTGCCTTTGATGAATCAGTAGAAACAAAATACAATAATTGAGCTTTGCTTGTGAGAGCAAAGTAATTGGCTGATATTTCTGAAAAACTGGCTTTGGACAGCTTTTTATAACAATGTAACTAAAATGTACAATTTTATTCAAGTAACTTCTTATCCATCAAGGGTCCCATTACAAGTTAAGTGATTTTATGCCTAATAACCCACTGCCCCCTGTCACGTTCTCCCCAACCCGAGCACTTGTAAATGACTGCGCCACACTCAGAAGATAGTTTTACACGTCTTTATTCATCCGCACGTAAACATGAACATCCTAAACATTTTTCCTCTTCCCAACATTTGAGCATTCTCATAATCTATCTACGAAGTCCATCCATAGCCAAAAGGGTTACGCAGCTTTACAAGACACTACATCTCCCCCTTTGTTAAATAAAAAAATTTCTATTTTGTTTATTACATAAACACATATATATACCTTTTACAACTCTTCAATGAGTCGGCGTGGGGCTCTTGTCACATGGCCGGATTGGATCTTCGGAAACAGGGAGTCAGCAGTTGAAGTGTCAGTGATCTGCATTGGTGAGGTGGAAAAAACAGCAGTCACAGAATATTCAACAATCTGTTTGCACCCGGTCTCTTCACTGACATCAAATGTATGGCGAATGATGAGCCACTTACTGAAGTACGAAGAATCTTGTTTAAGGGATTTCCCAATAATCTGGCCAGTCACTATGTGTCCTTCAGTGGTCACAACAGTAAAAGGTTCAGCATCAAAGTGAGCATTATATTTTTGTTTTCTTAATTTTCAAGCAAGTACTCGATGTCCTCTCTTGAAAGTGATATCTTACACATGGCGGCTTTAGTCAGCATATATCTTCACCTTTTGCTTATGACCAGCATCTGTTGTATAAACATCTTTCTTACTCTTTGATCTTCTGTTGGTCCAAAGCAGCAACTTGGTCGTTATGGCTCTCCGGAACATCAGGGTTGCAGGGCTTTCCCCTATAGTGGAATGAGGTGTTTATCTGTAAGCTCGAAGGGTAGCATTCAGAACAACTTTGAGATCAAGTCTCTCCAATTCAACATGCTGCACAGCTTTCTTGAGAGTACTCGTGAAACGTTTGACAAGGCCTGAGGCCACAGAAAAGTGATTTTCTGATGCTTCATTTTGACATGGTTGAAAAAGTCTCTGAACTCTCGATTATTGAAAGGTGGGCTGTTGTCAGATTTCAAGATCACAGGGACACCCCATGTCGCAAAAAAAAATCTAATCTTTCAATAAAGTTTTCATGAGTGAAGGATGGAAGATCTTCTATCAAGGGAAAACGAGAGTATTCATCAATAACTGCATTTGTGTGCCCATTGTGTTGTGTAAGTATTGCACCAAACCAGACCTGACTAGCAACTACTACAACCTCTGTATGCAGCTTGGGATTGAACGAGGCCATTTCAGTGGCATTCTGGATGGCTTGGTTGATTATCTGGAAACTCTGCTCGCATTCACGTTACCAATGAAACTACAAAAAATTTCTCGTTAGTTCTCTAAGCGGAGTACTGATCGTAACAAAGTCTTGTATATGTCGATAACAGTACCAGGCAATGCCAAGAAATTAACATAACATGGAAATGTCCTGTGGGGGCACTGTCAATAGACATAGCCTGCACTTTAGCTGGACCAGGTGTCATGCTCGCATAAGAAAAGATATGGCCAAAGAATTTCAACTTGTATTATTGAATTCGCACTTATCAGCATTTACAGTTAAGCCAGCATTGGTTAGCAATCTACAGACATGCATGAGAGCCATGATGTCATACTCCTTCTGAGCAGCTTTGAAAACTAAGATGTCATCACTATGAGTAAAAGCTTTTACAATAAGATGTATGACATGTAGAATGATGTCTTGAAAAAGCTCAGCAGCAGATGGCACACCAAATCTCAGTCACTTGTAACGAAATAGACTAATGTGTGTCGAAAAGGTTGTAATGTATCTACAATCTTCTTCTAGTTCCAACTGGTGATATCCTTTGTTTAATTTGAGACAATATCAGACCTCCGCACCATTCAGTTGGTTTATCTTGTCAGCAATGTGTAGACCAGGATGTCACTCTCTCAATGGCCTTATTGGCTTAATCCATGTCGAGGCATATGCTCTGAGTTCCTTCACTGTCCTTTTTAGACACTACCACTATGAGAGAGACCCAAGGCATTGACCAGGAGGAGCACTCAATGATGTCATGCTTGAGTAAGGAATCAAGTTCTTTTTCAATAGCTTCTTGCAAGTGAAAGGCAACTATTCTATGCCTTTGAGCAGCGGGACGAACATTTTCATTTATATGTAACTGTACTTTCATAGACTTGAGTTTACCAAACCCATGAAATAAAAAGCAACTGACTTACAATCTCATGATGCGCATTCATGTTATAGTTCACAGACATCAGTCCCACATCAGCAGTAGTGTTAAAACTGAGCATGCAGGCTTTTAAAACAGTACCTTAAAGTGTATGAATGGGCTCTTGTATACCTTTGTCTTCTTGTGCTTCATTTCAGCCACAAATGAACCTTGACTTTTCAGTGGCGTCATGTCAGCCCTCATATAGACTTTAGTTTTCGATGGCATAAGATGTGGCAATGGAAGCAGCTCATGATATTTCTCCACAGGCATTATGTTTATTGACACACCACTATCAATGTTGAAAGATATTGAACATCCATTTATTTTTAATGTAATCTTCCGACAATGTTTGAATGTCTTTGGTGCTTTTTCATGTCGAATTCTCTTTATCCGGTGTGTTTCCTGACATGCAACCAGTCCTACATGGATATGTCTTTCTGACGTAAACATTGACATCGCACAACTATCATCGTCACTTTCACTGGAAACTGAGTGCAAGGACCCCAGGTAATCCCAAAGATGAGTCAGTCTTCCGAGGACCGGAACACGGATTCCTCCTAGAAAGAAAAAACAGAATATACGTTACCCTTCCATATGTAACACCCACCTATCACATGTTAGTACAGGAGGACAGGGATTCGAAGAACACGAACCCAGAAGGAGGAGCTGACCCCAAAAGAGGAGAGAAAGAGAAAGAAAAGAAGGACCCGACAAGAGGAGAGAACAAACCATTGCCTACCTGGAGCAGTCAAAGGAAACTGCCAGGATTCCACGAGCTGGACGGACTCACCCCGAGACAGAAGAGGAACCCCGGGAAGAGGGTGAACCCGAGGAGGATCCAGAAAGGTGGTGCGAGGAATGGTGGAGCCCTCTGGAGGATGCAGAAGTGCGGCCACAACTGTGGAGAGTTACAGTGGAGCCAGTAGGTTATTACGGGATGGGTGGGCAGAGTTCAGGGGAGGACAGGAGGGAGGGCACGGTGACGTAAGGGAAGCACTGAATTGATTTTAGTAGAAATCCCTACTGTTTTCCTGCCAAATCATATGCCCTAAACCATTGGGCCATCTATTTTGAAAAGGGTGTAGAACTGGGGTGTGGAAGGAAACCCAAATTATATAATTTGTTCTGCAAGGTGAGAAAAACTACAGAAGAGAAGACAGCGAGGTCTTATAGTCCTATACCTATCGCTTAGGAGTCCTGGGGTCTCTCACAGCTAAACATAAAAAGAGCAGATTCAACCCCTGAAGCTCTCCTATTCCAAATCTATATCCATAAATTTGTCATAGGTTTTGTTTACTTTTCTTGTACATTTAATTTCCTTCCACAAAAACCCTACAGCAATCTTCACAAGTGGTGTGGTGAAGGGTAGATAGAACCTCTATACTTAAGGAAGCAAAATATACTTACCGCTGGAAAGGGTAATGGAGAAGATCCTTTCAGTGGCTAAGGAAGAACGGGAAAAGCTACATCAGGCTCTGATAGGTCAGAGTCAGATGCAGGAAACATCCATAGGGAAGCTGGTGGATGCCATGGGTCAACAGTACACCCACAATTCTCTACCGTCGGTGGTCATGCAGAAGTATGTGAGTGGTGAAGACCATGACTACTTCTTCAATTACTTTGAGCAAATTGCTTTGCGGCTGCTTGGGCAGCAGATAAATGGGGACAATATCTGGGACCCTTATTATTGGGAGATCTGCAAGCCGCCTTCCAGGCAACTAATTTACAGGGAGTTACCCCATATGCTGAAATTAAGCAGAGTATTAGGGAATTCTTAGGTATCAATGATGAGACAAATAGGATCAGACTACGACAGATTAAGGAGGATGCAGAGGAAACTCCAAAAGCCTTATATTTCCGAGTGAAAGACATGGCTTATAGGTGGCTAAAACCACTCACCACTTCCAAAAAATAAATAATGGGGAAAATCTAGTTGGAAGAATATTTGTCATCGTGGCATCCCCCGGTAAAGAACTGGGTTTGCCAACATGCCCGTCTTACATTGGAAACAGCTGAAGATATTGCCAGCACATATAGCAGGGCACAGGAGATACAGAAAGGTAATGATGATGCCTCATGGAGGCAGGGAGGAAGTGGGATACTCGACCACCAAAGGCAAACTCCCATGAAGAAACCAGAGATCTTAACCATTGTACCCGGACCTCCGATGTCCAATGTAAATGGACACTGGTGAGGCTGCCTGGCGTGCTCTTTATGTTCCCTTTGTGGCTCCTTAAGTTTCTGAGTTGCATCTTGTGGCTCATGGTTTTTGTGTCTTGTTCCTGTTGTCTGCGCCTGTTGTCTTCTCCATGTTGTAGCTTCTTCCCAACATGTTGTAGACAGCATCATGAGGTATCTTTCAGGTCACTTGTACAAACCGTAGAGTGTGGGGACATCTTCATCTTGTCGCCAAAATAAATGTAGTAATGTAGTCCACACTTGTAGATGTAGCCTTAGTAGATTTATTCATGTAGATAAACAGGTAGCTTAGATCAGGTACAGCAGTCTATACGTCCTCACCAGCAGGTGTATAAGTGCTGTAGGGCAGCCCCACCAGGAGCAGCCTGCTAGCTGCTCAGCCCCATCCACCAACTGTCATCACTCATCCAATCACCCAAACATTCCGCTCATGGCCCGTTCACCAACATTCCATACAGAGCACACACACACACAGGCTGAGCAGCTAGGAACAAGATAACATAGGGCTTGAATCTTAACGCAAGAATACTACTGACCGCCACCCTGGCGGTCGCTTTCTGCATTTTGACATTGCGGAGGGTGCTGCTTACAGCAGCACCCACGGCAGTGTCAAAATCGCATGCCTGGCATGTCACGGCACCATATGGCAGGCACCACATGGTGCCTGCCACTTGGTGCAGCGACATGTAGGTGGTTACCATAGGTATCCCCAAGTGCAACCCCCACACTCCCGGGGGCCCGCTACGGGCCCCCAAGGCCAATATCCGCCAGCCCGCCATGGAAAGGCCTTCTAAACTCCATATCCTAATATGGCTGGCAGTGCCTGCTAGGCACCGCCAAAATATTGGAGCTCCTGCTCCGCCTGGCAGGCAATCGTAACAATTGCCTGATGGCGGAAAAGCGCGGACAGACTTTCCTTCCACCGCGATATCCACCGCCATCATGATGTGGCGGGGGGTATTTCACGATACAATGGCGTAACGGTCGCCACCGCCGGCTCGGGCACCCGTAAATGAGTGCACCAAACATGAGTGGTAGTTTTACAAATCTTTATTCATCAGCATGTAAATGTGAACTCAACCTTCTAAACCTGCTGTCCTTTTCCAACATTCGAATGTTCAAAAAATCCGTATGTGGCGTCCTTCCGCAGCCAAAAGGGTTCTGTCACTTCTAACTCACAAGACACAACACCCCCCACTTCCCCTTAAGAGTTTACTGATAATGGGGGCATCCGTAACTCTAAGGGAGACAGAAATACTCCTCATTAAAAGTTTGTGTGGAGTACTCTGTGGGGGAAACTGTCAGTAAAACACGGGCAGACCAACACGTGTCCAAACAACACAAGCGCATCCACGCTTGCCTTAACCATGCATATGACTTTACCACGCATATGCGTGGTTAAGGCAGTGTGCAGTCTAGCTGCTGGAAAGAGCAGGTCCAGGATGAGGAAGGATCGGGAAGGACATGGTGAGGTAAGTTGGGCTGGGGCAGGGTTTTGGAGGTGCGGGGTTGTGGCAGGTAGTTTTTAAGGGTTGGGGTAATTTTCAGGGCTGAGGGGGTCAGTTTATTTTCAGGGTTGGGGGGTCAGGGAAGTTTTTAGGGCTTACAGGAGGACAGGGTAGTTTTTAGGTCTCAGGGGGGTGCTTGGGAGACCATGTTAGGGTTCAGGCAGGTACAGGGATCATGGTACTTTTTAGGCCTTTGAGAGACATTTTACGGCCCAGGGCGGGGTTCAGGGGTCGGGGTAACACTTACCTGATAAGTCTTAACCATGCATATGTCTTTTCCATACATGCCTTAACAACACATATTTTGTTGTAAAGGCATATGCATAGCTAAGACTTGCATGGCTAAGACTGCATGGAACCGGCATGCGTGGTTATTGCATGCGTGGTTCCATCACACAACCATCTGTGGGAATCAGTGTATTTCTGCATAGATGCACACATGTTTTACCTAGTATTTCACCTAGAGACTTTGGCAGCTGAAGTCTTCAGGTAAAATACTTCAGACCTCAATGCTAATTAGTTCAGTAACTTCTTTTACGAGGAGCAGTGCTGATATTTTTGCTAGTGAAGGATCTACACCCATGTTCCAGGTGGAATGTAGGGCATTCATGGCTGGTATTTCTCTCCAGGTGGAAAATGTGCTCTCCATGGTACTGGCTTCTTTTTGCCTCATTACCTATGCGGATGTAAACTGTTCCTTTTCTAGCCTGGTTTACTTGATTCATCTTTCCAAGGGAAAGAGGTATTTCCATATCCTTTACATTTAATCTGGTATCATGCATGTAGAGAACCCCCACTCTGAATACAAACTCATTAAACAAATATCACCAGATCACAGAGCTCCTTTATCTTTTTGAAAGCAATGGAGTGGGTCGTCTGGTATCATGTACCATGAAGAGCAAGTAAACACTTTTAAATGACTATGAGCCTAATTTAGAGTTAGGCGGATGGGTTATTCCCTCTCAAATGTGACGGATATCCCGTCAACTGTTTTACAAGTGCATTATATCCAGTAGCACTTGTAATACAGAGGACGGGATATCCATCACTTTGTGACGTGTAACCCATCCGCCGAACAATAAATAAGGCCATATATCACAACCAAAATTGGGGGTGCAACAGATGGGGGCATATTTACAAGGGGATTGTGCCACCCAAACGTCACTTTTTCTGACGCTCCAGGAGCGTGAAGTCACTTTGCATGGCTTAACGCCGCTTTGTAAATATCTCCTTTCATGCAGGTATCTGCGTGAAAGGAGCGTGTAATGGGTGTTGCTGTGAGCGTTTCACCGCTACACCCACTGCTTTTTGACATTTCCCCAGATTTACAAGGATCTGTAAATCTGGGGCAGTGCCAAAAACTAAAGCCACTGAGTAGCAGGCATTAGATTGGCGCAACAAGGAGAAATACTTTTATTTCTCCTCATTTTTGCTATTTCTATGTGTACTGTATACTGCAGCAAACATAGAAAGAGCAAATTGCCTTTAAAGATTGTTTATGTGCAGGAAGGTATTCCTTCCTGCACATCAACAATCATCCCTGAAACACAGACATCCTTGCATCATGATGCATGGGTGCCTGTGTGCAGGGAATCAATGCTAGGCAATTTTATTTAGCTCCAGCGCAAGGAAAAACATAGCGGTATGCCGTATTCTTGAAAATACAGTATGACCCTACGTTTTTGCAATGACGCAGCCGGTGCTGCTAAACTGCATGCAGCACCGCGCTGCGCCATTCGCTTGTAAATATCTCCCATAGACTCCTCTGGTTACGGCCCTATGAACTTACTTTGCATACTTGAAGTACCCAGCACAAATTAGATACCGGTGAATCAGGATATTTCTACCTTGCATCAATAGCAGAAGTCACACCATTCCTTGAGGTCACTGTCCAACGAAACATTCCATTCTGAAAAATGAACATCTATAATATCCACCTCCTGAAGCATGAAGTGGACCATGCTTTCAGGTTTCTTCTCTGTGAAAAAGATTCTCAGCCAGTAGTTTACTGGCTACAAGAAACATAGCTTCAAGCCCTGCTTTTATAATTAGATCCAATAAATAAATAAAATTATGTGTGGGCTTGGTCTGTAAGAAACTAGAACAAGAGCGAATGGTGGAGCACGGCTGGTCCAACAAATGTGTGGGTGGTAGGAAAAGCCAGCTACATGTCATCAAACAAAGTACATATTTACTTCATATATATAATATTTAATTCCTTACTTCTCTGAACAATTTTGGGAAAACATCAATACCTACCACTCATGAGTAGCCTATCCATTTATAAAGCATATGTGAACTATTGGTAAAATACTTTTGTGAGAGGTTAAATGCAGTTACCACTTGTACTTGCCCTGCCCAAGATTAAAGCAGTAGGGAAGGCAGACTCTGCCTTATGTGCCAGTAGTAGGGGCTTTGCCTTGGCCACATTGGAAATACCTTCCTTTATTGGTATTGAATGACTGTCAAGCATACAAAAGGTGATGGGAGGGATGCTTCTAATTTGTCTAACCACTGGCAATCACTAGCAATCCATCAAATCATTCTTTCTCCCACCATTCTACCCCAGTTTGGACCCAATTATATTCAACACAGTGTTAGGTTACTTGTGTTCCATTTCAGGGAGGACATGGCCTGGCAGTTCCGGGTGGACTGTTCCCTTTGGAGACGGGTCAAAACTGATTTGCATATGGTTGAGTCCAGACTGAGGTGGCATATTGGGAAAAATAATTGTGGGCTAGAATTCTACCCTGAGCGACTGCCAGTGGGTAGAATTATAGCATTCCTCCTATCACCTTTTGTGTGTTTGATGTACCGCCCTAAAAGGCAAGAGTACGCTGAGACGTGGGTCCCGTGCTCACTGTGCCACTGGAACCAAGCTACACTGGTCAGACAAGCCCCAATCAGGACAAAACCAATCTTGGGGTGGTTGTGCTCAAGACAGACACCGAGGGCCATAACGATGATACACCATTGAGCCAATTAAAACACTGATGCAAAATTAGTCAGAATTTCACAGTAGTTAATCATATGGTCTAACATCATTAACATACCAGGCTGCCATTTATGATGCTAGCATAGTCTCTAACGCCAAGAAAACACTGATTGCCTTTCAGTTAAGATCCAAAGAAAAATTTGTGAATATGGCCCAGTGCCAGTGAAATAGAAAAGGATTATCAGACCGCCAAGTTATTTTTATGCTTATAGCCTATCTCAGTAAAATCAGTGCATGAGGCTCATATGAGACAGGACATGCCCCCTTGATTGTTCCTAGCTTTTTTGGCCTGATACTTTTGTTTCGGTTTTGGATGTCTCTACCCATATCACTGTTAGAAGTATGAGCTTGCATCCCTATGGGATCTAGCATTGTTCGAAATAAGAGTCTGCAAGAGTAGCTGCCTTTATAATAATCAGAATGGTTGCAGGCAAAAACAAAAGCAATATCAAGCGTTCTCTAATTGTGCTATCGAGGACATTGACGACACTTGACCGCAGTGACACGCCCACCGATGCCGACATTTATAATGACCAGCGTTTAAAATGGCCGACGGCGCCTCTATCTGCATCTGACGTGGCCAAGGCAGAGGAAGATAGGTGCACCTGAGACGCTCTACCCTTGGAGTAGTGAATAGAACTGGGAATCAGGTCACCCCTTTTTCTTGGCACCCAATGTGGGCCTGAGTCCCTTATTTTACTTCTGCAATGACCTATATTTATTGCTGCTATTCGTGAATTAAGGAGATTTACAATTACCAAATGCTTAACAATTATCTGTTGTTATCTGTGCTCAGCACTTCAATTACTTTAACTAGGTTTAGCCCTGCAAAAATGGAAGGGAAGGACGCATAACTCAGGGAGGTTTTTGGAACATAAGATCCCCCTTGGGCATTCGTGTGCTATAAAAATGTTCATATCAAATCAAATCAAAATAAGATAAAAGTATTTTAGAGGGATGAGAGAAAATGTCAGGCCTGGACCATGCAGTTGTCAGTGCAGTAGCACTTTACTATAAAGTAAAAATTAGGGCTAGGGGGAAACAATAGCCAATAGAGAATTGTAATTCTCATAATCTCTAATTTTCAAAAGAGTGTGATAACACGGAAGTGTCTACACCCTCAGAGCTGATGGGACCCATAGAGACCTAAAGTTGGGTAAGAAACCAATGCATCATTGAATATTCATATGTTTTACCGTCAGAGGTATGCCCTACACCAAAGATTGAATATATGTAGAAGATGAAAACCCCTTAAGCATGCTGTGTGATGTGTGATGGAGATGGTTCACATCTTTGTACACTAGTGTGCGCATGGGTTTAGCACGTGTGAGGTGGAGTTCCCACAATAGCGGTCATACTTCTACGAGTATGTCTGATTTTCAACTAAATTAATTTTTGGAATGTCATACAGGTCAATGTAGACTGCAGGTAGGAAAGCCTATGCCTCCACACTTTTCACTATTCGCTTACACTTAGTTGAGGGTAGGCAGGGAGGTCCAAGTGCCCTGAAGAAGGCCGAGCAACCCATTGGGCGTGTTGATATCGGCCAAAACATGTTGGCAAACTAGGGATGCCAGAAACATTGTATTCCTAAGAATCATCCGATTTGTAGTTTTTAATTATGGCATGAGTTCACACTAACAAACTACTTGGGTAAACCTATGACCTTGTTTTAATTTGTAACTGGACCTCCGGTATTTGTCCAGCAGTCATAAATATATAAGAGCTACCAAGAAAGGGTTGAGCTCATCCCAGCGGTATTTACCTACCGGGGTGAGAGAAAACACAGATGATAAAGCTTGCCACCATTTGGGGGGTGAGAGCTTTTCTCTTAATATTTTAAATGTTCCATAGTGATATGGTATTCAGATACAGATGCTAATAAGAAATCCATTGGCTGTTGCACCTTTGGTGTAGGTTTGACTAGATAGGGAGGATGTGTGCAGGTGTGATTACCTCTCGCTCTTCTATGATTGTGTTAAGAATAGTTTGTTGAATGACTACCTCCATGTGCAGATGAGAAATCCATGTTTACTGCTTTCTAGGTCTTGCTTGCCAGACATTTCATTAGAATAAAGGGTGCTTAGAGCATGCACATTGCTTAGCATTGGTTGGCTTCATTGTCACTCTTATTTGCTGGTCCTGTTTGGTCAGGGTGTGCCGGCATCACTTCCTCTTCAAGTGTTTCACCCCTCTCTGGATCACTGACCAAGTAGTGCTTACAGGTGGCACCCAATGTCCTTCCACTGCTTGCGCTTTCCTTCAGGTACTTTTTATTTATTTAATCGAAGCACTCCATCAGAATGCATGTCTTTCACCTTCCCATCACCCTGATCTGTGGCGTTGTTGTCCCGTCGTTATTGCCCTTTCATCGTTGCTCTGTTGTTGCTTTCCCTGTTGTTGTTGTGCTGTTCCTTGCCCTGTCATTGTTTGTCTGCCCAGTCATTACTGTTTGTCAATTGTTGGTTGCACCTGCCTCCCTCCCCTGGTTGTTGCTTGTCCTCTCCCTCCTCCCTCCAGTCATTGTTGCTTGCCCCTCTCCCTCTTCGTCTCCCTCCATCTTGGTTGTTTGCTCCTTATCTCTACGCAGGAACCTCAGCCAAATTCCAGAAACGACTACAACGCATACAGAACGCCCCTGCACGCCTTATCCTTGACATCCACCGCCACAGCCACATCACAGCCCACCTGAAAGACCTGCACTGGCTCCCCGTCAACAAGAGGATCACCTTCAAGCTCCTCTCCCATGCTCACAAAGCACTCCACAACACAGGACCAGCGTACCTCAACGAACGACTCACCTTCTACACCCCGAACCACCAGCTTCGTTCTGCTAACCTCGCCCTCGCCACCGTCCCCCCGCATCCGACGAGCAGCCGCCGGCGGCAGATCATTCTCCCACCTCGCCGCAAAAACCCGGAACACCCTCCCCATCCGCCTGTGACAGACCCAGGACATACTGAGCTTCAGGAGACTCCTCAAGACCTAGCTGTTTGAGCAGTAGCAGCACCCCCGCTCTCTCCAGCCCCTTGAGACCCTCATGGGTGAGTAGTGCGCTCTACAAATGAACTGATTGATTGATTGATTATCTGTGCCCCTCTCATAAGTGAGAGATATTGGCTTTGCTAATGCTTGTTTTGCTGTACTCTCAAGCTCTCCCTTGAGATGTCTACAAGAACAGAGTCTATCAGATAAAACCCCAGACAAGATCAGACCTGCCAACTCACGGGGTGCCACCATGTTTCACACAATTTCGCCTCCCTTCACATGGTCACCTCGAAGGGACCTGAAATCACACAGCGGCAAGCAAGACGAGCTGGAAACCACTGCCTGCAGAGGATTTCCAGCTCATCTTTTGCTGCTGTAAGCAGCCGATGACCATTACAGGGTGCAAAACCTCCCCATGACATGGTGACAGCCTCATTGACTCTTTTTTTTTTGTGGGTTGTTAGGTGGTGGCGGGCTTGGTAGAGGACAGAATGTCTCTTAGGCAGCTCTCTGATTGAGGCCCCGCCCATCCTCGCACAGTGAAATGTAGTTACAGGTTGGCAGGTCTGGAAGATCTATGTTAAATGTTAACAAAGCAGGGCCATTAGTTGGAGAGGAGGCAAACAGTGCCACAGTGCTCTCCTGGAACTCGCTGGTATTCTGAGGGAGGTGACTTCCGAGTTTCTAAAAGTACTTTGGACTCTGTTATATTATGTTATGTTAATAGTTTTCTAAAGTGCTCGGGTAACTCCAGCTGCGGCGCCTCTGTCTGTTTCAGGAGGTCTCTAGCCGACACAAGAACAGTCAGCCTCCATGCGAGCAGACTGACCCAGACTCAGCCCAGACCCTTGCCCTTCCTAGGCAGACTGACCTCACCTAGTCCCAGATGAGTGTCCTCTCTGGAGCCCAAAATTCATCCTTCGTGTGCAGACAGAGTCCCCTCTCCCCAGTTCAGGTGAGTGTCCTCTCTAGGGCCCAAAAATCATCCTCCGTGTGCAGACAGACTCACCTCTCCCCAGTCCAGACGAGTGTCCTCTCTAGGGCCCAAGCACGACCCATTGCTGACAAACAGGCCTGACCCCATTCAAGGCAAGTGGCTTCTCTGTGACACAAGAACCAGATCATGAACACCACCGTGCTTGCATGCTCATAGTGGACGCGGCACATACGTAGCAGATGCTCAAAATACAATTCCATATATAGGTTAAAATAAGCATTTGCAATGCAATAGGTCTCGCATTTACGCGAGATTCAGCTATTGGCATTGTAAATGACAGTGTCTTTTATTTATGCTTTAAAAACCTAAACATAAATAAAAGGCATTTTAATTTACAATGCCAATAGCTCAAACTTGCGTCAATGCGAGACCCTTTCCATTGCAAAGGCTTATTGTCACTCCCTTAGATTGCCGCTAAGCTCTGCCCCCTCATGCGAGGACAGGGAGGGTGCCAAAAGAGGAGGCGAGCGCGGACTGGCTGAGGGGTAGGGAGTGGGCAGCAAATAAGCCGAAACTGCTCCAGGTTCAGAGCGGTGTCTCTGAAACGGGTGCCGCACTTATTATGAAAGTTTAAAAAAAAAAGAGAGAGAGCGGCACCTGCTTTTGGGACACCGCGCTCAGTATTAAAGTAAAAAAAAAACAAATGCATCCGAGCGCGGTGTCCCTTAAGCGGGCGAAACGCTCCATATTAAAGTAAAACCATGCAGATACAAAAAAGCAGCTGCCATTGTCCCCAGTGTCAATAAAATAGTGCTCACCCACTTATAAGGCAGACCCTGTAACAAGCCAAGTAAAAGATCCAGACATTATGGGTGATAACTAAAGGAGACAAGGAGGGACTAACAAGGCTTCCTACGAATCAGAAGCCAGCATTTAAGAAATACAATGAGACAAGCCTATGACAAATATGGGCGGAGAATGGGCAGCGGCTTCCACTACATACTCTATTAAAGCATGCCTCGTAGACCGAGCAGGCATGCGCGCTGTCGCTAGGCTCGACCTAAAAAGATAAACGGGACCTACGAATGAAAAACAGTATTTTCACCTGGCTCGTCTTTAACCAGGGTCAGTGCGCATCAGGTTCGCGGGAATGCGCTCAATTGTCTGTTTGTGTGGACTTTTGAGCGCCACAGAGATCAATTCTTGGCACTTGCAAGCTTATTGTACTAATAGTTTTGATGCAGCTACTTATACAGTTTATCAGTGTGAAATCCGCACTAGGTTTTAGGTACTGGTGTAGTGCTGCACACAGCCCAAGGGAAGGCCTCTTGCTACAAACCTAAGCTCCCCAGTTCAATTAAACATTCAATCGACAGAATGTTGGAGTGCCCTGGTGTTAAATTAGTGAGAAACAGACCATGTCAAAGAAACGTCTTGATTGTGTTTAAACTAAAGAGCATCTTAGCTTCATTGGATGCGGGAAGCCTGAACCCGCTCTGCAGGGATTTGAACCTGCAGTCCAGCCTTCATCGGGTCTGTTTTTCTTGGCTTATCTATCACTGGACAGTTGAATGGGAGACTGGCTGACCACATATTGTCTGTACGTTGCAGGGATTTTGTGGGGTTTAATCTTTTTTTCTGCATGGTCATCACTACTGGTGGGGCCTTTGGAAAAGGATCTTGCAAAACCGGAGTCACCAAAACAACGATATTTTCATGCTGCAATACTGCAAAAAAAAAACTACTGTTTTACGAGTTGATTTCTTCGTGGCCATGATCAGCAAGTTCAAAGTTACCTTAGACGGTTAATAAATGTTCTACGGATATGCAACTTATCAGCCATGGAGGGGCTGACTCGGTCTTTCATTCTTATGAGGTCAAGAAAATGAACGTGGTCCACTTAGGTAACAGTGACGCATTTTGTTTAAGGCCTTGGGAAGATGCAGTGGCGTACCACCAAGCGCTGTAATCAAACAAGTCAGTGGTAATGAAATGTCCCATTCGGCAAAGCAAGGGTGTTATGGGTCTCATAGGCGAGACCTATTGACTTTGCCAATGCTTGTTCTATATTTCTCTGCTGCTTTTGTTATGACGATTACTACGTCCTCAGTTTAATATTGGGGTGTTGGTGGCACATCCCTAGATGAGTTTGCTCCCATCCTGAGCAATCCTTTTTAGCAGGTGATATGAGGGATTACCAGCTTCACATCAACCCCATTCCTTTCTGGGTTCACTAGAGGTCATTCTGGAAGCCCTGTGGTTCGATATGTTTGTGCAACAGCTCAAACTTGCCCACTGGTGTGTTAGAAATTTGATTAGCAACATTATTCGCACCGAATCCCTCCGATACATCAAAGATGGCCCTGGCTGAGAAAAGTCAAGAAACCTCCATTCAATACTGGATGTTCCGCCTCCAACTTTGTCATTGAAAAAAGGCCTCGTTTTACTCTGCTCCTATTTCCCTTAACTAGCAATTTCGCTTTTTATGCAGAGAATGTAGACATTCAGCATGTTGTCGATCCACAACGAGCAATGGGCAGTATATTTTTTAGCAAAGCAATACCAAAGGGGATGATGGACGGAGCGTTTGAGCAAATCAAACACTCACCCCCAGACAACTGATCTGGGTTTAATCCATCATCATTCTTTAGCTCACTCCACCACCCCAGTTCAGACATGGCCATATGCAAATCAGTCTGACCCTGTGCCTCATGGGATCAGTCCGGCCCGAACTGCAAAGCCATGTCTTCCCTGGATCGGAAACAAGCATCCTGGGACTGGTTTTGGTTTCATAACCCTCATCAGCCAGGCTGTTTTGAATCCAGTGGCAAAGTGAGCAAGGGACCCACGTCTGGGCATACCCTGCTAACATAGGGCGAACAAAGCGATACCAAAGGGGACGATGGATGGAGCATTTGAGCAAATCAAACACTCACCCCAGTCAACAGATCTGAGTTTAATCCATCATCATTCTTTAGCTCACTCCACCACACCAGTTCAGACATGGCCATATGCAAATCAGTCTGACCCTGTGCCTCATGGGATCAGTCCAGTCCGAACTGCCAAGCCATGTCTTCCCTGGACCAGAAACAAGCATCCTGGGACCGGTTTCGGGTTCATAACCCTCATCAGCCAGGCTATCTTGAATCCAGTGGCAAAGTGAGCAAGGGACCCACGTCTGGGCATACCCTGCCAACATAGGGCGAACAGCGCGATACCAAAGGGGATGATGGACGAGGCGTTTGAGAAAATCAAACACTCACCCCCAGTCAACTGATCTGGGTTTAATCCATCATCATTCTTTAGATCACTCCACCACCCCAGTTCAGACATGGCCATATGCAAATCAGTCTGACCCTGTGCCTCATGGGAACAGTCCAGCCCGAACTGACAAGCCATGTCTTCCCTGGACCGGAAAGGCAAAGTGAGCAAGGGACCCACGTCTGGGCATACCCTGCCAACTTAGGGCGAACAATGCCACTGGAATCAAGCTATCCTGGCTGAAGAGGGGTGAAACCCTGAAACCGGTCCTAGGATGCTTGTTTCCAGTCCAGGGAGGACCTGGCCTGGCAGTTCAGGCTGGACTGTTCCCATTGGGCACAGGGTCAAGATTGATTTTCATATGTCTGGGTCCAAACTGAAATGGCATGGTGAGCAAAGAAACGATAGATTTAGGCCCAGATCTCTGTACTGGGGTGAATGTATGACATTGTTCTGCATTCTGTCCATCCATAGTTCTTTTTGTATATTTTTGAGCAGCCCCTTTAATTCTAATTTTTCACTTCCGGACTTCATCAAATGAACCCTGCAGAGGCATTTCAAGCGCGTTCATTGGTCCACGGCCAGCCAATTGAAAAATCTTCGAGCTTCCAAAATGTGGTCGAAACTGTGGAGACTCATGCACTGTTATTATTGCACAGTTTTGAGACTTCTCCGGAATGGCCAAGAAATACGCCGATTATCCCAGCCACAGGCTCTTACTGTAATCAATTGTAGCTCTAACACAAGCTGCTGCTACTTGTGCATGATTCCACCTGGGCAGCAAAAGAGGATCTGGCTTCGAATAGCCCAAAGTCCAGAAGCTTCACCATGCTTAGAGAAGTCTTCATGTCTAAAACACTATGGAAAGATTGTGCCTTTGCCACATGCGTTGGCAGAGAGCCCAGGCGCACTGGCCATAGCATATTATTTCCCAGAAGCAGGAGCTCAGTATTGCTGGTAATGACCTTTAGGTAGTTGTGGCTCACCCACTGATGGAGGCTACTAGGCATGCCTGAGATTAATTACAAAGGTGACCATTTGGCAAGCAATTGTGTACCAGTGGCATAGGAGACCACACTAGATCTAAATGATCTTGCCAGGGCACACAGCAGGCATAAATAATCATTGAACATGATAAGCGACAGCAATAAACTATGTGAAACAACACAAGTTACTTTTGTCTTGCCTGCTCTACATAGGGTACCTGAAAAATGACTTGAATCACTCCAGAATTCTGCCCCAATGCCAAACATTCTCCAGGATAATTGTGTCAAAAGAAGTGGAGAGGTCCAAAAGGATTGCTCCTACCGCTTCTCCCTCATCCCTGTCCCAAAGCTTTTCCATTGCCACCACTAGGGTGGATTGCCTTTCCTGATACCCCCAAGCTTCTCTGCCATGGGTCGAAGATACCACGTTTTTGAAGGTAGCTAGATAACTGTTTGGCCACCAATTCCTAAAAATCTTCCCAGAGATATTTAAAAGTGCTTGGTCGATCAATGCTAAAATCAGGTATTATAGAGCATTGTCTAGACGGCTATTTTAGCTTTTCATAGTTAAAATGACCAAAACGTCCACATGCCAAGATACTTGAAGGATGCTGAGCATCCTGCATTTGAAAGGTGGTATAGGGATACACTGAAGAAGGCAACAGTATTCGTCATACCACTGCTTCTTTACATTGGACTACATATGCATGGTATGTGTTGGTTTCTGTCATTTTTAGTTTTCAAGTTGTGAAGCGCTCCGCTGACAATTGGCTCGGTCAAACTTCACTTTTCATATTTATTTGTACATTTTTTAAAACATCGGTAGAAAGTGGGTAGAAACCTACAAGACTTGCTTCGCTAAATGCCCAGAGGGCAGCTTCTATAACAGCTCGGTGGTGCTAAGGCTGGGTTCCACTATAGAAATTTGAACAAGGAAGCCTAGGTCGATGTCTCTTTTTACCTGCTGAGGAGTGTAAAGGGGAGCAACAATACATCACAATTTAACTTTCCAAACTAGTCAGGACTCAAAGACCACAGACTCCAATCTCAGTTTAGGGGGTTTATTACAAAGTCAGAAACAACCGGATTAATCTGCTCCGGTGGATCATGAAGAGCATAAACAATTCCACAAATAACACACAATCAAGGTCTGCTCCAACATTTAAGTCAGACTTCATCTGTCTGTAAAAGAAGAAACGTTGGACTATCCCTATACTATCTCTAAGGTGACATCCCTACTTAACATTTCCCAGTCCAATTCAGTAAAAAGGTGTCAGCTTGTGAAGACTTCCTACGAAGCACATTCACAATAGAATCCAGATGACTAAAGATAAAGAGTTTGTTCTAAGATACTCTTCCCAAATCAATCCCCTAACTACTAACTCATTCTGACTCCCTCTACCTCTCTGAACCTCTCTCTCTCGCTCCTTCTGCCTCTCCTCCTTCGGGGCGCTTTCCCTAATACAAAATGCAAAAATGTAGAACACGCCCACAGATCACCTCACTAATGGACACCTCTCTTAGGTAGTTTTCCACCATCTTCTCCGTGTGGATTCCGTTGACCTTGATTCCCAGGCCTCCTCAGTGAGAAAGAACACTGGCTCCTAATTATCGACATTCCTTATACAATGTTTCATCTCTCCTCCATGTCTAACTCCTAAAGCAAAAGGCGTTAGTTCTAACTGACAAAGGCAGCTTCTTCCACCTGCAACTGAAACGTGAGAACAGAACATCCTTGCATACACATGAAATTCGCTGACTACTTCTAAATGCGAGAGCACACCAGGGAAAAATAAATTTTCAAGCCTACACAGTTTGGCCAATGTAAGAATAAACTAATAGGCCTTTCATATTCATACGTGAACATTTCATTTAGGCCTTTACACATCAAATTATACACTCAAGTTAATAATACCTTGCACTACAGCATCTACAATGAATACATGTTAAGCACTTCACATTATTTCTTCGTGCAATCTTCATCTTGGTGCACATTTAAACGAAAATGCATTTCATTACACAGAATTCTTTCATTAAGCAATTGCAGCATACTAAAGATTACACTTTCAGTCATGAATGTCATTTAATTTCACTTTACATGACACAAATACATTTCTATCATTTAAAATCATATCATTATTACACCATATTCTAAAAATCACACGTTAATACAACACAAAAATATATGTGGGTGCGGACTATCCATGATTAGATTGCACCCCTACAATTTTAGAGCACCATCACGCTCTATCAGTTCCCCCCTCTGATGACTATTGTCATCAAAATAAATCACACTCCCTGGAGAAAGAACCGACCTAAACAGAACTTGTGCCATCCTTCCCTGTCGGAACTTCTCCAGGCTCTTGATATTTTCGTAATGACTGTCCTGCAGTCTTTCCATCCTCCTCTCGTGCTCTCTAAGGGATCTCACAACTCTGTTTGCCCTACGCCATTTATAGAGTCTCACCAATCCCCTCAACATAATCACACAAACCACCACTAATATAATAGGTTTCAAGATGTAGCCAAGGATTCCCTTTCCTAGAGACGCAAACCAACTCCCTACCTTACCAAATCCTTTTCCAATCTTGTCTCAAATTCCTTCTGTGGCCAAGTCATGCACCTCGTGGTGTATCTGAGTAATCTTGCTTATATTCCTCTTCAGATCTTTGCTGTTATCAGGTATATAAGTACAACATTGTTGGACCTTCAGCATTTTACAGACTCCACCCTCCTTTGCTAGTAAAACATCTAAAGCAAGACGGTTCTGTATCACCATAGCTCTTATCGACACCATCTCTCCATCCACAAGCAACAACGACTGAGCTGTATTTGCTGATAACTTGTCCACAATGGTTGACAACTTTCTAATCTTGACATCATTCAGCACCACTCCTAAACCTGGTATCAATACCCCGAAAACATCTCCAACAATTTCTCCTGCACTCGCACCTCGCTTCCCTCTAGGATGTAATCCACCTTCCAACTGGTCCAAATCCTCTGCATGATAGATCTTGGGAAACACCACTGCCACACAACACGTACCATACTAATTCAATGGCAGTCGCACATACGCATTTTTCCCTGCACATAAAATACACATTTGGCACCACTTGAATTGCATCCTGCAAACATTTCTTTGCTGAGGCCTCAATGGTGAAAGTATGATCACATACACTCTCTACCACGAAAGTATGATCACATACACTCTCTACCACGAAAACCTTATCATAGTAAGTTTATACTTATCGCACACATAACTTCCCTCTCTCCTCAAAATCTAAAGCAATTTGACCACTACTCCCTTTTGCTTTATGAGCTAACTCCTCCTTGGTCCACTCAACTTTACCTCCCTTGTTGTAACTGTTCCCTATTAGTTGTCTATGCCAATCTTCTACTTGATCTATGAATTTCTTTTCTACATCTGTTAGTGAACATGTTAAGTTGTGTCGGTGTGCATAAGCTGTATCTAGAGTTACAGTAGGTATGAAATAATTCCCTATACTATTTTCTTGTTTATAATTATCACACTTATTCAAATGCTTATAACCTGGAACTTCTGAAAGCACTACATCATAGTTAGAAAAATAATACTCATAGTGACCTTTGTCATAAAACATACTAAGTAATAGACTACAAGTAATACCATACGTCAAAGGAAGATGGTGATATCGGATATCCTCCACATATGCAGGCAACTGCATACACACATAGCAATCTCTGACATCCATCGTACTAACATACTCATATAGCAGCTTTGCATATGCGTTAAGCGTATTATCTCCTCTAGACAATTACATGCAACATTCAACTAGTTTGATCTAGCATATCTGTTTCAGCACCTACAATACCCTCTTTTGTGCTAGAAGTAATAGGTGTGGATGTCCCTTGTACCACCACTTCCCCAACTTCTGCATCATGTGAAAGAATTATAGATACAACAACTACTACTACTATTGTTACTATCACTCCTACAGTACATGTACCTATTACCCATTTAGACCTGTGGGTCGAACTCCCAGGCTCCATTTTCCCTTGTCGGGGCAGCTCAATAAGAGGATACACAAAAGTTAGACAGTTTGAACACTGTTCATTGAAATCCTGAGAATTTGTTCAAAGCTCAGTTCCTCTGGATTTATTTACACAGTCCAAAAAGACTTCCTTAGCCCTCTTTTTTCATCTACTGGAAAAAGCCCTAATTTTATTATTTTTCCTCTCGGACCTGGGTTATCTTCTTGAAGACATTTATTTACAGTTCACAGTTCATTCACAGTCTCGTATAAGTTCAAATCCGATCTCGATTAGCACTCACTGCAATATTTCATGGCGTACAGCGGCGATCTCCTGAGCTGGTGGCTGATAAGCAAAAGTCGGAAAAGACAACTCCTGTAGAATCAAAATCCGCACCTTGCTCAAGACTGGAGGTCTCGGAACAGTGATTGTCAACACTCCCTCTATTTCCAGTCCAGGAACTATCAATTTCACCTCGATCCTCAGCTTGGGCATTCTGCTGATCACTCGCGAAGACCTCAGTCTTTCGGTTCCCGGTACTCCTGGCGTCTGTTACCAGATAAGTCCACTCCGGGGCAGCATATTTTTGACAAGGCACTCATAATCTTCTCGACCTTCTTCGACCCTCCTGAGCTTGCTCTACCTCACTTAGTTTGGATTCTGAAGTCTCTGACACAAGAGCAAGATTTCTCTCAGGAGCTAGTCTCAGATTCAGCCTTCCTTGCCTTCCAGGCCATGACTCTTCTATGGCGTCAGCTTTCCTCCTCTGCCCCCAACCCACTTGCACACCAGTGATTTCAGTTGAGTCTGACTCTATACCATTCGCACCATTACCTTCTCCCTCACAGTCAATACCTGGGTCTTGTATAGCGTAACCCTCTTCAGCTTGTTCTGGCGGACCAGCTTCATCAGCAACTCCCACAGCTTGGCTTGCCCTCTCAAGTGGCCTCTCTGCCACAGCTGGATTTTCTTCTACAAGAGGGGCTGTTTCTTCCAGTGGTTCTGGAACTCTGGGAGTGTGGGTAAGCCTCCACACTTCACCACCGTATTCGTCACCAAAATCACCTGGTAAGGACCTCTCCAACGGGCATCAAGGCAGCTTTTCCTCACATGCTTACGGACAAGTACCCAATCACCCGGACACAGGTCATGACAGAGGTCTCTCGAGGTCGGGCAGTTGCAGCTTCCATCTGGTGAGACACAGAACGGACCACACCAACCAGTCCCTTGCAATAGTTAAGGATCAGATCACCTGTGATGTTTATCAAGGCTGTCGATGGCACTGCTGGTAACCTCATAGCCCTCCCCATCAGGATTTCCTGGGGTGAAAGACCAGTCCTCCTATCAGGTGTACTGGAAACACTCATCAACACCAGGAGCAATGCATCTGGCCATTTCAAAGACGTAGACGAACACACTTTTGCCATCCTCATTTTCAAAGTCCCATTAATCGGTTTCACTATATCAGAAGCCTCTGGTCGATAGCTACAATGCAGCCTCTGGTCAACGTTCAAAGCAGCACAAATTAACTTCATGATTTCACTGTGGAAATGTGTTCCTCTATCCGACTCCAATGAGGTTGGAAATCCGAACCTCGGGATCAATTCCCTAAGCAACAACTTTGCTACTGTAAGGCTATTACACCTTCTCATTGGATAAGCTCCCAACCACTGTGAGAGAACACACACCACAACCAGAACATACCTCAAGCATTGCACCCGGGCATTTCAATAAAATCATGCTGTATTCTGTTGAAAGGCCCTCCAGCCCTCCCAATATGACTCAAGGCAACCACAGTCTTCTTTCCAGCATTCATCTGCTGACATGTGACACACCTATGACACACTGCTTCAGCAAACGCTCTGAACCGTGGATTATACCACGTCTGCCTGAACACCCACACCATAGCAACCCTTCCGAGATGCACTGCTTCATGGAGCTGTCTCACTATAGGGCTTAATAAATCATCTGGCAACACTGCTCTACCATCATTAGAAATCCAAATCCCTTCATCTCCTTTTTCACATCCTGCTCTGATACACACAGCTCTTTCCTGTTCTGAAGCCTCTCCCTGCAGACATCTGAGCTCATCCCAGGTGGCTGCCATGGCTAACATCAAGCAGAGCTCGGTTCTTTCTGGGCTCTCTCCTGTATAATCTCCAGTAAAAATGCACCCTTGTTCAGCGCAAAAACGTGCAACTTTATCTGCATACCTGTTACTGAGAGAGACAAAGTCACTTCCCTTCCTATGAGCTGTACATTTCACAACCGCAATTTCTCGTGGATGTTGTAAAGCTTCTAACAATTGTCTTACATATTCCCTGTTTCTAATGGGAGACCCTGATGACGTGAGAAACCCTCTCCGTGACCATAGCTGTCTGAAATCATGAACAACACCGAACCAGTACTGACTATCAGACACGAGTCAGAGCAATGATTTCTGCTACCTGTGCGGAGTATGCTCCCTGTAAACAATCAGCTTCCATGACTCCAGAAATGGTACACACAGGAAATGCTGCTCTCAAATGGCCTACATTGACTCTTAAGCAAGAACCGTGTACGAAAAAGATTTAATCGGACTCAGGTAGAGGTTCATCTACAATGTCAGGCCTCGGTTTGGTGCACAATTCAGTCATATCGAGACAATCATGGTCCTCACATTCTTCATCAGCTATATTTGACACAGGCATTAAAGTAGCAGGGCTGAAAACAGTACATCGTTTCAAAGTCACATTTTGTGAGGCAAGTATACCCTGCTCATAGAGTGTGAGTATTTAATTTGTCATATGTTGTGTCTTGGTTCTCATCATCAGGAGCTCAACTGAATGTGGAACATAAACTCTAAGCGGATGACCCATATCAATACTTTCACATCTTTCAATGTTGACACCTGTTGCAGCAACGGATTTGAGACATCTGGGCAACGCAGAAGCTGCTGGATCTAAAGTAGCTAAGATGTAGGCAACTGGTCTACGGACTCCTTCATGACTCTGAGTTAAGACTGACAAGGCACAACCTTCTCGCTCATAGCAGAACAGTGAAAAAGACTTGTTATAGTCTGGCATCCCCAGAGCTGGAGCACGACATAGATCCTCTCTCAACTCCAAAAATGCTACTAGGCAATCCTGATCTCACGGTACTGGATCACTCACGTCCTTGTGCGTCAGCCTCTGCAAAGGCTTCGCCTTCAAGGAAAAGTTCGGGATCCACTGACGACAGTATCCAACCATTCCCAAGAACATTCAGACTTCCTTTTGTGTGGTGGGCACCATCATTTTCATAATTACCTCAATTCGATCTGGTGACACCTTCCTTTTGCCTTTTTCCATTCTATGACCCAAATACTGAACTTCCGGTAAGCAGTATTGTAACTTGTTTGGGGACACCTTGTGTCCGTTCTCTGCTAGATGGTTCAATAAGTCAACGGTATCAATCCTGCAAGCATCCTCAGTCTCGGACGCGATTAGAAGATCGTCAATGTACTGTACGAGAACCGAATTCTGCGGCAGTATAAGACTCTCAAGGTTCTTTTTCAAGAGCTGATTAAAGATCGATGGACTCTCTGTATACCCTTGTGGGATACAACACCATCTTAACACATGATCTTCCAGCCGGAATGCAAACAAAAACTGGCTTTCCTCATGCAGAGGTATCAAAAAGAATGCCTGACACAGCTCGATCACAGTGAACCATTCAGCTTCACATGGGATCTGAAACAGAATCACTGATGGATTCGGTACCACTGGACAACATGGAACCACAATCGTGTTAACCTTTCACAGGTCTTGCACGATCCTATACTTCCCACTCCGTTTCTGCAATCCCATGATTGGTGAGTTACATGGACTCCCCATTATCTCCTTCAGAATTCCCTGTTCGATCATAGACTCAATCACAGGTTTGATTCCTGCAATCGTCCCTGGTGACAGATTGTACTGAGGTGTTTTCGGAAATTCAGCATTAGGTTTGACTTGGATCTTAACTGGTTCAACTCCTTTGATCAGTCCTATCTCTTCCCCCATGAAATCCCATTCGTCCAAAGAGACAGAGTCCCTCAGGTCGAGTGGGAGTTGCTCAACTGTCAACATGGGAAATTCCTCTATGCACAAATTCTGGTTTACCACCTTAAAGGTAGCATCATCATCACTAGTCTGCAGCTCTACTCCTTTGGGCGTGCAATAGATGGTGCAGTTCAATTTACACAAGAGATTACAACCCAATAGACAGACCAAACTTGAGTCACATACCACAAATTGGTGTCGGTCATGAAAAGTCCCTATTCTCACAGATATTGGTTCCGTCAATGGATTAGTCATTTTCTTATTTGCCACTCCTACAACTTGGATCGATTTTCCCGAGAGGGGTAAGTTAGGAACTACTGTAGATCTCACAGTGGAGCGGGAAGCACCCATGTCAACCAGGAAGGTAGTTGGATGACCTTCAACATCCGCCTCTACATACGATCCTCTCTGATCTACCTCCAAACCTGTCCCAAGGGTACAGTTTCCTCCTCCCTCAGACACTGTCGTTGCAATGGGTCTGAACCGAGTTCATCAAAGGTCTCAATAAAAGGCATCTGCTGGTAAGTTCGAGTTCCCTGTGGGTTCCTCGGTGGCTGGGGAACTTGTACCTGTGGACCTATTGTCCCCCTTTGTACAGATCTGGGTCTTGTCACTGTATTAACGACCTCAGACGTTTGCACCACTTCCTCCTGCTGGATCTGATTACCTGGATTCGATCTACACTCGAGCTTCCAATACCCGATCTTATGACAGTTATGACATGCAGTAGTCTTTTTTAAGGTAGGAACATCTACTCCTGTCTTAGGATCTATGGGTTTCCCTTTTCCCTGACCTGATGCATTCTGAGTCCCTCCTTGATTAGTTCCCTGCCTTCTTCCTAGTGTTCCTCCATTGGTCTGGGCCTGATCTTCCTTTTCTGAATTGAGACCAGCATCAGCTTTTCCTTAAGCTTCCTGTGCTTCGAGTCCACTTCATCACTACAGTATCTGGCATACCGCAAGATTTCATCCACTGATTTATTCTGCCAGCAAATCAAATGCTACTGAATCATAAAGCTAACTTCTGGTCTCAATCCTAACACAAATTTAGAGACAAACTGGTCCATATCCTTTGGGTCAAGCGTATCCAACCCACTATACTGATTGAAGCCTTGTACGAGCCTCTCATAGTAGGCATGCACAGTCTACTTTGGCTCCTGAACAGTTCTGTCTATCTTAACCCAATCAATATCTTGTGGTGAAATCTTAGAATGCAACCATGTGATTACTTGTTCGTACTTTATAATAACCACAGATGAAGGACCATGTGCAACCGAATCTCGCTCAGTTTCTGAAAACGGCCAATCAACAGCAATTTTATAAGCTGACCACAAGTCACTTGGTACCACAATATCTAACCATGTATTCAAATCAATCTAAAGTACTTTTGAAATTTTGACAAACCGAACAACTTGTTTGTTCCATTCAACAGGTTTTGCCCTCAGCCGAGGAAAATTGATGAACGCTACTAAGTCACCTCTACTCCAAGGAACATGCACGTCCCCTCCACTCGGTACCTCTCGCAATGGAAAGGCCTCTACTCTCATTGTTCCTCCACCTGGAGGTGGTGTTTCCCCTATACGTTTGCTGGCACTCTTCTTCTTTGACCATCTTTCCTCCCACTTGTCAAGCATGCTCCATGCACCTATTCCTATGATCAATTCTCAAATGTGCGTTTTCAGACCTTTTGTCTTCTAATTCCTGATCACTGTAATTTAGCCTAAGATTCCCTTGTAACATTTTCGTTTTGGACAAATCCACATCATACCTCTGGGCCAACTCTGTCAATTTTTCATGTGCTTTCCTCGCCTTGCGAGTTACATCCTTTGCCACAAACAACAATTCATCTGGCTCATAGAGTTCGATCCTTTCCAACGGCATGTTCCCACGGATTATCTCCTCCACTTCTGCCTTTAATCTCACCACATCCAGTACCTTGGCCCTCAAATTAGCTTTAATTGTCCCTCGACTCGACCCACTACTCGACTCTCCACTCTTAATACCCTGATCTTCCCGCTGATTTCCTTCCATCAAATTCCGTGAGACAGACTGACTCCCTGAAACTCCCTGACTGTTGCTTCCCATCATCCTTCTGCTAGGGCCTCTTACTGGGGGTTCCCACATCCTCAAGTCAGAATGCGAATCAACTAAGGACCCTGTCCTCGGTGCTCTCTGTTCCACCTGTCCCCTAGAAGAATCTGCTGTGGCTGGCAACGGCGTACTGGATTCTATGGGCCTTGAAGGGTGACTACTTCCACTCGCTGTCCCATTCCCTCCGGAACCAGTACCCTCTCCCATTACTGACCATACTAAACTTCCATTTCCTGTCTGATCTGGATCGTATACTGACACTATAGGGCCAATGGTACTGTAAGACCTTCCGGTAGTTTGGTAACTGGGTTAACCCCACTTGCCTCCATTCCATGCAGTGTTTGTGTCCTTATTCTCTCTGTTCCTGCTGAAGTCCTTCCTCTTACTCCCACAATAGGGTTTGTCTGTGGCTCACCTGTTTCCCCTGTAGAAGTTACCGTTCCTCCTTCCGAATCTGGATTATATGGAGGTGGAGGTTCTTCCAACAACCTCTACAAAAGACTGTCATCTGTGCCGCTATCATCTTCCTCTTCTCTTCTCTTTTGGACGTCTCCTACCTTTACTAGTAACAAAAATAGTCTATCTCCCTCAATGATATTTACCCTCCATCTTTTTGTTACTGCATCCCACCGTGCATCCTGAAATGCCCTGATCGATTTCTTCACCCTTTCCTGACTTCAATCTCTCTTTCGCGCATGCGCTGCTCTTATCCATGCATCCAGTGCCTCAAACTGAGTTGGTCTAGACAAGGGTCGCAATGCAGCCATCACTGACTTCAAGTGATACAGCACATCAAATCTGAATGAACCATATTGTGGGAAAGCCAAATCTCCCACCTTTTCAGTCATCTTTTGCCAATTCTAAAGCCAAAGTATAGTATGGAGCCCTACATTCGCAGCCATGTAATGAGCTGGGGTATCCTCAGGTGGTGCTTCTTCCCCCACTCGAGTTACTACTCCTCTATCTCCCCTACAAAGATCTTGCAATACTCTAAAAAATTTCATGATGAAAGCAACTCCTTTACCCACAATGTTTTCGTTTTACTTCCTGATGTCAATTCACCAATACCAGCGCGGCGTTACACTAACCGACCTATCACAGCGCGGCACACTTCGACGTCACTCTTCCTCTTCACGCAGCAGTTCCCCTCCTTCACAATTCGTCTTCGAACACTCTTGCACGTCTCACTCATACAACAAGTAACTGTCTGTCCACGAAACGACCGGACAATCACTTGATCGACTGTCTGTCGACCATACGACCGGACAGTCACTCGTAATTGTCTACCTCAATCTGACAATTGTCTGTCCACGAAACGATCGGACAACAGCCCTCGACCATCTGCCCACGAATGGCCGGACGGTCACATAAACAGTTGATAGGATCCAATCACTCAATTTTACACACACAGCAACCCACGACCTGCGTTGGTCACTCAAACACTCTCTCTCTCATTCCCTATCTCGGGTGGGTTTGTCTAAAATGTCTAACGACTCCCACAATCAATGGTCGACAATTACGGCTCTGGGTGTCTTCTACACCACAATCTATCTATCCTGGGATCTTAGGCTACTCATCCAGCCTGACATCAAAAATCACATGGACAGCGCACGCTCACAGTCCGAAACCACAATCACTCAACTCTCATTCCAACTCCGCAAGACATCACACAATCAAATCATCACCGCAATTTAACAACATCCCTATTCATACTCACTCCTCCGTAAACTGCTGCTTCCACCACAACGTCACTCTCCGTCGGTCATCATCAAGCGCTGTCGTCCTCCCCTCTCGATCCTCAGAATAACCATCTCTTGGGCTCTATGGGGTTTTAATTTTTTAATTAACCTTTCCCTATCTAATCCCCTTACTACAGAGGTAACGGTCTTCTCGCTACCAACTGCTAAGGGTGGGTTCCACTATAGAAATTTTAACAAGGAACCCTAGGCCGATGTCTCTTTTTACCTGCTGAGGTGTGTAAAGGGGAGCAACAACGCATCACAATTTAACTTTCCAAACTAGTCAGGACTCAAGGACCAAAGACTCCAATCTCAGTTTAGGGGGTTTATTACAAAGCCAGAAACAACTGAATATACAAACATCTCAAGACGAGGGTGTTGAAATACATAGGAACTAATACAAAATTGAATCTGCTGATTAATCTGCTCCGGTGGATCATTAAGAGAATAAACAATTCCACAAATAACACACAAGCAAGGACTGCTCCAACATTTAAGTCAGATTTTATCTGTCTGTAAAAGAAGAAACGTTAGACTATCCCTATACTATCTCTAAGGTGACAACCCTACTTAACATTTCCCAGTCCAATTCAGTAAAAAGGTGTCAGCTTGTGAAGACTTCCTAAGAAGCACATTCACAATAGAATCCAGATGACTAAAGATAAAGAGTTTGTTCTAAGATACTCTTCCCAAATCAATCCCCTAACTCCTAACTCATCCTGTCTCCCTCTACCTCTCTGAACCTCTCTATCTCTCCTTGTGCCTCTCCTCCCTTTGGGCGCTTTCCCTAATACAAAATGCAAAAATGTAGATCACGCCCACAGATCACCTCACTAACAGACACCTCTCTTAGTTAGTTTTCCACCGTCTTCTCCGTGTGGATTCCGTTGACCTTGATTCCCAGGCCTCCTCAGTGAGAAAGAACACCGGCTCCTAATTATCGACATTCCTTATACAATGTTTCATCTCTCCTCCATGTCTAACTCCTAAAACAAAAGGCATTAGTTCTAACTAACAAAGGCAGCTTCTTCCACCTGCAACTGAAACATGAGAACAGAACATCCTTGCATACACATGAAATTCGCTGACTACTTCTAAATGCGAGAGCACACCAGGGAAAAATACATTTTTGGGCCTCCACAGTTTGCCCAATGTAAGAATAAACGAATAGGCCTTTCATATTCATACATCAACATTTCATTTAGGCCTTTACACATCAAATTATACACTCAAGTTAATAATACCTTGCACTACAGCATCTACAATGAATACATGTTAAGCACTTCACATTATATCTGCGTGCAATCTTCATCTTGGTGCACATTTAAACTAAAATGCATTTCATTACACAGAATTCTTTCATTAAGCAATTGCAGCATACTAAAGATTACACTTTCAGTCATGAATGTCATTTAATTTCTCTTTACATGACACAAATACATTTCTATCATTTAATATCACATCATTATTACACCACATTCTAATAATCACACGTTAATACAACACAAAAATATATGTGGGTGCGGACTATCCATGATTAGATTGCACCCCTACAATTTTAGAGCACATCACGCTCTATCAGTTCCCCCCTCTGATGACTAGTGTCATAAAAATAAATTACACTCCCTGGAGAAAGAACCGACCTAAACAGAACTTGTAGCCATCCTTCCCTGTAGGAACTTCTCTAGGCTCTTGATATTTTCGTAATGACTGTCCTGCAGTCTTTCCATCCTCCTCTCGTGCTCTCTAAGGGATCTCTCAACTCTGTTTGCCCTACACCATTTATAGAGTCTCACCAATTCCCTCAACATAATCACACAAACCACCACTAATATAATAGGTTTCAAGATGTAGCCAAGGATTCCCTTTACTAGAGACGCAAACCAACTCCCTACCTTACCAAATCCTTTTCCAATCTTGTCCCAAATTCCTTCTGTGGCCAAGTCATGCACCTCGTGGTGTATCTCTTCTTTAGATCTTTGCTGTTATCAGGTATATAAGTACAACATTGTTGGACCTTCAGCATTTTACAGACTCCACCCTCCTTTGATAGTAAAACATCTAAAGCAAGACGGTTCTGTATCACCATAGCTCTTATAGACACCATCTCTTCATCTACAAGCAACAACGACTGAGCTGTATTTGCTGATAACTTGTCCACAATGGTTGACAACTTTCTAATCTTGACATCATTCAACACCACTCCTAAACCTGGTATCAGTGCCCCGAAAACATTGTAGTGAAGATCGTTATCTACCTATGTACAATGCTAAGTTAGCATAACCGCGTTAGATGTTAGAAAGCCATCTTGCCGCTTTTGCTGCTTTTGCACACAACACTGTAGTCACATGTTATTAAATTGAGAAATGCTTGCTCGACTTTGCTTCACATGAGAACTGTCTGTTGTTAACATCCTAAACAGTGAGCAGCGACCTTGGTCTGTACACAGTGTAAAAGAAACAGTCTGGGTCGCTAGACGGTGCATGTTGTTGAGTTCAGGTTGATCGGCCCACTAGTTTAGATATAACACGCACGCAGCTGCAAATATCTGAAAGTCGAGTGCTTTTAATATTGCAGTGTTACATGTTTTCATTACATTCGGAAGAAGAGCGTTCCTAGGAGCAGAGCAGAGCTGATCCTGTGATGTGAACTCTCTGAGCTGATCTTCACGGTATGGGGTTCCCCATTCAAGCCTAGAGACCTTTTATTAGTCTAATAATACTATTAGTGTGTTAGAGAAAGGAAGGTGGCCTAGAGCCACTGTTATTTTAGTATGATTACTCCTTTCATTTTCTATGGTATTGTAACTATGCTGATGGTTTTGATTTTAATCGTTTGTCTGCTAATGTTAGCCAAACTGCTGCATCTTAGGACACGAGGTTTATAAAATAAACTCTTTAAACTTTTACAGTGTCTCTGTTTACTCTGTTGTGGACTGGTACGAGAATAATTACGAAAAGGTATTTCTGATTCCCACCATTCCTGAGAAATATACTAACTGGCACATGCATCAACAATGCCATTTGCGATTCCTTATTAGCGAAAAATAAGGATTCGCTAATAAGGAATAGCAAAAGGCTATGCATGTAGAAATCGCTTAAAAAATAGCGATTTCTAAACATTCCTTAATTGCGACTCGCAAATTGCGACTCGCAATTCAGGAATACCTCCCCATTCATTCCTATGGGCCTAGAGGCCCATAGGAATGAATGGGAAGACATTCTGAATTTGCGATTCTCAATTAGAGAATCGCAAATTGCTCATGCAATTTCAAGGGTGTCAGGGTGTCAAAAGGACACCCTGTTGCACCCCTGAAATCTGCATATGAGTACATCTTGCACACACACATGCCCCAAGGGCATGTGTGTGTGTAAAATGGAACTTTGAAAAATGCACTTTAGTGCATTTTTCAACGTTTTAGCAAATTACCATGAAGTTCAACTTCATGGTAATTTTCTCCCCCTATTAGCGAAATCGCTATTTTTTTTACTTTGGTGCATTGCATTTAAGGAATCTCAATTTGAGATTCCTTAAATGCAATCGCAATTTAAGTAATCGCAATTTACTGGCACATGCATCAACAATGCCATTTGTGATTCCTTATTAGCGAAAAATAAGGATTCGCTAATAAGGAATAGCAAAAGGCTATGCATGTAGAAATCGCTGAAAAAATTGCGATTTCTAAACATTCCTTAATTGCGACTCGCAAATTGCGACTCGCAATTAAGCAATACCTCCCCATTCATTCCTATGGGCCTAGAGGCCCATAGGAATGAATGGGAAGACATTCTCAATTTGCGATTCTCAATTAGAGAATCGCAAATTGCTCATGCAATTTCAAGGGTGTCAGGGTGTTAAAAGGACACCCTGTTGCACCCCTGAAATCTGCATATGAGTACATCTTGCACACACACATGCCCCAAGGGCATGTGTGTGTGTAAAATGGAACTTTGAAAAATGCACTTTAGTGCATTTTTCAACGTTTAACAAATTACCATGAAGTTCAACTTCATGGTAATTTTCTCCCCCTATTAGCGAAATCGCTATTTTTTTTACTTTGGTGCATTGCATTTAAGGAATCTCAATTTGAGAGTCCTTAAATGCAATCGCAATTTAAGTAATCGCAATTTAGAGATTACTTAAATTGCGATTTTTGCATTTGGGATGATGCATCCCTAATGCAAACATACCGGTCGCGAAGGGGCAGATTCTGAGAATCTGCCCGTTTGCGACCGGTTTTTGCTTTGATGCATGTGGGCCTAAGTCGCTTGTTCTGGGTTGTCTATACATTGGGACCGCCGAGCTAAACCTCGGATAACGAATGGGACACTGATGCTGGCCGGATGAGGGGTTCAGGGTTCTGAGGTGAGTTTTTGGTACACCGCAATTCACTGAGGGCCTGGGTTCCTGCGCATACTTCTGCGCATAAGCAGAATCCCTGCAACATGGCGCACCTAACGTTTGGTCTATTAATTTGAGACGCCTTAGTAGTGCTTGTATTAGTCCACAACACCCTCGCTCTGATTTCCGGATAACAGGAGTGACGGTTTAACCTACCTGTGTTTCGACTAAATAGGTTCCTTCAAGCTTGATCATTAAAAAGGTTATTTAATCTGAACCCTAGTGCTACTAATATTGTGTAGATTTACTGTTTGTGTCCTAATGGCGATCGATATTCCGGCTCATAGCCGGGCACCCCGAAACGTCATTTGGCGCAGTATGGGGTGCCGGACGATGGTATGGTTGTGATTTTTGTGGTAAGTGCCGATGCGTTGTTTCCGTTTGAGTTGTTCTACTCTTGGGTTACTTTGCCGGCAGTGAGTGAAGACGATGATACGTTCCACACCTATACTGCCACGCAGTTATCAGCCAACTATACGCCATATAGGACTCTTTCCTATTTCTGCCTGGCAGCATAGCATTTGGTTTAATAGCGCCCTTCCCCATGCAGTTGTACCGGCGAGAATGGGCCCTTGTCGATTGCAGGGGCCACATGGCCGGTACTGGCCGGATATACGCCTCATCCCCGCTACCTACAGGTGACGGTGGCTGAGTTGCGTGTACTGCACACAGCCCTTATTACAGTACATAGGGCTTTAGTACAGTACGTGTCACGCAACGTGCAGGTGGTCGCTACTGCAGTTGCGGGACAACCGACGGACCACCACGCAGTGGTTATTAGCCCTGTATGGTCCATTCGGTAGTGGGCAAGCGACCCCAAAATAGGGATGATTTCCCTTATTGGATTGCTGAGAAATTTGACCAGATAGAAGCGGTTTATCCGCCTACGACTCCTGTGGAGAAACACAGGATCCTTACCATCGCTTTGCCGAAAGACTTAGTCCCAGATATGGCCGATTGTGAGAACTGGGGTAAGGTCTTTGCAGCAACATACTCGAAGTGCTTTGGCACCCCGTCTCTGTCGGTACTGCCCTCCGTTATTAAACGTGTTCAGGAGAATCATGGTGCGGAGGCTGCTGTTGAATTGGGAATGCGGCTTGTCGGTGTGTTCGATGTGGTTGCTACCATGATACTGGGCAACCTCAAAGGAGATGCTATGCAATTCCAAGTAAATTAGAGACAGTGAACGAAGACGACAAGCTGAGGGAATTCACGAAAATTATCGCGAACGCCTATAAACAAGTTGGTCGTAGCGCCTTAGGTGTTAAACCAACTGTGAAGAATCCTGATTTGATGCAGCAGACGAAGGCAAACTCGTCTGGTAACCGCGCGCTACGAGAGGTACTAGACCTGATAACGATTTTAGCAGCTTACACAGCAACCCCACACATTTTCCTACTCCCTGCTGACGAGAGGCAACTACCTCGAAACACGTGTCCAGGGATGGCACACGCCACGCATACTTGCATTCACACTCGAGCATAGGTGTATCCGCCGACGCTGACCTTCAGGGACCATTTTCATTGGGGGAACACGCCTGGTAGGTGTAGCAGTGTGCGACCAATCTGGTTTAACTTTATATTCAGGCTCCCTTGAGCCGGTGGAGTCGACGGACTCATGGTTACGCACCTGCGCGCTACGAGAGGTACTAGACCTGATAACGATTTTAGCAGCTTACACAGCAACCCCACACATTTTCCTACTCCCTGCTGACGAGAGGCAACTACCTCGAAACACGTGTCCAGGGATGGCACACGCCACGCATACTTGCATTCACACTCGAGCATAGGTGTATCCGCCGACGCTGACCTTCAGGGACCATTTTCATTGGGGGAACACGCCTGGTAGGTGTAGCAGTGTGCGACCAATCTGGTTTAACTTTATATTCAGGCTCCCTTGAGCCGGTGGAGTCGACGGACTCATGGTTACGCACCTGCGCGCTACGAGAGGTACTAGACCTGATAACGATTTTAGCAGCTTACACAGCAACCCCACACATTTTCCTACTCCCTGCTGACGAGAGGCAACTACCTCGAAACACGTGTCCAGGGATGGCACACGCCACGCATACTTGCATTCACACTCGAGCATAGGTGTATCCGCCGACGCTGACCTTCAGGGACCATTTTCATTGGGGGAACACGCCTGGTAGGTGTAGCAGTGTGCGACCAATCTGGTTTAACTTTATATTCAGGCTCCCTTGAGCCGGTGGAGTCGACGGACTCATGGTTACGCACCTGCGCGCTACGAGAGGTACTAGACCTGATAACGATTTTAGCAGCTTACACAGCAACCCCACACATTTTCCTACTCCCTGCTGACGAGAGGCAACTACCTCGAAACACGTGTCCAGGGATGGCACACGCCACGCATACTTGCATTCACACTCGAGCATAGGTGTATCCGCCGACGCTGACCTTCAGGGACCATTTTCATTGGGGGAACACGCCTGGTAGGTGTAGCAGTGTGCGACCAATCTGGTTTAACTTTATATTCAGGCTCCCTTGAGCCGGTGGAGTCGACGGACTCATGGTTACGCACCTGCGCGCTACGAGAGGTACTAGACCTGATAACGATTTTAGCAGCTTACACAGCAACCCCACACATTTTCCTACTCCCTGCTGACGAGAGGCAACTACCTCGAAACACGTGTCCAGGGATGGCACACGCCACGCATACTTGCATTCACACTCGAGCATAGGTGTATCCGCCGACGCTGACCTTCAGGGACCATTTTCATTGGGGGAACACGCCTGGTAGGTGTAGCAGTGTGCGACCAATCTGGTTTAACTTTATATTCAGGCTCCCTTGAGCCGGTGGAGTCGACGGACTCATGGTTACGCACCTGCGCGCTACGAGAGGTACTAGACCTGATAACGATTTTAGCAGCTTACACAGCAACCCCACACATTTTCCTACTCCCTGCTGACGAGAGGCAACTACCTCGAAACACGTGTCCAGGGATGGCACACGCCACGCATACTTGCATTCACACTCGAGCATAGGTGTATCCGCCGACGCTGACCTTCAGGGACCATTTTCATTGGGGGAACACGCCTGGTAGGTGTAGCAGTGTGCGACCAATCTGGTTTAACTTTATATTCAGGCTCCCTTGAGCCGGTGGAGTCGACGGACTCATGGTTACGCACCTGCGCGCTACGAGAGGTACTAGACCTGATAACGATTTTAGCAGCTTACACAGCAACCCCACACATTTTCCTACTCCCTGCTGACGAGAGGCAACTACCTCGAAACACGTGTCCAGGGATGGCACACGCCACGCATACTTGCATTCACACTCGAGCATAGGTGTATCCGCCGACGCTGACCTTCAGGGACCATTTTCATTGGGGGAACACGCCTGGTAGGTGTAGCAGTGTGCGACCAATCTGGTTTAATCGTCTGGTAAGGACGAACGCCCTAATTTTCCAAACCAAAGTTGGCAGGCGAAAAAACAGGAGAAGCAGCAACAGAAACAGGGGTCTCGTCCTGCCTCTCCAGTACAGTCAAGTAGTGAACGCACTTATGATCTGCGTGATCTTGCTACTATTAAGTCACCTGATCGATTTCAGGTTTCTGACCAACGTTCTCCTCGTTCTTCACAGGAATCATCGGCTTCACAGTCCGGTGGCGGAGGCGGTGGCAAAAGTCGGGGTGCACCACAGGCATGTGAGCAATCCCGACAGACTGACGGCAAAGGCAAGCAAGAGGACTCTGCACGTCAACGACCCCCGTTTCAGAAGAAGAAAGTTGCTGCACTGACAGCGAGGTATGCCTCAGATGGTACGGACGCAGCTTCAGAACCTGACATGGGCGCTAACGCTGCTAGACAGCGCGGCGGAAGTTACAGTAGTGCGACAAGCACTGCGCCCATATCTGGTGGCGACAGCAACTGATATATTTGTGAATATTGAAACTGCTGACACTCGGGTGTCTCCCCCTGATAGACTGTATAATATAGTCATTCAAATTGAAGGTGACATACAACGTACAATTCAAGGGGTTTTTTGGGATAATCTGACCACTACCTATGATATTCTGTTGGCGGAGGCAGATTGGCCCCGGGCTTTCGTTTTAGATGCTCCTAAAGGGGAGGAAGTAATCCTCCCTTCGTTTGCGCACACTGTGCCTAAGGTCCTAGCTAATTAGTACGCCGGGGAATGGGCTCAGGTGCAAGCGCCTGCGTTATATCGAAATCAGGTTGGCTGGGATAAATTGTCTCCCGGCCATGAGAGTCCATTGCGGACTACGCCCCAACCTCAACCCTAATACCCCATGCGTTGTGAAGCTAGACCTCACGTCGCGTCAATCCTTGAACAATTGGAATATCAGGGAGTAATCGAAACATGTGTGTCACCTATGAATAATCCCTTGTTCACTGTGACGAAGCCTGACGGGTCGTACCGCCTAGTTTTGGATTACCGGCACCTTAACTCTCATTGCTGGACCTGTGCAGTACAGAACACCCACAGTTCGGCTCTCGTCGATAGTCTCGTGAGAAAAAGGTTTAAAACCACACTTGACATTTCCAATGGCTTTTACAGCCATAACCTGTCCTCTCTTAGTAGTGAGTGGACGGCGTTCACCTCTGGTGGCAAACAAAAACAATTCAAAAGATTACCAATGGGTTATAAGAACAGCCCAGGAGTCTTTGCCGCTCGCGTGGTCTCCCTCTTGGAGGGTATAGACCCGGATGCGTACTCGTACGTGGATGACATATATCTCACAGATGACGAGTTGGACCCGCATCTCCGTCGCGTTGATCGCATTATTGTTTTGTTTGCAGATTTCGATTACAAATTCAACTTTGCGAAGTCACACATTGCGGAATATACAGTGTTGTTCTTGGGGTACGAACTCAACAATGAAGGTTGAGGATTCCTAGAGAAGTGCGCATGCCTCCGTGCTCCTACTTCACTGAAGAAATTACAATCCCTGCTGAGTTTTTTGAATTTCGGTCAAACTTACATCCCGGATTATGCCCAGCGTATCAAGCCGCTTTATGCCTTGGTACAACCTACTTTTTCCAAATCTTGTTGGCTGCCGGAGCATTCAGCTATATTGCAGTTATTGCAAGCTGATCTTCTTGCTTCTAAGTACTTACTGACACGTGATAACCACACTAACCTGGTCATAAGAATAGTGCCCGGTTGGTTTCACATACTTAACGTTCAATGAGGGCGACACCGTCCCCATTGCTTACAAATCTCACTTGTACACTTCAGCTGAACTGCGTTTTTCCGCTGTCGAGAAGGTTCTGACAGCAGTGCAGATGGCGATTCTGAAAGAACGAGCGCTGTCGCAAGGAAAACGCATGTTGGTGGTAACACCCTATCCTGCCCTTGAGGCGGTGACGAAAGCGAGTGTACCGAATTCTAAAGCTTTGCATCCAAGGTGGATACAATGGGCCACTTCCTTGACCTCGCCGGGCGTCACTATATCTTTGACGCGGCACTTCAGACTCAGGAGTTTTTGCAGTATGAATTCGTTCATCCGGCTCCTCTGTCCTTGCGCCCGCTCGAGGATTACCATTGTGTCATATACACTGACGGTTCTGCGCAACTCGCAACTGGATCAAAGCACGCCTATTCAGCGGCTTGCGCAATTGTAGTCGGTACTTTCGTAAATGGTGAATTCCAGTCCGATGTCGTGCATACGCAGTCCTTGGGTGATTGTACCGCTCAGTTGGCGGAGCTTCGTGCTCTGGTGCTTGCACTGGAGTTTGCTGATCCACGAGTCACTACACTTATAGTGAGTGACTCCTTTTATTGTGTTCAATCTTACAACGACAATCTACATTTTTGGTCTCAGAATGACTACCATGATTCCAAAGGTAGCACTATTAAGCATAAACTGCTTTGGGTTCGAGTGGCAGATCTTAAAGAACGTCTGCCTCTCGTGAATGTAATTCACACTCTTGGTCACCAACGGGTTGGTGTCCATGCTGTCGGCAACAGCCTAGCTGATGAGGCAGCAAAAACAGCAGTGGCGACATAGTTAGTAGCAGCAGTTACAAGATCCAAAAGTAAGATCGATGATGACATCTTGGCAGCTATTGCTGCTACAGAGCAGGGAACGAAGCCACCGAGAGGTTTCCCTGCTCGTTACCATTATCGCTTAAGTCCTGATAAAGTCCCATTAGTGAGGATTAATGACGTTGGTGACAGGTTGATTCCCAACGCGGACTGCAGACCTTCTTTGATATTAGCGGCTCACGAGGGCATGGCGTCCGCGCATGCCGGCGTTGCAGCTACTGTATCTCTGCTACAACAACGTTACTGGTGGTGCGGTTTGTACAAACAGGCCAGAGCTTATGTTCTTAATTGCGACATCTGCCAGCAGATTAAACCTTCAACTGCGGCGCGCCCACCACAAACTCAGTTGTACATATCTAATAAACCATTGGGTTGTGTTTATTTAGATCACTGCGGTCCTTTTACCTCTGATACTGCGTACAAATACACCTTGGTTGCAGTTGATTCGTGCACACGTTTTCTGTGGGTATGGCCACAAAGGAGTGCTGATTCTCGCACTGTAATAAAAGATTTGCGTGTCTTTGTTGGGAGTTTTGCATGCGGTACCTTTCATTCTGATCAGGGCCCGGCGTTCGCCTCTAAGGCGTACAAAGAGGCCTTGAGAAATTTGGGGGTCCAAGTCAAATTTTCGTCTCCATACCGGCCTGAGGGTAATAGTGTAGTGGAGCGAATGAACCGTGACTTAAAGCAATCTTTGACAGCCAGAGTTTTGGGTACTGGCCGGAACTGGCTTGCCCACTTGTATGACATGCAACGTGCACTTAGTAATCTCTCTAGAAGGTCTCTGGGTGCGCGGACCCCATACATGATGCTCTTTGGTGTTCGAATGTTTGTTCCAGACCTTGATGGTCTAGACATGGCGGTGTCAGCTGCACCCTTTGACGTAGATGAACACTGTGCTGTATTGCAGACTCTTCAAGAAGCCAGAAACAGTCTAGCGAAGGAACACGTACCCTCCTCGTCTGAAGCTGAACTTCAGATTCCGGTAGTCGGCTGGCTACCTCGAGTTGGTGATCTGGTCCGTGAGAAGGTGGAGAACAAGAAGGAGTTCGGCCCCTCTTATCGTGCACCGGTTCCAGTGCTTGGAGTGCAGGGTACTAGAACAGTCATTTTACCTCCACTTCCTGGTCGAAAGGATAACAGGTACATTTTGATTGACAATGTCAAACTACAGCGAGTGGCCGATTCTTCTTAGTATGACTCCGGCGGTTTCCTGCCCTTCGATGCTGAGAAATTCTGTTGTGGCCTGAGCTTCCGACACAGTGCCTGATGCTGCCATCGAGATGCATGCCGTTACTGGTTCCTTGTTGCCACAAACACCTAGTGGTGTGCTTGAAGAAGTTGAGTATGCTTATCCTGCGGATGTTACCTTGCCTGTTTTACAATCCACCACAGTTGCCCTCTCACAAGACTCTTTTGATTCTCGTTCAAGGACTTCCATGACCCCGACCAAGGTTTCGATTTTTGTGGCTTGGTTCAAAAGACATTTTTTAATACCCCCTTGGACTTACATTTGGCTGGTGCTCATATGTGTTTTTTTGTTTATGTCCATTGGCTTTGTGGTAGTGTTTTTTAGACTTATCAATGGACACTACCTGAATGAACGGTCTACGATTCGACTAATTGATGGAACTTTGGCCCCCCCACTCCTCATCACACATTATGAAGAGGGACCAGACTTTTGTGAACATTACTGCCTGGCCTGTACGTGATGGGATCGCTTGGGATGCCGTTAAATTTCAAATTCATGGCCCCACTGAAGTGATTAATGTGCCAAATGTATTTCGTGTTTCTATGGGTGATGTCGTTAAGCAGAACATTCACTCAGATGATTGGGATGTTCAAGCCATAGAAGCACTGTTTTCTGATTTGAAATATTATGCTGCATTTGATGCTGAGGATTTGTATTTAGATGCTGCTAATTATGATGAGCCATTTTGTTATCAACATTATGGCACACATTTCCTACACAGAGCAAATACGTTTAGAAATTGTGTAAATTATACGCAATGGGAACACTGCCCCGCCCCTAGGATGGGCAGTTCTGCCACGTTAGTGGAAAAGTTCACTTATTTTTCTGATTTTAGTGTATCCAATCCGGCCTCCTTTTATTTTAAAGTTGCGCCTGAGTCTGCTTCTAAAGTTAGGCTGACACACACCAAATTGTTGTATTCCAAGTCCTTTATGAACGAGTTGGCAATTGGCGGGTATGATCTGTGGAAAGCTACAGTCGATCTTAAATCAATTTGGGGCTCCAAACGATGGCAAGTACAGGGAACAGAAGCTTTGCATCGTGCCTGTCTTATCCCGAATCATATGTTATTTTTAAATTCCTCGATTTTTCAGACAACCTGTTTTGGATTGGCGACGTCTAAAAAATTAAATTCTCCCTCCGTTCCGGGTCTGGGTGCTTATCCCAATTGGGGTAATCATACGGATCTATCCCTTGCAATGTTGCAGACACTGATTTCCAACACGTCCTTCAATATTTCTGAATTGAATCCGGAAGCGTGGTTGGTGTGGCAAACGAGTTCGGACTCCTGTCAACATAGGTTTCTGGATTTAAAGCAGGGGTATACACAGGTTTGTGTGGACCCCCGTTTTGAATCTTCTCACACTGTAACTACCTACTCAGTAGGAAAGTTATGGCAGTCTTGGCTGCAACATTCCACTTTAGCGTCTGTTAAACTTAATTTAGCACGATTAAATGAAGTTTGGAAGTTATCACAAATTGAGGCTGCATCCAGATTACGTGCTATTGATCAAGCCAATATGGAAAAATTGTTGGCTGTAATAGATAATAGTATTAACACCCTATCTTCTAGAATTTATACCTTAGATAATATTGTATCATCTGTGGTAGACATTGTGCAGGATGATTTGTCTGTATTGTATCATGGTCAAAATCAGTTGCGTTCTATTATGCAGTTTGCATGGATGTTGCAAACTCTAAAGGCAGGGAAAGTCCCTTGGGATTACATGAATACTTCATCTTTGTTCCTTCCTTTTAATTTAACTGCAAAACAGCAATTCATGTCCATGAAAGATGCTACATATTCATTGCTACACATTGAAAAGTTGGAACCTTTGCCTTTCTCTGTTGCCGAATTGAATTCTGCTGTGTGGCTTGTACATGGGTTGATCACATTACCGTTTCCCCTGTTTAAGTTTAGTTCGTGCATGAAACATTATGCTCTAGGCAGATACGAACAATTGGGTACTGCCTTCCTGCATGAAGTTTGGTCGCACCCTTTCACATACAGATGTGTGAGGGACGGCAAGGAGGTTTACTTGAAAGGTGAAGAGTGCACTTCCACTCCGGATCACTCTGTTGTGTGTAGGCACATTCAATTGCATGGTGCATGTAATGTGCACGCCCCTAATTTAGCTTGCGTCCTGAAAGGGATTCCTGTGCCAGTTATTACTCCATCTTTTACGCTGCTTGCTAACGGTAGTTATTTGCTGTTAAATAATGAAGCTTGCTGTGGGATGTTAGTGGGAATTCCCTACATAGTGACTGTATCACAGAGAGTAGTTTGCTGTAATAACGTCCTGTTCCCACCCCCGCATGGCCGGCTCGATGTATCCATCTGGCCTTCCATTCCAACCTTGAAAGCAGAGTTCAACAAGATGAGCAGAATAAGGGCTCTATTGTCTCAAAAAGAAGTCGCGTTGACATCGTCCCGGGAAACATTTGTCCTTCACGTAGCGAACACGCGCACTGAGGTGCAAGCGCTTTTAAATACTGAACTGTCGCTTCATTTTGGGACTCTGATACAGACTATCTTTAATGCCTCATCCACAAGTGGCATAGCTAATTTTTTTTAAATTGTGTGCTCCGGCCTCGTGACCTCTTTTCAAACTATTTTTGGAGTGATCCCGGCCTTTTTTCGTTCTTTTTTTTTCCAGTGTCTTCGGAGGTCTCCCTTTACTTCTCGCCCTCATAGCTGGAATACTGTTGTTGATCTGCGCCCTGCGCTATGGATGCACAACTTGCGTCACACAACAACATGTCCCGGCTGCTCCATCTTCGTAACCGGATGCTTGAATTCTATGGCACTTTACCGCTGGCAACTCTGAGCGTAGCCTATGGATTGTCCTTCCGGTTTGCCTACTTTACTTGTGTGCAGCCAGTCTTTCATTGCCTAGATTGTCCGTTCCAATGGGCTCTGGATTTGTGTCTGTCAAACTCTGTGTCTCCTGACCCGGATTATGATCGGCTACTGAGCCCCTTAGTGGCTCATGAGTTGGACTGTTCTGGTGTCGGGATTATGGCCTGTGCAGCAGCGCATGGAGTTCTTGGGAATTGGGACATCGGAACGGCTGCGATTGACTTCTTAGCAAGCAGTTATCTTGAAGAACACGCCAGTTGTCCTCGCCTGGTGCTGGAGGCTCCGGTGGTTGAGGAGCATGTATGTTCCTTCCCCGTCCTGAACTGGATGGCAGATAATTTTGCGGAACGTTCCAATGATTTCCTCTTGGAAGCTGTTGCAACTTATTGTGCCTATACATTAATGGATTGACTTTTTACTTTCATTTCGTCCTACGTCCGTCGATGATGTTTTTTTTTTTTTATCCAAATCTACTTGGTTTTTTTACTCCGTTTTAACTTTTTCTTTGTTTTTTTTTTTCTTCGAACTTTATCACTTCCCTTATATGGACTTATAGTTCATGCCCTTGGTTCCGTTCTATCAAACTTGAACTCTGCGTTCCTGCAAGTTCGCCCCTACTGGTTAGTGGTCCGATCAAGGGGGGGTGTAGTGAAGATCGTTAACTACCTATGTACAATGCTAAGTTAGCATAACCGCGTTAGATGTTAGAAAGCCATCTTGCCGCTTTTGCTGCTTTTGCACACGACACTGTAGTCACATGTTATTAAATTGAGAAATGCTTGCTCGACTTTGCTTCACATGAGAACTGTCTGTTGTTAACATCCTAAACAGTGAGCAGCGACCTTGGTCTGTACACAGTGTAAAAGAAACAGTCTGGGTCGCTAGACGGTGCATGTTATTGAGTTCAGGTTGATCGGCCCACTAGTTTAGCCATAACACGCACGCAGCTGCAAATACCTGAAAGTTAAGTGCTTTTAATATTGCAGTGTTACATGTTTTCATTACATTCGGAAGAAGAGCATTCCTAGGAGCAGAGCATAGCTGATCCTGTGATGTGAACTCTCTGAGCTGATGTTTACGGTATGGGGTTCCCCATTCAAGCCTAGAGACCTTTTATTAGTCTAATAATACTATTAGTGTGTTAGAGAAAGGAAGGTGGCCTAGAGCCACTGTCATTTTAGTATGATTACTCCTTTCATTTTCTATGGTATTGTAACTATGCTGATGGTTTTGATTTTAATCGTTTGTCTGCTAATGTTAGCCAAACTGCTGCATCTTAGGACACGAGGTTTATAAAATAAACTCTTTAAACTTTTACAGTGTCTCTGTTTACTCTGTTGTGGACTGGTACGAGAATAATTACGAAAAGGTATTTCTGATTCCCACCATTCCTGAGAAATATACTAAGTCGCTTGTTCTGGGTTGTCTATACATTGGGACCGCCGAGCTAAACCTCGGATAACGAATGAGACACTGATGCTGGCCGGATGAGGGGTTCTGGGTTCTGAGGTGAGTTTTTGGTACACCGCAATTCACTGAGTGCCTGGGTTCCTGCGCATAGTTCTGAGCATAAGCAGAATCCCTGCAACAACATTTCCTACAATTTCTCCTGCACTCGCACCTCGCCTCCCTCTAGGATGTAATCCACCTTCCAACTGGTACAAATCCTCTACATGATAGATCTTGGGAAACACTATTGCCACACAACACGTACCATACTAATTCAATGGCAGTCGCACATACGCATTTTCCCCCACACATAAAATACACATTTGGCACTACTTGAATTGCATCCTGCAAACATTTCTTTGCTGAGGCCTCAATGGTGAAAGTATGATCACATACACTCTCTACCACGAAAACCTTATCATAGTAAGTTTGTTCTTGTCGCACACATAACTTCCCTCTCCTCAAAATCTAAGGCAATTTGACCACTACTCCCTTTTGCTTTATGAGCTAACTCCTCCTTGGTCCACTCAACTTTAGCTCCCTTGTTGTAACTGTTCCCTATTAGTGGTCTATGCCTATCTTCTACTTGATCTATGAATTTCTTTTCTGCATCTGTTAGTGAACATCTTAAGTTGTGTCGGTGTGCATAAGCTGTATCTAGAGTTACAGTAGGTATGAAATACTTCCCTATCCTATTTTCTTGTTTATAATTATCACACTTATTCAAATGCTTATAACCTGGAACTTCTGAAAGCACTACATCATAGTTAGAAAAATAATACTCATAGTGACCTTTGTCATAAAACATACTAAGTAATAGACTACAAGTAATACCATACGTCAAAGGAAGATGGTGATATCGGATAGCCTCCTCCACAGATGCAGGCAACTGCATACACACATAGCAATCTCTCACATCCATCGTACTAACATACTTGTATAGCAGCTTCTCCTCTAGACAATTACATGCAACATTCAACTAGTTTGAGCTAGCATAGCTCTTTCAGCTCCTACGATACCCTCTTTTGTGCTAGAAGTAATAGGTGTGGATGACCCTTGTACCCCCACTTCCCCAACTTCTGCATTGTGTGAAAGAATTATAGATACAACAACTACTACTACTATTTTTACTATCACTCCTACAGTACATGTACCTATTACCCATTTAGACCTGCGGGTCGAACTCCCAGACTTCCTTTTCCCTTGTCGGGGCAGCTCAATAAGAGGATACACAAAAGTCTCTTCTTTCCACCTCAATTTGCTGCTTAGACAGTTTGAACACTGTTCATTGAAATCCTGAGAATTTGTTCAAAGCTCAGTTCCTCTGGATTTATTTACACAGTCCAAAAAGACTTCCTGAGCCCTCTTTTTTCATCTACTGGAAAAAGCCCTAATTTTATTCTTCTTCCTCTCGGACCTAGGTTATCTTCTTTAAGACATTTATTTACAGTTCACAGTTCATTCACAGTCTCGTATAAGTTCAAATCCGATCTCGATTAGCACTCGCTGCAATATTTCATGACGAACAGCAGCGATCTCCTGAGCTGGTGGCTGATAAGCAAAAGTCGGAAAAGACAATGCCCGTAGAATCAAAATCCGCACCTTGCTCAAGACTGGAGGTCTCGGAACAGTGATTGTCAACACTCCCTCTATTTCCAGTCCAGGAACTATCAAATCCACCTCGATCCTCAGCTTGAGCATTCTGCTGATCACTCGCGAAGACCTCAGTCTTTCGGTTCCCGGTACTCCTGGCGCCTGTTACCAGATAAGTCCACTCCGAGGCAGCATATTTTTGACAAGGCACTCATACGCTTCTCAACCTACTTGGACCCTCCTGAGCTTGCTCTACCTCACTTAGTTCGGATTCTGAAGTCTCTGACACAAGAGCAAGATTTCTCTCAGGAGCTAGTCTCAGATGCAGCCTTCTTTGTCGTCCAGGCCACGACTCTTCTATGGCGTCAGCTTTCTTCCTCTGCCCCAACCCACTTGCAACCAGTGATTTCAGCTGAGTCTGACTCTATACCATTCGCACCGTTACCTTCTCCCTCACAGTCAATACCTGGGTCTTGTATAGCGTAACCCTCTTCAGCTTGTTCTGGCGGACCAGCTTCATCAGTAACCCCCACAGCTTGGCTTGCCCTCTCAAGTGGCCTCTCTGCCACAGCTGGATTTTCTTCTACAAGAGGGGCTGTTTCTCCCAGGGGTTCTAGAAATGTGCGAGGGTGGGAGGCATGTATCCAGTTTGGTAAGCCTCCACACTTCACCGCCGTATTCGTCACCAAAATCACCTGGTAAGGACCTCTCCAACGGGCATCAAGGCAGCTTTTCCTCACATGCTTATGGACAAGTACCCAATCACCCGGACACAGGTCATGACAGAGGTCTCTCGAGGTCAGGCAGTTGCAGCTTCCACCTGATGAGACACAGAACGGACAACACCAATCAGTCCCTTGCAATAGTTAAGGATCAGATCATCTGTGATGTTTATCAAGGCTGTCGATGGTCCTGCTGGTAACCTCATAGCCCTCCCCATCAGGATTTCCTGGGGTGAAAGACCAGTTCTCCTATCAGGTGAACTGCGAACACTCATCAACACCAGGGGCAATGCATCTGGCCATTTCAAAGACGTAGACGAACACACTTTTGCCATCCTCATTTTCAAAGTCCCATTAATCTGTTCCACGATACCAGAAGCCTCTGGTCGATAGCTACAATGCAGCCTCTGGTCAACGTTCAAAGCAGCACAAAGTAACTTCATAATTTCACTGTGGAAATGTGTTCCTCTATCCGACTCCAATGAGGTTGGAAATCCGAACCTCGGGATCAATTCCCTAAGCAGCAACTTTGCTACTGTATGGCTATCACCCCTTCTCATTGGATAAGCTTCCAACCACAGTGAGAAAACACACACCACAACCAGAACATACCTCAAGCATTGCACCCGGGCATTTCAATAAAATCAAGCTGTATTCTGTTGAAAGGCCCTCCAGCCCTCCCAATATGACTCAAGGCAACCACAGTCTTCTTTCCAGCATTCATCTGCTGACATGTGACACACCTATGACTCACTGCTTCAGTCATGGATTATACCACGTGTGCCTGAACACTCGCACCATAGCATCCCTTCCGAGATGCACTGCTTCATGGATCTGTCTCACCATAGGGCTTAATAAATCATCTGGCAACAACGCTCTACCATCATTAGAAATCCAAATCCCTTCATTTCCTATTTCACATCCTGCTCTGATACACACAGCTCTTTCCTCTTCTGAAGCCTCTCCCTGTAGACATCTGAGCTCATCCCAGGTGTCTGCCATGGCTAACATCGAGCTGAGCTCGGTTCTTTCTGGGCTCTCTCCTGTATAATCTCCAGTAAAAATGCACCCTTGTTCAGCGCAAAAACGTGCAACTTTATCTGCATACCTATTACTGAGAGAGACAAAGTCACTTCTCTTACCATGAGCTGTACATTTCGACACCGCAATTTCTCGTGGATGTTGTAAAGCTTCTAACAATTGTCTTACATATTTCCCGTTTCTAACGGGAGATCCTGATGACGTGAGAAACCCTCTCTGTGACCATAGCTGTCTGAAATCATGAACCACACCGAACCAGTACTGACTATCAGACACGAGTCAGAGCAATGATTTCTGCTACCTGTGTGGAGTATGCTCCCTGTAAACAAGCAGCTTCCACGACTCCAGAAATGGTACACACAGGAAATGCTGCTCTCAAATGGCCTACATTGACTCTTAAGCATGAACCTTCTACGAAAAAGATTTCATCGGACTCAGGTAGAGGTTCATCTACACTGTCAGGCCTCGGTTTGGTGCAAAATTCAGTCACATCGAGACAGTCACGGTCCTCACATTCTTCATCAGCTTTATTTGACACAGGCATTAAAGTAGCAGGGTTAAAAACAGCACATCGTTTCTGAAAAGATCTGATAATACAGGAATGTCCACTCTTCTTAAGTTAAAGGAGTAACTTTATTCCAGATCCACAGCAATACATCCATAACCGGGCAGTCAAGGACAACGGCTCCTAACGGTCATGAGAGTGCAGAGTAGAACGTTCGCCACGTTCCACGAGTGTTCCAATGGTAGGGGTGGGTGGAAGAAACCAACCTGTACTAAATACAACACATCTTCCCCCCACAATACATTTTGAACACAATAAGATTAATACATAACAAAGTCTTTTTGCCAACTTGGGTTGGAATGCACCCTTTTAGTGCACATCCTTAGATCAAGGTTGGTACCCTGATGGTTACTGTTGGATCTCATATTGCTTCCCTGTTGAGTTACATCGTCACTCTTGTCATGGACTATTCTATCCATGCTCCAATACTGTCCATCATCTAGTTTCACTACATTCTTAAAAACTTTGCTTATTACCTTTTTTCCAGAGAATTTAGAACACCCAGCCTTTACAAAATTAGGTAACTTTACACTTACCACATCCCCTACTTCAAAAATCCTAGTAGGTCTCAGTATTCTTCCGTTGTACCTTTCTACATATTTCTTTTGATTGATATGTATCTTTTCCATGATCTTACTTCTACTCACCTCCTCTTCTCTTCCCCCAACAAGCCACAATGGGCCTAATTTGGTACCCGGCTCTCTACCTTTCAGAGATTTGAATGGTGACACTCCCATGACTGAATGAGGGGTGATAAGATAAGACCAAATCATGTCCTCCAGTGCCTTCTTTACATTGCTGCCATTTTTTACATTGAGTTGTATGCAGTCTTTAATCATGCGATTTATGCGCTCTACCAGCCCATTCGCCCTAGGGCAGTACAACGGTGTGAGTTGATGTTCAACTGAAAATTTGTGTAGGAACTCCTTCATACATGCAGAGGTAAACTGTACCCCATTATCTGTGACCAAAATCTGTGGTACCCCTTCCGTGTGAAATACTTCTTGGAGAAAACCTTTTACACATTCGGTAGTGATGTTTTCAACTACCTTTACAATTATCCATTTGGAATGGTAGTCCACTAACGTAATGATAAATCTACCTCCTAGACCATTTACATTTAGTGGACCTACTATATCCATAGCAATTTTTACCCAAGGAGCAGTCTGAACCTCCACCGCAATGATTTTCCCTTTGCTTACGACTTTGCTCTTGTCGCTCATTGCACAAGGTATGCACTCTCTTATTTCCCTCTCCACCATGCTGTCCATTTTCGGCCACCAATAGTGTAAACGAATCTTACTTTTAGTTTTGCTGCAACCTAAGTGACCCTCATGTGCTAAGTGCAATACTTTCTCTCTCATTCCTTCTGGTGGTACCAGTTTGTTCCCTCGGTAAATGTTATTACCTAGTATGTGTAACTCATTTCTCACCTCCCAAAACACTTCTTCACCTTTTTCCAACATCTTTTGACTGCATGGCCATCCTTCTTGGATTAATCCTTTTACCCTGAAGAATAATTCATCTTTAGCTACTGCATCTTCCCATTCTATCTCTTCCAAGCCATCTGAGATAGCGGAAACTACAATTTCGTCTCCAGGTTCTTCTTCACTTTCCTGCCTCTCAAGCGGTAACCTAGACAAACAATCCGCAGCTTGATTCTTCTCTCCCGGTATGTACACTACTTCAAAATTGTACCCTTGTAGGCCAAGAAACCATCTTGAAATTCTGGGTGTTGTCCTTTCTATACTTTTAGATGTAAAAATACTTACTAGGGGTTTGTGATCTGTCCTTACCTTAAATGGTATGCCCCACACGAACGTTCTAAAGTGCAAAATGGCCCAATAGCATGCTAATGCCTCCCTTTCAATTACTGAATAACGTGATTCAGCTTCTGTCAAGGCCCTTGATGCAAACGCCACTATTTTCTCTCCACTCTCAGTTATTTGGCTAAGTGTGGCTCCCACCCCTTTCAAACTCGCATCAGTAGTAATGATGGTGCGTTTGCTAGTGTCAAAACATCCAAGAAATGGTGCCTCTGATATCCCATTTTTAATCATTTTGAAAGCTTCTTTGCATTTACCATCCCACTCAAATTTTGTACCTTTCTTAAGTAAGCATCTCAAAGGGTAAGTCGTGTCTGCAAAATTCTTTATGAACTTTGAATAATATTCTGAGAGTCCCAAGAAGGACTTAACTTCTTCCTTGCTAGTAGGACATGGTGCTAATTTGATAGCATCTACCAAATTTGTTTTCGGCTTGATTCCTTCTTGTGAAATTATGTGTCCTAAATAGGTAACTGACCGGACCCCAATCTGGCATTTTTCCTTCTTCAAGGTAAGTCCTGCTTCCTTCAACCTGCTTAGTACCAACCGCAGCATATCATTGTGTTCAATTCCATTCTTTCCATACACCAACAGGTCATCTTGGAAACATCAAACTTGTTTCAATCCCTTCAAGATGTTCTGCATTGCCCTCTGGAAAACCGCCGCCGCTGAGGCTAAGCCAAACGGCATCCTACAAAATTGAAATGCTCCAAACGGCTTTATGAACGTGGTGAGAGCTTTACTATCAGGGTGCAGTCTTATTTGATGGTAAGCTGAAGACAGATCAATTACCGAAAAAATCTCAGCCCCATTTATCTGGTTTAGCATGTCATTAATGTTGGGTAATGGGTGCCTATCAACCCATATATTCTTATTCAATTCTCTCAAATCAATGCATAACCTGATGTTTTTGGTGTTCCCTTTAGCCGTGATAACTATGGGTGCAACCCACTCAGCACATTCTACAGGCTCTATAACCCCTTGACTTAGGAGTCTGTCAAGTTCCACTCTCAATGGTTCTTTCATCAAAATAGGAATATTCCTACATTTGTGAGCTACTGGCTTAGCTTCTGCCTTCAATTTTATCCTGTGTTGGTAATCCTTCATACACCCTAACTGTTCTTTGAAAATCTCTGGGAACTCCTCACAAATCTCTGCTCCACACACACTCCTTTCCACTAACATGACTCGTGTTACAGCACTAGGATCCAACTTTATTCCCAGGTCCTTCTGGTGACCCCAACCCAACAAGTTTGCCCCTTTCCTTGCGATATACATTTTACCCACTGTACTCCTGTTCTTAAAGGTTATTTTCATAATGGCTACACCATCTAGTGGGATAGGATCCTTATTATACCCCACTGGTATTACATCAGGAGTGTGCAACATAATTTCTTCTTCCTTAAATCTCTTTCTGAATGTTTCACTGTTCATGAACGTGAATGGTGAGCATGAATCTGCAAACATCTCTACCTTTTCTCCATCAAGCCCTATTTCACATTTAGGTAACTCAATATGGTTCACACTACTTCCATCCAAACTTCTCACTTGTAACACAAAACTCCTTCTCTGTCCTTCTCCATACTCCACACTGTTCACTGCTCTACTTGACATATCTTTACACGCTCTAGCAAAATGCCCCTTCCGATTACAATTCCTGCACGTTGCTGTCCTTGCAAAACAATTCACACTATTAGCCAAGTGACTACTACTTCCACATCTGTAACATTTTATCCTGTTCTCACTGTATATTCTCTCTTTGTTAATTACTTCCTTTCCTTCTTTTTTCTTCATATTCCTTATGGCACACACTTCCTTTAGTTCCTCACCTATCTCATTCACAGTGTTGTCTCCTGTGACGTTCATCTCCTTCATGCATTCCGCTGTATGCTCCACACTCTTGGCAATATAAATTGCCATCTTTAAATCTGGATTTCCCACTAGTAATTTTCCCTGAATCTTCTTATTATTTGTACAACGTACAAGTTGGTCACATATCAAAGATTCTGTCAAATCATCACAAGTATTTGCCATTCCTCTTAAACTTGCGACATAGTTCCCTACTTTCTCATTTTTTCCTTGTACTCTTCCATAAAATTTATGTCTCTCCAGAACTACGTTAATTTTGTCAGCAAATTGAATCTCTAGTTTCCTCATACTCCTTTCATACACATCTTCCCTCTCTCCATCTTCTTCCTCTTCCTCCACTTCTGGCAAGCTATCAAAAATTTTCCTTCCCTCTCCTCCCAAATTATGGAGTAAAATATGCTGTCTTCTTATTGCTGAAAACCCACTTGCTCCTATTGCTATGAGATAGGATTCAAAACTCTTTTTCCATTCCTTCCACGTTACTAATGGTTCTCCTGCCTCAGACAAAAAAGATGTAGGTTGTAACATACTTGCTGCCGCCATGTTCTCACCTGTAACACACACTCACTTTTAATGTACCAACGATTTTCCACTCCTTCTCCCTTATGATTTATCCCTCTCACTCTCAAAAAATATATCTCTTTATATTTTTACTACTATTCCTTCACTAATTCAAAGTTTTTCTTACAGTCTGAGTCCCAAGGTTATGCTCTTCCCCTCCGTTTTCTCAAAATACTCCCTCTTACTTCTTAATGTCTCGCAAAACACCTCAAATCAGTATTCTCCAAACTATACTGTCAATTTTCCATTAAAATTACTGACGTCCACTTTTCTTACTGACGAGCAGTTCACTGTGACAGCCTTTCTTTTACTCCGCCTGCAGTTCTCTTAGTTTCTCTACTCAAATCTTTTGCATGTGTCCTTACTTCACTTCTTCTCCTTTTTCCTGACACACGATTTTCTGTCAGCTCCGTTGTCACTCTGCGACGATCCGCCTACACTTCTCCTCAGATTTCACTCTGCGCAAGTCCGTTCATGTGCCGCTTTACTCCGCACAGCGCATGTGCTTTACCAAACACTACTTCAATTCCACATCCGTGTCTCCCTTAATTTCTGTCAGCATCTACTCCTCTCTCTCTGCGCAGGTCCCCTCCTGTTCCGCTACACCACACCGCGCATGTGCTTCACTAGACACCTTCTTCAATTCAACATCCGTTTCCTCTCGATTTCCGTCTGCGAAGCACTCGCCTCTCACTCCGGAATGAATCCTTCACTGTCCCTTCCAGGCTGTGCACAGTAAGTCGTCCTTCACAATTCTCTTCCCTTCGTTATTTCTTCTTATTATTCTCCTGCTCCGGCCACACACGGAGGGAATGTAAAGCTTTGTCCTCCCCACGATTTCTCGTCGCCAATGAAAAGATCTGATAATACAGGAATGTCCACTCTTCTTAAGTTAAAGGAGTAACTTTATTCCAGATCCACAGCAATACATCCATAACCGGGCAGTCAAGGGCAACGGCTCCTAACGGTCATGAGAGTGCAGAGTAGAACGTTCGCCACGTTCCACGAGTGTTCCAATGGTAGGGGTGGGTGGAAGAAACCAACCTGTATTAAATACAACAGTTTCTGAGGCAAGTATACCCTGCTCATAGAGTGTGAGTATTTTATTTGTCATATGTTGTGTCTTGGTTCTCGTCATCAGGAGCTCAACTGAATGTGGAACATAAACTCTAAGCACTCTCAAACTGCTCCAAGTGTACAGTCTTCCTCCTCCCTCAGACACTGTCGTTGCAATGGGTCTGAACCAAGATCTGAGTTCATCAGACGTTTGCACCACTTCCTCCTGCTGGATCTGATTACCTGGGTTCGATCTACACTCAAGCTTCCAATGCCCGATCTTGTGACAGTTATGACATGCAGTAGTCTGTTTTAAGGTAGGAACATCTACTCCTGTCTTAGGATCTATGGGTTTCCCTTTTCCCTGACCTGATGCATTCTGAGTCCCTCCTTGATTAGTTCCCTGCCTTCTTCCTAGTGTTCCTCCATTGGTCTGGGCCTGATCTTCCTTTTCTGAATTGAGACCAGCATCAGCTTTTCCTTAAGCTTCCTGTGCTTCGAGTCCACTTCATCACTACAGTATCTGGCATACCACAAGATTTCATTCACTGATTTCAAATTCAAATTCAAATAATCTTTATTCGGATATTAAAAAATAGCCATAAAAGATACATATTATACAATTGGGCCTTCAGCTAATACAAAGTATTTCATACATTAATAAATAGTTCAAATTCATAATAAGAACAAACATATTAAAAACTAGCCATCTGTGTCTTCAGTTAAGTGAAAAACCTAGACAATGGTGCTCCATATGTTTCTGGATTTCAGTTCTTTCATTTCTTCTACTTGTAATTAAGGAGCCTAATTAATCCTCTACCCTTGTCTTTCTCAGTTTAACTGCCAGACGCAGAAAATGCACCATGCTGAATAATGTAAAAGGGTCAGATGCGAGCTTAAGGAATAAAAGGGCCAATTTAGCCTGTCCTATATTAGCACGTTTGAGGATTGTTTTTAGGAACAGTGATCGTGGGTAAGCAAAGAAGGGACAAATTAAAACAAAATGGAGGGTGTCTTGCGGAGATCTGAGATCGCAGCCGCAACAACCTTTTAAACTCACGTCATGTACAAAACCAGCTGGGACAGACAGGATATGGTGCAACAAATCCAATCTAAATCTGGACATAAGGAATCTATCATGTCTATTATACATATTGGCAAGGTAGTATTCCATGCCCGGATTGACTTTAATAAGCTGGTATGACCTCACTGTGCTTTTAGTCCCTTCTGTAGCCTCTCTAATCTTAACCCAATACTGCCTGCAATCTTTCTTTATAATGCCCTTGTCTCTTCTGGCCAACATGCTTGGTTCGTTAAAAAAATTTTCATGGCCCAGACTGGTCAGTACGTCCCTTACATATTTTAGCCATGATATTCGAAACCATTTGTCCCTTTTCAGGCAATCCTCTAAGATCAATCTGCTCAAGCTTGCCTCGGTGTTGGTCCAAATTTTTATCCAGCAAAGGATTGGGTTAGAGGCAGCTTTATCGGAGAGATAATCTATACCCAACTCCTCGTGTGCAATAAATGAGGAGATGCATGTTGGCACTTGCAAAAGCCTTTTTAAGAATTTATCTTCTTCCCGTTGAATGCTCCCCATATCTGAGAAACCCCAGACCTCACTCCCATATAGTGTCTTAGAGCAACATACCGAGCTATATAGTTGGGCGATTTCATGCGGAGACCAGCGACCCAATCTCGTCGCGTAATTCATAAGGGACCCCGCAGCGCTAGGTTGTTGGCTACATTTGAGGTTTACTAAGGGCTTAAAATTAAGATCTTGGTCAAAAACAGTCCCCAGATAATTAAAAGGTTTTACTTTTTCCAGCATGTGGGATCCTATAGAGAAACTATAGTTCTTGGCTGGCTTTTTGCCCACTTCCATGATATATGATTTGGATAAGTTGGGCACTAGGTCTAAGTCCGCCATGAACCTAACAAATCCATTAATAAGTGCCTGCAGACTCCTTCCTGTACGAGCCAGGAGGACTGCATCATCTGCATAAAGGAGGACTGGTATACTTCTCTTCCCTATGCAGGGGCAGTCTGCCTCCAGTGCTCCCAACGCCTTATCTAGCCCATTTATATAAAGAGTGAACAGGAATGGCGCTAGGATGCAGCCTTGCCGCACCCCTCCACGGCATTGAAAGTCATCTGTGAGGTCACCGTCGTCGGTGAATCTCACCTGTGCCGTGGTATCGAGGTGAAGTGTCTGCAAGAGTCGTATCAGTCCCAATTCAATGCCCATCTCTGCCAGCATCTCCCACAGCTTTCTTCTGTTGACACAGTCGAAAGCCGCTGAGAGGTCCATAAATGCTAGATACACAGTACCTTCCCTGGCCAGAGTGTATTTAGCCACCAGGAGATAAAGATTGAGGCACTGGTCTGTGGTCGAGCGCCCTGTTCGAAATCCATACTGCACGTCAGTGATAATGTTTTGTTCTTCGGCCCAATCCAAGAGACGATTTAAAATGATTCTCCCCATTACTTTCGCCGTAACATCAATAAGGGATATTGGGCGATAGCATTGTGGGTCATTTCTATTTCCCTTTTTAAATATTGGGACGATAACGGCAGTGGACCATGATCTCGGCATGCCCACCTCTCTGGCTGCATTTAGTACCCTAGCCAATATTGGGGCCCAGAGATCCACTTGGCTTTTAAATAGATCTGGCGGGATCCCATCCGGGCCAGGTGCTTTTCTTACTACCAGGCTGTCTATTCCTGTTTTGACTTCTGCGACCGTAAATGGGGTACACTCACCCTCGAATGGTTCTCTAATTTGGGATTGCTGCATCTCATTTTTGCGCTACCCAAGCTTCTGGCAGGATGTGGGATGCCACTTGTGGCTTATTCGGAGCTTGGAAGCATGGGTCATTTATTACTTTCCAGAAACTTGTCATGTCTCGGCGCTCCGCTGCTTCTCTTAATGACTCCCATGCCTGGGATTGAAGACAATGTTTCCGCCTGATAATGGCCTTTTTATATTGTTTCCTGCATTCCATAATCACACCTCTATCCCTTGGGGCTAATTTAAGTGCCTGCTTCAGATTTCTGAGGGCCTTGGAGCATTCCTTGTCAAACCATCTCGGGCAGGGATCGGTCTGCTTTTTCAGCTTACGCCTTAAGAGGCTATCAATGTGTTTGGCAGTTCCCTTAAATGCTGTAATCAGGTCGCTCCCCTCTATGGTGCTATCCAAGCATTTCCACGTGTGACTATCAATGTCTGCAAGGAGCGCTCTATGTAGTGCTAGCCCATCAATCTTACTCCATTTGATTCTCCTGCCCTGGTCCTTTGCGTTGTATTGTCCCCCAGTGGTCCTTTTACCTGCTTTAGTGCACGGGTCTAAAATCCCTATTGATAATTCTAAGGGATTATGGTCACTAAATGCACTAGGGACTATCGCAAAATGGCTGACCCTGCCAATTAGGGCATTAGAGACAAAGATGTAGTCGATAATGGAATCACAGCCCCGTCCCTTGTATGAGGGGGTCATTGCGTTTGGTGATCCATCCGCGACTAGATCCATTGTGTGTGTTAAGGCCGATTTGCCCAAAATTGTGCCTAAAGCCATGCCCTCTCTGGAGTGCTCTGTATGCCATCCTTTTATCGAGGGGCAGGTGTCCCATTTACCTCCTTCCCATTTCAAATAGGGGCACGGGTGGGTATTAAAATCCCCCATCAGGATTAGCTGTGTGCTTGAATCCCCTGTGTCGCTTAACCCAGTTAATCTATCATCTAGCTCCGCCAGATTTGACATCGATTGTCCTATATTATAAAAATTTATAAAAATTACCTTAAGGCCCTTTGCAATGTATCATATGCCCTGGAGACAATCGGAGTCCCACCCCAGGTCTTGCCAACTTCCTGGCAGCGTCAGTGCCGCGTACATGATAAGGCCACCTTTTGCTCGACCCATAGGTGATTTACGGGCGGGTACAAAAAACAACTTATATCCCTCCAGAAACAGCCCACTACAATCTATTTCCCACGTTTCCTGTAGGCAAATAATTGTATACTCTTTGATAAAGACTTGCCATTCAGGGTTGGTGACTTTGGTTGCAAGTCCCGCGGTATTCCAGGATAACAGCCTCAACTCTGAGGCTGTTTGGTCCCGGCCGCTGCTTCCTCCCCTAGTCCTCCTTTGTAAAGGATTTATCTCCGGACAAATTACCTTTAGGGGTATATCTTCCACCACCCTCACCTGCCCTTTAGGTGTGCCAGTTTTTGGGTCCTGAGCATTTTCTCCTATTTTAAGTACAGTTCCCAGGTTCCCTTGGGTATCTCGTGGTCTCTCACCTTCCCTCCTCACCAGACTCCCCAGTCAATCCTGTTCATCCAGGGCGGAGTAATTATAGAGGGTTGCAAATCTATTTGGGGCCAAGCACATATTAGAAGTTCTGCTTTTCTTAACTATTCTTGGCCATTGCAAAGTCTGCCCGGGGTCTAGGGTACTGTCCCTGTAAAAGTAATAAAGGGGAAGCATCCTTATGCATGACCCTCTTTCACTCTCCCCATGACGATTGTCTAGGAGTTCTTTAACTAACCCCGGGTGTCTAAAATTTACAATAATGCAATCTCCTGCAAATTTTTTCTCTCCGCCCCCAATCCAGGCTACCCTCCTGGCCATAAGAATTTGCTCGTACTGGAATCTCTTTACTGGTATGTTGTTATTAATCCAGTGCGCAGCCTTATTGATCAAAGTAATGGCCGATTCCTCAGTGTCCTTATTTACACCTGGTATCCCTACCAGCACTACCGAATAGGGACAGGAGGCCGGGGGTAGGTCTAGTGTCTGAAGTCCTGGGGTGCCCTGAATACAGTCCATACGGTCTGTCCTAAAGGACCTCTTGCGCTCCCTTTGCGCCGTAGAGGGGTCTCCGGCCATATGCCGGGTGACTGGGTAGTCCGGAAGCTCCCTACTCGGGTCCTTATCACTAGATTTGTCTTTTTTCGGGGGAGTGTCTCTATGCTCACTTTGTTCTAACTCTGTGTTATTTGTTGCCAAGTTACTACAGTCGATCACTATGGGGCCCTCCTCTCTCACCTGTGTTGGATCTTTAATGAATTGTGCCCTGTTTGTGGTCACAAGGCTATTTATGAGCCCCTCCAGATTAGAAATTTTCGCCATTACTGGCCCTAACAGTTGATGGAGAAGTTGTTCCATTTTATTTTCTAATGCTGCTATAATTTCTTTAGTCCCATTCAACCCTTTTTCGTGGCAACATTTGGGACAAGCTATATTCTCAGGGTTCTTACTAGTGCCTTTAATGGGCTTGGTCGTCCCCTTCCGACTAGGTTTACTGGCTCGGGTGGAACACTGTGATCCACCCGTCACTGAAGGCCCCGCTGAAGCTTGTTGTCTTTTAGAGCGTGTTATTACCTCTCCACCCAAGCTCTGTGTGGAATTAGATTCTCCTGCTACTAGCTGATTACTAGGCCCCTCCCTTATGACTTCCCCCTGTGCAGCTCTTTGTTGTATAATAGTCCGGATGCCCTCCGTGCCAGAAAAACTCAAAGCGGCACGTTGATTACCATTAGATGACCCTGTCAGACCTGCACTTGTGATATCCCCCTGCGGGCTAAGATCACTAGTTAGTAGTGTGTCTATGGTGTCTGCCTGAGTATGGCAGACCGGTCAAGGTTCAATTGAGTCTTCCCGTCTGCCAGGTGTAAGACAGGCGGCTATATTACCCAAAGAGGATCGTTTCTTTGCCAATTGGGAGTCCAGGGAAAGTCTATGCTCGGCCAGTTGTATCTCATGTACTAGGAGCGATTCAGCTCTTGTAATGAAGGCATCAAGGGTCCCTTTGACCCCTCCTTCCGCCCTCGGCTTGGCAATCTTATTTTTTACCATGTTTAGGTAACACACCAACTGTTATTCCAAATACAAATCCCTCTGTTTGTGATCTTAATAACTTTTGGTCTAGCACTAGTGTGTTACATTAACAATAGAACAGTGGCACCGTCTGTACTCACTAGATCAAATACCTGAGCAATGTTCAAATGTCCGGATCAATGAGGCGTGGGACATAGCAATAGGTCTCCTCATTAACAACGTCCGGTGTCGTGCTCTGAAAATCACCTTTGCAGCAAGCCAGTGATGGAAAATGTATCAATGCCTATCCGATGGGCAACAGCAAGATGGAAAATGTACAGGACATAGCCCGGCCTGGCCTCCTTTGGCCCCTGATGGCCACAGACGGCCCGCCCTCTGCCCGGGCTCAGCCCGGTGCCGCCCGCGCGCGTCCCGCGACGCTGATGGAGCTACTGCTTTTAAAGCGCCTCCGGGCGCGCTGGTGGCGGACGTGGAGTGGGGCGCAGGGGCTCACGGGAGCTGTAGTCTCCCCTCACTGCGGCCGGCAGCGTTATCCGGCGGCGAGGGAGACACACAGCGTGGGCACCCCGGTCAACTGTCCTGCTTCTGGTGAGTCTTATTTTCAGCTTTGCGCGGCAAGAATGTCCCCCGCTCCACCGAGGGAGCTACTGCTTTTAAAGCGCCTCCGGGCGCGCTGCTGGCGGAAGTGGAGTGGGGCGCAGGGGCTCACGGGAGCTGTAGTCCCCCCTCACTGCGGCCGGCAGCGTTATCCGGCGGCGAGGGAGACACACAGCGTGGGCACCCCGGTCAACTGTCCTGCTTCTGGTGAGTCTTATTTTCAGCTTTGCGCGGCAAGAATGATTTATTCTGCCAGCAAATCAAATGCTACTGAATCATAAAGCTAACTTCTGGTCTCAATCCTAACTGTTCCATATCCTTTGGGTCAAGCGTCGCCAACCCACTATACTGCTTGAAGGCTTGTAAGAGCCTCTCATAGTTGGCATGCACAGTCTACTTTGGCTCCTGAACAGTTCTGTCTATCTTAACCCAATCAATATCTTGTGGTGAAATCTTAGATTGCAACCATGTGATTACTTGTTCGTATTTTATAATTACCACAGATGAAGGACCATGTGTAACCGAATCTCGCTCAGGTTCTGAAAATGGCCAATCAACAGCAATTTTATAAGCTGACCACAAGTCACTTGGTACCACAATATCTAACAATGTATTCAAATCAATCCAAAGTACTTTTGAAATTTTGACAAACCGATCAACTTGTTTGTTCCATTCAACAGGTTTTGCCCTCAGCCGAGGAAAATTGATGAATGCTACTAAGTCACCTCTACTCCAAGGCACATGCACGTACCCTCCACTCTGTACCTCTCGCAATGGAAAGGCCTCTACTCTCATTGTTCCTCTACCTGGAGGTGGTGTTTCCCCTATACTTTTCCTGGCACTCTTATTCTTTGACCATCTTTCCTCCCACTTGTCAAACATGCTCCATGCACCTATTCCTATGATCAATTCTCAAATGTGCGTTTTCAGACCTTTTGTCTTCTAATTCCTGATCACTGTAATTTAGCCTATGATTCCCTTGTAACATTTTCGTTTTGGACAAATCCATATCATACCTCTGGGCCAACTCTGTGAATTTTTCATGTGCTTTCCTCGCCTTTCGAGTTACATCCTTTGCCACTAACAACAATTCATCTGGCTCATAGAGTTCGATCCTTTCCAACGGCAAGTTCCCACAGATTATCTCCTCCACTTCTGCCTTTAATCTCACCACATCCAGTACCTTGGCCCTCAAATTAGCTTTAATTGTCCCTCGACTCGACCCACTACTCGACTCTCCACTCTCAATACCCTGATCTTCCCGCTGATTTCCTTCCATCAAATTCCATGAGACAGACTGACTCCCTGAAACTCCCTGACTGTTACTTCCCATCATCCTTCCACTAGGGCCTCTTACTGGGGGTTCCCACATCCTCAAGTCAGAATGCGAATCAGCTAAGGACCCTGTCCTCGGTGCTCTCTGTTCCACCTGTTCCCTAGAGGAATCTGCTGTGGCTGGCAACGGCGTACTGGATTCTATGGGCCTTGAAGGGTGACTACTTCCACTCGCTGTCCCATTCCCTCCGGAACCAGTACCCTCTCCCATTACTGACCATACTAAACTTCCATTTCCTGTCTGATCTGGATCGTATACTGACACTATAGGGCCAATGGTACTGTAAGACCTTGAGGTAGTCTGGTAACTGTGTTAACCTCACTTGCCTCCATTCCCTGCGGTGTTTGTGTCCTTATTCTCTCTGTTCCTGCTGAAGTCCTTCCTCTTACTCCCACAATAGGGTTTGTCTGTGGCTCACCTGTTTCCCCTGTAGAAGTTCCCGTTCCTCCTTCCGAATCTGGATTATATGGAGGTGGAGGTTCTTCCAACAACCTCTCCAAAAGACTGTCATTTGTGCCGCTATCATCTTCCTCTTCTCTTCTCTTCTCTTTTGGACGTCTCCTACATTTACTAGTAACGGAAATAGACTATCTCCCTCAATGATGTTTACCCTCCATCTTTTTGTTACTGCATCCCACCGTGCATCCTGAAATGCCCTGATCGATTTCTTCACCCTTTCCTGACTTCAATCTCTCTTCCTCGCATGCGCTGCTCGTATCCATGCATCCAGTGCCTCAAACTGAGTTGGTCTAGACAAGGGTCACAATGCAGCCATCACTGACTTCAAGCGATACAGCACATCAAATCTAAATGAACCATATTGTGGGAAAGCCAAATCTCCCTCCTTTTCAGTCATCTTTTGCCAATTCGAAAGCCAAAGTATAGTATGGAGCCCTACATTCGTAGCCATGTAATGAGGTGGGGTATCCTCAGGTGGTGCTTCTTCCCCCACTCGAGTTACTACTCCTCTATCTCCCCTACAAAGATCTTGCAATACTCTAAAACATTTCATGATGAAAGCAACTCCTTTACCCACAATGTTTTCGTTTTACTTCCTGATGTCAATCCACCAATACCAGCGTGGCATTACACTAACCGGCCTATCACAGCGCGGCACACTTCGACGTCACTCTTCCTCCTCACGCAGCAGTTCCCCTCCTTCACAATTTGTCTTCGAACACTCTTGCACGTCTCACTCATAGAACAAGTAACTGTCTGTCCACAAAACGACCGGACAATCACTTGATCGACTGTCTGTCGACCATATGACCGGACAGTTACTCGTAATTGTCTACCTCAATCTGACAATTTGTCTGCAAAACGACTGGACAACTGCCCTCGACCATCTGCCCACGAACGGCCGGATGGTCACATAAACAGTTGATAGGATCCAATCACTCAATTTTACACACACAGCAATCCACGACCTGCGTTTGTCACTCAAGCACTCACTCTCTCGTTCCCTATCTCGAGTGGGTTTGTCTAAAACGTCTCACGACTCCCACAATCAATGGTCGACAATTACGGCTCTGGGTGTCTTCTACACCACAATCTATCTATCCCGGGATCTTAAGCTACTCATCGAGCCTGACATCAAAAATCACATGGACAGCGCGCGCTCACAGTCCGAAACCACAATCACTCAACTCTCATTCCAACTCCGCAAGACATCACACAATCAAATCATCACCGCAATCTAACAACATCCCTATTCATACTCACTCCTCCGTGAACTGCTGCTTCCGCCACACCGTCACTCTCCGTCGGTCATCATCAAGCGCCGCCGTCCTCCGCTCTCGATCCTCTGGATAACCATCTCTTGGTCTCTATGGGGTTTTAATTAACCTTCCCCTATCTAATCCCCTTACTACAGAGGTAACGGTCCTCTTGCTACCAACTGCTAAGGCTGGGTTCCACTATAGAAATTTTAACAAGGAACCCTAGGTCGATGTCCCTTTTTACCTGCTGAGGAGTGTAAAGGGGAGCAACAACGCATCACAATTTAACTTTCCAAACTAGTCAGGACTCAAGGACCAAAGACTCCAATCTCAGTTTAGGGGGTTTATTACAAAGCCAGAAACAACTGAATATACAAACATCTCAAGACGAGGTTTTAGAAATACATAGGAACTAATACAAAACCAAATCTGCTGATTAGTCTACTCCGGTGGATCATTAAGAGAATAAACAATTCCAAAAATAACACACAAGCAAGGACTGCTCCAACATTTAAGTCAGACTTCATCTGTCTGTACAAGAAGAAACGTTAGACTATCCCTACACTATCTCTAAGGTGACATCCCTACTTAACATTTCCCAGGCCAATTCAGTAAAAAGGTGTCAGCTTGTGAAGACTTCCTAAGAAGCACATTCACAATAGAATCCAGATGACTAAAGCTAAAGAGTTTGTTCTAAGATACTCTTCCCAAATCAATCCCCTGACTCCTAACTCATCCTGTCTCCCTCTACCTCTCTGAACCTCTCTCTCTCTCCTTCTGCCTCTCCTCCCTTGGGGCACTTTCCCTAATACAAAATGCAAAAATGTAGACCACGCCCACAGATCACCTCACTAACGGACACCTCTCTTAGGTAGTTTTCCACCGTGTGGATTCCGTTGACCTTGATTCCCAGGCCTCCTCAGTGAGAAAGAACACCAGCTCCCAATTATCGACATTCCATATACAATGTTTCATCTCTCCTCCATGTCTAACTCCTAAAACAAAAGGCGTTAGTTCTAACTAACAAAGGCAGCTTCTTCCACCTGCAACTGAAACGTGAGAACAGAACATCCTTGCATAAACATGAAATTCGCTGACTACTTCTAAATGCGAGAGCACACCAGGGAAAAATACATTTTCGGGCCTACACAGTTTGGCCAATGTAAGAATAAACAAATAGGCCTTTCACATTCCAACATGAACATTTCATTTAGGCCTTTACGCATCAAATTATACACTCAAGTTAATAATACCTTGCACTACAGCATCTACAATTAATACACTTTAAGCTCTTCACATTATGTCTTCCTGCAATCTTCATCTTGGTGCACATTTAAACTAAAATGTATTTCGTTCCACAGAAACTTTTCGTTAAGCAATTGCAGCATACTAAAGATTACACTTTCAGTCATGAATGTCATTTCATTTCTCTTTACATGACACAAATATATTTCTATCATTTAACATCACATCATTATTACACCAGGTTCTAATAATCACACGTTAATACAACGCAAAAATATATGCTGGTGCGGGTTATCCATGATTATAATGCACACCTACAAGTTTAGAAGACCATCACGCTCTATCAGTGGTCATCCCTCAAATTAATCTGATCCTGAAATGAAGGTAGTTTAGTTCTGCCCTCAAGTCATGTTCCAGAGATTGGGACTCTTGTTGGACCAGACATCTTTGTCATGGTTTACCTCCAACCTTTTGCCCTCAATCCTACAGTTTTGTGCTGACTTCGTTTTTGCTGACCCTAGGACTCTGCACACTTTACCACTGCACCAGTGCTGAAGTGCTGGTGCTGTTTTCCTAAAACATGGTGAAATCGGCTTACTCCCAACTGGCACATTTAATTTACTTGTAAGTCCCTAGTAAAGCGATACTACTTGTACCCAGGGACTGTAAATTAAATGCTACTGGTGTGCCTGCAGCTTAATTAGGCTTAATTAGGCTTTTAAACCTGTCTCAGGCCTGCCATTCCAGTCTGGGTGTGGAGTTTTAAACTGCCATTTCAACCTGGCAAAATAAACCTTTTGCCAGGTCTAATCCTTCCTGTTTAATACAAGTCACTCCTACAGTAGGCCCTAAACAGCCAATGGTGCCGTGCATTTAAACAGTTGGACATGTACTTTTACCTCTTTTACGTGTCCTGGTAGTGAAAAACTCTCAAATGTGTTTTTTACAACTGCAAAGCCTGTCTCTCCCATAGGATAACATTGGGTTAACTTATTATATTTAATAAGTGAAAACTTTCAATCGGAAGAAGGTAGGAATTGTAATTTAAGACCCTTTTTTATTAGTAAAGCAGAATTTGAAGTCACTATTTTGGAAATGCCACCTTTAGAAAGGTAAAAAAAAAATTGATGGACAGAATGTAGAACAATGTCATACTTTCACCCCAGTACATAGATCGGGGCCTAAATCCATAATTTGTTTGCTCCCCATGCCAATTCAGTTTGAACCCAGCATGTGCAAATCAGACTTGGGGTGGCAATGTGAGCAAAAGAAAGATGGATTAAACCCAGATCTTTGTGACTGGGGGTGAATGTTTGCATTGTTCAAAATTCCATCCATCAATTGTTCATTTTGTATTTGTCGCCCTAAGTGGGAAGGGTATGCCCAGACGTGGTCACTGCGCCACTGGATTCTGCTCCACTGGATTCAAACTAGCCTGGCTGATGAAGGGTGATGCCCCGAAACCGGTCCCAGGATGCTTGTTTCCGGTCCAGGGAGGACCTGGCTTGGCTGTTCCGGTTGAACAGTTCCCATGAGGCACAGGGTCAAGACTGATTTGCATATGGCTGTGTTCAAACTGGGGCTCCTAGACTCCCCTGTGGCCAACCCAGACGCTGCTCTCATGCTTGAAAGCAGCATCAGTATTTGTCTGAGCCCCTGAATTTGTGCTCCCAGAGAGACTAGGAGCCTGTGCTTGCTGTCTCCAACCCGGCATTCCAGCTCAGGTTGGAGAAAGCTCAGTGCGCATGTCAGTATGGCTGTCCTGAGACAGCTGGCCAAACCTTAGTGGACTAATAGGACTGTCCACCACTCCCTCTCATGTCAGCCCCGCAATGGCATGCCCCCAAGATTCGCCCGGCCCTTAGAACTTGAAAAATAAAACGATAATAAACCTGTTTTATTTATTTATTTATTTTCAAGTTTTGAGGCTGCGGGGGAGGATGACGCTTCTGCGTCATAGCGGAGGAGCCACCACTGAATAAACAGCTGAATACAACTTGACAAAAGCATCAAGACTATCCACAAACACACAGCCTTTACCTGTTTAGTTGCCCTGTCATTTGCTATAAGGCTCCCATTGTTATCTAGACTAAGGGTGCTATGGTATTTTCGGTACATATTAGAATATCTCAAAATTGGGTAGGCTCAGCATCTGAGTTTGGATGCAAACAGTACTTTCAAAGTCTGTGAACTTAACCTGGGGGCAAACGTCTAGTCACTCTTCTTTGGATGGATTATTCAGGACTGTTGGTTGGGGTTCACATGATAAGTATGAAACACTAAATTTGATAGGACTTTTTTTAAAGTGCATAAGTGACAACCTCCTCAGAAGTTTCTGAAGAGTGTGAAGCTGATGATTCTGACTAGAGCCCCTGGCTGTGCTGTCCATGCCACTAGGAGCATAGCTATTAATATATGCAGTGGCACCAGGGGTGTGAAGACCTACTTCACTTCAATTATGGCACCTTTCACTATCCAAAAGGGGAGGGAGTCCTTTGATTGCACTAGGGTTTTATTAGTGCATGCGACCTTAGAAGGCCTGAGGGGATATTTACAATAAAATCTCAGAGCGCTGTGTTATTCCTAAAATTGGTAACGCCGCCACTTCAACATTTTTTAAGCACAGCGATGCACCGTATTTACAAAAATACAGCACACCCCTGCATTTCCTGTAGTGCTGGTGCTATAAAAACTGCCTAGCATCAGCGCAGGCACCTTTGTGCCATGTTGCAAGGATGCATGCACTGCAGGGGTGATTGTTTATGTGCAGGAAGGGACACCTTCCTGCAGTCAAACAACCTTGAAAGGCGATTTGCTGTTTTTATGTGTGCTGCAGAATGCAACACACAGAAAAAGCAAAATACGACGAGAAATTGATAATTTCTCCTCGCATGGCCATCCTAAGATCAGGTTTTATCCTTGTTAATATGGGGCAGGATCAAAAAGCAATGGGTGTTGCGGTGGCACCCCCACAGCAAATATCCATTGCCCGCCCCTTTGCCACAGTGGACTGCTGCGGTAAAGGGGATATTTACAAGGTAGCCTTAAGCCACGTCAAGTTAAGTTTAACGCCACCTTCTACATATGGGGTAGAGAGCAACGCCACCGGAGCGTCAGAAAAAGTGACGCTCCAGTGGCATTACGGGCTTGTAAATATGCCCCCAATATCTGTTTCTATCCGAGGCTCACTCTTTGCAGCAACTGACAGTTTCAGCATAATGGGACATCGGAGGCTCTGAGCCATTCGTTACTTTGACCCGGAAGCACTTGTCTCGCCAACAATGTTTGTTACGACAAGACCTCATCTCCCTTGGTGTTAACGAGTTGGAATTTCTGGAACAAATGTATCAACGGCTGGAAAAATATTTCAATAAATCATATTTCACGTCCTGGACCTCTACAAAGACTCTTGAATTCTTGGGCCATGTTAACCGCCTCCGCGCTGCAGGCTTTCCTTTGGGGTCAGAGACCTTGTGGTTTGATAGGCACCTCATAAATTGTGAGAGCTGGAGCTGGGGTTCGCTTTGGCCAATATGCAAGGATGTAAAACAGCGCCGAAGGTCGCCATGTCCTCATTTCATGATTGCAAAACTCCAGGAGTCACTATTTCAAAGAACAGCTGCTCAGCCTCTGCCCCATAGCACGCTGAGGTCCGTCCAGCAGACGCGCACTGCTGGGCTGAACTTTTGACTTGCATAGCTCCAATGAGAAATGTTCACTCGACACTCTTCAGTATAGGACGAACTTTAGAGCAGAGCTAGCGCCTCGTGTACCCAAGCTAATGCGCACTGCCAACCCTGGATTGTGTGCCGCGCTGCCTATAAACTGGGGCTGTGAATCAGTTCAATCACGTGAACCTAAGCTTGTGAAATACCCAATTTGAGATACCTGTAGTAGTACGTGGGCGTTTATGTAATACCTGCGTTATACCGACTAGCAAAATGTGTCTGGTCGCAACCTGGTTTAACAATGTAAAGAGAGAGGCCCCCTACCATGAGGATCTGGTTCCTTAACGTAGGGAAAATAACAATAATTGTACAGAATCAAGGCAACCAATCAAGACACAATAGATCAAAACACAATAATAAATAATGATGCATATACTGTCAAATAGAACCAAAGACAACAGTGATTATGACAAAAATACAAATTAGGCTTTTATTAGGAATAAGAAATCAAGAAAACTATAACATTCATTCGTATACTTGCGTGTCCCTCATGCACACTTTCAATCATTCTTTCAATTATACAAAAACATTCTGTTTGTTGACAATTTTTCATAAGTAACAAATGAACTAAATGTATAAAAAACAATTTCATTTAAAAAACAGTGTGGCACAATTTGACAAGAGTATTCTCTACGCGCGTTTCGGCACACCAAAGTGCCTTCGTCAGGAAGAAGTGGCCACGGAAAAGGGGGCAATGTGAGATCTGTAAATATAAAAGTTGTCATAAGAATGCGAAAGGGGTTCAAATGAGACAGCAATAATTGATAAAGATGTAAACACAGAAAATATTGTGCGTTGACCTGAGGATCGGAACCACCAAAAAGGTAATAAAAACATGCAGGAGGATTATGTTAACGAGAAAGAAAATAGTAGCTAGTGTGCAATGTAGAAGAATAATAAAATAAATGAAAAAACACCATAAAATCGAAGTTCATGCAATAGATTCACCCGTGTAGAAGATACTTTGTTAGTGTCTTATCTCTACAGGTGTACAATTTTAAAAATATACCTGTAGTCGTTTGAATACCAACTAGCAAAATTTGTCTGCTCGCAACCTGGTTTAAGCAATAAAGGTTCTGCAGGAATTATGAAACAAAGGGGGGCATTTACAAGCCCTTTTCGCCACCACAACATTCCTTTCAGTGACGTTGTGATGGCGATAAGGGAGGGCCTTGCCTTATTTAAAAGGCTGCATTAAGCCCCTTAACGTGGCCTAACACTGCTTTGTAAATAAGGCACCCTTTCACGCTATACTTAGTGTGAAAAGGGCGGCAACAGGTGTTGTGGTAGGCATTCCGCCATAACACCCATTGATTTTTACGCTGTCCCCTATTTACAAGGACAACGGGAATAGGAGGCAGCGCCAAATTTAAGACATGGGAAAACCTGGTCTTAAACAGGCGAAACAAGAAGACATGCTTTATTTCTCCTTGTTTTTGCTGTTTCCATGTGTGCTGCTTTGTGCAGCACACATAGAAACAGGAAATTGCCTATGATTGTTTATGTGCAGGAAGGACCCCTTCCTGCGCATAAACAATCATTTTTAAAAAAATGCTGTTTTGCAACTTCTATGTGTGCTACATTGAGCAACACGCAAATAAGTTACAAAACGGTATTTAAAGATTGTTTACGTGCAGGAAGGTAGACTTTCCTGCACATAAACAATCTTCCCCCCAACGCAGACACACTTGCACTATGGTGCAAGGGTGCCTGCATTGACGCTAGGCAGCTAAACTCAGCGCCAGCGTAGGGGAAACTCAGGGGTGCGCCGCATTCTTGTGAAAATAGCGCATCCCAGCGTTTTCGGAATGGACTAGCGTGGAATTAGCAATGTTTGCTTAAAGCCACGCTTCTCCATACTGCTGTAAATATGCCCCTTAGTGTGCCGTGGCTGCGTAATACCTTTCACCACGCATCTTAGAAAGTAGATGGACTTACTGGTATCTTGTGAGTAAATGGTTAAAACGGGGTTATGTGATAAAAAAAAGCACTGCAAAAGTCAAAGGGGGAGATTTACTAAGATTTTACGCCGTTTTTGCATCACAGAAGTGACGTAATTCGGCGCAATATCTTTTTTTCCTGATTTACTTTCCAGAGCTAAACTTGTTTAGCGCTGAAATAAAGGGAAAGTAATACAAAGAGGCGCATAGCGCTGCTCTGCATTACTTAGCGCCAAGAGGGCGTACCATGGGTGTAGTATGGGTGTTCCCATGCAACCATCAAGGTTTCTCACACTAAACCCAATTTACTAAACAAAGTAAACAGGGTTTAACGTGAGAAAACTGCGCCTTTTCAAAGTACGCGCAAGGAAGGAGAAATGCTTTACTTTCTCCTTCCTTTTCTGACTTTGCATGTGTGCTGCACTGTACAGCACACACAAAAAGTCAGAAAAGGGTCGAAGTCAGTCTATGCATAGTATTTTGTACTGGAAGGGTTCCCTTCCAGTACAAAACCTATGCTAGAATCACAGAAACACCCTTACACCATGGCGCAAAGATGTCTATGTGGTGCACAGCATCTGATTACAGCGCCGGCGCAAGGGAGAGGGGAGGAGAGTGCCCTATTTTAGTAAATTGGGCACTCTCCTCCTCTCTCCTTTTTATGCAGCGCAGTGCAGCGCAGTGCAGCGTTTGCAGCTGCTGGAGTGCACTACGTGAAAAATTGTAAATCCCCTCCAACATTTTTATGGAGTTGGAGTCTCTGGCATGATGCGCCTACAGCCAGAAATTCTGTGTATTATTCAAAGAAAAAATTGAGTTTTGCAGCCCACCTGCACTTTAAACTCATTAGACTTGACATCATTGGTATTAGCTGAAATGTACTTTTGTTCCAGGACATTTTGTTCCCCTATGTATGAAAAAATGCATTCTGGAGAAGCTTGTCTCTGGACAAGGTTTTCATGATGAGGAAGAATAACTGGGGGTCTGGCTGTTTCTAGATTATTTCAAAGTAAGTCTATATAAGAGCACCACAGAAGGCAATTCAGTAAAGCTATGAATCATTTATAGTTGTGAGAGATGAATTTTAATTAGGTAAAACGTGTTCTACATGTGCTGCTAGATGTTTTGAGTGCATTTATTTTGATGCATCCCTTTTCTTGTAGCCATGGACGAAAATATTTAAAAAGTCTCCTAGGAAACAAAAATTCCTTTGAACCTGTAATCCAGTGCACAGTGTGGAGATGTATTTCGAATGTGTATGGAAGACTCCAGACTGGTTCACAAACTGCATTTTGTAGTACATAAAGTAGTACTACAGTAGTAGTAGTCATGAATTTGAAAATCCCTACGTGTGGAGACTTCCGCCTTCACTGCTTCATTTTTGTTTCTGTGCAGAGATCCCCACCACGTGGGTGGAAACTTTTGCACATGCAGGTGTATGTTGTGGTAGTAAATGTGGAGAGGCAAGGGGGGGAGTGGATGGAAAATGGGGGAATACTTGCTGCTAAATAGGTGGGGTTTCGGAAGGGTTAAGGAGGCATTTAGGGAAAGACATGTTCATACCAACAACCACACACAAAATAACAAGGCCGTTGCTATTTACAAACTACACCTCTACAGTTACAACAACCAAAAATATCTCAAAACAGTATTAAATGTACTCCAGCTCAGCCATGGAGTAAGTCGAGTAACACACCCCACATGGCGATTCACAGGTACTGCAAATCGCCCGCGTAGAAAATAATAAAGGTAGGGACTTAAATTAACACAGACAATTATTATAATAAATAATCATTTTGAATTTTAAATCCACTATACACAGCATTGTTTTTTCAGCATTAAAAATAGGGATTGAATTAAAAATTCAATATTTTATATTTTTAAAAGTTTTTAAATTTTAAATTTAATGAAACTATTAAAAATATTTAAATTATTTTAAATTAACACAAAAGACACTACAATTAATTTAATATAATAAATATTAATTAAATATTACAATTCTAGTGTTTTCTAAATGTTGATTAAAAATAATAGTTATAAGTCAAATTAATACATTTAAAGCATTTAATTATTAATTAAACATTTAATAAAATCTTCATTTTATGAGTTATAATTTACTTTATTAGTATGTAATAGATACCAATATTTATATGGGTTAATGATTATTATTTTACATTAATTTACTTTTCATTTTGCATTTAAAACTTTGAAATATATTGTTAATAATTGATAAACTTGATTAATTTTTCCCTATACTTTCTGAAAGGGTGATCTCCCTTGTGGTGGAGATCTCTGTTTACATGTGTAAAGTTACTAGTAATAACATTAGACATATAAATTCTATCTTAGAAGTCTCCCGTCCCTTAAATGAGGGGGCGGAGACACACAAGTCTGCACCCATGTGTACGTCTACACTTGGAAATAGTGACTAGTGAAAATATGTAGACGCTTGTGAAAAAGGGCAAAAGTAAATTTACACACGTAAAATTTACCTTTGTGAATAGAGCCCATACTGGTAACACTAACAAGTGCCCCCTCCCCATTTCTATGAATTGTGAATCTTCACCTTTCATTTATTGGGCCCTTCAGCCATGTGGACTTCATTCCATTGAGCGGCTACAGTCATAAGTCCTCTCTTACCTAGATGTGAAGATACTGGTGGTGTGTGGTAGTGCTAATGGCAAGCCAAGGACAAACTCAGCTGCACCTTTTTGCACCTGCACTGCAATCTTGTGCAAAAGACTCCTTTCCATCCACACTCTCCCCTTGCTCAGCGAAACCCATTTACAGAACTGTAACGTCATGCAACCCAGGCCACTTTTCTTTAATCATAGTGCTCAAGTGCCTCCTCCATATCGTACACAGTGTCTGTAAGCAAACAAGCAACTTATCTCTCCTCTCCATGAACATTGTAAGTAGTCACTAATTTTATTAAGGTAAATTCTTTCAGATATTTTAAGATTTTCCTTGCTCAGCGGTAAGAGTGTACATTTCTGTATCTGTTTTGAGGTTGTCTCCATACTTTCTCTTAACTTAAGAATCCTGTACCTGTGTAACTCCTTTGTTTCGGTCACATCAGTTGATCTTCATTGGAGCCCGGTATACAAAAATGGGTAAATCTATGTTTTCCCTCTTCTTGTGTAGCTTATGCTCTTTTGGGGTCCAGTGGGTTCCCCTTGATGCCCGTTATTTGGCTCATAAATAGATGTTTCATTTTGATATTAAACATTTTTAGACTGCAGATTTTCTTCCACATCTTTGGCCTTATCATTCTTGTACAACCTCATTTCTGACCTGTTAGAAATGAGGATCTCTAGTTAACAGTGGTACACCCTGTCAAAGTAGGGACCCTTCTTTCTAGTCAGGATAAGGGAGTTACAAACCTAGATAACCTCTGCTCACTACCTTGGTAGCTTGGCACGAGCAGACAGGCTTATCCCAGAAACAATGTGTAAAGTATTTGTACCCAACCACACAGTAACACAGTGGAAACACTATAAATGGACACCACACCAGTTTAAGAAAAAGAAAGTATCTTTAGCAAAACCAAACAAATGCAAAAACAACAGTTGATGGACAGAATGCAGAACAATGTCATACATTCACCCCAGTGCAGAGATCTAGGCCTAAATCCATCGTTTTTTTGCTCACCATGCCGTTCCAGTTTGAACCCAGCCATATGCACATCAGTCTTGACCCTGTGCCTCATGGGAACAGTCCAGCCCGAACTGCCAAGCCAGGTCCTCCATGGACTGGAAACAAGCATCCTAGGACCGGTTTTGGGGTTTCACCCCTCTTCAGCCAGGATAGCTTGATTCCAGGGGCATGGAGAGCACGGGACCCACGTCTGGGCATACCCCTCCCACTCGGGGTGACAAATGCAAAAACAACAGTGGATGGACAGAATGCAGAACAATGTCATACATTCACCCCGGTACAAAGATCTGGGCCTAAATCCATCGATTTTTTGCTCACCATGCCGTTCCAGTTTCAACCCAGCCATATGCAAATCAGTCTTGACCCTGTGCCTCATGGGAACAGTCCAGCCCGAAATGCCAAGCCAGGTCCTCCCTGGACTGGAAACAAGCATCCCAGGACCGGTTTCAGAGTTTCACCCCTCTTCAGCCAGGATAGCTTGATTCCACTGGCATGGAGAGCACGGGACCCACGTCTGGGCATACCCTTCCCACTCGGGGTGACAAATGCAAAAACAACAGTAATGGACAGAATGCAGAACAATGTTATACATTCACCCCAGTACAGAGATCTGGGCCTAAATCCAATGTTTTTTTGCTCACCATGCAATTCCAGTTTGAACCCAGCCATTTGCAAATCAGTCTTGACCCTGTGCCTCATGGGAACAGTCCAGCCCGAACTGCCAAGCCAGGTCCTCCCTGGACTGGAAACAAGCATCCTAGGACCGGTTTCGGGGTTTCACCCCTCTTCAGCCAGGATAGCTTGATTCCAGTGGCATGGAGAGCCCGGGACCCACGTCTGGGCATACCCATTCCTACTCGGGTTGACAAATGCAAAAACAACAGTTGGTGGAGAGAATGCAGAACAATGTCATACATTCACCATAGCACAGAGATCTGGGCCTAAATCCATCGTTTTTTTGCTCACCATGCCGTTCCAGTTTGAACCCAGCCATGTGCAAATCAGTCTTGACCCTGTGCCTCATGGGAACAGTCCAGCCCGAACCGCCAAGCCAGGTCCTCCCTGGACTGGAAACAAGCACCCTAGGACCGGTTTCGGGGTTTCACCCCTCTTCAGCCAGGATAGCTTGATTCCAGTGGCATGGAGAGCACGGGACCCACGTCTGGGCATACCCTTCCCACTCGGGGTGACAAATGCAAAAACAACAGTTGATGGACAGAATGCAGAACAATGTCATACATTCAGCCCAGTACAGAGATCTGGGTCTAAATCCATCGTTATTTAGCTCACCATGCCGTTCCAGTTTGAACCCAGACATGTGCAAATCAGTCTTGACCCTGTGCCTCATGGCAACAGTCCAGCCCGAACTGCCAAGCCAGGTCCTCCCTGAACTGGAAACAAGCATCCTAGGACCGGTTTTGGGGTTTCACCCCTCTTCAGCCAGGATAGCTTGATTCCAGTGGCATGGAGAGCCTGGGACCCACGTCTGGGCATACCCTTCCCACTCGGCGTGACAAATGCAAAAACAACAGTTGATGGAGAGAATGCAGAACAATGTCATACATTCACCCAGTACCGAGATCTGGGCCTAAATCCATCGTTTTTTTGCTCACCATGCCGTTCCAGTTTGAACCCAGCCATGTGCAAATCAGTCTTGACCCTGTGCCTCATGGGAACAGTCCAGCCCGAACTGCCAAGCCAGGTCCTCCCTGGACTGGAAACAAACATCCTAGGACCGGTTTCGGGGTTTCACCCCTCTTCAGCCACGATAGCTTGATTCCAGTGGCATGGAGTGCACGGGACCCAGGTCTGGGCATATCCTTCCCACTCGGGGTGACAAATGCAAAAACAACAGTTGATGGACAGAATACAGAACAATGTCATGTATTCACCCCAGTACAGAGATCTGGGCCTAAATGCAAAGTTTTTTTGCTCACCATGCCGTTCCAGTTTGAACCCAGCCATATGCAAATCAGTCTTGACCCTGTGCCTCATGGGAACAGTCCAGCCCAAACTGCCAAGCCAGGTCCTCCCTGGACTGGAAACAAGCATCCAAGGACCGGTTTCAGCATTTCACCCCTCTTCAGCCAGGATAGCTTGATTCCACTCTCATGGAGAGCACAGGAACCACGTCTGGGCATACCCTTCCCACTCGGAGTGACAAATGCAAAAACAACAGTAATGGACAGAATGCATAACAATGTCATACATTCACCCCAGTACAGAAATCTTGGCCTAAATCCATTGATTTTTTGCTCACCATGCCGTTCCAGTTTGAACCCAGCCATATGCAAATCAGTCTTGACCCTGTGCCTCATGGGAACAGTCCAGCCCGAACTGCCAAGCCACGTCCTCCCTGGACTGGAAACAAGCATCCTAGGACCGGATTCGGGGTTTCACCCCTCTTCAGCCAGGATAGCTTGATTCCACTGGCATGGAGAGCACGGGACCCACGTCTGGGCATACCCTTCCCACTCGGGGTGACAAATGCAAAAACAACAGTGGATGGACAGAATGCAGAACAATGTCATACATTCACCCCAGTGCAGAGATCTTGGCCTAAATCCATTGATTTTTTTGCTCACCATGCCGTTCCAGTTTGAACCCAGCCATATGCAAATCAGTCTTGACCCTGTGCCTCATGGGAACAGTCCAGCCCGAAATGCCAAGCCAGGTCCTCCCTGGACTGGAAACAAGCATCCCAGGACCGGTTTCGAGATTTCACCCCTCTTCAGCCAGGATAGCTTGATTCCAGTGGCATGTAGAGCTCAGGACCCACGTCTGGGCATACCCTTCCCACTCGGGGTGACAAATGCAAAAACAACGGTAATGGACAGAATGCAGAACAATGTTATACATTCACCCCAGTACAGAGATCTGGGCCTAAATCCATTGTTTTGTTGCTCACCATGCCGTTGCAGTTTGAACCCAGCCATATGCAAATCAGTCTTGACCCTGTGCCTCATGGGAACAGTCCAGCCCGAACTGCCAAGCCAGGTCCTCCCTGGACTGGAAACAAGCATCCTAGGACCGGTTTCGAGATTTCACCCCTCTTCAGCCAGGATAGCTTGATTCCAGTGGCATGTAAAGCTCAGGACCCACGTCTGGGCATAACCTTACCACTCGGGGTGACAAATGCAAAAACAACAGATGATGGACAGAATGCAAAACAATGTCATACATTCACCCCAGTACAGAGATCTGGGCCTAAATCCATCTTTTTTTGCTCACCATGCCGTTCCAGTTTGAACCCAGACATGTGCAAATCAGTCTTGACCCTGTGCCTCATGGGAACAGTCCAGCCCGAACTGCCAAGCCAGGTCCTCCCTGGACTGGAAACAAGCATCCTAGGACCGGTTTCGGGGTTTCACCCCTCTTCAGCCAGGATAGCTTGATTCCAGTGGCATGGAGAGCCCGGGACCCACGTCTGGACATACCCTTCCCACTCGGGTTGACAAATGCAAAAACAACAGTTGGTGGAGAGAATGCAGAACAATGTCATACATTCACCCTAGTACAGAGATCTGGGCCTAAAACCATAGTTTTTTTGCTCACCATGCCGTTCCAGCTTGAACCCAGCCATGTGCAAATCAGTCTTGACCCTGTGCCTCATGGGAACAGTCCAGCCCGAACTACCAAGCCAGGTCCTCCCTGGACTGGAAACAAACATCCTAGGACCGGTTTCGGGGTTTCACTCCGCTTCAGCCACGATAGCTTGATTCCAGTGGCATGGATTGCACTGGACCCACGTCTGGGCATATCCTTCCCACTCGGGGTGACAAATGCAAAAACAACAGTTGATGGACAGAATGCAGAACAATTTCATTTATTCACCCCAGTACAGAGATCTGGGCCTAAATTCAACGTTTTTTTGCTCACCATGCCGTTCCAGTTTGAACCCAGCCATATGCAAATCAGTCTTGACCCTGTGCCTCATGGGAACAGTCCAGCCCGAACTGCCAAGCCAGGTCCTCCCTGGACTGGAAACAAGCATCCAAGGACCGGTTTCAGCGTTTCACCCCTCTTCAGCCAGGATAGCTTGATTCCACTGGCATGGAGAGCACACGACCAACGTCTGGGCATACCCTTCCCACTCGGGGTGACAAATGCAAAAACAACAGTAATGGACAGAATGCAGAAGAATGTCATACATTCACCCCAGTACAGGGATCTGGGCCTAAATCCATCGTTTTGTTGCTCACCATGCCGTTCCAGTTTGAACCCAGCCATATGCAAATCAGTCTTTACCCTGTGCCTCATGGGAATAGTCCAGCCCGAACTGCCAAGCCAGATCCTCCCTGGACTGGAAACAAGCATCCTAGGACCGGTTTCGGGGTTTCACCCCTCTTCAGCCAGGATAGCTTGATTCCAGTGGCATGGAGAGCCCGGGACCCACGTCTGGGCATAACCTTACCACTTCGGGTGACAAATGCAAAAACAACAGACGATGGACAGAATGCAGAACAATGTCATACATTCACCCAAGTACAGAGATCTGGGCCTAAATCCATTGTTTGTTTGCTCACCATGCCGTTCCAGTTTGAACCCAGACATGTGCAAATCAGTCTTCACCCTGTGCCTCATGGGAACAGTCCAGCTCGAACTGCCAAGCCAGGTCCTCCCTGGACTGGAAACCAGCATCCTAGGACCGGTTTCGGGGTTTCACCCCTCTTCAGCCAGGATAGCTTGATTCCAGTGGCATGGAGAGCCACGTCTAGGCATACCCTTCCCACTCGGGGTGACAAATGCAAGAACAACATTTGATGGACAGAATGCAGAACAATGTCATACATTCACCCCAGCACAGAGATCTGGGCCTAAATCCATTGTTTTGCTGCTCACCATGCCGTTCCAGTTTGAACACAGCCATATGCAAATCAGTCTTGACCCTGTGCCTCATAGGAACAGTCCAGCCCGAACTGCCAAGCCAGGTCCTCCCTGGACTGAAAACAAGCATCCTAGGACCGGTTTCGGGGTTTCACCCCTCTTCAGCCAGGATAGCTTGATTCCAGTGGCATGGAGAGCCCGGGACCCACGTCTGGGCATAACCTTACCACTAGGGGTGACAAATGCAAAAACAACAGATGATGGACAGAATGCAGAACAATGTCATACATTCACCCCAGTACAGAGATCTGGGCCTAAATCCATTGTTTGTTTGCTCACCATGCCGTTCCAGTTTGAAACCAGACATGTGCTAATCATTCTTCACCCTGTGCCTCATGGGAACAGTCCATCCCGAACTGACAAGCCAGGTCCTCCCTGGACTGGAAACCAGCATCCTAGGACTGGTTTCGGGGTTTCACCCCTCTACAGCCAGGATAGCTTGATTCCAGTGGCATGGAGAGCCCGGGACCCACGTCTGGGCATACCCTTCCCACTCGGGGTGACAAATGCAAAAACAACAGTTGATGGAGAGAATGCAGAACAATGTCATACATTCACCCCAGTACAGAGATCTGGGCCTAACTCCATCGCTTTTTTTACTCACCATGCCGTTCCAGTTTGAACCCAGCCATGTGCAAATCAGTCTTGACTCTGTGCCTCATGGGAACAGTCCAGCACGAAATGCCAAGCCAGGTCCTCCCTGGACTGGAAACAAGCATCCTAGGACCGGTTTCGGGGTTTCACCCCTCTTCAGCCAGGATAGCTTGATTCCAGTGGCATGGAGAGCACGGGACCCACGTCTGGGCATACCCTTCCCACTCGGGGTAACAAATGCAAAATCAACAGTTGATGGACAGAATGCAGAACAATGTCATTTATTCACCCCAGTACAGAGATCTGGGCCTAAATCCAATGTTTTTTTGCTCACCATGTCATTCCAGTTTGAACCCAGTCATATGCAAATCAGTCTTGACCCTGTGCCTCATGGCAACAGTCCAGCCCGAACTGCCAAGCCAGGTCCTCCCTGGACTGGAAACAAGCACCCTAGGACCGGTTTCGGGGTTTCACCCCTCTTCAGCCAGGATAGCTTGATTCCAGTGGCATGGAGAGCACAGGATCCACGTCTGGGAATACCCTTCCCACTCGGGGTGACAAATGCAAAAACAACAGTTGATGGACAGAATGCAGAACAATGTCATACATTCACCCCAGTACAGAGATCTGGGCTTAAATCCATCATTTTTTTGCTCACTATGCTGTTACAGTTTGAACCAAGCCATATGCAAATCAGTCTTGAACCTGTCCCTCATGGGAACAGTCCAGCCCGAACTGCCAAGCCAGGTCGTCCCTGGACTGGAAACAAGCATCCTAGGACCGGTTTTGGGGTTTCACCCCTCTTCAGCCAGGATAGCTTGATTCCAGTGCCATGGAGGGGACGGGATGCACGTCTGAGCATACCCTTCCCACTCGGCCTGACAAATGCAAAAACAACAGTTGATGGACAGAATGCAGAACAATGTCATACATTCACCCCAGTACAGAGATCTGGACCTAAATCCATCATTTTTTTGCTCACCATGCCGTTCCAGTTTGAACGCAGCCATATGCAAATCATTCTTGACCCTGTGCCTCATGGGAACAGTCCAGCCCGAACTGCCAAGCCAGGTCCTCCCTGGACTGGAAACAAGCATCCTAGGACCGGTTTCGAGGTTTCACCCCTCTTCAGCCAGGATAGCTTGATTCCAGTGGCATGGAGAGCACGGGACCCACGTCTGGGCATACCCTTCCCACTCGGGGTGACAAATGCAAAAACAACAGTTGATGGACAGAATGCAGAACAATGTCATACATTCACCCCTGTACCAAGATCCGATCCTAAATCCATCGTTTTTTTGCTCCCCATGCCATTCCAGTTTGAACCCAGCCAAGTGCAAATCAGTCTTGACCCTGTGCCTCATGGGAACAGTCCGGCCCGAACTGCCAAGCCAGGTCCTCCCTGGACTGGAAACAAGCATCCTAGGACCAGTTTCGGGGTTTCACCCCTCTTCAGCCAGGATAGCTTGATTCCAGTGGCATGGAGAGCACGGGACCCACGTCTGGGCATACCCTTCCCACTCGGGGTGACAAATGCAAAAACAACAGTTGATGGACAGAATGCAGAACAATGTCATACATTCACCCCTGTACCGAGATCCGATCCTAAATCCATTGTTTTTTTGCTCCCCATGCCATTCCAGTTTGAACCCAGCCAAGTGCAAATCAGTCTTGACCCTGTGCCTCATGGGAACAGTCCGGCCCGAACTGCCAAGCCAGGTCCTCCCTGGACTGGAAACAAGCATCCTAGGACCAGTTTCGGGGTTTCACCCCTCTTCAGCCAGGATAGCTTGATTCCAGTGGCATGGAGAGCACGGGACCCACGTCTGGGCATACCCTTCCCACTCGGGGTGACAAATGCAAAAACAAAGCCAAAACAACAAAAATCCAACATACATTTATCAAAATATTACCTTTTAAAGCTTTTAGCAACTCTGTCCATAAAAAACAATGTATGCTGGTGTTTTTCACAAAGTACCTTAGGATGCGTCAAAATTCGCAGATGTGTAAGGTGCGGGAAAACAAAGGGATGCGTTTGATTCCTGAGTACGCAGGGAGGCAATATATCAGTTCTGACGCACAGGTACATTGTGTGGGAAAACCCAGGCGCAGCGGCTCGATGTAATGGTGTTCCAGGAGCTGTGTCGATTTCTGAAGCTGCAGACAGGTGATGGGTCAATTCTTTCAGGCGCATGGCAGGGCTTGCATTGGAGTCAGATTCGGAGTGGGAGTTTCGGACTTCGGAATCTCAGTACTCAGCTGTGATGATTTGTCATGCCGCACACAGGAGCTGTGTCAATCTTTTTAAGTGCACCTGAGCGATGCGTGTGTTTTGTTAGCCGCATGTCACTTTGCGGTGGGAAAAACAGTGCTGGCAGAACGATACATGGATTTTCACCAGAAGAAACAGCAAAGCAACCTCCAATGGCCCAGAACTGGAATCGGCACCACAAGGCAGTGCAGTGGAGTTCTGGGATGCTGTAGGTGAAGCCTTTGCGTCCCTGGGACTTCTTAACAGGAGGCAAGCTCTACATCAAGCCCTTGAACAACCTTCTTAAGCAGGATACCACAAAGTAAAAGTCCAGTCCTTTCCACTGCCCAAAGTCAGAAGCAGCAGCTGCAGGCCAACCCAGCAAAGCAACACACAGCACTGGGGTAGTACTCCTCCTGGCAGTTTTTCAGCTCCTCTTCTTGGCAGGGCCCTCTTAGTCCAGAAGTGTTCTAAAGTTCTGGGGTCACAGACCCACTACTAATACTACTTCTTGCCTTTGAAGTCAGAACCAGTTCAGTTCTGTCCTGGCCAGGCACACTACAGGAGGTGGAGACAGCATTGTGAAAGGCAGCCACAGCTCATTCAGGTGTTAGGGTAAATTCTTTACACCACTCTAGCCCAGGAAGACTCATCAGGATATGCAGGACACACCTCAGCTACCCTTTGTGTGACTGTCTAAAATGAATTCACAAACCAGCCCTTAGCAGCTACAAAGCAGACGTTAATTTCACAGGCAGACAGAGACAAAGGATGGTTATTAGAAATAGGATTTCTGGTTGGCTAGGGCAAGCGCCTCCACCAGGCAGAAACCACCACTCTAGTCAGGGCAAGGGAGGTACACACCGAATATAACCCCTGCTCACCCCCTTGGTAGCTTGGCACGCCACAAACGAAACTCCACATAGGGTTATATAAAAAATAGCCTTTGTAATCCACATAAAACACATTAGAATGCAATCACATATATTTACAATGTGCCACCTGGCACTAGGTATTACTTTACAGGGGATTATATACAGGACAGGGCCAATCGGGCCGCTGTCAGAACCATTAGACTTGGTAAGTAATAAAACAACCAGTAATTAATTAGCACAAACGCATTATGCATCAGTCACATTTAGGCATAAACACATTATACATAACCTCTTAGGCATATATCCTAACTTACTGATGCCCCTCAGTACAAAGCATTATGCAAAACGTCCTCAGCAACAGTGCACCATAGGGAACACTGGCCACAGTATACATCTAAGGAGCAGCTCTCTGGCATTAGGCATAACACAGTACAGTATGGCATATTATGCATACAAGCATCCGTGCCCTCTAGTAACCACTGGTTGCAGGGCACATAAATTCCTTATGCCTACACAGACTTAGTAACAGTGCACCCCAGTATCACACTGCCCAGTGGTCTATACTATGAACAAATCGAGCCCCCACCAGGCAACTGCCCCAACTCGCAGGTACCTAACATGTACTTTCTGCTGGGCCCACACATTATGAGCACGCCTGGCCCCCAATCATCAGGAGATGCGCAGCTGCCCGTGACTATGTGGTGCAGCTGCGACAATGTGAGGAATGTGGGGGATAGCTTCGGAGCTCCGGAAATGCTGGCACTCCAGGTGTCCCCAATGTCATGCCTCTTTTTAGGGGCAGTTGGCCACTGCCATCCGGGGCAACTGCCCTGCACGTAGGGAGGACATCCAAGGGCCCCACGGCCCGGGAGACAACCAGGTGGTCCGTTCCTGTGGAAGGGATATCCTCCTTCAGAGACCTCGACTGGTCTCCAGCGAACATGCCCCCAAAGAGTGCGCCACGGGACCAAGGCACTCACCCAGTCTCTCCTTCCAGGTGGGGGGTGCGAAGTTGAAGGTTGGAGCCAACGAGGCTCCATCCAAATCAGGGCTGCAGGTTCCTCACCAGGGACTCAGGCCCCAAAGCGTTGACTCCCTCTCCTCGTGGTTACATGGAGCACAGTCTCCATGACTTGTGCCTTCTCCCTCCAGCAGGCCCAGTCAGTACGCGGGGCTCTTACCGGCACGGGAGCCGCGCTCACCTCCAGACAGGAGGCTTGCCTGACTTCCCTTTTCCTGCTGCGGTCTCCAGGGAAATCACACGGGGCTCTCCTCTTCTCACAGAGAGCCCTGCTCAAAACCGGCAACAGCTGCCTGACTTCTTCCCTGAGGCACAAAAGCCCGCGAGGCTTCGGCTCCGTCTAGCCTGCCTGTCACGCCTCTTCCTCAGCTCAGAACCAAGTTGCTGGGCCCAGGCCTGCAAACCCAGAACTCCATTGGTGGCAGGCGGTCCGCACAACACCGGGGACTGCCCATAGTCTTCAGTAGCACTGCGGCCCTCCCCCGCAGTCGCGCCCCCCCTCACGGATCTGGTTGCTACGGCAAAGCGGGAGCGGCTACGGGGAGGGTTTTCCTTTCAGCCCCTTCTGGCAGTTGCTTAGCAACCTGGACTCTGGACGGCGTTTTATCTCTTGTTGAATGGCTCTGCCCAGAGCCAGGCAATCAGCAGCCTGGCTTTCCCTTTAGCGGCTTCTCTGTCACGGCGCAACAACACCAGCCGCCCCCCAGATAGGAGCCCCCTTTCTCGGGCTCAGGAAAGCAAACCAACTAAAAAAAATGCTCACCACGTGCTGTGGTGACACTAGACCCAGCCACGGGGCTCAACACAGAGGACTCTTGCAGCGCTATCAGCCCCGGTCCCGGACAAGGTACAAAGCACAGAGCTCAGCCCAGTGCCAAGCCTCCAGAGTCATAGGAGTTCACAGGGGCACACCAGCAAGGTGTCCCCAGGTAGGCTAGCACAGGGGTTCTCCAGGCAGGGTGGTAGTCCTTCCCATGGCCCAACAGGCAGCAGGTCATCCCTCCAAACAGCCCAGCCCCCTGCTGGTTCCTCCTGGCAGTCCAGCAGCCTGCCGGCCACCAGTTCCACGTCACCACATTTTCATGGGGTCACAGCCCCAATAGTTATACCCCTTAGTGTCTTTGTTATCCCCCTGACACAGGGGTCTACTCCCAGTCCAAACCAGTTCTGGGGGCACTCACACCTTTCTATAAAGGTGCAACACCACCCCCCTTGTCCGTGTAGGCTATGGTCCCAGACACACCACAGGTGGGTGGAGCCAGCATTATGGAAGGCGGGCACAGTCCCATTCAGTCCCAGGTGCTACTCCTCCTACCACTCCAAATGCAGATTGGCCTCTTCAGCCTAGTGCTGACTCAACCAGCCCCTGTCACTCCAGAGCCAAACATGCAATACACATCAGGCAGGCACAAGGACACATAGCACACAGAAATGCCCACTTCTAAAAGTGGCATTTCTAAATAGTGATAATAAATCTGCAAACACCATTGCGCAGCATTTATTACCACTATTCCAAACATACCAAACTTGACCACTCTACTCCTCTCAGATCAGGTATTACCACTGAAACATTTATCAGGGAATCCCCAATGAATTCCCATGGGCGGGCAGCCTCACAGTAGTGAGAAACCAAAATGGCTGTTTGTCACTACCAGGACATGCCACACAATTAAGGCACATGTCCTACCTTTTACCTACAATGCACCCTGCCCATAGGGCTTGATAGGGTCTACCTTGGGGGTGACTGATATATAGTAAAAGGGGAGTCACAGAAGTGGCACCCATTTTATGTGCCACGTCAAAGAGGCAGTAAACTGTGTGTGCAGGCCCTGCAATGGCAGATGCGCTGAGACAGGTTTGAAAGGCTACTTTGGTGGATGGCGCAATTAGCGCTGCAAGCCCACCAGTAGCATCTAGTTTACTTGCCCCGTGTATATGAGATACCACATTACTGGGGACTGATAGGTAAATTAAATTAGCCAAACAGGTGTAAACCAATCTTACCATGTTTACCACAGAGAGCACACACATTTTACACTGTACAGCAGTGATAAAGTGCCCAGAGTCCTAACAATGGTTAAACAAGAAAATGCCCACTGTCTAAAAGTGTCATTTTCAAACACACAATTTAAAAACCAGCTTCACTAAAAGATGTATTTTTTTTAATAATGAGTTCAGGGAACCTAACCTCCAAATCTCTATCACAATCCCAATTGAAAGTTACACTTGTAGGATGTTACAAGGCAGCTCCAATAATACCCAATGGGAGAGATAGCCTTTGAATAGTGAAAAATGAAATGTACAGTATTTCATTCTCAGGTCATGCAAAACACACCACATGTCCTACCTTTCACAAACACTGCACCCTGCCCATGGGGGTACCTTGGCCCTACCTTAGAGGTGACATACATATTTAAAAAAAAAGGAAAGGGTAGAGCCTGGCAAGTGGGTGCACACTCAGACACTGCAGTGGCAGGTCTGAGACACATTGGAAAGGATACTGGTGCGGGTGGCACAATCAGTGCTGCAAGCCCACTAGCATTAGATTTACAGGGCTGGGCACACACAGTGCACTTTACTAGGGACTTATCAGTAAATCAAATATGCCAATCATGGATAACCAATCATAATCACAATTTACACAGGGAGCACTTGCTCTTTGGCACTGATCACCAGTGGCAAAGTACCCAGAGTATCTAAACCAGCAAAAACGTAATCCAGCACACAGTCACAAATACAGCAGGTAGATGCAAAAAGACAGGGGAAACCACACCAAGGATGCTAGGTCTAACAAGCCACAATCTCCATCATAAACTCCATGCAATCAGAGGCACCCACGGACCCCTGTCCTCACCACATCTTCAAAGCGATTGGCGAAATGATCAAGAAAGTCCTAAACACCTCCATCATCTCGGCCTCCTTCAATCCATGAAACCTCCGTGCAGCCTGCCAACCAATACACACCAGAGAAAAAGGACCATTTCACCTGACCTCATGGACAGAAATTTATGGACATACAACATTATTGTGGGTTAGAACCATGCATGGTCAAATGAAACTCAGGCATAACAGTGGTAAAGGAGTCACATCACCATTTGGAGTCTTGAGTACTGACCTAGATGCTTTGATTATGTTCAAGAATGACCAAATAGGCATGTGCAGGGGGGTGGGTGTGAGCCAACCCTCCACTGCACATTTCCAATGGCTGTGTGCAGTGTGGGTGTTGACTGAAGATGATGAAAATAACAGATATTCACAAAAAAACAAATGTTAAAGAGACATAGGGGCTCATTACGATGGCGGGTGGACATCAGTCCACCCGCCGTGGTTGCGGTGCCGGGACCAGACGTGCGGCGGTCCCACCACTGCAATTAGGATGCACCCGCCATATTGGCGGGCGCATCCAGGGCATTTAACATTGCGGACGGTGCTGCTGGCTGCAGCACCATATGCAATGCTAAAAAGCCATGCTGTGCATTTCCCTGCACTACGTGATGGCTGTCCCGCAGTGCAGGGAAATGCAGGGGGGTACCAAGGTTACCCCACCAATGCACCCCCAACACAGAGGGGGCCTGCAACGGGCCCCCAAATATAGCATCCGCCTGTGTTTTCATGGTGGGATGGCCACCGCGAAGTCAGGCGGAAAGGAATTTCCTAATCCCTACGGCGGGCACCGCCGCTATGCTGGCTTGTGTTTTAGTTCCACAAGGTGGGTGGAAAAGGACCGCCTGGCAGAACCGTGGCAGAGAGACTGATTGGGATTCCCACGCCATCCTAATTTGGCGGTGGGATTATCCTGTGTGATGGTAATATGATCTCTCTTTACATAAAAAGAAATTCTGCAATTCAGTGAAAAAACAAAGGCAAAACAGACTTTATAGTTAGATATGCTAATATGATCTTTCACAACAATAAAAAAAACTAGAAATTCACAGAAACAACCAAAATGCTAAAGTGACATTATAGTATAATATACAAAAAGACACTGAAATTTGGCAGTTATAGTTCAGTGATCTAACTATAACGTGTGCCTCCACCACGCAGTGCTTATAACCTCAGATATTTACATCACTCATGGCATCTTAAATTATGTCAATGATGACATCATTGATGACATCTCAAATGACAATAGTGAGGATAGTCTCAAAGGTGAAATTAGCCTCCTCCGTCCTCTTCACAGCAGAGGGCATCCTATTGTAACTCTGCCATGGGGTTCAAAGTTGAATGTGCGCCACAGTAAAAAAAAAACTAGTTTATATTACTCCAACAAAAGGTCCCTCAACTAGGGTAAAAGCTGACAAGAAAGGGACTTTTGTTCTCCAACACAGATATTTTGTGTTTCATTGTGGGCAGATCCCCCTAGTGCTGGCCCATCCCTTCCCACCTGCCCTCCATGGTCAGATTGCTGCCCCTACCCCTCTTGTCGGCCCTGTTTTGTCCATGTACTGCCACTGCCCCTCCCCCATCCTCTGTGATCCTTGTGCTGCCCCTGCCCTTCCCCTCCTTTCCTCCAGGCTAAGCTTGCGGCCTATGCCCCTATTGCCTCACCTGCATTGGCCCTATGCTCTCCATGCATTACATTGGCCCTATGCTCCCCCTTTTGATCTGTGTGCTGCCCGTGCCCATCCTGCCTGCCCTCTGTTGTTCCTGTGCTGCCCCTTCCTTCCTACCCTCTTTGCACCGTCTGCTGCCCCTGTCTCTCCCGCCTGCCCTTCAAGATCAACTTGCTGTCCCTCCCGCCAGCCCTCCATTTTCCGTGTGTTGCCCGGCCCTTCTGTTTACCCTCTTTGGTCAGTTTGCTGCTCCTGCCCCTTATGCTCACCCTCTGTTGTCTGTGTGCTACCCCTGCTCCCTCCTGGCTGCCCTGAGTAGTAAGCTTGCGGCCTCATCCCTTCCTGCCCTCTGTTGTCCATGTGCTGCTTCTGTCCCATCTTCATTGTCTGAATGTTACTTTTCACCCTTGCCCTCCAGGACCAGCTTGCTACCCCTACTCATCCCACCTGTCCTCTGTTGTACGTGTACTGCAGCTGGCTCTCACTCCTACCCTATGTCGTCCACGTGCTGCCCCTGCTCTTCCTGCCTGCCCCCGTGGACAGATTGCTGCTCCTGCATCTCCTGCCTGCCCTCCATCGTGTGAGTACTGCCCCTGCCTACCCGCCATGGTCCATGTACTGCTCCTGCCCCTCCTACATGTCCTCTGTGGTCAGCTTGCTACCCCTGCCACTCCCACTCTCCCTATGTTGTCCGACTGCTACCCTGCCCTTTCCGCCTGCCCTCTTTGTTAAGCTTGCTGCCTCTGCCCCTCTTGCCTAAATGCTGTGGTCTGTGAATTGTCTCTCCCGCCTGCTCTTTTTGACCATGTGCTTACCCTGCCCTTACGACCTGCCCTCCGTTGTCCGTGGGATGCATTTGTCTCTTCTGCATCGCCTCTGTTATCCATGTGCTCCCCCAGCCCCCTTTTCTCCTTCATGGTGCCTGCTAGGCAGGTAATTTGTTTAAAAGAATTTGTTGTACCGCCATATTAGTGCTGGTACTACCTAGCTGTCAGATATTGTCCGGAGTAGGCTACAACCCTCTTTTGGATGTTCGAAAACGGGAGGCTCATGCAGTGGCGCTTGGTGGCACATCACCTTTGGGGGGCGCAAAAAATATAGACATAACAAATACACATAAGATATATACATACATATACACATACACACACATATAAACATGCAAATTCACAATAATAACTACACACATAACAAATACACAATAATATACACGTTGACATAAATATACACATAAAAAAACTTTCCTTACATTGCTGCTCCAAGTTGTGCAGCGCGTTCTTGTTGTTCTGCAGAACGTCGTCTGAGCGTGGAGCCCACAGCCAACTCTCTCATCCAGTCAAGACACTGTTATATAGCGTCTTGATTGGCTGGAGTGGACTGGCTCCACCCCCCAAAAGGCACTGTAAGCCTGTGTCTGCTCTCCAACCCAGCTGTCCAAAACACCCGGGTTGGAGAGGTTTGAATTAGGCACGTCGGTTTGGCCGTAGCAAGGAGCCAGTCAAACAAACATGCGCAATGCAAACTTAAATGGCCACTCCTCACTGCCACCAATCATTGGCAGCAGTGATGCACTGGCCCCTCCCTGCCCTCGTACTCCATTTGCTGTCTGAAAGCATCACAATTAAAATGGTAATAAAAAACATTTCATTTCCATTTCATTTTTGAAGCTTTCTGCCCAGCAGTATGAGGGGGTGACGCTCCTTCGCTCCCACGGAGGAACCACCACTGGGATTATGGTTATTGGCAAAATGGTGGTAACCAAAAAATTTGGTAGAATAGCTGTTCTATATAACACCATCGATAAAGAGAAAGAGATGTTAAAAGTGCCTTATGGTGGAGCAGACTTGCCTTGTTCACGTCCGCATAAGGTACAATTAAAAGGAACAAGGGTGGATAATTCCAGCCTGAAGCCACTTTTAAAAGCTCTTTATAGAACCTCCATTCTACCATAAACCAGACTATCAGTTCCTCGATGCTCATTCCTCGGTATATCCGCTCTCTTTTTTCCTCCCACCTCTGTGTGGTGCTTCTCATTTCTCCACACACCTCCCTGGTTCCTGTATGTCATGTTTCTTGTTAACCAGCAACTTCGTTTCGCCCCACGCCACCCCCACCCCTCCATTCCCTCATGTGTGTCAGTCCTCGTTACCCACTTCTCCATCCCATTCTTTCTGCCATTCCGCACCCTCACTTTCACCTCTATGCCAGTGCTCCCTCCATGAACTCCCAGGCTCACATCAACACGAACAGAGCTTCAGGCGAGTCTTGTTCTGCCAATGCTTATTTCTCATAGAAACAAAAGGCACAGTACATTGAGGCCCTCTACTCTTCATTACAGTACTCTTTTTGTTTCTATGTCAACTGAAGCCCGGGTGGCAACGGATACTTTTTTATAGCCCTCAGTTTCTTTTCCGATAGACGGTCTTTCGTGAAGAAATGGTGGAAACACTTGTGGCTCAATTTGTAAAATAAATAAATAAGTACAGGTATCCAAAATATTTCTTAACTGTGGTCTTTGGGTGCTGTACTACATGCTTTATTACATGCAGGTGAGATAGATTGTGTCATACCACTTGATCTAGATGTGACTTTTTGTATTGTACTGAAATCAATAAAATTGTGTATACAAAAAAATATTTCTTAACAGGCTGTCAGCCACTTCTACAAGTCCCTACTTCCACTTCTTGAACCTATCAAGGCTGGGTGGTGTACCTGGCCTGAGCCACTAGTATGTCTATATTTATCAAGAAGTATTCCAATGTTCTTTGGGAGAATATATTTAATCAATGTGATGAATTTTATAAACGGACCCCTGTTGGGGCAGGAAGGACAGGCACAATTTGAATTAAGTGGGCCAATCACATCCTTGGGTGCCGGGACCACTGCGCCTGTCACTCTAGTGATAGCAACCCCTGTAGATCTGAGTGTGAGGAAATCTTGCACTGCTATTGCATTGATGAACCTATACTTTTTGTTAAGGAAAGTTTGCATTGTTGCAGTCTGGGCACACCTTTAAGGAAGCCTATATTATCCTTAAAGAAGAACAAAATATATAAATCCAGGATTTCCTGATTCCTAGTTTTATAGTGAAAAACTTATCAGAAGTATTGCAGCTGCGGCTGACAATTTTACTGCATCCAGTAATGATTACCATGTTGCTTCATTTATTTTGGCCTTTGCTTTAAATTTGTGAAAAGTACTGGGTGATATAAGTATAGCAGGGTTGCAAGGGTCACTGGATTCTATAAGGAAATGTCAGCTGCAACAGTGCCTCTATACACTATTATTCAGTGCCTTTGCTTGTATTTTATGTTTTAAATATAGTGCTAAATATCCTAAACTTAAATTCCAGGGGCACACACCAGCAATAACTGGCACAAATTAAGTACTGGTTACACTGTTTCTGTACATGAGATGGCTGGAAGTAAAAGACATTCTTGGGAGTCTGAATTATACGTAGTGGAAATAGGGATACAGATAATCAAGCAAATAATGAAAGGATGATTTGGAAGGAAATAATGGAAGAAAAACACCTTTTCTGCGTAGTCACCCTGCATTTTCACCTTTTGCTGAACCTTACATTTTTGCTGACTTTAGAAGCCTTGCACTTTTCCCCTGCTGATCAGTAGTAAAGTGCCTGCGCTCCCCTTTTAACAATGGTTGTATTGGTGTACTACTAATTGGGATATTTAACTTACCTATAAATCCGTAGTGTACAGTACAAGGAGTATCCAGGGTTGGAAGTAAAATGCCACCAGCAGACTGAGCACCTATTATGCCTGCGCCATCCACTACAATAGTTGTGCAAACATGGCGTCAGGCCTACCATTGTAGCCTGAGGGTGGCACTTTAAATACTCCAATTCAACTTGTCAAAATGAACTCATTTGACAGTTCAAAACAAACCTTTTAAATATTAATGAGCATTGTCACTCACATGCCAGGGTGCATGGTATTTAAAAGTAGGACATGTAAAAAGTTAATGTTAACACGTCCACGTGATTAGCACCCAAAAGCTATTTTTCACTCTGGCACCCCTAGCTGTTTTATGTAGGAAACTTGACTACAGATTAAAAATCTTACTACTGTATTTTGAGAATGGAACCAGCTAGAAAAATAATTAAAGATCCATGTTTAATAGCTATTAAAAAATCATTTCTTTGGCGAAGTCAGAGTTTTTTTGTTTTTAAAAAAAACATATTTCATTTGTCGATTGCATACATACCAAAGAGCCCTGTATATCAGAGTCATCTATGAAGTCATATTGCACCATGTTACGAAAGCAATCAACTTTTATACGTGTCATCCAAGAAAGTGATAAAAATACAAAAACAGAGTACAACCAACCCCCACCAACTCCCCCCCCCCCTCTCCCCACGCGTTGCACAATATCCACACGGTCCCTGCCACAGCCTTAATACCCTGCAACAAAGTTGTAGCACGATAACACACACCCCCCCCGGATTCCCCCCACCTGGCGCCCCCCCATCCCGACTAACCTCAAGAATTATCCCAGTGGATGAGCCTCTACAGCTACTGGCGGCTCCAGCCACATCACCCGGTAATCCACCCATCTTTTCCATATTTTATAGTGTTTGCGAGGGCAGCCCCTGGCCTCAACAATAGGCTGTTCCAGCCCCATACAGAAATCTAGGCTATTTTTCCATGTGGTCACCGATGGGGCTCGCGGTGCCTTCCATGCCCTGGCGATGTCTCGCTTTGCCAGTGTAAAGCCAAGTCGCAGGGCCGGACTGGCCGTAGCGGGCACCGGGCAATCCCCCGGTGCGCCGCACAGGTGGGGGCCGGTTTTGGGCACTGGGGGCCGTTTTTGTTACAGGGCCGTTTTTGCAGCATAGCTGCAAAATCGGCCCTGTAACAAAAATCGTCCGAAAATCGGCCCTCGAAAAGAGCTTGGCGGCACCTCCAAGCCCCGGGGGGGCCGGCTGAGCACTTTGCCAGGGCTGGTTTTCGTTCCCAGTCCGGCCCTGCCAAGTCGCATAAGGTGTCGCTTATAAACATTACCCCAATGCCCTCCATGACATGTAGCAGTGCCAGCCTCGGCGTTCGCGAAGGCTCCCAACCCAGAACCTCCGACAGACAGGTAAATACCCCTCTCCAAAACCGGTCCAGGGAAAGGCAATGCCAGGTAGTATGTATAAATGTACCTTCCTCCCGGCCACATCTGAGGCAATCCGGAAAGGCGATCAAGCCCGCTCGGTACAATCGGACCCGGGTAAAGTAGACCCTATGCAGATATTTAAATTGTATGAGGCGCAGGTGCATCTCTAGGAGCCGCCAGAGCATCCCTCCAGTCCTCCTCTTCTAATGCACCCACATCTGTCTCCCAGTCCCCCCGCAGCTTCCGAAGCATTGTGGAACAGTGTATAACTAGGGCTTGATAGATCCTGGAGATCTTCTTGGTCTCTAAGTCTCCCATGAAAATTCTTGCTTCCAATGGACTGAACTCGGGGAGGGATGCCAGGCCCTCCAGGCTAGGGGACAATGCATGGAGAAACTGGAGATACCTATAAAATTGTGACTGGGGCATAGAAAATTCCCTTTGTAGATCCTGGAATGAGTTAAGTGTTGTGCCTCTCATAACATCCCCCAGGGTCGAGACGCCGATATCATCCCATCCTCAGAAGCCCTTTAAGGCCGCCAGTTCTGGTAAGCGCCCATTGTTCCAAAGGGGGGTCTCCTCAGTCAAGATGTTCCACCAACCCATGCGGCGCAACGCCTGCCGCCATATCAGGAAAACCACCCGTGTGGCCGACGGCATCCTGCCGCGCAAGGGCACCGAATACAAGATGGTGTGTAATGTATTAGACCCCATAAGCAGTCGTTCCAATGCATACGCTGGATCCCTCCTATCGCCATACCACCACTCATTAAGGACAAGGAGATGCGAGGCCTGGTAATAAGACAGGATATCCGATGACGCAAGTCCTCCGCAGTAAGGGGATAGAAAACATGTTCGAAGGGCCACACGCACTTTACCCCCTCCCACAAAAACTGCCCCAGCACAGACTTCACCAGCCGGAACCATCGAGGCGGGATCGGGTACGGGTGATTCTGTAGCTGGTAGAGCAGCCTAGGAAGCGCCACCATCTTTTAAATATTGCTGGTCTGCCATACAGCGTCAAGGGCATACGAGACCAGGTCTTGAGATCCGTGCGGACCCGCTCCCATACCGGTGCCAGCTTAAGTTCCCAGGAAACAGCCGGCACCTCCGACCGGAACACTCCCAGATATTTCAACCCACCAGCAGCCAACTGGATTGCGTTCGCCCACACGCCTAACTTCGAGCGGTCTCCCAGAACCCACAGTGTAGATTTGCGAGGATTCATAAACAGTCCCGACGTCTCCCCAAAGATCTGCATGATCCGTAGGAGTCGCGGCCCCGACATATCCAAATCCGTAAGGAAAATCAGGACGTCATCCGCATACAACGCGATTCTGTCAGATACCTTTGGAGCCCACTCAAAGCCTCAAACCTGTGCATTCATGTGTACCCACGCCGCCAATGGTTCCATAGCTAGCGCGAATAAGTATGGAGACAGGGGACATCCCTGCCGCGTACCCCTCTGAAACGGAAAGATAGTAGAGGCCGCCCCCGCCACCCGCACCGTCACCGTCAAGTCTGTATAGAGGAGCATAAGATGAGAAAGCACGGGCCCAAGTTGAGTCTGCGTAGTAATGCAAACAAATATACACGGCTCAGGGAGTCAAACGCCCTGTCCATGTCCGCTAACAGGAGCTCCGCCTGCTCCCCAGTTTGTCGAACGGCCGCCACCGCCACATGTGCCCGCCGTATATTATGTCTGGTTGCCCTCTGAGACATGAACCCAGCCTGGTCAGGGTGTTTAAGAGTCGATATGTGTGGCAGAAGGCGATTAGCCAATGCCTTGGCCAGGATCTTAGCCTCCACGTTAAGGAGGGAAATGGGGTGGTATGAGGCCTGCTGATCCGGTGGCCGGCCGGGCTTAAGAAACACCACCACCTCCGCGTGCCTCCAGTCTGGGGGGAGCAAGCCCTTCTCCCGGACCTCCTCCACTACCGCCCGATAATACGGGGCCAACTGTGTATTATAGCGGCTAAAGAATTCACTCGGGAACCCATTGGGCCCGGGAGCCTTCCCAGAATTGAGCTCTCCCAGGGCCGTGCCCAACTCCTCATCCGTTAAGGGAAGCTCCAGCCGGTCTCGCACTTCATCTGGCACCACTTTAGGTGGTAGATCGGCTAAGAATTTATCGACGGTAGCCGCTGGCAGGTATTCCCGGGGGGCATAAAGGTCTGCATAGTAGGTAGCAAAGCTTTCCGCTATAAGGAGCAGGTCAGTGATCGGTACCCCCTTATCATCCAAAAGGCCTGGGAGGGCCTGGGCATGAAAGGCGCCCCTGGCAAAGCCGATGGAGCATCTTTCCGGACTTGACCCCCACTGGTATATCCTGCTACGCGTCGCCAGCCAAGTCTGGCAGGCTTCGTCCATTAGGAGGGCGGCACAAGACTGTTGGGCCAGAAGTAACTGCCTCACCAACAGCCCTCCCCCTTCCTCCCGAGCCCGGTGCTCAAGTGCCTCAATGGTGGCCTCAGCCCACGTCAACTCATCCCTGTGCTTACTGCGAGCCGCCGAGCACCAAGATATATTCACGCCTCGTAAAGTAGGCTTAAAGGCCTCCCACAAACACTCAGCGCTAGACACCGACCCCTCGTTTGAGGTGAAGTATTGAGCAATGGCCTCCCTCATATGCGTATTGTAATCATCATTCTGCAGGTGCCACGTTTAGAGGCACCACCGAAAGGGTTGGCGCCCCCGGCCCATATACAACTCAAGGGACACTGGGGAGTGATTGGAAAGGCCACGGGGTAGGATCTCAGTCAAAGCCACTCTACCAGCCCTCGTCCGGGGAATAAAGATGTAGTCGAGACTCGAGAAAGTTTTGTGAACCGCTAAGAGGTATGTATACTCCCACCTGTCTCCGTGGGCCCGCCGCCAGACATCGATCCAGTCAAAGCTAGTCACCAATGAGTTTAATTTCGTGGGACAACCCCTCCCCAAGACACCCTCCCCACCGCTCCTGTCCCTAGCCAAATCCATAACGCTGTTCCAGTCCCCACCCACTACAGAAAGCACATCAGGTATATCTGCCCAAAGGGCCAGTAGCTTCTCTACAAGAGACCACTGCAAGGGGGGGGCATACACACAGCCTAAATCCAAGGGGACTTCCCCAACCGTGCCCCGAATAAATAGATACCGTCCCTGAGAATCAATCCACTGCTGCGCATGTATATACGGGACCCTACGATGAACCAAAATTGCCACCCCTCTGGAGCCCCTCGCAAATCCTGCGTGAAAGATTTGTTGATATCCATATCGCTGTAAGCAGGGTGTCTTCGTTCCCATGAGGTGTGTTTCCTGCAACATAAGGATATCGGCCCTAGCCCTCTTAGCCTGATGTAATATTGCTCCCCGCTTAATTTTGTCTAGGGCCCCTCGCACATTCCAGCTTATAATACGGAGAGTACCCGGGGCTCCCGGATCCCTGGAAGATGTGCTAGCCATAGGGGAGGGGACCCACCCACATCACCGACAGAGGACCACGGCCGTGTGTATAAATAGTGCAATGAACCCAGAGCGGAAGTGCGACGCGGAACCTAAGACAACTCCCTCAACAAACCCCCCACCCCATACCTCAAAAACGCTGAAGCATCTGTCGCGGCGGGACGAGTACCCGAACCCCAATGGGTGAATAGGCACTGCCCCATCCAATGGATCCCCAACTTACAGCCCATGTTCCTCGGGCGGGGTCTCGACCAGCACGAGACCGGCAGAGAACCAGCCCACACTGTGATTCCCCCGAAAATTATATATCAGAGAACATAATGAACATAAGAGACTTCCCCAGCGCTAAACCAGCCCTAAGCATCAAGGGTCCAAAGTTTGGCGTCCATGCGCAGGCACCCCCCCAGCAGAGACTCCGCCAGACAAGGAGCGCCTCCGGGATCGTGACCGCCTATCACCCCTCCATCGCTGTCCCTTGGGACCGTTCTGGGCCACCTCTCCGGAGGAGTCCAACTCCCTGCCGGGCGGCGTGTGCACCCTCTCCCGCACCGTTCCGTCAGTCCACTTAAAGACCTCCTCCGGGGTGTCGAAGAAATGTGTGCGGGATTGGTACACCACCCGTAGACGAGCAGGGAACAAAAGGGCATACTGGAGTTTAAGGTCTCTCAGTCGGGCCTTCGCGGCCATGAACGATTGGCGCTGTTGCTGTACTAGTCGTGTATAATCGGGAAATATTAAGATGCGCACATTTTCATACAGCAGAGGTTCCTTGGCCCGGGCCTCTTTCAAGATGGCATCACGGTCCAGATAGTTCAGGAGCTTTGCTATTACTGGCCGTGGGCGAGCCCCCGGCAGCGGTTTCTGCAAAAGCATAGTGACATAGCGTCCGGCGGGAGCCAACTTTCCAACCACTGCTTGAGGAGGTGTTCCATATTGCCTGCCTCACAGCCCTCCGGAAAACCCACGAATCGCAGGTTGTTTCGTCGGGCTCGCCCTTCTGCATCCTCCACACGGAGCGCCAATCCCCTCTGGATCGTTTCCATGCTCGCCATATTTTTGCTTCAATATGGTGACATCGTCCTCCACTCCAGAAATCCGGGTCTCAGCTTCTGTAATGCGAGACACAGCGTTGCGCAGATCTTGTCGCAGCAGCGTGACATCCGACCCAATCGTCCGATCCTAGCATCAAGCATGGCCCTGGATTGGGTGATGGCTGCCATAAGGGCCGCGTTGTCTGGCATGGCCTCCGGCGGACCCCCGGCCGCACCAGCCTCCGCTCCCAGACCAGTGAATTTATCAATGGGGCCATGTCTAGTAGACCCACTGCCCTTGTCTCTCGTCATGACTGCCCCTGGGGTCCTCCCGCAAGTCTGAATACGGCTGGGCTAGTTGCAGGCGTGGCGTCACAAGGCCCAAAAAGTCCCCCCAGGGGTCCGACCCCCCCCGGGACCTCACACAGTGGGTACGGTGTCCGCAGATAAGGTCCAAGGGCGCCGTCAGCCGGGTGGCCTCACCGAGTGCCGCAAACGCTGAGGGGCCGATTCACAGAACTAACTTAAGACAAAATCCTAAACTTACTACTTTTGGTATTCACAGAAATTAGGATTTTGTCTTAAATTTGTCTTAGACATACTTAAGACAGACTTAAGACAGACTTAAGACAAACTTAAGACAGACTTAAGACAAACTTAAGACAAACTTAAGATAAACTTAAGACAGACTTAAGACAGACTTAAGACAAACTTAAGACAAAATCCTAACTTAAGTCTGTCTTAAGTTTGTCTTAAGACAAACTTAAGACAAAATCCTAACTTCTGTGAATACCAAAAGTAGTAAGTTTAGGATTTTGTCTTAAATTAGTTCTGTGAATCGGGCCCACACTGTCAGAAAACTCCAGCCCGGTTATCCATCAAAGCAGGGGTCCACGGGGCCAAAGGATGTAGTTCTCAGTCGCACCCCATGCGGCCCGATCGTGCCGCCAATCTCTGCTGCCAAGGTACTCCGCCTACCTCTGAGCACAGCCTCATGCGCGACGGGGGCCACCGCAGCAAGCCTGTACTGCACCGCCGCCAAATGACTGCCCCCCCGACTGACGCTCACATCTCATCCCCCTCTCCTCACCTCCGCGGCCCAGTCTGTCCGCCGCGTCGTCGTCCACAGCCCCGCCTGGGCCGCGTCTTAAGTCCAAAAAGGGGGGGCAGCCGACCCCGGCCCGCAATATGTCCTGGGCCACCCGGGTCCAACTTCATACACGTAGGCGGGGGTCAAGACTCTGCAGGCCACTGCCGCGGGTGCCCACAATGCCAGGGGGTCCAATGCTGCCCTCACAGGTGGCCACCTCGTGGCATAGCTGCACTCCAAGCTGACGGAGAGGGGACAAGGGGGTGGACCCCCGCGGCACTCCCCAGTGACCATGCCACCAAGCTCCCCCCTGCTGCCAGCTGTCGAGAGCACTCACATAGCCCGGGAGTCAGGCCGCACCACAGTTCTCTGCACCACTGCTGCCACTCTCTCCGGATGCCAACCGGACCCCGGGCGACACACTGTCAGACACCCGGTAAGGCAATCGTCCCTGCAGCGCCGGTCCCGGGTCCCGGAGTCACCTGAACCGCTGATCCGACGTCTCCTCCTGTAGGCGGGCTCAGCACGACACGCAGCTCCCGATCCCCCTCCGGGAATCAGCACGCGACTCCCCGGCTCCTCCTGCGCCACCAGGCCCCGTCCCTCACGCGGCACGACTTCGCTACCGAAATCGTGCGTGGGCGCCACCGATTACCTTTGAGTGTCCGCTGGGGAAGGCAGCGCCCCGGTAGCTCCCTCAGGACTGCTGGTATGTCGGGGGAACCAGGATAATTTAAGGATTACAGGCAGGCTGGACGGAGCTCGCCTAACACACGTCCGCCATAGTGGCTCGCTAGGCCACGCCCCGCGAAGTCAGAGTTTTAATAACTTTTAAGAGAAATTAACTTATAGAACCTTACAATTTACATGCCTGAAGTTCCTGGGAGCTAAATTTGCATTTAAATCCCCACTTCTACCAGCCAGTAATTGGCATTTGAAGAGGTATGAAAACTGCTCCCACAGACCAAAGGTATGGGTGTGGGTAGGTGCTCTTGTTGCCTTGACGGGATGGACAGTGGGGTTGGGGCCAGAAACTGGATTAACTTAAAAGAGGCCTCCCATGTTGTAGGCAAATGTTAGTTGGCATCTGGGCAGTACAGTTCTTTTATGCCCCAGCCAGGGAATCACAGTTGCCCTCTTTTTGACATTACGGACATTACGGTGTCAAATCCTGTTGGAGTGCCAAATCTTGCTTGACAGGTCTGCTGGGATTTGACATATAAACGGTGGGGGTGCACTTGGAAGGAAGACAGACTGGATGTCAAAACAATTCATGTGTATCCACTGTCTGGTTGCTGGATAACCTGGTTTTGTTTTACCAGACGTCTATCTCTGGGTTTATTGGGGGTACAGTGATTGCCCAAACTGGATTTTAGTGTTAGATGTTCGAGAACACTAGGATTAGCATAGTATTCCCCCCACACACACACACCCTCAGAGCCCAAGTTTAGTGCGATCGCAGACTTCTGCCATCTTGAAAATGTCCAAACGCTGTAAGGTTGCTCCAGTAAATATTACTCAATTGGTTAGGGTGCACACAGGAGTCATTCCCACAAACTATCTCATGTTAGGCATAAAGGTGGCATCTCCAGGGACCTTCAGGACACTCCCAAACCTGTGGAAGATCAGAAGAGGACAGAACCTGCTGTGTGTCACCTGAGGAGATCCCTGAAAGGAGTGGGCCTGCACTTACTTGTACCCAGAACGAAGAAGTGGACTCCAAGGGTCATAAGGTGGACCTCCTGTTAAATCTGCAGGGACACAACAAGCGACATTAGGCCTTTTCCTGCAACAGCCCAGCTGACCTGGACTAGACCCTGCTGTTTGGCCTATGACTGGCACCCTGTAAGTCTCTTAGTGGCCCCACTGTGTCCCTAGGAGCTTTAGAGGTGTGCACCAGTGGTTATGTGGGACTTAAAAGGATTAAAGTCAGAAGGTAGAATCTTTGACCAGTTTGAGCCTGGTTGGTGTATCTGACCCAACGTCCATCACAGACAGTGTCAAATTATGCCAAGGTGGTGTACTGCGATTATTGACTATCACTGGCACTCTGTGCTTCTTGGAGCTATGTTTCCTTAAAACTTTAAAAACTCATATCTCTGGTTCCCATTTTTGGATGTTTGTCATTTTGGAGTCTTTTTCTATATTGAATTTTATTCTATTTATCTAATTTGGTTTGGGATTTTTATTGTTTTGTATTTTGACTCTATTACTGTGTTGGTATTGTATACATTCTTTGCACGTTGTCTTATACTTAGCCTGTCTCCTCTGTGCAATAGCTACCAGAGGGTGAGCACAGGTTAATTTAGTGACTTTAAGGGTTCACCCTGACACAGGTTTGATTATTCTTTGCTGTGGGTAGTCACCCTCTCCCCCCCTTCGTTTAACAATCCAATTTCTTACAGCAAGTGTCTATTGTAGAATGCCTACCAGCTTTTAAGATCATTCATTTTCACTGGTCACAAAGTGCGGGTTTGCAGTTTTGAAGACGTAGCTTTAACAATAGAGTAGACCATGGACTGTGGGTGGCAAGGAATGTTAGAGGATTGATGATAGGGCGTTTTCCAGCCCTCAGAAAGGCGAAGTGCTCATTCTCGCATTTTTAATGTTAATGGAGAGATGGAGGGCGCTAGAGGGCGCACAGCGGAATGGCTGCCTCCTGAGACAGCTCCGCCGGACGGGGAACGAAAATGGTGCAAAAAGCATGACAGAGGAAGCGCCGCGGCCAGAAACACATCGCAGCAATGATCGGAAGCTGCCCTTCACGGAAGGGGGTTGAGAGGGTCGATCGAGAGCCCCGCTTTCCCTGAAAAAACGAACTCCAAAGCTTTCGGGCGTGCGAGGCTAACGGCTCCCAAGATGGCGGCGCCCACCGACACGAAGACGCGCTCTGAGTGGCGTCGGCATTGCCGATAAGGAAGGACGCTGGTGAGGGACGCGGTCGCCGCCTGGACACTACAAGCTCACTCCTGACACGTTGCGGGACCCCCGGGGGCACAGGCACGGACTGCGGTGCGCGGAGGGGGCCCGGTGAGAGCCTCCACGCTGGCCGCCTGCCCGATTGAGGAGGCGGGGGCTCGGCGACGGTGTGACCGCATCGGCGGAGGTGCATAACGCTGTGCTGCGGCGGGGGCTGCGAGAGCGGAGAGGTGAGGAGACTGCTGGGACCCCCGTTGCGGGACCGAGGAGCGCCTCGCCGGCCAATAGGGAGGACATCTGCTGCAGGCTGGCCTCGTGAGCATGGTGGACCCGGGCGGTGGAGAGATCCACGTGCGCTGCGCCCAAGACCGGCACATATAGAGCCCAGCGGATGGCGGTGAGCGTGTGAGACTGCTGGCGGAACGGAAATAGCTGGGCCACGTACTGAACGCAACTGCGCTGAATGGCGGCACTGGGACCCATGCGGGACGGAGGGCTGGAATGAGGAGCTGAACAACGGAACCATTGCAGAGAGCTGTGAACCTGCCGTTCGGCTGTGACACCCCCGAACTCCGTCCGCGGAGGGCCCGATAGGTGATCTTAGTCGGCGGGGCCCAGGGGGCCCAGCGGCACACTCGGACACTATGGGAAAGCCGGAGAAGACACAAACGAAGCTCCCCTTTGAAACCAAGCGCCAGACCAAAGGCGCCACTCTGCCACCAGACGACGCAACGGGGGCTGACGACACAACGCCACAGGGCATGGCGGAGGCGCTGAGGGCCATCCAGCAGAGCTTACAGGACATACATGGTAAACTTGATACCATCACACTGCGTGTCGACAACATGGCGGCGAAGCTGGATGCGCACGGAGAGCGGCTAACGGAGGCAGAGACCCGAATCGGGGCACTGGAGGACGCCTCCCAAACCACCACTCAAAAATATACGGAGGCTGAGAGACTGCTGGAGGCGATGAGGCAAAAGACGGAGGATTTGGAAGCGCGCTCAAGACGCAATAATGTGAGAATCACGGGGGTTCCGGAATCTACCAACACGGGCCGGATGGAAACGTATGTTGAGGAGCTGATTAAGGACGTTGTGGGCGCGGAGCACCTGTCCCCAATGTTCCTCGTTGAGCGAGCACACAGGTCGCTGGCTCCAAGGCCAAAGCCTGGGGCACCCCCGCGGCCCATAGTCGCCAGAGTCCTCAACTACAGGGACCGTGATGTTGTCCTTCGAATAGCGCGTGAGAAACAGCAGATCACGCACCAAGGAAACAAACTGGCATTCTACCCGGACTTCACCCTCACAGTCCAACAAGCGCGGAAAGAGTTCAATCCGGTAAAGAAAAAGCTTCGTGATATGGGGGTTGACTACGCCATGCTCTACCCTGCCCGGTTGCGGATAACGCACGACGGACGTGCGGTACTGTGCCACTCGCCCCGAGAGGCGTCTGAACTTATCAAAAAAATCGGAGCTAAGCGCAAAGAGAGTCGGAGAGTTGAGGAAGCCACGGACGCTGACTAAATTATTGTGCACAAGGACCACCGAGGACCGGCGCAGCTGCTCTACACCACGTGCTGAACACGCGACCTCGACGGGGTGAATAACGGAGGGCGGCAGGGCAGACGAGGAGACTTCCACCATGACACAGACTGCGAGTGCATTTGCTGTGAATGACCACGCCGGGGCCTCTGAAGGGCTGGACGCCGGTAAAACTGCTACTATACAAGTCGGGGTGGTGCTGCAGGAGCTCCAGATCGCGGAAGTTCGGGGGGTAGGATTCCCCTATCGGACAGAGACCGCACACAGTTGGAAACGGCCGCTCCCTGAGGGGCAGGCGTTCGTTCTGTCGGGGATGGCAGACAAACCACCCAGATGAACAGCGTGAGAAATGAGCCCTGACTGCCAGGACTATACCATAGGTATGTGGGTCAGGTGCGGGTGGAGGGAGGAGCGGATGGCTGGGAAAAAGACTCTCTGCTAGCAGGACAGTAATGCTACAAATGGGACGCTGTGAACGTTGCTGAGACTGCGACAGACCCTGGGGAGGGTCGATACGATGCTTACATAGATGTGGGATCCTTGGGGTCCTGAACAGGGATTTGTCCCCGTCCACATCCATTAAGTTGGATGGAGAGGTGTGTTCTAGGCGGTCCCCCAACGAGGGAGATCCCCGAATCCAGTTACCTTAATGTTTGACATTAGTTATGGGGTATGTCTTTGGCATAGTTGGGGTGCTGAAGTGGGTGGGGGGAAGCGGGATACGGTTGGGAAGTTGCAATGTTGGTCACTGTGCATGAGACGCATCGCTGAATTCCGAGTAAATTTGCTCAGGTTACTGAGGGTCCAGACCCACTGCGACAGCTATAGGGGCGCGCCCGCTAGGTGTAAGGGTGATTGCTGTATGACTGATACTGCTAGGAGATGGCTGATAGCGGAGTAGGTGCGAGATTGCTTCGATTAATCACATGGAATGTCCGAGGGCTTGGCAACCCCAAGAAAATCAGGCAAACACTGGCATACCTGGACAGACAGCGCGTAGATATTGCACTCATACAGGAGACACACTGCGCACCGTCACGCCGAGTTAATGTGGGCCGTAGGTGGGCTGAGTCCGTACACTATTCCTCTTACTCCTCCTATGCACGGGGGGTGATGGTATTGATAAAAAAAGGGCTGAAATATACCATTGAGTCGGTTGAGAAGGATGACATGGGACGGTTTGTTATTCTGACTGGTCTCCTGCGGAGACAGAGACTGGCTGTGGTGAATGTCTACGGGCCTAACGTGGACGATCCGCAGTTCTACCAATCGCTGTGGAGCAAACTGCGCGACCTCCAGGCTCCCCATGTGGTGTGGGGTGGAGACTTTAATATTGCGCTCTGCGATGACTTTGACCGCTCTGGGGCGACAGCGGAGCCGCATAGGCACGCCCTCCATGTCCTACAGGACATAATGGTTGATAAGGCGCTTACTGATATTTGGAGACATAGACATCCGGATGACCTAGAAGCCACTCATGTGACTACGTCGCGCGGTAGCTGGTCTCGTATAGACTACTGGCTGGTCTCGGGCGACGTTGCACGATGGACAAGGGAGGTTCGTCACCTGCCTAGAACGCTATCCGATCATAGCCCGGTGCTCCTCGCCTTGGAGCTCCCGGACTACACGCCACCTCCGTTCAGTTGGAGATTCAATGCTAAAGCACTCATAGACCCCCTGTACACTGATACCATCGGGCAGGCGATACAGGAATACTTTGACAATAACGCGCCTACAGCGACCGACCCGGGAGTGCTCTGGGAGGCCTGCAAGGCTACTATACGCGGCGTCTGCATCAGCACCAATGCAGGCATACTTAAAGACATCCGACGGCAAATCGGAGCCAAAGAGGATAAACTCCGAGTCCTAGAACGTGACTACGAACGCACACAAAATGCTCGGCTACTGGGGGACATTCGGACTACACTGTCCGAGTTTCAGAGCCTCGCGGACGATGAAATTAAATATACCATGAAACGACAGATTGCAAGGGCCTATGGGGAGGGCGGCAGACCAGGAGGGCGACTGGCGGCTAAAATATGTGAGGGACGTGCGCCGCAGAACATACAGGTGATCCGTGGACGATGGGGGGACCGACATTATGGCGAGCAAGAAATACTGGGGGAATTTATGGATGCATACGGAGAGCTGTATGCCTCCAGGCCTACGGCCGCTGAGGCTTGAATCGGGGAGTACCTCGAAGACGTGGCGATAGCGTGGCTATCGGACACACATCGCGAATATCTATCCCAACCTATCACAGTAGAGGAGGTCACGGAAATAATTAAGTCACTGCCGAATGGTAAGGCTCCGGGCCCGATGGCTTTACATGCGAATTTTATAAGGCGTTTGTTGACCAGCTGGCCCCCCGTCTAGTGGAAATGTATGGAAACGCACATGAGCAACAACGACTGCCGCCCACATTGCGGGAAGCAATACTACTGGCCCTCCTCAAGCCACAGAAAGATCCGGAGCTTTGTGACTCCTATAGACCACTGTCCCTCATAAACGTGGATAACAAGATCTTAGCTAAATTGCTTGCTGCACGTCTGAACCCGCTGATGCCCAGACTGATCTTGCCTGACCAGTCTGGATTCATACCAGAACGCTCCACTGCTCACAATACGCGGACACTATTTGCGCTTGCGCATTACTTAACACCTGAGACGAGGGCGGCGGCGGTCTTCCTAGACGCAGCCAAGGCCTTTGATTCTCTAGAATGGAAATATATGACTAAGGTGTTGCGGAGGATGGGATTCCCACTTGCGTTCCTTCAATGGATCCACTTGCTATATGATGCACCTGTGGCGAGGATTAGGGTGAATAACTATATTTCAGACACCATTGCTATACGGAGAGGGACGAGACAGGGATGCCCGCTGTCCCCTCTTTTGTTTGCTATAGCACTGGAGCCGCTCGCCTGCAAGATAAGACAGGGACATCATTATTCAGCCCTGCAGTTTCCGCAACGGCCGTTGCACATCTCCCTGTACGCAGATGATATGCTACTCTACGTGAGGGACCCACAGACCAATCTGAATCCACTTTTGAGGGAATACATAAAATTTGCACGTAAATCTGGGGTCACCATAAATTGGGCCAAATCCCTGATTATTCCCTTGACTGATACCACGCACCCGCACCCCATAGATTATCCCTTGGAGTGGAAAACGGACCCGATAAAATATTTGGGGGTATGGTTTCACAGGGACCCGGAAATTGTTATCAGGTCTAACTACGGGACGGCGATTGACACACTGGAGGAGAGGGTGGGAAGATGGATTCAGCTGCCTTTATCGCTGGCTGACCGTATTGCTATCGTCAAGATGGTGCTCCTGCCGAAGCTACTTTACCTGTTCACTAACATCCCTATACACCCCCCAATGGAGGTGTTCCGCAGGATTACCTCGTTGGTCCTCCGGCTTGTTTGGGCGGGAAAGACGGCCAGGGTGGAGATGCGGACACTCACGCTACCGTACAGTCAAGGAGGGTTCGGGGTCCCAGACTTCTATCATTATTACCTCTGTGCGCAGGCACAGTACGCACACTACTGGTACCACAGGATCCCATTTCTCACCCACACTGCGATAGAAGAGGGGGATGCGCTGCCTGTCCCACTCGAGGCGATTATCACCCATCGTAGGCCGCCACTGCATACGCAAGACATAAACACCATTGACACAACGAACAAAGCATGGCATACCATGGGCAGACTGGCCAATAAACTGCCGCTGTATGCCCCGGCGCTCAGGCTCCAATGGCATCCGGCTATATCAGTAACGCAAGAAAGAGTGGGATTGGACTTGCTGCGGCAGGTAGGCATTGACACAGTAGGAGATTTGTACGATAACGGGACTTTTAAAACACTTGAACATCTCACATTCATCAGTAACATGTCTACGCTATTTCGCTTCAATTATTACCGGCTGCAAAGAGCCGTGAAGGAACTGTATCCAGATTACCCGTTGGAACCGAAAGAGCTGACTGCGTTGCAATGGCTGATCACCACACCTGCTAAACGACACCTGGTGTCTACACTCTATACAAAACTACAGGGGGACATAGCGGGGAACACGCACACCTCAATGGAGAAATGGAAGAGCTGTCTAGATACACAGCTAACAGAGGAAGAGTGGACGGTTGCCTGCACCCTGACGGGAATGCTGACGCCCAATGGTAATCTCCGCATACTACATTTTAAATACCTGCACCAAACATACTACACACCGGCTAGGCTACACCGTTATGGGCTGCGTGGGGATGCTAGATGCGAGCGATGTGGGGCTGATGGTGCAGATTTTATACATCTGGCGTGGTCGTGTGAGGCGGTGGGGAGATACTGGGAGCAGGTGACGAGATTGCTGGGGGCCATGGTGGGAAGTGAGGTGCGCTGTGAGGCTAAGACCTGTTTGCTAGGGTTGCTGCCCGAGATACGGGCCCTAAAGCGCAGATTTTGCATGATTGCATTACTAATGGCCAAAAGAAGGGTATCGCTCTGTTGGTATGGAAAGAAGGTCCCAAAACTGAAAGACTGGCTCACGGACCTAACGTACTGTAGGGATACCCTGAGGACCTACGAAGAGGAGCTCCCTGCTGGATCAACACCCAGAGACTACTGGGTATATTTAACTCAATATCTGCAAAGTGTTTCCGTAGAATCACCAAGCGATTGACATATGAGTGGAAGGGTGGTGGGGGTGGAGGACCTCTGGTTAAGACACAAACCAATGATTCGGATGAAGGATGCTGTTGTGCTGTGACCGAAAAGTTTTGGTTATTGTTCGATTGTAAACAATTACAAATGCCAATAAAAAAAAAAAAAAAAAAAAATGTTAATGGAGAGATAAAAAGCACAGATTAAGAGTTGAACCCTCTTGCAGGTGTTGGTGTTTCCCCTTAAAATCCACATATCTCGCCATTTACCAGGCATTTTCATCTTTGAAACTTTGGTAGGTTTGACGTGCCAAAATATATCAAGGAGTAAATCTGAAGGTGCGACCTTTATCACCAGATACCGGAGCAACAGTTGTAATTATGAACACTACTCAAATAGGTCTTTGTTCGAGGATAATAATTTACCAAGGTGGTCGTACCTGATGTATTAATGATTAGATTCTTTGTTTCACTGAACGCTGTATGCAGTAAGACCATGGTATCTAAACCTTACTTTCTTTGGATAACGTCTTTTTTTATATTGGCCCCATGACTCCACTCTTCTCTCTTCTTAAGAACTCTACTTCCAAACTCGTATTCCCTTTTCACCTCTCTCCACATCCTATAGCCTCTTTTTTCATCTTCAACCAATTCGTCGCCTCCCCTTACTCTGACCTTTCATCTCTGTATTCTCTCTCTATGCTCAGCCAACTTTTTTACTTCTAAAACTGAATTATTATGTTCACCGTTTTCTACTAGAAGAGCTTGGAGGCCGGCTGAATTGATCTGGAGGTCAGAAAGAAGGTCATTACAGCCAATAGAGCCTGGTTGCTGTGGGAGTGGCTGGGGCATGGGAGATAGATTTGTATCAGTTTGACACAAAGAATATTTTACTGTGTAAGGACATGCAGCTGAGTATGTCCCCTTTTGCAAGTGGAAATCTGCCTCAGAAAACAACATTGTATCAACTACATGACGTGTTCCTCCGTTCTAGCTCTGTATGCCCAAAACTAACAAAATGTTGGCCAAATGTAGGTAGAGGAACGATGACTTCAGTATTTGTTTTTCCTTCAAACATTTGCCAAACTTCAGAAAGGAATGAACTCTAAGGTCGCCAGGGCTTCCCTAAGGGTTCTTCATGGTTTCATTACACCTTGTCTTTTTTTGTGAAAACTGTGCATACCTTAGCTTTTTGAATGTACACAACTTGAAAAACTCACTTTGCGCCATTGAAACTCAGACAGCAAGTACAGATCTGCTTTTTAACTACGAGATGATAGAAAGGAAAGTTAATCTGCCTATGACATCTAAAGCTCGTCTACCACATTGAAAGGAAATCTGCTGTATTTTTATTGGAATACGAAAAGGAAGGTCTGGTCTACTCTTTTCTTTCCTTGAAATTGGCACTTGGTGCTGTTGTTCACTTCGCAGAGTGTTTATATAACTCACAGGTGTCTGGAAGACACGAGCACTCCTTCATTTCAATCCATTGATGTTTAGTTAACAGAATCCCCCCTACCCCCCCCCCCCCCCCCCTCCCATCCCCTCACTCGATATTACAAAGTTTGGAAGGCGATGCATCTCGTCTGCCCAATAAATACATATTTTCCCTATCCTTCGTATGACATATGTGCACACTCATTTCTCATTGCTGGTGATCTGCTACCGTTGTGGGTAAACATTAAAGGAAAAAACAAGTAATTCAAGGGCATTTTCGCTATGTGACCTCAAAATATGATGGGAGTGGTCCTGGAAATGTGCTAAAATTGGGACCCTTGTGTCTCACGAGACAGTAAGCAATGCCCAATGGAAAGAAATCGAAATTGGAATAAACCCACCAGAAAATTACTCAGCATTCAGAAACTTTGACAAGACATGGCAACGGTGAGAGACACATCCTGAGAGGCTCAAAGGAGCGGTTACGAGATAGTGGGTATCTCATGTTTGTACCAAAAGTCCAGTAAATGAGCACATGAAATGTCCATCAAATGTCTACTAGAATTGAAAAGCAAAATGTAAGTTTTCCAAGAGTTAGAATGAAGGGAAAGACTACTGAAGAAGACGAGGGCCAGGTTTAGCAACACTTTGCACCAGTGCATTTGTAGGAGAGTAGGGTCTGCTATCCTATGGTCACCCCAAATTTTTGCTTTTTGCTTCACTGGTTTTTGACATATTGAGGCTGTGGGCCTGCCAATCAGACCCCCAGCCTGCTGTTCTCTCTACTAAATTAAAACTATGCACCCTAGGTGCATAACCAATTGGAAGTGGATCACCCTGTCAGCCCCTGTACCAGTGTACACTAGGTACCCAGGGCATTGGTGTACCCAAGGCCTGCCAGGGGCTGCAGCATGTATTATGCCACCCCAGGCTTGGCCTAACAATCTGACACAACTGGCTGATCACTCAGCTGGGGTAAGTTGGTGTAATCACCTCTTACTTAGGTGTAGTATACCTATACCTAACCTTAAATGGGACACCTGGTAACCTCTAAGTCACTCCTATGGCAGGCCTTAACAATCCTGAAGGCAGAGTGCTTGGTTCCATGTGAGATGGTGCTCTGGCATGAGCTGAGCCTGTCTGCAGTGGTCGGAACAACTTCCTTCTACTGTTTCCAGATATCGTCATACCATATACTCTTAAGTGCATTATGAACCTCGCGGTTAAATGCTATCTTTGGTTTGGCTTTATCAAAACATGTCGAGTAAGGTGTCATACGAATTGGAATACTAACCCCTCGCCAATTCTGGCGACGGGGTTAGCATTCCACCCTTCTAGAGGGACACGACATGTACAGTACCTGAAACCCGGGTAAAATCAGACATAGCCTCAGCTCCACAAAATGGATGCTGCCACCACAGACACAAGTCTGCCCTCCTGCTGCTGGGAGTCCTTCCAGCTTGGGAGGTGTGGACAAAGGGTTTCCTGCCAGGGGAGGTGCGTGCACCACCCCAGACAGGATTTTGTGTATTGGTCAGGTAGGGCTTGAAAGAAACCAGACATGCCTATGGCTCACAAGGAGCCTCGGTGCATATGCCAGTTCAAACCGGTCCTGGGGCACACCAGTCCCGGGCCTGGGGCGAGCTGGACAAAGGATTGGGGGTGTAACCACCCCCCTTCCTGGTCCCACCCATAGGGAGGGACCTAGCAGGTAGTCCGGCCCCTAGAATCCGAATAAAGGTAGGAGCTGTGTCCTAAGACTTCAGACATCCTGGAATCAACTTGAAACTAAGAAGAAGACGGGAACTTCGACATTCTGCTGCACAGAAGACTGAAGAAAATCTCCCCTGTGGTCAGGGAGTGACCACCTTGCTAACGCAAGCACCATCCAGCGAATCACCGTCTGCTTTGCCGCCGCCTCCCGCCGGAGCCCGAGCCCAGAGACTGACAAGACCTGGACCTCCAGACCTCTCACCGCCCGATCCACAGTCCCTGCAAAGAGGAGACCCGTGGAGGCACCGAGACACGTGGAGCCAGCCATCTTGGAACGACTACGACAAGCTGACCAGTGCAACAACCGAGGCTCCCTCCAAGTTGTGCTTTGGGTCCTGAGAAGCCCAACCCTCGAGCAGCATCTGCACCAAAGGTGAGCCCTCCAGCATCTCCACGATCTGCGTGGGGCCCTTCTGCATTTTGCCACTCGACGCGCCTAACCGGTTGCTGGCCCGCTGGCTAGTGGCCATCTTGGCGACGAAATCTACGACAAACACCGCTGGTCTGGTTGCTCCAGACTGGCCCTTGCTCCCCTCCAAAGGAGCAATCCCTCTGACCTTGCTGGTCAGAACCAACAGCTGATTTCCGAATCCTCCTGCAATTGTTTTTGCCAAGGCTTGTTTGCTTCGATCAAGTCGCCGACACCGCCGACAGCGAGAGCCTGCGTGGGACAGCTCGTGAGCCGACTCCTGGACGTCGTCGACCTTCAGGGACCACGTGGCTGCGGAGACAAGCTACCCCTCATCACCTGTTTGCACCCGACATCGCCTGGTACCCACCTGGTGCCACGCTGGTCACTGGCTAGTGACTGTGAACACTGTCCCCTCTGCTTACAGGTCTTCAACATCTCCGATCCACTCTTGGATCCACTGCATCTCTTCCCGACCGACCGCCTGCAGCATCTTTGTCCCAGGCTCAACGGAACAGATAGAAGAAACCCGACGCACTTTGAGGCCTATGCACCCGCTTCCTGTGGGTGAGGTAAAGCTGGTACTCCGGTGCCCATGTGTAGTAATACATCTCTAGTGCCTGTGTTCCAAATCTTAAGTTCCTAGGTCATCCGGAAGATTCCTTTTGCAGTAACTTTGTACTTTTTACGCACCCATTGAAACCTATGGGAGCACGCGTGTGACTATTTGCTCTGCACACGCCACCCGTGGACCTCCTGGTCACTAACTGACGTTAGCTCCTTGTAGGCCCAGCGATTCTAGAGGCCCTAGGCCTTTTCCCTTTTCTGTTCGTGGTACTTATACCACTATTTTAGTATATGGTTCGAGTGGCCACCAGGGCCTATCCATATAAAGTGCAACTTCTGTGTATTCTGTGATAATCTTGTTTGACGATTTGTGCTCCTGTGCTCATAAAGAGACTAGGGGTTACTTTGAGAAATAAATACATATATATTTTGAATATATATCTGTGTGGTGTCCTTTCATTGGTATAAAAGGGGGTTACTATTGGTAAAACAGCTTGCTTAACACGCTTCACGAGTTTAGCCTCAAAGACTGCTTAGCCTACGCTACCACTAGGGCAGCTAGTCCGAAAAGGTTGACTTACAACCACACCATAAGGGTTGCTTGGCATGGTACAAGGTGGTCACTAGAACTAGTGAACAGCATATACCAGGCCAACTTCTCACATTGGTGAGCAGCGGTTGGATTTGAGCTTGCTGTGTTTTACCATTGTAATCTCTTGGTTACCAATTGAAAGATCACATAGGTACCTGTAGGTACATATAAAACAAGATTAGATATACATAAGTTCTACTGAACTTAGTTGTTGTAGAGCAAAGGGAGTAGCACACCCTGACTACAACTACTAGATAGGTTTAGTAGGTAAACCCAAGTGTAGGTAGATTGCAACACATCCACCCACACTTAAGAGCAATGGCCGGGGCAGAGGGGTCCACTGTACCCATCTCTGTTGAGAGTGACCCCCAGAGGGCACCATCCAGCTTTGCTACCCTTAATCAGAATGAGCTCAGGCATTTGGCAACTCTTAGAGGCCTTGAACAGCCCAAGAACCCAAACTCTGCTGAGCTCAGAGAGCTCTTACAGAATGATGAGAATCAGAGAGCACTCAAGAAAGCTTCCCAGTTAGCCCCCTTAGGGACAGGAACAGGAGGCCCCCCTTCTAAAGATGCCACTGAAGTACCCCTTCCCAATAGTCACCCCTTAGATGGGATGCCTACCACAGAGGATGAGAGTGAAAAGGATACTGACAGTAGTGAGGATGAAGGGAGAACTAGCCCAGTGCCAAGTGTTATACTTGGCCCAGCTAAACCAAGGCTATTGGGGACTGACAGTGGGTTCAACCCACTGGATCTCCCCAGTGGACTTAACACAGGGCTGGGAAGGCAAAGGAATCGCTCAGGTGACTCCAATGCTTCCCATGGCTCTAGAGGCTCTCAAGGTCACTCCAGGAGAAGGATGACCACCCCTCAGAGGAGGGAACATGAGGCCAAGATGCAAGAGGCCCAGCTGAGGATCAGGAAGCAGGAGCTAGAAGTAGCCCTGATGGAAGAGAAACTTAGCAAGGCTAGACAGCATAAAGAGAGTGGGTCTATACCCACTGGTGGCAGCATTGTCCCTAAGGACAAAGATAGGGTTTTCGACAATAGAAACCTGTCTAAGGTTGTGCCCCCCTACAAAAGTGGGGATGACATCCACAAGTGGATAACTGCTCTTGAGAGAGCCTGCAAAGTACAGCAGGTTCCTGAAGATCAGTGGGCAGCAATCCTCTGGCTCTCCTTTGAAGGAAGAGGCAGAGACAGACTCCTCACTGTTAGAGAAGAGGATGTCAGAAACTACAGAGTCCTGAAGAGTGTTCTAGTTGATGGGTTAGGCTTAACCACTGAGCAGTACAGGTTAATGTTCAGAGACACCCAAAAGACACAGACTCAGGACTGGTCTGAATACATTGAATGTGCCACTAAGGCTTTGGAGGGTTGGTTGCTGGGAAGTAAGGTATCTGATTTTACAGGATTGTATAATTTGATGATGAGAGAACAGATTTTAAATAACTGTCAAAACCAGCAACTGCATCAACACTTGGTTGACTCTGATCTGACCTCTCCCCAAGAATTGGGAAAGAAGGCAGACAAATGGGTCAGAACCAGGGTTAAGCAAAAGAACCAGAACCAGGGCCAAGGGGGTGATCAGAAGAAAACAGACCAAAAGGGTGGAGATCAGAAACCTAAAGACCAGAAGTCTTCAACAGGGCCCCAAACTACTGCTAAGGAGGGTGGGTCCCAACAGTCCAAGAAGAAGAAAGAAGGTCAGAAGAAACCCTGGTGCAATCATTGTAAAAATACAACTCACTGGACTAGTGATTGCAAAAAGGGTGGAGCCCCCAACACTGTTGCCCCTAAGGCACCTGCTCCCAGTACTACTGTTAGCGGTGTTGGTCCCCAGACAAAGGGTGTAGTGGGAATCACTATGGGAACTGAAGGAGATTCTGACTTAGACAGAACCCTTACACAGGCAGTCTTGATCTGTGATGGGGACATTGATTTGTCCCTGACTGTGAGCCCCAGTAACCTGGGCAAGTACAGACAGACTCCCTTAATTAATGACAAAGTGGCTCAAGCCTACAGGGACACATGTGCCAGTGTCACTATGGTGACACCAGGCTTTGTGGACCCTGGACAGTACATACCAGGTGAGAACTACCTGGTGACCAATGCCAGCAATGCCACTACTTCACATAGTGTGGCAGTTGTTAACTTCTCATGGGGAGGGGTAACTGGCCTCAAAAGGGTTGTGGTTAGTGCAGACCTCCCAGTAGAATGTTTGTTGGGCAATGACCTAGAGAGTTCTCTATGGTCAGAAGTGGAGTACAGGACTCATGCAGAGATGTTAGGTATATCATCACATGTCCTTGCTGTGACCAGGTCACAGGCCAAAAAGTGCCTCACTGAACCTCAGGTCTTGGATCCTGGAACAATGGACCAAGCACCTACCAAGAAGAAGAACAGGAGGGTCAAGGCTGTGCCTTCCCCCCTGCCTCAGAGTGATGATCAGCCTTCCCAGGAAGCTGATCTAGAGGACCCTGAAGGAACTGTCCCTGAAGAGCTTGAACCTGATCAGGTTGAGTTTCTGGGGACAGGGGGACCTTCAAGGGCTGACTTGAGGCAGGCTCAGTTATCCTGTCCCTCTCTTGAACCCCTCAGACAGCTGGCTGCTGCTGAGGCTGCTGGGAATGCTCAAGGTACCCATAAAGTGTATTGGGATGAAGGGCTCCTTTATTCAGAGGCTAGAGACCCCAAGCCTGGTGCAACCAGGAGGTTGGTCATACCTCTGCAATTTAGGGGCTTCCTTCTTACCTTGGCCCATGACATTCCTTTAGCAGGACACTTAGGCCAGAACAAGACTTGGGACAGGCTTGTCCCTCACTTTCACTGGCCTCATATGAATGAAGATACAAAGGAGTTTTGTCGCTCCTGTGTTACCTGCCAAGCCAGTGGCAAATCAGGTGGCACAACAAAGGCCCCCCTAATACCACTACCTGTGGTGGGGGTCCCCTTTGAAAGAGTGGGAATAGACATAGTGGGTCCCATGGATCCTCCCACTGCATCTGGGCACAGATTTATACTGGTGGTAGTGGATCATGCCACCAGGTATCCAGAGGCAATTCCCCTTAGGACCACTACAGCTCCTGTTGTGGCCAGGGCCCTGCTGGGAGTATTCTCCAGAGTGGGGTTTCCTAAGGAGGTAGTATCTGACAGAGGTACCAACTTTATGTCAGGATACTTGACAGCTATGTGGAAGGAATGTGGTGTCAACTACAAGTTCACCACCCCTTATCACCCACAATGCAATGGGCTTGTTGAGAGATTCAACAAGACCCTAAAGGGTATGATCAAAGGATTACCTGAAAAGCTCAGGCGAAGATGGGATATCCTTCTACCCTGCCTTCTGTTTGCTTACAGAGAGGTCCCACAAAAAGGAGTTGGCTACAGCCCCTTTGAATTGTTGTTTGGGCACCCTGTGAGAGGCCCACTGTGTTTGGTGAAGGAAGGATGGGAGTTACCTCTCAAAAAGCCTAAGCTAGACATAGTGGACTATGTACTTGGTCTCCGCTCCAGGATGGCTGAGTATATGGAGAAGGCATCTAAAAACCTTGAGGCAAGCCAGGCCTTACAGAAAGCTTGGCATGACCAAAAGGCTGTCTTGGTTGAGTATCAGCCAGGACAGAAGGTATGGGTGTTGGAGCCAGTGGCCCCAGCAGCACTCCAAGACAAATGGTCTGGACCCCATACAATCCTGGAAAAGAAGGGAGAGGTCACCTACTTGGTGGACCTAGGAACTCCCAGGAGTCCCCACAGGGTACTCCATGTTAACAGGCTTAAAGCATATGTTGACAGGGCAGACATGGGCTTGCTCATGGCTACAGATGAGGGACAGGAGGAAGAGAGTGACCCTCTCCCAGACCTGTTGTCTCAGCACCCTGAAGATGGCTCAGTTGAAGGAGTGACCCTTGGAGGCAACCTCACTGCCCATCAGCAGACTGAATGTAGACAGGTTCTACAATCATTTTCACATATGTTTTCCTTGATACCTAGTCAAACTGACTGGTGTACCCATGTTGTGGACACTGGTGACAGTCTGCCTGTAAAGAACAAACTTTACAGACAACCTGACCACGTCAGGGACTGTATAAAGGCTGAGGTACATAAAATGCTGGAATTAGGTGTCATTGAACCCTCAGAGAGCCCCTGGGCTAGCCCAGTGGTTCTGGTCCCCAAACCTCACACCAAAGATGGCAAGAGAGAGATGAGGTTCTGTGTGGACTACAGAGGACTCAATGCTGTCACCAGGACAGATGCACACCCTATTCCAAGGGCAGATGAGCTCATAGACAAACTAGCTTCTGCAAAGTTTTTGAGCACATTTGACTTGACAGCTGGCTATTGGCAAATCAGGTTAGCTGAGGAGTCTAAGGCCAAAACAGCATTCTCAACCCCAGGTGGGCATTATCAGTTTGTGGTGATGCCCTTTGGTCTGAAGAATGCACCTGCCACCTTCCAAAGGCTGGTGAACCAAGTCCTTACTGGGTTGGATGACTTTTGCGCAGCATATCTTGATGACATTGCTGTCTTTAGTTCCACCTGGGAGGATCACCTGATCCACCTGAAGAAGGCTCTTGAGGCTCTGCAAAGGGCAGGCCTCACTATCAAGGCTACTAAGTGCCAGATAGGGCAGAGTAAGGTTGTGTATTTGGGCCACCTTGTAGGTGGGGGCCAAGTTCAACCACTGGAGAGTAAGATACAGTCCATCAAGGATTGGTCCCCTCCAACCACCCAGACTCAAGTTCGAGCTTTCTTGGGCTTGACTGGGTACTACAGGAAGTTTGTTAAGAACTATGGGTCCATTGTGACTCCTCTTAATGATCTGACATCCAAGAAGATGCCCAAAAAGGTTCAGTGGACAGTAAGCTGTCAAAAGGCATTTGATGACCTGAAGGAGGCCATGTGCTCTGCACCTATCCTGAAAAGTCCTGACTACTCCAAAGAGTTTATTGTCCAAACAGATGCTTCTGAGTTGGGTGTGGGAGCTGTGCTGTCACAACTTAATGTAGATGGTCAAGACCAACCCATTGCTTTTATTAGCAGAAGGTTGACCCCCAGAGAGAAGAATTGGTCAGCTATTGAGAGGGAGGCCTTTGCTGTGGTGTGGGCCCTGAAGAAGCTGAGGCCATACTTGTTTGGCACTCACTTCAAGATTCAGACCGACCATAAGCCCCTCTTGTGGCTAAATCAGATGAAGGGTGAAAACCCCAAACTGCTTAGGTGGTCCATTTCCCTACAGGGGATGGACTTTACAGTGGAGCACCGGCCAGGTACTGACCATGGGAATGCAGATGGTCTCTCCAGGTACTTCCACTTAGGACATGAAGACGAGACTGGTCAAGGCTAGTTTAATGTCCCAGCGTTTGGGGGGGGGTTGTGTAGGAGAGTAGGGTCTGCTATCCTATGGTCACCCCAAATTTTTGCTTTTTGCTTCACTGGTTTTTGACATATTGAGGCTGTGGGCCTGCCAATCAGACCCCCAGCCTGCTGTTCTCTCTACTAAATTAAAACTATGCACCCTAGGTGCATAACCAATTGGAAGTGGATCACCCTGTCAGCCCCTGTACCAGTGTACACTAGGTACCCAGGGCATTGGTGTACCCAAGGCCTGCCAGGGGCTGCAGCATGTATTATGCCACCCCAGGCTTGGCCTAACAATCTGACACAACTGGCTGATCACTCAGCTGGGGTAAGTTGGTGTAATCACCTCTTACTTAGGTGTAGTATACCTATACCTAACCTTAAATGGGACACCTGGTAACCTCTAAGTCACTCCTATGGCAGGCCTTAACAATCCTGAAGGCAGAGTGCTTGGTTCCATGTGAGATGGTGCTCTGGCATGAGCTGAGCCTGTCTGCAGTGGTCGGAACAACTTCCTTCTACTGTTTCCAGATATCGTCATACCATATACTCTTAAGTGCATTATGAACCTCGCGGTTAAATGCTATCTTTGGTTTGGCTTTATCAAAACATGTCGAGTAAGGTGTCATACGAATTGGAATACTAACCCCTCGCCAATTCTGGCGACGGGGTTAGCATTCCACCCTTCTAGAGGGACACGACATGTACAGTACCTGAAACCCGGGTAAAATCAGACATAGCCTCAGCTCCACAAAATGGATGCTGCCACCACAGACACAAGTCTGCCCTCCTGCTGCTGGGAGTCCTTCCAGCTTGGGAGGTGTGGACAAAGGGTTTCCTGCCAGGGGAGGTGCGTGCACCACCCCAGACAGGATTTTGTGTATTGGTCAGGTAGGGCTTGAAAGAAACCAGACATGCCTGTGGCTCACAAGGAGCCTCGGTGCATATGCCAGTTCAAACCGGTCCTGGGGCACACCAGTCCCGGGCCTGGGGCGAGCTGGACAAAGGATTGGGGGTGTAACCACCCCCCTTCCTGGTCCCACCCATAGGGAGGGACCTAGCAGGTAGTCCGGCCCCTAGAATCCGAATAAAGGTAGGAGCTGTGTCCTAAGACTTCAGACATCCTGGAATCAACTTGAAACTAAGAAGAAGACGGGAACTTCGACATTCTGCTGCACAGAAGACTGAAGAAAATCTCCCCTGTGGTCAGGGAGTGACCACCTTGCTAACGCAAGCACCATCCAGCGAATCACCGTCTGCTTTGCCGCCGCCTCCCGCCGGAGCCCGAGCCCAGAGACTGACAAGACCTGGACCTCCAGACCTCTCACCGCCCGATCCACAGTCCCTGCAAAGAGGAGACCCGTGGAGGCACCGAGACACGTGGAGCCAGCCATCTTGGAACGACTACGACAAGCTGACCAGTGCAACAACCGAGGCTCCCTCCAAGTTGTGCTTTGGGTCCTGAGAAGCCCAACCCTCGAGCAGCATCTGCACCAAAGGTGAGCCCTCCAGCATCTCCACGATCTGCGTGGGGCCCTTCTGCATTTTGCCACTCGACGCGCCTAACCGGTTGCTGGCCCGCTGGCTAGTGGCCATCTTGGCGACGAAATCTACGACAAACACCGCTGGTCTGGTTGCTCCAGACTGGCCCTTGCTCCCCTCCAAAGGAGCAATCCCTCTGACCTTGCTGGTCAGAACCAACAGCTGATTTCCGAATCCTCCTGCAATTGTTTTTGCCAAGGCTTGTTTGCTTCGATCAAGTCGCCGACACCGCCGACAGCGAGAGCCTGCGTGGGACAGCTCGTGAGCCGACTCCTGGACGTCGTCGACCTTCAGGGACCACGTGGCTGCGGAGACAAGCTACCCCTCATCACCTGTTTGCACCCGACATCGCCTGGTACCCACCTGGTGCCACGCTGGTCACTGGCTAGTGACTGTGAACACTGTCCCCTCTGCTTACAGGTCTTCAACATCTCCGATCCACTCTTGGATCCACTGCATCTCTTCCCGACCGACCGCCTGCAGCATCTTTGTCCCAGGCTCAACGGAACAGATAGAAGAAACCCGACGCACTTTGAGGCCTATGCACCCGCTTCCTGTGGGTGAGGTAAAGCTGGTACTCCGGTGCCCATGTGTAGTAATACATCTCTAGTGCCTGTGTTCCAAATCTTAAGTTCCTAGGTCATCCGGAAGATTCCTTTTGCAGTAACTTTGTACTTTTTACGCACCCATTGAAACCTATGGGAGCACGCGTGTGACTATTTGCTCTGCACACGCCACCCGTGGACCTCCTGGTCACTAACTGACGTTAGCTCCTTGTAGGCCCAGCGATTCTAGAGGCCCTAGGCCTTTTCCCTTTTCTGTTCGTGGTACTTATACCACTATTTTAGTATATGGTTCGAGTGGCCACCAGGGCCTATCCATATAAAGTGCAACTTCTGTGTATTCTGTGATAATCTTGTTTGACGATTTGTGCTCCTGTGCTCATAAAGAGACTAGGGGTTACTTTGAGAAATAAATACATATATATTTTGAATATATATCTGTGTGGTGTCCTTTCATTGGTATAAAAGGGGGTTACTATTGGTAAAACAGCTTGCTTAACACGCTTCACGAGTTTAGCCTCAAAGACTGCTTAGCCTACGCTACCACTAGGGCAGCTAGTCCGAAAAGGTTGACTTACAACCACACCATAAGGGTTGCTTGGCATGGTACAAGGTGGTCACTAGAACTAGTGAACAGCATATACCAGGCCAACTTCTCACAGCATTCACTACAAGTGATGCAAACCAGGGCAAAGTGTTGACTTGTTATTTACTTTCCAGTGCAAAGGTTTGTTTGCTGAAACATTGCCTAAAAGCAAAGTAATGCTAAGGGCTAGTTTGTGCCAAGGGGGTATTCGATGGGTGATGCATGGGCATTCTCACGCGAACAACCATGGTCTTTGATGCAAAGCCCGATCGTTTGTAAACAGGGCATTGCATCAAAAATACACCTACTTAAGGAAAGCACAAAGTAGAAGAAAAGTTTTTTTCTCTCCATAATTCGCAAACATTGCATATGTTGCAATGTACAGCACTCATATAGAGTGGAAAACATTCTAAAGCATGGTACTCATAAATATTTTCTTTGGGGCCACACAGTACAATCTGAGATGTGCTTGAGGGGCGCATCAATGCTGAGCCATCCCCAGGCAGACAGAGAGGTAAGGGAGATTATCGGGACAGGTAAAAAAACAACACCTTTTCAAAACTGGAAAATGGGAGATTTAGAAAAAAATGGGGGAATGTATTTTCCTCACTAGCTGATGTTGAAATCTAGGCATTTGAAGGTGGGAGACACCTAATATAAAGCCATGTTTGGCTTCAAAAATCCTGAGCGTTCCACCTGAAACAGCCCTATAGGAACAAAGCCCAGAACCAGGAAATGAAGTTGCTTGGTTAGTAAGAATGGAGAGAAAAAACTGAACTTGGGCAGCTTCTATTTCTCTGCTGCTCTTTCCCAGAGGAATGTCAGCGGCCCGCCTGCCATACTTTGAGTACCACTTTTTAAAGTATGTCTGAGCACAGCATTTTGAACTGAAATGGTACACCTCTAGAACAAAACCTATGCTAGACATCATGCACACACCATTGCACTATGCTGCAAAGGTGTGTGCATGATGCAAGGCAGCCTAATTGTATGCCACTGGTTGGGAAGAGAGTATCAGCACCGATAGGGCACAGTCACACTCTCTCCCTCTCACACAACAGACAGCAGCAACGTTTATTGCTGCACTGCATTGCATCAAATAATAGTAAATCTGTCCCCAGGTCTGGAGCAAGAAAGCTCCGCACAGTACTGAAATCGACAGCCATTAACATCTTAACCTCTAATGTAAGCTTCTGGAGCATGCACCAAGGTGCCATTTTCTCGAGCTGGAGTTAGTTGATTTGCTGTGCTGCTTGGCTGCTGCTCACCCAGTTACAACATAGAAAAGGCTCCTCCATCCCCTTCTGCACTTGAGCTACAAGCTCTTGAATCATCTAAAGATCTCAATGTACAACTCTGTCCCTCCAAAACTGTACTCTACAAATATAAACCCATATAAAAATATAGCTAGATAGCTTGATAACTTGATATATATCTATCAAGCTATCTATCTAGCTATCTTTTTTTGCCCTTTTGCCCAGGTTACCGTGTTCTACATATGTGATGGATTCTTTCTGTATGCTGTTCATTACACCTTAAGGATGATCATTCTGTACTTAGGATTTTTAGGTCAGATACAAATGAATTATTTGTATACCGTTTGTCAATATTTGGGTGTTCAGAAGCTTTTTATTGATTAATAATGAAGAACGTGAACTAGTGACTTTGGGGGATTTAATTGATTTTATATGCAATATTGTTTTCATATATATTTGTATCTTTTTAGACTTTAATGTGCAAAAATTGCATTTATGTTGCTGTTCTTGAGTCTTATGTGGCTTTTTTCCCTGAAATGAATGTCTTACTTACTTACTAGTCCATAAATAAATATGATCGTTAGTCATTGAGAACTCAAGGAACCAACTCTGCTCAACAGGTTTTCTTTTCTGCAGGACTCCGTTTTGTGAAAAACATTTGTGTTGACCCCCCCCCCCCCGACCTCACTCTTCCACAGTTAACTTTGTAACCATGTGTAGTAATCTGCATTATAATTATCTGGTTGCTTTCTGTTACCTTCTCCCTAGCTGCTCACCCAGCGTGAATGTGATGTGTGGAATGTTGGTGTGATGGTCTTGAATGGAATGTTTGGGTCCTGTATGCTTGAGTGTGACAGTTGGAGTATGGACTGAGCAGCAGGCAGACTGCTCCAGGTGTGGCTGGATCTCAACAACTCTACATCTTGTAACTGAACTTAATGAATCTACGAAAAATTACTTCTTGGCTGCGGAGCTCATCACTACAGATTTTTGGGAACATCTACACCCAACATCAACAGAAAAAAAAATTAAGGGGAAAGAAAAAATACCAGAGTGGACTTTTTGTCACGCTTTCCTTCCACTTGTGATGAGTCATCACTCCTTTGTGATGTCACAAGACCTCCAATCTTTGTGAAGCAGATCTACACGCTTGCATCTAGTGCATGTTCTGCTTTCTCTTCTTCACATTTACGGCGGTCATTTCAGAGTACCTTTGTGAAGCAAACTTATACGCTGGCACCTAGTGCGCTTTCATTTCATCATATCTGCAGCGGCCATTTCAAAAGTTCTAACTCAACACAGCTACTATTATTTCAAGAGTATTTACAAGACAAAGTCAAAATATTTTACTACAATCAGTTACAACAACGACACGCTCGTCCTGTAGCCTTAATCATTGTGTGAGTCATTCGGTGATACACACACCTGGCCTTTGAGAAATGTTCTTACCCACAACCTCTGGTCTCATTCATTTTGTGTGTCATTCGGTGATACACACACCTGGCTTGTTAACAGTTTTCTTCTTTACAGGTTCTGCAACAATACACTAGTCCCAAACTGTTATACAGCGTTGACACACACGTCCCGCTTATATTCATTTTTGGTCTCTCTCGGCGATACACACACCTTGCCTATTAGTCGTTTTGCCTATTAGTCATTTTACTGTCAATTTATTCTTTGTCACACTGTTAAACAGACACACCTTATTTTACTGTATTTTTGTGTTTATCTAGTCTTCTTTTCTTCAACATCTACTCATGTGTACTTTACAGTCTGTCAGCCCTCCTCCATCATTTTTAAACTCTCCAGGTGAACCACCTGTCAGATGGGAAATTTGGCATGATGCTTTTGAGACTTTTTTAGGAGCAATTGGGGCTTCTAGATTTAGCACAGATAGAAAGAAATGTCTCCTGTTACATTCTTTAGGTTTCGAAGGAAGGTTCATCTCTAAACATTAACCTAGCCTTTCTCCAAAAGAGCTTAACGGGGCTGATGAGTATCATGAAACAGTTCTCAAACTTAATAACAGATTCGACAAACAGCCTAGCCTAATGGTCCTCAGGCACACATTTTTCATCAGGAAACAAAGTGAAGGAGAAGACGTTGATTCTTACATATCCGTTTTGCAAAGATTAGCTTCAGACTGTAAGTTTGAAAACTTTACAGACCAACTCATTAGGGACCAATTTGTTTGTCATGGTAAGGACAAGCATAATAGGCAAAAATTGTTAAGCTTGTGTAATCCCACCATAGATGAAACTTTCAAAATTGCGAAGAGCATTGAAATCTCTATGTTTTCTCTTAAAGAACTAAATGAGAAGGGAATGGAACGTGTGAGTATTGTCAACAATGCCAAATTACATCCTAAGTGTGTGCGTCCCAGTTCTTCCACCTTCTCTAAGGGGGTGAAGACAGATTCTCATCAACATTCTATTCCCTCCAACACTTGTTTGAGATGTGGTAATTCTCTTCATTCTAAAAATGCCTATTGCCCTGCTTTCAATTTGACATGTTACTATTGCAAAAAGGCTGGCCATTTTGCCAAGGTTTGTTTAAAGAGGAGGGGTTACAAAAAACCCATTGTTTCTACAGTAAAATCTGGCACGGATTCTGATTCTGAACTTATCTCCGTTGTGTTAGATGATAATAATCATGGTGCGCCTGTTCAAAGAAATGTTGATACTGATCCTTCTTCTTGTAGAGACCCCATAGTCAACATCGAAGTGGGAGCCAAAACTCTCAAATTATTAGTTGACTCAGGAGCCCGCATAACTATATGACTACCCAAAAGCATTTTGAAGAAGTATGGAAGGCACGTTTCAGCTGTCTCCTCCTGATCGCTCCCCTGTTTCTTATGAAAGGCGTAAAATTTTACTTTGTCGTTTTTTGGAAGATGATATGGTTTTCAAGGGGATCTCTCAGCGCTGGCAGAAGAGATCTGCGATCAGAGAGAAGGACAGGAACTGTTAGAAAAGCCATGTTTTAAGCATCTTTTTAAATAGTGCCAGATTTGGACATTGGCGGATTGATTCAGGGAGGCTATTCCATAACTTGGGGGCTAAGTGGGAAAAAGCACGACCCCCTATCCTTGCTTTCCTAATTTTATGTTCGCACAGGGTTTTGCGATTGCTGGATCTGAGCTGTCTTGTGGGCTGATACGATTTAAGTTTATCCATAAGATAAACCGGTCCAAGTACATGTAGGGATCTAAAGACCAAGCACAGCATTTTAAACGTGGCCCTTTTTCTAACTGGCAGCCAATGTAGTTGGCGCAAAAGCGGCAGGGAAGGAGTTCACGCAGGCTTATCAAGAGCAAGGCGAGCAGCTGTATTTTGCACCACCTGCAATCGAGAAAAGAGATCTTCCCTGATTCCAACCAATAGGGAGTTTCCATAATCCAGGCGACTCATTGACAAGGCCTGGATGAGAGTTTTTCTAGCACTCAGCGGGATCCAAGGGAAAATCTTCCTTAACATCCACATAGTACCAAAATACGAGGAAGCCAGAGTTTTTACTTGAGTTTCCATGGAGAGCTGGTTATCTAAAAAGATCCCCAAGTTTCTCGCACAACTTCTAGGGATAGGGGCTGGACCCAGTTTTGGTGGCCACCAGTCAGGGGTCCAGAGGTCCGCAGCTTTGCCGAACAGGAGAATCTCAGTCTTAGAGGAATTCAGTTGTAAAAAATTACTCCTCATCCAGTCGGCGATGTCAATCATACAGGCTGCGAACTTAACTTTCGTAGCTGCGGGATCCTTTCCGAAGTTTATGATCAACTGCGTGTCATCTGTGTAAGAAATTTCCTAATGACTGACGCTAGGGGGGCCACATATAGATTGAATAATGTGGGGCTCAAAATAGAGCCCTGTGGGACCCCCTTATCCACCCGTACTGAAGATGACACGCAGGACCCCAATTGGATAGATTGAGATCTATCAGATAGGTAGCTCTGAAACCACCTAAGAGCTAGGCCGCCGACTCCCACCTCCCGCAATCTACTTAACAGTATAGAGTGGGAGATGGTGTCGAAGGCTGCCGATAGGTCCAATAGCACCAGCATAACCGGAGAAGCCTCATCGAGCAACAGCCTGATAGAATCCGTGACTTCAAGCAGAGCTGCCTCAGTGCTATGAGATGTACGGAACCCTGACTGAGTAGAATCCAAAAGCTCATTCTCTTCTAAGTAGTTGGACAGATGATCGTTTATAATAGATTCCATAACTTTAGATCAACAAGGAAGAAGAAAGGTCTATAGTTAAGCACTTCAGTAGGGTCCGCTGAGAGTTTCTTTAGTAGTGGCTTGACACGAGATACCTTCCATTTTTTCGGGAAGGTGGCTGTCACTAACGACATATTACAGATGGCAGCCAAAGATTCTGCAAGGATAGGAGATAACTCCTTCATGAACCTAGGTGGCAGAGGATCCAAAGGGGATCCCAACTTGATTTTAGCCAACAGAGCCTCAACCTGAGCAACTGTAATGATAGGAAAAACATCTAGACTAGATGAACATAATACTGGTCTAAAAACCTGGCTATTGTTTCAGTTATTATTCCCCTCAAAAGTACGATAAATGATGGCAATTTTGTCGATAAAGTGTGTCGCTAGTGCGTTACAGAAATCCTGTGTAGCTGGAAGGAGCACCTCATTATTCCGAGGACAAGTAAATTCTCTCAAAATCTTGAAGAGCTCCTGCGAGGAGTCCTTAGCCTCCATGATCCGCGTACCTAAGTGATCTCTCCTAGCCTTGTTACAATTGTTTAGATAGATTCTGTGTGCTGCACGATAACTGTCTCTATCGGCTGCTGCTTTAGATTTTCTCCATCTTCTTTCTAAGGGTCTAATGCTGGATTTTTCCTTTTTTAAGGCTTCAGTATACCATGGCGCCGGAGCTATTCTTGGCGCGATTTGCATCAGTTTCACTGGTGCAATCACATCAAGAGCCTCCATAATGGTGGCCTCGACTCTCTCTAAAGCGACGTCGCAATCAGTCTCACCAGAAGATGGAGGAGAATAGTTACGGCTTAAGGAGGCGGCCGTCACTCTTTTCCATGCTCTACGGGGTTCCATACGATGCTTAAGTCGTTTAGGCCGCCCCAATGCATTCCAAGAGAAGCAAAGTATGAAATGATCTGTCCAGTCCACATCCATCGGAGTCTCTACTTTCAGGTCCGACATGTTGGAGAAAATAGTATCCAAGGTGTGGCCAGCACGGTGGGTGGGGCCGGTCACTCTAGAGATAAGCTCTAAAGATTCCATACTTGCGAGCAGACTTGCTGAATCCCTATTTGAGAGAACTTCCAAATGATAATTAAAGTCCCCCACCAATAAGAATCTAGTTGACTGCAGTATGAAGGGGGCCAATCTTTCAGAAAGATCGGTGCAAAAGCTCTTTTTTTCACTATTCGTAGGATGATATACTAAAGCTCCTGTCAGCTCAATAGTGTGAGCTTGTTGCACTCGGAAGATCAGTAACTCAAGAGAAGGGGAGGAAACCCTATCCAGAATTGTTACATGATACGGAGAGCGAGTTGCAATAGCCAAACCTCCCCCCCTCTTTCCAACTCTGTCCAAGCGTATGACCGAGTATTCACCTGGGAAGGCCGCTTTTAATGAGGAAATATTTTCATCGTTAAGCCAAGTTTCTGTAAATAGACATAAATCCGGCTTAACGCTGTCCAACAGGTCCCAAATTTCAGTGGCATGTTTTGGTAGTGAGCGTACATTAAGATAAAGGGCTTGAATGGCAGATGATTTCCCCCCCAACTGCTTCTCCTCCTCCTCCCCCGCAGAGGGTTCCACCCGCTGATCTAGCTGACCCTTCTTTGGCATACCGACATATGGGGAAACATCGGAGAAAGGACAACTGTAGCACGATGAGTCACTCTCCTGAGTGATCACAACTGTGCCATTTGCCGGTTTCCCCCCCAACCGTTTCAGGACCTTCTGACCCAGGCTTAACAATGTTTCTCGAGGATACACTATCCTCCGCACAGAACATACCTGAGCAGAAGTCATCTCTAAGCATCCGGCAGCTGGCAGCGTACGAGGCGCGGACGAGCGCAGACGAGCTTGCCTTGGGCGCGCTCTGAGCTTTATACCCCCGGAAGGCTGCACCGCTAACCGCAGTAATGGCGGTCTATACTCTGCCGATCGGCAGTAGAGAATTCCCCCGCAAATGAAGCAATGAGGCAGAAAGACTGACCCAAGTAAGTGCCAAATTGTTCTCTTTATAAAAATACGACACATATTCTCCTATTTGCCAATTCCCCCCAATTCCCACATTCAATAGTGATTTTCAGTTGATTTGCCCATGTAGAATAAAACATCAAACAAAAAAACAACAAAATAAAAGAAATTAATTTTAAAAGCAATATTCAGCATAAAACAGAAACAAAGTGCTTTGCCTTTCTCTGACGCGCTAGTCAATGTTATTTGGTTCTGGTTTGGGAAAAATAAAAGGTTTCAAGCACAAGATCATTATCAAGAATGGGGCTTCACCCATCAAACACAAGCTTAGAGGTGTGCCTTACAGTTATGTTATGTTATGTTATATCAGTTTATAAAGCGCGCTGTTACCTGAAGGTGTCCTGGCGCTGCAGGCTGTTTACCTGGAAGAGACAGCGTAAGAAAAAACCTCACCCCAGGAGCATTGTCAGAACCTAGGCTGAAAACAGCCAAGTCTTCAGATTTTTTCTAAAGGTTAGCAGTTCCGTGGCAGACCTTAGAAAAAAAGGAAGTTCATTCCAGGCGTTGATAACTTTGAGCACAAAGCTCTTTCCGACCCAGTTGGCCTTTTTTGCCCTAGGGACGGCTGCTCGCTTAGCTTCCATAGAGCGCAAAGTTCTCCTAGGGACATACCACTGGAAGCGTTCTCTGAGGTCAAAAGGTCCAGATCCCTGTAGGGACTTGTATACGGTACAGAGGGCCTTAAAAAGGACCCGCTGTTTAATGGGGAGCCAGTGAAGATCTCGTAGACCGTTCCTGATTGACATGTACCTTGGAGTGTCCGTGAGCAACCTAGCTGCCGCATTTTGTGCCATCTGGAGTCTGTTAAGGTGTTTGTTATGGATTGTCAGATATAGGCTGTTGCAGTAGTCCAGACGGGACCGAACTAAAGCGGATACTACAGTTCTGAAGCTCTCAGCTGTTAAGAAGGGTTTGATTTTTTTCGGAGTTCTTAGAATGAAAAAACATGTAGACACCACTCTGCTAACCTGGTCACCAAATAAAAGAGTGCTATCTACAATCACACCCAATTTTTTTACTTTAGGTGCTGGTGGAGGAGGGCGGCTCATCTCCCTGGGCCACCAAGCCAGGGTGCAGAGGTTAGGATCATTCCCGAATATGATCACCTCAGTCTTGCCTGCGTTTAACTTCAGGCAATTAGCGGACATTCAGCCAGTAATGGCAGCCATACAATCCTGGCAGGTAGAGGCCTTTGCCGCTTCTTTGCCTCATTGGAGAGATAACACTATCTGTGTATCGTCGGCTTAGGAGGTTAAAAGTAGGCTGAACGATCGTATAAGGGCAGCCGGAGGTTTCACATAAACATTAAAAAGCGTGGGGCTATGGGAGGATCCCTGCGGAACACCGCAGGGAAGTACAAATGGATCAGAATTATCCTCTCCTAGATCCACTGTTTGTATTCTGTTTGTCAGAAAGGATTTTAATAGGTTCAAGGCAGAGCCTTGGACCCCGGCCTTCGATAAACGACACAGCAACACCTCATGGTGTACCATATCGAAGGCCGCTGACAAATCCAGCATGATAAGAATGGCTGAGCCTCCCTGGTCAACGGCCTCCCGGACCTCTTCCGTTGCTTTTATCAAGGCTGATTCTGTGCTGTGCCCAGCAAGGAGCCCATACTGTGAGCAGTCCAGTAAATTGTTTGTCTCCAGGAACTGGCTTAATTGCGTGTTCATGGCCTTCTCCATAATTTTGGCCGGAAGGGGGAGGCGGGAAATAGGCTTATAGTTATTAGGGTCTTTTGGTTCTAGATTGGTTTTTTTAATAAGAGGTAAGATGGAAGCTGTTTTCCAGGATGTGGGGTAGTGGCCTGTCTCCATTATCAGGTTAAGTAACGGGGTGAGGGTATTGGTGATGATTTCCGGAGACATTTTTATTATTGTGGCTGGACAAGGATCCTTAGGGGAGCCAGATCTGCAACCCATCAGCAGATTGGCCACCTCATGGTTAGCCAAAGGGGTAAAGTTGTTGAATGTGGGGGTGTTGTTGGTTGGCATGGTCTCAGGACCCCCCTCACTGGGAGCTCCCAGTTGATTATTAAAGGATGAGAAAATAACTTTCACTTATAGTGTCAGGAGTGACCTTGACAAAGAGCTTAAGGATCTATGTGCAAAAGGTATCATCAAACCAACTGAATCTTCTTTGTGGTTGTCTCCATTAGTTGTAGCCCGCAAGAGGTGCGGTCAACTTAGGGTCTGTCTGGATTTGAGATCCCTCAATAAAGAGATCTGGGTTGATTTGCATCGTCTTCCCACAATTAGTGATTTGTTAGCGTCTACTAGAGGTGCAAAATTCGTATTATTAACTTGATTTCGCCAGCGCCTATCATCAAGTCGAACTTCACCCTAAAGCCCGCCATCTTACTGCCTTTATTTCTCCTCTGGGGACCTTCCAATATCGCTGCATGCCGTTTGGCTAGGCCTCTGCAGCCTCGGTCTTCCAGGGTGTGATGAACAATATCCTTAAAGATTTAGATGGTGCACTTGTCTTTCAAGACGATGTCCTCATTTTCGGAAAAGATGTCAGTTCTCACACCGATGTTCTAGACAAAGTTCTTTCGTTGTTTCTTGAACATGGTGTTCTGAAAGCAGAAAAATTTCAATTCCTCAGCAAAGAGGTGGAATATTTAGGTCATGTTGTGTCTTGTGAGGGTGTCAGCCCTAAACCTGGTTTACTTGATGCCATTTCCAAGGCCCCAGCTCCTGTTGATAAGAATGGGGTTAAGTCCCTTTTGGGGCTTTGTGAATATTATTCAAGGTTCATTCCTGAGTTTGCCACCTTAGTTCGGCCTATCAGCAACCTTCTCAAAAAGGAGGTCAAGTTTCTGTGGTGTGAGGAATGTGTACGTGCATTTGAGTATGTGAAATCTTCATTGAAAGACTGCAAAGCCCTCAAGCTTTTCGCTCCCAGTTACTCTTGTTGTGTGACTGTAGATGCCAGTCAAGTGGGACTGGGAGCCACTTTGACTCAAAATGTTGACGGAATTAAAAACATTATTTGCTTTGCCTCCAGAATGCTGAGGGCAGCTGAACTTCAATACTCTGTCATTGAAAAAAGAGTTATTGTCATGTTAGGCCATCGAGAAATTCTGTCCTTTCTTGTGGGGTAGACGTTTTGTACTTCTTACTGACCTAAAACTTTATTGAGCATTTTAAGTGGGAATGTGTCTGTCGCAGGAGATGGTTGAGATGAGTTTATTTACTGACTACATGGTAGCAGAGCCCACGCAGTGCAGGCTCCACAAAATACAGCTCTTGCCTCAACAGTGCCACTGCAAGTGAGATCTCAACACCTAGGTAACCACATGCATTCAAAACAATGACATCAGGATACCTACATTCTAAATAACCGCATCAAGTTTGAAAATGCATGTGAAGAAATACTACACATCTTCCTTCCTTCACAAAACAAAATAAAACAAAAAAAACAAAAATAAATTCAGTACAAACCATAAACAATTTAGGATCTAAGTCTGGCAGGTTTAACAATAACTCTGGTACTCTTCCTGGGAAGCACCTCAAGAGCAGAACCCTTCTCAGGGGAAAAAGAACCACTGGAACAAAATAACTTTCTTTATGCACAATCTAAGCAACCTTGGACAAGTCCACCAATGACCAGCCTCCACCAGCACAGCATTTCCCAACAACTTGACCACTTTGACAGGAGCACTGTATTTACTCTCCCCCTTTTCAACATGTACAGAGGATTTAATCTTGACCAAATCTCCAATCTTTAGCAAAGAGAACTTGGCACCTATCTTAGAATCAAACCACTCCTTCTTCTTAGATTGAGTAGCACACTTGTTCCCTTTGACCACAGCCATCAAAATTTCAGCGTGTCAGATTCCGACTTCACGACTCTTGACATCCATCCTGGCCTAAAACTAATGTTGGCTTTTCTCCCTCTCAAAAGTTCAAAAGGGGAAATCTTAGTGGAAGAATGGGGTGTAGTGCAATAGAACCAAATCATACTGTCTAACGCCTCTTGCACATCACGATTGCCAGCTCTGGCCCATCTGACACACTCCCCTACCACACGATTCATCCTCTCAACAAGACCATTGGTTTGAGGATGATAAGGGGAACTTTTAAGATGTTTGATCCCAGATGCTTGAAGAAAAGACTGAAATGTATCACTCATAAACTGTTTCCAATTGTCAGAGACCAGGAACTCTGCACGCATGCACACATCCTTCAAGAAAGTAATAATGCTTTCAGCATTAGCTTCTCTCACTAATTTTACCTCAGGTCATTTGGAAGCGTAGGCCATTATAACTAAAATTAACCTAGAACTTCCACAAAGAGCATCATAAGGACTCCCTAATGTCAATACCAACTTTCATCCAGGACACTCTATTGGAATGAGTGTTTCAGCTCACAGAAGCAAACCATCTTCTAACGAAATTTCACTTTCAATTTCAGAAAAAGGTTGCAACAGTGGCAACAAAACTTTTTCTCTGGGCCATCCTTTGACCACATGTGCGCAGACATCCTGTAAAACAGAATCTTCTTGGCAAGCACACCGCCATTCATCCTCAGAATACCAAGTCAATTTGGGAATCTCCAAACTGGCAACCATGGAATCTTCACAATCCTCCCATACCAAATCCTTAAACATTATGAGTTCCATCCTTGTCGCCAAAAATCTGTAGTGATGAGATCCATAGCCAGGATGTAGTTTTATGTAGATTTATTAAGTTCAGTTACAATTAGATAAGTTGTAGAGATGCAGCCCCACCAGGAGAAGTCTATTCAAGACCATCACACCAACATTCCATGAATCACATTCACACTGGCTGAACAGTTAGGGAGAAAGTAACATCCTTGTTAGGTGTGTATTTAAGTCATCATCTTTGGTGTAAATGTCATCAATATATAAGATAGGTCCTCGGGAAGTGGTTGGAAAATCTCCATATTCCGTGCTGCAAATAAGCCAGGAAAATTCTTATAGACCGTAGGCAATCATTTAAATGAAAATTGAAGTCTGTTACTGGATAAAGTAGTCCTTGCTTCTGTACCAGGAGAAAGTACTCAGTTTCTGGCTCTTTGTTCTGACTGAAAAACCCACCGGTAATTTAAACAGGGTTGTTTTACAATTTTCCTGCACCAAGCTTGTCACGAGACCTGTGCTGTGAGCATTTTGGACTGAATGAGTACTTGTAAGTTAGGTTACATTTCTATAGTCTAAGACTATTTGATGTTATTTCTCCAGTTTCAAAACGGGGAAAAGAAGGGTATTCATTTTTTAACTATAAGGCGGTATAATGCCCTGATTTTGTAGCTGATCTAAAATAGCTTTTATGTTATTCTTTGTTTCTTGTTTCAGAGAATATTGAGCCTGCATTTGTGCCTCCCTCCATAGTTTTAGCCCAACCCAATTGATCTCTATAAAAAAGAGATGGATGGAATGCTTGAATTAATTTCAGCCACTAGTAATTACTTGGGCCACATCCAAGTCCATCCTTATTTTGCACACCATGCCACTTTAGTTTGGACCCAGCCATATGCAAATCAGTCTTGACCCTGCTCCACTGGAAACTGTCCAGCCCGAACTGCAAGGCAAGTCCTCCCTGAATGGGAACAAAAGCCACCCAGGACCAGTTTCCCCCTAGTTAGGGCTCATCAGCCAGGTAGAGTGTGGTTCTAGTAACACAGTGTGCATGGAATCCACATCTGGGCATACCCGTCCCACTTAGGGCGACACAGAAAAGTATACAAAAAAGAGATTGATGGATATTACCCGAGTACATGCCTAAGATTATTTCAATTATTCCATCTGGCACTTTTTTGTATACTTTAGTGTTTATTGGGTATTTCACAAATTGTTTCCCAATCGGTGATGGTGTTATATAGTCCCCATCGTATTCAGGAGCCTTTGCCATATGAATGCTCCACATGCCCAGTGCTGCAACCTTTCCCCTTTGACTTAGCACCAACTGCTAGTGAAGGTGATGGGCAGATGCACTGGAACAAATACTGTATTTCCGAAGCATTTCGTGATGGTGACATTGGTTGTGCATCAATTTCTCTTAGAACAAGTTGTTCAAGCATTGCGGCTATTGACGGCTCAGACATTGAGGTTTGTCCATCATATTGAGCATAATTCACGATTGGCAGGTACAGTGCTTTGCAATACGCCTGGTGCAACCTCAGTTTTTTCACGTTGATGGAGGCCAAATGTGGTACTTCCAGTTGCTCCTCCAGGATGATTTCTTGCTTGCAATTTATGCACCATAAGGCTGGTGTCATTTGTGGAGCACTCATTTTGCAGAAGTATACAGTCACGTACTCACATAGGACTGACAGCCATTCAAACCCACTGTGAAATCCCAGGGTTTCTATGCATTTCTTCTCCGATAGATAATTGAACACCATGTTGTCAGTTGTACTGGTTTATTTCTTTACTTGGAGAAAAATAATACTACAGCCAAAGATAAAAAGAAGTGGAGGAAATCTGCTGAATAGATTTGAAAACAAGAATAGAAAGATTGAAGCAATTAGTTCAAAAACGGTTTTAAAAACAGTAAACAGACCAGATACAATGCACAATGAGTATGGATGGTACTGTCAAATTAAATCAAATCTTTATTGTTTTCAGCCATGACGGCCATAACAATTAACAGTACAGATTAAAACATGATGGATTTCATAAAAACTCAGTGTATATTTTTAAGATCACACGAGGTTAAAATACAAATAGTTCAATACAATCAGCAATTTTGAAGATTACGCTTGTGATTGACCATGCGACCAAATTATGATTTCGCATTTTTTCTTATTGGGATTCTTCAACTATCCAGTAAGCCAATACTATATGCCATCCTTTGATATACTAGATGCATGATGTCAGATAAAAAGAAGGGTAGCTAAAAAGACGGTTGGGATTGTGGTCATATAATAAAGATGTGTAACACCTTCATGAGTTAATCCCCCATATATTCTAGATTTGCCGTACAGGCTGTTGCCGCCATAAAAGTATCAGTTGGTGCAACTCTTGGTATGTTTCTGCAATACCACTACAGGAGAAGGCTTGTTTAATTCAAGGGGAAAAAAGGAAGATGCTGTAGACCATTTAAAATACACTGGTTGTAAAGTACAAGTGCATTTGCGCTACCCTCGGGGATAAACCCTTCAACAACTGCTACAGATAAGGGGGTCCACCTAGAGTAACATTTGATGGGCATCAGGGTAAAGTATAAAGATGTCAAATTAAATGCCCCAGTTAAAGTGCAAATACATCTGTGCTTCCCACGATTGTAGCCCTACAGCCGGATTGTGCAAGATAGCTATTTTCAGGCGGAAGATGCGGGCTATCTTCATTAAAGTGCCTAAAAGGAGGCCATAGATTGCATTTTATGATAACGTGCTAATAACAAAGTGCAGATGCACCCGGACAGCTTGGACGCATAATTAGACAGTTTCATAAAGACTTTAGGAAGTGCTAAGCCCGGGCTAGAAGTTTCCACATTCGAAAAGTCAGCCCATCTACGCCAGTTGTCTGCCTTTAAACATGGGTTTTTCTAAGCTCCTGCTCTTAATTTCCAGGCTGCATGAATGTAAGACAACGTTTTTGTCATGTGATCTCATGCGAAGAGCTTCAGCTCCTCATAGGGGGACCAAGAACAATTTGCCACGATTTACTCCAAGTCCTGAGACTTCCTTCAAAGAGATGAAGAATGGTCAATGCGCACGTACTGGATGTCAAGGGGTGAGTGAGAAAAAGAAGAACATCATCCTCATAAAGGGCGATTTTGTCATCTAATGTCTCACTCCATTTCAATTCCCGCATCTGGGCATCACACCAAATGATGCAGGCCAAAGTTTCTATAACCAATGCTCAGAGAGTCGGTGAGAGAGGACAACCCTGTCTAGTCTCCTGTTTGATCAAAAACGCGTGTGACAGCATCCAATTAATGAGGATCTGTGCCAAGAATTGTGAATATAGGAATTTAACCAAGTTGTGAAAGAATAGTCCATAACCTATGTGACCCAGCACCGAATCAAGATAGCTCCAGTCCACTGTATCAAAAGCTTTTTCGAAGTCCATGAGTAGTAAGGCTACTGATTCTCCAAGGTCATGCACATGGGTCATGGCGGCATGGAGACAGTGGGTTTCTGGGTGGTTTGATATAGGGATGACCACATAACAGGGTATTCGAGTTGGACCTCCTCCTATGTAGGACCCTTTGTTAATTAATAGGTCATGCCTTGGGTCAAGGGCCAGGAGTCGAGTGCAGCCTGCATCTGGCCTCTGTCAGACTACACCCGGACTCACCCTCCTCACAGGTGTCTGCTCTCAAGGACCCTGAGGCCCCATCCTGCAGCGGAGGAGAAGGGAGCATCCCCTTTCCATTCTGGGGGCCACAGGATCAGTGTCTGAGGAGTCCGGGGAATATTTCTGTCGACCCCATCTCCCCCGGGATTTAAGGTGATGACGGTTCTGAGTCTGGGTAGAGGCTTAAGGCAGCCAATCATGGCTCTCTAAAGTGTGTAAGTTTGGGGGAGTCATACCATCTAAGAGCTCGCTCCTCCTCTATCCACTCCCATGCCTCCTCCGGATAATCAAAGAAATAAGAGCAAGACCTATCAATTACTTTCAGCAACACCGGGAAGAGCAACCTATACACGTGGGACATCACCCTAAGCTTCTGCTTGACAGCATCAAAGAATTTGTGTTGCTTCTGGGTGGACTTTGTGTAGTACAGGAAGACATCTCAATCGCAGAAGTTCAGGATTTTGCCGATGACAGGGCGTGGTGGTGGTCCGGGAGGAGGCCATTGCAACAAAGTCTGGTGTAGTCGCTGCACCAGGAACAGTAGGGATCTATGATTTGATCCAGTCTTCAAGGAAGGATTCTGGGTGTTGAGTCTCAGCCCCTCCCGAAATCCAACAAAATGCTGGTTACTGAATGGCAAACGATTCTCAGCATCCTCTGCTGTGGCTTCCAGGATGTAAAAACAGTTGGGAGTAGCTCAGTCACTTTTGCCTTGAGGTCCATCGAGTCACCTTCAAGGGTGGATACTCTTTCCTCAACCTCGGAGACCCTCCACGCCACATTGCTGAGGTCCTGCCGGAGGAGGCCCACCTCACAAGTCTTTGTTTCAAGGGCTTCCTGGAGGTTTGGATGGCCAGAAGTTTTAAGCCACATCCACAATAACAGAGATGTTGACCTTGATTACCTGCCTTCTGTTGTCTAGTAGGGTCAGCGGGGCTAGTAGGGAACTTATCTATTTTGGATTGAGCCCCCACTTGTGGAACCCTATCCTTCCCCATAGTTTTCCAAAGGGGACACGGCAGGGCCACCTACTGTATCGAGGGCAAAAGAAGAGAGGCAGGCCACAACTGAGGCAGTTCATTTTACTGTGACTAGGAGAGGGGGAAAGAAGAGGAGAGGGCAGGCCACAGCAGAGCTAAATCACACAAGTTTCAGCAAGTCTATTTCTTGATCGGGCACTCTTCAACTCTGTCAATTCAACAGAGGGCCAGAAGCCCAAGTCTTGGCCCGCTTGCCTCCGGGATCCAAGAGAGGTAGCATGAGCAGCCAAGGCAGAGGCCAGCAGATACGGGGAATCCCACGTCTGGAGCCTTAATTCAAGGTCTATGTAAGGGGCTCTTCTCAAGTTACTCTCCTCGGGCTGATGGAAATCAATAGGCCGCACTTTTGATGAGCCTCTCAATAGGCCCAAAGGAGCAGCCAGCACCAGTTCTTCGGCCCGCTTACCTTAGCACTCCAGCACAGACAGCATGAGAAAATGGGGGCTGGAGGGCAGTAGTAAGACTACTTTACAGTGGGGGGGACAGATGCACCCATTAGTTCAACGGATCAGTGGAGAAAGGCTCCCCATCTCCCTTTTCAAAGGCATCCAATGATGTTGGCCAGAGGTCTTGTCGCAGAAAAATTGAACCCCAGCTGGCTTAGGGCATCCGACGGAGGTAGTACTGGCCTCTGGAGTCCCCAGGGCTATCCAAAGGAGAGTCTCAGCCACCGTTGGGTGTGCAGGCATCCAGGGCCCCCTCAGATCCAAGGACAGACCCGGCCTGTCGCAGCTATGCAGAGGGGATCCCCCATCAGGTGGTCATCAGGATATGGGAGGTTTGCCAAACGGCAGAGCCTGGTGTATACCGTGCAGTCAGCGGGCAGCACCCGCATCCCCAGGCCACATGACCAGCCCAAGGTCCAATCAGGCACTAGCCAACAGTGCACTGAGGAGGTGCAGGGGCTCTTGACATGCCTCCAGTCTTCGCCCCTCACGCACCAGGGGCTGTGTACATCCTGTGTGAGGGATCCACAGGGCTGTAGGTAGGCAACGGTCCCTGCGCTATGACCCACAGGTGGCCCCATTTTGTTCATGTGGGTGGGCCCAGTACTTTCAATCTCCACGGTAACAGTGATGGGGTCGAGAAATTTGAGCTCTGCCATGACCACGGGCAGTGCGGAGATCAGTTACAGAGTCCCAGCGGTTTGCAACAGGCCCAGGGCTCCAGATGGCAGAGGATGGCAGAGGAGGTCCAAGGAGCATCGTAAAGACGCATCCACCATCTTGGCTGCTTCAGCCACGCCTCCCACCCCAAGGGTTTTTAGAAGACATTTTCCTTTAATTGTATAAGGCATACAACTATATTTGCTCAAATGCCTGTGCCTTTGAGCAATGGCACATTTTTTTTCTTCTAATGGCAGACGTAGACCTATTAAGGACTTTGGCCCACATGCATCAAAGCAAAAACCTGTCGCAAACGGGCAGATTCTCAGAATCTGCCCCTTTGCGACTGGTATTTTTGCATTTGGGATGCATCATCCCAAATGCAAACATCGCAATTTAAGTAATCTCTAAATTGCGATTACTTAAATTGCCATTGCATTTAAGGAATCGCAAATTGAGGTTCCTTAAATGCAATGCATTAAAGTAAAAAAACTAGCGATTTCGCTAATAGGGCGAGCAAATTACCATGAAGTTGAACTTCATGGTAATTTGCAAAAACTTTGAAAAATGCACTAAAGTGCATTTTTCAAAGTTCCATTTTACACACACACATGCCCTTGGGGCATGTGTGTGTGCAAGATGTACTCATATGCAGATTTCAGGAGTGCAACAGGGTGCAACTTGTGGGACACCCCCGCGCCGCACGGCCACCAGCTGCTGCGTGTGCCCCTTGCCGCCCTCTGCCTCGCTGCTGCCTCGTTTGCCGGCTGCCGCCGCTGCGAGTGGCTTTCCTTGTTTTGACGGTTCTTTGTGCTTGTTTGGGCTAAACTTGTTTTTTTTCCCTGTTTTAGCGTTCATTTTTGCCTGTTTGTACTGTATTTTAATTTTTGTTCCGTGTTGCCCTCCTTCCTTGTTGCCCGCCTACCTCGACGCCCCCCGCCCTCCCTTCCCGCCACCGCCGCTTGTCCCCGCCCCTTTTTGCCTTCTGTAACCCTCCCCGCTCCCGCCTCCCAGCTGCTCCGCCCACCCGCGCACTTGGCCTTAAATGGCGACCGTGCGACGCAGGTGAGTGTGACCCACTTGTGGGACACCCCCGCGCCGCACGGCCACCAGCTGCTGCGTGTGCCCCTTGCCGCCCTCTGCCTCGCTGCTGCCTCGTTTGCCGGCTGCCGCCGCTGCGAGTGGCTTTCCTTGTTTTGACGGTTCTTTGTGCTTGTTTGGGCTAAACTTGTTTTTTTTCCCTGTTTTAGCGTTCATTTTTGCCTGTTTGTACTGTATTTTAATTTTTGTTCCGTGTTGCCCTCCTTCCTTGTTGCCCGCCTACCTCGACGCCCCCCGCCCTCCCTTCCCGCCACCGCCGCTTGTCCCCGCCCCTTTTTGCCTTCTGTAACCCTCCCCGCTCCCGCCTCCCAGCTGCTCCGCCCACCCGTGCACTTGGCCTTAAATGGCGACCGTGCGACGCAGGTGAGTGTGACCCACTTGTGGGACACCCCCGCGCCGCACGGCCACCAGCTGCTGCGTGTGCCCCTTGCCGCCCTCTGCCTCGCTGCTGCCTCGTTGCCGGCTGCCGCCGCTGCGAGTGGCTTTCCTTGTTTTGACGGTTCTTTGTGCTTGTTTGGGCTAAACTTGTTTTTTTTCCCTGTTTTAGCGTTCATTTTTGCCTGTTTGTACTGTATTTTAATTTTTGTTCCGTGTTGCCCTCCTTCCTTGTTGCCCGCCTACCTCGACGCCCCCGCCCTCCCTTCCCGCCACCGCCGCTTGTCCCCGCCCCTTTTTGCCTTCTGTAACCCTCCCCGCTCCCGCCTCCCAGCTGCTCCGCCCACCCGCGCACTTCGCCTTAAATGGCGACCGTGCGAACGCGCAGCGGTCACGCGCAGCGGGCGCGCCGATTGTGCGCCGAAGGCGCGCCAAAGGTAAGCCCGTCTGCGCCCGTCCGCGACCGGATCGCGCCCAGCGCCAGGACCCCTGGACCTCGAAGGCCTCGACCTACCCGCCTGACGTACTCAGCCGCCACCCTCATCGCTCTCAACACCGGCCGACTCCCAGAATGCCACCAAGCCACTCCAATACGCACCCACGGACCTTTCAGCTGCCGCACCTGCAAGTTCACCTGCATCCGGACCCGCCCCACACCAGCATCCGCCAAGCCGAACACCAGCAGCAACCACCTCAAGTGCATCCTGCTCAACACCCGCTCCATCCACAGACACGCCATCGAACTCTGGAACCTCCTAGACGCCACAGCCCCCGACGTTGCCTTCCTCACGGAGACCTGGATGAACGCCTCTTCAGCTCCCGACATCGCCATCGCTATCCCAGAGGGCTACAAGATCGTCCGGAGGGACCGAAACGCCAACCAGATGGGAGGAGGCATCGCCATCATCCACAGGAACACCATCCGTCTCACGACCAGCACCGACAACACCCTGACCAGCGCCGAACACCTGCATTTCCAGATCCACACCAACCCGAACACCACCCTCAGAGGCACCCTGATCTACCGACCCCCTGGACCACGCACGCAATTCAGCGAGGACATCGCCGACTTCGTCAGCCCGCATGCCCTCCCCTCCGCTGACTACATCCTCCTGGGAGACCTCAACTTCCATCTGGAGAACAACAACGACCACAACACCAGCACCCTGCTCGACAACCTCGCCAACCTGGGACTCAAGCAACTGGTGTCCACCCCCACCCACCTCGACGGACACACACTCGACGCCGTCTTCTCATCCAGCACAGACATAGACTTCAGCCATGCCACAGAGCTTCAATGGACGGACCACAGCTGCGTCCACTTCACCTTCAAGAGAACGACGACCCACCAACACCAGCAACTGACCGCCCGCAGAAGCTGGAACAAGATCACAGCAGACCAGCTCGCCACCTCCCTGAGCCAACACCCTCCTGCCAGCTCAGCGAACCCCAGCCAGGCCGCCGACAACCTCACGAAGTGGATCAGCAACTGCGCGGACGAACTCGCCCCGCTGAGGACCCCGCCTAGCAGACCCGGCAGCAAGAAGGCCCCATGGTTCACCGACGAACTCAAGAGCTCCAAGAAGAACTGCCGAGCCCTCGAGAAAGTCTGGAAAAGGGAACCGACACCGGACAACAGGACCTCCTACAAACTTGCCACCCGGAAACACCACCAGCTGATCCGCACCGCCAAGAAAACAGCATTCAAGGACCGGTTGGACAACAACGCACACAACTGCAAGGAACTCTTCAACATCGTGAAAGAGCTTTCCAACCCCAGCGCAGGAAACAACGACATCACCCCATCGCAAGACCTCTGCAACTCCCTCGCCTCACACTTCCACAACAAGATCACGGACATACACAGCAGTTTCAACAACCAACCAACGCACACCACGACCGACCAGCCACCCCCACCCACCACCACCCTCCACGCCTGGACCCGGATCAGCACCGAAGACACCATCCGCACGATGAACTCCATCCACTCCGGATCACCGACCGACCCCTGCCCTCACCACGTCTTCAACAAGGCCGACGCTGTCATCGCACCCCACCTGCGTGACATCATCAACACCTCCTTCGACACCGCCATCTTCCCTGAAAGCTGGAAACACGCCGAACTCAGCGCTCTACTAAAGAAACCAACAGCGGACCCCACCGACCTCAAGAATTACCGCCCCATCTCGCTTCTCCCGTTTCCAGCCAAGGTCATCGAGAAGACCGTCAACAAGCAGATGGCCGCCTTCCTCGAGACGAACGGATCCCTCGACCCCTCACAGTCTGGCTTCCGAGCCAAACACAGCACCGAGACCGCCCTCATCGCCGCCACCGATGACATCCGAGCCCTGATGGACAATGGAGAAACAGCGGCCCTCATCCTCCTAGACCTCTCCGCGGCATTCGACACGGTCTGCCACCGCACCCTAGTACGGCGCCTCAGCAACATCGGAATCCAGGACAAGGCGCTGGAATGGATCATCTCCTTCCTCGACGGAAGAACACAGAGAGTCCGCCTACCACCGTACAAGTCAGAGGCCTCCGAAGTCATCTGCGGCGTCCCCCAAGGATCGTCCCTGAGCCCCACCCTCTTCAACGTCTACATGAGCCCCCTCGCGGCCATCGTACGCAAACACCACCTCAGCATAATCTCCTACGCCGACGACACCCAGCTGATCCTCTCCCTGACCAACGACCCCGCCGCCGCCAGAGCCAACCTGCACGAAGGGATGAAAGAGGTAGCCGAGTGGATGACGACCAGCCGCCTGAAACTGAACTCGGACAAGACGGAGGTCCTCATCCTGGGCTCCTCACCCTCCGCCTGGGACGACTCCTGGTGGCCTCCCGCCCTGGGCACCGCACCCAAACCGACAGACCATGCACGAAACCTGGGCTTCATCCTGGACTCCTCCCTCTCCATGACCAGACAAGTCAACAGCGTCTCCTCGGCGTGCTTCAACATCCTACGCACGCTACGGAAGATCTTCTGGTGGATCCCCACAGAGACCAGGAAGACCGTCACCCAGGCCCTCGTCACCAGCCGACTGGACTACGGCAACGCCCTCTACGCCGGGACCACCGTCAAGCTCCAGAAGAGACTCCAGCGGATCCAAAACGCCGCAGCCAGACTCATCCTCGACATCCCACGATCCAGCCACATCTCCGGACATCTGAGAGACCTTCACTGGCTCCCCGTCAACAAGAGAATCACCTTCCGCCTCCTCACCCACGCACACAAAGCCCTACACGACCAAGGCCCGAGCTACCTCAACAGCCGAGTCAACTTCTACGCTCCCAAACGCCACCTCCGATCAGCCAACCACGCCCTCGCCGCCGTCCCCCGCATCCGAAGAACGACTACAGGGGGAAGGTCCTTCTCCTACCTGGCCGCCAAGACCTGGAACTCCCTCCCGTCCGACCTGCGCCTGACCCAAGACCACCTCTCCTTCAGGAAGAAGCTGAAGACCTGGCTGTTCGAGCAGTAGCGGCACCCCCCCCCCCCAGCGCCTTGAGACCCTACGGGTATGTAGCGCGCTTTATAAGTGTCACTGATTGATTGATTGAACAGGGTGTCCTTTTGACACCCTGGAACCCTTGAAATTGTATTCTCAATTTGCGATTCTCTAATTGAGAATCACAAATTGAGAATGTCTTCCCATTCCCATAGGAATGAATGGGGAGGTATTCCTTAATTGCGACTCGCAATTTGCTAGTCGCAATTAAGGAATGTTTAGAAATCGCTATTTTTTAAGCGATTTCTACATGCATAGCCTTTTGCTATTCCTTATTAGCGAATCCTTATTTTTCGCTAATAAGGAATCGCAAATGGCATTGTTGATGCATGTGCCAGTTTTTTAATTGGAGCTATGGTGTTTAAGCTGGACAAAGTATTCATGCCCAAGTTCCATTTTATGAAGGTTTCAAGAAAGTTGGCTATTCCTTTGGATGGTTTGCACTGCTGTCATTTTGTAAGGTAGATTATTTTGTGATTGGATGTAATTTACAGGATTTAGGGGCATATTTATGTGCCTCTTGTGCCATCAGAGCATCACTTTTTCTGAAGCTCCGGAGGCACAAATCACAAAATCATATCTATGAGGCCACACAAAGCCTCTATGCATGGTTTTGAATGGCCTCATAGATATGGAGTATGGCAAGGAAGCGCAAATCACTGCATTGCCTTACTCTGTGCTCAGGTGGCATTCCATGGGTGTTGCGGTGGGTTTTCCTATGCAACACCCATGGATTTTGACACTTTCCAACATTTACAAAAGCATGTAAACCTGGGGAAGCCCCAAAACCTTACGCCTCCCGAGGGGAGGTAAAACAGGGAGAAATAACTTTATTTGTCCTTGTTTTCTCCTCTATTCATGTGTTCCGTAGCACACATAGAAAGATTAAAACGCCTCTTAGGATTGTTTCTTTGCAGGAAGGTGCCACTTCCTGCACAAAAACAAGCCTTCTGACAACACAGGCACCCTTGCACCATAGTGCAAGGGTGTCTGCGTTGACGCTAGGCTGCCGAACGGCGCCAGCACAGGGGGAAAGGACAGTGTCACGAGGTGACTGGACGGGACGAGTAGGAGAATGAAAACACTTATCTCTTACCCCCTTACGTCTCTCCTGTGTTCTGTTTACAGTCGCCGTGAGACCGATCATGGCCCCTTTAACGGCTCAGGTTCCCAGGAAGTCGACTCGACCCATGTGACGGGGTCACATTGGACCTGGACCAATGAAGACACTGCAGAGGCAGGCCATTTAAGGGGAAGTGCAGACAGTGGAAGGGCGAGCTGGGAATTCGGAGGACTGGAGGACCTGTGCACCGGAGCCACAGGACGAGAAGGACACCGCCAAAGAGCCTGCAGAGAAGGGGCCACCGCACACAGTGGAGAGACCGGGACGCCGCCGCTTCCAAGTATCCAGCAGAGGGAGCCGGACCCTATCTGGTACCACGCGCCTGCCAGCCACGCTCCAGGAGGAGCGTGGCTACCAGAGGTACGCTCTCGAGTACGGGTGTGGTTCTCTAAAAGAAACCACATTGGGAGGGAACCAACTGCGGGGACCGGGGAGGCATAAACGCGCAACAACCGCTTGGGGCTCACAGCGCTAGCAGTAGTGATGCTAGCGGTCACCTGGTGGCGGTTCTAGCTGTTACTCCCTCACTCCTCTCCCTACAAATAGCTGGTCCGTATAGGACAACCCCACTAAAACGTGTATCTTTGTTTGTTCTTTTTTTTGTTTTACCGTTTCCCACACCCACGGACCCTTTTCTGTTGGGACTACGAAGAGGACCCAAATTGAATACTTCCTCTGACAGCAAGAAGGAAGCCAGAGTCAAGACTTTGTGCCAGTGCATTGTTAAAATACTGGGAATAAATACTCATTTCATAGCACACTGCCTCTCAGCTCGTCCTTGCCCATTTCACAGACAGGAATGCACCACATTCCATAAATATGGTGCATTCCTGCCCTTTTACTTTGGCGTAGGGCAGCGCAGCAAACTGACTTGCTGCGCCGCCCTACTCAAATGCCTATAAATGAGGCCCTTAGTCTCCTATATGTGATTATAAAAGGTGATTGCTGTAGAGGGTGATTATTTTGCTACACTTGTCATCAAGATTTTTATATCACTGTATTACCATTAGTATGGTTTTGAAGCACAGTCAGACTTCAGGTTCGTTCTTACCCCGGTCTTGAGGATCCATCCCAGACCAGAGTATGTTTCCTGACTGAGTAGCATCCTAAATTGTGATGATGTGGTTAATATGCTGCTTTTGTATATGTTTAGGTGAATGTGTAGTGCAATGTAAAGTTTGTTTGGGGTGTGTAGCCGGAGGTGTTCACCAATTCAACTTGATGCCATCAGAGTATGTTATGTTATGTTAGTCTCATTTTATAACGCGCACAGATACTAAAAAAAGTGTCCCGGCGCGGGAGCCTAATAGCAAAAGAGGAAAGACGGCTTGTGAACCACCGAGAACTCCTACCCAAAAGGCATTTAATGGAAGAGTAAGGTTTTTAATTGTTTTTTAAATAGCCTAGGGTTATCTATGTTCCGTAACTCAAAGGGCAGGGTGTTCCAATCTCTGGCTGCTTTCACCGAGAAAGAGCAGCCAACTAGCCTCATCAGACGGAACCTAGGGACCGCCGCAAGGCATTGACCCTTCGAGCGAAGCTGCCGTAGGGGTTCATAAAACGCAAAACGCCTTCTGAGGTAGAAAGGCCCAGTCTGATAGAGAGCCCCATGTACCAGCACCAAGGCCTTAAACCGAACTCGCTGTTCAACCGGGAGCCAGTGAAGTGTACGAAGGCTCTGGCTGGTACTAGATCTAACTGGCAAGCCGAGTAAGGTTCTAGCCATCGCGTTCTGAACGATCTGTAACCTTTTCAATTGGTAGGCCGGAAGTCCAAAATACAATGCATTGGCATAATCCAGCCTAGACAGAATAAGTGCCCGTGTAACCATTTCCTTGGCATCTTTAGGAAGTAGCGGCAGAAACTTCTTAAGTCGTTGGAGCATCCCAAAACACGCCCCTGCTAATTTGCCGATCTGAGTGTTGAATCTCAGATCATGGCCAAACCAGATCCCCAGATTTTTTGCTGGACAGCCAGAGGCATTCGGAAGAGGAAAGCCAACAGGCCAAATCTCCTCCCTAAAATTGGAAGGAAAGGTCCCATAAAGAAGCACTTCAGATTTCTCCTCGTTGCACTTTAATGGGGCCTTGGCTAACCACTTAAAAACCTCTGCAAGGCATGTCCTGGCAATCGAGGGAGAGAAATCCATTTTACTCCATGTAAAGAGGAGCCGGGTATCATCAGCGTAAACTATAATTTTTGCACCCAGCTCCTCAGCTAAATACACCAATGGAGTCATGTAGACATTAAAAAGAAGAGGGCTAAGTGTAGAACCCTGCGGGACACCCGTATCCAAAGTGCGCGGAGTCGAAGAAAAAGGCGGCAACCACACTTGTTGCGATCTATTGGCAAGGAACGATTCGATCCATTTCCACACCCGCCTTGAGTTGCCAATCTGGAACAACCGTGCCAAAAGTTGTTGGTGCGGCACGGTGTCGAATGCGGCCGAAAGATCTAAAAGCACAAGTGCTGCTTTGCCACCCGCATCCAGTCAATCTCTAATTACCTCAGTCACCTCGACCAGAGCTGTCTCGGTGCTATGGGCAGCTCTAAAACCTGACTGGGCCTAGTGGAGAGCCCCAGAGGTCTCAACAAACTCAGAGAGTTGTTTATGGGCAGCTTTCTCACAGATCTTAGCCACAGCCGGAAGGAGGGAAATGGGACGGTAGCTGGCAGGACATTCTGGATCAAGGGAGGGTTTTTTCAATAATGGAAGAAGCTTAGCTTGCTTCCACTCAAATGGAATCGTGGCGGTCTGAAGAGACAGATTCACCATATTGTTAATTTTCGTATTCACTGTCTCAGCCACCGCTGCTAGCAGGCTAGCACGGCAGGGATCAGTAGGGGAGCCTGACTTCAGTGACTTAAGTATCGCCAGAGTGTCGGAGAGGGATATAACCGAAAAGGTGGTCAGAGAACGACCAACCATGGTTGCCTCAGCCATCATGAGAGACGATTGTGTCTCCAGAGGCTGGCTAGAGGACCCTAAGCCATCCTGAAATGATTTAATTTTATTGCAAAAAAAACCTGAAAGTTTTTCACACCAGTCATTCGAACCTGGTAGGGGCCTATATTCAGCTCTAGGATCCAGAAAACTCTGCACAATTGAGAAAATTTCTTTAGAGGTGTTTTTTGATTGTGCGATACGCTCCGAAAAGTAGACCCCCTTGGCCGTCTTTACCATAGCGTAGTATACTTTCTGAGCATTTCTAAGAGCTGATTTAGCTGGGGAACTATACGACTGTCTCCACGTCTGTTCCAACTTTTTACAGACAGATTTTTGTCATTTAAGTTCATTGGAGAACCAAGGTTGGGATGGTGAATTTCTCGCTCTTTTACGATCGGATGGAATGACAAATTTCTCAGCTGCAGCTGACAGCCATAGCTTAAATCCATTTACAGCTACAGAAAGATTCAATGGCACATCCGACGAGTCTCATCTAAAATTGACCTAAATATCTCAGGTTCAATACGAGGGGACGGTCTACTCACTAGTACACTTGGGGGATGGCTGGAGGGAAAGGAATGTGGAGAAGGATTTTTTTACTTTTTACTCACATCGCTTTCAAACCGCATCCAGAATTGATTTCTTCCTTAGCTCCAGGTCCCTTCAGATTTTAGAAGAAGGTATAGGATGCAACCCCTTCTCAGATCACGCCTATATTAACCTGGAAATTAAAATCAAGCGAGAGAATAAGGAACGGCCCAGGTGGCAGATGGACCGTCTCCTACTGCAAAACGAGGAATGGGTAAAGGATTTTAGGGTCTGGATTGGGGAATACTTCCGGATTAACGAAAATACCGCTACACCGTTTTCTGTTTGGGGAGGGTTTAAAACGACAGCTCGGGGTTTAATAATAGCTTTTACAATTGCACAGCATAAAGTCCGAAGGAACAAGATAGCTCAATTACAGATAGAACTGGAGTATGCCCTCCAACTCCAGTCTCTACCTAATAAATATGATCAGGCAAAAATGGCATTGAAAGATTTTTTTATCGTTGAAGAGGTATGTAATTCTCAATTATTTCAACAGAGGGTCTACGAAGAGAGCCAATTAATTGGCAAAGTTCTGGCAAATTCTACGAGGAAGAAACAGGAATCTGCCTCAATAATAAAAATATCGGATCCCTCTACTGGATTAGAAGTAGTTGATAGCTGCAATATTTCCCAACTCTTCTTGGATCATTATGCCCGGCTATACTCCACTGAATATGTAATACAGGAAAACACGATCAAAGAATATTTTTCAACTTTGAATCTCCCTCAACTATCTTCGGAGCGGGTTCATAATTTAGAAAGAGAAGTTGAGGTAGGGGAAATTCTAGCAGCTATTAAATCAACTGCGGGCGCTAAAGCTTGTGGGCAAGATGGCTTCCCAATCGAGTTCTTTAAAGTTTTTTCAAAGGAATTACTTGTTCCTTTGAGAAACCTGTTTAATTTTATTAGAGAAGGGGGCCAGGTCCCAGGCGATTTTAAAGAGGCGATTATTGTTTCATTCGTTAAAAAAGATAAGAATCCCGAAGATATGAACTCGTATCGGCCCATAAGTCTTTTAAATTCTGATTATAAACTATTAATGAAGGTTTGGGCCGAGCATTTGTTACCAGCCGCTCAGGAAGTAATTCATAGGGATCAAACTGGTTTTATTGCGGGTAGATCAATGGCAGCCAATACCCAATTTTTAATACAGGCTTTAGATTATATTAATATAAATCGTATCCCTGCAAGCATTGTAATGGTCGATGCAGAAAAAGCATTCGACCTTGTAAATTGGAAAACTTTATTCATTACTTTGGCTCAATTTGGTTTTCCTTTGAATGTTGTAAGGATGCTAAACAATATTTATCAAGATGCGACAGCCAAGCTTGTAATAAATGCCAGCTGCGCAGGAACAATAAGAATTAAGCGCGGAACGAGACAAGGCTGCCCACTTTCTCCTCTACTTTTTACCTTTTTTATTGAAACCCTGGTTTTAAAAATTCGAAACAATGCTGCTATTCACCCCCCAATTTCTGATATGCCTAAACTTCAATTATTTGCCGATGATATTATTCTATACTTGGCCCCAAACAGGATCAATTTTGAGGAGGTTTTGGGAGAATTTTCTCAGTTTGAGAGAATAGGTGGTTACAAAATTAACGCAAATAAAACAGAAGTTCTTGCCATGAATGCTGATATCGATGCATTTCCCTGTTCTTTGAAATTACAGGCATTGAGAACTGACCCTATAAGATACCTTGGGATATATGTCTCCTCACAGTTTTCTCAATTATTTGAGTTAAATTATTTAAGGATGAAGACTAAAATAAGTAAATTATTGGAGCAATGGTCATTGCTTCCATTATCAATAGTAGGGCGAGTATCATTAATTAAAATGTCTATATTACCCCAATTGATTTTTTTATTTTCCAATGTTCCAATTAAAATTAATCAGGTATTTTTCAGGGAAATGGATACGCTTTTCAGACAATTTATTTGGGAGAAGAAAGCCCCCAGAGTTAAATTGAATACTCTACAATTATCAATAGATTCGGGGGGGCTGGCGCTCCCACATATAAGATCATACTATGAAGCTGCCCTTCTTGATTTAGTATCTGGGCTGTTAGGATCCAGCTCTTGTAGAGATACTTTTTTTATGGATAGAATGCTGCTAGAAATTGGTTCCTCCACTCCAGTGTTTTTAAAAACTGCTAAACTTCCTAAGAAAACTCGATATAAAACTTTAAAATACTCCCTTTTTAGACTTCAAGCTGTCTCTAAGGAAATGAATCTGACGGGTTTTCAATATCTGCATATAAGAGAATGTGTCAGCCTCGGTTTCCAGATACAAACGAGTCATATCAATGTTTGGGAGAATTCCGGGTTAATCGAACTGAGACATTTCATAGTACAGAATAGGCTGATTTCCTGGCAGGAAATATTGGCCAGGACAGGGACCCATCGGAAACCGGCCTTGCTGGTTTCCGATGGGTTAGTCTTCCGATGCGGTTAGTCTCCTGGTTTAGAAGTACCGGTGGTATAATTGAACGCCCCAATCATTTGGCAGCTGCCCTGTATGGGGCCAAATTACGAGGAATAGGCAACTGGTATAAGTTGCTACATAAAACAAAATATTCTTCGGTGATTCAGAATCATTTGGAAAAAAATAAATCGGAAGACTGACTGCAGATTATCCGAAGGGGAGTGGGAGTGGATCAGCCACTTAGGAGGCAGAGCATTGCGTGCTGCCAATTATAAGAGGATGGCCTTTTTATCAAGGTGGTTGGCTTATTTAACACCTTCTACTCTAAGCAAAAGTTTTCCAGAGGTGGAAGATAAGTGCTTTCGGTGTTCTAAACCTGGGGAAGGTGGTTGGCACCATATTTTTTTTGTATGTCCCGGTTTTAGGTCTTTCTGGGAAGCCGTTTTTTCAGATATGGAGCGCGCAATCAGAAATAGAATCCCGGTTGAAGCTAAATCTGTGCTATTTGGCTATTGCAAGGGAGGCTCACAACTGTCTAAACCAGAAAGAGTTTTTATATGTATTGCCAGTGCGGTAGCACGCTCGTTAATCTTGCAAAATTGGAGATCTACAGAAGCCCCCTCGCATCTGAAATGGATTAATAAAATGAAAAGGGTAAAAAAATTTGAGGAGGCCTACGCTAGGAGGGTAGGAGCTGTAAAAAAGTTTGAGCGAAACTGGCAGTTTTACTGGAGAAGACTTAATCGAAAACGAAATATTGGAAGTGATATATCTAGAAGTCTTCTCCCTACGTGGTTTCTGTATGGAAGTGAACCTCCTTTTTTGATTGATTTTTCGTCAAGAATGCTCTAGCACTTTATAGATATTACATTTTAAATACTGGAAGTGGTGAATTGTTTTGAAGTATGTTTTTTATCGATGTTTGTATGCTAATGAATTCCCTTTATCGTAACATTACTGCAATTATTTAAGCCTTGCACTTGCACTTTAGTGGTTTTGAGCATCTGTATTTTTTTCTGGTTTTTGATCTTTAAATATCTCGTCAATGCTGTTTTGCACATGGCACTTGCACTTTCGATTGTAACATTACTGCAATTAGTCAAGTTTAGCACTTGCACTTTAGTGGTTTTGAGTATCTTTATTTTTTGGTTTTTGATCTTAAAATACGCGGTTAATGCTGTTTTGCACATGGCACATTGCACTTTCGATTAGTGCCTTTTTTCACACTATTCCACTTTAATGCCATATTATCAATGTTATGATTGTAAAATGTATTCTGTAATGTATTCTGAACCTCTTGCTCTGCTCAATAAAAAATAAAAAAAAATAGTACACTTGGGGGAACGGAGGACGATTGAGTTGACCAAGAAAAAGGAATTAAAAAATGATCTGTCCATGTAACAGGAAAAGGATCAGACACTCGTAGAGGGAAGTTAGAACAAATCCCATCTATAATGTGCCCTCCACTGTGTGTAGGAGATTTGATCCACTGAGTTAGTTGCGCAAAGTCCAATGATTTTAAAAAGGAAAGTGTCTCAGGAGCATCCTTACTTTCAAGGTGAATATTAAAATCACCCAGCAAAATGTATATGGAATGACCAGACTGAAGTATGCCTATGAGGTAATTGGGAGAATGACTTCTTTGAATATAATGGTTCATCAATGGAAGGGTCATCCAGTCCACAACTAAGAACCAGGTGTTATTGAAGGATCTGTTGTACTATTCCCAATCACAAACCAGAGATGCGCAATCTGCACACTGGCTGATTTGTGACAGAGATTGCAATTTACGATTTGACATATGTACTAATAGGTCGCATTGGAAATTGTACATTCTAAGGGGATCAAAAACCGGCATGTCTAAATAATATTAAATATGCAGAACCCAATGTGCAGCCCCTTGTGGTTGGCTGCGAATGCTGAGATAGAGGCCTGCATTGGACAGCAGGCTTCCAACATGGCATTTGCTTTACCAAGGGAAAAAAACTTTTCTAAAGCAGCCCATGTTCATGAAAGGGACAGGTGCAGCTTACATTTTTTTTAACTTTGAGAAGACATCAGGTAGACACAGACCAGGCTGTGGTTTCAGGACACTGCCTGCTGCCCTCCGAGGCTGTGCGTTTCACAAAGGGGAGATATCCCACCAGAACTGCAAATCAGATGCTACCGCCTTTGTGGTATCAGTATCCAATCAAAGGTTTGCAACCTCACCTATTGATACTTTCCTCTCTGAATCGCGGCTAGGAGGAAGATGCCGCTTTCACACCTCTTACTACATGAGATTCAGACTAGATTGCAGAAACCCTTTTACTAGTCAGAAATACTTTTCCAATTCGTAGTAGGGTTTTTGGAAATTGTCAAAAGGTAATTTGCAGTATTAAACCTTGTGATTTTGCAAATTGCAGGCTTTGTGACCACAAAAGTCCTTTTACATCAGGCCCAAAGTTTCTGGTTGGGCCATTTGTCAAGTTGATGCACTCCTAATAATTTACATTTTGATGTATGATGAGGGTGTAGTGCAGTACTCCACAGATCAAAGTCCAAAAGTAACATGTTAAGATGATAATATTGTATTTCAAGGAATACAATCTCTTTACCTGTACAATTTTAAAAGCAATTTACTACTGGATTTTAATTCATGCAGCGACATCTGAACAGAAACCAAACTGTCATCAACATTATAGATCCAAATGGGTCCCCTTTCTTAAGACTGTTGGCTATGATGAAAAATACCTGACAAGCCTGTTACATCGTACATATTATAAAAGTATTCAATTGATGTATTACTTTAGTTTATCTGTATTGTTATTTTTACTTACTTGTTATTTACTGGTCGTAGAATGTGTTCTTGTGGTTCACTTTGTCATCGCCTGTGTTTTCTTGTACTGGACTGTTGCGGACTTCAACTGGCAGTTAAAAGTAGGCCCAGATTTCAGAAGACATCGGCTAATGGGCTCTTATACTTCTTTTACTTATTAATAAAGTAGGTGTGCATAATTGCTATGTGAGGTCATCCTTTGCTTCCTACCATACTAGACTTTCTTGGTGACAAGCTAAGGCGATTGACCGGCTCAGAGAGTTCATCAGGTCCAGATTGTCCTTATTGCCTGTTGCATCTATACGGATGGATTTGTATTGGTGGCCTGCATGTGCCCACTTTTAAACTGCATTCTGGGGTGCTGGCAGCTACAGTTGAGCTGTAATATCGCTGGCAATCCTTAATCGTTGCCTCAGTAACACATTAGTCAGGCAAACCTCTGTTTCCTTTCATGTACAGACTGCTTTGAAATCACATGTTCCACCAACGTGCGTAAAATACGCTCGGACATTTTGGATCTGTTATCCTTAAGTTGCAATATTGTCTGAGGCACTGCGCAACGGAACACTGAGATTGGTGTATCGAGCTGAAAATGCAGACAATTGACTGGTATGTTTAATTTGATGGCTCAAGTAGGTAGTCAACTTCTATACTTTAACCAAGCATACTTTGGACAGACAACTTTTATGCCCTTACTGAATGTACTTTGGCCAGTGAGTGTTCAGCAAGAAATTATTACTGCATCTCTTGCCGATCTGAGTTGCCTGAGGAAGTTCAAGTGGTTCTTACCCAGCACAGTACTGCATTAAATGTATTCTCAGTATAGCTAGTAATCTCAACAACCTCCACCATTTTTAGTGAATCCTGTAAACCAACATTGGAATAGACCCTGCTCCACTGCCTGGGACAACACCTGGTGGCCGTCTGCCCTCGGAAGCCCACCCCCACTGACCACGCCCGGAACCTCGGCATCATCCTCGACTCCTCCCTCTCCATGAACCGCCAGATCAACGCCGTCGCCTCCACCAGTTTCAACTGCCTTCGCATCCTCCGTAAGACCTTCAAATGGATCCCCTCTGACTGCAGAAGGACTGTCACCCACACACTCATAACCAGCATACTTGACTACAGCAACGCCCTCTATGCCCGAATCAACAAAATTCTCCTACACAGACTCCAAACCATTCAGAACGCCGCAGCCAGACTCGTCCTCGGAACTCCACAGCGCGAGCACATGACCCAGCACCTACGCGGTCTCCACTGGCTCTCCGTCGAGAAGAGAGTCACTTTCAAACTCCTCACTCACGCCTACAAAGCCGTCAACAACATCGGACCCAAATACCTCAACGAGAGAGTCTTCTTCCACACACCCAAGAGAAACCTCCGCTCTGCCGACCTCACCCTGGCAGAGGTCCCCCGCATCTGCAGAAATAAAACCGCAGGAAGAGCTTTCTCATACATCGCAGCCAAGACCTGGAACGAGCTCCCGGTGAACATCATACGCTCCCCGACCCTGCACACGTTCAGGAAAGACCTCAAGACCTGGCTCTATTGACTGATCTGGATCCGTCTCTCCCCCTCCCCCCCAGCGCCTTAAGACCCTCACGGGTGAGTAGTGCGCTATATAAACCCCTGATTGATTGATTGATGAAATGGTTTTGTGTGTTTCAAAATTATGTAGTACACATTGATGCAGTGAATGATGCTTCAGACAGGAAACTTGCGCTGCTCTTCTGTTGCTTAGTTACTGAAAGTTAGACGTTTTTTGACCACTTACTGGGAATACAACCTCCAGGGAAAGATTCAGGTGATTCAGGAACATGGAATTTATTTGTAGATATAGGGAAAAGATTACCTTTGCATATCTCTGAGGAACTTAATATTGTTTGAACAATTGAACTTTTATTCTAGGAAACAGTCTTCTGGAGAAAATATTGATCAAAGTGTTCCAGCTCTCAGAATTTTAGCTGACTTTCACAATACAGTGATCAATATATTAGGGAGCAAGTCTGATTGAACTGTTTCTTGAAGAAAGTTCAGGAGCATTTGTTATGCTGTAGAAATCCTATTTTAGTAGAGATTATCAAAATTGCTAAAAGGATTAAATGTTCACTTGCCTGTAAAAGTGCTTGCAGAAGAGGCAAGTGGGTCTGAACAAGTGAATGTGAGTGCATTAGGCAAAATGTAGGATTTCAGTAGTAAAACAAATACGTTTTTTTCTTGCAGCAATGTTAGTTACAGATGTGAATCTAGTGCTCACATGGGTAACAGTATGAAGTGTTCTGCACATAAGAAAAGGTGAAATAAATGTAAGAAAGTTGGGCATTTTATGGGTGTTTGCAAGAATAACAGTAATTCCATCAAAGTGAGTTGTGTTTCTGAAGCAGAAGAACAGGAGATCAGTAATGTTGTGTCAGCAACCATCTTGAATGTTGAAGTAGAGAGTGACATGGGAATAAATGTCGGTAAGAAAGGACCTTTTTACATGGTGACAATTGGTGATGTGGAGTTATAAATTATGACTGATACCAGCTCGTCTGTAACCGTGTTATCTGAGTCCACTTTTAAGTCTCTTTGAGGTCACAATTGCCTTATAAATACCCTGACCTGATATCAGAGCAATTGTATCCTGTAACTCTGAAAAAGAAATTTTAAGATGATTAGAAGACACTTTATGTTTCTCGGGGAGGTCTAATTTCACTAAACTGTATGTTGCGGTTTATAGCAAAGATATTATGAGTGGGATTGATCAGAACAGGCTGGGAATTGTTTTGAAACCTGGTTCTTATACTCCTATAATGCTGGTAAGGGATTAGACTAAGTTTTAAGTAAACATCCTGAGGTTTTCCCTGAAGAAATTGGAAGTGTGAAGGGATTTGTGCATTAAATAATTTTGAAAAAAATGTTGTGCTAGTCGTGCATAAACTTCGCGATGTCCCTTTGAGTATCAGAGATGATCTTAGGAAACATCTGGAGGAGTTATGTAAACATCACACTAGAGAACCAGTTAATACTGCAGAATGAGTGAGTGCTGTGTTGATTACTAAAGCAAAAATGGCCAGATAAGATTATGTGCTGGTTTATGTTCCCTTAACAGAAATATTGCTGTAGATTCCCATCCACTACTGATATTTCAGGAATTGTTGGCAAATGTGGGTGGGGGCTAAAGTTTTTTTGCAATAGTAATCCCAAGGAAGCATACCATCAAGTGCTATTTGAAAAGAAATTCCAGCCCTTTACTATGTTTATTACTCCTTTTGGTGAATTTAAATATGTTACATTGTCCTATGGTCTAGCATCAGCTGCCAGTGTTTAAAAAAACTCATGATACAATCTTTTTAATGATGTTCCTAGAGTTGTTGCTTTTCAGGACAATATTCTCATATGTGCAATAAATGTAAGTGAACATAATTGTATTTTAGACGGAGCTCTTGATATCTTTAAGAAACATGGTATGACTGTTTCTCTAGATAAATGACATTTTTAACAGTTTCTTTAGAGTTTATCGGGCATTGCTTATCTCATGGGGGGGACGGACATTTTATCCTTTGTACTGACCATAAACCGTTAATGCATTTACTGGTTGATAAAGGCTTGTATTCTGTATCCTCCAGGTTGATTGCATACTGTTCAAACTCCAAGAATACAATTGTTCAATTGAGATATAAACCTGGCAAAGCAAATGTATGTGTAAAATGTGTGTACAGGCTTCCTGTATCCAGTGACTATGTTTTGGTTGAGGATGAGATTATTGGAAATTAATGTATTGTGGCTAGCATTGATGTAGCTAAAACGTGTTAAGTACGGTCAGTGAAGAGGAGTCGCACTGTGCTTGTGCCCAAGATTCAATCCTGTTGAAGGTTCTGGAGTATGTACGAAATAGTTGTCCTTTGCTAAAACACCTTAAGGGTGAGTTACATGGGTTCTGTCTAGTTTTCTATCAACTTACCACTGAGTCAGGCATTCTGTTAAGGGCTGGACGAGTTGTTCCTCCTGCTGGTTTGAGATCTGATATGGTAAGCCTTGCTCATTCGGGTAATTTCGGATTCCACTGCGACTGAGAAAATACTAAGAAGATCTTTATGGTGGCCGTTGATGGAAAAAGATGCTGAGAGTTTTGTTGGTAAATGTCAAGAGTGTTTCTTATATAACAAACATTGGAAACTTAAGGACATACCTTTGATACATACTCCTTTCCTAATAGTGCGCAGAGCAAATTGGCATTTGATTTTATTGGGCCCAAAACAAAATTGCTGATGTTGTTGATTTTGTAAGGGAAGAGATTTGGACATACCATAATACTCCCCACAGTGTTCCTGGGGTAACACCTTGTATTTTGTTGAGAAGAAGGATGTCACATACTGGTCTGACTGGTTAAAGAACAATCCTGCTTTTATATTGCATGAAGAAAAGTCTTTCATGGAGAAGAAAAAAATATAAGTATCATAATGGGTTATGATAAAAAATATGATATCTAGGAATTCGAATGTTGATTTCCATTTTTATGGTCCATTCAAAGTTGTTCAAACTGCTCATTCTTCTGTTGCTTGATGGCCCTTGTTGGTGATAAGGTTGACTAATTAAAATGCAAATTATTTAGAACTAACAGTAAAAAATGTGCAATTATTAACATAATGAAATAACATAAATATAAAATTTGAAAACTGCAATAGACAGTCAGAGATAAGTGTCTAGGACATAGAAATACTAAGAAGCAACTTTCCTTTAACTAGAAGTAAAGCTAATATTGCTGAACTGTGCCCAAATATAATTTAGAAGTCTACCTTAATGTGACATTCTTAAAAATGTTCGGCATAACTAGAGAATGTTCTGGTTTTAATCAAATGCAATATTTTCTTAAGCAGCATATTGTTTGGAAGGATTGAACTTCCGGGGGGTGGAGCTTGGCTGAGCTGCAAGATGGCCGCTCGATAGAGGGCTCTGCCGATCGGATTGCAAAATCCGACATCATCCTGTACCAACGGACTCTTTTCATGGCATAATTGGTACACATACTCGTCCCAGAACAAATGTTTTGAGTGAGTGGCGCCCCAGTTGTGACCATCTGCCCCATTGCTTCGAGGGGAACTTGTGGGCCTGCTCAGGCAGCTCACGATACACAGGCACGCCCAAGAAAACGCCAGCACTCACTGCAGGAAGTCCGACGCAAGTAGAGGTCGGCCATGGCACACAAGCACATCTAACGGACACCCAGGGGGTTGCTCTCCACCGGCCCACGAGAGACGTGGAACGAGACGGAGCCGAGGGACGTGTGTGAGCCCCCTGCGGCGAGACCCTGAGACACAGAGTAGGTGATACCTGAAAAAGTTAATCGCTGGGAGTGAGGTGGTCCCGAATGCCACGCACGGGCCACCATCGTCTACTGGCCCGGGTGGCGGCAGCTGCCCAGCACTCCTGAGCCCATGACTGGAATTCCTAGAGGCCGCGTATCTGGGATTCCTGGAAGAAGGCGGCCTGCTGGACGCACCGATCGGAGGAGTGGAGAGCTCTGCAGTGGTGAAGCCTGAGCAGCCCACTGCCACAGAACACAAAGAGCAGACATAACACTGACTACGCTTGACCCTCTGGCTGCCTAATTTACTGGGAAAGCGGGCGGTTGGGCTCTCCTGCACCTTTGGCCTGCCCCCCCTGCGTGTGCCCATCTGCCGGTGATACTGAAGACCTGACGCAAATGCGCACCGCCCTATAATGAGCAATCCTGCAATAAGCCGTTTACTGCATACCCATGCACGGCGAAGACCGCCAAAGGCTGGCCCCTGAGTGCTGAGATCCGGCAGCAACCAAGGCCCACCGGCACCCCCCACTGGGGCCCGGGAGTGATGGGGGGCTCGTAAGCAGAAAAGCAGAGGACTCTGTCAAAAGACGTAGGCTGGAATTTCCAACACCCGAGTCTCAATCTGTCCGCATCCTCCCTTCCATAGGTGACGCTGCATGCTCTACACAGAGGCCTGCTGTTTCCCAACACAGGCTTTCTTCAACGAAATTGATTAACTCACCCCCACGGACATTGACACCGATCAAGCTGTCCACCAGAGAGTGGAGATCCAGATAAGGATAGGGCCTGCTCGTACCCCCACTGATGATTTTTGGCGAGGCGGGCACTTGAAAAAAATAGCAGAGGATTCCCAATGCAGAAAGCCCGGTACCCCAACTTAATACCCTGCTAAAACAGCCATAACACAACTCTGGTAAATATGGGCAAGCAAGACGCTAAACAGCCCAAACTCTCCATCAAAAGCAGGTGGTCCACTCATCAGGGAGATCCCCACACTCATATGGATGCACAGGAAAGTCACACAGGAAAGCTATATCAAAGAATTGCTGATCAACATGAAAGCTAGCTTAAAAGCTATTGATTCCAAATTAGAAGCACTCACCACCAGGCTTGACAACATGAAACATAGAAGGGACAAACACAACAATCGGCTAGACCAAGCTGAAGCACGTATCTCTGAAAATAAAGATGCTCAAGCCGAAACTAAAGGACACTTACTTCAAATGGATAAAGTTCTGGAACTAATCAAGGCCAAAAATGAAGATTTAGAATCCAGAGCACAGCGCAACAACCTTCGCATAACTGGTATTCTTGAAACCACTGCCATCCCAACCACATTGGAGGCTTTTGACGAATCCCTGCTGTGAGAGCTCTTTGATGAGGCGCTGTCGCCTCTGTTCATAGTAGAGCGCGCACACAGCTCCCTGGTGCCCAGGCTGCCTCCGGGGGCCCAGGCGCGACCCATCACAGCTCGACTATTGAACTACAGAGACACAGTATTACGTTTGGCACATGGAAAGCAACATCTAACTCACCAGGGTAACCGCATCTCTTTGTACCCCAACTTCACCATTGTAGTGCAGTGTGCCAGAAGGGAGTTTCTTACCGCCAAGAAAGTGCTTCAACAGTCCAAAATCCCCTATGCCTTGCTATACTCCACCAAACTCTGCATTAGGAAAAAAAGGGCACCACACTTTTTCACCTACACCAATGAAGCCCTCTGATTCATAAAAAAACTCGCCAGCAACCAGTCGCCTCTAGCGAGATCGCCGGTGGGCACAGGTGAAACCTCTCTGGATGCGAATGACTGAACTCCCGGGAGAAGGGGAACGGAACCAAAACAAAGACATGATGGAACAGCCGGTACAGAAAGCTCCATGTTACACACCACAGATAAGTGAACTGGCATGATAATGACTAGGGGATAATCGCCCTCTGCGACTAATTACCTTAATACCCCTTGCAACATGTGGGCCTGTGATACTGAGCTAATGCCCATCCGATCACCCACCTTAAACGGTGGGGGAGACCACTCGGTCCTGCTCTAAACCCAGGGATGTATCCTGCGATTCTGTTTAATACAATTTTGGGAGGTTTGAGTGGGGGGAGGGGTGTTTTACTCAACCATGTTCAGGGGTCGGTGTGGGTGGGGGGAGGCAGGGAAGTGAAACGATTGCACATGAAGTTCTGTAGAGTTAAGCATGTTATATGTGATGGCACCTGCAATGATGTTACGAACCAGAATAAGGCACAAACCCCTCTTAGTCGGCCTCCATTGGATCACGACGCCTGATACACCACACTTTACTCCACATGATGTCTATAAAATGCCTAGCCTCGAACATAAGGGCATAAATGATTATCGGAAATCGAGACTGGTACATGCCTACATCACATGCCACAACATCGATTTTTGCTTTCTGCAAGAATTATACCAAACAGCCCACATAGCCTCAGGCTTAAGTGCAAGATGGTACTGCAAGGCATACACTTCAGTATATTCTAACTATGCCATAGGGGTAGCTATCCTCCTTAGAAAAGGGCTCCCATGGAGTCTTAGAGACTTCAAAGTAGACAAAGAGGGCAGGTATGTCATAGCCACAGGCACTCTGCACACACAACCCCTTACCCTGGTGGTAGTTTATGGCCCACACACGGATGATCTCTGGTCACAGGACAAAGTCATGGGGTACAAATATGGGGAGGGGACTTCAATTTCATCCTAGACGATATTCATGACAGATCTGGCTCCGTGCGGCGCCCACACCCCAGAGCAGCAGACACTCTCAACACCCTCTTGCAGGATCACAACCTCCTCGATATTTGGAAGTCTCATCAGGGACAACGTGAAGGAACTTGTTTCTCAACTCCATACTGTTCATGGTCGAGGATCGACTACTGGCTTATTTCGCAGGAAATTAAATTATGGCACACCAAAGCCACTCACATGCCCTGGACACTTTCAGACCATGCACCAGTCGTGTTTGAATTTTGCCTACCTCAGATCACCCCAGGTGCCTTTACTTGGCGTCTCTGCACACCGCATTTAAAGAATAGATACGGGCTAAAATACAGGCCTATTTTACCCCAAATCAAACAGAAGACTCCCCCCCTTCCATAATCTGGGAGGAATTCAAAGCGGTGGGGCATACAATTCCAAACAAGCTGGTATCCTCAAATCAATTTGTTCCCAACTAGCCACACTCGAAAACAATATACAAGTTCTAGAGGGGGAATACAATAGAACCAATCACCCCAACATTCTAGCTACAATCAGGGAGAAAATGTCTGAATACAATGCAGAAGCAGAGCGCAAAATAAAGTACCTAAATAAAGACGCTTAAGTGCACCAATACGGGGAAGAGACAGGCCCGGGAAAACACTTGACTGTATACTCAAACACACACGCTCTCCAACATACATTTGAACTCAAGGACTGCGAGACAGGAATGCAGAACACACCCTCGCAATGTTAGAGACAATGACCAATTTTTATGCCACATTATATACTTCACAGCCCAGTGGAGACGTTGATCTACTCACCAATTAATTTTTTTTATTTGTTAAGTTTTTATTAAACCAGTACAGCAAGGAATACAGAGCGTACTTATGCATATCAAAAATAATTTCAATGTTAATAAATAATCACGCCCCAGGAATGGTGCATAGAAAAAGTACATACCGAAATAAAAAATAAAAAACCCCAACACCCAACAAGAAAAAGAGTAAGCAGCACATCATCATGAACGCATGTAGAAACTAATTAGAGCATTGTGATGGATACCCCAACATTGACAAAATAGATTTCCAAGAAGACCTATCAGGCTAGACAGCGTCAAATGGCTACTGTTTACTATGAGTGGCCTCGCGACCCTAGTCTATAGCTCGTCCACCCGCGCCACATCTGGCTCCACCCCATCGCATGTGCTGTGTCCCCAAGATACAACTGCCTCTCAAGTCATGTGAGTCTGAGTTATAACCCAATCTTGAAAGGGACCCCAAATATCGTGGGGTCTGGATGCCACCGGCATCAGCTCCCAGAACGTATTGAGCTGCTCCTGGCAGTGTGTAATGTCACCAATCCAGGTCTTTGTCAGTGGGACTCCTGCCTTCCCCCAAGTCATGGCCACCCGTCTCTTTGCCAGCAGAAGCAACATCGCCAGTAGGCAGCGAGTCTCTGCAGGGGTGTCCTTCGTATATCCTAAGATGCCCGCCAGGGGCCACTCACCAATTACTTAGATACATTGCAGCTGGTATAGCTAGAAGACGCACACTGAGGAAATCATACAAACCACCAATGCACTCCCTAATGATTAGACCAGGATTAGACTGCTTCACAGCCCCCTTTTATAAAGAATACGCTGATCTCCTCACCCCTCACCTTCTAGCAAGTATGAAGACTCCCTTCAGAAAGCCATACTCTCCCCACATTACATGAAGTGGTCATCACATCACTGCTCAAGCCTGATAAACCGCCCCAAAAGTGCAACTCCCACAGGCCTCTCTCACTAATTAATATTGACAATACAATACTCACCAAAATGCTTGACAATTGTCTTCTACCACTACTCCCTAAAATGATTAGACCTCACCAAGCCAGGTTCATACTGGGACGCTCTACCTCGCACAACTTACAATCACTATTTGCAGTGAAGCATTACTTACAACCTGACGTCCAAGCTATTGTCTCCCTGATAGACGCCACTAAGGCGTTTGATTCCCTGGAATGGGGCTATTTATTCACACTGTTACAGTGATTAGGCCTCAGCCCCGCCTTCATCAGGTATATCAAATTATTATACACCCTACCTATGGCCCGGATATGGCTCAACAGGATTCTTTCTGAACCAATCACAATAACACGTCGTACCAGAGAGGGATGCCTCCTCTCACTACTATTATTCGCTATTGCCATGGAGCCATTGGCCGTCAGGCTCAGACAACCTCATGTGCAATGGGGCATAGGCTTCACTTTGAGAGGACTGATCATTTTGCTCTACGCAGAGGATATCACTCTCTATATCTACAATCCGCGTGTTAACCTCGCCCCAATTATCCAGGAGATGCTTAGGTTTGGAGGCCTATCAAGGATAAAAATCAATTGGAATAAATCTGTGTTGTTTCCCCTCACTAATAACACATCTCTATTCAATACTGAATACCCACTGAACTGGGCCACGGGCCCCGTGCCCTACTTAGGTATATGGGTGAGCCGCAATATCCAGGAACTATGGGTGGTGAACTATGGCCGTGCAGTTGACTGGCTTGGAAGCAGGATCCCAATTTGGTCCAAACTTCCAATATCATTAGATGGCCGTATAGCCATCGCCAAGATGGTAATTTTGCCAAAGTTCCTCTATTTATTTCAAAACATTCCGATGCCACTCACGAGCACATTCGCCCAGCGACTACAGTCTAATTTGATATCCCTGACCTGGGCCGGAAAACAACCACACATTTCCTGGGAGGTTCTCACCCTGCCTCTTACACGGGGAGGTCTAGGTGCACCTGACCTGGATTTATATGCTCTCTGCGCACAGGATAAATGTTTACATTTCTGGATACACCCCACCCCATTTCAACCACATGGGGCGATTGAACAGGATCTCGCTGCCCCTCTACCTCTTAACAATGCACTCTACGCTCCATACAAGGCTCCGCACGGAGAAATAAATACCATAGAAAGTGTCCGATGGGCTTGGGAGGGAATAGGAAAAAGGGTAGAAATCTCACAATTATATGCCCATCTATCCCACTTCGCGATAACCCAATAATGCCATTCCTCCAGGAGGCTGGTGCGCAAAAAAGGCCCAGCGACTTAACCTTCACAGGTTTGCGAGCTTATACCCAGGAGACGAGTTCCTCCTAGCACCCCCCCCCAGACATACATCAGGCGAATGCAGCAGACACACTACTCTATTACCAAATTAGGGCCACGTGCCGTGAGCGGAACCTCGAATTCCCAGCATCATCATAGACGCTGCCCATATTAGAACAGATGACCAACACACCCTCAGCTTGAAAACGAATCACACGATTTTACTCAGGAGTACAGCAACACACACCAAAGACAGTACTGCATGCAGAGTCTCGCTGGGAAACAGACCTAGGTCCAGAATTCATAGAAGCACACTGGGACTTTTGCTGCAGACAATTACACAGGCTGTCCCCAAACTCCAGACATAGGTTGATACACTTCAATTTCTTACACCGCCTATATCGTACCCCATTACAGCTACACAGATTACGGCTAACGGATATAGAGGGCTGTCCTAGATGTGGTGCTCCGGGGGCGGACTTTCTTCACTTGGCATGAACTTGCCCCGAGGTTGCGAGGTATTGGTCTGTGGTGTTTGCGGCTATTCAGGCCATGGTAGAGTTTTGTATTGAGAGCACACCGCTGCATGGCCTCCTAGGGTACATAAAAGAGGTCCCACCCACAAAACACAGGCTGGTGGTCATGCTCCTGCTCTTCTTGGCAAAATGTAGAGTGGCCATGGTGTGGAGCAGACGACGAATACCAAAGGAGAAGGACTGGCTCCTGGATGCGGTTTACTGCAGTGACCAACTTTCGCATTATTGGGATTTGATGGCACCGAAATCCAAGGAAATCCAGATACAAGGCCCATTTAGCAAACAACCTGGTCTGATACATGCCAGAAACGGGGCACACACAATAGATAGTCTAGGTCTAAATAAATGCTGAAGCAGTTGTGGACATTACTTAAGCCAAAGCAAATAGGTGTCGCAGCCAGGCTCAGGACTCACACAGGTGACAAGAGGACCCAATCAATGGGACATAGGTATGACTTACTCATGGATTGTAATGAGAGACTTTTTTTTTCATCGTGAAGTGCCATTTGTTCCTCTTTCTTCTCTGTTGTGTTTTACAGGCATGGGGCCTTTTGTGAGATGAATATTTAATCTGTCCAAGTCGCAATGGGAACATTAAGGCCTAGTGTTTTGTATGTTATACGAATGAAAACAAAGAAATAAAAAAATAAAAAAAGATTAAACTTCCGATTTTCACCCTATTTCACATAATGCTTGAATAGAATAGTTGCACATTCAAAACAATATTTTTTGTTCATATTAATGAAATGTATTACTAAACAGTATTTTGCCAGGTGAATGTTTCTTGCCTTTTGCATAGTTCATTGCGTGTAACATAAAACAATAATTTTAGAAGGCCAAACTGCGATCGATGCCTATGGGAACTAAGCCTTATGTTTCCGGAACGTAACTAGGTAAGAATGTCTGTAGCTAACTTGTGATAAGGCTTTACAATCCGTATATATTTTCATAGGAAATGAAGAACTGAAAATGCCACAGAGGAGTGCTGCAATTTGATCCAGAGAGGAAGAACTGCTACTGTAACTGTATGATCACTTACTCAAATTACTGAAACTCGGTTGACTTTCATGAACTACTCTTTATGGGGAGTTCTGCTGCTTAAAATTGGCTTTGAGCTTTATGCTCCTTTAATCTCACTATTTTCATTTGAACTTGAACTCTTCATGGGTTTTACTAACTCTGAAATTCCAGTCTGAACTTTTACAATAGGGTTATTACTTTATGGAACACGCTTAATGCATTATTTGACTATTTGATTCTAACCAAACCTTTTAATGATATTTCTGTAAACATAATGCTTGAATAGAATAGTTGCACATTCAAAACAATATTTTTTGTTCATATTAATGAAATGTATTACTAAACAGTATTTTGCCAGGTGAATGTTTCTTGCCTTTTGCATAGTTCATTGCGTGTAAAATAAAACAATAATTTTAGAAGGCCAAACTGCGATCGATGCCTATGGGAACTAAGCCTTATGTTTCCGGAACGTAACTAGGTAAGAATGTCTGTAGCTAACTTGTGATAAGGCTTTACAATCCGTATATATTTTCATAGGAAATGAAGAACTGAAAATGCCACAGAGGAGTGCTGCAATTTGATCCAGAGAGGAAGAACTGCTACTGTAACTGTATGATCACTTACTCAAATTACTGAAACTCGGTTGACTTTCATGAACTACTCTTTATGGGGAGTTCTGCTGCTTAAAATTGGCTTTGAGCTTTATGCTCCTTTAATCTCACTATTTTCATTTGAACTTGAACTCTTCATGGGTTTTACTAACTCTGAAATTCCAGTCTGAACTTTTACAATAGGGTTATTACTTTATGGAACACGCTTAATGCATTATTTGACTATTTGATTCTAACCAAACCTTTTAATGATATTTCTGTAAACTTACTAAAGATTTATTGACTTATACAAATAATGAAAATAAATAAACATACAATTACTAATCCCATAATGAGATTAAAGCTTTTAAAACATATTAAAAACTCTCATCATTGACTGAACTTGGAATTCTATTTGAAATGTGCTTGTGATGCCCAAATAGCTCTTTGAATCATAATATGGTGGCAATGATCAGTCACCTAGAGGAGAAGAGACCAGTGGTTTGAAAGAAATTTTATTACTTTTGATGATTTTCAAAAATGTGTTCTGTCTAAATAATTGACGGTGCCAGGTGACTCATTGTTTTATCAGCATGTTGTTCCTGTGCAATGTAACATACTAAATTCTTCATTACAGGCTCAAACATCTGGCACGCATGCCGAGATGGATTGGTCTCTAACTTTCTCTGCGGACAATCTTAGCAATGGTATGAACATGGACAATACTGACCATTTCCAGCCAACTCAAGAACAAGTTACAACCAAATGTGATTGAGTATCTAAAAAAATGGATGTATGTCCTTGAGTATTTTTTTATAGTGTTTCATTAGGAGGGAAGATGTTGTATTGTATTTAAGTATTTCATTGATATATATATTTAGTTTAACTATATTGTTGTTTTTAGCTACCTATTACTTATGGGTTCTAGAAAGTGTTCTGGTTTTTCATTTTGACATCGGCTGTGTTTTTGGGGGTTTTGTTTTGTTTTATATAGCGCAAACACAACCCGAAGGTATCAGAGCACTTTACATGAGCACCAGTTGAGTTAGAGACAGACACATTCATTTTGTTAGGCACGGGAAGACTAAGTGATTTGACCAGAATCACAGGATGCGGGGCAACCAGGTTCAAGCCTCAGCAAGGATGCTCAACATCCTGTGATTCTGGGCAAATCACTGAATCCCCGTGCCTATGTAAATTAATGTTTCTGTCTGTAATGCAACTGGTGCTCATGTACAGCACTCTGATACCTCCGGGTCAAGTTCGCGCTCTCTTGTTCTGGAATGTTGCAGACCTCAACTGGTAGTTGAAGGTTGCCACGGATTTTAGAAGGACGCCGGCTGGTGGGCTCTTATATACTTCTTTAGGCATTAATAAAGTGGGGTTGCATCATCCTTTGCTTTCTACGATAGTACACAGCCTTTTGGAAATCTCTGTTCTCTGCTTGCCTTGAGTGACAAGGTACATTTGTTTTTTTCCGCCCAGAAACCGACGACTTCAATGCCTGATGTCCTCATCGCCACAGCCACATACATCATGGCTTTGAGCCATTATATATTTACAGTACTCCTTTGCTACACCATGTACACCTAACAAGAGGGGGACCGCGCCTTGCACTACAGCCTTAACCGCCACGCAGCGCCACGCAGCAGTACCTACCTGGCTCCTGGGCTCTAGGGTAGAGTCCCCTTGATCTCTTTGCTCTGTCGCTGTCAGTCTCCCTCGCCGCCTCTCGCACCATCGAGGCCGCTGTAGGGGGGGACTACAGCCCCCAGCATTCAACCTGTGACCCGCCCACTTCCGGCGGAAAGCGCGCCCGGAGGCGCTACTTCACCCGAGGCTCCCCCGGTGGAGCGGGGGGACCGCGCCTTGCACTACAGCCTTAACCGCCACGCAGCGCCACGCAGCAGTACCTACCTGGCTCCTGGGCTCTAGGGTAGAGTCCCCTTAACCTCTTCGCTCCGTCGCTGTCAGTCTCCCTCGCCGCCTCTCGCACCATCGAGGCCGCTGTAGGGGGGGACTACAGCCCCTAGCATTCAACCTGTGACCCGCCCACTTCCGGCGGAAAGCGCGCCCGGAGGCGCTACTTCACCCGAGGCTCCCCCGGTGGAGCGGGGGGACCGCGCCTTGCACTACAGCCTTAACCGCCACGCAGCGCCACGCAGCAGTATCTACCTGGCTCCTGGGCTCTAGGGTAGAGTCCCCTTGACCTCTTCGCTCCGTCGCTGTCAGTCTCCCTCGCCGCCTCTCGCACCATCGAGGCTGCTGTAGGGGGGGGACTACAGCCCCCAGCATTCAACCTGTGACCCGCCCACTTCCGGCGGAAAGCGCGCCCGGAGGCGCTACTTCACCCGAGGCTCCCCCGGTGGAGCGGGGGGACCGCGCCTTGCACTACAGCCTTAACCGCCACGCAGCGCCACGCAGCAGTACCTACCTGGCTCCTGGGCTCTAGGGTAGAGTCCCCTTGACCTCTTCGCTCCGTCGCTGTCAGTCTCCCTCGCCGCCTCTCGCACCATCGAGGCTGCTGTAGGGGGGGACTACAGCCCCCAGCATTCAACCTGTGACCCGCCCACTTCCGGCGGAAAGCGCGCCCGGAGGCGCTACTTCACCCGAGGCTCCCCCCGCGTCGCGGGACGCGCGCGGGCTTCGCCGGGCTGAGCCCGGGCAGAGGGCGGGCCGTCTGTGGCCGTCCGGGGCTGGACGAGGCTGGGCTGGGCCACGGACATTGGCCCATACTTTTAAGGCTCTGGACTTGTAAGTCTAGCGGTGTATGTTTGTAGTTTCAGCTGGGTGTATCGTTTGCATTATAGTGTATACTACCTGGTGAAGACATTGTTGCTTATTTTATCTATAGTCAGTAGCAGCAGTCCACTTCATGTCTAAGCCTAGGTCTGTAAAACTAGCCGCCACAAATGATATTAGGACAATGGATAACTATCTTGTCAAAGTGGTAAATAAGATTAATAAAGACAGGAGGCATTCATTTGGCAGATTGAGTCCAGAAACGTCACCAATAATGTTAACCTGCCCACTACTCCAATGCTCCCCTTAGATAGTGGCTGTGTTAACACTAACAATGTAGATGTAAATAATGACCTGGCTACTCTAGTAAGCACTGAAGACCGTGTAACCCCAAATGACCCTGGTTCCAGCCAGAGTCCGGCCATCTGTCTAAAGGATACTTCTAGCCCATCTCCTGTGCGGAGAACGGTGCGTGCATGCAGGAAGGTTCCGGTCAAGAGGGTGGTGACCCGAAAGCCTAAAAAACAAGGTCCAGCCCCGCTAAGCAGGGGGGTTACTCCAGAGTCAGAGCCCATTAATAATGCTGAGGGAAGCACTCTTCACCCAGCACACATAGAATACTTGGTATCTATCCTACAGTCCAAACTAGAGGCTCTGATTAGCCCACTGTTGGTGAAACTAGATTTAGTTTCACTAGAGGTTACCAGATTGAAAGGTCTCCTAGATTCTCATTTGATTCAGCCTTCCTCCCTGTCGACCCCTCAACCAGGTCCATCGGGCTCTAAGGGCCATAGTTTATTGGAACCCGTATCATACACTACTGTTAATACCAGGGAGGGCGGTCCAGGGGTTAGTAGTCAGGCACCTCGGGCTGTAAATGCTTAGAATACCAACCCACCTATACAACCATCAGTGGGTACTCTACCTGCATTAGCACCTACCTCACGACAATCCTACATAGCACAAAAAAGCCACCAGAAGAACTTAGTAGAGGGTGAAGTTACTGGGAGCATTAAACCCAGGAGGAATAATGTTGTCAACCTCCCACCACAGTGTGTCCCATACACAGTGGTATTAACTAACGTTCCTGAGGTCGACTCCTGCATGTCTAACCCTAGGCTGGAAACCCATGACGCTCTGAAAAATAAAACACTTGCTTGGCTGAACAAGAATTGTGGTTTTCCGCTGGCTTTTTCAAATGACTTAATATCCACTCGTAGAGTAGGTTGGATCGGTAATGGTAGGAAAAACATAAGAGGGGATTGCATCATTGTTAATTTCAAATATCCACAACATGTTGCTACTGTCCTTCTAAGAGCTGCCTCTCTACCCATCCAGGATAACTTAGTTTGTGTTAGACCTCTTGGATATTTTTATAGTCATCTGACCAGCACCCAACTACGATTACCCCAACAGCCAGAGCATCGTGGATATGGTCCGATAAGGGGAATGGCTAGTCGTCTTTCTAATCTGCCTGTGAATGTATCTGTGTACCATAATGGTGGGGATTCTTATGGTCATCAACCAGTGAACAGGCAGATGGACAACATTCTTCCCCTTTATAATCGCTACACTGCTTAATCCTCATTGGAGGAAAATGATTGACTTTCCGACGTCACGAGGAAGCCTACCCAGTTACCAGCCTCATTTCTCAAAATAGCCACCTGGAACATTGCTGGTATAAAGAACAAAATTGGGAACCCGGAATGGCTATTGACACTCAAAGCCTTTGATATCATTGCTTTACAAGAGACCTGGGATTTGACGAATAGTTTTTCCATGGATGGCTATAGCCACTTTTGTATCCCAGCTATCAGCAGTATGGCAGGACGACCCAAGGGGGGCCTTTTGAGCTTATTCAAATTGGACATAAAAGGTAAACTTTCTCAATGTTCATCTGGCTCGGAAAACTGTCTGATCGTTGAACTTGTTTTGCAAGAAAAGGCCAAGATCCTTTTTATTAATTTTTATAACTCTCATGCTAACGATTGTACCAGTCAAAACTTAGAAGTACTGGACAAATTCCTGTCAGTCTATAGTACCAATGTACATACTTTTGAATTAATATTATTATGGGATTTTAACATACACCCATGTTCCCTACCATGCATTAGTCAGGATGTTGATGCTCCCCCCCTCTCCTCCTTAACGCATTTAGAACATACCAGGCGAGGTGAGCTTCTTGAAATCTTCCTAGCAAGATGGAATTTATATGAATCAGGCTGTGGGGACGGGAAAAATAGATCCCCTACTTTTAAAGGAAAAGACATGGGTACCATTATAGATTATATTTTTTTGACTTCTTTTTTGTTAAATAATGTGATTAAATATTATACAGAGGTATCAGTTTTTAGTGACCATAATCCTGTTCTTTTAGAACTGATGCTTGCAGACGTAATCTCCCTAAAATCTGTTAAAGATAGAAGTGGAGTAAATCTTATGGTTAAAGACCAAAATCGTAGGTTGAAATGGACAAAAATAGTCCCTGAAACTTTTTTACAGGAGGTTTTGCCTAGGACCGAGGACGAAGTTGCAATATGTTTAACAAATAGATCCCAGTGCAACAAGGTCATAGCGGCCTTTGATTACATTTGCTTAGAAATTGATCGTAGCCTCCAGAATAAATCCAGCTCGAAGGTGTTAGTGGGTGAAAGATGGTTCGACAAGAAATGCTCAAAGGCTCACGGTGACCTACTTAAAGCCCTGAAAGCCACTCCCAAAATCCGTGCGGAGATAGTGAGTGCAAGGACTGTATATAAAAAAACAATCCTAGAAAGAAAGAGGGTTTTGAAAGATAATGCTTTAGCGCAACTTCTAGAACCAGAAACACTAAAAAATAGTGGCCTATTCTGGAAAACAATAAATCAGCCACTTTTCTTAGAGGACTCAAATACTCCTCTAGAGGCAAATATTCTTGATGAGGGCTGGATTAAACACTTTAGTGAGATATATACAGAATCTAACAGCACTGTTATTATCGTTGCCCCCACAGAAGCGGAGGATGGGGAACTGAGTACTGCTAAGGCCACTGTCACCTTTGTACCAGCAGAAGTGGAACGGGCAATAGATTTGACCCCGAAAAACAAAGCTCCAGGCCCTGATGGGGTTCCAGGGGACGTTTTTAAACATGCACCTAAGTTTTGGTCTAAAATTTTATGTAAAGTTTTTAACGTCCTTACAACTGTCAAAATCCCGGACTCATGGAAAAAATCCATTATTATACCGGTCTTCAAAAAGGGAAACAGGCAAGACCCATCCTGTTATAGACCGATTTCTTTAATCGATTCATCGGTGAAAATACTGGGTAGGGTCATTTTATCAAGACTGAATGATTGGTTAAATGAGAAAGGGGTTTTGTCTAATGTTCAGTACGGTTTTAGACCTAAAAGGAGCACAATTGATCAAGGTCTCAATCTGCACTTACTGGTTGAAAAATACACGAGGGCTAGGGAGGGGTCCATGTACCTGGGGTTCATGGACCTCTCGTCCGCCTTCGACCTTGTAAATCGCTCTAAGCTGTGGAATATTCTGCTTAACATAGGCTTGGACAGGGCTCTTGTTTGTCTCTTGGCTGACCTTCATTCTGATCTAATAGCTGCGGTTAGAGTTACTTCGGAAGGGCGTTGTACAAGTAACTTTAAGTCAGAAAGAGGGGTGAGGCAGGGGTGCATTTTGGCACCCCTCCTCTTTACTGTTTATATAAATGCCCTGGAACCTTCCCTAAAAGAGGCAACTCTTGATGTTCCGCGTATAGGTGAACTTGGTATTCCAGTTCTCCTATATGCGGACGATGCTGTTTTGCTCTCCCGTACTGGTGTGGGTCTTCAACGGCTACTGGATGCTTTTGAAGCTTTTATGGGTACTCTGGACTTAAAGATCAATGTCAAAAAGTCCCAAATCATGATAATGGGTAAGGGAAAAAATAACAAGTTAATAAAAACATTTACATGTGGGAAACAAGAGCTCTGTAGAGTAGCCACTTTCCCCTATTTAGGGATAACTTTTGATGAGAGAGGTACCTGGGGTCCCCATATAAAAAATAGAAATATTGCCATCGCCAGATCTTCTTCTGCCCTCCAGAGTTTTACTAAAAAATTGGGAGCAAGACCAATAGTTACTCTGCTAAAAATGTATAAAGCTAAAAGCCTGGCCATTGCTACATATGGCAGTGCTATTTGGGGCAATTGTTCCATGGATAGTATGCAGATTACTGAAAATAAATTTTTAAGATCAGTCCTTTCCGTTCCCCAGTCAACTTCTACATACATTGTTCATTCTGAACTTGGCATGGGATACATCTCATACCTGATTAAAGTGGCCCCTGTCCTGGCCTGGCTTAGGATCTGGCTGAATCAAGAAATTCCCCTTAACCATACCATCCTAAAAGACAGTTTGAAGCTAGACAGGGTAAGTAAAATACCGTGGCTGGCCTATATTAAAAACAGTCTTTTTAAGATAGGGAGACCAGATCTCTTTTTATCCCCGTCCACAATAACTGTAAAAGACATAGTCCTGATTAAAGGCTTGATGGGAGATATGTTACGACTAGACAGGGAACAAGTAGAACTTGAGAAACCAACGGTAAGGTCGGGTATTATCCTGTGTACTCATGTTGGCCCGGAACCATACTTACCTATTGTTAACTTGCCTTACCATCGCTTCCTCTTAACTCGTTTTTGGTTGAATCTGATCCATTTATCTTTGGGTCATTTTCCGACTTGGTGTTCTCCCGAAAACGCTTTGCCGTGTAAGTGTGACAACTTCTCGATTCAGAACACATTGCATTTTTTGATGTTCTGTGATCACTTCACGGCCTTAAGAAGGAAATATTTGATTCCAATCCTCAAGGAGGCTGGGTTCATACAGGTCAAGCCAGCACTTTTGTTTCTCCAGCTATTACAGACCCCAAGGATAATATCCCATGTTGCTAATTTTCTAGTGGGGGCTATTAGGGTTAAGAAAAGGTTGTTGTCTGACAATCCTGTGAATTTGGGTCCCTAAACAAGATGAACCGTATATTGCCCTGTGAAAATGGTTACTCCATGAATATTTTTTACACTGATGATTTTATTTAAGTGATGTGTATAGCTTGTTTTATCTCAACTGACCTCTTCTTAATGCTTTTTTAGGATTGGATTTTATAGAAAGTATATATTTTTGTATTATTCATATGTAAATAGTAAATGGATGTATATATATCATGAATTTACTTTGTATTAATTACATTTTTGATCGAGTGTATATATATTGTTCCTCTGTCTTTTTATGATATTGATTTATCGAAATAAAGTATTATGACTGACTGACCTAACAAGAGAGGACATAGGAAAGAGATCACAGTGAATATAAACAGGGCTGGCTTAATCGCTTGTGGCGCCCGGTGCGACAATCACTTTTGACGCCCTACGTCCCATGACCACCTCCTCGAATTCTCTCCCTACCACCTGCAAAGGTGTCCTTCATCACTCCTATCATAAGAGGTTGCTAAACACAGCGCCCCCCTGAAGTCACAGCACCCCCCTCCATAGGTCGGCGCCCAGTGAGGCTGCACCAGTCGCACTGCCCTAAAGCCGGCCCTGAATATAAACATGAACCCTCAGCTTTCTGAAATCCATTTCCCAATAGCACATGTTTCATCCTGACATTGGATTTTGGCTCAGTTTAGTTTGAATTTACAATGTCATCAATCACCAGCGTGCCTTTAATGAGACCTGATCATCTGATGAATGATGTCATAATATATCTTAAAACCCACAACGACAGTGTCCAAACAAACCAACATTTTAGAAGTCCACTGTTGATGATTTTTAGATTTTTAGCAAAAAAGGACTGGGTTAGGAGAACTGTTCTTCCTCTACACTTGATGGCTCCTTTAATATACCTACTGTACGGTTTCCCTACAATGAGCAACACTCTTTTAACACTTATGAATATCAGTGGGCCTGGATTTTGGTGAATAAAATCACAGAAAACGTGAATCTATTCTAGCAGACATTTTTAACCTTGAGAAATATGTGAATCTAAAATCGAATAATGTCTCTACCAGTGTTGTACCCATTCTTCACTGGACAACTGCTCGAATAAGGAGAAACATATGCTGGGGTCCCCAGTACAGGATGCAACACTGAGTTACTCTTACGAACCAGTTGAGTTAGCTGAGAGTTTATATTCCCCCTCTTTGATTTATGCTTCACGTGCTATGCTCAGCTTTACGACTTGCCTTTTGGCCAGAGCTCTTGTCATTTATAGACCCTGTAAAGCTTTAACTGGAGGTGCTGGGCCTCCTTATTTAACTTGTTCCAAGAAGCTAAATACACTCTTGAATTTTTAGGATATATTTAACTTTTCAGCATGCATGAATTGATTTGTGATTCTTTGGTGGGTGAACTCTAGAATACTGTTCTTTACAGCCATCACAAAATGTTCCTGTTCCCAGTCCTTGTGTGGGCTGGCAAGATCGCGTTAGTGCTTAATTTGAGCCCGTGGTTAAAGGTGGGGCTCTCAACAGACTTTCACCCAGAGCAAGAGAGAGAAAAACACAAAAGGGGAAAAGGAAGAGAAAAGATAGAAAAACAGCGACTAAGGCAGAAAGCAGGAATGAAAAAGAACTTCAAAGTGTGAAATAAAGGGGCAAGAGCGCCTGGTGGTGGAAACCATAATTGTTTTTAAGAATGTTGGGCAATTTAAAATGGGTTCCAAGTTTACCAATACACAGATTTAGCACATGGACACTGGTACAGTCCTCTTGTGGAAATTAGTGATTACACAAAACACACAAGCCCGCCTTCAACTCAAGTTTATAGTTCCACCAATGACAAGACAAGCACGCATTGACCAATAGACAGTGCAGTATTTTTTATGTATAACTTTATTATGCATAAAGAATAATATGACATTTGTAATCAAAATTATACATCAAAGCACATTGAGACTTCTGCTGACATACTGACAGTGAAACAGTTAACAAACAGGACGTCCAAAGTGACCAGAGTATTACCGGGTTCATCAAATATCTCTCCTTTTCAGAACAAAAAAAAATATTTTAGGAGATCAGGCTCATTAAGGTTTGTGCCAACATGTATTTTAACTTGTAAATTACAGATTAAATATTTTAGAAGGCACTCTTAAGTAATACAATTTTGTGAACGCATTCATATACAAAACTCACAAACACAATCTATTGACACAAAGTGTCCCTTAGCACATCCAGCAGTACAGTCTTGGCTTGAACCATGAGGTAGAAACACATTGCAGAAAAAATGTCAAAGAAATGACTAGATACACAGGCACTTAGGCTGAGCCACACGGACTATAAACCTCTACGGGGTGACAAAAAGGACAGAGACAAATAAAAAACAGAAAGGTGAAGTGTCTGAAGCATTTTTGAAGTCTAGCAGCTGGGCCCCACTTCAAACATTTTTGTAAGAGTTCATGCAAGGGTCAGTTACCCAGAGGGATATTACAACAACACTGAACTTTGTTTAAGAAATCACCTTCTACCAGTTCTCCCTGTGACTGCCTGTAATCCCAAGCACTAAACCAGGATCTGCAAACTTCAGAGGTTCCACTTGAGCCTCAGAATAATCAATGCAAATGCTGCTTACCTTTGAAGGTTGTTCAAAATGTCAGCTGTGGAATGGGGAGTATACATTAAAGGAGGTGTTGATATATATGGGAAAGAGGAGGCAACTTCTGTACCATCAGACACCAACAAACATCCCTGGAACTTTTGAGGATGCTTCTTCACCTTCTCATAGCTCTACGGGTATCACAGTTTCCTCAAAGTGGGTGGAAGACACCGAAGAAGGCTCCAGTTCAAAAAGTGTGAGAAGCACTGACTGCAGAAATATATTCCCCAACTGGAGTTCAGACTGTGGAGTTTGTTAAACACATATCCATTGTTATATGCATTGTACTTATTGTTTTTCAAAACTTTTAGGATAGTGATGATGAGTAAATGGCAATTTAGCCTTCGAATTCTGGCACATTAAATGATGAAACAGGCCAATAGCTATATGAACTTGGCTAAGGGCATCATACAAACCTGGCCAGATGACACAGGAGCTTGCTCTTTGGGGCTTTCACCCAGCACAGGCACATTCTTAGGTCCCATTCATAAGACCATGTACCTCCAGCATTAAGAATGGGCTTTTTATCTCCACAGCTCTGTCATTATAACACCAGAGAGGTCATCTTGAATTGTAGAAATGTGCATTGTTCACCACCATAAGTGCATGAAAACCAAGGTGCACATCACAGCTATGCGTTAACCACTACTCATTAAAGAAATGCAGCTTAGTTGTGAAAATCATTCAATTTTTCTTTAAGATCACATGGGGCGGAGGTCATGATGTTCTGATTTTCAACAAATATTTGCAATGGCTGCCAAGTATAATCCCCAAAAAGTCTAATGTAGGTCTCCAGGCTCGATATGGCTGACCTCAAATGAGTTAGTATTTAATACATAAAGTTTGCTGTCATAATTTCTTAAGTTATTTTTAGCACTGTAGATTACAAGTGCTGGAATGTGGATGAACGTCCAGAGATAAAGATATTAGTGCTGATGGTGAACTTTAAGACCAGCACATCTGCCAATATAGGAATTGAGGTCCTGGAAAAAGACACAGATCCGAATGCTGGAGACAGAAGGAAAAGAAAACAGAAAAGTATTGAAAATATCTGAACTTACAAGACAGCACTGGGGTACATCTCTAGATTCAAAGGTGGGGGCATGCTCTTTCTGTGCCTGCAGTGGCTCATGGGCTGATTTAAAATCTGCAGGATGGACTGCAATCCGCTACCAAGGGTTAATATTTATAACATGCAACAAATTAAAGGAAGTGCAATCACTTTCTCTAGAAATTGGACAATAGGCCCAAAGTATAGGCCACATATTTGGTGAGTGAGCTGGAATGTCTAGAGTTGTCACTGATCATTTTGTTTCTTTAATGTGCACAATTTCTTCTTAATGATGAGCTAACTAACACTTTGGGGATGGACTCTGGACATGAGATGAAGAAGCAATGGATATTAATGACTTTAGACTAACATTTGGAAATCATCATGCTTTTTCAAAACCAGGGACTCTGTTCCATTTGGAAAATACCAAAGAGAACACACAAGCAGCTTACAAGTCTTGTGACAAGCAAAGCAATAAACATATAGCAATGTTCCAAAACGTGTATGCCTGTAGAGCAAGGAAAAGAGGATATGAAGGATCGGTGCAAGCAGTATTAGGGTCAACACCATGTTCAGCGAAACAGTAAAGGGTATAGGCACTTTTCTATTGTCCTTGTCTATGAAACTAAAAGTGCAAATGTCCTAATTGGGTACTCCATGAAGATCACACTTTAGAGTGTGTGCAAAGATTCAAAATTGTATGGGGAAGCGAATCATGCAGTACTACCCACACTAGACAGCTCGGTATTTCCTGGACAGGGAAAGATTGATAGTAAATGGTATGTTTACTTTAGCATAGACAGGAAAGCAAAACAGAAGCTACATCCAGAGCTGCGATTTTAAACCAGTTTTGAAACACTGTTTTCTTTACAATCGGGCCACTTCGTAGGGCTGTATTTACTACTTTTTGTATGACAATATTATGGAACTTATGAAATACCCAGTGAAACCAGCTCAAGTACCAATTGATAGTTCAGTGCAAAGACATAAGTAATATTTTATGACACTAAAGCACAGATGTATTTAATTGCTGAAATTAAATATTATCATCTATTTTGCTATGGTATTGGTTTGTTTTTATCGGCAGGTATAGAAAACTGAAACCTATTTGGAAAAGTAATGTTGAAAGTGGGGCCCACGCATTTAAAATATGATGATTATGTAACAGTGAACAATTAAAAAATATATACTTTTACACTCAAATTATGGATCTTTTGACAATCAAAGATTAAGTAACAACATGCGTGCTCAAGACATTTAAACAATTGACAACTAAGAGCTTGAAACAGCTATGTCGAGATTACTTTATGCCCATGAGAGAGTGCAAATTATTTTCTAATTATGTACTGTGCGGCATTCTAAAAATGATGATCTAGACACACGAAAATGGCTATTGTTAATTTCTAGTTTACCGTTATGTAAAAAACATTTGTCTCAAAGAATTACAAATCTACAAAATGAATTTATAGTAAATGCATTTGTAACAGTCATTGTTTTACATGTTTTATTCTGACCTATCATCATAAGTTATAGATATGGCGTAAAGTATATTTGCTTAGGCCAAAAATGACGTTTTAGGATTTTGAGGAACTTTGAGTTCAGACTATGAAATAAGGGCCAGATGTATGTAGCTTGTTTGAGCTCGCAAACGGCCTGGTTCACAGAATTGGGCCTTTTGCGACCACAAAAAAGCATTTTTATATTTACAGAACCCTATTTTGCGATTCCGTAAGCTATTACTGAATCACAAAATGAGTTTGTGATTCGGTATTAGGTAGGGCATGTTTAGGGCGTCCCTTCCCAAAAGCGACTCGCAGTGGTATGCATGAATGTTTTGAACCGTAATGCGGCTGCAAAACATTTGTATTTTACTGCCTACTTCAAGTAGGTGGTAACCCATTCGCAAACGGGAAGGGATTCCCAAGGGTAATCTCAGATAAGTCTTCAAATAAAACAGTGACCTAGAAATGTCTGCCTCCACAGGGTGCCCTAAAACTGTTGCAAAAGTAGTTGCACAATTGCCACATTTTTATCATATTGTGTTAATTGTGCAATTTGCAAAATGTAATACCCCATCGCCATGTATGAAACTTCCGCTTTTAAAAAAAGTCAAAAATTAGTGTGGTGAAATGGTAAGTTATTATTTGAATACATGCTAATAAATTATAATCATTTGGTATGTAATCTGTCACTACAGCTCACGACCGCAGGTATGTCAATTTATGTTTCTAAAGCATTAATACAGATGCACAGCAATTGTGTGCTGTGCACAGGAATAACAGGATTTATGAACTTTGAACCCAATTCACAAAACCTACAAAAATAGAAAATCTGAAATTTAAACCTGTTGGTTTACCTCTATGTGTAAATTTCAGATTTTTGGGGGGAGTTTAAATAAGAATTAATCAGTACTCCTACATATTTATGCAAGTCACAGATAGCCATAACTATTTTAAACTGCAGCTATGTTGACCTTGCTTGAGGACATGTAATACAAAAGTGAATTTGCACTTAAAATGTGTGTTTTATTTTTCTTCACTTGGGAAAGGTTTTACTCATGTATAAACTTCATTCACTATACCCTCATTAATAATAGAGGTGTTTCCTTGCCATTACCACAATGAAAATCTATTTACACCTGCTTTTCACAAGACTAAGGGTTCTATTATAATGTCGGGTGGATCGCCACTGCCCGTATGGTGGTGGCGATCCGCCCGCCATTATACACCGCCTGCCACCCATTTCCCCTGCCATATTACTAAGGAGGGGGGGACCCCGGTGGACAGAAAGAGGGCTGGATATGGTATCGGTGTCTGGAAGACACCGCCATCCATATTAGCATACAGGCGGATGAGTGCCTTTCCATGGCGGCGTTGCCGCCATGGAAAGGCAAGCGGTGCATGGCTGAGGGGTCCCATTGCGGGCCCCCAGGGTGTTGGGGTATGGGGGGTGCACATGGGGGGTACCACCCTGCATTTGCATGCACAACGTGGTAGGCACCGTGCGGTGCCTGCCACTTGTGCATGCAAATGCACAAGGTGCATCCATGGCATTGTGGCGGGCAGTGCTGTGAGCACCGCCCACCACAATGTAGTGGATGGGGCATGCCACCGCGGCGCTGGAATCCTAATTGCCGTGCGGGACCGCCGCACCACTGGAGGCCGATCCCAGCACCGCCATCCTAATAGGCCCCTCAGAGTCCGTTATATAAGTTTGACAGATAAGATACTCTGTCGCAACATGACAGATATCCTACCCGTTGTATTTATGAATTGGGCATTTAAATAGGCTTGACTATGTGCAACATTCACTCACTCAACGACATGGTTCATATATACATTGTGGACGGCAATATGAACAGTTTGCTTTTATACATAGATTTTCTTTTTGGTTCATCTTTTCATATAAATCTGTAAAGGATTAAATCATTGGCATTACAATACACACTTCTCAAAAATATACATTTAGCTCTTTTACGCACACATGTTTATCCCAGTCCATCCAAAACCCAGGCATTGCTAGTTAATAGCAGGAGCATACCATCGTCATGCAATGGAAGGGGATAAAACAACCATGTTATAGAAAAATGCTTACATTCACAGTAATTGAAATAAAAATGTCTTATAGAGTAACTTACATATTTTAAAACACTTAAATACATATTTATACATAGGTTTGAAGTAGTAAAATATAGCTATGAGTACTGTAAAGATTGAAAGTCTTCTTTGAAGACATTTAAAAGATTTTTTATACAAAGTAATGGATTAAACAAATACATTCAGCTGAAGGTTAGGCAAAGCGCATTATTTTGCGACAGACAGGTAGCTTATTTATAATGAAGGGTTGTCTTTAAACCTCTCACAATCGGGTCACCAGATGAGTGTTGCTTAAGGAATCTGGAGACTTTTATCTCAAGCTTTTTGGCTGTCAAGTGGTTTTGCAATGTTCCATTATCTTTTCCCTCAAATTCTCCTGCTTTCCAAACAAGATGGTACGAATTAGGCAAAAGGTCTCCAAAATAACGTTTTTTTTTCTCAGACTCAGTGAGAAGACCCTTTTCATATGCCATTACTGTCTAGTTTACATTTATATAATCACAACCATGCTACCACTATGTTTCACCACTTGAGGCCAAATCAATCCAGATGAATATTTTTGGGGAAAGTGGCATTTTAAGAATCTAGATTAAAGTATGTATTTTCTTGTTATTTTTTTTTCTCAAAATTTACATTTCAAAATTGTACTGTCATCTGGATGCTAGTGTGATCTCAAATGCAGCAAACACAGCGTTAAAGTGTGTGTGGGGGCCTAAATGAGGGTCTGTTCAATTTCTAGGCCATATCTACTGAGTTCTCTCAGCTAAATAAATACAGGTGGATTGTACAGCTCTGACCCTCCGCTACGCCCTCATAACGCTACATCATTACCATATGACTAGCCAATGATGTCACCGACTATGGGCAGGCTTAAAATACCCATCAGATCACATTTACTACTTCCACTCACGACATAGAAATGCATTCTGACATGTTGGTAATACATTTTCAGAGCAAAATAGCTGCATTTGAATACGTTCTATGCAACGCATTTTGTAGAGGAATTTCTTTCAAAGCTATGTTCTAATTTACTTTACAGACTTTTACAACACATCCCAGCCCAACTCTCAAGGGGGTGGCATTTAGTTACATTTGCTCTATGGAATTTGAAGCATATTATTTTTCTAATACAGACATAATTTGTAGCTGACTTTGCGCTGTATCCAACATTCAGCAATCTGTTCTTCATCACTTTTTTTTTAATGTGTTAACACCCAGCAGGGAGCAAGGTATGGGCATAACTACACATTGCACATAAAGATCCCGAACCAAATTTGAGTAAATATTGCCTGCATATAGAATAGCAGGTACTCTAGCACATCACAGGCAATTACTATGTGACCTTTACACCGGTGCTAACAATTTATCAAAGTCATTTTCCACCATTATTGCTGCTTGGACAAAGCAATATGGGGCACACTGAATAAAGGATGTTTTTCACTATTTTGCCAAGTTTGTGGAAGGCAAAGGAATAAACCACCTTTGCTTCAAAGGTGCTCCGAATCTAACTACATAAAAGGTTGTCCATGGTAGACACAAAATGGCGCAAATATATTTATGCTACTTTTGCCATTCAAGTTACAAAAGCATGTCAAATATATTTAGCTCAAATTTCAAATATGAAAGCTAAAAATAGACAAAATATATTTACTCCATATTGTCTATCAGATGGGCGTGCAAACAGTTTCCCTAGCATAGAATGATTTATGTAGTACAGACTGGAGTCAAATTCTTTTATCTCATTTTTCTGTAATAACATTTTTAGAACTGGTGTAAAATGAATTTGCGCACTTTTTTTAAAGAGGTGCAAAGGCTACATAATGCAGCCAGGGATTAGTAGAAGGCGAGGTGCCAAGCCCCTTGATACCAGTAAGGAGACAATATTCTACACCGAACAGATCAAGGTGTAGCTTATTTTATACAACTCATGCCAAGCAGTGTCCAGATACATTTAAACTGTGGATGGACAGTTTGGTCCGTTGCACAGATAGCTGTAGCTTTGATATACAAGAGCTGTAACATATTTCTCATATAGTACACAACATTAGATAGACAGGTAGCATCCATTCTGAAATATAAGAAGATACACAAACAGTGCGCAAGAAGGAACACAAACACACGTGTCTGCTTTGTAGTGGCTAAATGTACTTGAATAACACGTCGTCTTGAGCTTTCCGCTTTCCCCTTGACACCTGCAGTGAGAGGGACATGGTATGAAGTCTCGATGCGTCCATTCCAAACTTTAGGGGTCTTCAGTCAATTCCACTCTTCACAAAAGCTCAAACCAACGTCAACTCTGTTATTTCTGTACAATCAAAGCAGCATTTTTAAACTGGCTTACATTTCACATTGTGAACCAGGAACCTTGTTAGCAGGTCAGAGAGCTGCAGAATTAGTAGTTTTGTCGTTTTGTCACATGTAGCGGATACATGCGGCAGAGCGGTCCACGGACGGATTCAATCCAGAAAAAAAACCAGGCAACATTTTCTTACTGAGATCAATTCACCTCTTTTCAAAGGAAGCAGATGAGTCCTTCCGCCTTCAAAAGGCGGATGTCAGCAAAGAGTGAGACTGTGACCCCGCGCTCCTCCGCGGCAGCTCCGCCTCCCGCTCCCCTGGGTTAGGCGTTACTGCTGCTGGAACAAGGGGTGCTCTGTGTGCTGCCGATGCTGTGAGCCGCGCTGCTGTTTTCAGAGGCTGGCGGGGACGTGGGCACTTGCTGTCTTCCTGCTGTCTCTCCTGTGAAAGGCAAAACACCAATGTTAACTGGGAAGAAAATACATTTGTGTACGGTGTCTTTTCTACCTGGCTGCTGATTGGAGCTGGCAGAGATGTTTCTCGGAAGCTTCTTCAACAAATTCAATTTTAACATTTTTTGTTTGCATGCATTCACAGTAAATTGTTTTACCGCATATGGTGTATTCCATACAATTTTACAGTGCACAACATGGCACAATGGCACAATTTCTGGAATTTTGCGTAAGGAGTGTAATGCGAAAGTCACAAAATTCTGACTTATGCCAGCATAAATAAAATTTCACCCAGGACTAGTGTACAGAATGCATGCCCTCTTGAAAATGTCTGGATGCTGATTGCACCTTGCACCAGAAAATAAGGAATAAAAACTATAATTATTGAAGGAAATGCTAAAGAGATACATTACTGTAGGAAGCTGGCTCTCTATAGTGTACTAAATGGAAGTACACTGAGCAGAGAGTCCAGCGGGTCTCCAATTGGTTTACAGAAGCTAAAGTAGATAATACGAACGCTCTCTTTTGCGGTAGAGTTGGCGAGCAGTTAGGCTTATCAGAGGGTAGTGCTAAACATTTGTTTTACTCACAGAGCCAATAAATGACACACACACTCAAAGAATAAATATGAGATACATTTAGAAAATTAACACTTTTTTAATATATATTTCAAACTCCAGAACTTTGTTTCAAGGTAAGTGCAGTTTTTTTATACAAATATTCACAGGTTAAGTAAACGCTCAAACTTGTGCACTTTTACACATAATGCAATCCGATGGGAGGAAAAGTCAAAGATGCATAAAGGTAGGTACAGTCAGTTTCAGGATATAACCTTCTGGGATTGGAGAAGTAGTGGGCCAAGGCTCAAAGTACTACCAGCAGTTCTTCGGGAACCGCCCAACCATCCGGTTCTACCAGGAGCAGGGTGCTGGTGAGGTTGTTAGCTGACGTGCTACGGAGAAGGGGGGGCCACCTGAAAAGAGGCTGCACAGGGGGACTTGCGGGCAAATCCAAGGGCTCCTAAATAGGGGCTCAGGTCGCAAGGGGTATTGGAGCAAAGGGGCACAGCCAGTTCGCAAGCAGAGAGGTTTGGTGGCCTGGCCTGGGTGAGCAAAGACGCACCTTGCGGTCAGGGACTAATAGCTGGCAGGGGCATACTCTAAGCAGCTGGGGCACTCTTGAAGTGGGTCTCATTGATGCTGACATCCCTTGACGGCAGCTTGGTCCTGGTGCAGTGAGAATCCAGACTGGACTCTCGCTGTTGATGTTTGGTGCAGGGCGTCTGGTACCTCAGGGGTAGGTGCTGCACTGCACGATTGGTCCTGGTGTCTTCACACTTGATGGGGAGACAGATCTGAACTTCCAGAACATGAGTACCTTCTCCTGGTTGTCTGTGGAGCTGCAAGGTGGTGGACCAGACTCTGCTTGTCGGTACCTGTGGACTACAGGGGAGTAGCTCCTCTACTCCAAGGGCGACTGTCAGTGATTTTTAAAGTGCTGGCAGGTTACCTAAGGCTGTGGTAGTTCTCCACCTCACAAGACAAGTAACTCTCTGTCTCGATTGTCGAGAGAGGGCTGAGGATGTCAGGGTTTTGTGCCAAAGTCCAAAGTTCTGCTGCAGTTCTCGCCAGGCAGTGGGTCTTCTTCGTCCTTCTTCTGTTGATCCGTCGAATCTGGGCACCTCCACTATCTGAAGAGGACTGGTATCACAAGATAAAGGCAGCAGGGCCTTTGAAGCTTCCTGCTCTGGAATGCCCATCCTGCTTCTAGGAGGTGTGAACACCTCTGCCCTGAACAGTCTTTGTTCCTGTCCTCCGAGAGCAAAAGCTCTCACCTGAGGAGGTCAGAAACCTGTCTATGGTGGCTGGCTGGTTGAGACTAGTCAGTCAACACACTAGTAGTCAGTAGGTTTTCAGGAGGCACCTCTAAAGTGCCCTCGGGGTGCATTTATTATTATATCCAGCACTGGCATTAGTGTGGGTTTATTAAGAAGAAATGTTTGGTACCAAACACCTTGAGGTACAGTGAAGCCATCATGCAGCTGGGACACTCGTAATAATGAGTGTCCAGTCAATGACCACCCCCTTTTGTACCGCTTTGTTTGCCATAAGTTGGCAGGGTATGCTCAGACGTGAGTCCCTTGCTCACTTTGCCACTGGATTCAAGCAAGCCTGGCTGAAGACGGCTGAAATGCCAGAAACCGGTCCTAGGAAGCTTGTTTCCGGTCCAGGGAAGGCATGGCTTGGCAGTTCGGGCTGGACTGTTCCCATGAGGCACAGGGTCAGACTTATTTGCATATGGCCATGTTTGAACTGGGGTGGCAGAGTGGGCTAAAGAACGGTGATGGATCAAACCCTGATCTGTTGACTGGGTGTGAGTGTTTGATTGGTCTGATGCTCCGTCCATCACCACCCCCTTTTGTACCGCTTTGTTTGCCATAAGTTGGCAGGGTATGCTCAGACGTGAGTCCCTTGCTCACTTTGCCACTGGATTCAAGCAAGCCTGGCTGAAGACGGCTGAAATGCCAGAAACCGGTCCTAGGAAGCTTGTTTCCGGTCCAGGGAAGGCATGGCTTGGCAGTTCGGGCTGGACTGTTCCCATGAGGCACAGGGTCAGACTGATTTGCATATGGCCATGTCTGAACTGGGGTGGCAGAGTGGGCTAAAGAACGGTGATGGATCAAACCCTGATCTGTTGACTGGGTGTAAGTGTTTGATTGGTCTGATGCTCCGTCCATCACCACCCCCTTTTGTACGACATCCCTTGACGGCAGCTTGGTCCTGGTGCAGTGAGAATCCAGACTGGACTCTCGCTGTTGATGTTTGGTGCAGGGCGTCTGGTACCTCAGGGGTAGGTGCTGCACTGCACGATTGGTCCTGGTGTCTTCACACTTGATGGGGAGACAGATCTGAACTTCCAGAACATGAGTACCTTCTCCTGGTTGTCTGTGGAGCTGCAAGGTGGTGGACCAGACTCTGCTTGTCGGTACCTGTGGACTACAGGGGAGTAGCTCCTCTACTCCAAGGGCGACTGTCAGTGATTTTTGAAGTGCTGGCAGGTTACCTAAGGCTGTGGTAGTTCTCCACCTCACAAGACAAGTAACTCTCTGTCTCGATTGTCGAGAGAGGGCTGAGGATGTCAGGGTTTTGTGCCAAAGTCCAAAGTTCTGCTGCAGTTCTCGCCAGGCAGTGGGTCTTCTTCGTCCTTCTTCTGTTGATCCGTCGAATCTGGGCACCTCCACTATCTGAAGAGGACTGGTATCACAAGATAAAGGCAGCAGGGCCTTTGAAGCTTCCTGCTCTGGAATGCCCATCCTGCTTCTAGGAGGTGTGAACACCTCTGCCCTGAACAGTCTTTGTTCCTGTCCTCCGAGAGCAAAAGCTCTCACCTGAGGAGGTCAGAAACCTGTCTATGGTGGCTGGCTGGTTGAGACTAGTCAGTCAACACACTAGTAGTCAGTAGGTTTTCAGGAGGCACCTCTAAAGTGCCCTCGGGGTGCATTTATTATTATATCCAGCACTGGCATTAGTGTGGGTTTATTAAGAAGAAATGTTTGGTACCAAACACCTTGAGGTACAGTGAAGCCATCATGCAGCTGGGACACTCGTAATAATGAGTGTCCAGTCAATGTACTTGTTATGGCTTCCCTGTGCACTGGCAATATCTAAGGGTGAACTTAGATATCATCGGGACATATCCACTCTCTCAGATATGCCCTCACATGGGTATAGTGCACCCTGCCTTAGGGCTGTAAGGCCTGCCGTAGGGGTGACTTACCTATACCACATGTAGTACTGGCAGGCATGGCACACGGAGATGTGTGCCATGTTGACTCTTCGGTTTTCTCTGCAGCAAGACATGCAGACTACAATGGCAGTTTGCATGAGCTTTGTGAGGAGTCCCTTAGGGTGGCACAATTTGTGATGCAGTCCTTAGGAACCTTTTTTAGGTCCAATGCCCCAGGTACCTGGGGTGCCACTTACTAGGGACTTACGGGGATCCTAAAGGGGTACCAATTGTGGAACGATCGTACAGTTTAGTGAAAGAACACCGGTTCTGGGGTCCTGGTAAGCAGGAACCCAGCACACTTTCAGTCAAAGTTGCACCAATCACCAGGCAAAAAGTGCAGGGGATGGTACTGCAACAAAAACCCAGTTTCTACAACTATTATGACAATATTACAACAATAAGTGTTCGTTATATAATAGAGAAGCCCTAACTTGTGTGATACTTTGTAGGAGTGTTCCATTCACTATTCAAGTAAAGGGCTGTACAAATTGCTGTTTCAAGATTTCAATGTCATGCACAGAAGAAAATCTGCCAATAGTAGAAAGGCAGCACCGCTCTTCATTTTACAGTATCAGTGTGCAGTGTTTGTACACAAAGACAGAACAGCTTGATGCACTCTTTAAAACCTGGTGAAAAATGTGCATCCCGTATACGAAAAGCTCTGGGCCCTTCGTTGTATCGCATACAAAACATAATGCTAAAATTTAAAAACACACTATATGTACATTTTTTGTCCAATGCAATTACATCAGATGTTCTGACACAAAAGACCTATCTGCCACAGGTAGTAAAAGCTCAAGGTCGCTGTGCTTCTTGGCAGAATGGAGTATGGGTTCGACATATAGCTGAATGTATTGAATATATAGACTAATTGTCAAAAAAACTTCTGCTTTACAATATATCTAGTAAAAGCATGATAGTAGTTTATGACTGACTGATTAGCAAATATTACTATACCCACATTAGAAAATGACACATGCCATAAATTATGCAAACAAGAGCGTGATATGTACTATCATTGTAACCTTCCACCTGTTGATCTAATCCTATGTGTGAACAATGCATACAGCATACATGCAAAAGATTAAGGGGCAGATTTAGCATTCTTTCACGCAGCACAATGCAACAAGCCACCTTGTTGACCTGCTCTGCATGAAAGAGAAGTATTTACCATTATGCGCCACATTCTTGTCCTTTCCTAGCACTTGCTCACTCCTAGATTCCAAGGGCCAATGCAGGCACCCTGGCATCATGTTGCAAGGGTGCTTGCATTGTAGGCAGGATTGTTTTTGAGCAGGATGGGACACCTTCTTGCACGAAAACAATCCTGAGAGGCATTTTCCTCTTTCTATGTGTGCTGAAGAATGCACCACACGTAGAAAGAGGAACAATTAGGAGAAATAAAGATATTTCTGCTCGTTACGCCTCACCTGTTGTGGCATAGCATTTTGCCCCATTCCCAGGCCTACCACGAATTGCATATCTGGGAATGTGCCAAAATCCATGGGTGGACGAGTGGGAACACCCACACCCCACCCATGGAGCACCTTGCTGCCACAGAGCAAGACGAAGCAGCGATCTGGGCTGCCGTGCCTTACTCTACATTTACCAAGCCATGCAGGGCCACACAAGATGGCCTTGGGTGGCTTGATAAATCTCATGTAGGTTTTCCATTGCCCTTGTGTCCCCTTGTGAGGGGCAAGGGAGATGCAAAACTTTGATAAATATTCACTCTAAGAACTTTCTCAAATTTTACGTTTTTGTCTTGATTCTCTTTAATATTTTATATGAATGTTGTCTATTTAACTGTCTGTCTATATGGAACACAGTCTATGAAAACCGGAAAAACTGGGACACACCTCTGGACCTTATTTATTTATTTATTTTTTTAATTCTTTTTTTATTTGCAAATAAAACCAAGGTCACAAAATGGTCAGTACTTAAACAGTAGAGTCATTACAACACCGGTAACATACAGTGACAGTGTGGGTCAAAATGTCATTTGAATTTACTCTAAAAGCATAATAAGTTCAGTCGATAGTCTCCAAGCTGGACCGGCGGGCCTGCGGAGGCTCACAGATGTCACCTCTATATTCGTTCCAATTTGACCACACCTCCCCCCACTTTCGGGGGCACCCTCGCGCCGTATACACAGTCTTCTCCTGCAGCATACACCAATCCATGTCTTTTTGAAATTCGGCTAATTTCGGCGGAGCGGATGCACCCCAGAGGCGGGCGATGTTTCTTTTTGCCACCATTTGCCCAAGTGTGACCCAGAGTTTCCCTTTTGCAGGTAAGGCTGTGGGTTCCCAGATGTTCAAGAGGCATCTCTTAGCCTCTGGGCGTATGTCTACCTCCCATACCTCCCGCATGCAAGACACCACTAGCTTCCAGTACCTCCGCACACTCGGGCAGTCCCACAGTATATGGAAGAAAGAGCCAGTCTCACCGCAGCCCCGCCTGCAGAGCCCCTCCCCCCCCTTCCCATCGCCTGCAGTCTAGTGCAGGAGACGTATACTCTATGCAATATTTTAAGTTGTATGAGCCGAAGTCTAGCCGAAATCGCCACCTCCCTAGGGGATGCCAGCGCACTCACCCATTCCTCATCATCGATCTCAAGTCCATCGGCCACCTACTTCTCCTTAAGGGACTCGAGTGGATCAGGAGGATTATTTATCAGTTTTTTATATGTGAGTGAGATGGCATGCTCCGGCATGTGTCCGTCGAGCAACCTGTCCTCGAGTGGGGAGGCCTGTGGGGGCTTAGTCCCTGGTGGTATGTTGGATTGGAGGGAGTGCCTAATCTGCATATATCTGAAATATTCAGTGTGTGCTAAGTCGTATGTGTCCTGCAAGTAAGCAAAGGATCTGACCCCCTTGGGCCCCCACAGGTCTTTGACCTGTGAGATACCAATAAGGTTCCAGCTATGGAACCCCTTTGTATGACCCAGGTTGCCCAGTCTCTCCGACGCCCAAAGGGGGGGTGGCCATGGTCAGAGTATTGGACCAACCTAGCTTACGATGCGCCACGTGCCATATTTGCACCGAGTGTTTCGTCGGTCCTGTGAGCTGATGTTTACCAGGCTTAGAGTAGACCGCAACTTCATAATTCCCACCTGGAAGTAACCATCTATCCATCCCGTAACCTGGGTCGTTACCGTCACTATACGTCCCTTGATTGATCGCCGACATGTGAGCGGCCCATTAGTACTAGCGGATATCTGGGAGGGCTATCCCTCCATCGTACCATCCCAGTGTGAGTTTTTGCAGCGCTATTCTAGGTGTACCGGACCAGAGGAGGGCCCGCTGCGCCGCCTCTATTGCCACAAAATAAGAATTCGGTACCGTGTCCGGATAGTTTTGGAGGGCGTAGAGAAATCTAGGAAGTGCCATCATTTTGAAGAGGGCCGCACGGCCCAACAGGGACAATGGCAGTTTCTGCCAAGTATTAGAGTCACGTTGGAGCCGCCGCAGGGGTGGCAGTAGATTCTTTTCATACAGAATAGTCTTGTCCACGGTGACAAAGACTCTGAGGTATTTGAATCCGACCTCCGCAACGGTGAGCGGGCAGTCGCTGGGAAGCCTGGGGGGCTGCCATGGAGGACATAGAGGAGGGACTTGCTCCAGTTGATGCGGAATCCCGAATTCTTCCCGAAACTAGTGAAAATATCCATTGCTGCCACAATAGACCTCCGTGGTTGGGATAAGTGAAGGAGGATATCATCGGCGTAGAGGGAGATTTTGTCCTCCCATCCGTCCGTCCATCGTATCCCTGTGAGGTAGACGTCTTGCCTGATTACGCCGCAAGTGGCTCAAGGGAGAGCGCAAACAAGAGGGGTGAGAGCGGGCAGCCCTGTCTGGTTCCCCTCTCCAGGACGAAGACCTCAGAGACCCTGTTGTTAACTACCACCTGGGCCAGGGGGTCCGAGTAGAGAAGACGAACCCATGCCATAAAGTGTGGGCCGAAGCCCATTTTGCGGAGCACCGCCATCATGTAGGGCCATTATAGGGTGTCAAATGCCATGGTGGCGTCAAGCGACACCACCACCGCATCCTCTTGGATCGTGTGGCACCTCCCCAGTACACCATTCAGGCGTCAAATGTTGAGTGCCATATTGCGATGGGGCATGAAGCCGGACTGGTCCGGGTGGACCAACGTGGGTAGGACGGAATGAAGCCTATTGGCGAGAGTTTTCGCGAATATTTTCGGTTCTGCATTGAGCAGGGAAATTGGTCTGTATGAGGAACAGGACTCCCTCGGTTTCCCTTCTTTTGGGATAGCCACTATAGTGGCCAGGCGCTGATCCTCTGGACCTTATTAATGCAAGTTAGATAATGGAAATGCATTGCAAAACTTTGTAAAACCCATGGAGTGATAACTATGCGAGTGTGCATGCCATTACAGGAAGGGAGCATGTTCGAATCACCCTCAAAATTGGTAGAGGTAAAAGGGAAGTGGTTTCTCTAAGAGTAAAAATATTGTCCATATGGCCCAAAAAATTACGCAAATATGAAGCATAATCCTATAAGCAATTGTACTCTATCTAATGCATGTAGAAATTTCTCTGCATAGTCTCAAGTGCAAATTCTCAAAGGGTTTACAGAAGTATGCTTGGAAGGCATTGATTAGAGTGTGCTTCCCAAACTAAATTGTGAAACTGTTAAGAATTGCAGAAAATAGGAGATCTGCACCACTGTGAAGTCATCAACTAGTGCATGCAAATGTCCTAAAGTTCCTATGGGGTAAGCCATTCTGTTTTTAGTGTATAAATGAATGCCCACAGTAGTGCATATGGATCACACTTCTGAGCTTGAATTTACATGTACATAGCTTTGTTAATCTTGCACAAGTCCCTCTTGTATGAGTTTTGACTATCTCAGGTATAGTAAACCTCATGAATCAGTCCCATAGTTTAGGCAAAATTCCATGCCACTACTAAAGATATGAGAAGATCACAGCTCTATTAAAAGTGCATCCAATCATACTGAATAATACATCAATTTTTCGTTTCAATTTATTCCGGGCCTTAGACATTGAAATCACTAAGGACTGAATGCGAGTGGAGGCTTCAGTGGCAGAATGATCAATGTATTAGGTGTAAATATTGGCAGTCTATATGCCCACATTGTTCCCATTAAGGAATCAACAAAGGATGCACTCATTTACATGGCTCAAAACAAGTTTTGTAAAATAATGAAATTGCTTATGCTTTTTGCTTCTGGTACTACCTTCAAATTGGATTTGGAAGACTGTTCTACTAGTAGATAAAATAGTCCCAACATTCGTTCAGTCTCTGTGGTTCAAGCAAAAATCTTCTTTCAAGGAAATGTCTAAACAAGATGTTCGCATTGGCTAGACACCCAAAGAATTCAGTCTATGAAAAACTGCTCGTCGATAGGTATGGTCGCCATATGATAACTCATTTCAAGGTTATTAGTTATTTAGTGTCTCTTGAGGAAATACATAGGGGAGGCAGACTTGTGATATCGAATTGAAAAACTGTGTTTTTTCCGCAGGTTTCAGGAATGCAGTCCAGGAGGGGAGCTTGATAATCTGGACAGAGATTTCATATGGTATGTTCAGTTCTGTTTTACAAAAGTGCTTCACCGTATTCCCACGATTACTCATAACTGGTCACAAGGAAAGACGCACAGTGCACGCATCACACATGTTCTTGTGATGTTTGATCAGTTAAATACTCCCTCACACTTGTTTAACCCCACATGGACTCTAATGATGTCAGTTTTATTCTTTCCAATTTTGTGGGACATATGGAATTGGTAGGTCATGCATATACTCTTTGTAACTTTACACAACCTTTTAAATAGGGTAACCCTGGTTATGATCTCCTACCCATATTCTGTTATTAATAATAAAATGTATTGGGACAGAGCAGGTAGCACACAAGTACCACGGCCTAGAAGTACATTGCGTACAGGGTATTCTGGGACAGGAGGCAGTAGCAGGCTAGGACTGAGGTACATTGGCTTAGCTGTTCATGATGGTAAAGTGTGTGGATCAATGCCCATGGGTGAGTTTCAATACAGTAACTAAAGAGGGCCACTACTGTAGACATGTGGGCAAATAGGTATGCTGCTATCATTACTTCCATTTGAAGATCAACAAAGAAAATGTGAAATTCTCCCTCACCATAGATTCATAGATGCTGAAAATATATTTAATGGAATGGTGTTCTGAAGTAAGGTGGTGCAGCAGGACAGCACTGAGATGTACCAAACAGAGGCAAGTGTGTGGTTATGAGCACTGGGATAGAAATGATGCTGTAGTAAAGACCCATGTGAATTAGTAGAACGATCTATGTGTTTCAATAATGGAATGCCAGGGCATTGGTTATGTTGGCCAGCCACTTGTTCTGTACACTGTACAGTCTAATAGGAGTTGTTATTTCTTCTTCAATTTTTAAAGCAGAAAGGAAATGCCGATGATCTGCAATTTGCTGATCCGAAATCCAGCAAACTAGATATACTAGGGTGTATGTATCACAAAGAAAATATTTTTTACTTTATTGCAACACTGCGTGATAGGACAACTGAAGCTCTATGCTTTATATTGTACCTAGTGCATCATGTAGAAAATGTGTTTTCTGTATGTCGGTTTATAAATTGTCTAAGTATTGTTTCAGGAATCCATGTTTTTACATATTGCAATACATAAAAGTATTCAACTTATAATAAAAACATTATAAAGTTAATAATTGAGGCATAGTCTCAAGTATCAGAAAGCAAACTATAAGAACTATTTCCAGAGGATTTTGACAGACAAGCATAGTTTCAGAGATGTAAGAAGAACAGATTCAAGGGGACTTCCAGAAGTAACCAATGGGTGCAGGAAGGAAACAATAAAAATGTATCCGTTTTTTGGATTATTGCATTGACCTCTAATTTATGCTGTGCGAACTGGAAGAACTGCAATGCGGCAATAGGTGTCTAGCAAATTTAGTGGGCCCAAGAACATTTGCTTGTCCAAAGGAGGCAGTTTTGTAGATATTGTCTGTGATGGAGGTCTATAAAAAGAGTGAGAGCTTTCAAATTAAGTACTACAATTGTGAACCTTTAAGTAATACTGGTGGTTTTGTCTAAGGCAGTGAAGGAAAGGGACCAGGACATGGTATATTATTCCTTGGTGATCCTGAAAACAACCTACATCATGAGTAATAAGGATTCACAGATGGTACGGTATAAAAATGCACCAGCTTCCTGAGGATTTGGGGTCTTGTGCGATCACAGAAAAATAAATGATTTATTTCTGTGCCCGTCTCTGGATGCAACAGGCTAACCAAAAAAAATGATCTTAGACAGCAGCCAGCTTCTTTTGCCTCCTACTAGGCTTAGTTTGTTTGGACAGAGCAATAAAGACAAGTTAATCATTTTGTCGAGTTCTCAGGAACGGCATTTGGGGAAAAATCAAAGGCTCTGTAGGGGAGCCAGGTTTACATTTGTGCTAGATCAAATTTGCAGCAAGGTGTAACCAGGAGGACCATTTTATTCAAGGCTGCACTGTGTTAGATCTCAGGGAACAGGTTGGAACAGTTTCAATAGCCATGGTGATGTAACTAGAATGCATAAACCATGGTCTTAGCACTGCCATTGGGAAGGTTACCTGATAGGTAGAGGAAAGACAATGGAGCGTCTTGTTCATGCACTGTGAAAAAGTGAACTAATGTTCTGTTGTTATATCCTCAACAAGAGGATTCAATATTGTGTCTTAGAGCTGCCAAGATTAAGTACAAGCAACCTTACTGAAAGTGAACTTCGCATGTGAACACTGGAAGTTATGTTGATTCCAGTACTTTCTTTCATCAACATATCCTTGTAAATTGAACAAAGGACATCTTTTAGATGGAAAACATCTACATGATCATGGGACAAACCGTGAATAAGCATAATAGAGGTTTCCATAAGATACAGTATTTTCTGGATAGCGACAACATCGACAAGCAATCACTGGGGAAACGGGGAAGCCAGACAAAAGGCCTTAGGCACACACTTTTTGTCACACAGAGCAGCTAATATGCAGTAAGCAAGGGCACGCTTCTGCATTGTTGGTGTAGATGTACAAAAAATACAAAAAAGAATGCAAGCAACACAATAAATATTTCAATATTGATTTTCTTGTCTCAGCTACACTTTGGGCAGCACTTGCAGAGCCCACAAAAAGGTGCTTAGAGACTGAGCTTCTTTATAAGTATTCTCGTGCAATGGACGGGTGAAGGCAAGGGCAAACAAAATAGAATTGTGTGAGAACAAAAGATATGAAAGGAAGCTTTGTTTTGCACATAACATTTACCTTTGAAAAACATTTATGGTGAATCTGAAGCCAAAGCCCGAAGCTACTGAACTTCAACAGCTAAAGTGAATGGTACTGAAAAGCCATACTTCCAAGACAAAATATTTAAAGTAAACAATCATTGTGCTTAAAAATATGGATATATAAGGAAGTGTACTGGATGTACAAGGATTACAGTTTGCAAACTTGTCTACAAATGGTCGAAAAAACTAAACCCAGTACTTGGATTCTACATCATCATCAAACTTGTTTTCACTGAAAAGACCACTACAATTTTTGCACATAAAGAAATTAGAAATGTGAATGATTACAAACTGTAGCATTTATGGGAAACTCAACTAGAACACTTGAATCCTCTACATTTTGTTGCATACACAAGATAACATTAGGGCATGGGGATATTCAGGATTAAAGGTTTTGTAGAAGAAATGATCTTCCCATTGATTTTGACCTCACATTTTGCAGAGAAAACCTACCAAGATGTGTGTGGAGCAAAGTGACTTAAAAGAGGGAACATAATGTGGGATTCTATGTACTAACACAGATTCATAATTCTATGATAAGATGCACTTAGTGATTACGACATCCCATGTCATTAACACATATGTGGCTGTATTATACATATGGTGCACTTTCCCTGTTAGACCGCGGCACACCTTTCAACAGGTGCGCCTGGCACAAACCGGGAAAGAGCGCCCTATTATGAAGAATGAGCTGCCCTCAGGGCATCCACAAACTTGTGGTGCCCTGGGAGCAGTACAATCAAGTGCAATGCGGAGAAGCTGTTTTAAAGCTTCTCTGTGCTTCACAGTGCAGGCAGCAACCTGCATGCAGTTTCAAGAGGGTTTAGAGATCCCCTTGCAGGCGGATGCATTGAGTGACTGCACCCGCTTTAGAAGATGTCCAGGGCGTCCTTGGGAACCCCTTTAAGCCCTGGAAACAACTGACCCCAAGGGGCACCCTGACAGTGCAACATCTTTTTGTGGTGTACTTTCAATGCGCCTCGTAAAGACATTTTTGCCAAAAGTGATTTCCTCATTTGCATGGGACAAGCACTCCCATGCAAATGAGAGAATGCCGTCTCACAACAGCGCTGGCGCTATATTTGCAGCAGCGCTATCAGTATTACAGAAGGGGCAGCACAAGCGTCCCCAGCCCCTTCTGAAATACCAAAGTACCCTGGAGGTGCACAAAGTGAGCACAGATGCCCGTTGTGCCCCCTGGCCCCTTTCTGTAATATGGTCTCTGAAGTGTCCAGGAATTGGTATGCTCCTTTATCCCTTGTTCCCATTGTAATTACAATTATTATTGACCAATAATGTTTAGGTTCTGCTACATGCAGGGTGAAAGGGTGGCCAAACAGCCCTCTTGGGGCAAATACCACTGGGATGCTCCCTGCAACACCAGGCACTTTTGTTTATAAAGTGCGGTAGTCAATTACAAGTCGAGCACAAGAGAGTCAGGATATTTATGTAACATTTGCATCGTCCTTGGGCCACACAATGGAGCATAAGAGCGGTGCAACTCATAAGTTTGACTTATCAAGCCACGCAAGGCCACCTTGCATGGCTTGATAAATGCAGAGTAATGCAACAGAGTGCAAATCGCTGTTGCATTACTCTGCCCCATGGAGGAGTTCCATGGGTGGAGCATGGGTGTTCATTCCCACGCATCCACCCATGGATTTTGGCGCCTTCCCAGATTTACCATCAGTGGTAAACCTGGGAATGTGTCAAAATGCTACACCTCTCCAGGTGAGGCGGAACAAGGAGAAATATCTTTATTTCTCCTCATTACTTCCTTTTCCTATGTGTGCTACAGCACACACAGAAAAGTAAAAAATGCCTCAGGGGATTGATTTTGTGTAGGAAGGTTCCCCTTCCTCCACAAAAACAATCCTGCTTACAACGCAGGCACCCTTGCACCATGGTGCATGGTGCCTGCGTTGGCGCACGGCAGCCAAAAAGACACCAGTACAAGGAAAGAACAGGAATACGTTGTATTATGCTAAATATGGCGCATCCTGCCCTTTCACGCAGTCCAGCAATGTGGCGCGCTGCGCTGCGCTGTGTGAAACCTTGATAAATGAGGCCCTCAGAAACTAACTTAATACCTCCTACACCACCAGCGATAAGAACACACAACATGCATGAACTGATTGCACATTTGAGTAGTGAGGCACAAGAATCTGCATCTGCAACTGCTCATGCTTGTTCCATAATTGCTTGAGGGACAACCTTATCATGGGTCACCTCGGTGGGAGATACAATGGAGGAATCAGCGTTTGTAGCGCCACAAGGGAGAATCGTGACCAGAATCACTGCCCAAGTACTGTATTGAATTGTGAAGTACTTAGTACTGTTGTGGGTTTTTCTAACAAGACAAACACTGGATGGACAATGACATTATTGTGTCTATTGCTTGAATGTTGAGTTCTAAGCTTGTGCCCCCACACAAACTCCCCAAGAAAACTGTGACTGTGAGCTCTCACTCCTCTGCGAGTCAAGTGCAGAAAGGGTGGTATTAGGCCAACGTTGTTGAACCATAGTAAAACAAACCCCTGCACACCAGTGACCACCAGCCCCAACCATCGCAGTTGGGGCCCAGTAGCCCTATCTACCCTGTGTCCCCATGAACAAAGAAGTTTAGATCTTGTATGTAGGAGAGAGATGGGCTGATAACTAGGTGCGATAGAGGCAGGGGTGGCTCCTCCACGTGGGCGGAGGAGCGTCGCCCCACTGCTTTCTCGCAGTGCGAGAAAGCAGAAGGGTATGCCTGGTTGGGGGCGGGTGGGCGGTCCTGCAGGAGTCCAGGGGAGGAGTGGCTTGCCCACTATGAGTGCGCTGACTGTTTGGTCGGCCCCAGGGCCGAACAAACCAGTCATACGCACTCTTCATTTTCTCTATGTAGGCTGCATGCAGCCTACATAGAGAAAATGGCCTCCCAATAGACGTCTGTGGGGTCGGCGTCCTAGCCAATCACAAAACTGCCATTGCAGCGTTGTGATTGGCTTAAGGGGGGAGAGGGAGGCTTCCTGCTTCCTGTAAGGCTGCAGGGCAGAGAGAGGAGATGCGATGCAGGACCGGAGGCGAAGGTAAGTTTAAATGTATTCTATTTTTTTTATTACTCCCTACCCGCGCGACCCCTACCTGCAACACCCCACCCAACCCCCATCACCCAGGAGTCAGGCCGGCCGTGACTGGATAGAGGACCCAGGGTTCCGAGGTCTCATCCACTTGTAAACATCAAGATTACAATATTGCTTTTATTTTAAACGATTTTCAGTTTTATTAATTGTTGGGACAATAATTTTACAGGTAGGGATCAATAGGGAAAACTCAATGAATCATCAAATATTTTTTTGAATAATGAAAAGTACATGCAAAGTAGGATGCATTCATATTATGGAGCGATAGGGGTATATTTAGAAAATAAACAGACCTATAGCACATGTTTCATGTAGAGAGGCAATGGGGGAAATTTCAGGCTGCAAAATTGCAAGAACAAAAAACACACACACAATGGATTGATTTAATACGAGCCAGAAAAAGGACCTGAGGGTGATCAAAGACAATATGATAAAGAGAAGCAGATGATGTTACCACTAAATAAGGCACTCAAAGGGCAACATTTTGTTCTGCTGCTCTAGTTTTAACAAGATTTAAAAAAGGTTGGTCGGGAAATGGACAACATAAAAAAGGCGGGTGAATGGGCGAGAAAAAAAAGTTGATAGAGAACTTCACTTACCGGCAATAGAGGTTGTTTTTCTTAGAGCAAATGAGAGCTGTTCACTGTGTAAAGCATACTGATCGGTCACAGTATGAGAAAATACATGATGAGGTCTTACTGAGAACAATAAGGTGCGCCCACACACTCCCAAGAAATATGGCTGAAGTGTCAACGAACAATAGGTTTACTACGAATCATTGTTGTTATGTTATGTTAAATAGTTTGTAAAGCGTGTGAATCACCCCTGAGGGGGTCTCTCAGCGCTGGCAGAACTGTGCGAGAACGTTGGAGAGATGTCATTCTGTGAACATGGTGGTTTTCAGTATCTTCCTGAACCTAAAGTCGTCAGAGCATTGTCTGAGCGAGAGGGGGAGCTGATTCCAGACCAGCGGAGCTTGGTAGGAGAAGGCTCTACCTCCCAGCCGTGCTCTCTTTATCCTCGGAATGAGTAGCAGAGATTTAGAGCATGATCTCAGTTCACGGTTAGGAATGTATTGGTGGAGCCTTTCAGCCAGATATATCGGGCCGGGGCCCCACAATGCTTTGTGTGTCAAGCAACAAAGCTTAAACATGACTCGTTTCCTCACCGGCAACCAGTGCAGACGTTGAAGCAGCGGGAGAGAGGCTGATCTAAACGGTGCATTGGTAACCAGTCGTGCAGCGGTGTTTTGCACCACCTGCAGGCGACTGAGGGCAGACTCATTAGCGGCGACCAGAAGGGCATTGCAGTAGTCTCATTTATTCAACACAAGAGCTTGGACAAGTGTCTTGCGGAAAGAGTCCGGGAGATAAGGGAGAGCTTTCCTCAGAAGGCTCCGTGTATAGAAACATGCACTGACTGTGTGAGATACATGATAATTCATAGTCATAGCCTGGTCGAAGCTAACACCGAGATTTTTTACTGTTAGTTTAGGCTGGGGAGCAGGGCCCAAATCAGTTGGCCACCAGGTGGGTGACCACATAATGGGGGCATCTCCATTGAGGATAATCTCTGTTTTGCTGGCATTCAGCTGGAGATAATTGCCACTCATCCACTCCGAAATAGCTAGCATACCCAGGGAGAAGGATGATTGAGCTGTCAGTGAGGATTTATCAAAAGGGAAGATGAGTTGGGTATCATCCGCATAGGATACGGGGATGAACCCAAGAGATCTTAGAAGAGAAGCAAGGGGGGCCACATAGATATTAAATAACGTTGGGCTCAAACAGGAGCCCTGTGGCACACCCTTGTTCAGACTTTCGGTGGTGGAACGAAAAGGACCAAGGTTGAGAGTTTTTGTGCGTTCGGAGAGAAAGCTGGTTACCCAATTCATCGCCATTCCCCCTAGTCCAGTCGCTTTTAATCTTCCGAGCAGGGTCAGATGGTCAACCGTATCGAAAGCGGCGGAAAGATCTAAAAGGACCAAGATGGCAGATTGTCCCTGATCAAGCGTCCGTCTGATGTGATCGGTGACTGCTACCAAGGCAGTCTCAGTGCTATAGTTTGCGCGGAACCCTGATTGGTACGGGTCCAGGTAACCAGTTGCCTCGATATGGTTCGAAAGATATTTATTCAAGTGTTTCTCTAGGACCTTGCTCAGATAGGGGAGGAGGGAGATAGGACGCAGGTTGGAGAGGTCATCCATGGGAAGCTTGTTATTTTTTCGCAGTGGAATGACCTGTGCTGCTTTCCAGAAAGGGGAACCAGCCCCTTTCTTAAAGAGGAGTTAAGAAGTAAACTGACAGAGTCTGCAAGTACGTGTGCGACAGACGCCAAGATTTGTCATTGGCTGAAGTGGGCAAGATTTATTGGGAACTATGTTCCCAATCTTTTTTTAAGTTTACATAATCAGTTTTCACACTGCTTGTTGCCTCATCACGAAATTTACTGACCCCCCTCCCCTATTGCACTCATCATAGTTTCCATACTTTTTTATTCACTTCAACCTCGGCTAAGAATTCCTTCTAGGGGCAGTTTCTTTGATAATTACATTGCTGAGGTGGGTCTAGCCAGTGTTGTGGGGGGGGGGTTCTGCTTGGAGCAGTCATGGTAAAGAGTGAGATAGTTGTTTTCCTCTTGCACTCGAGGCTTGGATACGCTTCCATGAATGTGTTACCGTGCTTTGGTATGGATCCTCACTAAAAGCTGTGCCCAAATCGGGTCAACTACCACGTGTTATCTTTCAGCTTCACTAAGTACGTGATGAGCACCAAAGCCTTTCGATGACACGACTGCTTCCTCGCGGATGAGGTGTCCTCCCCAGCGTGGGAGCATGCTAAATGAACATGCCGACACACGGAGCTCATAACTGACGTCTTTATTCATCAGCATACAACATTTAACTGAACTTCTCAATATCTCCTAACCGTTAATAACCACATCTTAACACCTCCCCAAATGTCTACGTAATTCTCTCATTCAGTCCGCGCAGAACCGCGGGGTCCTGGCGCTCATAGTCTCAAGACACTACAGCTGAAATCCCCTTAGTATCAGATGTTGCTGCTAACTGTGCCCGCCTGGTTCCAGCATGGCAGCTCATTATACCAATAGCTGAACTCTAGTGTTGAAAGCTGCACCGTGGACAGAGCTTTAGGTTTTCTTTTCACTGTAAATGATATGGGCTTAACGAAGGGCTGTTTTGAAGAAAGTTAAAGTCCCTCTGTCTTCAGTCACGTTCCCCCGTTAACCTGTTCCCCTGTTGAGCTGCTGACAGGCTCATTCGAACCCCAGAAAGGAAAGGCCTCTTTCATCAAACACAAGTCATTATGAATATGTTTACCATCTGAACACATGAGCTGCAGCTGGAGTTATCCCCTTTCCAGGGCCCCTGCAGCTCTGAGCCAAGGGAACAGCCGAAGGAGAAGCAAGGTCTCAAATTCCAGGCTCTGGTGCTGGAATACGACAGACTTGAAGCAGCAGCCAATCACATGTATTGTGGTATTAACCACAGTATATAAGTACAGGTATAGCTTTTTTGTCAGCCAAATCTGAATTTTCGTTTTATGCAAATAGTCTCAATAATAAAAAACAGTAGCTACAAAAAAATATGGAAACAGGCTAAAGACAAATTTCACATATTTAAAGGGAGACTGTATTGCTTTCGTCTACTACTTTCATATGTGTTTGTGCGCACACACGCACATGCCCATACCTATGTTTAATTTAAGGAACTCATAATGTAGGAACTGAGATTGATTTAGTTCTATGATACCTTCTATTAGATACTAATGAAAAGAACAATAGTAATAAGAGCAACATTATTGTTACCATCATTGTCATTATACGTATTATTAATAAGATGAATAATAATGCATTTTCTTGAAAACACATCTTGAATAGATTTCCATGTCTTTAAATTTAAAGCAGAGAGGATTCTGCAGCTAGTCACGCATACATATTCAGTCCTTGGGGGGTTCTTTACCCCTGGCTCATTACTAGTGATTTCTTATCACTAGTGTTATATTTTTTATTGTGCATAATGCACCGAAATACGGGATGTTTCCAATTCACAAGGGCAAGAACTTTGCTGTTGTCTCCTAGGTGTCATGCTACGACAGAAAACAAACAATGCTCAAAAGGCCTCCTTTCAGAGGTTGAGTACTTGATGGTTCAATATGCTCCAAGATTTGCATGGTCCTGTCCGTGCTTTCAAGTATGTGTCCCAATAAAACCAAGTAGGTAGGAACTAACAGATCCTTTAAAGAGGAGTGGTCAATCCCGCTGAAGGTAACAGGGAAAAGGCATAGTCTTTCCACTGTAATCTAATTCTCAAAAAAGAGGGGTGCACGTTTGATGGTCCTTGGACTACAGAGTCCTGCTCTGGGCCTCAGGCTAATACAGTGAAGCCGATCAGCAAAACTTCTGAAATGATCTGCATAGTATTATTCTCAAAGTAAAACAAAATAGGTCAGAACAATTTAACATTGGAGAAATCCTTCACATAGTCTGCCAAAACCTTAGCGGGGGATTCTACCTGTCAAGAGCTGTGTGCAGATCTCATTATTTTCATATAAACTGAATTAGCTGATATTTTGTGGACTTTATTTATTGCACACTATTTTTGTCAGCTAATAATTAATCCATGATATCTGGCATTCACCCTCTTGGATCCTCCGACTGGTTTGTCATCACTTCTTTCAGGTTCCACGTATCCTCTATGGGGGAAAGCTATTTCACCATTTGGATAGTCAAGTAATGAGACCAACTATTCAATAATATTTTACTTTCATTGTAAATTGAAATGCTAATTTTGGTCTTTCAGGTGTAAAACGCCCCTAGAGAATACTTACAGTGATATGTTAAACTCTCTTCACTCACTCCTTCCCGAAGACTTAACCCCGTTACAAATTCCCACTACCTATCAATTTACACTCAACCCTTCTTTTCAATCAGTTCACATGCAATCCACTTAATGCATTCTCTCTCCAACTAGAAAGGTTAAAAAGTTGGCAATTGCAGGATGGTCTGCAGTGTTGCATTGGATAGCATGGTTCTGATAGCCCAAACATGCCATAAAATGCAATGCTTCATTGTGTCTTATCTTGATGGACGTTTGAGAAAGCCCTTTGCAGAATGTGTTCAATATCCAGAGAAATGCAGAATCCAACGATTCTACAAAATCAGTAGAACATTGTTTCTTTAGAAATGAGTCGAATTGCTTTACATCCTTCAGAAAACTAGCAACCTCTAAATCTGCACCGTCTCTCATAATAAAGCGTTGTGTCTCGACCGTTGCATCTTTTTAATATAGCAGGGAACTCCTTTTAACTTTGTGAAGATTGTTTCTTGAGTCTAAAACAGATCCTGGAACACTCCAGAGCCTTTTTGAATTGAGGTAAATGAATCATCTTTTGTTGCAATAAACTTGACAAAAGTACTCTTTGATCAGTTCCCTATTTCACTTCACAGCTTCCATCCCCATAGTCTCAGAACTATGCGTAAAAAATGGAAAACAAGCCTGGACTCATTTTCCAAGAAATGGACATTTTTATAACATTAGTAATCACAAGCGCAGTCGTATATCTCAGACCAGACTGAGGCAATGATCTGTGACATCAAACATATCTCAAGAGAAGGTCCATAAAGAAAATGCCAACTCTGTTGGTCAGCCATTGGGAAATAATGTTTTCCAGTACACTTAATCCAAATGAGTTACTTTGCACAGGCAGATTACGTAAAGGCGTCAGGTTTCTTAAGGACTTTTTTAGCACTGCAATTCTGGATGTCCTATCGACTAACAGTAAACAGACTGCGACATGTTCTCTATTATTCAGACTTGGGATTCTGGCCAATAATATTCCAAGGAGAGTCGCTTTTTATCTTGAATTGCCAAATATAATTGGCTGCCTTGCGAGTTAATTGTAATAAGCCCTAAGTACAAGGTCTGCTGCCCTTATGACGTTTGGAATGTCTCATTCTACTCAATAGAAAACATTCAAGGCGAGTGGAATTGGATAAACACATATTTTAGACTGATTGGCTTCAGTTTAGAAATGTCCAATTAAACAATAAACAGTTTAAGGCTCCCACCTATCCGGCACTAGTTGAATTAAATTTAAAACTAAATTCAGCAAATGTTTAAAGTAGGGTCTGAAGTTTTCCATATGACACTATGAAACATGAACAGCTGCTTAAAAACGGTTGATCCAAACTAAACCACCAAGGGCATAGTTAAGAACAGCTACATACCTGTAACAAAAGTGGTGCCAGTGGTTTGTTTTCTGCCAGTTATAGCTATATTATTTCTTCTCTCAACTCGAGAAGAATCCCTATCGCATAATTAGAACCATCACCTGTACAGTCTGTAAGACTATGGGTCCATGAATTCCAGCTTCAGTGCCCACCTGTCCACTTCAGCATACTTCAAATTAAATCCAGGTGTCCCTACTTTAATCTCCCCCACACTTTCAGCACATCCAATGAATGTAATATTCTACGGAGAAAATAAATAATGAAGAGAAAATAATTTTGCTAATGGTAAGTCACTTATTTTTCTCATATGATCATCTCCCCCAAAAAACGAATTTTCAGCAGAATGTGAGATGGTGGCACCAAGGTTACATGGTGCGGGGTGTTTTCGCAGAAATATCCGGAAGCGAGGTTCTCTTATGTTTACATACATTTAGGAGAACGTTGTACTGACGGTACAAATCTCTTCGATATGGATTTCAATTAGAGATAGTCAAGGGTAGAAGTTGCTGCTTTCGCTTGAACCTTTCTACCCCTGTCACTTTGTTACCCTTCCCAAAAGGACATGAGGACAATGGCGGTGATACACAGTAAACACTAAGGGGCAGATTTAGAGTTTGGCAGAAAGGCTACTCCCTCGCAACAGCAAACTAAATGCCTGCCTGCCTGACTGACAGACGGGCGGACATTAAGTATGTCAGCGAAGGGATTACTCAGTCTCCGTTGCTGACATACCCCTCATATGGCCTGATGTCGTAAGTGCTGTCGAGGTTTGGCCATACGACCGGCTGCCCAGTTTTATGTGGGCGGTTGAGTGGCAGTAAGGGGTAGTGAAAACTGCAAAATGACGCACATGCCATGGGAGACAAATCTCGATGTATGGGGTCATTAGCTTTGGCATTTTATTTTTGAAAATACAAAAACGTTTTAAAAGTTTGAAGGATGGTACCGTCATGCTGACTGAGCCATTCATCAAACGTTTAATCCCTTGACGGGAACTGTCAGTGAAAGTAACATTTCCCTTTAGTTTTATCTAATCATATAGTGAATGTTGCATTTCTTCTTAGTTTGGAGGGGAGGACCACAGGTTCTCTCACATTATTAACTTTAGTGACATCACAGTTTGACTATAGAATGTTTTTGTGACAACCGTTACAGCTTCCTATACAGGTTCCATGTATTACTGGTCTAATAGGAATAAACTGCCCTGTAAACGGGTTTTAGTGGATTGTATGATCATTTTACATAAAAATATTACTTGCTGCCTATCCTGTTCAGCCTTCTGATAAACCTGTGGGCCTCATTGGCACAACATATCAGCTAAAGTGAAATATTTAAATAGCATGCAGTTTAACAACACGGAGGTAAATTACCGTTTTATCAATCAGTGATTAAAAACCTAAATGCACCTGCTAAACTCTGAGTGAAAAAAAGTTTATATTTCAGCAGAGGTCTCTGTTATGAAGACTTCTTACAAGGATCCCCAGTCTCTTATAAAGTTCAAAGAGTTAAATTGTAAGCTTTTAGTAATACTGGTTCCTGCCAATGCTAAGAGGTGTCCCCTGGGCCGGCAGGCCTCTCTAAATATGGCTAGTAAAGGACCCTCTGGATGGAGGAGTAACGTACTCTGCCATACCAACAGCTTCACCTCCATACGCCAAACTCTAAATAAGACCCTAAGTACCACAACCAAACTCCCAATAATGCTGGTAACAGGAGTAAAGGGTGTGGGAACATTCATTCTCAAAGTAATTCTCCATTTCTCATAGCATTCTCTGGGTGTAGCTCATGATGCTGAGGTATTCCCGCACCAGAGTGATTGATTTGAGTGCTATCAGTCAGTCTGTGCGCGGGATACTTAAACGCTGTTTAAGTAGGCATCACTGTAAGGGCCTAGAAGCCTTGTTTCCTTTCTGTACTTTCCATTCCTTGCAATTCCACCACCCGCCCATCAGTTACAATCAGGCTTTTGCAATCTTTGCAGCCATGCAATGCAAATTATGCAATCTTGGAAACATATACACAAGAGCACTGCCGACTAAGACATTGGACCCTGCATCCAAGTAACACAAAAGCAAGTATTAGAACACCCACCCACTTTGAAAAAATAGCACAATCCTATTTGAGATCTATGAACCTTGCCTCTGGCATGTACAAGATCCATCAACTGAGCCTGAACATGGTCGTTTCAACTCAGTGGGCAAAAGACCTTGGCATGGAGATAGCCGAGGAGGCATGGTTATTCCTCTGGTTCAACATCCTCAGGACCTGCAGGAGAGTCCCACAAAAGGAAGGAGCAATGTATGACTGCTGCATCACACCAGGGTGACTGCATCAAATCTTTGCAACTGCATAGGAGACCTGCTGATGATGCTCTGGGGGAGGGGAGACTTTACTTCAAATATGGTGGTCCTGCTCAGTAATCCAGGTATTTTGGGAGACCGCCCTAAAATATATCAACAGTGTTTTTGGGTTGCCAATTCCTGCTGACCTACCAATCCTCATTCTGATGCTGTGATTCGAGGAACTTGGGAGAGTCTGCACTCATGACTGGGCTTTGCTTTTTCAAAAGGTAAGGGCACTGAGACAACTCACTGCCCTGTACAGGAAGATAGGTAATGCCCCACCAGTTACTCTTGGTTTAACACAATATGTCAAGTACTATCTTTCAAAATCTGACATACAACATAGCCCAGACAGATCACAGACTAATAACCTGACAAATATTTTGGGCTGGTATCTATGCTGGCGGAAAATAGCTCCTCCTTTAATTGGCAAATTCCCAATGGCCCGGCATATTATAGGGGTTGAGTGGAATCAGACAAAAGGTTGACAAATCCTTACCTATTATTAATTTTGTTTGCCACTCATGCAATCAGTCTGGCTCTGGGTGTGGAAGAGGGGCAGGGTGGAGGTTTTGTTTTAAGGGGTTTAACCTGTATTGATACACTTTTAATATAAGGCTTGGTACTTAACCGAAATACAGCTGTCTTGTATTGTACTAAGAGAAATTTGTAAAAGAAAAAAAAAAGCAAGCTTTTGAAGGGCAAACACTGGTACATGGCGTCAACCCTGTTATATGATCGATGGTCCAAGTGGCGTGTGACGTCACTTCAACTACCTAATGTTATGAATCGGCATTCCTGGTCCTCAATGTGCAACTGCTAAAGTAAAGTAACTGAAGCACACTTACCCAAACAGATATACTCTCAGGGCCCGCTTTAGCGCTGGTGGCGCCCGGTGCGACAATCATTTTTGGTGCCCCCAACACCGATGAAGCCTCCTCGGATTCTCACACTACCACCAGGAAAAAATGCCCTTCACCTTTCGAATCATAAGTTATTGCTAAAAACAGCGTCCCCTCCAAGGTCAGCGTCCCCTCCACAGGTCAGCACCCAGTGCGGCTGCACCGGTCGCACCGCCCTAAAGCTGGCCCTGTATACTCTAACATGCACGGGACAGACTCCAGATAATTCACATCAAAGGTTGATACAAGCCAAAGAGGATTAATAAATCTGCAATCCTTGATGCTAGTGCGTACCCTCAATAATACTGATCGCACTGAGATGCATTCACCACTCATACGTTCCCAGAAGGTGTTCCCTCATTTGGGAGGGGGCTTAGCTCCTTGCCAATTAGGAATCCTTCGCCTATGCACTTGTGCAATATTACACACATGGGAGCAGAGACAAAGCAACCATCATGAAGTGCACTGACTGGCCACCACATAGATGTGGTGCTCAGTGAGTGAACCCCCACGAAGGTGCCTTTCGGGAAGGGGTCCAGCGAACCCCCAAGCATCCCCCTTTAATGTGAGGCTGGATCTCGGAGTGCAAGTGAAAGGCAGACGCGCAGCTTCAAAGAGCTGGCACAGGTTTGTGACTGCACACTGAACAGTGCATTGACCATAAAAGGTAAGCTGTCCTATAATGGCTGTGGCACCAACTGGAACAGTGCACCCTATTTGTAATATAGCTTCTTGTTTGTAAGCTTGTGGATAAGTTGAGTATTTAGTAACAGTGACATTGCTTAGGACCTCGAACTTGGGAGCATGCAGATCTTCCCTTCTAAGCATTTATTATCAGGAGCGCCCGTGCAGGTAAGAGTCGCGGGCGGGGTGGGGGGTGGGGGGGGGGGGGGGTGGAGACTTGACAAACAATGGAGGAAAATTAATTATTTATTTAATTTTCCCTCATCGTCATAGGTCGATAAATCCCCGACCCCGCCCTACAGCTCTTACTTGCACAGGATTCTCCTGTTTGTTATATGGGGATGCTTGGGTTTAGATAGAAACAATTCTTGTGCTTTCTATTCATTTGAAAAAGTCTTAAGAGAATAAGTGACCATCTAGAGAAACAAGACTTTCCCTTTTTCGGTAATGAGCATTATTTTTCAGTTATTTGGCAAAAGGATGAGATGTTTTTTTTCTACTTGCACAAGAGTTTATATCTAGGCCGTTTAATTGTAAATGTTTGTTTCCTGGAGCTTGGAGAAGTATACACAGCCAAGAAGCTGCAAGCTGTGGTCTATCTATCTTACTGTGTCAGTTTACAGGATGTCGTTCTAGAGTGAGCATCTCACAAAAAGGCTGCAACATACAACACCTGCCAAATGTGGATTTCTCTCTGGGTTCTCCCTCCAATCCTCCATCTTAAGAATCTCTAAAGTATACCCAATAGAAAATGGAACCTAGTCTGGTCACAATCACGTGTCCTACCCACACTGTCCACATGTATCTTTTGCACACTCAAGTAATGCGCATACCTGTGGAATCCATGCCACACCTTGATGAGTAATGTACCCAGTTGCAGGGGACTGGAAGAATAATTTTAAAAAGACATGAGATGCCGGTTGACAACCCTTCCTAGCAAGCGACAGATAAAAAGGCGTGTCCTGCTAATAAGACCATTTTGATGGCACCTCTGTCAGTCCTTAACAGCCAAGTGAGGGGAAAGTGGCCACTCTGCTGCTTAAAAGCAATTACTTTGTGAATTATAACATTTTAATGCTTTCATTTTTACCCCACAGAATTTGAGTGAGTGAGTAAAAATGCTTGTATAGTGCCTTGCAACCCAGACACAGTCTCGAAGCACTGTGTGTAGATGCTGTCACCGACACAATTTCGGTCTTGTAAAGTCAAAGGTATAATAATGTCTGATTGAATGGAAAATGACAGGAATAACAAGAAACACCGCCTAGAGTCCGTTTCGAGCCAATGCGATCCATTAGTGTTCCATGCTCATAGTGGCAAGAGTTTAGTCACTGAATACACATACATCACACACCTTCAATAACATGCTAGATGGCAACATTTAGGCCAGGAGCAAGTCTGATAACTGGCCATGCTGAGCCTCTGTCATAAACCCAAGAGCAAGCCCATTCCTGCCATTGCCTTTTTTATTGATTTTCCATCAATAAAGAAGCTAGTTTTGGTTGCCTCCATCCCACTTGGTCTGTGTGTAGGTTTGGGATAAGGTGTTAGATATCATTGTGAATGCGTGTGGTCTTTTTCCTTCCTGCCGCAGGGAGGAAAGTGCTGGTGTGACAAGTGACGGCCTTGCGGGCAGCAGGGCGGGCGAGTTGTGCGGGGGTGGGGCAGGGTGTTGGTTGCATATATTTAAACAAAAATACATAAATAAATTAATAAACTTACCTTTGCGCCGGATCCCACGTCTCCGCTCCTGCTCTCCTCCCTTTCGGATGGAAGCACAGCCAGGCCCCAATGACCAATCACAACACTGCAATTCAGCGTTGTGATTGGTTTTGTGCATCCTGGTTCAACCCTCAACCAGGGAATGGGGGCCTGGGCTTGTTCTCCACGCAGTCTGTAATGCAGCCTGCATGGAGAATGGGAAAAGGGCTCATGGCTAGTTCATTGCGCACTTAGGAGTGGGCAGACCACTCCTCTCCTGCCCTGCTTTGAGGTCAGAGCAGCCTGGCCCAGCAAAAGCAGCACGAAGCGTAAAATGATAATAACATAAAGTTATTATAATTGTATGATAATAGCGCCATAGTGGAGGAGCCGACACTGGGTTTGACATAATTGGGGATTGGTGGTTATTTCTTCGTGGAGTAGGAAGCAATCTGAGGACTTTTGTACTTGCTAGTTCTGGGTCTGACCACTTGTTCGATGGGAATGACACCTAGGACAATCCTTTGATGTGGGTAGGCAGTTTGTTGTCTTAGAGTGGTGGTCAACATTCCCTCACATTATGTTTGGAAAGAAGGGAAGTGTTGATTAAGTGTCTGCTGGGTGGGTGTCTGGGAGTTAGATAAATGTCACAAATACACATAGCTATGTTAAATGCAACATTCCCTTTCATTTCTTGGAGTATCAGACTCCATAGGCATGTACAGAGAGACAAAAGAAGGACTTACAGTTATAATACAGGCGTATAATGCACATCCATCTAGGTTGACAGTCTCTCTGTGATATAAGGTGTTCAGTTTAGAGCAGGTGTCTGGAGGGGGAGGCAGCACAGATAAGTTGAGATTTATAGCTATAACTTACACCTGCCAGAGTGGTGGCGGGTATAATGAAAATGGACCATATTACAGCAGACAGCAAAGCAGATCTTAAATTGGTTGCTGATGGGGCTAGAATTAATTTCAAATGTATCAACCTCTGACGGTTAAGATCCAACAACATCTCCCTTTCAGGTCAAGGTCGACAGTTGGGGTCCTTCAATCCTGCCTTTGTAATTCACTTCCTGCCCCCCTCCGGAAAGTCCAACCTTTCCTCCTTCAAGAGCAAGGTAAAGTCCCAGGTTTACTAGTTTCAGGTAACATTCACCTCAGACACTAGTGCTGGGAGATAGCATTCCATATTAGTGCATTAAAAATAAAAGTGTCTAATCTAATTTTATCGAATCGTGTAGCAAATGTTGCATCACCTCTTAGCTTGGAGGTCGGACCGAAGGTTCTCCTACATTAATAACTGTAGTAAAATCACAGTTTGATAGTAGAATGTTTTGTGGTGACTGTTACAGCTTCCTACACATGCTGCTCAGCATTAGTGGTCTAGTCGGGATTAACTGCCCTGTAAAAATGCATTCTTGCGGTTTGCATGATCTTTTTACCAAAAAAATATTACTTGCTGGATCTCCTGTTCAGCATATTGAGAAACCTGTGGGGCTTTTTGGCACCTCATTACCTCTAAAGTAAAATATTTAAATAGCATGCTGCTTGAAACAATGATGAGGTAACTTGCGGTTTCATCAATCATCGATGAAGTGTCTGCAATGCATATGCTACACTAGGATTGAAAAAAACTTCATTTCCAGCAGAGGTTTCCTTTAAGAAGATTTCTTACAAGGATCCCCAGTCTCTCATAAGTTCACAGAGGTAAATAGTAACCTTTTAATGTGCCCAAAGAACATCTTCAGTGATGCTAGCAGTAGTCAAAGGTAAGAAGGTTGCCTACCACCCCACGTCTGGTTGTAGGACAACTACAGGGTTTCACAGCTCCGGAGTCCCTTCACTCTCCAAGTAAGTGCACATCAGGACGTCAGTTCTAGAATTACAGCCAGAGCACAAACACTCAGAGGGGCATGCCAAGCTTGTGCTGCAGGCTTCCATACATTTGACCAGACCAAGAGGCCACTGAAACCTTTGATATTGTAGTTAGCATTTTGTGCATATTACTTAAACGCTAAACTCATGTAATGCTCTGCTGTTGGGCCTGTTTTCCCAGTACTGATTGTCTCAAGAGAGGGTGCAAAGACTGAATATAGGGGGCACTCTGCTTTCTCAAGATAATTCTCATATGTCCTTCCCCTTGACACATTCCTCATTGGCCAACTATCAGTAAGCTGGGTTAAGAATGTTCCGAATGCTCTTTACCTCAAAAAAATAGGTAGCGCGCAAAAAATAAAAATTCAAAAGTAAGAAAAGGAACCTTGACGGATGTAGAACTAAAATACAAATGTGAGCAGAGAAGAGTACATAGGTATGTTCCTGTACATGATAAAAATGTATTGAGGTATAATTATGACTGACAGCGTAGATGTGCGTGTAACAGTCGGATGATATGACTAGGCAAATACTTGAGTTCCTGAGATATATGGCCTGCGAGGCTATGACCCAGCAACTAAAAACGCTTCGGAATTTGACAGCAAGTTGATTTACGCAACAATAATATCCACTTGCGCTATGTACTGTTCATCACCTCAGACACAACTTTACTGATAACATCACAAAGATTTTTTTAAATCCCTTCTATTTTACGGTTTTTCATTATTTGTTATTTTAATCATTGCATTAGTATTGGCTCAATAACAATGATAATAAATAATTCCTATACCTTTGTATGGCAGTCTCACTGCATGATCCCACCCACCCTATCAACGGTGCCCTCTACCCCCCGCCCACAGAGTATGAATGTTGCCTGTGTGCTGGGCTCTGTCCTACTGTGTCCTTTCCCTTTGTGTCCTGCACTCTCAAATAAATATTGCTATGAACTACTCAACCATAACTACATAATTTCGATTGCCAACTCAGTACGGAAATATATCAATTAAGGAATTTTTTGTTACAAAAATCATATCATCACCCTGCAAAATCAACAACACACCATAGTATGACAAATAATATGGCTAATTGTGTTATTCAGAGTGTATTACAGTTGTTTGTAATGTTTTTATTGAAAGATCTATCTTATTCTTATTTACAGTCATTATATTTATACTCATTAGCAGATCAATTTACACATAAAAAGGAGTCACGTTAATGTGGTTTATATTGTGCTTCAAACATTTCTGTAAAGTTGTTTTAAAACATTCTTCTTCTGTGTTGTTTGTTGTGTGTTACGGTTTTGTATGGCTCTATCCATGACCACATCCCTACAACCGCCCATCTTGGAAGCGAATGAATGGAGCTGGCACTACTATGTCCCAACAATTAAACGGAGGAATACATGTATTGGATAGGCCTTAACCACTCTAAATTATTGTACACAGAAGTTGTGTCCAACCCAAGAATGTAATAAATAAAAAAACATAATAAATGAATGCAAACCAAAGCATATTTATTGGACTGAATTACTGTAAGCTCAAATATTTTAAACTGTTTTTGGCCTTATAAGGGACAGGGACATAGCGTCTGGGGGCGTTTTGGGGCGCTACACCCCCCTAAAAAATGTCTGTAGTAAATAGCTGGATACCATTGCTTTCAGTCGGGTATGGTGTGATGTCCCTCGGATTTCACCCTGGATTTTTACATACACACACCGACAAAAACACACATAACACACTCTCTGTCTCTCTTGTCTCTGCCTTAAAAACTTGGTTACTTTGAAAAGGATTGTGTTTTAAATACTCCTAGCAAGCAGCACTCCTCTCTTCCAGTCCCTCTCATGTTCTGCTTCTCATAATGTTTTTAACATGATATGCCAGCGTGATTGTTGGGAAATCTGAAACTCACACCTCCCACCCCAATCTTACTGACCAGGTGATGCCCCTGATAAGGAGAAATATTTCTATTCAATCAATGAGGAAAAGTAAAAAGATATATGTTAGAATAAACGTATCTGGCCCAAGTACTATCACTGAAGCAACACATTTACAAATTAGCAAAGAAAAAAGCTAAATTCACGTACAATTGTCTATGAGAACATGTGACTTACTTTGGTAGTTTTCCTTGCTTACTCCGGAATTCCAAGAGTCAGCTAGGAGGATCCAGCCTTACTCTGTAATTCAGGATGAGCCAGGAGTATCACAAGTGTAAGTCCCCAAAAATCTTTGTGAATTGGGCCCTCAGTATTTTCTGACGTTTTCTGGAATGTTTAGGTCAGTGGTGGCTGATACATAGCGGCGGTGGCGGGGTGAGGGATAGGGGGGAGTTAAAAAATAAACATTCTCTAACCTTTTGAAGGGTACCGTCTTCCTCCACCATCTGTCCTTGCTGCTCTTCCCGGAAGCACACAGGCCCTCCTAAACCAATCAAAACACTGCTGTCACCACAACAGCAGGGTCGTGATTGGTCTGAACGCTGTGGTTCGGCGCTCATATAGGGACTGCAAGCCTTTGCATGATCTCCACTAAGACAGTGCATTACAGCCCAGTGGAGAAAATGCAAAGTGCGCATGACTGTTTTGCCGGCCCTAGACGGCCGTCCAAACTAAACTTAAGTGCACATACCACTTATCCCTCTGCTGGCTGTGACGACAGCCAAGCCCCACCCCAAAACTGGCTTCAGCAAGGAAAAATAAAATGATAATAACAACGAGTTATTAGCATTTTATCTTTCCTTTTTTACACTGCTGAAAAGCAGTGGGGCAACGCTCCTCCGCCATAGCGGAGGAGCTGCTGCTGGTTTAAGTATTAACTCTAGCAATGATTTGAAATCTTAAATCTCCAGTATTCGTACACATTAAATCATAATAGACCACAATTACTGTCCAGTGTAAAAGTGCACCTTTGTCTTGCTTATTCCTCTTAAACCAGTCAAGGTGTGGACAATTTCTGATACACAAAAAGGACCTGTGCTCTTTAGGTGTGCCTGATTGGTATGGAGCGTTGCCCAGCCCACACTTTTATGAAGTGCAGGAGACAGGGTGGAAAACAGGGGATGAAACCTGCTGGAAACATAACATTTTAATTTCCAGGCCATGCACTTCAACACCTAGAAGGTGCAAAAATAATTGGATGAAGCTGTCGAAGGCGACCAAAGAATCCGCTGTGCTCGTTCTTTTAATTAACTAGTGGTGTGTGGGTGCCCAATCGCCAGACTTTACTTTATGAATAAGGGAATAAATTACAAAACCTATCAGCTTTTTTAAACGTCTCCAAATATTGTTTGCTGAGTGTGGGATGCGCATCTCTGAAGAAACATCAGCGCATGTGGTTACGGACTAGGTGAATGTTTCCACACTTGGTACAATGTGATCACAGGCATGCACATCACGCGTGTTCTTTCTCAGTTTATTGATTACTCTTTCAGGTGTATTAACAAGTGTATTATTTGGGCAGATGATACACTGCTCATTTGAACAGTCTACATATAAATAGAGTCAAGTACACAGTGCGCACATTTAATACCCAGAACTTAACTTTGGAACCATTATTCTTGCATAAAAAATAATGAATGTACCTGTGTGAGAATAGATGTACCACAGAGCTCCAGTCAGCAGTGCACCAATCAAAAACGCTGCAAAGGCAATGCCCACAACTGTTGGGGTGTCCAGGCCATAAAACACAGCTAAAAGAGAAAGGGTTACATAATTATTGTACTTTGCTACTGTTGTCCCATTTTGAAGTATAATACATCATGAACTTTCAGGTGCAAAGTAAAACAACCATAGAAACAGAATACCAACACTGGTTTGTGATATGCTACATACAGCCAACAGAATTATATATAGTTTAAAAAAAATGTGTCTTAGGAATACAGCACACACCACAGATCATTAGCGTATGGTTCCTCCTAAGCAGTTCGCATATCCGTCAAGGCAGTAGGAAGCAAAAATAAAACCACATAAAAAGCAAAGTATCTTTGCTACTTTGGATCCTTTCTAAATTATGGCTGCAGTTGACAGTAGGTCAACATGACTGGTATCTTCCTGCCTGTTATCTGCATATAATCCTCTGGTCCTGGAATGGGTAACCACAAATAATCCCTATCTCTCATTCAGGCAGACTCAGGAAATGCTTAATTTGTGCTGGTGAACACTCATCCACTGGGACCAGACCAGGGCTTATTTTGTATCATCAGACTTTTGACTAAGGGTAAGAGTGAGGAAAGCAGAAAATGGGGAATGAAAATGGAAGATAAAGATGGGAGAAAAGGGTATAAGGGGACAGAAGAAATCAAAAATAACATGCAAGAGCGAGTTAAAGCGACTGAAAGAGTAGAGCCGGGGAAGAAAGTGGCATGCGGTGGAATCATCACTCGACAATGATGATATATGGCAATCTAGCATTCGGTAGCCCTGGCTACAGACTCCTAAGAAAATATTTGGATACCTGCAAATATCTGTGAACAAATTAAGCATGAACCCAGCAAAATGACAGCACTTAGTGCTGTGCTCCTCACATTGCCTCATTCATTTGAAGCGCTATGTGTTCATTATGAATGGCTCTCATGTAGAGCCTTTACCGTGAATAACTGGATTGAAATACAGCTACTCGCTACGATAACGTAACAGTGGTGGAAAACAAAAGCTCTTTCCAACTGTTGTTACATCACAGGGGATGCCCGTGCTTCCCCTGTGTTGTCCGAGTCTCTGCTAGCAGCAGAGAGGCAACAGAATAGTGGCTGGCCATCTCAAACACTTCTCAGCCTCTTTAGAGTCCCCAGAGACCCTGGGGAGGTGGAAGAATGTGGGCACTGCACCAGCACCCACATTCTTTGCAGACCCACACTGCCAGGGGAAATGTGTCAGACAGGTGAAAACAAGCCACACTGACCAGCAGCTCCGTGAGCCACTGCCAGCAAAGCACCAGCCCTCAGCTCATGTGAGACCAGACAACATAGCCTCAGGAGAGGGGGGGAGCCCAGAGAGTGAGTGCTGGATGTGGGTGGTGGCGGTCCAGCTATTTTTATATACATATTTGGATGAACAGAGGTTTGAAGAGGGTGGAGTGTGTAAGTGGCATGACACCAGGTTACAGAAGAGGGGGAGAGTAAATATAGAGGGTTGTTGAGGTGGGTGGCGGGAGGCCAGGTATCTTTTTTTTTTACATTTGACAGTGAGGGAGGCTCATATTATATATGGCTCCCCAGTTACTATTTTGCCCCTGTGCTACAGTTGAACGTAGAGGCAGATTTGTAGATAACACATCAATTTGTAGATGGGTAAAACGTAGGCAACAGGGCTCTTTTCACAACAGGGTTCTGAATAGCATCCTCGACTACTTAAGCTTCACTCTTGTTGGCTATATAGCACATCACACACAGCCCTCTGATTAAACACATCCCTGCCATCCACTGTTGCCCATCTTTAATTGTATAGATACTTAAACATGAAGCCAGACTGCTCAGGATAAGAACTACTGACAATTCCCATAGGTTTGATTTTGTATATTGGAAATCTTTGGTGAGCAGCACAGGGTGATGTGTGTTTATGATTGTGCAGAAATGTGTAAATGTGTGTGTGTTTGTAGAGAATTGTAAAAGTGTGGGTGGAAAAATGAGATGGCATTTGTTGGCAGTGTCAGTAAAGAGGACAGAGGACAGATCCGTCATGTGACATGAGCCTCCTTTCACCCCCCTGATTGGCTTAAAAGGATGTTGGTATGAAGTATGTGAAAGTACCATTCTTTCTAAGCAGGGATGCTCTATCCGTAATGGTGCAGCACCAACACCCCTCAGCAGGGCTGCAATACCTTCAGCCACTCAACACCAGCCCTTCTGAGGCAATACTTTTAATGGCCCAGTATGGATTAGTTTAGGGACAGTGTTTGTATATTGGCACCACAGTACAGTTCATGTAGGATGGCACCTGATGTCTGCTTTAGTCATACTATAGGAATACAGCGTCAGTCTGACTACAACCTTCATAGGAACAGCAATGCGGCCATGCCACTCATTCATAGGCAGAGAGCACTACACTCGACCAGTTCCTTAAAGTCCGAAGGCACATTATTCGAGGCAGAAGCTGAAAAAACGTTTCTGTTCTGAAAGGTGTGCGTCTACTCGGGACCGCAGTCACCAACATGTCAAATGCACGCTCTAAGTGGTTGGACAACAGGTGAGGGGCCCCATGCCACATCCAACACCTGCTCTTTACTAACGTTTAAGGCTCAGCGTGCCACAAATCTAGCGATGTCAGCAAAGGGCCTGTGTTTTGATGTGGCTCTCTTTCTCTTTTCAGGAAATCAGCTCCTGGCATTAATCTTTGCAGATAAACCGTGAATGTGCCGTATTCTTCTCCACGGCTGCAGCCGGCTGTACTCTTTGAAATGTTCGCGGCTCCAGCCCCAATCTTAGGTGGTGACAGAAATGTCAGATTGAGGGAGAGAAAGTGCAGAAACAGAAACAATTGTTTCGACTGTTTGGCTGTAATTGAAAATCTGACACGAACAGCAGCCGCAGAAACAGTCACTTCCGTTGTGCACAAAGGTCTTAACTAAGAAAAGCCTCCTGTGGAAAATCCTTGAGTGGGAGTTTGTTCATCATAAATACAAAGGCAGAGAAAGAGGGGCAGCAAAAACTATTTGGGCCTTTTCCACTTTTTTCCATCGAGTGTAGAGTAAAAATCTATCATTTCATTTTCCAGGGTATTTATTTGGCGTAGGAGAAGCATGGGGAAAAGAGAAGTCACAAGAAACAAAAAAAACGCCCACTTCTTCGAAACTATTTAGGCTTGAAAAGTAAGCTCGGGGTAGTACAGTTTTTCCCTCACCATGTTCAATATATATATTTTTTTTACCATTTAGTTTTGAAGCAAGATCGCAGCTTCATGATACATGTCTCCTCCAACAACAAAAAAACAAGAAACTTCAGACATACTTCAGCATTGTCGGGTCTTATGGACGAAGGGCAGCATGAGTTTCATTGGCAAAACATGCTCTATAGACACATCCGGGCATCTGGCAAGAAAAGGGTCAAAGCTAACTGAGGGTCCATCTTCATATCCCAAAAGCAGGCTGGATCTGAATCCTTTACACCCTGAAATGGGTCAGAAACATCACCTGGACACATGTGACACTCAGATCTAAGGTATTGTAGTGTAGGTCCTTAATACCCTTCATGCAGGGACCTGCGCTGTTTACGGATAACATAAACTGTGGGTCTGGTGGCAGACTGACTCTGTTACACCCTCGGCGAGTATGTTAGCCTATGTTGTTGCATTAGCTAGCTCGCAGTGCCACTAGAATCTCCTTCTATCAGAGAGATTAGTTTTTGGTAACCTCAGAACACAACAAATCCTGATTCCTCAGACTCGTGAAAGGTCCCGTTCTACCGCGCTGCGGTTTGTAAGGGCTGCAGATTTTAATATTTTATTTGGGGCAGTTTCTAGCGCGTTTAGCGCGTTTTTGCGCGTTTGGCACTTGTCCTTGTTTTACTTATTGTGTACTGGCTGGGCTCTCCCCCCCCCCTCACACCTGCATTTAAATTGTGGAATACTCACCACCGTTTTGGTGGGCCCGGGTTCTGTGGGTGGTCCGGGGATCGTCTTTCATCGGCGACCAGCGCCATCTTGGATTGGGCCCAGGCTTTTTGTGGCGGGCGCCATCTTGGAGCGTCCAGGCGCTCCTCCCTCCACTTCGGTGCCTATTTAAGGCACTTCTCATTGGTGGTCTGCCTGAAAGGTCCCGTTCTACCGCGCTGCGGTTTGTAAGGGCTGCAGATTTTAATATTTTATTTGGGGCAGTTTCTAGCGCGTTTTTGCGCGTTTGGCACTTGTCCTTGTTTTACTTATTGTGCACTGGCTGGGCTCTCCCCCCCCCTCACACCTGCATTTAAATTGTGGAATACTCACCACCGTTTTGGTGGGCCCGGGTTCTGTGGGTGGTCCGGGGATCGTCTTTCATCGGCGACCAGCGCCATCTTGGATTGGGCCCAGGCTTTTTGTGGCGGGCGCCATCTTGGAGCGTCCAGGCGCTCCTCCCTCCACTTCGGTGCCTATTTAAAGTCGCTCTCACCCGCGCAGCGGGACGCGCAGCTAGGACGCCGTCGCTCGCCGGAGTCTTGCCAGAGTCTTGCCAGAGTCTTGCCAGAGTCTTGCCAGAGTCTTGCCAGAGTCTTGCCCGTCTGCGCCCGTCTGCGCCCGTCAGCGTCCCGGAGGCGTTTCGGCGGCGGGCGGGGCTCTGCTCACCGAGAATGAGTAATCCGGGCCCTCATTTGGTGCGGTACTCTTCTAGGGAGCTGCGCTCCTTGAATCATAGGGAGAGCTGCTGTTGTACTGTCTTCCCGGGCCGCTACAGAGGTAAGTCGCGATGTCCGGGATGCGGCTGGCATCCGACACGGGTTTTGTCATCAGCCCCGCCTACTGACAGTGCTGGTGCAGAGTATGCCTGCATGCTGTTAAACACTAGATCTGCACGCAGCCATGCACAACACATCTTTGAGCTCCTCGAGACAGAGAAGCCACTTTGCCTAATGCTGACGGAGACCTGGTGGGGTGAAGCTTCCAATCCTGATGTGGCTATGGCCATTCCGCAGGATTTCGATGTCTTCAGGAAGGATAGAGCAAAGGGCAGGGGTGGCGGGGTTGCATTGATGGTTAAGAAGGGCACGCCCTGCACTATCCTGCCCACTGAGGACATCCGCGGCTCGGAATCGTTGGCTTTTTCAATTGTGCTAGCGCCGCATCAATCAGTAAAGGGACTGTTAGTCTACCGCCCCCCTGGTCCGCTTGGGACGTTTTTTGCTGATCTTGATTCAGTGCTGGTTGGCCTAGCACTGAGAGCAGAACACTGCTTAGTGGCGGGGGACTTTAACATCCGGATGGATGATCCGTCGGACCCCGCCGCTATTAAGCTTTTGGAGGCTATGACTCCGCTGGGTTTTACCCCGCATTTGCAGGGCCCGACCCATGACAAGGGGCACACTCTAGATCAGGTCTTCTCGACCTCGCCTCTAGTGGTGAAAGAGATTCTCCCGGTCTTGTGGTCGGATCACTGGCTGGCCAAATTTGTAATCAGCGGCAACGCCAGGGCGCCATACCCTGTCTCACAGCAGCGGGGACGAGCCTTTAGAGCATTTAGCAGGGTGACCCCTGAGTTGCTGGCTCAGGCTGCTGTGACGCACCCTTGTCCTCTGTCTGGCGAGCTAGAGAGAGATCTGGAGTCCCTGCAAGAATGGCTGACGGAGAGGCTGAATGACCTGGCCCCAGTCCCGCCCCCCCGCCTGACATTTAGGCGGGTCTCGGCCCCTTGGTTCACCCCTGCTCTGAAGGCTACGCGGCAGCAGTGCAAGGTGGCCGAAAGGGCCTGGCGGGCACATTATGACAGCAAGGACAGGTCTGCCTACATGGCTGTGATTAAAGCTTACCATCGAGACATCCGCCTCGAAAAGAAAGCCTATCTTGCGGGGAGAATCGAAGCAGCTTCGAACTCCAGTAAGGAGATCTTTACCATCGTTCGAGAATTCATCTCCCCTCGGACTACTGCTTCGGAAGAGGGGCCCGCAGAAGCTTGGGCGGCGGATCTTGCGTGTTTTTTCACAGGCAAGATCAAACTTATCCAGGACTCCTTTCTATCGAGTGAACTGGTTATATCGCCGCTGCCCGTGGCGGGCTCGCCTCCCTCTGTCGCGCAGGGCGCCTTATTGGCTGAGTTTCCTTCTCTGCCAGCCTCAGCTTCTTTAGCACTTATGGGCAATTTAAAATCCGGGTCTCCGCTTGACCCTTGCCCTGCTAAGCTCCTGGGTAAACTGGCGGTGGTGGTTAATCCGCTGGTGCACCCTCTTCTCAACCTCTCGTTGAGTCTGGGAGAGGTGCCGCCAGTATGGAAGCAGGCAATGGTCGTCCCGCTGCTTAAAAAGCCGGGACTTGACCCGAAAGCCCCAGCCAATTATAGGCCAATTTCGTTGCTGCCGGCCCTTGTAAAAATTTTGGAGAAGCACGTTCAGTCGGTGCTCTCCAATTTTCTGGAGTCTCATGAGATATTACATGACTCCCAGTCGGGCTTCCGTCCACATCGTAGCACCGAGACCGCGCTCCTTGAGGTTTCTGAAACCATTAAAGGGGTATTGGATACCGGGGGCAAAGTCATGTTGGTGTTGTTGGACTTGTCGGCGGCTTTTGACACCGTCCCCCATGAGGGCCTGCTCGCAAGACTCTTTGAGATTGGTCTGCGGGGGACGGTGCTCAAATGGTTTTCTTCCTTTTTGGCCGGCCGCCGGCAAACGGTCTGGACATCATCTGACACCGCCGTAATGCCGCCTCTGGGAGTCGGGGTCCCTCAGGGCTCTATTTTGAGCCCGACCCTTTTTAACATCTTTATGACCCCTTTGGCGGCGGTGGCGGAGTCATTTGGTGCCCGGATCGTGTCGTATGCCGACGACACCCAGCTCCTCTTCTCTTGCGAGAGAGGGGCTGACTTTGACGGGGAGAGTATCCAGAATTGCCTTGGGGCTGTGTTCGCTTGGTTCCAACGTAACAGCCTCAAGTGCAATTCCGACAAATCGGAGGTACTCTTCTTTGGTTGCGAGACGGAGCCTAGCTGGCAGGCCTGGTGGCCCATCGACATGTTCCCTCCGTCCGGCTCTTCTCCCATGGCTAAAAACTTGGGGGTTAAGATGGACAAGGGGCTGACGATGAAAGCCCAGATCCTGGGGGTAACCGGCACTTGCTTTGGCCTGTTAAAAATGCTGCGGAGGTTCCTGCCTCTCTTATCCGAGGAGCACAGGAGGCTGACGGTGCAGGCTCTGATAGGCTCCAGGTTGGATTATGCCAACATTCTTTACCTGGGCCTGCCAGAGTATCTGCTACAAAGGCTTCAAGTTGTACAGAACGCGGCGGCCAGGGCCATCTTCGGCCTAAGTAGACGGGCCAGTGCCTCTGGGTTGTTGGTGGCGTTACACTGGCTACCCATCCGCAAACGGATTGCCTTTAAGGCTTTGACCCTGGCCTACAAGGCGCTCCATGCGGTGGGAGCTAAACATCTTCAAAAGAGACTGACCTTCTACCATCCGACTCGCTCGTTGAGGTCAGAATCTCTACTCTTGGCGGCTGTTCCGCGTGTGAAGAGGGCTCGCCTGGGGGGCCGCTCTTTCAGTCTGCTGGCCCCACAGATGTGGAACGCACTACCGCTCCCTCTGAGGGGGGCGTTCACTCTCCTTGATTTTAGAAGAGGTCTCAAAACCTGGCTGTTTACTCAATAGGTTTCCCAGTCTTTTGTTTTCTTTTTGTTTATCTTTTAACCTGTTTTTAGTTGTGTTGTGTTATTCTGAAATCTGTTTCCCTTACCTAAAAGCGCCGGGACACTCTTTTTGAGTAACCGTTGCGCTATACAAAAGAATAAATAACATAACATAACATAACATAACTCGTGAAAAAAATATACTACTTTTCACCCATTCAATCGTGCTTGCTCGATTTCTCTCAGAAAGATACACAGAAGAAACAGTCGGGTGTGTTTACAATAAGAATTTATTGTACCGTTGTTCTTCTCATGTAAAATCTATGTGCTGCTATAACTGTAACACAGTAGCAGAGATATAGAATCAGCAGTACAGTGAATAAAAAGGAATAGTACAGCTCTACCATTTTTCAATAGTCATGGACATATACATGAATATAAAATGCATTTATAAAATAAAGTGCGTACTCCTAAGATGCCTGACTAGATGTACCTGAGTGTACCTAGCATGTGAGTGGGTGCTAAAGAGCTAATAAGCCTAAGAGCCTCATAGCCTAATAGTCTAAGAGCCAAGAATCTAAGAGTCTAGAAGCCAAGAATCCCACTAGGATTTAGTTTAACCCCATTACCTGAATAGTGAGAATGTGGGACTTTGTCCTGGACTTGAGTTGGACACCCCGCAAGGGATAGTTAGACCACTGTCAGCTGAAGCGATGGCATGCAGGAGCCGCAGCATCTCTGGTCAGCGTGTCGGCCTTGAAGTCTCGGTTCGCTCCTGCTTACTGATAGCAAGAGATGCTGTATTTATACAGTCTGTGTGTGTGTGTGTTAGCCATTGTTCAGTATGAGGATGACATTGGGGATTAAACCTTTGTGCGTAGATAGGAGAGGTCAAGTATGCCCCCTGGAGAGTGTTCTCATAAATTATTCATATGTGCTAAGGATGACGTCTTAGCAATATCGATCGGGCAAAACCCACCCTCGTCATGAAACTAGGTGAAAGGTTAAGTCCTTAAAAGGCGTCAGTCCTTATAAGGCGTTCAGTCCCTATAAGGCATGCTGTCCTTATTTGGAGTTGTGTCCTTATAAGGCACGTTCATATGAAATGAAGGGGAGATTATGTAGGGAAAGAGTACGATGTTCTCTAAGCCTATGTCAGTGTCCTGATATGAAATATAACAGTATGGCATGGAAATGGCCTACATGTGATGGAGGAACCAGTGTCTCTTAAAAGGCTTTGCTGATAAGAGGAGAAAGATTTGTCCGCATTCACAGACCAGATAAGCCGGAAAAGAAACACAGTCCAGTTTACGGGGCCCATGGCCACTTTAGGGAGAGAGTTCCTACTCACTGCTACCCAGTTTCTCCTACTGATGAAAGTGGACAGCTACCATGGCCATCACTTGAGGGCATTTAGGATTGTAAATGTGGATTATAAAATCCACAGTAAAATACTGGTAAATCGTTTGATCCCTTGGCTCCACGATTTGATACACCCTGACCAATCTGGATTTATACTGTCTCAAATTTCAGTACCCAACATCAGATGGTGGGTCCAAGTTTTGAACTCTCCCCTTTGGGCATATCCTAAGGCCGTAGTACTAGCACCCAACATCGAAAAAGGCCTACGGCTCCCTACAATGAGTCTTTCTCCATATGGTTATGGCTAGTATGGAGCTGGGCCATGGATTCCTTAATTGGACACGTCTATTGTACACCGGTCCGACAGCATGTATTAAGACTGGAAAGATCATTTCAAGCTCCCGTGCCATTGGCAGAGGCACCAGTCAGGCTGCCCACTATCCGTAGTTTTGTTTGCCATAGCAGTTGAACAGCTGGCTTTAACACTTATACAGACTAACTCCTTTCATGGATTGATGGTACTCGGCTCTACATCTCTCTATATGAGGATGATATGCTATTATATTTACATGGGGAAAGATCGGTCAACGAGGGCACCTGTACTGTGATTGCATGACTTGGTGAAGTATCTGGCCTACAGGTGAACTTTGTTTAGTCTAACACCTATTTCCTGCATGCTCTGAGCACCAATAATAAGCCTCTGGAAATATGGGATGAGATCCGCTGGAAGCAGTGCACTTTCAGATATCAGGGGTGCAGATATACCAATCCAAAACTCAGTTGCTCAAGCGCAACATCAGGGCGGCTATATCCTCTCTGCGCCAATCTCATTGCTTATGGCTCACGTTGTCATTGACTGTGATAGGCAATGTAGCCCTTGCAGAGATGGTCATCCTCCCACACCTTCTTTACTTCTTTGAAATGCTCCCCATTCGGGTATCCAGGGCAATGTTTTCAAAAGATGGATGGGATATGTCTAAAATAGACCAGGGACACAAAGCATCTGCTACAAATGAAGTTCCCTCCCTGAGAACCATTAATAGTCTCTCAGGCAGGGTCAAGTCGCTAAGAACCAACAACAGAGAGAGAGAGAGAGAACACAGGGACTAATTTGTAGCCAGAGAATGAGGATGAAAAAGAAGACCTTACTTACTATTCTCTGGTGAGTCAGTCCGGGAGGAATGCTTGAGTAGATGAAATTGAAGTACATGAGCTGAAAGTTGCTGCTAAGCTTTTCTTAAATGAAAAGGATGTATACACATTGAACTATGTGTTCACTTAACTTATTTGCCTTTGTATTAAAGACATTTGTCTGCCTGAAATATAGTGGCAATATATACTGTTCGATAAAACTTTAAAAGAAATAATAATTCAACTAGGTTTCCAATAGTTCCAAGATTCCTTTTGGCAATCATCTTCGTACATATGATCTTTCTCCCTGTTGGTGGTTATTATTACCACAGCTGATATCTTCAAGTAGCGAGATGGATTACACATAAGCACTGAAAATCATTTCTGTAAGACTGCCAACAGGATTGCTTAGCTGTTTGATTTCTGATGGAATTCTTTTTACAATGATTTTAGGTGCATAGATAATAACGGGTGATTTTTCGGGTGATTTTTCAAATACGCTTCTGAGTTCACATTCATTTAACCTTACATCAGATTTTTATATTAATTCAATCACTCAATCTATCAATCAAGAATCTTTATTTTGCAATGTTTCCAAAGCATGTAAAGTACACAAAATAGTAACAGCATTAAAAATATACATAATATATAAAATAATTATTAGAAACAAGAAAAACAATCATATTTAAAATCCAGATTAAAAACAAGAAAAAAACAAGAAAAAATATCATCGAAGTTTTATAAAGTTCATAGTGCCATCACAATTAATTAATAAATACACCACTGCTGTCCTCAGGTCTACCTTTCTATGTTGGCTCTCCTATTTTTAAGGGAAGACGAGAGAAACGAGGCCGTAGTATAACGTACAAATGGATCGCTCAGTTTTTTGTTCAAATAAAGGCTGGACGACATTGCCTAAAATTATATTTGCGCAGAAGAGGTAGAATGAAGATATACCTTTGGAGATCATAAAAACTGCAAAAGAACAATATATGTAAATCCAACTGGGCTGACCTTCCATCACAAGGACAGGTTAGCAAATCATTTTTGGGAAGCCCATCGTAAAGGGAATGTAATTCATACGAAACCTCACTAAAATGAAACGGTGGTGAGAGCTTGTCACAAACACTAAATATGATTCTTCGACCTATGTAATGGGAGGGGACAAAAGGTACAGCTTTACTGAGGATTTTAGTCGTTTTAAGTCCTCTCTCTCACACACAACGTTCGCTAAAAAGACATAGTCAAACAAGTGGATGGGTGAGAATATAGCTCTTCCAAAGCTCCCAAAGTGCACTTCACATATTGCAACCAAGGAATCTAATGTACGTGGTCTAGGGATAGGCAGTCCCTGATGATGTTTTGGGTCAATTTGACAGTGTCCCTCCTCCAGATCGAGTGCCATGGGGGCTAACCGGATAACATCAGAAAGATATGGGGCACCAAGTTCAATATGGCAATTATAATGTGAGCAGCTGCGTGGAAGAGAGAGTAAGTAGCCTTTTATAAAAATCATCCTCTACTCTTTGTAGAGGATCTATTGCCTCCATCCCCCATACCCCTGCACCATACGTCGCAGTGGAAATGGTTTTTGCAGAGTACAACTTTTTTATTTCCTCAATAGGCTTGGACCCGAACTTCTTAATAAAACTGAAAATGACTGTTACACTTTTCTCCATAACTCTATTAGCAACCATATTAAAATCCACATTTGTAAAGCGCGAGCACCCGGTCTCTAGGCGATATTTAGACAGGAGTGCTTTTGATCGAAAAGAACCCCCAGGTAAGAGAAGGTGTCCACCACTTCCAGCCTGCGTGTCTCTATGTGAAATGCTGGAAATTTGTTAGGGCGTGCCCCTGCCACTAACACAACCAAATTTGCTTAATTAACATGGAGGTCCAGACTTTTCATAAATTTTGAGTAGCCCTCTATAGGTTTCTACAGGGCCCCTCCCCCCCAGTTCTTGCTATTAGCACCGCATCATCTGCGTAACACAGAATTGGGAGGGGGGCTGCATTTAAAACGGGCACATCTTTCGTAGACTCGTTCACGGCTGCCTGCACCCCATAGACTGAAAATAGAAAAGGGGCGAGGACGCAGCCCTGTCATACGCCCGCCCTGTTTAATCAAAAAAGGCCTCGTGCTCCCCTCATCCCTACCATTTTTTAATTAATTCTCTTTCTAGGAAAATTATTTTTAAAATGTTTGGATTCAAGACCTTGCCAAAAGAAAGGCCATCTGGTTTACCAAAGGAGTCTGTGTTTTGGAGTACCAAGCCAACATTCCAAAGCATGTAGCTTTTTTGGCAAGCATAATGCACACATTTTACCTTGATAAAAATATATAATAAACAATGACGTGCCTCTGCAAGGAAAGCAGAGGAATAACAAAGAAAATACATCTAAACTTTTCAGAAAAGCAAAACTAAAAATACATAAAGCGATCTTTAATCCTTTTGTGGGGAACAACCTTTACAACGCAACTTTTACAACGCACTACACTTACAACGCAATTTTTACAACGCAACATCCACTACAACGCATTCCATTACATCGCATGACACTACAACGCATTTTTAAAAACTACCTTTACAACGCATTCCATTACATAGCATACTATCTTTACAACGCATACCATTACAACGCATAATATTACACTACACTATCCAACACTTACCCTACTGTTGCACCCCCTGGAGTTAGAATAGTAATTTTTACCCCTATACTATCCAACACTTACCCTACTGTTGCACCCCCTGGAGATAGAATAGTAATGTTTACCCCTATACTATCCAACACTTACCCTACTGTTGCACCCCCTGGAGTTAGAATAGTAATTTTTACCCCTATACTATCCAACACTTTCCCTACTGTTGCACCCCCTGGAGTTAGAATAGTAATTTTTACCCCTATACTATCCAACACTTACCCTACTGTTGCACCCCCTGGAGTTAGAATAGTAATTTTTACCCCTATACTATCCAACACTTACCCTACTGTTGCACCCCCTGGAGTTAGAATAGTAATTTTTACCCCTATACTATCCAACACTTACCCTACTGTTGCACCCCCTGGAGTTAGAATAGTAATTTTTACCCCTATACTATCCAACACTTACCCTACTGTTGCACACCCTGGAGTTAGAATAGTAATTTTTACCCCTATACTATCCAACACTTACCCTACTGTTGCACCCCCTGGAGTTAGAATAGTAATTTTTACCCCTATACTATCCAATACTTACCTTAAATGCAATGTAATATTATGCGTTGTAATGGTATGCGTTGTAAAGGTAGTATGCGATGTAATGGAATGCGTTGTAAAGGTAGTTTTTAAAAATGCGTTGTAGTGTCATGCGATGTAATGGAATGCGTTGTAGTGGATGTTGCGTTGTAAAAATTGCGTTGTAAGTGCATGCGTTGTAAAAGTATGCGTTGTAACGTCATACATCCTCCTTTTGTATTTTGGTCTCAAACACATTCTAGGTTGCAAGCTTTCTGAACCCTTCTTCGAGTTGTTTTTATGCGACTAAAGCTGAGAACTCCTTTCATCAGTCTAAAAGCATTTTAAACTTTGGTAAGTAGTGGAGGGGTGGAGTATGGTTACTCTTTTAGTGTTGTCAGCTGTCGTCAAATCTTCTCGAAATCAGCCACTGTCTTGAGCTCAGCTTTTAAAGATCATGCATCCATTAGAAATAAAATATGTGCAGGTACAGTAAGGCAGAAAGTTGCAAATAGTGCACCTAGTGGGTTTTTGGAAGGCCCTTCTGGCCACTGGGCTACTGGGCATGGCTAGTGTAACCAACAACTTGATAGGCCACTCCATTCACATAATGTTTGTGGATAGCCAATAGTGTGTCCATTTCGCCTCATTAACTTGTATTGCAAGCAAACCAGAAGAAAGGGTGAAGATTTTATAATCTGAGGTCTATGAATTGAAAAGTAATTACATATTTTAAAATCATGTTGTCTGTTTGTATGTGTACTGTATTTGTGAGTTTCTAAGACTGCTAACAAAGGTGTTGTTACCAAGCAGTCCACCTCAGAGAATAAGTGGGAATTTAAATACGCATTTTTGTGATCAGGTGAGCTGTGGCCAAGTAGTGGCGGTGTAAGGCAGACAGGTCAATCATCTTTTAACAGACATTTGTACAAATGAGAGTCACTGAAAGGCCCGAAGAGGCATTTTACTTTGTTCAATCCAGAAACCATTCACTCTGGAACATTTTCCTCAACATGTATCTAAATAATATGTGGCACTAGAAGGCTGGCACAGGATATGACCTTACACTACAAGCAGTACCCACCATGATTTCCCAGTTCGCACACACGTGGTTAAGAAGTCTGGATTTGGTATACTAACACCATTTGTGTGGCATAAGGTGTGCCTGTGCACAACGTGGATGTGAGGTATCATTGTGGCAAGAGGTGGAATTTCCCCAAATAATGAAGGTCTGGAATCCCGCGGTTGTATCTCCCATTAAAGTTAGATAGAAGGGCTTCAATATTTCCTGCACTGGGATGCACCCAATATGATTGCTCAGACTCTGATCATATTTGAATATGAGGTGAGATGCTGAGTAATTCTGACTCACCAATGGTACACAAATAAAGCTCTGTGTTATTGGCACGAAAATTACATTTGAATGGTTCGAATGGAAATTTCCTGAATTGAGGTAGACAAAGAAGCCATTTAAGAATGGCATATGGTTGGTGGTAAAAGGGCACCTGCCGATCAGGACCACTTAAACTTCTGTCACTGGTAGAGAAATGCTGTAGGCCATGAGAAAGAACATATAGTATTGGCAAAAATCCAGTTCTACAAAGGCACCCAGATGCATTTTTGACAGGGATTTCATCTTTTAAAGTTAAGAAGGAGGCACGAAAAAGGCCACTGAAATTGTATTGTTGCTCTTAGGAAGGCAAGTAGTTATCAGTCAGATGGCAGCAGTGGGGCCTGATCTAAATAGCCAGTCGCAGGGGGAATATATATGACAATGATGGGCCAGACTAAAAGAAGATTTTGTGGGTTGGAAATTATTTAAAAAATATTTGACTCTCAACAGAGCATTTCCCTTCTCTCCCAGCCAGCCAGAAGAGGAACGCAAAATCAAAACAGAAATGTATATGCATGGACAATAATAGTATAAATGGTTCAGCTGATGTCATAACGCACCTCTAGGAGGTGGTCTTGATCTGCTCATGTCTGTTACATCATGAAAATAACAACACCTTCTTGAAGACAAGGTCACTGCTTCTGCACATGCACTGAATATTATTGATGAACGGTCGCACTCCATTGAAACGAATGGTTAATTCAATTGTGTTCGTGTTCTTACGTTATGGGTGCTATAGAGTATCACCCCCTGATCTTGGGGTGTTGAAGTATGAAGAAAAATAATCCTTGTAAACTTTGCAAGGATAAGCTCGTATGTAAGCACAGGCACTGCCATTACGACAAGCCCGCTGCCATTTTGTCTGTATTATTTGTAGTCACCACATTATATTTAATATTAGAAAAAATATATAACCATACTAAAACCGCCCTGAGGCTCTGTTAGCAAAGAACAACGGAATGAGGCGATAATGAATGAGGATGTAATTTAAATGTCAGGGTCCAGAAAGAGTTTTTTAAATGTTTATTACATAGTCACACAAGGCAGATCTGCCACAGTCCTTCCTGGAATCAGGAATTACTAAAGTCATGGATTAAATGGCAAATGTAGACGTATTGTCAGAGAGCTTTGAATAGACCCCACATGGATCACAGTAGCTTGGAAAACGAATTGAGATGGGCATCTATGCGGAGAGTGGTCGAATGCCCTTACTGGAAGACAGGGCATCCTCAAAAGCACCCACACACCTCTCACGGAAACCTCCGGTTTCAAGGTTTCAATGTTTTAAAAAACATGTTTAGCTCCAGACAAAGCCCTTGCATTTTGTAGACAGTTGGACAAAGTGAGGCACAATCGTGATAAAATTGGCTATTTCTGGCGTGGACTTTGGACCAGTACATCTTTTTATCCCAGTATGATATTTTGGCCAAGGATTGCCACGTGATCAATGACTAAACCTTTGCACAGGATGTTTTCCCGGTTTACCTTTTATACAGATTTGGCCAATTAGGTCATAAACTCTTTTTTATATGCTTTACTCTTTCACTTAGCGCCAGAATAGCGAGGATCCCTGTTCAAGCTTTATAAATGAAATGTCATTCATGGTGCAGCTTGAATGGGTTTACGCACCAAAAGAGGACACCCAAATCACATAGACTAGGCTGGAGGCAAGTTTGGCGAATTATTTGATATGTGGTGTCAGATACTGCGATTCTTTCATTAGAGTATGCAGTGGTGCAGCTAGGCCCTTTGCCACCTATGGAGGTCCCAGAGTTTCCCGCCCGCGGCGGCTGTAAGAACGGGAGGGGGAGTGCTGGGCATTCCAGTGCTTGCCGACCCGTGACGGCCGCAGTTAGGAGTGGGGGTGGGCCGCCACCAAAACTTGTGGGGACCGCCCACCCCCCTCTTCTATGACATTGAGAGTAGGTCATTTTGGAGACAAGACAAAATAAGGAATAAAAGATCAAAGTTTGGGCTTGACTAACATGTCAGGTGGTGCATCTCATGAGATTGTCTCTTTAGAACCCAATTCCGAATCCCTTGCTTTTAGCGTAATTGTGCTTCTTTGAGCTACTAGGAAAGCCATCGTAAGCGACAAATTGTGAATCACTAACACCTTGTCCAATTCTCACTACAGAATAGAAGCAGGAAGACTAATGTGTGCCAAAAATGTTTTTAAAGTACTTTAGCTAAGTGAACAAAGCGCTGCCTGTTGGCCTATTTATCCAGCACTAAATATTGCAGATGCAAAAATAAAGATCTGAAAACAGATAATGCGCGATTGTTATTTGAATTAAGCACAAGGAAGCGCACTCCATCACCAGACAATGGCACAATTGTTAAGCCTTGTGTCTGAGGGTTCTGCCTGTGTCACTTCTACCGAACTGACACAGGCAGGGTAAGAACAGTAGCTCACTGTGACTGCAACACACTCCATTAAGTGCAAAAGGAGCAGGGCCGCCTCCTAAAAGACGTCACCATTTAACAATTCTCTCAAACTCTGAAGAAGTTAGAATAGGTTTCTGAAAACCAGCTGTCATTCATGTTGTTATACATTTTTCTGGCAATCGTACCACTGCACGTATTGTGGAGAGACAATTAATAGTTTAAACCTGATATGTCCAACATATGTCCAGGAGGCCAGACCAGTTTCCTATTTTTAGGATGTCTATATTTATTTATATGTATTATTTCTATTTCGCTCCAAAAGTTGCCCACTGGCGGGAACACACACTGGCTGCTACAATTCCTCTCAGACCAACTCTCACATGCCGGATGTAGCCTGACGCGTTTCGGTGAAAATACCTTAATCATAGGCTGGTACACAGAGCTTTCGGCTTTTTTGGCACACCTTTTATTTTGAAATTCTGTCTTCCCATAGGACAATGGATTGCTCCAATGTATTATTTCTAATGTGCACGTTTGCCAAAGGACTTCTTGGCATTAGGAGTACTATAAAGAATCAAAAACCGACGACAGACTTAGCAAACCAGGAAAGTTTAAAGGTGCAGACAGAACTGATTAATATTGCTCGAGAGGTGGTGGAGAGCCAGAGAGTTCATATCCATATATGATACGTTACCATACAATGTAGGCAGTGGTCCTCCTGAAAATATGGGACGGTGCCCGCCCAGCATAAAAATGCTGCATTCTTAAATAGCATGCTGAGATAGTTTACAGAACGCTACAATACACACTAGAATTAAAAGTATGGTCTACTACACATCTGTATAAGAAATGTTTAATTGTTATTTATTTGTGTATTTTGTAAAGCGCAACAGCTGCCCCAACGGGGCGTCCCGGCGCTGATAAATCATGGAACTTAGAGGCTAGGCACCAATGGGGCATTATATGGGGAAGAGATGTGTTTTCAGGGACTTTCGGAATGCTAATTCGGTTTGGCAGGCTCGTAATGCAACCGGGAGGTTATTCCAACACCGAGTGGCACAGACCTCGAATGTTTTCCCTCCGGCGCGAGTACGTTTAAATCTAGGGGTTTCCAGCAGAAGTAGGGAATTTGAGCGTAATGTCCTGATGTTGACATACGGTCTCAGAGTGCTTCTCAGATGGGCCGAGCCTTTGCCCTTGGAGGCCCGGAAAGCCAAGGTCATGGCCTTAAAAATACATCTCTTGGAAATGGGGAGCCAGTGGAGTTTACGGAGGTGTGGGGAGATGTGATGTCTGGCAGGAATTCTCTCCACCAGCCGAGCAGCAGCATTCTGGACAGTCTGTAGCTTGTGGCATAGGCCTGCTGTGATGCCAAGGTATAGTGCGTTGGCGTAGTCCAGGTGAGATATTATCAGGGCTTGTACCACAGTCTTACGGCAGTCCATCGGTAGGTAGTTGGTGAGCCGTCTAATTGTCTTGATCTTAGCAAAACAGGATGCTGCTACTGTTTGAACCTGGGCGTTAAAACTGAGATGATTATCCCAGCGCACTCCCAGGTTTCTCACCGAGTCTTTAGGCGTGGGGGCATGGCTGAGATCATCCGGCCACCATAAATTAGAATCAAGAGGGGATGATGAGTTAAAAAACAGAATCTCTGTCTTTCCAGCGTTGAGTCGGAGGGAATTGGAGTCCATCCAGCTAGAGATGTCTCTTAGACAGTTTTTCAATGGGTCGAAGGCAGAGGCAGTGGGGGTATCAAAAGTGAAGAGTAACTGAATGTCATCAGCGTAGGAGGTGGATTTAATCCCAGTTTGCGCAATCAGTTTAGCCAAGGGGGAGAAGTAAACATTGAACAAGAGCGGGCTCAGGGAGGAGCCCTGTGGAACTCCCCATTTTAGTGGTCTAGCGGTGGAGGTGTAGGGAGGGGTGTATACCTGCTGAGTACGGTCACCCAGGTAGGAAGAGAGCCATCTCAACACTGTACCACCGAAACCCAGGTCTCTCAGCCTTCTCAGCAGGATCTTATGAGAGACGGTGTCAAATGCTGCTGAGAGATCCAGCAGCACTAACACCGCCCTCGATCCTCGATCCAGCGTCCATCTCACAGAGTCAGCCATTTCGACAAGGGCCGACTCCGTGCTGTGGCCCGATCGAAAGCCGTGCTGAGAGTCATGCAGGAGCCCATGGGATTCGATGTAGTTGGCAAGCTGGGCGTGCACCAGTTTTTCCAGAATCTTAGCTGGGGCAGGCAGGAGAGAGATGGGCCTGTAGTTACTAGGGTTATCTTGGTCAAGATCAGGTTTCTTAAGGATGGGGACTAGGGACGCATGCTTCCATTTTGCGGAAAAAATGCCCGTTCTCATGGATTTGTTCCAGATATGGTTAAGGAATGGATTGAGCAAGGGTGCCAGTTTTTTATAATGTTTGGCTGGCAAAGGGTCCTTGGGGGAGCCAGATTTACAGTTGAGCAATTCTACCAGTGTGTCAGCCTCAGAGATATCTGCAAATTCTAGCAATGAGGGTGACTGTAGCGGGTACGTGGTAGATTCCTCAACTGACCCTTCACTACTGGTGATGGGAAAAGAGGAGTAAATAGCCTGGATTTTTTCCTCAAAGAATTGTGAAAGTTTATCACACAGAGACTGGGAGGCTGGTTGAGTTCGAGTCAGAGCGCTGGGGTCCGTGAAGGATCTGACTATGTTGAAAATCTCCCTGGCGCCGTTACTGGCATGTTTAATTCTGGAAGCCAGGAAGTCCCTTTTATGATCCTCAATCATTCTGCGGTATTCTTTGAGAGCTGTTTTATAGGTGATTTTACTGTCGAGGGAATAGTTCTGCCTCCAGGAGCGTTCGAGGGCTTTGCATGATGCCTTTTTCTGGCGAAGCATGTCAGAGTACCAGGGTGCGGATGGTGTGGCCCTGTAGGTTTTGATGGGTTTGAGAGGGGCCATAGCCTCTAGGGCTTGGCCGATCCAGGCGTCGAAATGGTCAATACCACCATCCGGATCAGATGATGGGGAGGGTAGAAAATTATTTTGGTGTTCCTGGAGCGTTTCAAGAGTGATACGACTCCAGTTTCTGCCTAATACTTTGGGGGCGATGGTAGGTCTGATAGAGCGGGAGATGACGATCTCAAAAGGGATGAGAAAGTGGTCTGACCAGGTGACCGGGATGGGAGAGGCTACCAGAATGCTAGGTAGGTTGGAACAAATCAGGTCAAGGGTATGTCCCGCTTTGTGAGTGGGGGAATCTATTTTTTGCTCTAGATTGCAGGTCGCCAGTGTAGAAATAAAATTATTGCTGTGCGAACATGATTCATCGTTTACGTGAAGGTTAAAATCTCCTAAAGCAGTGAAGTTGGTGTAGCGAGTGCTAAGCTGAATGATGTAATCCGTCAAGGCCGGCAGGTAGGAGAGGTTGGAATGGGGAGGGCGGTAGATAAGTATTCCAGAGCAGGAGGTGGACGAGGAAAAATGGATAGTAAAAGGTAGACCCTCTATGCAGTCAATAGGGTCATATGTAGGGAAGGAAGCCGTCCATTTGGATTTATGGATTAAAGCAACTCCACCCCCCTGTTTACCGTTAGGTCTATTGGCGCAGGCGATGCTGTAGCCGTCCGGTAAGGCAAGAGTAATGGTGGGGTTAGTGGTCTCATTCAACCAGGTTTCAGTTAAGAAAAGCAGATCCCAGTTGTTGTCCTGGAGGGACTGCCAGATGTCGATAGCATGTTTGTTCAGAGACCTGCAGTTAATCAGTGCCGCTCTGAGGGCGAGAGAAGGGTCGGCTCCATGAGAGGAAGCAGAGCACCGAGCGAGGGCCGGGCCAAGAGTTGAGTCCAGAGAGGGTAGTGAGAACTGGCAGGTTTCACATACGTAAACGTGACTCTGGGCGTCCGGGATAGACCAGAGGCAGGTAGGGCAAGGAGAGGGTCTCAGAGACAGCAACATGGTCCGAGAATGGATTGTGGGGGTAGTGCTGGTGAATCGGGCAGGGTAACCGGCCCCGGTCGCGTCATGATCGCGGACGAGCGCAGACGAGCTTGCCTTAAGCGCGCCTGCGGCGCGCAATCGGCGCGCCCGCTGCGCTCGTCCGCTGCGCTTCCGGTAGATACACATGTATAAAGTGAGGGGGTGTGGCCTCGAAGTGGGCGTGTCCCTGTCGCAACGAGGACAATGGCGGGAGAAGTGGATCGGCGATTTCGGCCGTTTCTAGCGCTCGTTTTTAATGCAGAAGGGTGCCTGCACACTGTACTCGTGTGTCAGGAAGTGAAGGTGGGTGCAAGTTAAAAACACAGAAATGCAGTTTAAAATGAAGAGCTGCGCAAAATTCTAACTGCTCCCGGCTGTGCCTCAGGAGGTTCCGTAATTAATCTGCCGCGCTAGTGATCAGCGCGTTATTTGTAGGGCTTGCAGGGGGCGTGGCCTCGAAGTGGGCGTGTCCCTGTCGCAACGAGGACAATGGCGGGAGAAGTGGATCGGCGATTTCGGCCGTTTCTAGCGCTCGTTTTTAATGCAGAAGGGTGCCTGCACACTGTACTCGTGTGTCAGGAAGTGAAGGTGGGTGCAAGTTAAAAACACAGAAATGCAGTTTAAAATGAAGAGCTGCGCAAAATTCTAACTGCTCCCGGCTGTGCCTCAGGAGGTTCCGTAATTAATCTGCCGCGCTAGTGATCAGCGCGTTATTTGTAGGGCTTGCAGGGGGCGTGGACTCGAAGTTGGCGTGTCCCTGTCGCAACGAGGACAATGGCGGGAGAAGTGGATCGGCGATTTCGGCCGTTTCTAGCGCTCGTTTTTAATGCAGAAGGGTGCCTGCACACTGTACTCGTGTGTCAGGAAGTGAAGGTGGGTGCAAGTTAAAAACACAGAAATGCAGTTTAAAATGAAGAGCTGCGCAAAATTCTAACTGCTCCCGGCTGTGCCTCAGGAGGTTCCGTAATTAATCTGCCGCGCTAGTGATCAGCGCGTTATTTGTAGGGCTTGCAGGGGGCGTGGACTCGAAGTGGGCGTGTCCCTGTCGCAACGAGGACAATGGCGGGAGAAGTGGATCGGCGATTTCGGCCGTTTCTAGCGCTCGTTTTTAATGCAGAAGGGTGCCTGCACACTGTACTCGTGTGTCAGGAAGTGAAGGTGGGTGCAAGTTAAAAACACAGAAATGCAGTTTAAAATGAAGAGCTGCGCAAAATTCTAACTGCTCCCGGCTGTGCCTCAGGAGGTTCCGTAATTAATCTGCCGCGCTAGTGATCAGCGCGTTATTTGTAGGGCTTGCAGGGGGCGTGGCCTCGAAGTGGGCGTGTCCCTGTCGCAACGAGGACAATGGCGGGAGAAGTGGATCGGCGATTTCGGCCGTTTCTAGCGCTCGTTTTTAATGCAGAAGGGTGCCTGCACACTGTACTCGTGTGTCAGGAAGTGAAGGTGGGTGCAAGTTAAAAACACAGAAATGCAGTTTAAAATGAAGAGCTGCGCAAAATTCTAACTGCTCCCGGCTGTGCCTCAGGAGGTTCCGTAATTAATCTGCCGCGCTAGTGATCAGCGCGTTATTTGTAGGGCTTGCAGGGGGCGTGGCCTCGAAGTGGGCGTGTCCCTGTCGCAACGAGGACAATGGCGGGAGAAGTGGATCGGCGATTTCGGCCGTTTCTAGCGCTCGTTTTTAATGCAGAAGGGTGCCTGCACACTGTACTCGTGTGTCAGGAAGTGAAGGTGGGTGCAAGTTAAAAACACAGAAATGTAGTTTAAAATGAAGAGCTGCGCAAAATTCTAACTGCTCCCGGCTGTGCCTCAGGAGGTTCCGTAATTAATCACCATACCCAGAGACATTGGGATTTCACACTCCTGTTGCATGCCTAGGGCATATTTTCCCCTAAATGTCGCCCCTGAAATAGGGCATAATTTTAGTTCTCTACGTCAGAATCAACTGATATTCTGTCAATTTATTCATGCACATGGATCGAGGAAAGATTTTCAGGCACTAGTAGCTACTCCCGGATAAGGGGATAAGGGTGGACTTTACAATCATACCAAACACCAACGAGATCAATTGTTTGATAGTGAGCACAACTCAACCATTTTTTAGCACTTTCAGCCAGCTTGAATGAGTAACTCCATGTAAAGTATATATATTCACAGTTCTATGTTCAAAGAATTTATCCCCAGTATATTACACCCAAGGTGATGGGTCACTGTACTGCATGTTGTACAATAATATCGTATTCAATTTTCATCAACCTACCCCAATATTGCAAGGTAAGTATATAGCTACTTTTGGCTCCACTTATACTCGCTTAGCAAGGTAAGTGTAACTGAAGTTAAAAATAGTAACCATATACTTACCTTGAGATGCCATGGATACGATGGTACGGAAGGCCAATGCTGTTGACTGCTCTACAGTGACAAACACCCACACACAGGCCGAAAGGCACCATACCTTATTGGAGTCTTACGCACAGGAATAGGACAACAGATGCATGGTTCACACTGTCCAGGCTCAAGACACATAAGTTGGAAAGACTCTAGTAACAATAATATAGAGATACCCAACGGGGCCTAGGGCTTTTATTCTCAAATGGAGATCTTAGATGTATCCTTCATGCTCGCACTTTACAAGGGACATTGCCAGGCGTATTGTAACTTTGATAAACTGCAGGGGGCTATTTGAAGGCAGAGCCTGACGCTTTTTATAATGCTGACTGTACTCCTACAAAGAAACTTCAGACGCCTGGTCTTAAATTCCCTGCAAAATTAAACATGCATACTTTCCACTTCCCCTAAGAAGTAAAGCTTTAGCAACGAGAATACAAATAGACCTCAGCGGCATGTAATTTAACTACCTAGCCTTCTTCCTGTCAAATGACTAGAGTCTGAACTGTAGTCTTGATCACGTACGTTTATTATTGGACATTCATCCATCTTTCTCAACAAAGGAAATCCAACCAGGCACTCACGCAGGGCAAAAAACACAAGAAACGAAAATCGATTGACAATGTACTTAAATCACTCATATCACTCACTAAGAGCTCTTAAGAACGCGGTGAGGAGCACATGTAACTTACGTTGTGGGAATCCAGAGCGGTCTGTTGTAGTTGGTGCACCTACTTCAATAAAAAAAACACAAAATTAGTGCAATGCATCCCACTGCGACCCCTGCCAATGATCAAGAAATCACAAAGCCATTTGCATTCAAGTTTTTAAAGTGACTACTCTGTTATGGGCTGCTTCTGCATTGGTGAACACCTAAGTTCTGAGCAACACATGGCTACAATTTAAGACGTATTCTGAGTTTGTCAAAAACGTTATTTTGATGGTAAGGAGGACTCTTACTGAGCAAACTCTTTTGATTTGGTCTAAAGATTCCAGAAACTGTCGCACTTTTTCAGATCATCAGAGGCTGCTTTGGTTTCATTCCTCATGGAGTGTGGGAAAGAAAAAGGGGTGATTTTGAGCTAAAAATGCAGCCTGAATATGGCTGGGAAAACGGGTCCTGTAGGAATGCCATTTGTATTAGAGTGCTCTCTGGGGACGATTAGGGGGATTTACAAACAAGCACAAATGCAGAAGCTAAAACACCATTGTGCATGACGGCATATTTGGGAGTATGCTTATCATGGCGATACTGCAACCTCGCAAGCATGAGGCGTGGATCCGGTGACAGCAACGTTTAAGATGATGTAACTCCTTAAATTACTTTTGTTTTACAAGGTTTGGTTGTCAATGGAGGAGGAGCATTCTCAAGCCGATCCAAGTGGAATGTTTGATTTATCTAAAAATATTAGGAAGTCTGATCCTGTTTAAGGCAAGGGAAGCGCGGGGAATGAACTCTCTACGGTACACCTGATATCGAAAATATACTATTTGGCAAAGCAGTCAAGAACTGGGATGATGAAATTAAGCAATTACCTCCCGGACCCCTTCCTTATTCTTAGAGACAGATGGCAATCAGACATTGGGCAACTTGACGATGAGGACTGGCAGACGGCTCTGATGTCCCCCAGGGACGCGGCTATCAACCAACACTTCAAACTTATCCAGTTGAAGATGCTACATAGGACGTACCTCACAGGGGTGACATTGGCCAAGATAGGGACTCGACAGGATGCGCTTTGCCTTCGTGGCTGTAAATGTGTAGCCACCTTCTATCACATTCTATGGGACTGACCCTACGTACGATACATCTGGGAGCGGGCTACTGGCAAGATGCAAGACGCTCTGGGGAAATCAATTGTGCTGAAACCCCCATTAGGACTCCTGAACATTTGGGAACCGTCTGACATAGAACAACAATTCACCACCCTGGGATACACCCTAGTTAAAAGAGCCATAGCCATGAAATGGGGGGCCCCAGACAAGCCGTTGCTGATTGGTTGGGTGGCGGAAATGGACAAATGTATGGTAGCTGAAAAAGAGGTCTACAAAACCAGAGGATGCCCTAAGAAGTGGGATAAGAAGTGGGGGGCCTGGAATGCCTACCGGAGAGAAATATGTACTTCACCAACTGTTGAACTCGAAATGACACGACAGAGATTCCTGTAATTGTGATACCTGGTTGTAATGTTGTTTCTTCAGAGATATTTTCCTTTACATGACGGACGATATATCATGATATATGTGCATGACAAATGTTTCATTAATAAAATTTTATTTAAATAAAAAATAAAAAAAAAAGAACTGGGATGATGACCTATGAGGCAACCAAAGGATTGAAGTAGGATAGAGTCACACAGTCTCACTTAAAGACAATGATATTCCTGCAAAGATTCTAGCGTGCTCCTCCACACCCTGTAAGAAGCATGCAGACAGCACAGTGCTATCCCTAGACACATGGATCACAGATACCTCTTGTTCTAGCACGTAGCTGTGGACTGCAAGTTTACAGCATGGACAATGGGTAGCTAGATAGGTGGCAGGGGGAGAGATTAGGAAAAGAAGGGGGTCCGGAAAGCTACAGGGCCTGAACTAATTGTGAAAGTGGGAAAAGGGAAGGGATCATAAAACGCCTTGAATCTAATCCCGACCAATGATTGGAGGTAGAAGAGGTTGTGAAGAAAGCACCCTGTACCATAGCTTAGGAATCGGGCTTGGGCTCTGAGCGAGGGTTGCCCACATTGAGAGTGATCTGGAGGAAGATTACCTCCACGATCAACTGGAGGACTTGTATAAAGTCCTAGAGATGATATCTCACACCACCCACACTAAGTGACCGCCATCCCCCATGCGCTGGAGAAGATCCAACTGGACAGGATCATGCTACGTATGTGGTGGAAGCTAACCCACGTGAGCGGGAAAGCTGGCCATTTCCTTTAGATTTAATAAGGAAAAAACAAATGTATGTATGTGGGGGTACTTATATTGTACAAACCTACCTAGGAAACACCTAATCCCAAGAGACACAATGACTACTATCCCTTCTGTAGGGGATGAGGAGGGAATTTACATATAGACACAGATTAACCACTTAACTGCTGGTAGCTTACAGATGAGTTACAGGCATGAACAGGGAGAAAGCAGACTCACCACCAATGACGCAATGGCGACAAAGATTAATAACAATCGAAAAGATAACTTCTATTTGGGAGAAATATCTAACGTACATCAAAGAACGATTATTTCCCACATTGAAAAAGCATATGATGACCCTGTTAAGAACATTGTTACCGTGAAGCTGCTCTATAGGAAAGGCAACAGTGGGATGGGAGAGAGAGTGGAGCACAGTCCAGTGGCACACATATAGAAACTTCTAATTTCACAGGACCGGGGTTGAAGGCAAGGGGTTGGGGGGGAGGTTAATGGTGAGTAATAGACAGTGAGGTACCACACAAATCAGGGCACCCATACACAGCAGTGTCTACTGACTGCGTAAATACGATCTAAGTTGAGCGTCTTTATAAAAAGGCGCGTCTATTTAGCATACTGCATTGTTAATGCGATCTTTTGTCGTTTGTTTAAAGTATCTTTTCTGTCAGAGGATTTAGTTGCGCTATTTCTCTACAATTCCGCGAGGCGCACGCGGCCCTCGTTCCCGGTGATTACCTCACGTGCACGCAGACTTCCTTTCAGCTCGCGCTCATTACCCGAGCCCCCCTGGGGCAGTCCAGCGCGCATACTTTCGCCGGGCCCGGTCCGAGTCTGATTGCACACCAGGGACGCTGAGGGAATGCGAGCTCTTGGCTCTCCTCGAGGCCCTCCGAGGCGCTGAAGTGGTGCATTATGCTCAATTACCCTCCGGAGAAAACAGTCAACAATACCCAATCCTCATCTAGCCGACACCAGGTTACGGGGTCTCTGCCTTGTTAAGTGAAGCAGCCGCGAGTGAAACGGTCTCAATTAGTTGTTTCTTGAATTAGTCACTAGCGACACGAGGAGACACCGATAAGGAGAAAAATAAAGGTACCCAGACACATCACAAAAGACAAGAAATATCCTTCAGGTTCTATAAAACATGCAAAATGAGGAATGACTCTACTGGGGAAAGCACATGACCCCAGCAATGATGAAAGGTTGGAAAAAGCGCCAGAACATATTCTTATTCTTGACTGCCAATACCTATTAAGCTCAAAAACTGTCTGTGTGTCCTCCCGGGAAGCTGTCTCATCCCGGGCTGACACACACGACGGGAGGTGGGGGGGGGGGGGGGGGACGATCTGAAGACCTTTGAGTCCTACGGGCGTTGTGTGCCTGATTCTCTGCGACCACGACATTAGCTCGCCTTATCTCCTTATCCCCTGTATATCTTAAGGGTGAGTTTATCACTTCAGATAGGACATCTCAAAGTGCATTCTCTACTTATTTCACAAGAGGCATTTACTTTCCCCAACTGACCCTACCCCTACAGTGGGATGAGACAACAAAGGGAGAAACCCCGCCACATCCTAATTTGCCTATCATTTTTGGCCCCCGCAGGGACTAGTATTGGTTCTTTACTCCTGCTACTCGTTATGTGGTCACAGCAGGCAGTGGCGTAAGACCCGAAGTCCTCGTAGTTCTTGGCTCTTTGCTCAGAGTGATGATGATCAGCGTTCATGCTGCCTTTAATGGCGTCAGGCTGGCTCTGGCTGGACCTTCCAGCGGAACAACAACGTGGGCCCTTACATTATGTTGAAGCAAGGGACTTTAATCAGTGATATCTGCCATCCCTGGTTCTTTCAACACAACAAAAACACCATGTAGGGACTATGCTCAGTTGACCTTAGGTGTACTACGTGAGGACACAAGGCAGCGAGTGTACACTGAAAGACAATGAGTTGGCCTGCACCATCTGGGCAGATCTGTGTAGCTAGCACTATGGTGATATGGGAATTGTTCAAAGGTCTTGGACATCATTAAAAAAAAAAAAAAAGAAATTAGGTATGACATGGCCTTTGGTGGTCTGGGCATATCACCCGTGTGTACAGGAGTTCTAGTGTTAACCTTGGGGCATGTCCATGTCAGGGACTGGAAAGTGGATCATGGGCTAAAGAGCTTTCTGCTCAGGTATTCCATGAGGGGCAGACTCTCTGGAGGGATCGGAGCGAATTTCTTCAAAGTCCTTAAAAAAAGGCACAAACAGTCGCTGAAAGATAAATCTATATCTTTTGACAAAGGAAAGTGATCCTATCCAATACATCAGCCCTCCACTGTATTAAGAATGATTCCAGGTCGCACAGTTAAGGGCATGCAGGAAAAGCATCCCTCTAAATACCCCACCAATTCTCCTCAGCACGTCCCCTTGCTAGCATTGGCCATTTGGGGGAGAAGGGTGACTGATGTATTCCCAAGAGGCCTGGAGAGGCTCAGTTAGAGACAGATGTGTGTCAGAAATTATCAAGAAAAATAATTCTACTGGGATAATGCCACTGATGCCCAACTTTGGCTTGACCACTTGCTGATTTCATGACCTGCCAGGAAGGTGCTGAACATGGCATTTATGCTCAAAATGATTCAGAGCAGTGTGGTGGCACCAGTTCCAGGCAGAGAAGAGTGTCTAGAAGTCTATGAAAGTGTCTTTTTCGTCCCCAAAAACTCGGACTTCTTTTGCCTAACCATAAACCTAAAGGGGATCAACCGATTAATACAGACAAAATATTTGAAGATGGCGATGCAATAACTAATCATTTCCATTGTCAATCATTGATGTTCACCAATCTCCAGAATCCCTGTCTCATGCCCAGAGACCGTGGGTCACTAGGAATGTATGCAGTGTTTAGTGCTAGGAACTCACTGGCACTTATGACTCATCCCATTTGGCCTCATATCCGCAACCACGTTCTTTACCAGGTTTCTGACTCCCTATGTGGGGATGCAACAAGAGAGAGCAATGATGTTGCATTCATATGTGGATAATTTGCTAATTCATGCACCTGAGCAGAAAAAGGTGAAAGAAACCACAGAACGGATGCCCATGGTTCAGCACCATCGTGGATTTCTCCAGGATATCCACCAGTCTCAGCCTGCACCTTCTCAGGACCTGCAGCTCATAGGTCTTTCTGCCAGATCCCCATTACTCCAGGTTACGTAAGAAGGTCTCCAGATTGCCCTCAGAGGGTGCACCCTAAACGAGGAACTGACTAGGTGAATGGCAGCATGGTATTCCATATGATTGGTCCTCTCAACAGACTTCAATTAAAGTGTTTGCCTCATAATTTTGTCACTCTGTAAGTGGAGTGTGTCTTCATGATGCCACGGCTGCATCTGGGTCCATGGTTTATTATCTTGCACAGTTTTGAAATCTATGGTGCTAAACTTTGGTGATATATTTCTCATCTCCTGGTGGTAAAATGATGGCTTTTGTTTCTAAGCCTCATTAGAGTACTCAGTTTTCCTGTTTCAGTGGTCACCATGACAGAAGCGAGGAGGGTCGGCTGGGGAGTAACATTGGGTGCCCCATTCACTGCGATCTGTGGTAGTTAATATAACAGCTCATGCCTCCATGTGGAAAGAACTGAAGGCCATACACAGGGCACTACAAGTGTTTGCTAGAGTTATCAGTAGCAAGACAGACGTAAATCAGATAAACAATATGTCATAATATGTTATATGTTTTTTATAGAGCACACTACCACCAAGGCATTCTGCCACTGGAAGCTGTCATCAAACAAAACACAAGCTGCATATCCTGTTTTTGAGCCATCGAAAACAGCCATGTTTAAGGAACTTTCTAAAATATCATGGACATATTGTCTTTGAACAGGCAGATCATGGAATTGTCTGAGGGCCTGGCCTTCATGATCTTTTAGATCAGTTTCTGTGCCGCAGCTCACCATCTGGCGCTCTCCACAGTCCACACTAAAGGTGTGGACACTGTGAGGATGAATCACTTTATCAGGATATTTCCATCATCACATAATCTGTGCCTAGACTCAGCCATCATCTTAGCAATATGCATGAGGGTTCTGTGTTTGAAGGTGGACCTCTTTGCAAGCCAGTGCAATCTTCTTATTCTATGCATTCTATATTGATTCTCAGGGGAGGAGGCTGGAGGCGGATGCTCCACTACGGTTGTACGTACTGAAAAACAATGTTCACAAGGAACTCATTTGGAATTCATTTCCTATCACAAACAACATCAATGGTTGTCTTTGAATGAATCTTTCACCAAGTTAACATAAAGTTAACAAATCATACAGTAAGCCTACACACAGAAATTATTTTACAAAGCCTCAGCCGAGGTCTTTTATTGGACTAGAAAATTGTCAAAACACATATAAAAACATATCATATGTACAATATTCCTCTCTTATTCTATTATATTTACAGTGCAAAGTGACCCCAGTGAAACCATAACCATACAGACACCAATATACAAAATACTTTGTAAAAATACCAAAAGAAGGTTATTGGAATTTTTTTTAAACAAGGACAGTTTTGTAAATGTTATAATGATACAGTCAGAGCTGTCTCTTATTGTGTTTGTCGACGACGTTTCGACCCACTTCTAGATGCCGGGTCTCATCAGGACTGTTAATATGGGGACTGGTGAAGGAAAAAAGAGAAGGAAGTGTATGACTATTTTGGGACAGAATAAAAATATTTTCAATTAAGCACTATGAGTGTTTTATGTATAGTTGTAGGCTTACCTAGTTTATGGCATACACATGTCCATGTTGGATCCGGTATGCAAATTAAATAATAGTATCCGCACCTATAGATAATGAATATATATTTATTATAGGTCAGTGTTCACAAAGAAATTTAGACAATTTCTTATCAGTACACCACAAAGTGCAATAGTCAAATATACTCACTTAACCAATAGAGCATCTATTTATAGCTTCCACTGATATGGATGAATTGGTCGGAGTTGGACAGAATTCCTATTGTATGAGGAATAGGGATAGTTAATTAAGGTTAAATGATCTTTCACATTAGCACCATGGTGTCACATATCCCGGTAAAACACTTACTTGGCATTCTATATTATGGGTATCCCTTATTTTCGTGAAGCCCCATCATTCTAAGGTAATGCGACCTGTTCTTTTGGCGCTTTAACTGTGATGTGTAAAAAGCAAAATCATTATGATGTTCTATACATCATCTTCACAACCTTTTGCCTCTGCCACTCGATTGCAAATACTCACATTACTGCTGAGTTGTAATGTTGCAGCAAAAGGGGGTTCCGTGATAATAATGGCAGATAAATTGCACCTTCAACACGCTGTTAGTTCGTGTCTTGCCTGCAACGGACCGAATCACGCTGGCTCCTAGACTCGCGTACCCGCTCTCTTTTTATGTCCGATTCAATAAAGGAATTGATGGCGGCCATCTTGTAATGGCTAAAATAGCGCGAAGGCTTTTCGCGATATGGTTCCAATAACCCATCCTTGCAGTCTAATAGATATTATGCCTCAGTGTTAAATAATCCATGACAATCACTATCACTGCATATATAATCGAAAAAGAAGCTCCATCTCGTTAGATTACGAAGGAGTAGCCATCTTAGACTGGGATTATCTCCTAGCCAGCTTGCCACTTTCAATGCAGTGATAAGAACCCTTATGGGTTATTAAGCGTTGATTGCCTACTAGATCGTGAGGATGGGGTATTGAAATCATATCGTGAAGAGTCTTTGGACTACTTTATCCATTACAAGATGGCTGCAACCATTTTCCTTGCCGAAACGGACATGAAAGTGACAAGCTGGCTATGAGATAATCCCAATCTAAAATGGCTACTCCCTCGTAACCTAACTCCTAATTTCTGATTTAACATATGCAGTGATAGTGATTGTCATGGACATGAAAGTGGCAAGCTGGCTAGGAGATAATCCCAGTCTAAGATGGCTACTCCTTCGTAATCTAACGAGATGGAGCTTCTTTTTCGATTATATATGCAGTGATAGTGATTGTCATGGATTATTTAACACTGAGGCATAATATCTATTAGACTGCAAGGATGGGTTATTGGAACCATATCGCGAAAAGCCTTCGCGCTATTTTAGCCATTACAAGATGGCCGCCATCAATTCCTTTATTGAATCGGACATAAAAAGAGAGCGGGTACGCGCTCTGCGAGTCTAGGAGCCAGCGTGATTCGGTCCGTTGCAGGCAAGACACGAACTAACAGCGTGTTGAAGGTGCAATTTATCTGCCATTATTATCACGGAACCCCCTTTTGCTGCAACATTACAACTCAGCAGTAATGTGAGTATTTGCAATCGAGTGGCAGAGGCAAAAGGTTGTGAAGATGATGTATAGAACATCATAATGATTTTGCTTTTTACACATCACAGTTAAAGCGCCAAAAGAACAGGTCGCATTACCTTAGAATGATGGGGCTTCACGAAAATAAGGGATACCCATAATATAGAATGCCAAGTAAGTGTTTTACCGGGATATGTGACACCATGGTGCTAATGTGAAAGATCATTTAACCTTAATTAACTATCCCTATTCCTCATACAATAGGAATTCTGTCCAACTCCGACCAATTCATCCATATCAGTGGAAGCTATAAATAGATGCTCTATTGGTTAAGTGAGTATATTTGACTATTGCACTTTGTGGTGTACTGATAAGAAATTGTCTAAATTTCTTTGTGAACACTGACCTATAATAAATATATATTCATTATCTATAGGTGCGGATACTATTATT